>NC_091633.1:28270000-29545000 GCF_027580195.1 Bos mutus
TCCTCTGTCCATGGGATTCTCCAGGCAAGAATATTGGAGTGGGTTGCCATTTCCTTCTCCATAGAACAATGGACTGTTCCAAATAGGGAAAAGGAGTACATCAAGACTGTATATTGTCACACTGCTTATTTAACTTATATGCAGAGTACATCATGTGAAATGCTAGGCTGGGTGAAGCTCTAATTGGAATTAAGGTGTCCAAGAGAAATATCAATAAACTCTGATATGCAGATGACACCTCCTTTATGGCAGAGAACAAAGAGGAACTAAAGAGCCTCTTGATGAAAAAGTGAAAGAAAGAGGAGAGTGAAAAAGCAGGCTTAAAACTCAACATTCAGAACTATGATCATGGCATCTGGTTCCATCACTTCATGCCAAATATATGGGGAAACAGTTGAAATAGTGACAGACTTTATTTTCTTGGGCTCCAAAATCACTGCAGACAGTAAGTGAATCCATGAAATTGAAAGACATTTGCTCCTTGGAAGAAAAGCTGTGATAAACCTAGACAGTTATTAAAAAGCAGAGACATTACTTTGCTGACAAAGGTCCATATAGTCAAAGCTATGGTTTTTCCACTATTCGTGTATGGATATGAGAATTGGACCATGAAGAAGGCTGAGTGCTGAAGAATTGATGCTTTTAAACTGTGGTGCTAGAAAGGAGTCTTGAGATTCCTTTAGACAGCAAGGAGATCAAGCTAGTCAATCCTAAAGGAAATCAACTCTGAATATTCATTGGAAGGACCGTTACTGAAGCTGAATCTCCAATACTTTGGCCACCTGATGTGAAAAGTCGACTCAATGGAAAAGACCCTGATGCTGGGAAAGATTGAAAGCAAGAGGAGAAGGGGACACTAAAGGATTAGATGGTTGGATGGCATCACTGATTCAGTGGACATGAGTTTGAGCACACTCAGGAGATAGTGAAGAACAGGATAGCCTGGTGTGCTTCAGTCCATGGGGTCACAAAAAGTTGGACACAACTGAGTGACTGAACAGCAATCATTGATGAACATAGACCCAAAATTCCTTATCAACATACTAGCAATCTGAATCCAACAATGTATTAAAAAGGTCATTCATTCTGATCAGGTGGGATTTATCCCAAGGATGCATGGAGTTTTCAATATCTGCAAATCAGTCACTGAGTTATATCACATAAACAAATTGAAGAATAAAAGACATATGAGCATCTCAATGGACTGGCATGCTGCAGTCCATGGGGTTGCAAAGAGTCAGGCATGGCTGAGTGACTGAACAACATTTCAATAGATGCAGAAAAAACTTTTGACAAAATTCACCCATTTATGATTAAAAAAAAAAAAAAGCTCTCCAGAAAAGGAAGGTAGAGGGAACATACCTCAACATAGTTAAAGCCATATACGACAAAGCTATAGCTAACATCTCAATTGTGAAAAGCTGAAAGCTTTCCCTCTAATTTCAGGACCAAGACAAGGATATCCACTCTTATTCAACATAGTTTTGAAGGTTCCATGGGAATTCCTACCCATGGAAATGAGAGAAGAAAAGAAGTAAAGGAAACCCAAAATGGAAAAGATGTTAAACTGTCACTATTTGCAGTTGACATGATACTCTACAGAGAAGATCCTAAAGATGCTACCAGAAAACTACTAGAACTCATCAATTAATTTGGAAAAGTTACAGGTTACAAAATTAATCCATAGAAATCTATTCTGTTTCTATACACTAAAAATGAAAGATCAAAAATAGGTATTCAAGAAACAATCCCATCTACCATCCTATAAGAATAAAATAATTAGGAATAAACCTACCCAAGGAGACAAAAGACCTATATTACAAAAAGGACAGATGCTGATGAACTTGAATAAGACAAACAGATGGAAAGATATACCATGTTCAAGGATTAGAGGAATCAATATTGTCAGAATGACTATATTACTTGAGACAATCTGCAGACTCAGTGCAATCCCAATCAAATTACCAAGGGCATTTTTCACCAAAATGAAACACAAATCTTAAAATTTGTATGAAGACAAGAAGCACCCTGAATAGACAAAGCAATCAAGAAGAAGAAAAGCAGAGCTGGAAGAATCAGGCTTCATGACTTCAGACTATAGTACAAAGCTATAGTCACCAAAAGAGGATGGTACTGGCATGAAAAATAGAAGCCTGTATCAATGGAACAGGATAGAAAGCCCAGAAATAAACTCATGCACCTGTGGTCAATTAATCTGTGACAAGGGTGGCATAACTACACAATGGTAGAAAGACAGTCTCTTCAGCAAATGGACCTGAGAAACTGAAAAACATGTAAAAAACAAGATGAAATTAGATTGTTCTGTAACAGCATATACAAAAATTAGCTCAAAATGAATTAAAGACCTAAATGTGACTGAACACTGTAAAATTCCTACAGAAAACTTAGGCAGAACACTGACATAAATTGCAGCAATATTTTTTCTGATTTATCTCCCAGAATAATGGAAATAAAACCAAAAATAAATAGACAGGACCTAATTAAACTCAAAAGCTTTTGCACAATAAAGGAAACAATAAACAGAATGAAAAGACAGCTCACAGATTGGAGAATGTATTTGCAAATGATATAACCAACAAGGGATTAATCTTGAAAATCTATAAACAGCTCATGAGGCTTAATATCATCAAAACAATCCAATCAAAAAAATGGCAGGAGACCTAAAGAGACATTTTTCCAAAGGAGACATACAGATTGCCAAGAGGCACATGAAAAGATGTTCAAAAATGCTAATTTTTAGAGAAATGCAAATCAAAATGACAATGAGGTATCACTTCACACCAGTCAAAATGGCTGTCATCAAAAAATTCACAAACAATAATGGCGAGGGCGTGGAGAGAAGGGAACCCTCCTGCATTGTTGGTGAGAGTATAAAATGGTGCAGCCACTATGGAGTAGAGTACGGAGGTTCCCTAAAAAACTAAAATTAGAGCTACCATATGACTCTACAATCCCACTCCTGGGCATATATCTGGATAAAAACATGATCTGAAGTGATACATGAACCCCAGTGTTCATTGCAGCACTGTTTACAATAGCCAAGGCATGGAAGCAACCTAAATACCCATCAACAGAGGAATGGATAAGGAAGATGTGGTACATACATACAATGGAATGTTACCCAGCTATTAAAAAAGAATAAAATAATGCCATTTGTAGCAACATGGATGGACCTAGAGACCGTCATATTGAGTGAAGTCATACAGAGAAAAAGAAATATGACATCCCTTCTATGTGGAATCTAAAAAGAAATGATATAAATGAACTTTTAAAAATGTATTTATTTTTGGTTGCACTGGGTCTTTGTTGCTGCTCACGGGCTTTTTCTAGTGTGAGGAGGGGCTACTCTCCAGTTGTGGTGCATGGGTTTCTCTTTGAGGTGGTGTCTCTTGTTGCAGAGCACAGGCTCTGGAGCGCTTGGGCTTCAGTATTTGCACCTCCTGGGCTCTAGGATATGAGCTTAGTGGTTGTGGTGCCCCAAGGCATGTGGGACCTACTGGAAGTGAAGTGAAGTTGCTCAGTCATGTCTGACCCTTAGCGACCCCATGGACTGCAGCCTACCAGGCTCCTCTGTCCATGGGATTTTCCAGGCAAGAGTACTGGAGTGGGGTGCCATTGCCTTCTCCGTACCATGTTTAATAGGCTATATTTTTTATCACTTACCTTGTCTAAAGAAGACTCAGGCAAGGGAAATGAAACCATCACTGTTGGCTCAGATAAATCATGCTTCCCCTTCAGCAGGGGGTATGGAGATGGGTCTCCAGTTTCCTAACTGAAGCACACAGCCTTACGGATGGAGGTAGGACATAAAATCAGATTTCTGCCAACCAGGAGAAGGACAGCACTGTACACCTTCATCTTCCTCTTTGGTGAGGGAGCATCCAGTCACATCCTTCTTTCCCTCCATCCACCTTCAAAAATATTCTATTACACCTCTTTTCATTTTTAACCATATTAGTACAAGTCTAGGATTATTGTTTCTAATTAGACCTGGTGATACATCTTCATGGTCTGGTGATCTATATTAAAGATAAGTTATCCACATACAACTAGCCAGACAGGTTGAGTGGTAGAGAGACGTACAGAATGGTTATAACAGCAACCTTGTTCTGGGAGAGCAGCAGCAGCGGCACCACAGGGAAGCCACTGGTTACAGTGCATTGGTACTGGGCTGGGCAGGCTGTTCCAGGGCTTCTGCCATAGCCGTGGCCTGGTGAGCCCTGAGTTCTTCTCTTTTAGCCTGAGTTCCTCTTCCATTGTCTTCTGTAGCTAAACTCAAGATGAGCCACAGCCAGTAATCATGTTTAATATAGTCTTGAATCATGTTTAAACAATCTTCAGTCTTGTGAATTCCTGTTTTCTACTCACTGGCTCTGGTATTCTGTAAACACAGAATTCTTTAATTCTTTTGAATTCAAAAAAATTTCTTCTTGAATTCTTTTGAATTTCTTGAATTCTTTATGCTGTCCCTTCAGATAGCAGCAATGATCTGATTTTCTGAAATTACTGTTGCAAAAAAAAATGCTCAGTAGCAAGTTCATTAGATTTCCTGGGAGATAAAATGAAGGAAACCAGAGATGTGAGAACCAAGGAAAAACAAGGAGTGTGGTGCCAGCAACAGAAAGATTGGAAGGGTAAAGTATAGAAATGGACAGATTCAGTATCCATGAACTCTGAAGTCTACAGTAACAACACTGACAGCCAAACATGAGCCAGTCTGATTCAAGGGCAAAGATTAATTACCCACTGGCCTGCTTTTTCCTGATGGAAACATTTATGACTTTAAGACTGTTTAATTGCCAGACATACTCACTTCAAAGCCATTGTAATAGTCAAACATGCTCATATTCATTTCTCGGTGCATGGGAATGGATATTGTCCCAGTTGGGAATTGGTGTTTAGGAACATATAACTTGGATGTTGTGTACAAAATGAATAAGAGAGTTCAAATTTAGGCTTTAGAGGAACCTGAAATGAGGTATTAAGATCCTGTGATATTGCAGTTTTCAAACCTGACCTGTTTCTGTCTTCTCTCAATACCCTGTTCTGTCCATCACCTCAGTCAGCATGTTACTTTGAGATATCTAGGTCCACTCTACCCGTTCTGTCTTCTCTTCAGCCTCCAAATATTTGTCATTGTGCCTGAGGACTTAGTCCTGTGTCTTGCTCTTTATTTACTTTGTATATTTGGAATTTGGCAACAGTGGGGGGTGTTGGTTAATGTTTAACCAGCATCTGTTCACCTTGCCCCTCTGTTTTTCATTCCTATTGGAGAAAAACAATTTCATCTCTTAGCCCTTTCTTAGTGAATTTTCCTCCATGATTTCTAAATAACCAGTGCTTATTCTATCGCGCCTAGATTTTCTCCTAATTACTCACTGTGAAGGATAGATTTAATTCTCTTTCATCCTCCTCCCCTCATATTCCCCATAATATACACAGTCTTCTCATACCTACATCATCCTAATAAAGCTACTTCATGCTCTTGCTTAAAACAGTCTTCAGTTTTTGCATCTTCATGACTATGTAATTTCCATTCACAGGTAAATCATACAAGTGTACAATGGTTAGTTTTCATTCATAAATCACTTTTTCTGTTCAGTTGTTTTCCTTGCCTTTCCAGTTTTCTCTGTTATTGCTCATATTTATAATTAATTTAGCCCAGACCCTTCCTCACATGTCTAAATATTCTTTTGGTACATTCAGCTTAATTAGTGATTCTGTCAATTTCATCTTCCTGGTGACATCACTCCCAGGTCTTGTGACTTCCTCTGGTGTAACCTAACTTTTCTCATCACCTGGTTGTACAGTTTTTATCCTGGAATCTCCTTTCAAATTTTCTGTTTTTTTTTTTTTTTTTTAATGGTGTGTGTCCTCTTTTTTCTAGATTTGTTTTGTTGGAACACCTCTCACAGTAGCTTCCTGTGAAAGGATGCATTTGATATAAATGTTGAGACCTGTGCCTCTGAAAATGTTTATTCTTTACTCCTGAATGCTGTGTTTTCTTTCTTCTACTGATGCTAGTGAGAAGTTAGATCCATTGTAAAATTTATTTATTATATGAAACATTTTTGGTTTCTCTGGAAGTTTTACTGGCTGCTGCTTGACAGTGTTCTGAAACATCATGATGATGTTTCTTGTGAGTTTATTTTCATCTATTTGGGTATTCAGTGGACCTTTATTCCCAAGAGGAGTGTAAACCAATCTGCAATGGTTCTGCTCTTTCTCCTGAGCTTAACAGTGTTTGGCACATAATAGGTATTTAATAATTATTTGTTAAATAATGCTAGTGCCTAGAGATCTTTTCCACTTCTTTATGTTTACCTCATTTTACCTTGTGCTTTCTAAAGAAGGTATAGTACAAAAATCTGAAACTCAAGACTCTATTTATTGGCAGTTCCCTATGCCTGTGTTCATGTTTTAAGTTGCTTTGTTTTCCTCAGTGTCCAGGAGTTGTCTGGGTACCAGCTGTCCAGTATTCCAGACACTGGAGTCCAGTGCCTGGTGTCCAGGTACCTTTACTCTTGAGATTTTATTTATGTTCAGAACTGATATCAGAAACTAAGAAAAACCTCATGACATGGCATTTTAAGGTAACTTAATGCTATACCAAGATCATGTTACTATTCATAACATGAGTATTTTCATTTCTAGATGAAGTCTGGGAAATTAATGCTTGTATGGAATGGGATCAGGAAAATCAAAGCAGAAGACTACCCTGTACTGCATTTGGAAAACTATTTTCTTAGTGAAGATTATATTTCTTCAAGACAAAGACTTCATAAATGTGTCACAAATAGAAAGAGTTTGAAATATAATATAGATTTCAGTAGTAATTATGCTGGAAAGAATCCTAATGGGTTTCATGTACAGAGAGAATCACCCTTCCATTCTAAACGTGAACAAGCTGCTATTGGCATAAAACACTGTGAAAGTAATGAATCTGGGAAAACTGCCAACAGAAAGTCATAGCTTATTTGCCAACAAATGCATATGGGAGGAAAATCCTTTGAATGCCGTTCATGTGGGAAGGCCTTCAGCAGCAAGTCATACCTTGTGGTGTATCAGGAAACTCATGCAGAAGAAAAGCCCTACAAATGTGATAGATGTGGGAAAGACTTCAGCAGCAAGTCCTACCTCACTGCGCAATCAAGAATTCACACAGTAGAGAAGTTACGTGAATACAGTGGCTGTCAGAAAACTTTTAGTTTCAATTAACACCTTGTAATACATCAGAGAATTTACACACAGGAGAATCCCTGAATGTTGTGAATGTGGAAACGTTTTCAGTAGAAAAGACCAGCTTGTTTCCCACCAGAGAACTCATTCAGGACAGAAACCCTGTAAGTGCCATGCATTTGAAAAAACTTTTGATTTGAAATCACAACTCATTACACACCAAAGCATTCATACAGGAGAGAAACCCTATGAAGGCATTGATGGTCAGAAAGCCTTTAATACAAAGTCTTACTTCATGGTACATCAGAGAACCCACATGGGGGAGAAACCTATGGTTGTTGTGAATGTGGGAAATTCTCCAATGAGTCACAGCTCATTGTATGTCAGAAAGCACACAGTGGGGTTAAACTCTGTGGATGTAATTAGTGTGGAAAAGCCTTCAGTTTGAAGTCACAACTGAAAAGTCACACAGGAGTGAAACCCTATGGATGCAGTGAATGTGGGAAAGCTTTTAGAATGAAGTCCTACCTCGTTTTACATCAGAGGACTCACACAGGAGAGAAACTCCATGAATGCTATGAATGTGGGAGAGCCTTCAGTTTGAATTCACAACTCATTATACCTCAGAGAATTCACACAGGGGAGAAGCCCTATGAATGCAGTAACTGTGGGAAAACTTTTCGTTTGAAGTCACAACTCGCGATATATCAGAGAACTCATACAGGAGAGAAAACCTATGAATGTAGTGAATGTTGAAAAGCCTTTAAAACAAAGTCTAACCTTATTGTACGTTGGAAAACCCATACAGGAGAGAAACCCTATGGTTGTAATGAATGTGGGAAAGCCTTCAGTTGGAACTACCATCTCATTTCACATCAGAAAACTCACACAGGAGAGAAACCCTATGGTTGTAGTCAATGTGGGAAGGCCTTCAGTCAGAAATAGCATCTCATTTCACATCAGAGAACTCATACAGGGAGAAACCCTATGCATGCAGTGAATGTTGAAAAGCCTTCAATACAAAGTCAAACCTCATTGTACGTCACAAAACTCACACAGGAGAGAAACCTTATGGTTGTAATGTATGTGGAAAATCTTTTACTTTGAAGTTATGGCTCATTGTACATCAGGGAGCACACACTGGGGTAAAACCTATTGATGTAATCAATGTGGAAAGGCTTTCAGTTTGAATTCATACCTCGTTGTACATGAGAGAAGTCACACAGGATTGAAACTCTATGGATGCAGTGAATGTGGGAAAGCTTTTAGGAGCAAGCCCTACCTCATTATACATATGAGGACTCACAGGAGAGAAACCACATGAATGCAGAGAATGAAGGAAATCTTTCAGTTTTAATTCACAACTTATTGTATGTCAGAGAATTCACACAGGAGAAAATCTCTATGTATGGAATGAATGTGAAAAGGCCTTTAATAGAGAAAATCAGCTCATCTCACATCAGTGAACTCACACTGGGGAAAAATCTTATGGGTGCAATGAGCATGGGAAGACATTTAGTGGCAAGTCATACCTCATTATAAACATGAGAACTCATTCAGGAAAGAAACCATATGAATGTCACAAATTTGAGAAAGCCTTCATTTGGAAATCACTACTCATTGTACATGAGTGAACCCATGCAGGGGAAAACCCTTATGAATATAGTCAACGTGAAAAAATCTTTCAGTGGAAAATTATGGTTCCTTGTATATCAGAGGATGGAAACAAGAGAGAAGCCCTATGACTGCAATGATGTGAAAAAGCTTTCATTAGAAAATAGAAGCTCATTTTACATCAGAAGAACTCATTCAGGGAGAAACCCTATGGATGCAGTGAGTGTGGAAAAACCTTCTCTCAGAAATAAATTCTCAGTGCACATCAGAGGACTCATACAAGAGAGAAACCCTGTAAATGCAATGAATGTGGGAAAGCCTTTTGTTGTATCACAGCTCACTGTACATCAGAGAACTCATGCAGATGAGAAACTTACCAGTGAATTAAATGTAAGAAACTTTCTCTGTAAAGTGAATTTCCAGGAATTCCCAGAAGATTCATACAGGAGAGAAACTCTGTACATCATTTCATTGTACACCATGTATGTATGGCATGTTGAAGGATATCCACCAAAAGCTGTTTTTCATACACTAAAAATAAGTAAATGTAGGACCCCTATGAATTCAGTGAACCCTATAAAAGTTCTCAGCAGGAAATCGTACCATGTCTTTGAGTTTGTTCAGGTGAGGAACAATATGAATGAAATTAATGTCAGAAAATAATTTTTAATATGGTAGCATTCATGAAGAGGAAATTCCATAATGCAAATGAATATAGAATAAAATCCTTTTAAATTCATAATTTATTAATAATTAGGATTTTAGTGAGAGAAAATATAAAGTGGATGAATTGTAGATATCAGAAAATTATACTTGGGAGAAACCAAGCCAAAAAAAACAAGAAAAGAAAAGATGATTTATGATTGTTTTTGTTCGGATGAGGTAAAGCCTCAATAGAAATGTTTGCTTCACTATTTTTAAAATTTTATTTATGTATTTATTCATTTATTTATTTGGCTGCATCAGGTCTTAGTTGCAGCATGTAGCATCTTTTTTGCATCATGCAGGATCTTTCATTGTGGTGCCTGGACTTGCTAGTTCTGACATGAGGTTTAGTAGTTGTGGTGTGAGGGCTCCAGAGTACCCAGACTTCAGTAGTTGTAGCAGGCAGGCTCTCTAATTGTGGTTCATAGGCTCCCAAGTGTGTGGGTTCAGCAGTTGTGGCTTACAGGCTTAGTTGCTCCACAGCGTGTGGGATATTACTTTCCCAACCAAGGATCAAACCTGCATCCCCTGTATTGCAAGGCAAGTTCTTAACCCCTGGACCAACGGGGAAGTCCCTACTTCACTATTATTGTGGTTCGCCTGTACAAAATAATTTCCTTTAGAAAGGACTTTAAGGTTATAAAGATGTCCCAAAATTTTAGGAAAAGATTGGAGAAAGTATATAACTATCAGGGTTTTACATGTTCATAATAACAACATAAAGACTTTTTAAAGTGTATGATTGAATGTAATAACCAATATAACAGTAAGGATTGCATCATAAACCCTTGGATGTTTAGGATCTTTCTCTCTGTACTCTAAAATATGCTTTGTGTAGTTTGCTACAATTATTAATTAGTTCCTTCTACTAAGTTACCAAGAATAGCTTAAATTATTATCACTTTTAAATCAAATTACCAAGTTAAAGAATGTTCACCCCTTTAATTATAGCAAGGTAATGGCAGTTCTAAGGGCTTCTGGGAGCTCAGTGGTAAAGAACCCAACTGTCAAACAGGAGACTTGGGTTCGAAGACCCTTGAGAAGGAAATGGCAAACCCTCTCCAGTATTCTTGCCTGGGATTTCCCACTGACAGAAGAGCCTGGTGGACTACGGTCCATGGGGTTGCAAAGAGTTGGACATAACTGTGTGGCTAAACAATAACAATGGAAATTCTAGCTAATATATGAGAACCAAAAGTTGTAAGGAATTGGGGTTTAGGGCTGGGGAAAAAATCCTGTTGTTTGCAGATGTGATTGTCTATTTAGGAAAACCAAAATAAACTACAGGCGAATATTTAAACTACAGGCTATAAGGCAGGGTGATGTTTTGCACAACTCTGAAACAAGACAGCTTGGCTGCGAACACAATCTGATCTCATCAATGTTTTCACACTCAGATTCCAGGCCCTGCTGAGGGAAACATCCTGGTCTGCCCTTGAAGTATCTGAAGACAGTTTTGTACTAATCAACCAAAAGCTTCAGCAAACCTCAGACAAGTGAAATACAAATCAGATAGATTTATCTGTACCATATCTCCCAGTCTAAGAGCTGACATTGGAAAATATGTACCCTTTTTTTGAAAGTAAATATATATTAAGCACAAAGAAAATTGTCAGGAATATATAGGAACATTATATAAGGAAAAGCATCATTTTACCAAAAAAAAAAAAAATCCTAAATGTGTGTACTTAACAAGAAAGCTTCAAATCATGCAAAAAAAGAACTGAAAGAAGAAATACACTCTACCATTTTAGTTGGACACTTCAGCATTTATTTCTCAGTAACATAACTTGAAGATCAAATATCAGGAAGGCTATCAGATCAGATCAGATCAGTCACTCAGTCGTGTCCGACTCTCTGCGACCCCATGAATCGCAGCACACCAGGCCTCCCTGTCCATCACCAACTCCCGCAGTTCACTCAGACTCACGTCCATCGAGTCAGTGATGCCATCCAGCCATCTCATCCTCTGTCGTCCCCTTCTCCTCCTGCCCCCAATCCCTCCCAGCATCAGGGTTTTTTCCAATGAATCAACTCTTCGCATGAGGTGGCCAAAGTACTGGAGTTTCAGCTTTAGCATCATTCCTTCCAAAGAAATCCCAGGGCTGATCTCCTTCAGAATGGACTGGTTGGATCTCCTTGCAGTCCAAGGGACTCTCAAGAGTCTTCTCCAACACCACAGTTCAAAGGCATCAATTCTTCAGAGCTCAGCCTTCTTCACAGTCCAACTCTCACATCCATACATGACCACAGGAAAAACCATAGCCTTGACTAGACGAACCTTTGTTGGCAAAGTAATGTCTCTGCTTTTGAATATGCTATCTAGGTTGTCATAACTTTCCTTCCAAGGAGGAAGCGTCTTTTAATTTCATGGCCGCAGTCACCATCTGCAGTGATTTTGGAGCCCCTCAAAATAAAGTCTGAAACTGTTTCCACTGTTTCCCCATCTATTTCCCATGAAGTGGTGGGACCGGATGCCATGATTTTCGTTTTCTGAATGTTGAGTTTTAAGCCAACTTTTTCACTCTCCACTTTCACTTTCATCAAGAGGCTTTTGAGTTCCTCTTCACTTTCTGCCATAAGGGTGGTGTTGTCTGCATATCTGAGGTTATTGATATTTCTCCCGGCAATCTTGATTCCAGCTTGTGTTTCTTCCAGTCCAGCGTTTCTCATGATGTACTCTGCATAGAAGTTAAATAAACAGGGTGACAAGATACAGCCTTGACGAACTCCTTTTCCTGTTTGTAACCAGTCTGTTGTTCCATGTCCAGTTCTAACTGTTGCTTCCTGACCTGCATACAAATTTCTCAAGAGGCAGATCAGGTGGTCTGGCATTCCCAGGTGGGAATTCTGAAAGATCTGAAGAGATCTTTCAGAATTTTCCACAGTTTATTGTGATCCACACAGTCAAAGGCTTTGGCATAGTCAATAAAGCAGAAATAGATGTTTTTTTGGAACTCTCTAGGAAGGCTATAGAAGGACTTAATAATGACATCGCCAAACTAGACGTGGTAGACATGTCTAGAACATCCAACAGCAGAATATATGTTCTTTTCAATTACATATGAAACATTCAATGCAGATCATGTCCCAGATCATTAATCTTAAAATTTTATAAATAATTAAAAGCATACAAAATTTCTTCCATCTATAGTTTCCCTTGTTGGGGAATTAAGATCCTACAATCCATGTGGCATGGCCAAAAATTTTTAAAAAGAAGAGGAAGAATAAAACAAGATACAGATTGGAAAGGAAGATGACAACTGTTCAGAGACAGCATGATTGCTTTTACTGACACTCCTCTTAAAACTACCCCTCCAAAAAAGGGGCACCAATGTGGAGAGGGACTAAATTGGGAAATTGGGCTTGACATATACACAGTGCTACATATAAAATAGGTAGCTAACAAGGATCTACTATATAGCTCAGGAAACTGTACTCTGCAATGATCTATATGGGGACTGAATCTGAGAGTGGATATATGTATATTTATAACTAACTCACTTTACTTTACAATAGCAGAAACTAACACAACATTGTAAGTCAACTATGCTACAATATAAAAAAAAATTTTTAAGTCACAAGTCAATTCAGCAAGATAGCAAAATATAAAATCAATATTCACAAATCAGTTCTTTTTTTACATACTCAACAGCTTTCCTGGTGGCTCAGATGGTAAAGAATCTGCCTGCAATGTGGAAGACCCAGATTTGATCCCTGGGTTGGGAAGATCTCCTAGAGAAGGAAATGGCTACCTGCTCCAGTATTCTTGCCGGGAAAATTCCATGGACGTGGGAACCTGTTGGGCCACAGTCCATGGGGTCACAAAGAGTTGGACATGATTGAGCAACTAACACTTTCACACTCTCATCATACAATGGGAAATCTGGGTTAAAATGCACCACTATTTATGATAACACCAAAAACCAAACAAGCAACCAACCATGGAATCATTAAATGTAAGTCAAATGAAATGTATGCTAGGAACAACAATGAAGAGGGGAATAATAATGACCTAGATACAGGGAGGATATGCCCTGTTAAAGAATTGGAAGATTCAATGTTAAAGTTTCAGTGTTCTCCACACCGAATTTTAGATTGAATCCCTTTCCAATCAAATTCCCAGGAAGATTTTCTGTAAAAATAGACAAACTGATCTTGTAGTTTATGAGGAATAGCAAAGGAACCAGAATACTCATAATTTTGAATAGGAAGAATATTTGCAAGACTTGTACTATTTGATTTCTAGGCCTATCATTAACTTGCAGTAGCTAAGAGTCGGACACGACTGAGCAACTTCACTTTCACTTTTCACTTTCATGCATTGGAGGAGGCAACGGCAACCCACTCCAGTGTTCTTGCCTGGAGAATCCCAGGGACGGGGGAGCCTGGTGGGCTGCCGTCTATGGGGTCGCACAGAGTCGGACACGACTGAAGTGACTTAGCAGCAGCAGCAGCTATGACAGTATGGTCTTCTGAAAGGACAGAAGATTAGTTAAACAGAAGAGAGTCTTGAATTAAAATGACACACTACATAGTGAATTGATTTTTGTCAATATTATAAAACTTTACACTTTGGAAAGTGTAAAGTTTTTTTTTTTTTTTCAAAAAATGGTGCTGAAACACTTTCACATCTGTTTGAGAAAAATATATGTGTCTCTGTGTATACTTACACTGTATACAAAAATGTAGAGGTTGAGCATCCAGCTAAAGGACTAAAATGAGGGTTGAACAAAGATTGTTGTGGTTCAGTCACTAAATCATGTGTGAATATTTGCAACCCCATGGACTGCAGCATGCCAGGCTTCCCTATCCTTCACTATCTCCTAGAGTTTGCTCAAACTCATGTCCATTGAGTTGGTGATGTTATCCAACCATCCCATCCAGCAAAAATGGAAAAATACTATATAAAGATATTTTCTGATAAAGCAAGAACATGAGTTAAGCATAGGAAGAGGAGAGAGAAGGGTTGGGGGAAGTAATAGATTGCCATTGATTATTAGGAGGAAACCAAAGGATACTACTTTAACTGTTGTTGTTCCATCAGTCAGTGGTGGCCAACTCTTTGTGGCCCCATGGACTGCAGCATACTAGGCTTCCCTGTCCTTCACCATCTCCTGGAGCTTGCTAAAACTCATGTCATTGAGTTGGTGACGCCATCCAACCATCTCATCCTCTGCCATCCCCTTCTCCCTCCTTCAGTCTTTCCCAGCATCAGTCTTTTCTAATAAGTCGACTCTTCACATCAGATGGACAAAGTACTGGAGCTTCAGTTTCAGCATCAATCATTCCAATGAATATTCAGGACTGATTTCCTTTCAGTTCAGTTCAGTCGCTCATTCGTGTCCGACTCTTTGCAACCCCATGAATCACAGCACGCCAGTCCTCCCTGTCCATCACCAATTCCCAGAGTTCACTCAGACTCACGTCCATCGAGTCAGTGATGCCATCCAGCCATCTCATCCTCTGTCGTCCCCTTCTCCTCCTGCCCCCAATCCCTCCCAGCATCAGAGTCTTTTCCAATGAATCAACTCTTCGCATGAGGTGGCCAAAGTACTGGAGTTTCAGCTTCAGCATCATTCCTTCCAAAGAAATCCCAGGGCTGATCTTCAGAATGGACTGGTTGGATCTCCTTGCAGTCCAAGGGACTCTCAAGAGTCTTCTCCAACACCACAGTTCAAAGGCATCAATTCTTCAGAGCTCAGCCTTCTTCACAGTCCAACTCTCACATCCATACATGACCACAGGAAAAACCATAGCCTTGACTAGATGAACCTTTGTTGGCAAAGTAATGTCTCTGCTTTTGAATATGCTATCTAGGTTGTCATAACTTTCCTTCCAAGGAGGAAGCGTCTTTTAATTTCATGGCTGCAGTCACCATCTGCAGTGATTTTGGAGCCCCTCAAAATAAAGTCTGAAACTGTTTCCACTGTTTCCCCATCTATTTCCCATGAAGTGATGGGACCGGATGCCATGATTTTCGTTTTCTGAATGTTGAGTTTTAAGCCAACTTTTTCACTCTCCACTTTCACTCTCATCAAGAGGCTTTTGAGTTCCTCTTCACTTTCTGCCATAAGGGTGGTTTCCTTTAGGATTGACTAATTTGACCTTGTTGCTGTCCAAGGGACTCTCAAGAGTCGTCTCCAACACCAGAGTTCAAAAGCATCAATTCTTCGGTGCTCAGCCTTCTTTATGGTCCCGTTCTCACACCCATACATATGGAAAAACCGTAGCTTTGACTATGCGGATCTTTGTTGGCGAAGTAATGTCTCTGCTTTTTAATATGCTATCTAAGTTTGTCGTAGCTTTTCTTCCAAGGAGCAAGTGTCTTGTAATTTATTGACTGCAGTCACCATCTGCAGTGATTTTGGAGCCCAAGAAAATAGAGTCTGTCACTGTTTCCATTGTTTCCCCATCTATTTGCCATGAAGTGATGGGACTGGATGCCATGATCTTAGTTTTTTGAATCTTGATTTTTAAGCCAGGTTTTTCACTCTTCTCTATAACTGTTAAGCTGATAATAAAAGATGAAGAGAAGGGGGATTCAAGGCAGTATAAGAAAATATAAAAGTAGCAACTGCAACAAAACTATGAAGCTTCCTAAATTAAAAAAATATATTATTTGAAAGGAGAAAATATGACATGGAACACTGAAATAACAGGGGAGGAAGAGAAAAACTCTTTATGATTATAGAATTCCAACTGATAAATGTAGAAGAAATGACAAAATTACAAAAAAAATTTGGCAGCCTCTAATGGATTGTTTCAGGCAGGAATTAATTTGTGCCAAAGCTTGTATGCAAAAAATATTATGAGGAACAAATAGACTCAAAGTATTTTCCTCCTTGATGCTTCTTAATTATAAAAAGTAATTTCAGAGTGATAAATTTTAGACATTAAGTATTTTTATATATATGATTGTAAAATACAATTTTAAAAGTTGTTTGAAGGAAAATGCATAGTAAATATAAGTATATTAAGAAAAAGGTTGAAAACCTATTATCTAGCCTTTTATTTAAGGAAGCCAGAAAAAGGAAACTAAACACAAAGAAATTAGGAGGAAGGAAATAATGAACAGCAGAAATCAATTACATAGAAGCCAATGTACAGATCCTTACAGCTCAGTTGGTAAAGAATCTGCCTGCAATGCAGGAGACCTGGGTTCAATTCCTGGATCAGGAAGATCCCCTGGAGAAGAAAATGGCAACCCAATCCACTATTTGTGCCTGGAAAATCCCATGGACAGAGGTGCCTGGCAGGCTATATAGTCCATGGGGTCGCAAGAGTCAGACACGACTTAGCGGCTAAGCCACCACCAATGTACAGAAGTTGATGGAGTGGGAGAACATAGAATCTGCATCTCCTCACTACAAAGGTACCTAACCAGACACTTGCGGGACCTTAGTGATGGGGGTCAGACATGGATGGGTGGGAAAGGGTAGGAGAAGTGGAAATATGACAGGTGCCATGTGAATCCTGGGGGTGTGAGAGGGAGTTGGGAAGGAAGAGTAGAGCTAGACAGGGAGGGATCCTCAGGGATTGGAGGATCAAGGGGAATGCATCTACCATTTCCCCCCACTCTTTCTGCCCCTGGGAGCCTGCTGAGGTCCCTGGCCTAATCCTCCATACTTTGAAGCAGCAGGCACCCTGGGGTCCCCTCTGGGCTGTGCTGGGCCTAGGCCCTGCCCCCACCATTCCGAGGGCCTTTTCTGGCTGTACAGATCATGAGCCTACAGCCAAGGTTTTTTTCCAGTATTTTTTTTCTTTTGTGGTTCTGTTACAATTTCTGCTGGTTGTTTCATTTATATTTTTATTTTTCTAATATATCAGTTAATTTCCTAAATTTATTTTACTTTTTATGCTTTGTTGTTGTCCCCCTCCTTTTTTGTTTTGTTTGTTTTTGTTTCTGTTTCATTTTGCCATGCTTGGTTCATGGGCCAGAGGTCAGGCCTGAACTCCTATGATGGGAGCACTGAGTCTGAACTGCTAAACTAACAGAACCTTAGACCACAGGGACTGTTAATTGAAGTGAGGTCTTCCAGAAGTCTGCATCTGAACCTCCAGACCTGGTTCTGCCCAACTGCCTACAAATTCTAATTCTGGAAACCTCCGGCCAAACAACAGTAAGACAGGAACACAGACCCACCCATCAAAAAAAAAAAAAAAAAAAAAGAGAGAGAGAGAGAGAGACAATAAAAAAGTATGTTACAGATGAAGGAACAAGGTAAAATCCTATAAGACCAAATAAATGAAGAGGAAATAGGCAACATACCTGAAAAAGAACTTATAGTAATAATGATCCAAAATCTTGGAAATAAAATAGAGGCACAGATAGAGAAAATACAAGAAATGTTTAACAAAGACCTAGAGGAACTAAAGGACAAACAGAGATGAACAACACAATAACTGAAAGAAAAATACACTAGAATGAATCAATAGCAGAATAACTGAGGCAGAAGAACAAATAAGTGAACTGGAAGATAGAATGGTGGGAATAATTGCTGAGGAGCAGAATAAGGAAAAAAGAATAAAAAGAATTGAAGACAGTCTCAGAGACCTCACTAAGCTCACTAACATTCAAATTATAGAGGTCCCAGAAGAAGAGAAAAAGAAGGAGTCTGAGAAAATATCTGAAGAGATTATAGTTGAAAACTTCCCAAACGTGGGAAAGGAAATAGCCGCCCAAGTTCAGGAAGTGCAAAGTGTCCCACACATGATTAACCCTAAGACAAACACACCAACACACATATTAATCAAACTAACAAATATTAAGCACAAAAAAGTATTAAAAGCAGCAAGGATAAAACAAAAAATAACATACGAGGGAATCCCCTTAAGGCTACAAGCGGACTTTTCAGCAGAAACTCTGTAGGCCATAAGGGGGTAGCAGGATATGTTTAAAGAGATGAATGGGAAAAACCTACAACAGATACTACTCTATTCAGCAAGGATCTCATTCAGACTTGATCAAAAAACCAAAAGCTTTACAGACAAGCAAAAAGGAGAATTCAGCACTACCAAGCCAGCTTTACAACAAAAGCTAAAGGAAATTCTCTAGGTAGGAAACAAAGAGATTCACAAAAACAAACCCAAAACAATTAAGAAAATGGTGATAGGAACATTCATATCAATAACTACCTAAAATGTAAATAGATGAAATGCCCCAACAGACACAGACTGATTGAATGGATACAAAAATAAGATCTGTATGTGTGTTGTCTACAAGAGACTTCAGACCTAGGGATACTGAAAAAGAGGGGATATACAGATATTCCATGTAAATGAAAAATTTTAAAAGTTGCAGTAGCAATATTTATATCAGATAAAATAGATTTGAAAAGAAATACTGTTACAAGAGATAAGTAAGGACTACATAATGATCAAGGGATCAATCCAGAAAGAAGATATAACAATTATTGATATAAACATTTATGCACCCAAGGTGGCACTAGTGGTAAAGAATCTGCCTGCCAGTGCAGAAGATGCAAGAGATGCAGGTTGATCCCTGGGTCAGGAAGATCCCTTGGAGAAGGCAACAGCAACCCACTCCAGTATTCTTGCCTGGAAAATTCCAAAGACAGAGGAGCCTGGCAGGCTACAGTCCATTGGGTTGCTAAGAGTCAGATGCAACTGAGCACAGCCAATAGTAGCACATCAATACATAAGGCAAATGCTAACAACCATAAAAGGGGAAATGGACAGTAATACAATAATAGTGGAGGACCTTAACATCCCTCTCATCAGTGGACAGATTATCAAACAGAAAATAAATAAGAAAACACCAGCTTTAAATAACAAAATAGATCAGATACACTTAACTGATATTTATAGTATATTCTACCCCAAAATGGCAGAATACACTTTTTTTTTCAATTGCACATGGAACATCCTCTAGGATAGACCACATTTTGGGTCACAAAACATGCCTTGTAAAATTTAAGAAAACTGAATTTATGTCAAGCGTCTTTCCTGACCACAATACAACACTATGAAATTAGAAATCAATTACAGAAAAAAAAAAAACTGTAAAAATGCAAACACATGGAGACTAAACAGTGTGCTGCCAAATAATACTGAAGAAATTAAACAGGAAATAAAAAATACATAGAAACAGATGACAACAAAAACATAACCCAAAACCAATGGACCACAGCAAAAGCAGTTCTAATAAGTTTATAGTAATTAATCTCAAGAAACAAAAAATATCTCAAACAATGTAATCTTACACCCAAATCAACTAAAGAAAGAAGCATGAAGAAAACCCAAAGTTAGTAGAATGAAATAAATAATAAAGATCAGAGCAGAAATAAACGAAACAGAAACGAAGAAAACAATAACAAAGATCAACAAAAGTAAAAGTTGGTTCTTTGAGAAGATAAACAAAATTGATGAATCTTTATTTAGCTAGACTATAAGGAAAGGAAAGGGAGAGAACTCAAATTGATAAAATTAGGAATGGAAAATTTCTAATAAAGGGAAAATTCCTAAAATTTTTAAAAGGAGAAATTACAACTGACACCACAGAAATATGAAGGATCTTAAGAGACTACTATAAGCAACTATAGCCAATAAAATGGACCACCTGGAAGAAATCTACAACTTTCCAAGATTGAACCAGGAAGAAGTAGGAAATATAAACAGACCAATCCTAAGTAATGAAATTGAAACTGTAATTGAAAGTCCTCCAACACACAACAGTCCAGGACCAGATGACTATGTGTGAATTCTATTAAACATTTAGAGGAGAGCTAACACTGATCCTCCACAAACTTTTCCAAAAAATTGTGGAGGGAGGAACAGTCCCAAATTTGTTCTATGAGGCCACCATCATCCTGATACCAAAACCACACAAAGATAAAACAAAAAAAGAAAATTATAGATCAATATCACTGATGAACACAACCAAAAATTCTCGACAAAGTATTAGCAAAGAGAATCCATTAAATTAGCAAAGAGAACACATTAAAAGCATCCTACACTATGATCAAGTGGGGTTTATACCAGGAATACAAAGGTTCTTCAATATATGCAAATAAATCAATGTGATATACCATAGTAACAAAAAATAAAACCAATGTGTTCATCTCAATAGATGCAGAAAAACCTTTTGACAAAATTCAACACCCATTTATGATAAAGTGGGCACAGAGGGAACCTATCTTAACATAATAAAGGCCATATATGACAAACCCACAGCAAACATCATTCTCTAGCTAACATCATTCTCAAAGCTGAAAGCATTTCCTCTAAGATCAGAACAAAGACAAGGATGTCCATTCTTGCCACTCTTATTTAATGTAGTTTTGGAAGTCCTAGCCAGAGCAATCAGAGAGAAAAAAGAAAAGGAACACAAATTGCAAAAGAAGAAGTAAACTGTCACTGTTTGCAGATGATATGATACTATACATAGAAATCCTAAAGATGCCACCAGAATACTACTGGAGCTAATCAATGAATTTGATAAAGTTGCAGGATACAAAATTAATGCACAGAAATCTCTTGCATGCCTATATACTAACAACAAAAGAACAGGAATTGAAATTAATGAAACAATCCCATTTACTATTGCAACAAAAAGAAGAAAATTCCTGGGAATAAGCCTACATAAGGAGGCAAAAGACATGCACTCAGAAAACTATAAAACACTGATGAAAAAAAATCAAAGATGACACAAACAGATGGAGAAATATATCATGTTCTTAGATTGGAAGAATCAATATTGTGAAAATGAATATACTACCCAAAGCAAACTACATATTCAGTGCAATTCCTATAAAGTTACCAGTGGTATTCTTCACAGAATTAGAACAAAAAATCTTACAATTTGTATGGAAACACAAAAGACTCCAAATATCCAGAGTAATTTTGAGAAAGAAAAACCGAAGTTGGAGGAATCAGGCTCCCTGACTTTATACTACAAAGCTACAGTAATCAAGACAGTATGCTACTGGTACAAACACAGAAATATACACCAATGGTATGGGACAGAAAGCCCAGAGATAAACCTATACACCTATGGTCACCTAATATATGACAAAGGAGGCAAGAATATACAATGGAAAAAAGACAGCTTCTTCAATAAATGGTTCTGGGAAAGCTGGACAGCTGTATCTAAAAGAATGAGTTTAGAATACTAACATCATACACAAAAGTAAACTCAAAATGGGTTAAAGACCTAAATGTAATAAGACTGATCACTATAAAAACTCTTAGAGGAAAACATAGGAAAAGCACTCTTTGACATAAACCATAGTAAGATCTTTTTTGACCTACTTCCCAGAGTGATGAAAATAAAATCTAAACAAATGGGACCTAATTAAGCTTAAAAGCTTTTGCACAGCAAAGGAAACCATAAATAAGACTAAAAGACCACCCTGAGACTGGGAGTAAATATTTGCAAATGAAGCAATGGAGAAAGGATTAATCTCTAAAATATACAAAGAGCTCATGGAGCTCAATATCAAAAAAACAATCCAATCAAAAAATAGATGGAAGACCTAAATAGGCATCTCCCCCCAAAAGACATACAAATAGCCAAAAGACACATGATAAAATACTGAACATCGCTATTATGATCATTATATTTCTATCTTAGATTTCTATTATGTTACTATAATTAGTATTATAATATACTAATTATAATTATTAGAGAAATGCAAATCAAAATTGTAATGAAGTATCACCTCACACATGTCAGAATGGCCATCATCAAAAAATCTACAAATAATAAATGCTGGAGAGGGTGTGGAGAAAAGGGAAACTTTTTGCATTGTTGGTGAAATTATAAATTGATACAGCTACTGTGGAGAACAGTATGGAGGTTCCTTAGGAAGCTAAAAATAGAATTACCATATGATCTAGTAATCTCACTACTGGGCATATACCTTGAGAAAACCATAATTCAAAAGGACACATGTATCCCAATGTTCACTGCAGCACTATTTACAGTAGCTAGGACACAGAAACAATCTAAATGTCCAATGGTAAATGAATGGATAAAGAAGATGTGGTACATATATACAATGGAATGTTACTTAGCCACTAAATGGAATGAAGTAGGGTCATTTTTAGAGATATGGATGGACCTAGAGTCTGTCATACAGAGTGAAGTAAGCGAGAAAGAGAAAAATAGATATCGTATAACAATGCATATGTGAAATCTAGAAAAATGGTACAGATGAACATATTTCCAAGTCAGGAAGAGAGACAGATGTAGAGAATGGACATGTGGACCCAGGGGAGGAAGGGGACTATGGGAATAATTAGGAGATTAGGATTGATATATACATTGTGCTATGCAGTGCTTAGTTGATTAGTCAGTCATGTCTGACTCTTTGCGACCCTATGGACTGTAGCCCTCCAGGCTCCTCTGTCCATGGGGATTCTCTAGGCAAGAATACTGGAGTGGGTTGCCATGCCTTTCTCCAGGGGATCTTCCCAACCCAGGGATCGAACCCAGGTCTCCCACATTGCAGGCGGATTCTTTACCATCTAAGCCACCAGGGAAGCCCAAGAACACTGGACTGGGTAACCTATCCCTTCTCCAGGAGAACTTCCTAACCCAGGAATCAAACCAGCATCTCCTGCATTGAAGGCAGGTTCTTTACCAGCTGAGCTACCTGGGAAGCATGATATATACACTACCATGTATAAAGTAGATAGCCAGTGGGAACCTGCTACAAAACACAGGAAGCGCAGCTCAGTGCTCTGTGATGATGGTTGGGGTGTGGGAAAGAGGTCCAAAGAGAGAGGAGATATATGTATGTGTATATGGCTGACCACTTCATTGTACAGCAGACACTAACACAACATTGTAAAGCAATTTTTTTTTCAATAAAAAACCAACGTAGAAGAGAAAAAACACTACTGAAAGTTGATCCTGTGATTAGTAAAACTCACTTCTGGTCAAGAAGAAGCAAGAAAGAGGAAAAAAGAGCCTTGTTGGTGGCTCAGTGGTAAAGCAACTGCCTGCAAATGCAGGAGACATGAGTTTGATCCCTGACTTGGGAAGATCTCACATGTCGAGGAGCATCTAAGCCCACACATGACAACTACTGAGCCTGTACACTAGAGGCTGGGAGCTGCAACTGCTGAAGCCCACGTGCCCTAGAGCCCATGCTCTACAACAAGAGAAGCCACCACAATGAGAAGCCTGTGCATCACAGCTAGAGTGTGGCCCCTGCTCACTGCAACTAGGGAAAAGCTTGCACAGTAAAGACCCAGCAGAGCCAGAAATAAATAAATAAACTTTTTTAAAAAAGAAAGAGGAAAAAATACATTTCCAATATCCAGAATGAAAAGGGATATCACAATAGAATTTACATCAAAGTAAATGAATGAATAAATTAATTAATATAAAATATAAGTGGAAGTAAAAGAAGGTTTTGTAATAGGCAAACACAAATGACAGTTTAGATATTGTGGACAAATTCCTTAAAAATCACAAGTCAAAATGGATACAATAAGAAAAAAACCAATTTAGTCCTAAATCTATGGAAGAAATTGATTCTAAAAATAAAAACCTTTCCACAAAAAAAGCTTGATGCCTAGATGACTTCATCAGTGAATTCTTCTGACATTTAAAGAAGAAATAATTCCAATTCTGTAAACATTGGAGTTATTATTCCAGGAAATAGAAAAAGTTAGAGCATACTTTCCCCAAATATTTGAGACCTGCATAACTTTGGTGCCAAATCCAACTAAGCACATTAGAAAAATTGAAAACGTAGACATTTCTTTTTTATGAAGAGAGACTCAAAAGTCATAAACAGGTGTAATCTAGTGATATTTAAAAATTATATCATGAGAGATTCTTACAGGACATGGTAGAACCCTCTGGCTATTTGAACACTCTAACCCAAAACACAATCACACCAAATCATCCAATTTACATTAACAATATGAATGACAAAAAGGAAGAAGAGACTTCTGTATGTTCTGTTTTCTCAGTTTGGCCACGTGGTAGATACTGTGTCTTTAAAGACCATGAAGATGAGGTGGCAAGCTTTTGTTACATTTAAGGAACTGAGTTCATCTGCAAGTGCCTTGAGATAGTTACAAGGATTTCCATGTTATGGCAAACTGATGTGAATCCAGTATGCAAAAACAGATTCGGACATAATATTATAAAATGTGTAGCACTTTTGCTGAAAAAAGAAAAAAGCCAAAACTGTGGAACTGACTGGAAAAACCAACCATGGACAAAAAGCCTGGTCAGGGAACACCAAATTCAGCTAATACCCAAGGAAATGCAGCACTGATCCTCAGGTCCCTGATTACCCTCCAAACAGTACTTTATTCCTTAATAATTTACCAGAAGAGACTAGTGAGATGATATTATCCATGTTGTTTAACCAGTTCTTTGGTTTTAGGGAAGTATGTTTAGGACCTGAGAGGAACTGACATTGCTTTTGTTGAATCTGAAAATGATGGACGGGCTGGAGCTGCCAGAGATGCTCTACAGGGATTTAAGATCACATTGTCCCATGCCATGATGATAACCTATGCCAAGAAATAACATTTGGGATAACTGTCTTTAAAGGACTGGTATTATTTATAGTTTTTGTTTTGATAACATTTGGCCAGGCCATTTTAATAGTTTGGGGGAGAGGGGAAGTGTATGTGAAATTGTTGAAAGGATTTAAAAAAATTACGTGGTCTTTGTTTAGCCTTAGTGAACTATGAACTACGAAAGCCTTAATTTTGTACAATAAAACTTTTATTTGTATTCTGTAAAAAAACCCATATCATGATCAAGTATGGTTTATACTATCCATTCAAGGATGGTTTAATGTTAAAAAAAAAAAAACAACACCACACAATCACTGTGATCCACCACATTTACAGAAGAAAGGAGAAAAACCAACTCAAAATATGCAAAAAAAAAAGTTGATGAAATTAAACAGGTATTTAAAGCAAAAGTTCTTAAAACTATTAATAGGAACTTCTTTAATCTGATAAACCGTATCTACAAAAAAAATCTTTCAGAGATACTTCATGATGCAAACACATAATTTAATTTTAGATGAAAAAATAATGTACTATTCTCTCCTTACATATAAGAATAGAAAAAATTACAACTATTATCTCTTTAATTCAACAAGGAATATTGGTGTTCCCCAGTGCAATAAGTTTTTTTAAAAGTATGAGGATTAGAAAGAATGAAGGAAAACTAGTCATTCTTACACACTATATTTATGTACTTAGAAAACCCAAAAGAATCTACAAATAAACTCTTGGAATTAAGTGAATTTAGCAGAGCTGTTAGTTATTGACATAATGTCAATATACAAAAGTCAACTGTGTTTCCATATCTTACAAAACAATTAGATAATGGACCTAACAGTACCATTGACAATAGCATCAAAAATATTAGAAAAAAGTCTAAAGAAAGGTGAAAAGCCTCTATATAGAAAACTACAAAATATTACTTGAAATTAAATAAATGAGATCTATTTTGTATTTGTGGATTGGAAGACTCGATATTTTTCTTAAACATTTCCCAAATTGATTGATAAATTCAATGCCATCTCAGAGTCATAGTAGATGCATTTTTGTCCATAAGCTTATTCTGAAAATCATGTGAAAATGCAAAGGTGAAGCATAGCAAAGATAAACAGGAGGAAAATTGAAGGATACACACTGAATATCAACTTATCCCATGATTAAAATTATATAATTTTCTATAAAGCTAGACAAACAGAGCAATGAATGACATATCCTTTGAGAACCCAGGAGACCCACACATGTACCATCATCTGATTTCAGACAAAAAGTGCCACTTCAATGCAGTGGTGAAGACACCCTTTTTAATAAATGAGCTGGACCAACTGGGTATTCTGTGGAGGGGAGTCGACACCTCCATATATCATACCATGAACTAAAATTATTTCCAAGTGAATTGCACACCTAAATATAAAGGGGGAAAAGAGACCTTCTAGAAGGTTAAAGAGGGGGAAACTGGTAGCTTTTGAGAAGGCAGGTCAAGTGCAAAAACAGAAAAAGCTAATGTTTGGTGACTTAAGTCAATGGTGGTTACTGTGGAGGGATAGTGACTGGACGTGGGCATGAAAGAGCCTTCAAACGTGCTGGAAGTGGTGAGGATAGTGTCTGCACATGAAAAACTCAGAGGTAAACCCTAAAGATCCATGCACTTTATGTAAGTTGTAAAGATAGGGAATCAAAACATCAAGAACATTCACAATGTGCTTTCATTCTCTTGGACTTGTATGTCTGTTCAACTTTTCGCATGTAATATTATGTAAATCTAAAACGTTTTTGGTTAAATAGGCTGTTTTTAAACAACAGAAATAAACAGATTGATTTCTTCATGCTCTACACAGAGTAGGGAATCAGCAACTCCTGAGAAGATGGGTTCCTCAAACACAGGGACACTCATTCGTCTGTGACGTCAGTGTCCACTGTGGACCTGGAGTGTGACCAGCATCGGGAAGGTGGACTGAGTGGTAAGGATGCAGGTTACACTGGGACTCCCCTCCTCCTCTCCCACCCTGTAGTTCAGGGTGCTTCCAGGTGACAGGACAACCACACACCTCAAACCCACCCTCTGCCAGTTCTGTGACTGTGGACCAGTGACTTAACCTTCTGATGGGTATCTTGTCATTTGGAAATAAGGACACCTCACAGAGTCATGTATGCTCAGTAAACAGTCCCTGGACTCCAAGTCCCTGTCCCCAACCAGCACCTGACTGACTACCAGCGGGAGAGAAGGGTTGCAGCACGTGAAGTGGGTCTTGTTTGGAGACAGCTCCACTGCCCAGCCACCTCCAAGCCTGAAGCAAAAGCAAAAATCAGTTCTATTCATCTCATCTTTAGAATTTTTTTAAAAAATATCTTGCTCATCATGGATTCTCTGGCGAAAGTTGTGGTTTTTAAAAATACTGTGTTAAAATACTATTTATCTTGATGACTGAGTTGTTTGGTTCCTCACTTGCCTCCCCCTGGTGCAGGCCTTATTTGGACAGTAAAGTTCTCCAGCCTGGGCCTTACAGATCCAGACTCCAGGGAGTATCAGGCACCCACATGCTGGTCATGGCCCTGAGTGGTGATACTGGCACCCAGGGTGATGAAGAAGGTGCACTGCGGGGCCCTGCACAGGACCCAGAGGAGGGGGATGTATGGCTTTGACCCCCTGAAAGACCTGTGGCAGGACTGCAACTTATCTGAGCTTGAAGGAGAACAGGGTCTAATCCTCTAGCAGAGTTGGCAGCCTCAACTGCCTTTGGGTCAGTGTATGGGGAGGGTCTTCCTGTTCCCTGCCCCCCACCTGCACCTGCCTTCTTCCAAGAAAGGAAGGACAGCTGAGTCACTCTTGGAAGCTCCTGTTTACACTCTGTGTCCTTCACAGCATTTTACCAAGGATGTCAAGTAATCTCTCTCTGTCCAGCATTGCTTTCCCAGGGTGTTCCCCAGATGGCCTGCTCCCTGGAATTCTGTGAACCAAGGCAGGGCCAAATAACTGGTCTCCAGCAGCTGCAAGCACTCAATATGCAGACAGACATTTAACAAATCTGATACCTCCAGCCTACCCACTGGAGGTAGTTACTCTGGGGCCTTCTAGAAGGCATCCCAGGGCAGTGAGGGTGGGACAGGAACTCCATCAGGGGGACCCTGGGGATGAAGGTAATTCCCTGGCTGGAAGAGAGGGGTTCAGGAGGCTGTATCTAGGTGGGCTTCCAGCCTTCTGTGAATCAGGGATTTTATTTGTTGCTTGTATTTTTTGGCTGCACTGGGTCTTTGCTGGTACATGCAGACTTTCTCTAGTTGTGGTGAGTGGGGGCTACTCTCTAGCTGTGTGCAAGGTCTTCTCATTGCAGTGGCTTCTCTTATTGCAGAGCATGGGCTCGAGGTGTATGGGTTCAGGAGTTGTGGCTTGTGGGCTTAGTTACTCCATGGCCTGTGGGATCTTCCCAGACTAGGGTCTGAACCCATGTCCCCTGTATTGGCAGGTGGATTCTTTACCCGTAGACCACCAGGGGAGTCCCTGGATCAGGAATTTTAAAAAATTACTCAGCTAATCATTATGGGGAAAGTACATGGATGACCACAAAACTTCTGAACAGAAGTCATAAGAGGGAGGTTACCTAACCAGATTTTCAAGGTGTTAAAAATCAACAGTGTAGGAAAGAAACAAAATGATGAAGAAAATGGCACGTGAGAGTATTGGCTCATTTAAGTTTCTCAATCCAGAGCAAAGAAGGCCTGTTATTATCTCAAATAATAAACTTCACCAAAGAGGAGAGAAGATATAGATAGGGTTAAAGTCACACAGCTTTAAGCTACTGAACTGGCAGTCCAACCCAGGTAGCCTGGGTTCAGAAGAGAACAGAAAATCTGGAAACAGCTGATCTTTATGCTCTAGAATGCATTATGTGGTAATGATTGCATTTCATACTAGAGAGCATGGAAGAAGGGAGGCAGCATCTATTTAATACTTAACACATCTTGGCCTACCTTTTGTTGGAAGGTCAGACCTCTATTAAAAATGAAGCTTGTGAAGAGTTTGCCCTGATTTAGAATACTTAAAATTATGTGCTTAAGTTAAGAATGTAAACTTTTGAGTCTTACATTTAAAGGAAGTCACTTATAGGTGGAAACTATTTTAAAATTCACTGGACCCATACTAAGAGAACATAAGAAGAGAATATAACTCTCACTCAGAGGGGGATTGGGAGGCTCAAATAAGACAATGTTTATAAATAGTAACTTCTTATCTGGCAGCCAATAACAACAACTGACTTTATAGATACGAATTAGAATCATAACATTTGTTGAATTGCATTTAAATTTAATTTTATAATGTAGGTAGGTGGACATTTTGGGTTCCACTGACATTTTAACTTCACTGGTGCTTAATGGGTGGACAGCAACCAGCTTAATGGGTGGAATGTTGTCACTGAACTCCCAGCTGGCCCTGGAGAAAGGACCTGGGAACGCATTCCCACAGTGGCAGGGTTTCCTGCAGCAAGCCTCTCATTGCCTCTGTTCACCAGTGTCTGCTCTAGAATATTGCGTGGGTGGGGGTTGCTTCCTCCAAGGAAGCTTCCTCATCTGTGTTTTTTCTTTCACTTCTTGAAAAGAACCTTAAAAGGAGAAAAACCAATTATCTTTTTATAAAAAGTAGAAAACATGAATAAGCAAAAAGAAGAAAATTTAAAAGTTAAATAAAAATGATAAATAATTTGTCACCAGGTGGCAATCAGTGTTTAACAAAATGGCATGTATCATTTCGTGTCTGTACTTTTCAGATGGGTTCATAGCACTCACTTTGTTTTGTAACAGGCAGTTTTCAAGAAACAATGTATCACTAATAAGGGTCAGGAGGCACTCTTTCTCTGCACAACTACTAATTAACCTTACTGAGCCCACCTTCTTTCTGAAGTTTGATGTATTTACCAAAAACTTCCACCAGATCTTGGATTGTTTCCAGATTGTGAACAAACACTGAAATGTTTCTCTTTCTGCCAAAGTCTTCTTGCCCATAAGCTTAGGCAAAAGCTCTGGCATCAAAGAACTTTTGCCTCCACCACCGTTTAAAAACCAACTTACAGGACTTCTCTATTGGTCCAGGGGTTAAGGATCCGGTTTGCAATGCAGGGCACACGGGTTCTATTCCTGGTTGGAGAACTTAGATCCCACAGGACACAAAGCAACTAAGCCTGCCCTCAGCAACTACTCAGCCCACCTGCTCTAGAACGTGCAGCACACTCTGAAACCCTGGCGTCACAATGAGAAAATTGTTGCGCCAATAAATAAAATATAAAACACACACACACACACACACAAACGCAGGACTTCCCTGTCAGTCAGTCCAGTGGTTAAGATCTTGCCTTCTAATGCAGGGAATGCAGTCCAATCCCTGGTGGGGAGCTAAAATCTCACCTGCCTTGGGAGGCCAAAACCCCAAAACTTAAAACAGAAGCAATATTATAACAAATGCACTAAAGACTTTAAAACTGGAAAAACAAAGAAAATTCTACTTGAAGTCTTCCTGGTCTCATCTCTAGGGCGCCTTCCAGCTTGCTGTGCAAAATTCACAAGACTGTAACCTGTACCAGGCAGACGCCAGGGCAGGGACAGCGGCAGTTCAGTGATTTCCCTGTGTGTGGACCAGGGACGTGGAGAACTCGGGTTCTGAGACCCCCACCGTGTGAAGGCAGAGGTGCACCCCTAGGATCACAGGAGGTGGGATCTACAGGGGCCTCCCCTACGATCCCGGCTCCTTGATCCCCCTCCCGCGCGACCCAGGCTGGGGTGCGGATCCCTCCGGGCACGAAGGGGAGGCGGGGAGTGTCTGCCCCATGGGCTGCAACCTCATTAGGGCTTTGGCTCCGTAGAGCTTCAGGGGTTGCTTGGGGTCAGCCCAGGGTCACAGCTTCCTCCTGCTGCAGGGGTTTGGGGGTCATGACACCCTCTCCTCCAACCCAGTCCTGCTGCTCTGGGGCCTTTAATGCCAGCCCCCCAAGATCTTGGCTTCCGTGCAGCTCCCCGCCCCCCAATCCCATGGACCCTCGAGAACCTCTCGGCTTACTAAGAACTGCCAGAACCACTAGAACCCCCCACCCCGCCCCGGCACCCAGGCTGATCCCCAGGCCCCCCGGATTTAGGAAGAGAGGGTGAGGCCAGGGTCGTCGGGCCAGGTACTCAGTGATTGGCCAAGGCTTCGATACTTTGTAGCCACCGCACCTCGGAACCGCCTCCGGGTATTTGCGTGCTGAGCGTGGAAGCTGGGAACCGGGGCCTGGCTAGGGGGTGAGTTGGGGGCGTCTGGATGAAGGTGGGTGAAGGGGGCGTTCAGGAGGGAGTTTATGGGGTATGGTGACTGAGTTCGTGGTCCTGGGTGGGGGCCTGGGGAGGCCTCTTGGTCCCCACGGGGAGCAGGGCACCTGGAGAGGTGGGGCGGCTCAGGGCCACAGCCAGGCAGAGGGTGTCCAGGCAGGATGGTGCAGTAGAGCTGTCTATCCCCGCGGAACCGGGTCCCCTCAGTGTTCCGGGTACCCCTCCCCAACCCATTTCTTTCCCCAACTCCAGGATCCTCTTCGTGTGAGTTTGGCCCTTAACCTCCTCCCTGCCCTTCCTGGAGCCTGGTGGGGGGGTGGGATGGGCAGTGGGCCCCAGAGGAAACCTGGGTCCCTCGAAGGATGCGAGGTCTCCGATCTCCTGCCCGTCGTGCTGGGAAGAAAGGTAGGGCCCTGAGACAGGAGCCGGTGACAAGGCGCTGAGGTCTGGGAACAGCGACGAGGGCGCATCTTGCGTCCCTTTAGCGCGCGCGTATCTATAGGTGGTACAGGGCGGCGAGAGCTGGAAACAGGCCAGACCCTTTGCCAGGGAGCGTGGCAAGTCTGTTCAGATTCTTACATGTGTGGAAAGTGGTTTGGTAGCATCTGCTAAGTACACATCCTTTAATTTGGCTGCCAGCAGCCTGTTCCATAGCCCTCAGGTAGTTGGAACACAGGTCTGGACCTTATGTTTGAGAAAGTGCTCACTAGTGTGGGGCTGGGGAGGTGGTTACAGTTCCTCCTTCCACCCGGTCCTTTTCAGAAACCAGTGGAGACTAGGGGTCCTTCCTGCAGCGCTGCCAGACTAAATATTGCCATAAGGAAGCTCTCTCCGTTTGGTGTATATATACACAGTCAGATTGTAGTTTTAAAATGTGAGAAACAGAGAGGTGATGATGTGGGCAAGGGGCACAAAGGGAACAGAGGTTCCAGGAGTGAGGAGCGAGGAGGACTCTTGCAGCCACAACACACAGCCAGGATCTGGACTGTTGTGGGGACTCATGGGAAACTGCAGGTCCCTGATGCACCTGCCTTCTCTCGCTGTTGCCACATTACAAGTACCTGTGGCAGGAGAGGCCTGGCAGACTTGGCTGAATATAGATGTGCGGTCAGCTGATCGCCATGGGCAGGCCGTGGTCCTGACTTGTCGTCTTGTTTGCAGAGAGGCCCAACCCGCCTGGCAATGCAGAGCTTCCTGCAACTGCTGAGGGGAAACGAGGGCCCCAGCCTGCCCTTGTCGGAGCTGGTGACCCTCGCAGGCAGGCTGTGCCGGGACCTCCAGGATGACCCCACCCAGGTGCAGTCCTTGGTCACAGCCGTGCTGGACAGCCAGTTCCGCCTGTACCTCTTGGACAATGCGGATGTGGCCCTGGTGTGCGCCAGCGTGCTGGCCCAGCGAGAGCAGCACCAGGCCGCCTGCCGGCTGCTGGAGGTAGAGCTGGTCTGTGAGATGGGGTTGGGGCTTGGGGGTGTGAAGAGAGGGGAAGCGGCCACCACCATCCTAAACACGACACAAATGCCCAGAGTCAGCATTTGTCACCTTGTGGAGAGGTGCCATAAACCAAGCTGGGATGGTCCACTCTCTCTCTACTAAGTTTTAACTTGCCTGGTAACTGAAGATGAGACTGTCCAGTTTTGGAATCTTCGTGGTCCTGGCTTGGAAAGTTGGCATCCCAGTTAGTGAGACAAGCAAACAGACCCAGTCTCTCAGTCTGCTGGCTGTGGGTCTGCATTCGGGAGCTCTGAAATCACAAGTATGTCTGTAAGTCCTCTGGTGGCACTTTGAACATCAAGTTATTTGGCATGAAAACCTGAGCTATGTCCACATGAAGCTAGTGATGTCTTTATCCACTTTATGTTACTGCGGTACATTTTACTACTCAAATATTGGTATATTTGGTTGCACGATGGTGCTTGCCCAGATCATACTGGAGTGGTGCAAATTCTGTAGTGTATACCTGTGTTACTTCCTAAAATGTGTGAAGTTCTGAATTCCAAACTGTGTGTGGCTCGAAAGGTTTTAATAAGAGATTTGGGGGCCAGTGTTCCTTTTCACTCCATATGCATGTATGCATGTACATCTATGCATAAGTCATGCTGAGTTTACTTCCAAGATACTCGGTTCTTTCAGTTCTTTCTATTTCTGCTCCCTCTCCCCCAAGCCCTGTGACATCCACCTGGCTCCCTTCTCCGCCGGCACCCCCATGTTCTCTCCTGCCCCCTCCATCTGTTCCTCACCTAGCAGCCAGGGGGAGTTTTAAAACTGCAGATGGGACCATGGTGTGTGCTGAGGCGGTGGACCCAGAGCCTGCCATCAGTGCTGGCTTGCTCTCCAGTCTTTGGACCCCTCCTGACCCCCTTTGTCATGCTGGCTTTCTTGCTGTTTCTGGAGCTCCTGAGATCCTCTTCTTTTGAATTTTGCAGGTGTCATTTCCTCTGCCCAAGGCTGGAGCCCCATTCTGTGTGGCTGGAGCTTTCCTACGTGTCTGGTTTCTGCTTTAAATGTCACCCTGTACAGCTAGTGCCTCCTTTATTGTCAAGGATATAAAGGAGCCCTCATCCCCCTCTATGGCTCCTTCCTCAGCTCATAAGTAGAAATCTGTTTATTTTTCAACCTGTGTTTGTCTGCCTTCCCTCCTGCACTGCAGGCCCCAGGAGCAGGGGGCGCATCAGTTCTGCTCATTAAAGGATCCCCAACACCTGAAACATAAGAGAACTCAGATTTCCAGCGATGTCAGATGAAATGGATGAACACAGAGTTGTCATAGCTGCTGTGTAGGCAGTCAAGGATGAAATGTGATGCAAAACTCCCAGGAGAGGGACTGTAACTCACTCAGAAACGCCTCTGAGAAAGTAAGGTGTTCTGAGACCTGAGAGAAGCCATGGGGCCACCACCTCAGAAAAGGGCGTTTCCTGCCCAGGGCCACTCATGCAGGTGGGGAGGCCCTAGGTGGTTTCCCTGCCCATAGGTTGTGCCCTGGGTCTACTGCTTTATCCTGGCAGGAGACTGCAGGCTTCGACCCAGCAAAATGGGTTTTTTATTGCTGTGGAAAGAAAGCTAAATGATTCTCAGCACCTCCCTCACCAAAATGGTCCTGAGAACACTGGGGTTCAAGCACAGGGGCTGTGTCTAGGCCAGGCCTGTCCTCAGCATCCTTGGCCCTCTCAAAAGTCTGGTCACATGACCACGTCCCACTGGGTCTGGGAGCCATCAGTGGTGTGACCAGGACCCCTTCATCCCCTGCAGTTCAGAATGTGCTCTCTGAGACCCAGGGACCCACCCAGCTGGTGGGAAAGGCCTCTCATACAAGATAGGGGTGACGCCTCAGGCCCCTCAAATCTGATCTTTCATATGGTCCTTGGCGCAGCTCTGCCTCCTGTGTGCTGTGGCCATAGCCCAGAGGTGGCTTTCCCCTTGCCTGTCCCTCACCTGTAGGGGGTAGAGGAGAACTGTGCCCCCCAGGGGCTCCCTGCAAGCCTGGTAGGGACTGGAGCCCAGCCATGGAGCTCATGCCCTCACCATTGGGAGCCAGTGGGTGGCTGGTCTTAGGGCTCAGGCAAGTGGACAACAGGGCTCCAGGGCAGGGGAGGGTGCGGATCTCAGGAGGCTCTTTCCACAGGGGTGCCAGGTGCCAGGTGGCAGCCCCAAGCTGGTGCAGCTCTGGAATGACATCCACTACCGTCTGGCCATGAAGAAGCTCGGCGTGTCCACGCTGACACCGGTGCAGAAGTTCCGGTGCAGGAAGAGGTATGTGCTGGTCTTGGCACTTATTCCCCGGGGCTCATGAGGGATTTGCCTTCCAGAACTATAGAAGGGCTGAGGTGAAGTAGAGGGAGGGAGGCGAGATGAAACAGTGATGTCAGTGCCCAACACTGAGCCACCTCTCCACCTGCTCGGCTGTGGGAACACTGTCCCACCTCTGCCCACGGGGCAGGACGGAGAGCCATTCCCAAGACCCAGGCCAGGAGCCGCTGCCTGTCAGTGAGGACCTTGCAGGGAGAGAGTCAGCAGGTGGGCACCCGACCTCACTTTCCTCCTGTGGGAGGAGGGATGCCCCTCATGTCAGCTAGTCCCCATGGTTGGGCTCTGCCAGTGGCCTGGCTGGGATTTCAGCGCAGCTCCTCAGGGCTGCAGGACCTTTTAAAGACAGATAGAAATGAGGGGGCTATAAGCACCGTGTGGATGTGTGTAGTGCTTAGAACAGCGGTCCCAGTCTGGCACCAGCGGCGGGTTTTGTGGAAGACAATTTTTCCGTGGACCAGTGCGTGTGCAGGGGCAAGGGGGATGATTCAAGTATATTACAGTTATTGTGCACTTTACTTCTGTTATTATTACATCAGCTTTGCTTCAGATCATCAGACATTAGATCCCAGATCATCGGACAGGGGGCCCCTGGTTAGAAGACAGTCTGGCACATGATAGCTGCTGAACAGATGTTAATTAACAATCACCACTATGACCATAATCAGCACTAAGTAAACATTACGACTACCAGTTCTAACCATCACCATTATCACCATTCACGCATGAGGACACCGAGACACAGACAAATTAGTGACTCACCTGGTTACACACTAGAGAGACGCAAAGGCAGGATTCCAGCTTAGACGTTGAAGCTGCAGAGCCTTTGTTCCTTATTTGGGTGTGCTCCACCATCCAGAAGGGGCTGCAGGTCTCGCTCTGAGCTCCCAAAAGCCCAAGTGACAGGAGTTGCTGAGCCAAGGGCCTAGTTGATGGGCCAAGGGCCTAGTTGATGGAGGAAGAGATGGATGGATTCCTTTGGGTCAGACAGAATTTTTCTCAGAGTGCCCACCAAATATGTCCTCAAAGCCAAGAAGTTTATCAGCCTTGAGGTTGTCAAGGGTTGCAGTCAGTCCCCTCCCTATAGGTTTTTAGGGCCTGCCTGAGGGTGGTTCAGCAAAGTGACTTGGGGAGCAGTTTGCTGTTTGTGAAGAGGCCCCTGGGGCTCTCCTGGAGCTGCACTTGGATGTACATGACGGACTGGAGACTGGGGAACAAAGCAGATCCCCTAATTCAGGGCAAGGAATGCCAGACAGGACAAGCTCAGTAGAGGGCTGTGGCTCGGTGGCCCTTTGTTACGGTGGGGGCTGCAGCACAGGGCGCAGAACCTGAACGAGGCCTGAGCACGGGACGGCACTCTGGGCATGAGGAGGGGTGATACACGTTACAAATGATGGTCAGTGCAGGAGCAGAGACAGGAGGTGCTTGGAGGTTCTGGGAGAGGCCGTGGCTGGGGAATGGGTTGTGTCAGGATGGACTCAGGAGGATTTGCTGAGAGGTTGAATGTATTGGAGAAGGTAAGATAATAAACCCAGGCTCTTGGCCTGATTGGCCGGAACGTGGTGTTCTCTCCTCACTGGAACGGGCAGGACAGGCTGGGGGAAGATGTGAAAAGTGGGAAACTGAGCTTCACTGGATGTATGGGGTGTGTTCTTGACATTCATGGGGATTTTCAATAGGTATTTGGATATCAAATCTTGTAGAAAACCGGTGTTGTTCACTTATATGTCATTTAAAGAAAACTATTTATTTTTGCCTCTGCTGGGTCTTTGTTGCTGTGCGGCTTTTCTTTAGTTGCAGTGAGTCACTCAGTCATGCCCAACTCTTTGTGACCCCACGGGCTACACAGTCCATGGAGTTTTCCAGGCCAGAATACTGCAGTGGGTAGCCGTTGCCTTCTTTGGGGGATCTTCCCAACCCAGGGATCTAACCCAGGTCTCCCGCATTGCAGGCGGATTCTTTATCAGCTGAGCCACGAGGGAAGCCTATGAATACTGGAGTGGGTAGCCTATCCCTCCTCCTGGGGAACTTCCTGACTCAGGAATCGAACCAGGGTCTCCTGCATTGCAGGTGGATTCCTTACCAACTGAACCATCAGGGAATCCTTGTAGTGAGTGGGGGCTACTCTCTGGTTGTGTTCTGCAGGCTTCTCATTGTGGCTTCTCGTTGCGGAGCATGGGCTTTAGGGTGCTTGGGGCTCAGTAGTTGTGGCTCCCAGGCTCTGGAGCACAGGCTCAGTAGTTGTGGTGCCTGAGCTAGGTTCCTCTGTGGCACGTGCGTTCTTCCCAGACCAGGGATCAAATCCGTCTCCTGAATTGGCAGGTAGATTCTTTACCACTGAGCCACCAGGGAGCCCCCTGTCATTTTTTCTTTTGCAAAAAATTCCGTTATACAGTCAGTAAAGCGGATAGCATAACCCACCTCAATATCTTCATCATCCAGCTTCAGCAGTCAGGACCACTGGTCAGTGAGGGGTGCTGGGAACCCTGATGAGAGTGTGGAGTGTGGGCCCAGGCACCACCAGGCCCCTCCCTGCTCAGGGCTTGGATCCAGGGCCTGCAGCACACGGTGGGGAGGAGGGTGGCCGCTGAAAGGAGAAGAGTCCAGGGGGCACAACAGGTGCATCCAGAGGAGCAGGGGTCTGTTACCACCTCCTCAGTGTCCTCCTCTAGGAATCCACCACCTGCCTCCCTCTGCCCTAATGGTCTCAAGAGCCGGAACTTCCCCAGAGAAGTTCGCCAGAAGCTGGAGGACTTTGCCTCGGGCGTGAGCACCAACCCCAGCAAGGCTGAGCGGGTAAGAGCAGATATGAGCATGGCCAGGCACCCTCCCCTTCGCCAACACTCCCTGTCCTTAGGGGAGGCCCACCCTTGGTCGGTTCACCCCCACTGTTAGGTGGGGGACTAACGCCCTTGGGGGCTTGCCACTCTTAGGTGACATCACCATCTTAGGGGGTAGATCCACACCCTCCCTAGTGGCCTATCTGCCAGGGCGATGGTGGGCTCTGACCACCCTGAACTCCCTTGGGGATGGCGTCCTTTGGTTGGCAGCCCTTGCATGTCTACCCTGCACAGGTTGGGGAGTGAGTTTCATCACAAGCATCTTAATACCCTGTCAGCCCGTGTGACTTCAGGAGACACTCACTGAGCACTCGCTGAGGCCGGGGATCCAGCAGGAGGGGTGGAGGGGGGTGCCCTCCAGGAGCAGGTGGAGGGGGCAATAGTCTTCCCCCTCAGACCCTGCTGCTCAGAAAGCTGGCTTGCTCTCTCCTCCCCGCGTCCAGTCAGCTGGGCTCCCCCAGAGCAGGGCGCTGTGGCCAGTGGTGCCAGTTCACATCTGAGAGGTGCCTGGTCGCAGGGTTGGTCATGGCCGATATGCTCTGGCCTGGAAGGGTGAAGGGTCAGTGGTTGGGTGGCACCTCGGGAGGATCTGGTTTGCCAGCTGCGCGGAGCCCTCCTGGCTGTGAGTGACTGGGTGGTGGCTTGCCCCCTTGGTGCTCTGGCCTCTCGGCTTGGGAGTGGGCTAGTGGTGGGTTGTTTTGGGGCAGGAGGGCCTGGCCTCTGAGACGCACCTGACCACGGAGCAAGTCTACAACTGGTTTGCCAATTACCGGCGGCGCCAGAGGGCCCTGATGCAGCGTGCGGCGCCAGCCCCAGACTCAGCAGAAGACCTTACGTCGGGGGAGGCGAGTCGGCACCTACCCCCGCAGCCAACAGACCACCCCCAGCTTGGCTCTGGGCTTGTGGACAGGCCTCAGTGGTCAAGTGAGTTGCCCCTCTGACAAAACCTGTATCTAGGACCAGCCAGGCCTCCTCCTCCAGTCCGAGTCTGCACGTTCAGCACCTCACCCTGTGGGAAGTGAGCTCACTGACGCTAAGGGTCAGGTTGGGCTCAGGGTGGCCCGGGTGGGCTGCAGCAGCATTTTGCGTTGAGCGATTACTGTGAGGTCAGGCCCAGGAGTCGGGGAGTTGAGCCAAACACCAGAATTGGGGTGGCCTGGGTTCATAATTGTGGGTTTCAGTTCAGACCAAAGACAGATCAAGGATCAAACAAAGAGCAGCAGGCAGCCAGCGTGACTGCTCTCAATCTGCTGGGAAGGAGGCTGGGACTCCAAGCATCACCCAGCCTCCCTTCCCCTCTGATCGGCTTTTAGCAGGACCTGAGAAAAGTGGGCCTCTACAGACCCTGGAGACCACCCAAGGGCCGTGGGAGCCGGTGGCTCTGACCCCAGACTTCTCTGGAGACGAGACTATGCCCAAGTCACTGGCTCCCAGGTACTGCCACGCACATAGGCCAGGGGACTGTCTCCCTGTTCAGTTTCCCACTCTCGGTGGGAGACCAGGAATGGAGTGGGCATAGGAACACCAGCCAGACCCTGGGACCAAGTCTGTGATGGCTGAGGGCAGAGATAGCTGTGATCCCAGGTAGGAGGGGGAGCCACTGGCAAGGAACCCACGTCATGTACAGCACACTTGCTTCCTGGAGCCTGACTCACAGCCTGACTTCATGTAAATTTTGGAGAATGGGGAAACAGACTTAGAAGAACATGCAGAACTATCTCCTAAAGGCAAATGGCCTTCCTCGTGGTTTGTTTATCTCCAGCATTTGGTGTGGTTGGTATATCTCTAAGTTAGTAACCACTAAGTTAGTAAGTCCCTCCCACAGCCCAGTGTCTCATCTTACCTTGCCGCTCCTGTGACGCTGCACAGACTGCTGTGAGAAGAGTGCTGGCCAGCAGGGGGACTGAGTCTGAGCGAGGGGTCATGTTCGTGCTGTATAAGCCATCAGGCTGTGCCCGCTTTTCCCTGTTACCCTTGTGTTATTAGCATCTCTCATGACATTACCTGAGCTGACACCTCACATTCAGGCCAGCACTACCCAGCCATGTGGCCTTAGGCAAGTTCCCATGACCTCTTGGTGTCTCACTTTTTTCATCTGTGAAATGGGGACAGTGATAAGCCCTGCCATGCAGGTCATCACACAGATTATAGAGGTGGGGAGTTGTTAACAAAAGCCCAAGAGCGCCATCTGAGATACAGTGAGTGTTTGTGGAATATTGATTCTTTGAATTATTAACTTCTGTGTGATAGTCCTTTAGGATCCACCTTCATATAGTCCCTCAACTGTTAGGCTGTTCCTAATCATTTTCAGCTTTCACTATTGCAGAACAATGCTTCATTGAAAGCACTTGTAAATAAACTGCTAATGTATCTTAGGTTTCTAGCAGTAATATTTTTTACTCTTGCAGCCCCAGGGAGGATGGTGAAGGCAGCATGACTGGGAATGTGGTGGGCCCCACAGCCATCTGAGCCCAGATTCCCAGGCTGAGCTGGAATATCCTCCCAGGCCCCACTTCTCTGGTCTGAGGGAGCCTCTGCCCACCAAGGGGTGGTGTTCCCTGTGTCCCCCAGGTCTCTGCAGGGTGGTGAGATATACCAGGAGGGACCTAACCATGATCCTGCCACTCTGCCCCCTGTCTGCTCTGGCCCTGGTCTCTGTCCTCTGGCTGCTGCCAACGATATGCTGGATCCCTCTCTGGCTGCCCCTGAGTCGTGGCTGATGTCTCTCGCACTGGCATCCTCCAAGGAAGTTTCCTTCCAGACTGGGCAGCTGATCCACAGTCATGGGCTGGACCTCACCATGCGCCCTACAGACGCTGCTCTGGCTGTGTCCTTCACCGCCCTCAGGGAGCCCAGCCCCACAGGTGGGTCCACTCTAGACAGACCACGTGTTTCTACATCAGATGCTTTGATGGCTTGTGTCTCATTTGAAGGGGCAGGATTTTGAGGGGCAAGGACTTTCTGCCTGAATCCCATGTATTTTATTAGACCCACAAACCAGTGCAGTTGGAACAGTCTCTTCCCACGAACAGCTGGATGTTTTTTTCATTTATTTTTGTTTTCAAAATAAAATGTGCACATGACTGAAAAATAGGATAGTGAGGAAAGAGTTGGAATGGAATGGAATGGCTGCCAGCCCTGCCTCCAGTCCCTGTGACTAGCTTGTCCACATCTGCTAGCACAGAGGAGGGCTGAGCTGCTCGGACTTCTACCCTCTTGTCCTGGTTTCTTTCTTAGTTGTAATTGTAGCTATACATACCCTTAATGAAAATGTATTCAGGTATGTATCTTGTGCACCAAACATGACAGCATCTTGTGACCTCCATAAGGAGGATATTGGCACTGAATTCAGCCTGTCACCTAAATTTCTTAGTCTTCTGTGGTTATGCATGCATGCTAAGTCACTTCAGTCATGTCTGACTCTTTGTGACCCTATGGACTGTAGCCCGCCGGCTCCCCCGTCCTTGAAATTTCCCAGGCAGTACTGGAGTGGGTTGCCGTGCCCTCCTTCAGGGGATCTTCTTGACCCAGGGATCAAACACATCTCTGTGTCTACCTGCATCGGCAGTCTTTGCCACTAGCGCCACTTGCGAAGCCCTCCTCTGTGGTTATATATATATATATATGTCTTACAATTTCTCGTTGCCTTTCTTTTTTCTTACATTGTCTGCTTTTATCACGTCCTTAGCTTCTCCCAATATTTCAAACATCACCTCTGAAGACTTGTTGCTGGGAGCCTCCTTCTCCCTGTCCCCATCCAAGTGCAGTCTGCCTAGGCCTGGGATGGAGCCATCATCCTGAGAGCGCCTGGGTTTGCTTCAGTGTTGAATCTCAGTTCCCTGATCAGGGATCAAACCCTCCTCCCTTGCGTTGGAAGGTGAAATCTTAACCATTGGACCGCCAGGGAAATTCCACTTCAGTGTTTCCTTAATTGCAAGTCTTGTTCTTTCTTTCTTGACTCTTGTTATGTTAGAGAATGTCTTTAACTTTAGAAGAAAGGGTGACCACAGGTAAATTTTCTGATTCCTTGCATCTTTTGAAATTGTCTTTAATCTTCCCTCATGCTTGATTAATGATTTGTCAGGGACAGAATTCTGAGTTCAAAACACTTTTTTCCCTTAGAAATTTGAAAGCAACATATCAGTACAGCATCCAGCGCTGTCATTTTAAGTCAGATGCATTCTGATCTTTACATGTTTTACATATTTTTCCTTTCTTGGAGCTTTTTATTTTTTAAGTCTTGGTGTTCTGAAATTTCACAGGGATGGTTCTAGGTGTGAGTCTTTTAAAATCACTTTGTTGTTAAGCCTTTCAATTTAGAGAGAGAGCAAGGTCTTCTTTAAGCTCCAGGCATTTTCTGTAATATTCTTTGATAGTTTCCTGATAATTTCCTCCTTCCAGTTCTCTCTTTACAGCACAAATGTTATTTGGATGTTGGAAATCCTGGGCCAATCTCCCAAAATGCTTACCTTAAAAAGTTGCTTTTTATTGTATATGCTTTTGTCTTAAAATTTATCTTCTGATCTAATTAAAAAAGCATTTATTTACTTGTTTTTGCTGCACTGGGTCTTGGTTGCAGTGAGCAGGGGCTACTCTCTGGTGGCAGTGCACAGGCTTCTCACTGCAGTGGCTTCTCTCGTTGCAGAGCACGGGCCATAGGCGCACGTGGGGTTCAGTAGTTGTGACTCATGGGTTTAGTTGGCATGTGGAAAATTCCCGGACCAGGAATCAAACCCATATCTCCTGCACTGGCAGGCGATTCTTAACCACCAGATCACCGGGGAAGTCCTGTCTTCTGATATTATGACCGTTACGTATTTTAAGAGAACTCCAAGCTCTCTTTTCTTAATTCTGCTTTTCCTTTCTTCATAGATTGTGTTACTTTTTATAGATGCAATATCTATACTTCTCTGAGTATCCTGCTTACAAGCTTCAGTAAATATGCTTTGTTGCCTGAAGGAGGAAATGTTAGGATCGTGGATTCAGGTCCTTTCTTGGAAACAGGAAGAGGTGGGGCCTGAAAGTGGAAAAGCCTGGAGACTTATTTCTCTGAGGTGGTTTTTCCTTCTGAACAGATTGGTCTTTCATTTCTGAGACCTTTTCCTGTCCATGTGTACTAACAAGGCTGGAGTCAGGACAGGCAGTGGCCAGCCTCATACTGGGAAGAGGGGAGCTGGTTTTCACACCATGTCAAGCATTATGTGAGGGGTGATGTTCTGTGGGAATTGGTGAGCTCCCTGCTGACCACCTGAGCACCTCATTTTCCTTCCCTCTCTGCAAACTCCTCAGGGTCCTTGACCCCTGCTTACACCCTGGCTTCCCTTCAGACACCCTACCCACCACCCTGGCATTGGACGTGTGCCCTGCATCTGCCGAACATGGACACCTCCCACCTGATAATTGCCCTGCCCATGACACTCCCTTTGTTCTAGGCTTCGGGCTCTTTATTTTCCTTATTCTTAGAGGAAGAAGCTGTAACCCGTTGATCTATTCTGTGTGAATTGAATTGTTCAAATTTGCACTTAACCATATTTCATGGACCTCAGAGTATCTTTGAAGTTCTGTGGGAAGAAGATACGACAGAGATGGAGGCAGTCACACAGCAAACGGTTCGGCAGGTCTGAGCAGCTGAGAGATGAGATGGTTGCTCTGGCAGACAGGAGGGAAGACCGTTGTTTGGGGTCTGAGATCAGGACGCTTGCTAGTTTTATTGCCCAGATGGACTTAGGGCACAAGTGAATCTTCTTGCTTAGCTTACTTTGCTCCTAAATGTCAACCCGGAACAGATCGAGTCCGTGTGGTTTTCCTTTTTAGAGTAAAAGGCACTCTGAGAGAGTTTCTACAACATTTAAGTAAAGAGAAAGGGTGGGGCAAGGGAGTGACACCTTGCACTGACATGAAGTCAAGGTGAAACCCAAGGAAAAAGGGGAGGGAAGTGGCGGGTGGCTGGGCTCAGCCTGTGGTGAAGCAGGGAGGCACCGAGGAGTCTGTCCTCACACGGCAGTGGTGAATGTGGGCAGATTTGGATACTGAGTCTTTGTTGGGCTGGTGTGAGGTCTAGAATGACAAAAACTTGAAGCCAGTGAAATATGACATTGTTTTGGTCTCTGGAAGCCTGAAAAAGCCACTGAGATGGAAAAAGTGGCTTTTCTTTCCTCAACGCAGAGCTGAGGCCGGGGGCTGGCAGACTGGACGCTGCCTCTCCATGGACCTCTGTGTTGGGCACGTGGACTGTGCTCCTGTCTCCCAGCTCTGGGTTGTGGGGTTTCCTCCCCTGCAGGATTTGCTGACCCTCCCAGCATCAAACCCCAGGGCACATACCTGGAGGAGGATCCGGGTTCCTGTGGTAGCCAAGCAGAACAACAGGCAGGCAACCTCCGGGTAACCCAGCCCCCGGCACAGGCTCCCGATTTCATCCTCAACCAGAGGTAGGTGCAGAGCCATCGGGCTCAGGTGACACTTCCTATGGGCCACTCATGGGGTGATGCCTGGACGGGAGACTCACCATCTGCCACGGGGTAGATGAGGTCTTTTCCTTATGGATTTCTGGAAACCTCAACAGTTCCCCCATCCTACATGATCATAGTTTTTCCCACAGACAAAAGAACACTTGCAAGCATGGGAGCAGATACAGGCATGTGGATGGTGCTTCCCCAGAGGTCTCCCTGGGCTCTAGCAGCCTCTTTCAGGCATTTTCTTTTCCCCAAAGATTGTTTCAGTTTCTGGACAGCATCAAGAGCCTGCTTTTATATTCCAAATTATAATTTTAAAGGAGCTTGGGAGGGCTGTGAATAGGGGATGTGCTGCAGACTGTGGTATGGGGGCGTGACAGTGGTTCAGATTTCACAGGAGAGTATTGGGCCTCTGGTGAAGGGGGAACCTATGATAGAGGGTCACAGGACAGGGTCCCCAGGGTTTGGGGTCTCCCAAATCTAGGAGCTGAAGATCAGGTGCCCAGTGAGGGCAGAATTACTGGGGGACATGCGAGAGGAGGGGAGCAGCCTCCTGAGGAAACAGGCTCTGCTTGTGGTAACAGCCAGATGATGTGGGTTTATGAGCAGAAGCCCTATGGAGAGGAGCAGCCACAGGGCCCCCTCGGGGCTGCTTGGACTCTCCACTGGTTTTCTCACCCTTGGACTCCGATGCTCCAGCTCATCTTTGTTCTGATCTGATACCCTTGATTCTTTATTTAAAAACAGCTTCGCTGGGTGTAAAGTAAACCAACAGGTTTAGATGATACAAATGACAGTTTTCTGAGTGTGACTTATGTATTCATCACAGACCATAACTATGCTTTAGGTCATGGGCCACAGAGCTGTTTCCATCTGCCTCCACCCCTCACTCCCATCTCCCCAGGACCAAGGATCTGCTTTCTTTAGCTGAATTTTCTAAGAATTTCATATGAGTGAAATCATACAGCATCTGCCCTTTTTTTATTATATGGCTTCCTTCACTCAGCCTAACTGCTTGAGACCTGTCCTTACTGCTGTGTGTATCAACACCCACCTCTTGTGTGTATCAACACCCTTTCTCCTGTGTGTATTAGCTCCCCTTCCTTTTGTGTACCAACACCCCTCCTCTTGTGTGTATCAACACCTCTCCTCCTGTGTGTAGCAACACCCCTTCTTCCTGTGTGTATCAACACCCCTCCTCCTGTGTGTATCAACACCCTTTCTCCTATGTGTATCATCACCCCTTCTTCCTGTGTGTATCAACACCCTTCCTCCTGTGCGTATCAACACCCTTCCTCCTGTGTGTATCAACACCCTTTCTCCTGTGTGTAGCAACACCCCTCCTCCTGTGTGTATCAGCTCCCTTCCTCTTGTGTGTATCAACACCCTTCCTCCTGTGTGTATCAACACCCTTTCTCCTGTGTGTAGCAACACCCCTCCTCCTGTGTGTATCAGCTCCCTTCCTCTTGTGTGTATCAACACCCCTCCTCCTGTGTGTATCAACACCCTTTCTCCTGTGTGTATCAACACTCCTCCTCCTGTGTGTATTAACACCCTTTCTCCTGTGTGTATCAACACCCTTCCTCCTGTGTGTATCAACACCTTTCCTCCTGTGTGTATCAACACCCTTTCTCCTGTGTGTATCAACACCCCTCCTCCTGTGTGTATCAACACCTTTCCTCCTGTGTGTATCAACACCCTTTCTCCTGTGTGTAGCAACACCCCTCCTCCTGTGTGTATCAACACCCTTTCTCCTGTGTGTAGCAACACCCCTCCTCCTGTGTGTATCAACACCCTTTCTCCTGTGTGTAGCAACACCCCTCCTCCTGTGTGTATCAACACCCTTTCTCCTGTGTGTAGCAACACTCCGCCTCCTGTGTGTATCAGCACCCCTCCTCCTGTGTGTAGCAACACCCCTCCTCCTGTGTGTAGCAACACCCCTCCTCCTGTGTGTAGCAACACCCCTCCTCCTGTGTGTAGCAACCCCCTTTCTCCTGTGTGTATCAGCACCCCTTCCTCTTTCTTGCTGAGTCCTAGTCTTGGTGTGGCTTGACATATGTGCTGGAGGCATTTGGGAGCTCCTGGTTTGAGTTTGGTGTGTGCCTGGCTGCACACATGGTGGCCTGCACGTTTGCCTTCGTGTCTCTGGGGTGTATACACCTAGCAGTGGGGTGACTAGGTCACAGGGTAGATGTGGTTTGACTTCAAGGACCTACATGACTGTTGTCCTGAGTGGCTGCACCTATCTCCTGCCCTGCTCCCGCTGCTGCTCTCCTTGACTTGGTTCTAAGCACCTTCTGGCCTCTTCATGCCTCAGGCTGTCCCTTTGTGGCCTTCTCTCCCTTTACGTCTCTGCTCACCACCCCCTCTTCTGTGAGCTTGCCCTGGTGTGCTTGCTCCCTGACTACCTGAGCCACCTGCTTGAGGTGTCCTGAGGCCCCTCCAGCATCCTGCACACCTGAGCGCCTTGCAGGAGGAGGCTGTTCCCAGAGAGCCTGTCACCTGGAAGGGCTTCAGACAGGTAGAAAGCTCTCCGAGTATGGGGCTCACAGGGGACAGTGTGACCCTCAAACAGGGCCTGGCAGAGGGCCTGTCCTGACACCGTCCCTTTTCCAGCTCCTCAGACCTGACTCCGGCCCCACCAGGCTTCCCTGGCCCCATGTCTGCCGTGGAGCTGAGCCAGCCCCCTCCCTCCAGCCAGGTGAGACCCTCCTACAAGTACTGTGGGCTTCCTTCCTGACTCCTGGGTCCCCAGCTTGGGTCTTCAGGGTGACTAAAATGGGCAGAGCTGAACGTGAGCCAGGGACGTCTGGAGGCTGGACTTCAATGGAAGGGGAGCTGGGAGGCGAGTGTTCTGGGGCAGGGTTTCCTACCGAGTCCAGAGGGTGAGTCCCAGGGTTGGGAGTGCCAAGTGGGAGGGCAGAGCGGCAAAGGGCGTCTCCGTCTCCGCATGTGACACTTGCGTTGGCTTCCCAGGTGCAGTGGTCTGACGGGCAGACCTCCAGCGACGCCTTCTGGGGAGCCAGGATGCTCCTGGAGCTTTCAGCGGGTAGCCTGGGCTGAGCCGCTTCTTGGGAGCCTGGCCAGTGCTCCAGGGGAGCAGCTGTGGACACCCAGCAAATCAAGTAACAGAGCTTTATCCCTACTGAAGAAGGAGGTCCCCAGAGTTTCCTGGGGGTTCTGCTGAGCCCCCCATGCCCTGTTTGAATAGTTTGGTTGTCAACTTTCTGTATTGGAAGAAGCATCTGAGAAACATTCCTGAAGTCAGAAGTCAAAGGTGGGTCTGTTCTATGCAGGCAGCAGCAGATTGCAGTCAGGTTCCAGGGTGGGTTCTGGGCAGTGAAGGCCTTTCTCAGAGAGGGGATGTTGCCCTTTGGGCCTCCCACCTGTCCTGTGACAAGGCCAGACTTCTCCCAGTAGATGTTGCGAGTGAGGTGTAGGCAACCTCTGGCATTTCTGAGTCTGGGGTTTGCACAGAGGCACGTGCACTGGGGGAGAGCCTGCTAGGCTGGGGGATGCCTTGCCCAGGGTTGTGATTCAGTGTGTTTGCCCAGCAAATGTTCTGTTCAATTAAAAGTTTAATGTTCTGACTCCCTGTCCTTCATTCACTTAACTGTCCTGGACACCTGCCCCTCTTAGGCCAGGCCCACATTTCACAGTGTGAGGGCACTAATTCATGCATCAGGACCCTGGTGATGGACATTCAGATCCTTTCCAATGGCTCTGTTTTATTAGCAGTGTCACATGGGCATCTCTGCCCTCTGCCTCTCACCTGGTGTTATGCCCCGGGAATGAGAAATTGGCCCCGAGATGGAAGCAGTGGGCAGGGAAGCACAGGCCCCAGGGCTAGGCTGGTTGCAGCTCCTGGTCCTCCCGTGACACGCTTGAATGGGAACTTTGACAACTAGGACTGTCACCTCCAGGAGCAGCCCCTTGACCCACCCTTGCCTTCCCATCGTGTTGGTTGACAGAGGTAATATAATGGGTAATAGAGTCAGGTTTGTGCCCTTGGGGCTCACAGGATAGTGGGGGAGGCAGAGGAATAAAGGGGCACTTCCAGGTAGTTGCTGAAGGTGGGGTGAAGCGGGGAACAGCTGAGAACCAAGGACACTTAAAGAGACCCTATGAGCTTTCCTGGAGGGAATGTCTCAGCTGAGACTGCCTGTGCTCAGCCCCCACAGCCCTAGGGCCCCCACGCTCACTGCTCCCCCGCAGCCCCATCCCATCCCATTGTCATCCCCAGAACCACAGGGCTGAGTGTCAGGAGTGACAGATGTGCAGCTCAGATGGCCACTCACCTTCTAGGTCCCTAAAACTAGGGCCTTTCAGTTTTAAAACATTTATTTGGGAACAGTCGAAAACTTAAGAAAATGTTGAAAATGGAAAATGTATCTCATTTTCTTTGAACCATTTGAGAATAAGTTACTGACCAGATGCCCATCATCCCCCTAATGCTTCTGTGTGTTCCCTTCAGATAAGGCATTCGGCATGACCACAGCTCCTCCATTGAAACCCGGAAGTCAGTCCTAATTGCTAGACCTGGAGGAAGTCCAGTTAGTTGTCCCAATATTGGCCTGAATGAAAGAATCCACATCCACTCCACAACATGTGCTACATTTACTCAGAAAATCTCTCAATGCCCTCCCGCCTGGGACAGTCCTGGTTTCTCCTGGACTTCCGGGACCTTGACTTGGGGATTACAAACCAGTTTCTGTGCAGAATGTCCCCCAAAGTGACCATGTGATTTGGGGTATGCATTTGGAAGGGATATCCCAGAAGTGATGATTGGTCCTTACTGCAGCCTCTGGGCCTCATGTGAATCTTGCTCACCCTGTTACTGCTGGTGTTCATCTCCATCACTTGGTTAGGGTGTTCCCAGCCAAGCTTCTCCACTATAAAGTTACTCCTTTTCTCTTTGTGTAAGTATTTTAGGGGACGGTGCTTTGAAGCTATGCAAATATCTGTTTCTCATCAAAGTTTGTATTAACTAATTCATTGGTCTCCCTAATCTGCTTACCTAATTCTCAGAATTCATGAGCACTTTACTTTCATTTCCCAGTTCTAGGATCTCAAACATCACCAACTTGCCCCCACATGCCCATACAGTGTTCACCCCATCACCAAGAGTCACTTTTCAACTTTATGGTTTACCCTTCACCCCATGGTGGTTGGTGCAAATAACTGAGTCCACGCACATCATTAACTCGCTCTTACCCACACAGGCTGTCCCCACATGAAGCACACTCTTTAGACTCACTCACCCTCATTCATCCAAATTCTGCACAGAAGGGCAGCACAGTTAGTGAACATACTTTAGGGTAAGGGGTCAGGGCTTATAACACCCTGGGCTGCCAAGGGATGTGCCACCCCTCAACTTTCCCAGGAAACACGCAGAGCTCTGGGCCTGTCCAGATCTCTCCTATGGTCAGCAGAGCCTGGGTGCCCGGCAAGGAGTTATCTGTGTGGCAGCTGGTCAGATTAGAGGCAGGACCATGGTGAACAGGTTGCATGAGGACCTCCACGGTGTTTTCCTCCTTCCCACCTTTGCAGACACTGGGCTCTATCCTGAAAGTCCTAGAGCCCTGACTTGGCAGCTGCATCATGTCTGTTTTGGAGAAAATGGACTAAAGTGTCTGGAGCTGACCCTTGACAGACAGGACCTCCTGCAGAGGGCCACCTATGTGGGGTCAGAACTGTGGGTGAAGGCAGGAGGCTCCTCCCCCTACCCTCCTCCACTCAGCACCTGGGGGGATGGGGCTCTGCCCTCAGAGTCCTGCCAATCAGGCTGCCTGCTCAACCACTTCTCTCCCTGCTTCCTGGCTTGATCCAGGCCCCTCTGAGAAGAGGAGTGTTGGCCCCACAGTCTGTCCTGCCAGCCTGTCTGTAAAAGGCCATGGACGCCAGTGAGAGGCCGTGCCCAGGTGGAGTGTTCTCTCTCTCTGTCTCCCCTACTGAGATCAAGATACCATGGCTGTTCCAAACTGCTGATGGCAGGTGGAGAGGACTGGAGGGAGGTGAAGAGTGGAGCTGGCTACTCCTGGACATTCAGAGCTCCAGGAGTGCGGGAATTGGGTGCAGGGTGCAGTGTCAAGCTCCAGGGTGCCACCCCTGTTCCTCTTTGTCCTCATCCTCCCATGGCGCCTGGAAGCAGAGAGCTGTTTCCAGAGCTCCCAGCCAGTCAGGGCCAGAGGGCCCACGCAGCAGTGGGTCTGCCTCTCCTACCACCCACCCTGGTCTGGAGAGAAAGGAACAGAGCAGAGGGTGCTGGTGTCCATCCCTTAGGGCTGCTGTAACAAAGTACTGCAAGGAATTACTTCCCTGGTGGTGCAGTGGGTAGGACTCCGAGCTCTCACTGCCTAGGATGCAAGTTCAGTCCCTGGGTGGAGAACTAAGATCCCACAAGCCATGTGATGCAGCCAAAACAAACAAAACCCCCAAAGTTCCACAATTTGGGTGACTTAGAACAACAGGAATTTTTGATCTCATGGTCCTGGAGGCTGGATGTCAATCTAGGTGTGGGCAAGGCCTGAGAGCACCAGGGGAGGATCTGATTCAGGGCTCTCAGCTTCTTGGAGTTCTTGTCTTAGGACAGCATAGCTCCAGCCCTCACAAGGCATTTTCCCTGTGTGTATGTGTGTCCAAATTCATACACATTCATGTCCTTTTTACACCAGTACCCCTAGGGTTAGGGCCAACTTGAATGATTTCATCTTGACTCATTTCCACATAATGTCATAGTCATAGGTACTGGGGTTAGGACTTCAACACATGAATTTCTGGGGTTCATCATTCAACCTGTAACAGTGTTCTTGTCTCTGCCAGCAACCTCCCTCTCTCTGCTGGCCCCAGATGCCATGGCCCTTCCTGGAGCAACCCCATCAGGCTTACTGGGGACTCCAGGCAGAAGACCCCACCCCTCCTGGCTGCAGGACTTAGGTCTGGGGCTGGAATCCTCTGCCCAGTGAGGGCTGGGAGGAGACTGTTCTGGGGTTGGAGGTGCTGAAGTATTAAAGGTGCTGAGCCAGAGGGCACCTCTCCAGGGTCTTCAGGGTCCCCTATGACCTGGACAGAAAGCACTTGCAGCTCTAGCCCCCAAGGGGAAAGGAGGGGAAAGCCCCTCCTTCTGTCTGAGACAGGCGGCCCCCCCATGTACAGCCTGTGGAGCCCTGGGGTGTGGTGGGAGCATCAGCAGAGCTGTATCCATGTTGGTGGGGCCAGAGGGCCCAGACTGTGTCCTTCATATCCAGAGAGTGGAGGGTGTGGATGGAAGTGAGGTGCAGACACCATCAACTCTAACCCAGTGTAAAAACACTAGCATGGAGCCACTCCTTGGAGCCACCCCTGGGGAGTCCCAGGTCAGTGTGTGCATAGGCGGGGCTTCAAGTGAATCTGGGCCCCTCGGGGTTAGACCACTGGGAAGCCTGTCCTGTGTGGCCAGTGATGGTGTTCATTGGACTCACATGTTTGGACCTTGAAAAGTGAAAGTGAAGTCTCTCAGTCACGTCTGACTCTTTGCGACTCCATGGACTGTAGCCTAAGAGGTTCCTCCATCCATGGAATTTTCCAGGCACGAGTACTGGAGTGGGTTGTCATTTCCTTCTCCAGAGGATCTTCCCTACCCAGGGATTGAACCCGGGTCTCTGGCATTGCAAGCAGATGCTTTTACTGTCTGAGCCACGAGGGAAGCTTGCTTGGACCTTGGTGGTGCCCAAGTGAGAAGTCACCCAAAGCTTCGTGGCTGTGGTAGTGGTGAGCCACGCCCCCCATACATGGGCCCCAGGGCACCTCTGTGTCATCACCTGAGCAGGATGCCACCCTCCGACAGCCGTGCTGTCCCAACCCAAGCTCAGGGACACAGGCGGGAGGGCAGATTGCGGGTGTGGCTCCTGTGGGACACGTGGTATCGGATGTGGGCATTGGACCTTCATCCTTGGGTTTTGCCCCAGGCTTCTCTTTACCTTCTCACTAGAATTTCAGCAGGACCACAGGCGACCCTTGAGTCAGGGGATTGGGCAACCACCCTCTGTGGTCGTAAGGGAGTAATGACTTACGGTCGCCCTCCTGCTCCTGGTTTCGCCTTGGCAGATCCAACCAACTTGCATTGTGTATCAGTATCAGGTCAGTTACTCAGTCGTGTCTGACTCTTTGCTACCCCACGAACTGCAGCACGCCAGGCTTCCCTGTCCATCACCAACTCTCAGAGTCCACCCAAACCTATGTCCATTGAGTCGGTGATGTCATCCAACCATCTTATCCTCTGTCATCCCCTTCTCCTCCTGCCCTCAATCTTTCCCAGCATTGTGTAGTTCTGCACTATTTCCTATTGGAAAAAATCCACACGTGAGTGGATCCGAGCAGTTCCAACCTATGTTTTCAAGGGTCAACAGTATTTTACAAAAGCATCCCTGGTTAAGGTGTTCTTCCTCAGGGCGCAGAGTGGTGCTTCTTACAGAAGCCGTCACAGGGGTCCTCCTACAGAGCTGTGCGTGCACACAGGGACAGGCCAGTCCCACAGCCACCTGAGAGCCAGTGCCCTGTGTTCTTGCTCGAAAGAGTATTCTTATGTTGATGCTGTTGGAAAAAAGTTGACACACTGAAAAGTGTGTGTTAAAACTCACTATATTATTTAAGTTTAAATGTGGGTTTTACACCAAAATGAGAATATATTAAATTTTTTTTCCGGTTTTAATGGAAGTAAACTCATTAACAACTTGTCCTTTTTGTTGTGAAAGTCACAGTTTAATAGGCAGTATATTTGTAATACTACATAAAGTGAGTTTCTTCTGTAAACATGGACATCCTACACTAAATGAAATATGTAAGCATACCAAGCTTTGTTATTGCAATCAGAATTTGTTCAAGGTCACTTAACACTCAGCTATTAACTGTGAACCCACGTGGTCCGGGGTCTTTTCCAGTGGAAGATGTCTAAGCACCGTCCCAAGCTTTTCTGTACTAATTGATCTGTTTGTGATGTGTGCTTGGTCGCTTCACTCCTGTGGTCTGTTTACATTGTCCTTTTTTAGGTCTACTTTGTTAATGTGTGTGTTTACCAGGAAATCATCGTTTTTATGAGTAAATCATCATTATCATCTAGGTTTCCAATTTGAAGCAATGGATTTCTCTTATTTGACTTTAATTTTTCTTCTCTTTCTGGTTTTCTACAGAATTGTCACAATTGATGAGCACATACTGATACATTATTTTGAACTGCAATCCATATTTTATTCAAGTTCCCTTCCTTCTGCCTTTTTATGTTCCAGGATCCCATCCAGGGCACCACATGACATGTGGTCATCATGTCTGTTCAGGCTTTTCTGGGCTTGTACAGTTTTCGACACTCCCTTTGTTTCAATGCCCATGACCCTGTGGAGGAGGACTGGGCAGGTCCTTTGAGGCTGTCCCGTACTGGGATTTACTTGGAGTTTCTCTCATGATTAGACGGGTCATGGGTTTTGTGGAAACAGATCACAGAGGTCAAGAGCTTCCTCACCACTTTATGTCAAGGGAGCAGGCCCTCAAGACACTTATCACTGTTGATGTTAACTTCGGGGACCTGGGTGAGGTCCTTTGTCAGGGTTCCCACTGTGTGTTGAAGCCTTTCCTGACTGCTCCCGTTAATCCTGACCACTCTCTTTTCTGAGTTTCCTAGCTCTGATATTCAAATCACAAAGTAGTCGTCTCCCTCCTTCCTGTAGTATCTGTTCTCTGGGAATCATGTGTCTAAGAGTCTCCAGAAAGTTGATAGTTTTGGGGAGAAAGCAATATTCTGCTGTCCCTCCTGCCCCTGGCTCAGCCCTGGAGTCATGGTAGGAAGGCGGTCATTAAATCAAGCTTCTGAATCGAGTCCCCCTAAACTGAGTTCCCCTGCTGAGTTTATGACCCCGCTTTCTATCCTTTCTTCTTCCCTTTCTTGTCCCATCTGTGCTCCCCTCAGGACTGAGAAAGATCAAAGAAAAGGGGAGGGGAGGTTGAAACCAAACAGGACTCTGCAGGGCCCTCCCAGGTACAAAAGACCCTCTATGTCCCCCATTTCTTGTTTGTAGAGAAAGGTTTATTCTCCTTGGCCTTTCCTGAGTTCCAAAGAGCAGACATGTGTAGTTCCTAGTTAGGAAAGGGAGAGAATGCACGCAGGAAGGAAAAGCAGACCCAGATGGTCTTAGAGGAAACAGCCCTCATAATTGCCATTTTTAATGTTTGTGTGTTTCACCGGTTTCTGTGTCATCAGAGGCAAAACAGCTAGCAGAGAGGAGATGAAGAGGTTGGAGTTCATTGTTATCTTGTGATATTTCTTAATCATAGTTTTGAAGGTCAGAATATCTCTGGGTTTGCAATCCTCTGGCCAAGTGGTCCACGGCTCGGGTGTAGGTGAGCTCACCTTGCTCTGGAGAAACAACCTGACTTTGTATGTTAATGATGAAACCTGCAACAGCACTATGACCCTGGGGTGAGTGTTCAGTGGGCACAGGGTTGAGGTCAGAGGGGACAAGAAAGTGGGTGAAGTTTTGGATAGAGAGGTTAGTCATGAACTTGGCACAGGAGCTCAGTTTTAGGGGACATGGTTTCATGGAAGGTTGCTTCTGAGAACAGAGATTAAAGGGGGACTGCAGCCGAGGTGAGGGAGACACAGGGATTCTGGTGGTGGGAGAAGAAGTTGTAGATCAGAGAGCTAAGGAAGAATTTGGAAGTTTGGCTGATGTGGAGGAAGGAATTTCCCTCCACCTCTTCTGGCTGGTCTTAGATTTAAGTTGATATGAAAACAGATTAACAGGAGGTCACATAAATGTTTAATAACAGATATACCCAAGAAAACTGTGTAACTCTCCAAAATACTCTAAAACCTCACCTTTTCTTTTTTTCAGAGATAATGCACTTATAAACACAGAAATGGTTACAACAAAGATGGCCATATGAATGGGTATATATACATATATCAATTTTTATATATAAATCTGTGTCTGGAAACTGACTATGGGTCTTAGGAAGGTAAGTCCAGTCATCGCATTTCCCCTAAACTCCCCCTTTTCTTCAGCCCCTCTTGTGTGGTTTCACAAAGAATCCACAGCTCCTTGGACTGGGAATGGGGAGATAGAGTACAGGGCCTCAGCTGGCAGAGAAGGTGAGAAGCTCCAAGGAAAACCATAACCCACACTTCTAAGCCCCCTTGACCATTTTGGGGATCTCCTGCCCCTTGGCAATCACGTCTAAGGCCTTGCCCCTTTACAGATAAAGGGCATCTGACTCCCCATCTCCTTCCAGCATTAGGTAGGAAGTTAAGTGAGATCATGAGGTGAGGACAACCGCTCCCAGGGATGGGGGTACTGGAGGAACCTCTATTCTTTTGCCAGCAAGAATAGAACAGGAGGCTGCTTGCATTTAGGGGTCCCTCTTATCTGACATCTGGGAGGACCAGCCTTTAGTCCTTTCTCAGCCTGAGTTTGGAGCTTTATGAGGGTAAGGAGAGAGCTAGTGCCCATGCTGGAAATGTCTCGGTGAGGTCATTAGCGAACACCTTCCCTGAGCACCAGCCTACAATTTTAAAACCTTTGCTTAGGTGGGGAGGCTCCTCGATTACACCACCAGCTCAGAACTCTGCCCATCAGGAGGGCTGACGTTCCTTCCAAAGAGGAGTTGGGAAGAAGGATGGTATTCTGTCAACCAAGGCTGTGCCTGCGGAGATGTGCCCAGGGAGATGGAGCCATGGTCTGTCAAGAAGAAGAGGACTTTTCCCACTAAGAGGAGTTGGGGAAAGAAGGGACCAGGACTTCCTCCCCTTCTTCCTAGTGGACAGCAGCACAGGTCTCTATAAGCTCGCCAGGTGCACCACCAGGGTGGGGCTGCAGGTGACAGTGAGGCAGATGTCCTTATGGTGCTCCACTGTCTTATAGGGGTTTAGGTCAAAGGGACGCTGGGATGGAGGGTTGGAGTTTCTGTCCCCACATCCCCACCTTTCAAGACTGCCCCAGGGGACTGTTAGTTTGGTGACTGTGGCTACTGCTGCTGTGGCAGCTGTGAAGCCTGGGGGGCCTGGCATGGGCCTCAGGACAGACTGAGAACATGATTTTCATTAACAAGATGAAGGATCAGCTGTTGCCAGAGAAGGCTTGTGGGCTGGCTCTGCTCCCTTACCCCACCTTGCTGACAGTGCCTGCCTTGGTGTCCCTGCTCTTGGACATCAGCATGGACACAGAATCCAAGACAGACCAGCCAAGTGTCCATTACACAGAACATTATGGTGTTCCCTGTGCCATCAACAGATCTGATGACCGCTGGAGTCTCCTGTTCTCAGAGGTGGAAAAGAGAAGTGAGTCAATCAAGCATCCTGGTTTGGTTATCACATCCCTCTCAGGCTCCCTTGTGACCACAGCCTCATCGGCTCAGACCTTCCCCATTTAGCTCTCATGACTGTCTTAGCTCTTCCCCCAGCTCACAAGCCCTGCAGGTAGTCCCTGACGTCACTAAGAAGGTAGCGTTGACCCCAGCAGAGGAAGGAGGTGGTGGTGGAGCTGGCACTGTGGCTGCCTCTGGGGCTGAAAGAAGAACCAGGCGCTGGAATCAGGGCTGCCTAAGATGAATGACCCGTATGTCTTTTCCCCTAAGGATGAGGATGGTCATCAGAAAGACAGCAAGACCTTCAGGTGCTGGATGTGCTCCCTGACTTTCTACTCAGGTCAGAGATGCAGATCCACTCCAAGTCACTCACTGGGGCCAACCCCCACAAGTGCCCACCCTGTCCCAAGACCTTTGCCAATAGCTCCCACCCAGCCCAGCACACCTGTATCCACTCAGGTGCTAAGCCCTACAGTTGTAATTTCAGTGGGAAATCCTTCTGCCAGCGCTCTCACCTCCAGCAGCATACCCAAATCCACACCAGGGACAAGCCGTACAAATGTGCACACCCAGGCTGTGGGAAAGCCTCACACAACTCCATCCTGTAGAGAGAAACCCACAGGTGCCACAACTGTCAGCAGGTGTACACAGTCGCAACCTCACTGGAGGGGCACCTGTCCACACGCAGTGAAGTAGCCCGAGGTACGCTGTCTGCACCCTGTGTGTTGGAAACGTGCTTGATGAAACACAAGCACAACACAGCTCTCCTGATCTCCAGCAGCAGGTGCAGCGGTGGCAGCGACAGTGGTGGCTCAGACCTTCCCGTTAAACATCACCTTCAGCTAAAGACAAAAGAGGAGGTGTGGGGGATGGTGGTTTGGGACCTCAAAGGGGAGGAAGGCAATTCACACACAGATGGAAAAGCAAATGTTTGGTAAACAAATTGTTGGGCTGCACCTGCAGGCCTGCATGCCCTGTGCTTGCCCAGCCTCAAGACAAGAGAAAAAGCCTGGAGTCAGAGATGGACACAGAGACATCAGTGGTTTAATGGATGGGGGATCTTACATATGTGAAGTGAAGCCCTGGAGCGACACCCCACCACATGTGGTAGAAGGCAGGCAGGACAGGGCAGCAGTCTTCCCTGTCCGGGAGGAGTGAAACCATGTATAAGCCCCGTTTTCTTGTTTTTTTGAGGTTAAGGCTGATTCAAGAGTTAACAAGTGGGGAATGTGAAGATGTGGAAACAAAGAATAGCTGTTGAGGTGTGGAATTGGTAACAATATAGACTATAATTCGGCCACATAGAAGAATTACTGGACTCCAAGTTTCCTAAAAGATACAGATAAAGGCCTGACACACATGCCCAAGTTGTTTTTACAGGAAGCAGACTCTCTCCTGACTGCAACACTGTAAACCTAGACAGGTTGAAACCCGAAGGTTGATGATGCTTCAAACTTTACCTTGATGCCAACCAAATGGAGAATTGAACATGGGTTGCTTATGCCCTGCTCTGTGAACACTATAAAACTCCTCAGTAGCCCCTCCAAGACACAGTCTTGAGGTCATTAGCCTGTTGTGGCCCCCTTTGCCTGGCTCAAAGCAATAAAAGCTACTTTTTTCTACTTCACCCAAAACTCTCTCTTGTTTCTATTCGGCACCAGTGAACAGAGGCTGAGTTTTGTCAACAAATCTTGATAAGCACAGATTAAAAACCAGTAATATTTTAGGCAAAAAAAAAAAAAAAAAAAAAAAAATTCAACTATATTTATCAGCTTACTTAGTCCTATATAATTAGTTGTTTTTTTTTTTTTTTTTGGACAGTGTTATGAAATCAGAGTTTCCATTAGACTTTTAAAATATCTTGCCGAGTTTAGCAGTATGATTTAAAAGTTATCAGAAACATCCTTTCAATGACTCTTCTTTTTTAAAAATTTATTTGCTTATTTATTTATTTTTGGCTGCACTGGGTTTTAATTGCTGTGCTTTCTCTGGTTCTGGTGGCTTCTCTTGTTGCAGAGCACAGGTTCTAGGTGTGTGGGCTGAGTAGTTGGGACACATGGGCTTAGTTGGTCTACCTCATGTGGAATCTTCTTGAACCAGGAATCAAACCTATGACCCTGCATTAGTAAGTGGATTCTTATTTACTAGACAGGCAATGAAGTCCTCTGTGACTCTTTTTGAAGATATGGCAGTTTTGCAAAGCATCAGCTTAGCTGCCTATGGATGATAAAAGTCTTAAAAAGGCAAAGGTTAAGATCTGATTACAATTCTTCTTGGCAAAGAAGCTTATCCAAGTTGTGACATGCAAAATTTTAAGATAACAACTAAAATTATAACATTATACCAGGACATATACAAATTTCAGGAACTTTGAACAATTTCTAGTATGTATATTAATAACATTTGTTCATATTGTATAATCTGAGGAGGCTTATCATTCATTTGACAATGCTTTCTGTGCAACTTAACATACCAAGAAATTATAGTCAATTATATATATATATATATTCCCCCGAGATGCCTCAGGAGCTCTCTGAAGCATCCCAAAGCTAGCTGAAGTCAAAAGAACTGTCAGGTAGTTAGTATAGGAAAAATGAGTTCAAAATGGTGGTGACTAAAAGACAAACTGAGCTTGTGGCGCCGGGCGCAGCGTGTCGCCGCCGCTCTCCGCTGCCGCGCGCCCCGGAAGGCTCCCCATGGCCAGCCCGCCCCTCGCCGCCGCGGCCCTCGTCCCTCAGGACTGCAATAATGGATGCTCCGCAGAAGGTACCGGAGAAGGCGGATCCAAAGAGGCTGTGGAGACTTTCAAGGCTGAAGATCTAATAATCACACGAGCCACCGTTTTAAAGGAAAAACCAGACTCCAGTACTCCGGTTTTTGGAACAGTTTTTACAGATCACATGTTAACAGTGGAGTGGTCCTTGGAGCTTGGATGGGAGAAACCACGCATCAAACCTCTTCAAAACCTCCCACTGCATCCGGGTTCATCGGCTTTCCATTATGCTGTGGAATTATTTGAAGGGTTGAAGGCATTTCGGGGAGTAGATAATAAAATTCGTCTGTTTTGGCCAAACCTCAACATGGATAGGATGTACCGATCTGCTATGAGGGCAACTTTGCTGGCGTTTGACAAGAAAGAGCTTTTAGAGTGTATTCAGCAGCTCGTGAAATTGGATGAGGAATGGGTCCCCTACTCAACATCTGCGAGTCTATATATCCGTCCTACGTTCATTGGAACTGAGTCTTCTCTGGGAATCAAGAAGCCGACTAAAGCCCTGCTCTTTGTAATCTTGAGCCCAATGGGACCTTATTTTTCCACTGGAAGCTTTAATCCTGTGTCCCTGTGGGCCGAAGTATGTAAGAGCCTGGAAAGGTGGGACCGGAGACTGCAAGATGGGAGGGAATTATGGCTCATCTCTTTTTGCCCAATGTGAAGCAGTGGAAAATGCATGTCAGCAGGTTCTGTGGCTCTATGGAGAAGATAATCAAATAACTGAAGTTGGAACTATGAATCTTTTTCTTTATTGGATAAATGAAGATGGAGAAGAAGAACTGGCAACTCCTCCGCTAGATGGCATCATTCTTCCAGGAGTGACGAGGCAGAGCATCCTGGACTTGGCACACCAGTGGGGTGAATTTAAGGTATCAGAGAGATACCTCACCATGGATGACTTGACCACAGCTGTGGAGGAGAACCGGGTGAGGGAGATGTTTGGTTCAGGCACCGCCTGTGTTGTTTGCCCTGTTTCGACTACACTGTACAAGGATGAGACTATACACATTCCAACTATGGAGAATGGTCCTAAGCTTGCAAGCCGCATCTTAGAAAAACTGACTGATATTCAGTACGGAAGAGAAGAGAGCGACTGGACAATCACGGTAGCCTGAATGGACAAGAACGGGACGTGTGCACTTGGGACAGACTGTGGCATTTGAATTATGGGAAATGTCTTTGGCTACCTGATTTTAGTTGTGCTGTTGTTCATATTATCTGCGTTACCAGGGTGATTGTTTCCTCATGCCAGAGAAGACAAATCACAACTGTCCAATGATCTTTTCTAAACTTGCTCCTAGAAGTTTTCCTTACCTTCTCTAGACAGTTGATTATGGAAGCCATATAATTGTAGAATTTTCCTCCATAATCTTAGTGCCTCCCTTAGGGCTTCACTCAAATTTTTTTTTTTTTTAATGTTTATTCTTTAGCATAAGTTATGTTCTGCTTCTCAACCAATGAGTGTCTTTGTGTTTGAAAGCTAATCTGAGTACATTTCATAGGTACCATTTCCCGGGCCACATCTCCATTCTCAGAAAAGTGTGTTGTTGTTGTTGTTTATAAATCAAGACTTAGAGAAACTGGATTTCTTTCCCTTACATTTCTTCCAGGTCCCCTAAGTCCTCTTAGGGAGAATCTCTCCTCCTTCCTGATATCACAGTCTGCACCAGGCTCCATTGGTACATCAACAAGACCACCCCTGCTGTCTCCAGATTGTGTTTAATTCGTGGGCAGGCTTCACTACAGGACTGAGGGTCTTGTGCCTTATAGATCTTTGCATCCCCCAGCCTGGCCCATAGTAAGGAATGAATGAACATTTAGCTTCTATAGAAGTGTACCTTCTTTGTTTCTATATTATGAAACCTCTTTACTAGAATTTGTGATTGATTCTGACTTTGTCTATATTTACCTCATGTTGTCTTTAATTTCCATGGACTGCCAAGTCATTAGAGATACTCTGATTGTAGTTTGTTGGAGGAATGATTTATTTGAAGAGTGTCTGGGAATTAAAGTAATAATTCTAAAAAGATGGTGATATCATATCAACCAAATGGAAATGACATGTTATATGTTATATGTCGAATACATAAATGTTAAAGTGTTAAATACAAAATAAATCATATTTAGTTTTTTGGTAGAAAGAAAAAAAAAATAAAAGACAAACTGAAAAACCTGTGAAAGTGGAACAAAAGAAAATTTGTGGACTGGTATGAGAACTTCAGGTGAAACAAACACACCCCCTTCTTGGCTAGCCCGATTTTCATAGGGCAGGCTCAAGGGGGCAGAGACAAACGTATAAAAGGAGGAAGCCAGGGCGGATTGAGGCCACTCCTATGGGGTCAGTCTGCCTTCACGCCTCAGGGGTGTACTTTCCTTGCTTGCCAAATAAAACTCTGAACTGTAACTGAGCTACGACACTGGCCAGCTGTTTCAAATCTTTGCTGTGGCAGACAGAACTGAGGAAATTACACTCTTCCCCAACATATCTTTAATTAGAATTTGATAGCAGTTTGTAAGAAATATAAAAAAATGTTTTTTAAAAAAATTTGGTCATATAGAGTATTTAAGAACAAATATAAATCAGTTAAAGGCAATATAGTTCAAACAGTCTGTTATCAGACACAGCGTTCTAAGGAAACTTGTTCTCTTAGCAAACAGGGACCAAGTCTGGTCCTGCATCAGTCTACTTTTAATAACAAAATCTATTTACCAAGTTGAGTATAATCTAATCTTAGCCTGACTATGTATAAAATTCCTTTTTTACCCAAAACGTATCCCATTTTCCTACTGTATAGTGAAATGTTTTATTATTTTCAGTAGCTTTAATTACATATTTAAATTAGAATACCCAACTCTTAAAAACCTCAATTTTTAGTGAAAACCAAGAGGCAAGTAATAGTTAACAAAATCTGGAGAGACTATTTTAGATTTTTTGAGAACACAATTATTCCTATGGAATTTATCTAAAAGCTCTTATCTTATTCACTTTTACTTTAAAGTTTCACCATATCAGGTTATTTTTCTCTCTGACAAATTTGCAAAAGATATAATAAGATTTCATTTAATTTTTATTAAACCTAGGTGCAGTAAAAGTATTATACTTAATGTTGATAACTCTGAAGACATGTCTTTATTAATTAGATCAACAAACTTGAACATTAATACCATGTATTAATTTAATAATATACATTTCCCAGTTTATGTGAGCCTAAAATTTATTTAGCTTAATTTCTCTTGTTAGAATTGTCTGCTTTATAAATGCTTACTTTTCTTTAGGTCAGTTAAATAGAGCTAATTTACAAATTAACTTCAGCAATGTTCTCCAAAGACAAGGACATATATAAACACACAAACAGACCTCATAGTTCTTGTTTTAAAATTTCAGCCTTATAGTCAGGTATAGCAATGTAAAACCCATCAGTTTACAAAAGAAGTTGGATTAAAATTAGGTTTCTGGCAGATAGAACAAATAAAACTCACTTGTCTAGATAGATAAATATATACTTAGGATTTCTATTTAACTTTGATGAGTCAATTTCTAAATTACTTCACCCTCTCTTCAAAATTTGCATTTTAAAAAGATGGCAGAGGTAAGAGAAGGCCAGGTGGGACATTTGCATCTCAAAGGCACAAGCAAGACCGCCCTAGGATGACTTTGCTTCCCCTTTGTTTAATATTTACAAGCCTCTTAGATAAATAGGGAAGGTTTGTTGTTGTTCAGTTGCTCAGTCACGTCCAACTCTTTGCGATCCCATGGACTGCAGCACGCCAGGCTTCCCTGTCCTTCACCATTTCCTGGAGTTTGCTCAAACTCATGTCCATTGAGTCGGTGATGCCATCCAACCATCTCATCCTCTGTCGTCCCCTTCTCCTCTTGCCTTCTATCTTTCCCAGCACCAGGGTCTTTTCCAATGAGTTGGCACTTCCCATCAGGTGGCCAAAGTACTGGAACTTCAGCTTCAGCATCAGTCCTTCTGAAGGAGGAAACAGACAGAACAGGCTCTATCTTGAAAGCAGGACGCTATCTTGGGCTGGACTGTGGACTTTGAGCTATATGCTTAGTATCTATGGAAACGACATACCAATGGAAAACCAGACCCCCTGGATGAAGGAGCCTCAGGACTTGTACCTAGAATCTCTGTCACCTAAAAGAATATGCTAATTATCTCTGTAACAGAACAAAGTCATAAATCCCTTTATGCTTATCGGGGTATGACCACAGGCCTATTGATAAATGTCCACTGTTTAACCATCTGGGCTTATCGCACATGAATCATGGGTTAACTTTGATAGTATCTCTCTTTTACCTTGTCCAGATTAGTTTCAAGGAATTTGGGGAGGTGGGTTTGAGCACATACACTTAGGGTATATAAGGTTTTCACAAAAACTGGTCAGGGTCCTTGGCTAAGAGGAGCCTCTGCCTTGGGCCTGCCGGTGTAATAAACTGCACTCCACTATCTGCATTGTCCTTCTGAGTGAGTTTGTTTCCCGGAACGTGTGGCTACAACACTTCCAATGAATATTCAGTATTGATTTCCTTTAGGATTGACTGGTTTGATATCCTTGCTGTCCAAGGGACTCTTGAGAGTCTTCTCCAGCACTACAGTTTGAAGGGATCAATTCTTTGGCACTCAGCCTTTTTTTATTGTTCAGTTCTCACATCTGTACATAACTACTGGAAAAACCATAGCTCTGACTATATGGACTTTTGTTGGCAAAGTAATGTCTCTGCTTTTAATATGCTGTCTAGGTTTGTCATAGTTTTTCTTCCAAGGAGCAAGCATCCTTTAATTTCATGGCTGCAGCCACCATCTGCAGTGATTTTGGAGCCCATGAAAAGGTTTGGGGAGTGGTAAAAGGATTGGTCCCCTTCATGGATTACAGCCTTGTTATGCTGAAGGGGCTTGCAATGAAGCTATGAGCCACGCTGTGCAGGCCCACTCAAAATGGATGAGTCAGTGAAGAGTTCTGATAAAACGTGGTACACCAGAGGAGGAAATGACAACCCACTCCAGTATCTTGCCTTGAGAACCTCATGGACAGTATGAAAAGCAAAAAGCTATGACACTGGAAGATGAGCCTCCCAGGCCAGAAGATGTCCAGTGTGCTATAGGAGAAGAGAAGAAGGCAATTACTAATAGCTCCAGAAAAAATCTTTTTGCCTTTTCTACTGTCCATGGAGTTCTCCAGGCAAGAATATTGGAGTGGGTTGCCATTTCCTCCTCCAGTCAATAGTAAAGGAAATCAACTCTGAATATTCATTAGAAGGACTGTTGCTGAAGTTGGAGCTGCAATATTTTGGCTATCTAATGTGAAGAGCTCATTGTAAAAGACCCTGATGCTGGGAAAAATTGAAGGCAAAAGGAGAAAGGAGTGGCAGAGGAAGAGATGGTTAGATAGCATCACCAACTCAATGGACATGAATTTGAGCAAACTCCAGGAGATAGTGGAGGACAGAGGAGCCTGAAGTGTTGTAGTCTATGAGGTTGCAAAGAATTTGACATGGCTTAGAGATTGAATAACAACAACCAGAAAGAATGAAGTGGATGGTCCAAAGCAGAAGTGACACTTAGTTGTGGGTGTGTCTGGTGGTAAAAGTAAAGTCCAATGGGGTAAAGAAGAATCTTAAAGAGGAACCAGGATTGTTAGGTCCATGAATCAAGGTAAATTGGATGTGGTCAAGCAGGACACATCAAGATTGAACATCAATATCTTAAAAATCAATGAACTAAAATGGACAGGAATGGACAAATGTAGTTGAGATGACCATTATTATATCTACTACTGTGGGCCAGGATCCCTTATAAAAAATGGAATAGTCTTCATAATCAATGATAGAGTCCAAAGTGCAATACTTGGGGGCAACCTCAAAAACAACAGAATGATCTTGGTTTGTTTCTAAAGGCAAACCATTCATCATCACAGTAATCCAAGTTCATGCCCCAACCACTAATACTGAAGAATCTAAAGTTGACCGGGTTCTATGAAGACTTACAACACCTTCTAGAACTAACACCAAAAACGATGTCCTTTTCATTATAGGGGATTGGACAGCAAAAGTAGGAATTCAAGAGATACCTGGGATAACAGGAAAGTTTGGCCTTGGAATACAAAATGAAGCAGGGCAAAGGCTAACAGAATTTTGTCAAGAGAACACGCTGGTCATAACAATCACCCATTTGCAGCAACCCAAGAGACAACTCTACATAAGGACATCACCAGATGGTCAATACCACAATCCATTTGATTGTGTTCTTTGTAGTCAAAGATGGAAATGCTCTATATAGTCAGCAAAAAAAAAGATCTGGTACTGACTATGGCTCAGATTATGAACTCCTTATTGCAAAATTCAGGCTTAAATTGAAGAAAGTAGGGAAACCACTGGGCCATTCAAATCCCATATGATGATGCTAAAGCTGAAACTTCAGTACTTTGGCCACCTCATGCGAAGAGTTGACTCGTTGGAAAAGACTCTAATGCTGGGAGGGATTGAGGGCAGGAGAAGGGGACGACAGAGGATGAGATGGCTGGATGGCATCACCGACTCGATGGACGTGAGTTTGAGTGAACTCTGGGAGTTGGTGATGGACAGGGAGGCCTGGCGTGCTGTGATTCATGGGGTCACAAAGAGTCGGACATGACTGAGTGACTGAACTGAACTGAACTGATGAATAGATTCAGGGGATTAGATCTGCTAAGCAGAATAGCTGAAGAACTAGGTATGGAGGTTCATAACATCGTACAGGAAGCAGTGACCAAGTGGGCAGAGAAAGCCAAGATTTTGGTGGTAACATTCGGAGCAGTGAAAACCTTATTGCAGGGACATGCAAGGAGACTAAGTGGCTCATTCTCTGAAAAGCCCCCGGCTCCCTGAGGGTTTTGGCAAAGCATTTTTAAAAGGTAAGTGAAGGGGGTCGGTGTTGCAAGGTATATGATCAGCTTGTGTACAATTCTCTGATTGGCTGATGGTGAGGCAGCAGGGTGGTATCACAGTGGTTCAGATTATGAGTCCTTAGGCTCCAGGAGGCCTGGGGCTATGTGCTTATGGTCATCAAGTAGATCTTCCATTTGGTGGTGGTGGGGGGGTGGTTCACATCTGCAAAAGAACTCAGAAAATTTGCATCTAATACTATTATCTGAGAACTTGAGGGAATAGCTAAAGCAGAGGATAAGGGGGAAGGCCTGTCCTGGGTAGGCCCCGCAGGGTCCTGCTATTACACCTTGAGCTGGCCTCAGGTGTCTGATCTGCCATTGGTACTGAGCTCCCTCTGGGAAAGTGGTGGCTGAACAGAAGAGATGGATTATCTTGGGGGCCTCCCCTAGAATCAGGGGCCCCTCTGGCTCTCTACCTGCCACTGCACTGTGTGCTGCAGACCCTTGCTGGTTCATCTCATGTCTTTCAGCTGGGCGAAGAGCAGAGGCAGCCACTCAGAGCTTTCACAGACTGAACAACATCCCCTGAAGTGTTTGTGTTTTAAAATAGCGCCATCATCATTTCAGTGGAACAAAGCTAGTAGAGGTGATGGAATTCCAGTTGAGCTATTTCAAATTCTAAAAGATGATGCTGTGAAAGTGCTACACTCAATATGCCAGCAAATTTGAGAAACTCAGCAGTGGCCACAGGACTGGAAAAGGTCAATTTTCACTCCAAACCCAAAGAAAGGCAATGCTAAAGAATGTTCAAACTACTGCAAAATTGCACTCATCTCACACACTAACAAAGCAATGCTCAAAATTCTCCAAGTCAGGCTTCAATAGTACGTGAACCATGAACTTCCAGATGTTCAAGCTGGATTTAGAAAAGGCAGAGGAACCAGAGATCAAATTGCCAACATCCACTGTATCATTGAAAAAGCAAGAGAGTTCCAGAAAAACATCTATTTCTGCTTTATTTATTATGCCAAAGCCTTTGACTGTGTGGAACACAAGAAACGGTGGAAAATTCTTCAAGAGATGGGAATACCAGACCACCTGACCTGCCTCCTGAGAAATCTGTGTGCAGGTCAAGAAGCAACAGTTAGAACTGGATATGGAACAACAGACTGGTTCCAAATAGGAAAAGGAGTACGTCAAGGCTGTATATTGTCACCCTTCTTATTTAACTTATATGCAGAGTACATCATGAGAAATGCTGGGCTGGAAGAAGCACAAGCTGGAATTAAGATTGCCAGGAGAAATATCAATAACCTCAGATATGCAGATGACACCACCTTTATGGCAGAAAGCGAAGAGGAACTAAAGAGCCTCTTGATGAAAGTGAAAGAGGAGAGTGAAAAAATTGACTAAAACTCAGCTTTCAAAAAACTAAGATCATGGCATCTGGTCCCATCACGTCTTGGGAAATAGATGGGAAAACAGTGGAGACAGTGACAGACTTTATTTTGGGAGGCTCCAAAATCAGTGCAGATGGTGACTGCAGCCATGAAATTAAAAGACGCTTACTCCTTGGAAGAAAAGTTATGACCAACCTAGACAGCATATTAAAAAGCAGAGACATTACTTTGCCAACAAAGGTCCATCTAGTCAAAGCTATGGTTTTCCCAGTAGTCATATATGGATGTGAGAGTTGGACTATAAAGCAAGCTGAATGCCAAAGAATTGATGCTTTTGAAATGTGGTGTTGCAGAACACTTTTAAGAGTCCCTTGGACAGCAAGGAGATTCAACCAGTCCATCCTAAAGGAAATCAGTTGTGAATATTCATTGGAAGGACTGATGCTGAAGCTGAAACGCCAATACTTTGGTCACCTGATGCGAAGAACTGAGTCATTTGAAAAGACCCTGATGCTTGTAGAGATTAAAGGCAGGAAGAGAAGGGGACAGCAGATGAGATGGATGGATGGCATCACCGACTTGATGGTCCTGAGTTTGAGCAAGCTCTGAGAGTTGGTGATGGACAGGGAAGCCTGATGTGCTGCAGTCCATGGGGTTGCAAAGAGCTGGACATGACTAAGCAACTGAACTGAGCTGAACGTCTCAGTGGGGAGTGAGCATCTGGGCTGGCAGCAGCTGCATCCAGGGCCCTGGTAAAGCTTCAGGCTGATGTGGGCCTGGGGAATTCAACAGCCAGCACTCTGGTCCCAATTCCACTGCTGATCAGTCCTGCCATGGGGAGACTTGCTCAGCTTTTTGGGACTTGGTTTTCTCCTTTGAAACAAGTGATGGTGGCTGGATGCTGGATGGCAGGAGCAACTGGAGTGGTGCTGGCTGAGCATTCACCAAGGGCTTGCAGCACAGAGTGCAGAGCGTGCAGGGGAGCTGTGGTTCTGGGGAGGCCCCTACAAGTTATATGTCTCCTCTACTCAGCAACAGTCCCCAGCACACAGCCCAGTTCCACTGGCAAATCACACTCCCAAAACCAGTTCAAGTGGAGCAGCATTGTCAGTGGTGGGGACAGAACTGGTTACTTGGGGTGCACCAGGCCAGACCTCCCACACAGATGAGGATCCTTGAAGGCCAAGAGGGAGGAGAACTTCGCACCCCATCTTCATGACATTTCTACCCCTGCACCTACTTACTGGGGAAGGGTAATATTATTTGTTGTAAATAATATGCACTAGGTTTGAATATTATATTAACATCCTGTTTCTTTCACAGCCTAGAGTTGTGATTTGGTTCTTTCACCATTCTGTGCTCATTGAAATGACATGCAGACTTTGACATTCTTCTTTTAATTAAGAAGTCTTGCAGGTTCATCAGCTTGTTGTGGGTGAAGGGAGAAGGGCCAGCTCTCTGGCTGGTGAAGGAAGCTCCAAGTCTCCCTCCTCAGAGGGCTGATTCATTTCATGTCATTCAGCTGGGCCAAGAGCAGAGGCTGCCCCTCAAACTTTCACAGATCGAACAAGAACACCTGAAACGTTTATGTGTTTAAATAACACCTCCTGGGACTGGGTCCTGAACTTGGACAGTGGCCACCATCTGACAGCTCTGTGGGAAGAGGAGACACTTTCTGCTTCTCTTGTGGAAGTTTCTTTTGATCAAATATGAAGAATTTATAGTTTTCTGATTTAATATCTTGAATTGCATTAGCTCTAAGTGAGGTAAATATGCAAAGAAATCAAGATGTGCAAGTAGATAGGATGAAGCCAGAGGAAGGACATTTGTAGAAAAACTAAGGGCAGTAGAACTCTCCATCCTCAGGCCCTTCTAGGCCTAGATTCGAGTCCTCCTGAGATCCTGTCCATGACCTCAGAATTCCTTTTCCCAATGATTTTCTCTTCAGGGGTAAAGATTTGTGATGCAGCTTTTGAGGCTACAGCTGCACCTCATTACATAAATATCACTGTTCCCTGTGACCTAGATTTCCAGCATCCTTGCACTTCTGTTCTACAATCCCCTTTAGGGCAGGAATTCCCTGAAGGTTTGTCAGCCGATCAGCTATGTCGCAGTCACTTCTCCCTGCCCGGTCCTGATGGCTCCTTTTGAGCTCTGCTTCATAAGGATATCTGACTGTAATCCTGGCCAGTGTATGACCCCATACTTTCCTTGCTGTCCAGTGGGACTTGTGGGTCCCTGTGGTTCTGAGGCCTATGATCTTGGACAATCACTACTTCACATACTTAGTCATGTTGTTACTAACTGGTCCTAATGGGGAAGCTGGGGCCAAGCCCATGAGCTTACAGCACCCCCGCCCCACCCCGACCCCCATCCCTGGGATGACTGTGTGCTTTTCCACAGTCTTGTGGTGTGGTTATGTCAGGGTGGTATGGACCTTTCTTAGTGGACCTTTGAAAGTAGAGACATGAAAGGGAAGCATGTGAAGGTCCAATGGAGGAAATGCCACCAAACTGATGATCCGCAGACATGCACAGACACAGCATTGATGATTGAAAATACAGAATGCTTCCAATATGGGTGGTAAACAACACTGCTCCAAGCTTACCTGAACACCCACCCCATGAGCTAATACCCACCCCATCTAGCATTTTGAACATCACTTCCTGGAAACACCCTGTAAGAGCAAGGGCCAGATGTAGGAGGCTCAGCCGAAATGCCTGGGTCTGTTACCTAGAAGAGATCTCCCAGAGTCCCCTTTTCTCCCATCCAGAGTTCAAAGGGTTTGGCTAGAACAGAATAAAGCAGAGGCATTGGACACATTTCTGGGTCCTTCTTGACCTGGATCCTGTCTAGTTCACAGGGATCCATATAAACATTATTCTCTCCATTAAATCTTCAAGGAAACTGTGACTTGGGTCTTGTGGATTCATGCCATGTCATCCCTCAGGGATATCAGGATTGGTGAAACAGAAACAGACATGGCCTCAAATGAAATTGAAATGTGACCTCAAGGCAAGATCATCTCCCCTCCCAGGAAACCTTGGAGCACATGTGCCCCTGGACTCTATGCCATGACCCGCATCACTGTTCCTCCACACCTCCACCCCAAAGCCCCAGCAGTCTCAAACTGCCTAAGAGAGATTCCAGATCCAGACCCCTCCTGGGTCCTTCAAGATGGGAAACAGGCCATGACAGGAGGAGCGAGTCATGAATATGGAGGCAATCACCCTACTTACTGGGACTTGAAACTGGAATGACTAGGTCTCTGGGAAGCATGAATCCTGGGGTAACACCAAGGCTATAAAAATTGTCTGTTTTGGATGTAAAGATGAATAAACTCAGGGAAGAAAATTTGAGGGAAAAACAAAGCAGTCTTTTTTCATTTTTTCCACACAGAATCCATTCAGACAGTTAAAGCAGAGGCTCCTCTACAAGTAGTACAAACATGCCAGACATAAAGCAAGCTGTACTGTTTTGCCTTGAGTTTACTGAAGAGACGGCACTATCTCTACAGCTCATGCAGACAACCAAAGCTGAAGATGCCCAAGGACGAACAATTAAAATTACACTAATGTCACCCATTCTGCCTTTTCAGGCATGAGCTTCTGCTGCTCATTCTTAAGCAGTCATTCTCTGAAGATGGCAACAATGATGATAAGAGCTGTCTGCTGACGCTTGGTACCTGCTGAGCAGCATGATGGGCAAACTCTGCCTGCATCATTTCGGTTATGCTCATCACCCCATGAGGTTTTATTTCCATGTTATAGCTAGAGATATGGAAGGTCAGATATTAAGTAACTTGGTGAGGAAGGAAAAATATTACTTAGAAAGTGAATTAAACACTCAGCCAAACTGTCAGAGAAAGAAATAAGGCGTTTTCCAACATACTGGCAGACCCAAAGTTGATCTCCCTAGGGCCACCTGTGAAAGAACCAGTAAAGAATGTATATCATGATGATGAAATGTGAACCCGGCAAAACATAAAAGGAATCATGAGGAAGAGAAAAAAATTAGTGTATCTAAATAATTACTGGTTTTAAAATAAGGCATTCTAACTAAAGTCCCAGATGATTGCCACATTCTAGAGAAGATTCAATTTAAAAATGTCTCATTTTTAGGGAAGATATAAATACAGATACTCTGTTTTTTAAAAAAACATCTCTCTCTCTCTCAGAAATTGGTAAATTCACCAGGAAAAAGTAAGTAATGATGAAAAGAATTTGAATAGTAGAGCACACGTGTTCTGGAGAAGGCAATGGCACCCTACTCCAGTACTCCTGCCTAGAAAATCGCATGGACGGAGGAGCCTGGAAGGCTGCAGTCCATGGGGTCGCTGAGGGTCGGATATGACTGAGCGACTTCACTTTCACTTTTCACTTTCGTGCATTGGAGAAGGAAAAGGCAACCCACTCCAGTGTTCTTGCCTGGAGAATCCCAGGGACGAGGGAGCCTGGTGGGCTGCCGTCTATGTGGGCTGCGACTTAGCAGCAGCAGCAGCACATGTGTTCAGGCAAATAGACATATATATATATATATAAACAAGTCCAGGCTTCTTATTAATGATGCTGAAAACAGTCCCTCTTGACAGCATCATTTTCCCAAATGACATGTCAATTTTCATGAATGAAATTTCAAACACAAGTAGGTCTAGAAAACAAGGGAAAGTCTGGTATTTCAGATTATGTGCACTTCTGAATTCATATGCAACAAAAGTCAGAAAAATAGAAAGAGATATCTTATTTGAGAATATAGATGTAAAATTTTTTTAATGAGATGTTTGGGAATCTTTTTGGGAAATATTACAAACACACACAAAAAATGTAATTCAGACTAAGGAGTTCATAACTGTGAGAGCAAAACCTTGAGTAATCTTATGACTTTGATGACTCTGTTAACTTTCAAATACAAACAACATACATAGTAATTAAAAATGAGAGAACTCAATTTTCCACCTCGAAAGGAAATCCCTGTCTATATTTTCTGTCATACAGAATTTACAATGGAGGAAAGTATTAGTATATCTTAAGTTTCAAGAACTCAAAGCAAGAACACTGCAAAGAGATGTTAATAAAGTGTTGTGTGAAATTTCACATGCATCATCTTCTCTTCTTCACAGCATTGGCCCAGGGCATCCTTCTTGGCCCCACACTTTCTCTGCCTCGCCAGCCAGTCTGTCAGCAACCATTGCTATCGCCAGTCTCTCTCTTACTGTCTTCACTCTCCTTTCCTGATTCTTGATATCCTCCTCAGTTACCAGACACTGTTCACAAAGGACCTGTGGGGTGCCAGAACCAGCTCCTGGAACGGTCTGTGACAAATCTGAAGACCACGCCGGGGTGGCCATGGGGCTGGAGTTTGGACCACCTGTATGTACCCCTGGCAGGGACTCACCTGGACAACTTGGTGCAAATTTTTGCAAGGCTTTGGCTAGATCCAGAGGACTTAACAGTTCCCCTGTGCTGCTGCAAGCCTGGAGTCCTTGCAGTCTCTTCTGCCAGTACAGCTGTTGGGGGTTGTCCAAGGTTTCCTCCCAGGGATAACATCTGACCTCATTGCTGGGATGGGATGTGATTCTAGTCACTGGTCTCTTGAATATGTAACTGGACATCCTCAAAGGGATTGAGATGTTTAAACCAGGCTTTGGTTTGGATACTTTTCCACAGTCACAATGCTTCCTCTGTGAAGTCTTCACCATCATACTTCTTCTCCTTGTACCCTATGAAAAACCATGAAATTGAATCCAAATGATAAATGAAATCTGCCTTCTTGGACCATTATTTTGGCTCTTTTGTACTCTCAGCCTCTCTTTGTCCCTCCAGGGTTAGATTGAACATCATCAAGCAGATCTGAGTCAAGAACAGAAAGCTCAAGGTCAAACCTCAGGGTTACCCCAGCTCATTCCTCCTTCATAGTTTGTAAGGTGAACTCTTTCACCTCCTTCACCCCTTCCTTTATGAGTGTGACTATATTCTTTTTTGTCCTTATCACTCTCAACTGCACCAGTTCAGGTAGTTTATGTCACATGGTCTTCAGTCTTTTTTTAAATCCCAAATGCTTCAGTGTCATGTGACTTCATTTGGTTAACCCACTGACACTTGTTCATAGCTGCTTTAGAGCTTAAGAATATAGTGACATTAACAACTGTCCCACCCTTAGCAACTCACCCATATCCCTGATGTTTATCTCCACCCAGTTGGTCATGTTCTAAATAAATACTTTAGAAAACTTATTAACTCACTACTAATTTCTGGTCTGTGATTTTTTCCAAGACTCCTACAACAGATACCTGCTCCTCAAGATCCTGTTATACCAGATCACCATATCTTCATCTTAATTTCTTGCCTTCTAGTCATATCAGTCCTGGGTTCCATGGACTATGATCTCAGTAATTCTCTTGGAATAATCCAAAATTCCTTACTGCTCATCACATCTGTCTTGCAAAAAAAAAAAAAAAAACAAACAACAACAACAAACTTCAAACCTGACACTTGACTGCCTTTACCATAGCTACTGCTGGTCTTATGGTAACTGCTAAGGAAAGCACACAACATGATATTTTACTACCACTGCAAGTCCAAAATCATCTGCATCGATTGGAAAGCATCCATAATGCCTGGAAATTTTGTTTTCTTTTTATGTGTTGGCATATTTACTTTTGGATTTTCCCCAAAGTCTGTTTCAGGTTTTCTCCACTTTCCTTTTTCCATCACACGCATCCCATGTCCCTTAACTTGCCTGATATTTCACAGAGAAGCTGTTAACTACTACAATGAAATTTTACCACAGTAGTCCCCAAATCTGCAACTATCTCTAAGATTCCATCATTTTCAAAGTTCCTTTAATTATATTTAAAGAAGCATCTTTTATCTTCCAATGCTGATCCTCATTTCTTCTTCCTTCTTAGTAAGTTCACCATCCCAATATATCCCTCTTTACTTTCAGCCTCTCCTTTTCCACCGAATCCTTCCTTCAGCATTTAAGTACCTACAAATCTCTCTAAACTACATGGAAAGCCTTCACCTAGTCTTCCCAGGAACTTCCTGAACCACAGTCTTTCTACTACTGCCCCTTAGCTGTGAACCATTGAGAAGGGTGATCTACATCACGTGTCTCTGCGGCCTCACCTCCAACCAACTCCTCAGACCTCCTCACACTACCGTCTGACTTCACCATTCTATGGGTGCTTCCCTTGGTCAGGTCACAATGACGACTTTGTTACTAGGACAAGCATGGACCTTTTCATTATTCATCCAACATGGTCCTTAAGTGCAAAATGTTTAAGTATCTTTGGGTCAATTTAAACACATGAATCACATTTTATAGCTGTGAACCTTACAATCTAAATATGGAATAGGTATGTTGGATAAATTATGTCTCACAAATTGGAACTGTGCTGCAAATGAAAAGCACAAAATAAATTTCAGGAACTCAATACTGAAAAAGTAAAATATGTCATTATTAATTTTTACATTGTTTGCATTCACAAATGAAAATATCTTTAGCTGTAATGGGTTAAAATATACAATTAAAATAATTTCACTTGTTTGTTTTTACTTTTTAAGATGCGGCTACTAAAAATATAAAGTGCTTAAAGCTATTGTTGGACTGTGCTGGTTCAAGCCATAAGAAAAAATGAAGTCCACAGAAAGAGCTCAGCAAAGCTGTTCCCATGGGAAAGAGTCTATCTACCTCAACCTCACCCCAAGATGTAGCAGACTCTCTCATACACACACACACACACTTTCTAAATCAAATATTCCCACCATTATGCCTCAAATGCCTTGAGGCTGCACTCCTACAGTCTTAAAAAGAATAATCTCAAGAAAAAAGTCAGAAGTCAAGATAGTTTATCAATTATGATGAGTCAAAACCAGAGACTAAGGATAATTTTAGGAGGAATTTCCTGCTCATTGACTTCTGTTATTAATTCAATACTCTTGAGAAACTTTTGAAGGAGGGTCATTTTAAAAAATCACTTCATCTTTACTATGTAAAATATACAAGATATGTAAAGAATAATAACTGTAGCCAATAAATGGAATCAGGATGATAGGATACAAACATTGTTATTAGTGAATCAGTCAGAGGATAGATGGCGTTAATTTGGGCCTCATTAGGTTGATTCTGATTGGATGACCAACACATCGATTGTATTATGCTGGCCCTCCTCCTAGTTAACCACCAAGCCCACCAACCAGACTAGTCCTTGCTGACAAATCCCCTGGCTCCACGCCCTGATAGCACCTGGAGAATTTTCCCAATGTCACACTCTGTCACTTCTCTCTCCTTCCTGCCACAGGCCAGGGAAACATTTTCTCCGTGGTTCATCCTCTGTGCCTGCCCAGTTGTCCCTCAGGTAAAAGAAAGGACCAGGGTGCAGACTCTGTGAGCTGCAGGAAATAGGACAAGGACTGGGGTATGCTCACAGAAGAGGAGAAGATCTTTAATGTGCTGGGTACGTACCCAGGGACCAAGAAGCCCCAGTGAGTCCTGAACAGACTTGAAGAAGATGGTGCAGGACAGAGCAGAAATATTTGGGTGGGTGGGATTCTTTTTTTTTTAATATTTAAAATTTTTATTTTTTTATTTGTTTAGGTTGTGCTGGATTTTGTTGCTGTGCAGGTTTTTCTCTAGTTGTGGGAAGCGGAGGCCACTCTCTAGTTGCTGTGTGCAGGCTTCTCATTGTGTGGCTTCTCTTGTTGAAGAGCATGGTCTCTAGACACCAGAGCTTCAGTAGTTGTAGCATGTAGACCTAGAGCGCGAGCTCAGAAGTTGTGGTACATGGACTTATTTGCCCTGAGGCCTGCGGAATCTTCCTGCACCAGGAATCAAACCCTGCATTGGCAGGTGGATTCTTATTCACTGCACCACCAGGAAAGTCCTGCTTTAATAATTTTTAAGTGTACTGTTCAGTGGTATTCGGCATATTCAGATTGTTTTGCAACCTTGACGACCACTGTCTCCAGAACTCTTTTCATCTTGCAGAACTGAGATGGTGTCCTCATTAAACATTCAATCTCAATTCTCCCTCCCCCAGCCCCTGCCACCCACCATTCTACCATTTCTTTAGGAATTTCACTCCTCTAGCTGAAGCTGAAACTCCAATACTTTGGCCACCTCATGTGAAGAGTTGACTCATTGGAAAAGACCCTGATGCTGGGAGGGATTGGGGGCAGGAAGAGAAGGGGACGACAGAAGATGAGATGGCTGGATGGCATCACCGACTGGATGGACGTGAGTTTGGGTGAACTCCGGGAGTTGGTGATGGACAGGGAGGCCTGGTGTGCTGCGATTCATGGGGTCGCAAAGAGTCAGACACGACTGAGCGACTGAACTGACTGACTGACTGAGGGACCTCATATGAGTGGAATCATACAGTATTTATCCTTTCATGTCTGACTTATTTCACTGAGCATAATGTCTTCAAGTTCATCCATATTTTAATGTATGTCAAAAATTCCTTCCTCTTAAAGGCTGAAAAATATTCTGGCAGTAGGTAATTGGTGTAGGGGATAGGAAAGTGGCTGGCAGCTCCCTCCCTCCCTTTCCTCACCTCCCCCAGTCTGAGCCTCTCTCCCCTAGGGGTGGCTGATTCCCAGCATTCAAGGACCATGGTGGTCTTGGAACCAGGAACAGCCCTCCAGCTGCACCTGGGAGATGAGGTCCTTCTCCTGGTCCCGTTGAGGCCTATAGCTCACACTCTACAAGAAGGTTTACTCTTTTAAGACATATGCACACAGAGAATTCAGAAAAAGACGAAAGGTGAATTTCCAAAGTCAAAATGAATCATTCAAAGTTCTGAGTCTATAGCCTTCCAAGCAGTTGGCAAAATGGACCCTGTGGAGTCCTATACCAAGGTCACAGGTGTGGAGCCCTGTACCAAGCTCACAGGACAAAATTATCCAGAACTGACTGAGTCCCATAGCAACTGTTGCCATGAGCTCCTCTAACCTAAACTGGCCTTCTTCGACTCCATACTAGGTAAAATATCCACCCTATAGCATCCTGACCAATCACCTAACGCTACACTTCCAGTAGGAATTTTCTTTGTCTTGAGGCTATAAAAATTGGCTATTAGCCCACAAGAGGGTTCAGCTCTCCTTGAGCCAGCCTGTGTTCTAACAGTATTTTCTGCTCTAACAAATTCTATTCTCCTCTCATTCTTCCTCATATATGCTGTGCTTCTCATTATCTCTGCCCTTTGTTCTTAATAAACTCACTCCCTTCTGAAATACCCCGTGTCTGGAAATTCTTTTCCAATCCATACATAGACATGAACAGACCCTAAGATTCTCCTCCCAGACCTTGCTGTTCTGTCTGAGTAGGTGATGTCTCCTTTCTCCTTTTGACTTCCAGGCCTTGGGCTGTGGCAAGGGTCTGTCCTCGGCTCATTGATTCTGTCCATCCCCTAGAAGAGGCTCAGATGACCCAGAAAACCACCTCTAATCCCATCCAGGGAGTCCCCTTCCTACCCCAGAAGATCCCAGGAAGACTGACTTATGGCTACAAACCATGAAAAGCCCCTTCTCCCTCCAGATCTGGGGTCTGACTCAGCTCATTACATGTGTGTTGAGAGGCCAGTGAGGCATAAGATAACTTCACATCTTTAACATATTGGTCATTCAAGTATCCATCATGTGTTACGCGGTGCTTTCTACATTCATCCAGGCACTAGTCCCCACCCTCCAGAGCACGCAAACAGTGTTAGATAATGATAAACACATATTTATAACATATAGACACAGAGCTTGAGATGTACCAGGTTCAAGCATTTTTCAGACATTCACTCTTTAATACTTTCCCTAATATTGCAGGAGGTAGAGTTAGTATTGCCAAGTATCAGAGAGAAAAACTGAGGCATAAACAACATTGCTCCCAAATCTTGTATCTTCAGACGACACATGCTTAACACCTCACGGTTTCTGTGACTCAGGAATCTTGACGCAATTTAGCTGGGTGCTTCTGACTGACCTGCAGTGCCTCACAGGCTGGGGCAGCCATGTTAACCGAGGCTCTTCTGGGGGGATTTGCTCCCAAGTTCACTCACATGGGTGTTGTCAGGATTCTGTTTGAACTGACAGCCTAGTTCCTATCTGTCTGTTAGATGCGACTTTCCCTTGATTTTTCCCGATGGGGCCTCCATACAGGGCAGCTCAAATCACCTGTGGTTGCTCTCCCAGTTCCAGAAAAAGACCGAGTGAGAGAGACACAGAGAGAGACAGAGAAGGGGAGAGATGCTAACAGAGGAACAGAGGGAGAAAGGGAGAACTTAAGAGAGCAAGTAAGAGGGGAGTGGCAGTTTTTATTGTAATGGATGTGACATCCTATCACCTGGGCTGCATTCTGTTGCTCACACGAGGATGTCAGTGTCACATAGGGATGTACACACCTGGAAGCAGCTGTCACTGAGAGTTCTTGTGGAGCCTGCCCAGCAAATGGACCAAGAGGCACAGGACCTGAATCTAAGCAGGGAGGGTTGGAAAGTTTATGCCAGTGGATGACAACATCTGAATCTCCTCTGATTTCTACCCTTTGAAGGTGCAGACCTGGAAATGAGAACAGTGGACAATGACTTTCCCAAGATCACTTGGCTGGAACCCAGACCTGCTTTGAGAGGTATTCCCTGCTGTGTCCAACCCTTCTTGTAATAATGATCTGTGCCTCAGATACATGTGACACCAGCACACAGATGTTGAAGGCATTGTTTCACATCCACCAATGGTGTCCCCAGGAAGTAGACACTGGTCTGGTCCCCACTGTGCAGGCCTGGAGACTGGGGAGGACCCAGGAGGCTTTTCCAGGATAGAGAACTGCCTTCTCAAAGCAGGATCCTGGTTCCATTCCCAAGAAGTGGTGGGGAGGACTGTGCAGTCAAGACGGGGCTTTGAGTGGGTTTGAAGGAAGAAGTGACCTCACTTCCTCGGTGACACAGCAAAACAGAACTTGAAATGTGGTAACCCAGCAGCCACGTTCTAGAGCCAGCTGGCTATCCCTACTCACTTGACCAGAGGTGCTCAATGTAGCGACCTGTTCTCATGTTGTGGCCTGACATTCTGGGCCCCAGCTTCTGGAAAGCTGAGAGTGGGGGCCATTTCAGACACAAGGTCAGCCTTCACCTCCAATACCTCTGGTCATTTGACAAGAGGCCCCCGAAGGTAACACAGGGCAGCCCTGGCCAGACCTCCCAGGCCACAGCTATAACTCCACATGGGCAGCCCAACCTATCTGGTCAGTTCCTGTGTGTGTTTGAGAGAGAGAGGTGGGGGAAGGTAGGAGATGAGGGGGCAGGAGCAGGTTGTTAGGTGTTGGAAGTCTGTTCATCCGTCGTTAGCAACCCAGACCAAGGCTGGCAGGCTGGGAAGGTCAGCACTGGGAACCAAGTTCCTCGCCCCCCATGTTATCCACGCACCCTTGAGGTGTCATCTTGTTCCCTTTCTGGCTCGATTCTGTGCAGATGGTCCTCTGCCTGACCTGGGGAGCATAACTACAGTGGAGGCACCCTGTAGTGATAGCCAGGTTTGCTCCTGATGCCTCCGGGCCTGGCTACCTTGCCCAGGAGATCCTGGAGAAGCCGGTGGATGCTTCAGCTACTCCATTGCCCTGGCCATGGAGCAGATGTCCCAGGCCACCAACCGCTGGGGCCAGTCTGATCTGAGAGTGGTCGTGGAGGGCCTGAGATGACCAGGGCGGGCCTGGAACCCCATCTTGAATCTGAAGCCCCCTGGGGCCCTGCCGGGGTTTTCCAACTAGAGTGCCCCTCAATCCCACTCCCAAGGGAACTGACGTCCACTCCTCCCTCACTAACAATGTCAGAGGGCAGAAAGTCACTCTTCACAAATTTGTTGAACAGTAGAGAAAAAAAATATTGTTTCACTTAGCACTGGACCATGTGTATCTTTGCTTTTTGTCCTTTTGCTGAACCTGGGATCTATATAAGGGAAGTCTCAAAATTCCCTACAATGTGAAAGAAAACCCAAGTCTTTATTTGAAATCAGCAGGATCCCCACTGATTACATCTGCCCTGTTCACTGTCTCCTAACTAGGAAGGGAGGAGCTTCACCCAGCCCTCTCCCTCCATGTCAGGGGCAGATCAAGCCTCAGGAAGCTCAGAGGGAAAGGCAAGCAGTCTACGCTCTGGAGGTTCCTCAGCTCTGACCTCATGGCTGTGAGCAGCCAGCTGACATCCCCAAGCCTGTTTTCTCAGCTCAGCGGGGCTGTTTGTTGAGAATTCATTGGGATAATGGTCTTAGTGCTACTAATGCAGGGAGGCCTGTTGCTCCTCAGATAACAAGGTGCCTAGACTGCAGTCATTGTATCACCCTTCTCTGTCCCCACCAAACCCAAATGGTCCCCTTAAAGGCTGCAATCTTTTCCAGTGCATGTGCTCCTGTCACTACTCCTGGACACGCCCCTGAGGGGCGGGGCCTCCTGGCTGAGCTCCAGGTCGCCACCCTCCTGCTGTTTCAGGTGGTCTCTCTCCTCCTCTCACCCATAGTGAAGGGATGATGTGGTATCTGGTCATTAACTTATTCTCAAATGATTCAAAGACAAAAAGATCTTTGTTTTGCATTTTCAACTTTGTGTAAATTTTCTATCGTTTCAAAACAAAGAAATGCTTTAAAACTGAAAGGTCTGAGTTTTAGGGACCCTAGAAGGCGAGTGGCCTTCTGTCACTCCTGATGCTCGGCCTTGCGGTTCTGGGGATGAAGATGGATGGGATGGGATGGGGCTGCTGGGCGATGGGGTGGCGGCGGGGGGGGGGTGGAGGGAAGCAGTGAGCCTGGGGACACTTGGGCTGTAGGGGCAGAGTCAGAGTAAGGTGGTCTCAGCTGAGATGCCCCCTGTGGGGAAAGTTGCCAGGGTCTCTAAAGGGGTCTTAGGTTCTCGGGGGCTCCCCACTTCACCCCACCTTCCAGCAATTACCTGGAAGTGCCCCTTTATTCCTCTGCCTCTCCCACTATCCTGTGAGCCCTGAGGGCACAAACCTGGCTTAGTTTCCCGCTGTATCACCTCTGTTGACCAACACGATGGGGAGGCTAGGATCAAGGGCCCATTCCTGGAGGTGACAGTCCTGGGTGTCAAAGTCCTCACCGAAGGGGGTTGGGGTGCTGGGAACCGAGCCCACTCAGCCCCAGGGCCTGTGTGCTTGACACCGCTGCTTTCATCTCCAGGGAAATTCCTTGATTCTGGGGCAAAACGACCAGGTGAGGAGCAGAGGGCAGAGATGCTCATAGGACGCTTCCGATAAAACAGAGCCATTAGAAAGGATTTGAGTGCCGATCACCAGAGTCCTGGTGTGTGGATTAGTGCCCTTGGGCAGCGAAATGTGGGCCTGGTTTGAGAAGGGAAGGTGTCCAGGATAGTTAAGTAAATAGAGGGGCGGCATGGCTCAAAACATTAAACTTTAACAGAACATTTGTTGGGCAAGAAGAATCAATTGCAATCCAGGGGAAGGCACCCTGCAGCCAGGAGGCTCTTCTGCAGCTCACGTGCCTCTGTGCAAACCCCAGACTCAGAGAGGCCAGAGGCTGCCCACACCTCACTCACATCTATTGGAAGGAGAAGTCTGGCCTTGTCACAGGACAGGCACGGAGAGTGGGGCAGTGCAATACTCTCTTCTCTGAGGAAGGCCTTCACTGTCAGGAACCTGCCCCGGAACTTGCTATGCTCCCCCCACCCCTCCAGGCTCCGCGTGTGCTCCCGCTGCACCTCTGGAGAGGAGTTGGGGAGGTGCAGTCACTACAAAGTATCGAGGCCTCAGTCAATCATTGTGTCAGCTGGGCTGGACAACGCTGGCCTTTGGCCCCTAAATCCAGGAGCTTTGGGGGCCCACTTGGGTTCAGGGGGTTCTGGTGGTTCTTGGTGAGCCAAGAGGTTCTCCAGCAAACGTGCGTGGCATTCAGGAGGGCTGCCCGAGAACCTAGAGGTTGGCGGTGAGTTGGCAGCGCCATCCAGCCTGGCTCTGCGTATCCTTGGGCCTCAGAAGCAAGGGAGCCTGAGAGTCATGGGCTGGGGTGGAGAAGAAGGTCCCATGATCCCCACCCCTGCAGCAGGAGGAAGCTGTAATCCTGGACTGACCCCACAACACTGGCCTAGAGCTCTGCAGAGCCAAAGCCCTGCTGGGGTCACAGCCTGTGGGGCAGAAACTCTGACCTCTCTTGTGCATGGGTAGATGTGCACCCGCTGGACTGCGTGGGAGGGAGCGCCTTCAAGGAGCTTAGGTCGCAGCAGAGGCCCCTGTGGATCTCACCCCTGTGGGATCCTGGGTGCTCAGCTCCGCGGGGTGGAGAAGCCTTTGTGATGGTGGGGGCCTGGGGACCTGAGTTCTCCAAGCCCCTGGTTCACATGCAGAGGAAACCACAGAACTGCCCTCACCTGCTCGGACAATTCTGGGGTCTCTCCTGTGCAGGTTACAGTCCTGTGATTTTTGCACAGCAAGTGGAAGGTGCCCTAGAGATGAAACCAGGAGGAGTGTTAGTTGCTCAGGGACTCTTTGTGATCCCATGGACTGTCCATGGGATTCTCCAGGCAAGAATACTGGACTGGGTTGCCATTCCGTTCTGCACGGGATCTTCCCCCATGAGGAATCAAACCCAGGTCTCCTGCATTGCAGACTGATTCTTTACCATCTGAGCCACTAGGGAAAGCCCTATATATACATTCATTTTTGGCTGTGTGTGTGTGTGTGTGTGTGTGTGTGTGTGTGTGTGTGTGTGAGTGTGTGTGTGTGAGTGTGTGTGTGTGTGTCTTTCTTGATGTGGGGGCCTTTCTTTAGTGGGACAGGAGGGGAATGCAGGGGGTGTGGGGTGGGGAGGGGAAGGTGTGTGTGGCACTTCTCTCTAGTTGCAGTTCCCTGGCTTTTCACTGCAGTGATTTCTCTTGTTGCAGAGCATAGGCTCTAGGTGCAGGGCTTCAGTAGTTAGGGCTCTGAGAGCTCCAGAGTGTGGGCTCAGTGCTCAGCTGAGGCACAAGGGCTTAGCTGCTTCATGGCATGTGGGATCTTCCTTGATCAGGGATTGAACCCACCTTTCCTGCATTGGTAGGAGGATTCTTAACCATTGAGCCACCAGGGAAGCCCCTTTACATTGGTTTTTAAATGATGGTCTAGGTAAAAATTCTCTTGAGGGCAAAGCTCATGCCTAAGATTATGCAAGACTTTGGGCAAAAGAGAAACATTCCAGAACAATCTGGAAACAATCCAAAGATCTGGTGGGAGATTTGCTAAGTAGATCACACTGCAGAAAGAGGATGAGCTCCTGGAAGATAATTAGTAGTTATGCCCAGGAAGATGCTAGATGACCCAACTTGTAATACATTGTAGCATGAAAACAGCCTGTTACAAAACCAGGGTGAGTGGTACAGAGCCCATTTGAAAAGATAAGACATAAAATGATATCTGCCACATTGTTATTTGTTTTTATTATTTTTATTTGGCTTTTAAATTGTATTTATTTGTTTATTTTTTGGCTTATCCACTAGTGGAGGTGATGGAATTCCCAGTTGAGCTCTTTCAAATCTTGAAAGATGATGCTGTGAAAGTGCTGCACTCAAAATGCCAGCAAATTTGGAAAACTCAGCAGTGGCCACAGGACAGGAAAAGGTCAGTTTTCATTCCAATCCCAAAGAAAGGCAATGCCAAAGAATGCTCAAATGTCCGCACAATTGCACTCATCTCACATGCTAGTAAGATCAGATCAGATCAGTCGCTCAGTCGTGTCCGACTCTTTGCGACCCCATGAATCGCAGCACACCAGGCCTCCCTGTCCATCACCAACTCCCGGAGTTCACTCAGACTCACCTCCATCGAGTCAGTGATGCCATCCAGCCATCTCATCCTCTGTCGTCCCCTTCTCCTCTTGCCCCCAATCCCTCCCAGCATCAGAGTCTTTTCCAATGAGTCAACTCTTCGCGTGAGGTGGCCAAAGTACCAGAGTTTCAGCTTTAGCATCATTCCTTCCAAAGAAATCCCAGGGCTGATCTCCTTCAGAATGGACTGGTTGGATCTCCTTGCAGTCCAAGGGGCTCTCAAGAGTCTTCTCCAACCACAGTTCAAAAGCATCAATTCTTCGGCGCTCCACATGCTAGTAAAGTAATGCTCAAAATTCTCCAAGCCAGGCTTCAGCAATACATGAACCGTGAACTTCCTGATATTCAAGCTGGTTTTAGAAAAGGCAGAGGAACCAGAGATCAAATTGCCAACATCCGCTGGATCATGGAAAAAGCAAGAGAGTTCCAGAAAAACATCTACTTCTGCTTTATTGACTATGCCAAAGCCTTTGACTGTGTGGATCACAATAAACTGTGGAAAATTCTTCAAGAGATGGGAATACCAGACCACCTGACCTGCCTCTTGAGAAATTTGTATGCAGGTCAGGAAGCAACAGTTAGAACTGGACATGGAACAACAGATTGGTTCCAAATAGGAAAAGGAGTACGTCAAGGCTGTATATTGTCACCCTGCTTATTTAACTTATATGCAGAGTACATCATGAGAAACGCTGGACTGGAAGAAACACAAGCTGGAATCAAGATTGCTGGGAGAAATATCAATAACCTCAGATATGCAGATGACACCACCCTTATGGCAGAAAGTGAAGAGGAACTAAGAAGCCTCTTGATGAAAGTGAAAGAGGAGAGTGAAAAAGTTGGCTTAAAGCTCAACATTCAGAAAACGAAGATCATGGCATCCGGTCCCATCACTTCATGGGAAATAGATGGGGAAACAGTGGAAACAGTGTCAGACTTTATTTTTCTGGGCTCCAAAATCACTGCAGATGGTGACTGCAGCCATGAAATTAAAAGATGCTTACTCCTTGGAAGGAAAGTTATGACCAACCTAGACAGCATATTCAAAAGCAGAGACATTACTTTGCCAACAAAGGCTCATCTAGTCAAGGCTATGGTTTTTCCCGTGGTCATGTATGGATGGGAGAGTTGGACTGTGAAGAAGGCTGAGCGCCGAAGAATTGATGCTTTTGAACTGTGGTGTTGGAGAAGACTCTTGAGAGTCCCTTGGACTGCAAGGAGATCCAACCAGTCCATTCTGAAGGAGATCAGCCCTGGGATTTCTTTGGAAGGAATGATGCTAAAGCTGAAATTCCAGTACTTTGGCCACCTCATGCGAAGAGTTGACTCATTGGAAAAGACTCTGATGCTGGGAGGGATTGGGGGCAGGAGGAGAAGGGGACGACAGAGGACGAGATGGCTGGATGGCATCACTGACTCGATGGACATGAGTCTGAGTGAACTCCGGGAGTTGGTGATGGACAGGGAGGCCTGGCATGCTGCGATTCATGGGGTCACAAAGAATCGGACAAGACTGAGCGACTAACTGAATTGAACTGATGTTTTCTAATTTTTATAAAAAGATAATCGGTTTTTCTTGTTTTAAATTTCAAGAAGTGAAAAAACAAACAAACCATAGACCACGGGGTTGGAGGAAGCACACCTTCCCCCATGATTCAGTATACACAGGGAATGTGGGTAACAGAGAGGAAATGAGAGGTTTGCTGCAGGAATCCCTGCTGCTGTGGGAATGCTATCTCAGGCCCTTTCTCCAGGGCCGGCTGGGAGTTCAGTGACAACTTTTCTGGTTGCTCTCCACCCATTAAGTACCAGTGAAGTTAAAACCTCAATGGAACCCCAAATGTCCAAGTACCCATATTATAAAATTAAATTTAATTTAACAAATGCAATGATTCTAATTTGTTGCTATAAAATCAATGACTATTTTTGGCTGCCACGTAAAAAGTTACTGTTTACAAACCTCTTATTTGAGCCTCCCAAGCCTCCTCTGAGCGAGTGTTACGTTCCCTTGTTACTAATAAGGGAATAGATCTAGTGAATTTTAAAACACTTTCCAGTAGTAAGTGGCTTCTTTAACTGTCATTCAAAAGCTTATATTCTTAAGCACATAATAATTTTAAGTATTCTAAATCAGGGCAAACTCTTCATAAACTTCATTTTTGATAGAGGTCTAACCTTCCAACAAAAGGTAGGCCAAAATTTAAGTATCCAACACCCACTATAAATAGATGCTGCCTTTCTTCTTCCATGCTCTCTAGTCTGAAATGCAGTCATCACCACATTATGCATTCTAAAGCATACTGACCTGCTGTTTCCAGATTTTCTGTTCTCTTCTGGACCCAGGCTACCTGGTGTGGACTCCCAGTTCAATTGTTTAATAGCTCTGTGACTTTGACCCTCTCTGTACCTTCTCTTCTCTTTGGTGAAGTTTATTATTTGTAAAAACAGGCCTTTCCTCATTGTGATTTCAGATGCATCCAGTAGTAAGCAGCTGCTTGCAGTAAGCAGTGGCCGGAAGCACAATCTTAGTTTTCCGGACCAGGAGTCCTAACCACTGGGCCACAGCAGTTAGGGCCAGAGTCCCTAGTCCTTGCCTGACTAGTCAAGAATGAATTCAGGCAAGAAGGCAGAAGTTAAATCACAAAGTAGAAAGTTTACTGAAAAGAAAATACATGTGGAAAGGTACACGGGTGAGCTCAGAGAGAGAATCTTGACTTTGGGAAGTTTAAATCCCTCATAAGGGGGCAGTTTTCCAGGTTTTTGCCTTCCTTCAGGGCAGTCATCTTGCTTTGTCCCCCTTCGCTCCAGTTAATTTGTCTCAAGACCCTCCCCTCAGGTGCACACACACCTGTCAGCCAAGATGGATCTCAAAGTGAAGTTTTCTGGGAAGAGCAAGACTCATTATGGTCTGGAATTTTCCCCTGACTTTTGACCCCAAGGAGTTTTTCTGCCTCGGTGTAGTGTCTCCCTTGTCCCAAAGAAGAGTTGGGGGGGTGGGTGTGCAGATTCCTTAATCCTTTACTCAAAACAGGGTTTGCACCTCTTTGTCCTTGCCATGGTTATTACCTTGACTGTTGCCGTGACTATTACCTTAAGGTGTTCACAAGGGACAAAGACTGGCTATTTACCCTGTTTCTCTTGTTACTTCCATTTTGGAGGGCAAGCAGGAGGCTGATTGTAAATTCAACTGGAGCCCACCCATCTCTTGTCTCAGAAAATGCTAACAGTTATAAGTATCCAACCTGAAGCCTGCTTCTTCCTGCCCCGTGACAGGCAAACAGGAGGCCAGTTGTAAATGTCTAACCTGGAGCCCATCTATCTCCTACCTCAACTGGATTGAGATCATTAAATGAATCAATAACTCTTCATGTGCTATCTTCTTTTTCATCACTTTGTTTCTTACCTACCCTCTTCATTTTTAACACATTCAAAATTTGGTAAGGTAACTTCTCCTTTATGACTTCTGTTCAGAAATTTTCTGGCCATTAATGTACTTTCCCCCGTAATGATTACCTGAACACATTTTTTAAAATCCCTGATCCTCAAAAGACTTTAAGCTCATCTGGATAGGGCCTCCTAAGAACCCCTGTTTCACCCTAAATCCCTCTCTTCCATCCAGGGAATTACCTTCATCCCCAGAGTCTCCCTGAAGGAGTTCCTGCCCCACCCTCACTGCCCCAGGATGCCTTCTAGAAAGCCCCAGGGTAAGTACCTCTGGTGGGTAGGGTGGAGGTATCAGATTTGTTGAATGTCTGTCTGCATATTGGGTGCTTGTAGCTGTTGGAGAGTAGTTCTTTGGCCCCTCCTTGGGTTCACAGAATTCCAGGGAGCAGGCCGTCTGGGGAACACCCTGGGAAAGCAATGCTGGACAGAAGAAGAGGGGATACCTTACATCCCAGGCAGAATGCTGTGAAGGACAGAGGAAGTGTAAGCAAGAGCTTCAAAGAGTGACTCAGCTGCCCTTCTTTTCTTGGAAGAAGGCAGGTGGTAGATGGGGGCAGGGAACGGGAAGACCCTCCCCACACACTGACTCAGAGGCAGTTGAGGCTGCCAGCCCTGCTAGAGGATTAGACCCTATTCTCCTTCAAGCTCGGATGAGTTGCACTCCAGCTACAGGTCTTTCAAGGGAACAAAGCTGTACAGCCCCCTTCTCTGGGTCCTGTGCAGGGCCTCTGTGGCACATCTCCTTCATCACCCTAGGTGCCAGCATCACCACTCCGGGCCATGACCAGCATGTGGGTGCCCCACACTCCCTGAAGTCTGGATCTGTAAGGCCTAGGCTGGAGAACTTTACTGTCCAAATAAGGCCTGCACCGGGGGGAGGCAAGTGAGGAACCAAACAACTCAGTCATCAAGATAAATAGTATTTTAACACAGTATTTTTATTTTTTATTTATTTATTTTTAAAAATATAAATTTATTTATTTTAATTAGAGGCTAATTACTTTACAATATTGTATTGGTATTGCCATACATCAACATGAATCCGCCATGGGTGTACACATGTTTCCCATCCTGAACCCCCCTCCCACCTCCCTCCCCATACCATCCCTCTGGGTGATTCCAGTGCACCAGCCCCGAGCATCCTGTATCATGCATTGAACCTGGACTGGCGATTCATTTCACATATGATATACATGTTTCAATGCCATTCTCCCAAATCATCCCACCCTTGCCCTCTCCCACAGAGTCCAAAAGACTGTTCTATACATCTGTGTCTCTTTTGCTGTCTCACATACAGGGTTATTGTTACCATCTTTCTAAATTCCATATATATGCATTAGTATACTGTATTGGTGTTTTTCTTTCTGGCTTACTTCACTCTGTATAATAGGCTCCAGTTTCATCCACGTCATTAGAACTGATTCAAATGTATTTTTTTAATGGCTGAGTAATACTCCATTGTGTATATGTACCACAGCTGTCTTATCCATTCGTCTGCTGATGGACATCTAGGTTGCTTCCATGTCCTGGCTATTAGAAACAGTGCTGTGATGAACATTGGGGTACATGTGTCTCTTTCAATTCTGGTTTCCTTGGTGTGTATGCCCAGCAGTGGGATTGCTGGGTCATAAGGCAGTTCTATTTCCAGCTTTTTAAGGAATCTCCACACTGTTCTCCATAGTGGCTGTATTAGTTTGCATTCTCACCAACAGTGTAAGAGGGTTCCCTTTTCTCCACACCCTCTCCAGCATTTATTGCTTGTAGACTTTTGGATCGCAGCCATGCCGACTGGTATGAAATGGTACCTCATTGTGGTTTTGATTTGCATTTAAAAAACATTTTTTTTTTTTTTTGCCAGAGAATTTACAATTAACACACACAAAAAATTTGAAGACGAGATGAGTACTACTGATTTTTGCTTTTGCTTCATGCTCAGAGGTGGCTGGGCAGTGGTGCTGTGCCCAAATAAGACCCACTTGACCTGGTGCAACCCTTCTCTCCTGCTGGTGTTCAGTCAGGGACGAGGTGGGGACAGGGTCTTGGAGCCCAGAGACTGTTTACTGAGCATATGTGACTCTGTGAGGTGGGTATTTTGCCCTCATTTTCAAATGACAAGATACCCATCAGAAGGTTAAGTCACTGGTCTACAGTCACAGAACTGGCAGAGGGTGGATTTGAGGTGTGTGGTTGTCCTGTCACCTGGAAGCACCCTGAACTGGAGGGTGGGAGAGGAGGAGGGGAGTCCTGTGTAACCTGCATCCTCATCACTCAGGCCACTTTCCCGATGCTGGTCACGCTCCAGGTCCACTGTGGACACTGACGTCACAGACGAATGAGTGTCCCTGTGTTTGAGGAACCCATCTTCTCCGGAGTTGCTGATTCCTTACTCTGTGCAGAGCGTGAAAAAAATCAATCGGTTTATCTATTTTTATTGTTTAAAACAAGCCTAGATATTTAACCAAAAATGTTTTAGATTAACATAATATTACATGCGAAAAGTTGAACAGACATACAAGTCCAAGAAAATGAAAGCACATTGTGAATGTTCTTGATGTTTTGATTCTCTATCTTTACAATTTATATAAAGTGCACGAATCTTTAGGGCTTACCTGATTTCTTCATGTGCAGGTACTGTGTCCTCACCACTTACAGCATGCTTGAAGGCTCTCTCATGCCCATGTCCAGTCATTATCCCTCCATGGTAACCACCCTTGATTTAAGTCACCAAACATTAACTTTTCCTGTTTTTGCACTTGACCTGCCTTCTCAAAAGCTACAAGTTTCCCCCACCATAAGCTTCTAGAAGGTCTAATTTTCCCCTTCACATTTAGGTGTACAATTCACCTAGAAATAATTTTAACTTATGGTGTGAGGTATGAGGGGGGGCAGTGTCAGTTCCCTCCAGAGGATATCCAATTGGCCTACCTGATTTATTGCACAGTGTTTCCACTGCCACACTGCAGTGTCACTTTTTGTCTGAGATCAGATGATGGCACATGTGGGGGTCTGCTAATGGGTTCTCTGGTCTGTTGCTCCATTGGTCTGTTTGTCTACCTTTACACAAAACTATACTATTATAACAATCACTAAGTCAATGTTCAGTGTGTATCCTTCAATTTTCTTCCTCTTTGTGTTTGCTATGCTTCACTCTTTGCATTTTCACATGGATTTCAGAATCAGCTTGTTAATTTTGACAAAAATGCATCTACTAGGACTGTGAGATAGCACTGAATTTATAAATTTGGGCAATGCTTGAAAGCAATTTGAGTCTTCCAATCCACAAATACAAAATAGATCTTACTTGTTTAATTTCAAACCTTTATTTAGATTTATTTCTAATCATTTAATATTTTTGATGCTGTTGTCCATGATTCTTTTAGTTCCATTATCTAATTGTTTTGTAATATATAGAAATACAGTTGACTTTTGCGTATTGACATTCTACCTAGCAACTCTGCTAAATTCACTTAAATATGTAAGTTTTATTTGTAGACTTTTTTGGATTTTCTAAGTACATAAACATATTGTGTAGGAATGACTTATTTTTCTTTCTTTCCAACCTTATTTTTAAAAAAACATATTGTATGGGTTAGGACAAAAATATTTACGATGTTAAATTAAAGAGGTAATAGTTATAATTTTATTTATTGTATGCAGGGAGAGAGCATTAAATACTTCACTTGAAATGAAATCATGATGTTTGTGCAACATGACATGTCTATGATAGATTTCTTTTGTGGATATATATGCTTTGTCAGATTAAGGAAGTACCTGTGTATTACTAGTTTTAAGAGGTTTTGCTATAAATGCCTGTTTAATTTTGGCAGCTGTCTTCTGCACCTCTTGAGTTGGTTTTTCTCTTATTCTGTAACTGTTAGATCACAGTGGGTTTTGTTTGTTTTTTAACCATACTTGATCATGATGTAGTTTTTACATATCATTAGATTCCATCTAATTCACTTTTTAGGATTTTTGCATCTCTCTTCATGAGAAATAAATGTCTACATTTTCATTTTTTCCCCCTAATGTGTCTGTTGGATTTTGGCACCAAAGTTACGCAGGTCCCGTAAAAAGTATCAGGAAGCATTCTCTCACTTTTTCTATTACCTGGAAATTTTTATAGAACTGGAATTATTTCTTCTTTAAATCAGAAGAATTTACTAGTGAAGTCAGCTAGGCTTCAATCTCTTTGTGGAAAGGTTTTAGATTTTGGATTCAATGTCTTCAATAGATTTAGTACTATTTTTTAATTTCTTTTGCTCATTTTATTAATGTTGGGATTTCTAAGGAATTTGTCCTTATCATCTAAACTATCAAATATGTTTGCCTATTGCATAACCTTCTAATACATTTATTTTCTTTCATATAAAATCTTGTTGTGATATCCCTTTTCATACTGGTTACTGGCAAGGTATTTTTTTCCTCTTTCTTGATCAGAAGTGAATTAATCAAAGAATCAACTTTCTGTGGTACTTTCTCTCTTGTACGTATGGTTCCTGTTTAATCAATGTCTGATCTTCCTTATTGCCTTCCTACTATGTTCTCTGAGTTTGCTTTTCTTTTGTGACTTCCTAAAATAGAAGGCTAGATAATTAGTTTTCAACCTTTTTCTTAATAAAGTTATGCATTTTCCTTCAAACATGTTTTAGCATTGTATTTTACCATCATCTGTGTAAAAATATTTCCTAATTTCTGAAATTTCTCAATCTAAAAATACTGCTTTTGTAATTAAGAAATACCTGAGAGGAAAATACTTTGAGACAAGTATTTGTTCCTCGTAACATTTTTGTTTACAAGTTTTAGCGTTCATTAATTTCTGCCTGAAACAATCCTTACTATAGTGGCTGCCTAATGACAATCTTCCAACTTCATCATTTCTTCTGTATATCATGGGAATTCTACCATCATAAATGGTTTCTCTCCTGCCCTTCCCTGTTATTTCAGTGCAACCTATTTATCTTTACTATTTTTTTTCCTGTGTTGCATTATTTTCTTTCAAGTAATTTCTTTTGTAATTTAGGCTTCATATTTTTGTTCCAGTTGTTACTTTTATATCATCTTCCAGTGCTCTGAATCTCACGTTTCTCTACCTTTTATTATCAGCAGCCTAAGAATTAAAGAGGTATCCTTTGATTTCCTATTAATGGAAGTATCTTATTTCCCCCAACCCTCTCTTTCCTCTTTCTATGCTTACTCATGTTTTTACTTTACCAGAATATATTTTTGTATAGTATTCTTCCATCTGCTCAACCCTCATTTTAGTCTTAGATGTGAAATTAAATATTTTAAATGCTCACCATCAATCCTTTAACTGGATGAAGCTCAACCTCTAGTATACTCCTCAGAAAATTGGTTTTTGTATATGGTATAAGTATAGACCAAGATACATATACATTTTTCTCAAATAGATGTGCAAGTGATTCAGCACTATTTTTTTAAAGACTATCCTTTTTCCAATGAACTGTTTTTGTAATTTTGACAAAAATCAGTTCACTGTGTAGTGGGTAGTTTTATTCAGGACTCTCTTCTGTTTTACTAATCGATATGTCTGTCCTTTCAGAAGTCCATACTGTTATAGCTACTGTAAAGCACAAGCAGAAAGGAGGCAGACTCTGGTTTTGGGGGTATATGCTCGAGAATTTCCAGGGGACTCCTGAAGCTCGATCCCGAAAATCCCTCACCAATACAATTTCTAATCCTTTTTGCGTATGCGAGCCTCCTTCCTCATGACCTTTGTCATGGCGGAGTTCCTCACTGGCTCCCAGTTCCTCACTGGCTCCCATTGCTGTTCTTGCAGTGATAGAATTCCAGTTGAGCTATTCCAGATCTGAAAGATGATTTATTTTTTTGGGCTGCATTGAGTCTTTGTTGCTTTGTGCCGCCTCTCTCTAGTTGCAGTGAGTGGGGGTACTCTTCACTGTGGTGTGAGGGCTTCTCATTGCAGTGATTTCTCTTGTTGTGGAGTACAAGCTCTAGGCACATGGGCTTCAGTAGTTGCAGCATGGGGGCTCAGTAGTTGCAGCTCACAGGCTCTAGACCATGGGCTCAATAGTTGTGCTGCACAGGCTCATTTGCTCTACAGCATGTGGAATCTTCCTGGATCAGGGATTAAACCCGTGTCTCCTGCACTAACAGGCAGATTCTCATCCACTGCACCACTAAGGAAGTCCTGCTGAGGTGTTTTTTTTTTTTGTTTATTTTTTTAATGGGTGCTGTGGAACTTGAACAGATGCTTTTACTACACCTATTGATGTGATCATGCGATTTTTTGTAGTTATTCCAGTATGAATTAGTGATCGAATTCTGAAATTGAATCAGCTTCCTATTCCCAAGATAAACTCCAGTTTATCTTGTATTACCCTTTACATATTTCAGGAGTAAATTAACTAATGTTGAAGATTTTTACATCTGTGTTCATAAAGAACATTTGTAGAATCTTTCATTAAAAAATCAGAGTAATGCTAATTTCATAAAATGAGTTAATATTTATTTGTCATCTATTTTCTGAAAGAGTTTGTATAGAATTGGAATTACTTCTATCTTAAATGTTTGATAGCAATGACCAGTGAAATGACCTGAGCTTGGATATTTTTTTGTTCAGTTCAATCGCTAAGTCGTGTTCGACTCTTTGCGACCCCATGAATCACAGCATGCCAGGCCTCCCTGTCCATCACCAACTCCCGGAGTCTACTCAAACTCAAATCCATCCAGTTGGTGATGCCATCCAGCCATCTCATCCTCTGTCGTCCCCTTTTCCTCCTGCCCCCAATCCCTCCCAGCATCAGGGTCTTTTCCAATGAGTTAACTCTTCACATGAGGTGGCCAAAGTATTGGAATTTAAGCTTTAGCATCAGTCCTTCCAAGGACAGAACACCAAGGACTGATCTCCTTTAGGATGGACTGGGTGGGCCTCCTTGCAGTCCAAGGGACTCTCAAGAGTCTTCTCCAACACCACAGTTCAAAAGCATCAATTCTTTGGCGCTCAGCTTTCTTCACAGTCCAACTCTCACATCCATACATGACCACTGGAAAGACCATAGCCTTGACTAGACGGACCTTTGATGGCAAAGTAATGTCTCTGCTTTTTAATATGCTATCTAGGTTGGTCATAACTTTCTTCCAAGGATTCATTACTACTTCCAAGGAGTAAGTGTCTTTTAATTTCATGGCTACAGTCACCATCTGCAGTGATTTTGGAGCCCCAAAAAATAAAGTCTGACACTGTTTCTCCATCGATTTCCCATGAAGTGATGGGACCAGATACCATGATCTTAGTTTTCTGAATGTTGAGCTTTAAGCCCACTTTTTCACTCTCCTCTTTCACTTTCATCAAGAGGCTTTTTAGTTCCTCTTCACTTTCTGCCATAAGGGTGGTGTCATCTGCATATCTGAGGTTATTGATATTTCTCCCAGCAATCTTGATTCCAGCTTGTTGCTCCTTCCAGCACAGCGTTTCTCATGATGTACTCTACATAGAAGTTAAATAAGGAGGGTGAGAATATACAGCCTTGACGTACTCCTTTCCCTATTTGGAACCAGTCTGTTGTTCCATGTCCAGTTCTAACTGTTGCTTCTTGACCTGCATATAGGTTTCTCAAGAGGCAGGTCAGGTGGTCTGGTATTCCCATCTCTTTCAGAATTTTCCACAGTTTATTGTGATCCACACAGTCAAAGGCTTTGGCATAGTCAATAAAGCAGAAATAGATGTTTTTCTGGAACTCTCTTGCTTTTCCACGATCCAGCAGATGTTGGCAATTTGATCTTTGGTTCCGCTGCCTTTTCTAAAACCAGCTTGAATATCTGGAAGTTCACAGTTCACATATTGCTGAAGCCTGGCTTGGAGAATTTTAAGCATTACTTTACTAGCGTGTGAGATGAGTGCAATTGTGTGGTCATTTGAGTATTCCTTGGCATTGCCTTTCTTTGGGATTGGAATGAAAACTGACCTTTTCCAGTCCTGTGGCCACTGCTGAGTTTTCCAAATTTGCTGGCATATTGAATGCAGCACTTTCCCAGCATCATCTTTCAGGATTTGAAATAGCTCAACTGGAATTCCACCACCTCCACTAGCTTTGTTCATTGTGATGCTTTCTAAGGCCCACTTGACTTCATATTTCAGGATGTCTGGCTCTAGGTGAGTGATCACACCATCGTGATTATCTTGGTCATGAAGATCTTTTTTGTACATTTCTTCTGTGTATTCTTGCCACCTCTTCTTAATATCTTCTGCTTCTGTTAGGTCCATACCATTTCTGTCCTTTATCGAGCCCATCTTTGCATGAAATGTTCCCTTGGTATCTCTAATTTTCTTGAAGAGATCTCTAGTGTTTCTCATTCTGTTGTTTTCCTCTATTTCTGTGCAGTGATCACTGAGGAAGGCTTTCTTATCTCTCCTTGCTATTCTTTGGAACTCTGAATTCAGATGCTTATATATTTCCTTTTCTCCTTTGCTTTTCACTTCTCTTCTTTTCACAGCTATTTGTAAGGCCTCCTTAGACAGCCATTTTGCTTTTTTGCATTTCTTTTCCATGGGGATGGTCTTGATCCCTGTCTGCTGTGCAATGTCACGAACCTCTGTCCATAGTTCATCAGGCACTCTATCAGATCTAGTCCCTTAAATCTATTTCTCACTTCCACTGTATAATCATAAGGGATTTGATTTAGGTCATACCTGAATGGTCTAATGGTTTCCCCTACTTTCTTCAATTTAAGTCTGAATTTGGCAATAGGGAGTTCATGATCTGAGCCACAGTCAGCCCCCAGTCTTGTTTTTGCTGACTGTATAGATCTTCTCCATCTTTGGCTGCAAAGAATATAATCAATCTGATTTCGGTGTTGACCATCTGGTGATGTCCCTGTGTAGAGTCTTCTCTTGTGTTGTTGGAAGAGGGTGTTTGCTATGACCAGTGTGTTCTCTTGGCAAAAGTCTGTTAGCCTTTGCCCTGATTCATTCTGTACTCCAAGGCCAAATTTGCCTGTTACTCCAGTTGTTTCTTGACTTCCTACTTTTGCATTCCAGTCCCCTATAATGAAAAGGACATCTTTTTTTGGGTGTTAGTTCTAAAAGGTCTTGTAGGTCTTCATAGAACCATTCAACTTCAGCTTCTTCAGTGTTACTGGTTGGAGCATAGGCTTGGATTACTGTGATATTGAATTGTTTGCTTTGGAAATGAACAGAGATCATTCTGTCGTTTTTGAGATTGCATCCAAGTACTGCATTTTGGACTCTTTTGACCATGATGGCTACTGCATTTCCTCTAAGGGATTCCTGCCCACAGTAGTAGATATAATGGTCATGAGTTAAATTCACCCATTCCAGTCCATTTTAGTTCACTGATTCCTAGAATGTCGACGTTCACTCTTGCCATCTGTTTAACCACTTCCAACTTGCCTTGTTTCATGGACCTAATATTCCAGGTTCCTATGCAATATGGCTCTTTACAGCATCAGACCTTGCTTCTATCACCAGTTACATCCACAACTGGGTATTGTTTTTGCTTTGGCTCCACCCCTTCATTCTTTCTGGAGTTATTTCTCCACTAATCTCCAGTAAGCATTTTGGGCACCTACTGGCTTGGGGAGTTCCTCTTTCAGTATCCTATCATTTTGCCTTTTCATACTGTTCATGGGGTTCTCAAGGCAAGAATACTGAAGTGGTTTGCCATTCCCTTCTCCAGTGGACCACATTCTGTCAGACCTCTCTACCATGACCCATCTGTCTTGGGTGGCCCCACACGGTATGGCTTAGTTTCATTGAGTTAGACAGGCTGTGGTCTGCGTGATCAGATTGGCTAGTTTTCTGTGATTATGGTTTCAGTGTGTCTGCCCTCTGATGCCCTCTGGCAACACCTACCATCTTACTTGGGTTTCTCTTACCTTGGACGTGGGGTATCTCTTCACAGCTGCTCCAGCAAATCACAGCCGCTGCTCCTTATCTTGGATGAGGGGTTATCTCCTCACAGCCACCCATCCTGACCTTGAATGTGGAGTAGCTCCTCTCGGCCCTCCTGTGCCCGCGCAGCTGCCACTCCTTGGACGTGGCATTGATCCTTTTTTTTGTTGGGGGATTTTAAACTGAATTTAATTTCTTTAATTAATGTAGCACTATTTGGATTACCTTTATTGGTAGTTTCTACCTTTCAAAAATTTAGTCCATTTCACCTGTTGTCAGATTTGTGTTTTGCATTGTTTATTCCCTTCCTTTTTTCCCCATTTGTTTGTTTGTTCTATTGGTCTCTGGTCTTATCCTTACTATTTCATTCCTATTTACCCTGGGATCTACTAGTTTTTTTTCTTGTTTCTTATGGTGGGATTTATTGATGTGAGATCCTTATTCTTTTTTAATGTGAGCATTTAGTGATATTCTCTCTATGCACTGCTTTATCTGCATCTCAAAAAAAAAAGAAGTCAATGTTGTATTTTAACTTGTGTATGTTTATTTTCCATATTTTTCTTGAAATATCTAGGACTGGAATTGTGTTCATTTCCAAGTGTTTGGGGATTTTCCTGTTCTTTTTGCAATTGGTTTCTTGTAAAGCTGCATTACAGTCTGAAGACATCTTGTATGATTTCAATTATTTGAAAAATTTTATAATTAATGTCCCAGGATATAGTCTGTATTGATTAATGCTTCATGTGCAATTGAAAAGAATGTGTGTTCTGCTGTCAGATGTTTTAGATGTGCCTACCAAGTTTAGTTCGTGATGGCATTACCCAGTGCTTCCACAGTCTTGTTTGTTTTTGGTCTCCAAATTATGCTGCTGCTGCTAAGTTGCTTCAGTCGTGTGCGACTCTGTGCGACCCCAGAGATGGCAGCCCACCAGGCTCCCCTGTCCCTGGGATTCTCCAGGCAAGAACACTGGAGTGGGTTGCCATTTCCTTCTCAACCAAGTTATGCTACTGAGAAATAAATGTTGAAGTGTCCAACTAAACTGGTAAGAGTATATAAAGCTTTGTTTTTGCATGATTTTGATGCTTTAAGTGCCTGCACATGTAGAATCATCTTTTTGGTAAAATTATATTTTTCATTAGATAAGGTATTTATATATTCCTGATAATTTCCTTTGCCCTGAATATATGTTTATTCTGCTCTGAATATATATTCATTTCCAGAAAAGGGTGTCAGCTTTTAGACTGGGAAATAGGGTAAAGATGACTCAATCTGATCTGTATTTCAACTAAGGTTTGTTGAAGCTTTTGGTTGATTCACTGCAAAACTGCCTTCAGATATTTTGAGGGCAGGTCAATCTGAGCACAGAGATGTAGAGGTCTGCTTGTGCTTACAGTCAAACTGACAGCTTTCATAGCTGTACAAAACATCTTGCCTTAAAGCCTGTAGTTTAAGTATTTATCTATAGTTTATTTTGGTTTTTCTAAATAGACAACCACATCTCCACACAATTGGATTTTTGTTTCTACCCCAAACCCCAATTCCTTACAATTTTTTGTTCTCACATATTGACTAGAACTGCCATTAGATTGCTCAATAAAATTGATGAGCATGCTTTAAATGTTCTTAATTTAAAGGTATACTGTTTAAATTACTGTTTTATCATAAAGTATGACATTTTTCAGTTTTGGGAACATACTACTTGCAAAGGATTTAACTTCTATCTCTAACTTAATAATAATTTAAAATCACCTATGGGAATTATAGCCCATCAACTGATTTATCTACACACACTGAGATACTACTCATGGCTTCCCCCCCACCTAGTGATTAATTTTACAAAAAGATTTTTAAATATTAAATCTTCCAAGCATCCTAATAAGTTTTAATTCGGATCAGATTCAGGTGCACATAACAGAACCAAGTCTCCTCCCAAAAACAACAAAAAAAGACTTGGACAAGACAGTTCATCTCTCTTTTGTGTAAAAAGATGCCCAGACTTGGTAGTCTAGGGGTGGTATAGCAGCTCCATCATTATCAGAGAGCCACATCACTCTTCTCTCTCTACTACACTCAAGCAGATGGCTTCCATCCTCAAGAGGAATTCAGGTTCTAGGATGGCTGCTGAGTCTCCCACCATCTGGCATACTGCATATTAAAAAGAAAAGATTAAAGGACACTAGGGGGCTTGGAGAAGGCAATGGCACCCCACTCCAGTACTCTTGCCTGGAAAATCCCATGGACAGAGGAGCCTGGTAGGCCACAATCCATGGGGTTGCTGAGGGTCGGACATGACTGAGTGGCTTCACTTTCACTTTTCACTTTCATGCAATAGAGAAGGAAATGGCAACCCACTCCAGTGTTCTTGCCTGGAGAATCCCAGGGATGGGGGAGCCTGGTGGGCTGCCGTCTATGGGGTCGAACAGAGTCGGACACGACTGAAGTGACTTAGCAGCAGCAGCAGCAGCAGCAGCAGCAGGGGTTTCCCTCACATGTTTTTCTTCAGAAAAACCTTACATTATTCCTCAGTAACTTCTATTTCCATTTCATTATTCAGAATTAGCAGCACGATTGCACTTAACTACAAAGAGGATGCAAAAATGTAGCTGGGCACATTAACATTATGAAAAATACAGTGATACTGTTGGTAATAAAATATTGGGTTCACTACTAACAGTCTGCTATACTAAATAATGTCATGACTTAACGAAATAAAAACTATACATTATTGGATCCATTTTTGCTGTAATTCCATTTAGGATTTTAAAATCTATTACATGTTCGCAAATGACTTTGTCATTTTCCCCCAAAATGTCTAATTCCTGTGCATACACTGTAAAACATGAGAATTATTGTTCCCTTAATGTTCCTGAAAAATATCAACTATTACTGAAAGTCTCAGATACATCTTTCTTTTCTGGGGCTAGGGCAGAGTTAGAGGAACTAGGTAGATTTTCAAGCCAGAGATTCAATTTTTAACTTTTTTTGCTTATAAAAATCTATTCATTTTTGCTCAGTTTCATTCGCCTGGAAAACTTTCCATTTAAGATCAAGCGCAATCCAGCAATATCCTTTCACACAGTACTTGACTTACATCTCCAACATTACATTGACATCTCTGGTGTCTACTGGAGGAGGCTGCATGTGAATGCATCACACAACACAGCACCTTTAGAATCTAATAGACCTTGGAGAGTGGGACACAGAATATGTTTATTCTTTATTATGTGCATGTATCTTCCTTGGAACATCAATGACAAAATACACATTCATGACATTTTCCAAGTTTAGGGGATAGACTATAGCAAATATCTGAAATTCTTTCCTTATGTAAGCTTTCTCTTCCTTTCTGTGAGTCATCATTCTTCACTCCAAGTTTCTACTTTGGATCCTGCATAAGGATTAGGGATTCAGAAATCAGTAACTATATCCTTCATGGAAGAAACAGTTTCTTTGGGTAAGCAATGGGATTCCACACTGAAGGGCACAAAGTAGTGGGTGTTTCAGAAGTATCTGCAGTTTTAAATCCTCGTATTCCTCCAAGATAGCCCTAAACTTATTTTCAGGGTTCTAGCTCTTTCCAGATTAATGCTAATACATAAAAGGTAATTGGTGAGGTTATTAAAAAAACTGATTTTGTAACTAAGCCACTGGTAGAATGACTTTTCACTGCTCTGAATCTACAGGTATACATGCACACTTCAGCAGCATCACTTAAAGGTATCATTTAAAAGTACTGAGAGGATACCAGATAGCTCAAATTAAGAGAGAAGCGAACTAGAATTAAGAAGTGACAACAACTAAAGCTATTCTGGGTAATCTATGTAGAAGGAACTAATTAATATTTGCAGCAAGATGTTACCTGAGAACAAAAGCTAAGTTTAATTTTCTGTACTAAAGAGTCCATTAAAAATTGAAATTCTGGACTATCTCAGCCAACTCCTGGTAGGGTACCCTGAATGACGATCTGATCATGTATACATTGCATACACTGTCAGTTCTCTTAAAGGAAATCAAGGTATTCTAATCAAAGAGGACAGGACAGATTCCAGATATGCAATCACATGAAGCGTGAGCTATACTGATTATATAACTGAAGAGAGAGCTTTCAGGTCCATTTACAGAGAGTACAAAACAATAGTAGAAGTTTTAAAGTACTGAAATGCATTTATATGCCATATTATTCTAGTAACAAGTTGTATTTTAAAGAAAGATGTTGCTATGCAGAGTATAAATCCCTGGGAAACAGTATTGCTATCTAGTTAATTTATTTATCAAATGTCGCATCCGTAAGAATATGTCAAAGTCCACAAAACACATTTTATAGTACAGAAAGGAAGAAAACACCTAAACATTGCTGCAGGGCTTCTGATGTGATCCTTATTATTATCATGATTACATTTACTCAGGTAAGAAAATCTTTATATTCTATAAAATGTCTATCATTGATAGTTGGATAGTTATTTTTTTACAAGCTTTCCCTAAGAGTTTAGAAGCATAATTTGAAGCATAATTTCCCCTAAACTTATAAGGGAAAATTTTTTTCCAGATGAATCAAAATAGTAAACCTTCCTGTAGAGGTTTAAAAAATATTCATAGATCTTCACTCATTCAAAATTTTACTTTTTTATTAGAAGCCTGTCATTTCTAGATGAAGAATTTCCCTAATTTTATACCATGGTTTCTCCAACATATTAGCTTCTGATGCCTGCAATACATTCAATTAACACTTTTTTCTCATTAAAATCCTAATTCCAATAAATTATGAATTTTAAAGGACTGTATTCTATATTCATTTGCATTATGGAATTAACTCTTTGCAGATGTTAGCATGTTAAGAAATGAGTTTCTGATATTCACTTCATTCATATTGTTCCTCAACTGCACAAATTAAAGACATGTTGTGAATTCCTGCTAAGAACTTTCAGAGGGTTCACTGAATTCATACAGTTCCTGTGTACATTTACTGATTTGTGTGTGTGTGTGTGTATAAAAAACAGCTTTCTGTGGATTCCTTTCCACATGCCATACATACATGGTGTACAATGATTCCAATTATAAAGTTTCTCCTCTGTATGAATTTTCTAGGAATTCCGGTGAATTCACTTTTGAGAAAAAGTTTCTGATATTTAACTCACCAATATGTTTCTCATCTGCATGAGTTCTCTGATGCATAATGAGTTGTGACTTCCAACAAAAGGCTTTCCCACATTCAGTGCATTTACAGGGTTTCTCTCCAGTATGAGTCCTCTGATGTGCACTGAGAATTGATTTCTGAGAGAAAGTTTTTCCGCATTCACTGCATTCATAGGGTTTCTCCCCTGAATGAGTCCTCTGATGTACAATGAGCTGAGACTTCCTAATGAAGGCTTTTTCACACTCATTGCATTCATAGGGCTTCTCTCTCATGTGCATTCTCTGATGTACAAGGAGCCGTAATTTCCCACTGAAGGATTTCTCACACTGACTGCATTTATAAGGGTTTTCCCCTGCATGAGTTCGCTCATGTACAATGAGTAGTGACTTCCAAATGAAGGCTTTCCCACATTTGTGACATTCATATGGTTTCTCTCCTGAATGAGTTCTCATGTGTATAATGAGATATGACTTGCTACTAAAGGCTTTCCCACACTCACTACACCCATAAGGTTTTTCCCCTGCATGAGTTCGCTGATGTGAGATAAGCTGGTCTTTCCTATTAAAGGCTTTCCCACAATCACTGCATTCATAGGGACTCTCACCTGTATGAATTCTCTGATGTACAATAAGTTGTGAGTTAAAACTGAAGGATTTTCCGCATTCACTGCATTCATGTGGTTTCTCCCCTGTGTGAGTCCTTGTATGTATGATGAGGTAGGACTTGCTCCTAAAAGCTTTCCCACATTCAATGCACCCATAGGGTTTCAATCCTGTGTGACTTCTCTGATGTACAATGAGCTGTGACTTCAAACTGAAGGCTTTCCCACACTGGTTACAACCATACGGTTTTATCCCAGTGTGTGCTCCCTGATGTACAATGAGCTGTGATTTAAAAGTAAAGGATTTCCCACATTCACTACAACCATATGGTTTTTCTCCTGTGTGGGTTCTCTGATGTACAATAAGGTTTGATTTTGTATTAAAGGCTTTCTGACATTCACTACATTCATAGGGCTTCTCTCCTGTATGAGTTCGCTGATGTATCACGAGCTGTGATTTCAAACCAAAAGTTTTCCCACAATCACTGCATTCATAGGGCTTCTCCCCTGCATGAGTTCTCTGGTGTGAAATGAGCTGGTATTTCCGACTGAAGGCTTTCCCACACTCACTGCATTCATAGGGATTCTCCCCTGTGTGAATTCTCTGATGTATAACAAGTTGTGAATTAAAACTGAAGGCTCTCCCACATTCACAGCATTCATGGAGTTTCTCTCCTGTGTGAGTTCTCTGATGTATAACGAGGTACGACTTGCTCCTAAAAGCTTTCCCACATTCATTGCATCCATAGGGTTTCACTCCTGTGTGACTTCTCTGATGTACAATGAGTTGTGACTTTAAACTGAAAGCTTTTCCACATTGATTACATCCATAGGGTTTGACACCACTGTGTGCTCCCTGATGTACAATGAGCTGTGACTTGAAAGTAAAAGCTTTCCCACATTCACTACAACTATAAGGTTTCTCTCCTGTGTGAGTTCTCTGATGTACCATGAGGTTAGACTTTGTATTAAAGGCTTTCTGACAATCACTGCATTCATAGGGTTTCTCTCCAGTATGAATTCTTTGATGTATAATGAGCTGTGATTTCAAACCAAAAGCTTTCCCACATTCATGACATCCATAGGGTTTCAGTCCTGAATGAGTTCTCTGGTGGGAAACAAGCTGGTCTCTCCTAGTGAAGACTTTCCCACATTCACAGCATTCATAGGGATTCTCCTGTGTGTGAATTCTCTGATGTAAAACAAGTTGTGAATTGAAACTAAAAGTTTTCAAATCACTACATTCATGTAGTTGCTCTCCTTTGTGAGTTCTCTGATGTGCAACGAGGTAGGACTTGTTGCTGAAGTCTTTCCCACATCCATCACACTTGTAGGGTTTTGCTTCTTCATGAGTTTCCTGATGCACCACAAAGTTCGACTTGCTGCTGAAGGCCTTCCCACAGGAATTGCATTCAAACGATTTTCCTCCCATATGCATTTGTTGGCAAATAAGCAGTGGCTTTCTGTTGGCAGTTTTTCCAGATTCATCACTTTCACAGTATTTTATGCCAATAACAGCTTGTTCATGTTTAGAAAGGAAGGATGATTCCCTCAATGCATGAATGTCATTAGGATTCTTTCCAGCGTAATTATTACTGAGACCTATATTACATTTCAAACTCTTCCCATTTGTGACACATTTATGAAGTCTCTGTCTTGAAGAAGCATTATTTGCAGTAATAAGACACAGTTTTCCAAAAGCAGTACAGGGATAGCCTTCTGCCATACTTCCCAGCTTGCCTTGATTTTCCTGATGCCATTCCACACAACCATCAATTTCCCAGACTTCGTCTAGAAATGAAAATACTCATATGTTATAAATAGTGACATGATCATAGTATAGCATAAAATTGCCTTAAAAATTCCATGTCATGAGGTTTTTCTTAGTTTCCGATATCAGTTCTGAATATAAATAAAATCTCAAATGTAAATGTACACAAACTCCTGGGCACCTGCAGAAACGAAACAAATCAAAACATGAAAATAGGCATAGAAATCTGATAATAAATACAGCTTTGAGTTTCAAAATTTTGTACAATAGCTTCTTTGGAAAGCACATGGAGGGACTTCCCTGGTGGCCCAGTGGTTAAGAATCAATCTTCCAATGCAGGGGATGCTGATTTGATTCCTGGTTGTGGAACTAAGATCCCACATACTGCAGGGCAACTAAGACTATGTGATCCAACTGAATGCCACAATGAAGATTCAGTGCAGCCAAAATTAAAAAAAAAGAAAGAGAAAGTACAAGGAAAAAAATGAGCAAAATTAAATTTTCATTCCTCAGAGCATGATACTGCCCTAAGTGGGAATTGATGTTTGGCAACATATATAATTCGGAGGTTTCTGTACAAATGAATAAGGATTCAGATTTAGGATGTAGAGAAACCTGGTATGATGATTAAGACCCTGTGACGTTGCTTCTTCAAAGCTGACTTTCTGTTGTGTTCTCTCAATGCCCTGCTCTGTCCTTCACCTTTGTCAGCATGTTACTCTGGTATATCTATTAATAGGTCAACTTTACCCATTCTCGCTTCTATTCAGCCTCCAAATATTTGTCATTGTGCATAAGAACTCAGACCTGTGTCTTGATCTTTATCTATTTTGTATTTTTGGAATTTGGTGGGGGGAGGGGGTAGTTAATGTTTAAACAGCATCTGTTCACCTTGCCTCTCTGTTTTTCATTCTCCTTAGAGGAAAAAAGTTTTGTCTCTTAGCTCTTTCTTATGGCATTTTCCTCCATGTTTTCTAAACAAGAGCCTATTCTGTTGTACTTGATTTTCTCCTAATCAGGGGGTAGGGTAGAGATTTAATTCCTTTCATCCTCCTCCCTTAATATTCCCCATGATATACACACTCTCTTCCCATACTTGCACCATCCTAATCAAGCTATTTCATATTTTTGCTTAAATCAGTCTTCAGGTTTTACATCTTCACAACCATGTAATTTCTATTCACAGGTAAATCATGCAGGTGTACCATGGTTGGTTTTCATTCATAAATCATTTTTTCTCTTGAGTTGTTTTACTTAGCTGCCAAGTTTTCTCTGTTTATCTTTCACAAATTTAGAATTTATCCACCACAGACTCTTCTTCACATGTCTAAATAAATATTCTTTTGATGCAGATCAGTTCAGACATGTCCAACTCTTTGCAACCCCATGAACTGCAGCACTGCAGGCTTCCCTGTCCATCACCAACTCCCAGAGCTTGTTCAAACTCATGTCTATCGAGTCAGTGATGCCATCCAACCATCTCATCCTGTCATCCCCTTCTCCTCCTGCCTTCAATCTTTCCCAGTATCAGAGTCTTCCAATGAGTCAGTTCTTCGCATTAGGTGGCCAAAATATTGGGAGTTGCAGCTTCAGCATCAGTCCTTCCAATGAATATTCAGGACTGATTTCCTTTAGGATTGACTGGTTTGATCTCCTTGTAGTCCAAGGGACTCTCAAGAGACTTCTCCAACAACACGGTTCAAAAGCATCAATTCTTTTGCACTCAGCTTTCTTTATAGTCCAACTCTCACATCCATACATGACTACTAAAAAAACCAGTAGTTTGGACTACTTTGACTAAATGGACCTTTGTGGGTAAAGTAAGTATCTCTGCTTTTTAATATGCTATCTAAATTTGTCACAGCTTTTCTCCAAAGGAGCAAGTGTCTTTTAATTTTATGGCTGCACTCACTATCTGCAGTGATTTTTAAGCCCCCCCAAAAATAAAGTCTGTCACTGTTTTCACTGTTTCCCCATCTATTTGCCATGAAGTAATGGGACTGGATGCCATGATCTTAGTTTTTTGAATGTTGAGTTTTAAGCCAACTTTTTCACTCTCCTCTTTCATCAAGAGGCGTTTTAGTTCCTCTTCACTTTCTGCCATAAGGGTGGTGTCATTTACGAATCTGAGGTTATTGATATTTCTCCCAGAAATCTTGATTCCAGCTTGTGCTTAATCCAGCCTGGCATTTTGCATGATGTACTCTGTGTATAAGTTAAATAAGCAGCATGAAAATATACAGCCTTGATGTACTCCTTTCCCAATTTGGAACCAGTCCGTTGTTCCATGTCCAGTTCTAACTATTGCTTCTTGACTTGCATACAGATTTCTCAGGAGGCAGGTCAGGTGGTCTGGTATTCCCATCTCTTTAAGAATTTTTCAGTTTGTTCTGATCCACACAGTCAAAGGCTTTGGCATAGTCAATAAAGCAGGAGTAGATGTTTTTCTGGAACTCTCTTGCTTTTTCAATGATCCAATGGATTTGGCAATTTGATTTCTGGTTCCTCTGCCTTTTCTAAATCCAGCTTGAACATCTGGAAGTTCATGGTTCATGTACTGCTGAAGCCTGGCTTGGAGAATTTGGAGCATTATTTTATTAGGGTTTGAGATGAATGTGGATAATTTTAATTAGAGATCACCAGACTGTGAAAAACTACTACCAGCTCTGATTAGAAACAAGGATCTAGACTTGTACTAATATAGTGTAAGAGTGAAAAGAGGGGTGGATAGAGTATTTTTGAAGATGGATGGGTGGAAAGAAGGGTGTGACTGGATGCTTCCTCACCAAAAAGGAAGGTGAAGGTGGACGCTTCTGCCTAGCTGACAGTTCTGCTGCCCTTCTCCTGGCTGGCAGAAACCTGATTTTATGTTCTACCTCCATCCTTTAGGCCATGTGCTTCAGGTAGGAAACTGGAGACCCATCTCCATACCCGCTGCCGAAGGGGAAGCATGATTTATCTGAGCCAACAGTGATGGCTTGCCATTTCCCTTGCCAGTCTTTTTTACACAGGGTATGTGATAAAAATCTAGCCTACTGAACATGGTTAAGTCTGCTGGGGTTTCCTGAAATAGATTTTAATGTCTGATAAAAAGGAACAGTCTTTATTCCACTGGTCACTGGTACATTTGCAGGTATTGTCTGGAACTGTCATAGCCATCTGATGACTACGAGGGAGGAAATTTGAGGAAAATACATAATTAGAATGGCAAGGAAGGGGTAGACCTGTGGCAGTTTAATGAGTCAATCACTTAGTCATCCTTAGAGCTGGCCCATTTTAGGACATTTTGTAATATGTGATAATGAATCACTTCATCTTATAGGTGGATTTAAGGTTAATTAAAAATTGCAGCTGAAACAATTCTAATATTAGGAAGATTAACTTTATTTAGAAAGGGTGTGAAAGTCACATGAGGTGAGATAAAGAGATAAAGCTGCTTAAATGCATAATGAAATGAGTCTACTACCTCAGAAAAAAAAGAAGGAAGCTGAGAATACCAGAGAAGAAATAATGAGCAAAAGATGGCTATAAATAACATAAAAGTACAAACACAAAGAGAACAAAAGGTCAGACCTCACACTGATTCTGAGTAAGGAGGAAAAGATCTAAATGTTCTGGTTACTCACCTGAATGGCCCTGACTTGGGCTGTGCATCATCCACAGCTCTTCTTGTTCCAACTGGAAAATGATACTGGGTTTGGTGTATTGATATCCTGTGAATGGAAAATTATAGACAATCTAGATCAAGAATGCCTAGGACCCAGGGATTCAGAAAAATTGGGAAAATTTAGTTTAGAGGTGACATGATGAAGCTGCCCTTTTGCACTCTAACAAAGTAAACACCATTCAACCAGCATATTCTGATGCCAAAGGAAGAATAAGAAAACTTGGCCTCTAAGTATAAGCCCCAAATCACCCAGTATTTTACAAAAATGCCCCAGTTTTCAGCCACCAAGAAGAGGAAGCCTACAGATTACACACACTCCTTTCAAGGGGGCAGTACATACCCAGGGACACCAGGTTTCTAAAGTTCTCCAACATCACACTCCTGTACAGGTGCTTCTGAGCTGAGTCCAGCAGCTGCCACTCTTCCCAGGTAAAGTCCACAAACACATCCATGAATGACAATGGTCCCTGAAATAGCAGATCCCTATTCAATCTCAAATCATTTTACTGAGTTTGTCATAAAAGCCAACCAAGGCTGTCCATTATTTATATTCTTTAATATTTTAGGAGAAAAGCAAAATTTATTGAAAATATCCCATCAATATGCATTAAATCAGTTAACCTTTCATTCAACACATGAGAACACCATGTGTCAGGTATTCAACCTAGTGCAGGTAATATAAAATGGAGGAAAGGCAGTCCTGCCTGCAAGAAGTGTTCAGCATTGTAGAGAAAAACAAAGGTTAAATATGTAAAAATTTAATAGGGAGTCAAAGATGCTAAGACAAAAGAACATGTGGAGAACATGGGCATAAGGGAAGAATACATTAGGCTGAGTCCATGAAAGGGGACTAAAGGAGCCACCACTGAAGAAAAGATATGTCAAAATTTGGTGGAATAAAGGCAACAGCTGTAAGTAGCAGCTACTTTGTGGGGCAACAGATCTGAGCATGATGATACACAGATGGCAAAGCAGCACATGAAAAGGTGCTCAACATTATATATCATTAGGGAACTACAAATTAAAACAGTGAGACACCATTACATATCTAGAATGGCTAAAATTTTCAACAATGGGCAACAATGAATTTGAAAATGAAATTTTAAATTTGATGAAAGACATGGATATAAATATCCAAGAAGTTCAACAAACTCCAAAAATGATGAAACCTTAAAGAAACATATACACTCAAATTTTCAATAGACAAACACAAAGAGAGAAAGAACCTTGAAAGTATCAAGAAAGAAATGATTTGTTTCATACAAGAGCTCATCAGTAACATTATAAGCAGATTTCTCATCAGAACCCTTGGAGACCAAAAGACTATGAACCCATATATTCAAAGAGCTAAAAGAAAAAAACAAACAAACAAACAAAACGTATCAGTCAAGAATTCTGTATGTGACAAAACTGTGCTTCATAGTGAGGTAGAAATGAATACATCCCCAGAAAAACCAAAGGTAGTTTGCTACCACTAGACCTGTTTGAAAAGAAATGTTCAAAGGAGTCCTGCAGGTGAAATGAAACCACACTACACAATAACTAGAAGCTGTCTTGAAGAAATAAAGATCTGAACAAAGGTAAATACCTGTGTAATCATTAATGATAGTATTATTTTAACTTTGATTTGTAACTCTACATTTCGTCCTGTATATACTTGTAAGAGACTAATGCATTTGAAATAACTGTTTATCATTTGGGGCACACAGTGTATAAACATATGACATCAACAACCAAAAGGAGTTGGGACAGATCGGTAAAGGAGCAGTGTTTGTATGTCACTGAAGTTAAGCTGGCATAAATTCAAATCAGAATGTTATAGCTTCCTAAAAAGATTATACACCATGACAAATGGGACTTATTCTTGGAATGCAAGAATGGTTCAACATTGGAAAACTGCTCAGTGTAATACATCACATTAACAGAATGAAGTTAAAAAAATGATTATCTCAAAGATTATCTCAATTGAAGCACTGACAAAATTCCACACTCTTTCATGATAAAAACAATTAAGTAGGAACAGAAGGAAAGTATTTCAACATAATAAAAGTCATATCTTAAAACTCTACAGTGAACATCATACTCAATGGTGAAAGACAAAGCTTTTCCTCTAAGGTCAGGAATGAGGAACCAATGCCTGCTTTCATCACTTCTATTCAACACAGCACTGGAAGTTCTAGTCAGAGCCACTGGGGAAGAAAAAGAAATAATAGGGATCCAAATTAGAAACCGAGTAATATTATTTCTCTGTTCATGGACAATATCATCTTATATGTAGAAAACCTTAAAGATTCCACAGACATACATACACACCAAAACCTAGTTAGAATAAATGAATTCAGCAAATAACAGGACACAAAGTCACCCACCAAAATGAGCTTCGTTTCTATGCACTAACAATGATCAATCAGAAAAGCAAATTATAAAAATGATTCTATTTATAACAGTATCATAAAGAACTAATAATTTGGACTTCCCTGATGGTACAGTGGATAGGAATCTGCCTTTCAATGCAGGGGATGCTGGTTCAATTTCTGGTCTGAAAAGATTCCACATGCTATGGGCAACTAAAGCCTATGTGCTACAACTAATGAGTGTGTGCTCTCGGGACCGAGACACAACTAATGAGCTCCTGTGCCACAACTCTGAAACCAGCACAACCTAGAGCCCAAACTGCAACTACTGAAGCCACGCACCTAGAGCCTGTGCTTGTAACAAGAGAAGCCACAGCAATGAGAAGCCTGTGCACTGCAAGGAAGTGAGGCCTGTGCACCCTCCGCAACTAGAGAAAGCCCATGCACAGCAACAAAGACCCAGTGCAAACAAAAATAAATAAATAAATAAAATTTTAAAAAGAAGTAATAACTTAACCTAGGAAGTAAATGACTTATAAAATGAAAGCTAGAAATCTTGTTAAAAGAAATGAGACATAAATAAAGAGAAACATACTTTATGTTCCTTAATAATATGTTAGTAGTATCCAAAGTGATCTACATATTCAATGCCATCCCTAATAAAATTTCAATATTTTTTTCCAGAAATAGAAAAACCCATCCTAAAATATATGAAAAAGCTCAAAGGACCTTGAATAGCCAAAACAATCTTGAAAAAGAACAAAGTTGGAGGACTCATACTTCCTAATTTCAAAACTTAGTAGAAAACTAGTAACCAAAATAATGTGAAACTGGCATAAAGACTGAAAGACTGACATACAACATGGTATTTGCATAGAGGTTAACAATGGAATACAAGAGCGATCAGAAACAAACCCTTGCATATATGGTTAAATGATTGTTGACAATGGTTCCAAGATCATTTATGGGAAAAGAAAAGTCTTTCCACTAAATGATGCTGGGAAAGCTGGATATCCACATGAAAAAAATGAAGTTGGACCCTTATCTAATACCATATATAAAAACAAACTCAAAATAGATCAAAGACCTAAATGTAAAACCTAAAACTATGTAAAACTCTTCAGAGGAAAACATAGCATCAAAAGCTTCCCGATATTAGATTTGACAGTGCTTTCTTGAATATGACAAAAGGCACAAGCAATAAAAGAAAATACCAATCAACTGGACTTCATGAAAATTTAAAAATTTTTTGCATCAAAACACAACATCAACATTGTAAAAGGCAACTCCCAAAATGGGAGAAAGTATCTGTAAGTCACATATTTTATAAGGGGTTAATATCCAGAATACATACAGAACTAAAACTCAACGAAAAAAAATTCTTCAAAAGTGATCAAAGGATGTAAATAGACATTTTCCCAAGGAAGACACAAATGGCCAATAAACACATGAAGATGGTGAACATCATTAATCATAAGGAAAATGAAAATCAAAACTATAATGAGATTCATCTTACACGGATGGCTCTCAAATACCATGAAAATTAACAAGGGTTGGCAAGGATACAGATTAACTGGAACACTTGTACATGGCTGGTGGGGATATAATGTTGTGTAATTGCTGTGGAAAACAGTTTGACGGCGCCTCAAAAAATTAAACATTAGAATTACTATATGGTCCAGGAACTCCAATTCTGGGTATATCTCCAAAGGAAGTGAAAGCAGAGTCTTAAGGAGGTATTTGTACATTCATGCTTATACCAGCATTTTCATTTATAGAGGCTCAAACGTGAAAGTAATTCAAGTATCCATTGATGGATGAATGGATAAACAAAATGTGATATACACACACAACAAATTATTATTCTATCTTAAAAAGGAAGAAAGTCCTGCAATATAACCAGGAAGAACCTTGAGAACATTATGTCAAGTGAGATAAGTCAGTCACAAAACGACAATTACTGTATGTCTATATACATACAAGTACTGTATGTACTACTGCTGCTGCTGCTGCTGAGTCACTTCAATCGTGTCCGACTCTGTGCGACCCCATAGACGGCAGCCCACCAGGCTCCCCCGTCTCTGGGATTCTTCAGGCAAGAACACTGGAGTGGGTTGCCATTTCCTTCTCCAATGCATGAAAGTGAAAAGTGAAAGTGAAGCTGCTCAGTCGTGTCCGACTCGCAGCGACCCCAGGGACTGCAACCTATGAGGCTCCTCTGTCCATGGGATTTTCCAGGCAAGAGTACTGGAATGGGTTGCCACTGCCTTCTCCAGTATGTACTACTAGAGTAGTCAAAATCATAGAAACAGAAAGTAGAATGGTGCTTGCCAGGGCTTATGGAGAGGGGGGAGTTTGGAGTTATGGTTTTGATGATATAGACCTGCAGTTTTTTAAGAGGAAGAGTTGTGGAGACAGATGATAGTTATCATTGCCAATTTTATGAATGTATTGAAGGACTTCCCTAGTAGGGCAGGGGACAGGAGTGTGCCTGCCAAAGTAGAAGACATGGGTTCGATCCCTGGTCCAGGAATTCCCTACGTTGCAGAGCAACTAAGCCCGTGCACCACAACTACTGAGCCCACCACACTCTAGAATCTGAGAGCTGCAACTATCGAGCTAGTGTGCTGCAGCTACTGAAGCCCAGGCCTAGAGCACTAGCTCTAGGAGCACAACAGAGGAGGCCACCGCATTGAGAGGCCCCTGCTCACCATAACTAGAGAAAGCCCTCACAAAAGCAATGATGACTGAGTGCAGCCAAAAATAAATAAATAAAAAGAATAAACTTAATACCACTGAAATGTCACTTAAAATGGTTAAGATGTTAAAATACGTATGTAGAGATATGTATGCTCTAAAATACAGTGTTTTAAAAAATCAAAGATCTAAAAAAATGAAAAGATGCAGGGTGTTCACAGGTTGGAAAAGTTGGTATTGTTAAGATGTGAATTCTCCCTAATTTGATTCATAGATTTACTAATAAGTTTTTTGTAGCTATCCACAAGCTCTTCCATAATTAATATGAAAGGACAAAAAACTAGAACAGCCAGAACGATTCTGAGGGAACAAAGGTTAAGCATTTGCCACTAGCCCAATTTAAAACTTCCTATGAAATCTAGATAGCATGATACTAGTGAAAAATTAGACACAAAAATCAATGAACAGAAATGAGAGCCTAGAAACAGACCCATATAAACACTGTCTCTTGAAGATTTTGTTGTTGTTTTTTAACATGACACAAAAGCATTTCAACAGAGAAAGGATCATCTTTACAACAATGGTGCTTTATAATGGTGCTGGACCATTGTGCATCCACAGACATTAAGAAAGGAAACTCAAAACATACCCCATAAGAAGGATCATAGACTTAATGTGAAAACTAAAACTATACAAATTTCAGAGAAAAAAATTTTACTTCATGCACTTTTGTTTAGGCAATGAAATTTTAGATATGATACCAAAAGCAAAACCCATTTAAAAAAATTAAAATTTAGAAAACAGACTTTACCAAAATTAAAATATTTTGCTGTGAAAGTTGTTGTCATGGAAATGAAAAGACAAACCAGAGACAGGGAGAAAATATTTGGAAATCACTTACGAAGGATTTAAATCTCGAGTAAGAAAGAACTCTTAAAAATCAATGACAAGAGATAGCCAAAGAGCACATGAAAAGATGCTCAACATCACTAATTGTTACAGAAATGCAAATCAATACTACAATGAGGTATCATCTCACCCCAGTAAGAATGGCCAACATAAAAAAAATCCACAAACACTAGATGCTGGAGAGGGTGTGGGGAAAAGGGAACTCTGTGTTGTTGATGGGAATGTAAACTGGTACAGCCACTATGGAGAACAGTATGGAGGTTCCTTACAAAACTAAAAAGAGAATTACCATATGACACAAATATCCAACTCCTAGGCATATATCTGGAGAAAACTGTAAGTTGAAAAGATACATGTAGCCCAATATTCACTGCAGCATTATTTACAGAGGCCAGGAAATGGAAGCAATCTAGGGGAATGGATAAAATGATGTGGTATGTACATATTTAGAGAGGGTGACTGCAGCCATGAAATTATAGGACACTTGCTCCTTGGAAGAAAAGCTATGACAAACTTAGTGTATTAAAAAGCAGAGACATCACTTTGCTGACAAAGGTCCATATAGTCAAAGCTATGGTTTTTCCAGGAGTCATATACATATGTGAGAGTTGTACCATAAAGAAGGCAGATAGCCGAAGAATGAATGCTTTCAAACTGTGGTGCTGGAGAAGAATCTTGAGAGTTCCTTGGACAACAAGGATATCAAACCAGTCAATCCTAAAGGAAATCTAACCTGAATATTTCACTGGAAGGATTGATGCTAAAGCTGAAGCTCCAATACTTTGGCCACCTGATGTGAAGAGCTGACTCACTGGAAAAGATCCTGATGCTGAGAAAGATTGAGTGTAGGAGAAGAGGGTGACAGAGGATGAGATGGTTAGATGGCATCATGGACTCAATGCACATGAGTTTGAGCAAACTCCAGGAGATAGTGAAGGACAGGGAAGCCTGGTGTGCTGCAGTCCATCGGGTAGCAAGGAGTCAGACACAACTGAGTGACTGAACACACACACACAATGGAATATTACTCAGCCATAAAAAAGAACAAAATAATGCTATTTACAGCAACAGGGATGTACCTAGAGATTGCCGTGCTGAGTGAAGTAAGTCAGAGGAGAAAGATATATATATTATCAATTATATGTGGAATCTTTAAAAAGGGTACAAATGAGCTTATTTACAAAACAGAAATATTGTAAATCAACTATACCTCAGTAAAAAAAAAAAAAAAAAAATAAAAAAAAAACAGTGACAAGAAAACAACCCAATCCATTTTTATTAAAATGAGGGAAAGCTCTAACAGATATTTCACCAAAGATATAAAAAGAATAAAACACATATAAAAGATACTCAATAATACTAGTCAGCCATTAGCAAAATGCAACTTAAAACCACAATGAAATACCACCTTACTTCTATTAGAATGGTGAAATGTTTAACAACTTGACAATACCAACTACTGGTCAGTATGAGGAACAAGGACTCTTATTCATTGCAGGTGGGAATGCAAAACTGCAAGCCACTCTGAAGACAGTCTCTTACAAAGCTAAACAGAATCGCCATACAATCCAGCAGGCAAGCTCCTAGATATTTACCCAACTGATCTGAAAACTCATGTTCACACAAAAACCCACACATGAATGTTGACAGCATTCATAACCAAAACCAGAAGCATCTGGATAGCAAGACATTATAAATATAGTGTGAAACTGGCTTAAGGATAGAAAAGTAGGCCAATGGAACAGAATGAGTTGTGAAACCAAACCATTTTTATGGACTCCTGATATACAACAAGGTGGCACTGCAAGACATAGGGAGAGGTCAATCACTTCAGTGAGACTGGGGCAATTAGACAGTATGATGAAAAAAACACATCTTGACTCCTACTCACACCAAACATAAATAATTCTACATGTATGATAAGTCTACCTGTGAAAAGATAAATGTGAACAAAGAATGATGTCTTCATGAGCTCTGGATAAGAAAAACGTTTTTAGGTTGGACACAAAAAGCACAAGTAATAAAAAATATATAAAAACTAAATTAAGTTAAAATTAGAAACAGCTGTTCATCAAAAGACAGCATTAACAGAATGAAAAGGCCAAAAAACAAAACAAAACAAAAAAAAACCAACAACAGCTTGTAAACAAATACTGAACAACAGTTAATGCTATGCAAACTGAAGTATTTAGAGGGAGGCATGCTGATGCCTGAAACATATTAAGAAATACACCAAAAATAAGATGGGATGAGATGCAGAGGGATGGAAATATGGACAACGTGATAAATACAATAAAAATGTTAAAGGTAAATTCAAGGTGATGAGTATACAAATGTTCACTGTAAAATGCTTTCAATTTTGCCCTGTGTTTGAAAACTGTCAAAACAAAATACTGGAGGTGAAAGAAGCACTGCAGGTAAAACATGAATGTGGATTTGGTATCAAGTTTGCTTTAAACGTCAATGTGCACAAATCACTGAATCATGTTAAAACAAAAGTGTGAAATAACAGGACTGAGGTGGGGCCTGAAACTCAGCATTTCTAAGAAGCTTCCAGAATATAAAAACGCCTTTTAGTGGATAAGAAAAGGCATAAAACATCCACGTAAGGTAACAAAATATCCAAAAAACATGCCAGCAGGAAATGCAAAGCAAATCCATACAGAGATACCACCATACCAGAATGGCTCAAATTAAAAAGAATAACAGCACTTAAAAGTGACAGAGAATGTGAGGCAAGGGAAGCCCCAGACACTGCTGATGGTCATCTAACAGGATGGTGCTTAATGAATCAAAGTGCTTAATGAAAAATATAAGCAATAGAGCAGGAGATACACATGTACATGCCATGAAGATATATTAAAAATGGATTCACATCAATAATGATACACATTTTGTAAACACATAAAAAGAACAATATGCATTTTAAAAAATTACGGGGTGGAGGAGCTGAAAATTGAGTCTGCGGAAACCAGGAAACAGGGGACTTCAGGGACCTTCCATGACCTAAGGAGAAAGTTACTTTAACCTTCCCACCTAAGGACCTCCATCCCTTTCCCTACCAAAAAAAAAATTAAAAAGGAATAAAGAAAAGAAGTGGAAATAAACAAACAAGGACTCACCCAGGATTTCTTGGCTTTCGGCTGGTCCTGGGAAATAAGCAGCCACTCCAGGACCCCAGGTCTCCTGGGCCTCTGCCGGGGTCCTCCAGAGAGAGGCTTCTGGTCAGGGGTCCCTTGATCCAGGATGGATTTCTCACTTTGGAGCTTTCTGCTCACATTGCATGAACTGTCTCGCTCCTGGAGAGGTGGCACCTGTAGACCCAAGAGCAAGCACACATTTGAGAGCACATTTCTAACCTTGGTCTCTTTTGCTAGTGAATGCACTCACCCTGGCTGCCTCGGGGGTTCTGCAGACTGTGGCCAGTGCTGCTGAGAGGACAGAAGTCAGAGTAAACGGAAATAGGGGACCCAGCACACTGACTACAGCCTCCCACCCAGACTCTGCACAGACCCCCAGGAACCCCAAAAGGGCAGCAACCACCCTGAGATTTAAACAACTTTGGGCAGACACTTAAAAAGAACATGATGCCAGGTGCTAAGGAGTAAATGACCCTGTTTTCTGGGCTTCCCTCATAGCTCAGCTGGTAAAGAAACCACCTGCAGTGCAGGAGATCCTGGTTCGATCCCTGGGTTGGGAAGATGCCCTGGAGAAGGGGAAAGGCTACCCACTTCAGTATTCTGGCCTGGAGAATTCCATGGACGGTATGTATAGTCCATGGGGTAGCAAAGAGTCGGACATGACTGAGCGACTTTCACTTTCACTCACTTTAGGTGGGTGGACACTGGAAATAGATCTTGGATGAAACAGTCTGTTTCAGTAGAGTTTCTTCTCAATATCTGGATGTCCATGAACAACTCAATTAATCTCTCTCACTGAGTCTTACTTTTTGTTATGAAACATTGAGAGTAGGGTGAGATCAGGGTGGCAGTGTAGTCTTTTAATCTCCCAATAGAAACAAGAGGCCTTATCAGAATAGTAAAAGCCAGAGACATGCACAGACAAATGGACCCAGGTGACAGGGCTCCTCACAAACCTCAGAATCTAGCAGATGCAACCTAACTGCATTGCTGGGGGGAGCAGGGGCCACAGGTGCCAATCTCCAAAGTCACCAGTACATAAGCCCCCCAAAGAGAGAGCACCTCCCAAATGGAATCTGAACCCTTGAGGCACAGGGCTGCAGGTGACTAAAAAAAGATGTTCCCAAAGTCACTAAGTGACCTAATAGTGCTGGGGTTGCTGAGAAATGATGGGCAAACAGTCCCTCCTAGGAGGTTGGGTCTTCACTGCGAAACGGAGACCAAATTAATCAGCAGAAGTAAGAAAAAAACATTCAGGCAAAGAGAGGGATGAAGAGAAAAGAGATTCAGAAGATGAGAGGGAAAGGGGAGCAAAGGGAGGGCAGAAAGGCATTAAGCAGTCAGAAGGAAAGGCCCAGAGGACGCTCATACCAGAAGCTGTTTTAACAACAAAATACAAGGTGTAAAAATGGGTGAAACACGTTAGAATACAGGGCATATTGAGCTCTAGGAAACCCAGGGCAAAGAGGCAGAAAAAAGGCTTCCTGACAAGGCTAAGTGTTGAGTCAGGTCAGGTATGTATGTGTTTACTTCCAAAAGAATCACTAAGATGAACTAGAAACTTGGATTACCTCTGGAGGAGGGAAGGGATAGAGTAGGAGAGATGGAAGCTTGTCTGGATGCAGGCATGCTTCCATCTTTTTACTTTATACATTTTTTTTTAATTGGAGGACAATTGCTTTATAATATTGTGTTGACCTCTGCCATACATCAACATGAATCAGACACAGGTATACATATGTCCCCTTCCTCCTGAACCCCTTTCCCATCTCATACCCCATCCCACCCCTCTAGGTTGTCACAGAGCACTAAATTGAGCTCTCTGTGTCTACAAAGCAAATTTCCATTTCTTTCTATATTACATATGGCAATGTATGTTTCCATGCTATTCTCTCAATTCATCCTACCCTCTCCTTTCCCCACTGTGTCTACAAGTCTGCTCTCTACATCTGCATCTCCATTGCTGCCCTGCAAATAACAGGTTCATCAGTACTATCTTTCTAGATTCCATACACATACATTAATATATGTCTTTCTCTTTCTGACTTACTTCACTCTGTAAACAGGCTCTAAGTTCATCTACCTCATTAGGACTGACTCAAATATAGCTGAGTAATATTCCATTGGAGAAGGAAATGGCAACCCACTCCAGTGTTCTTGCCTGGAGAATCCCAGGGATGGGGGAGCCTGGTGGGCTGCCGTCTATGGGGTCGCACAGAGTTGGACATGACTGAAGCGACTTAGCAAGCAAGCAATATTCCACTGTATATATGTATAGTAATTTCTGTATCCATTCACCTGTAAATGGACATCTAGGTTGCTTCCATATCCTAGCTATTGTAAATAGTGCTGCAGTTAACACCAGGGTACATGTGTCTCTTGGTTTTCTCAGGGTATATGCCCAGTAGTGGGACTGCTGGGTTATATGGTAGTTCTATTCCCAGTTTATCAAGGAATCTCCATAGTGTATCAATTTACATTCCACCAACAGTGCAAGAGGGTTCCTTTTTCTCTACATCCTCTCCAACATTTATTGTTTGTAGATATTTTATTGATGGCCATTCTGACCAGTGTGAGGTGATACTTAATTGTAGTTTTGATTTGCATTTCTCATTAGAGCGATGAGCATCCTTTCATGTGTTTGTTGGCCGTCTGTATGTTTTCTTTGGAGGAATGTTTGTTTACATCTTTTGTCCACTTTTTGGATTGGGTTGTTTGTTTTTCTGGTATTGAGCTGCATAAGCTGCTTGTTTATTTTGGAAATTAATCCTTTGTCAGTTGTTCCATTTGTAATTATTTTCTCCCATTCTGAGGTTTGTCTTTTAATCTGTTTATTGTTTCCTTTGCTGTGCAAAAGCTTTTTAAGTTTAATTAAGTCCCATTTGTTTACCTTTGTTTTTATTTCCATTACTAGTTTTGAATCATGTAAATATTTTACATGATCAAAAGGAGGAGGGAAGGCAATCACTAAAGTGGAAAATAAATGTCAACAAATACATTTGTTTATACAACTGGAAACAAAACTGTAAGAGACAATCATATTTCTTCCTGACCTTAACATGTGGTATTTAACTATGTATTCCTCAGATAAAATGAGGTATAAAGACTTACTAAACTTCATTTAGTACCCCTGTCAGTAGTAACAAATTGTTATTATTTTAAAACCATCTTATGTTCGCTATAGGACATGACAGTTATATCACTGTTATAATGACCCAAGATATCTAGCACATGACAAAAAGATACAAGAGTAAAGTTTTTAACCTTCCTGCACAGCTGGTGGGGATGTAAAATGGAGCAACCACTTTGGACCCAGCTTGGACGTTTCTCAAGGTGTTAAACCCAGAATCACTGTATTACCTGGAGATCCCATTCCTAGGTATCCACTCAGGAGAATTAAAAGCCTATGTCCACAGAAAGGCTTGCACACAAATGTTTTTAATGGCATGACTCTAACAGTCAAATACCTATCAATGGATGAATGGATAAACCAAATGTGATCTACACATTATTTAGCCATAAAAAGGAATAAAGCACTGAAGAATGCTACTATATGATGAACTTCTGTACTACACTGTACAGGTACCTGACAATTAGCCAATTAGCTTTTTTTGACTATAATGCAAATGCCTGATTGTACCAAAAGCTTCTGATTTCTGAGGTACCACTTCAGAGACATCAGTCTTGGGTAAGTTCATTTCCAGCCACACAACTAGATAAAGAGCCAGGCTGCCCGCCTTGACAGTCCCCTTGTAGAAAGCCCTGGGTGACCTGGATGACTGCTCATGTGATTGATCCCGCTCTTCCCTTCCTGTGCCTTTAATTCTTAATTATATTTTAAATTCACCAATAAATAATGAACTGGCAAGCCCCAGTGATGCAAATATAGGCAGAACTCCAAGTCCACATTCTTGCTCTTTCTCTGCTGTGTGGCCCTGTTGTGCCACCTACTCCCAGGGTGCTCAGTAATAAACTTTATGTTTTTAAAGATCCCTGATGGTTGTTGCTGAGATGCATCTTGTAATCACAGTAAGAAGCACAAGGGCAGGTCCAACCATGGCACTGGCTCACTGGGGAAATGTCTGTGGGGGCTGTGACTAGTGGGGCCCAGGTGAGCCCCCGCCCAAGGCATTCCTAGTCACAGCATCATTACTGACAGGCTGAGACCAACACAAAGCCACCCTGAAAACGCTTGTTAAATGAAAGAAGCCAGATACACAAGGCCACACATGTGATATGATTCTATTTATATCAATGTCTAGAAAAGGGAAATTCATGAAAACACAAAGTAGGCTAAATGGCTGACAAGGGGACAGGGGAAGGAGGGGATACACAGTGGGTTTTGAATGGGGACAGGGTTTCTTTTGGATTCTTTTGGACAGTGGGTTTTGAATGGGGACAGGGTTTCTTTTGTGTTTTGAATAGGGACAGGGTTTCTTTTGGAAATAATGATAATGTTCTGGAATTGGAGATGGTAATATTTAGACAACTGTGAAAACTAAGTCAAGGCTATAGTTTTTCCAGTGGTCATGTATGGATGTGAGAGTTGGACTGTGAAGAAAGCTGAGTGCCGAAGAATTGATGCTTTTGTGATGTTGGAGAAACTCTTAAGAGTCCCTTGGACTGCAAGGAGATCCAACCAGTCCATCCTGAAGGAGATCAGCCCTGGGATTTCTTTGGAAGGAATGATGCTAAAGCTGAAACTCCAGTCCTTTGGCCACCTCGTGCAAAGAGCTGACTCATTAGAAAAAACTCTGATGCTGGGAGGGATTGGGGGCAGGAGGAGAAGGGGACGACAGAGGATGAGATGGCTGGATGGCATCACTGACTTGATGGACGTGAGTCTGAGTGAACTCTGGAAGTTGGTGATGGACAGGGAGGCCTGGTGTGCTGCGATTCATGGGGTGGCAAAGAGTTGGACATGACTGAGCGACTGAACTGAACTGAACTGAAAACTAAAAATGAAGGTACACTTTAAAAGGGTGAGTTTTCAGCCATAAAAATGAAGGCTTTTGAGTTAGTTCTAATGAGGTGGATGAACCTAGAATCTATTATACAGAGTGAAATGTGTCAGAAAGAGAAAGATAAATACCATATTCTAACACATATATACGGAATCTAGAAAAATGGTACTGAAGAATTTATTTACAGGACAACAATGGAGAAACAGACATAGAGAACAGACTTATGGACATGGGGAGAGGGAAGGGGAGGGTGAGATGTATGGAAAGAGTAATATGGAAACTTTCATTACCATATGTAAAATAGATAGCCAACGGGAATTTGCTCTATGGCTCAGGAAACTCAAACAGGGGCTCTGTATCAACCTAGAGGGGTGGGATGGGGAGGGAGATGGGAGGGAGGTTCAAAAGGGAGGGGATATATGTATACCTATGGCTGATTCATGTTGAGGTTTGACAGAAAACAGCAAAATTCTGTAAAGCAATTGGGTCGCTAAGAGTCGGACACGACTGAGCGACTTCACTTTCACTTTCATGCATTGGAGAGGGAAATGGCAACCCTCTCCAGTGTTCTTGCCTAGAGAATCCCAGGGATGGGGGAGCCTGATGGGCTGCCATCTATGGGGTCGCACAGAGTCGGACACGACTGAAGTGACTTAGCAGCAGCAGTAGCAGCAAAAAATGAATTAATTTTTTAAAAAGGGTGAGTTTTATGGTATATAAATCATACCCCAATAAAGCTTTTATAAACGAGTATTTTTTTAAATTCAATGATTTTTAGTAAGTGGAAGTTTTAATCCAGGTTTGTAGCATTCCTACTGTCTCAAGGATTCCTCTGAAACCAAGGTCATTCTCACACCTCTGATCCCCAGGCAATCACTGCCTTGCTTCTGTCCACAGATCTGCATTATCTGGACGTTTCATATGACAGGGACCATACTAGACACTGTGCCTGCCTTCTTTCACTCAGCACAACACTCTGGAGGTTTATTCATGTTACAGACACACCAGCGGTTTGCTCCTTTATTGCTGAATAGTGTTCCATTCTGTCTGTACATTCACGACTTAATCCACATTTAGATTACAGTCCTGAGTTATTATACAAATCTTTGTGTGAACATGTTTTCCTTTACCGTGGGTAAATTCCAAGAAGTAAAATTGCTGCATTGTATAGTAAGTTTATATTTAACTTTATATTTAACCTTTACAAAGCGACTGCACAATTTTATATTCCCACCAGCAGTCTGTAGTGGTTCCAATTTTTCTGCATCATTGTCAACACTTTCTTTTTGGTTACAGCTATTCTAGAGGGTATAAAGTGGAGCTTCATTATGATAATAATTTGTATTTCCCTTATGACTCATGATGTTAAACATCTTTCCAGGTGCTTCCCATCTATTCATCTTCTCTGGTGATGTGTCTGTTTCAAATAATTTGCCCATTTTTTAAACTGGGTTATGTCTTCTTATTGAACTGTAAGTGTTCTTCATACACTCTGGACATATCCGTTATTAGGAACATGATTTGCAAATATAATACTATCTCCCAGTCTGTGACTTATCTTTTCATTTTCTAAATAGTGACTTTGACGTTCAAAAGTTTTTATCCTGGTGTTGTCCATTTGTAACTCCAAAAGCACAGTCTATAAAAGAGCTTTCTAAGAACTTTAGCCTCAGAGAAAGGTGTGAATATTTTCCCCTGTGAGTTCTTCTAGAAATGTTATGCTTTTGCTCTTACATTTAAGTCTATGTTCTATTTTGAGTAAAAATTTTTTGTATTGGGTGAGGTAAGAGTCACAACTCATCTTGTGATAACATAAAATACATAATATAAAACTTATGATCTTAACCACTTTTAAGTAAACAGTTAAGTGCAATGAAGTACACTCATGGTGCTGTGTAACAATTACCAGCATTCACATTCATCTTCAGAACTCTTCATCCTGCAAAACTACATCCTCTGAACAACAACTTCCCATTCTCCTCCTACCATGGCTCCCTGACAACCATCATGGATCATACATTCTGATTCTGACTCCTCTAGGAACTGAAACCATGCCCCATAGGATTAACAGAAAGGATTAAATGACCAACAGAAATTCTTGAGCTTGTCTTACAGAACAGTAGCTAAGGGAACAGCTTGTTAAAAACGCCTCTACTTATAAGCCACCCTCACTGACCAAGTTTGCCTTAATTATCTCTTGATTCCCTAACTGCCCCCTAGGTAACACCTCTGATACATGGGTCATAGTAATGAGCTCTTAAGATGTTTTTCAGAAACCTGGAGTCAGCGCTCATCCAGTTCAAGGCAGCCAAGACTGGCTAGGACCACTAACTCTAAAAACTGGTCCTGCACACATGTCCAATGAATGACCTTCTGATGTCAGAGGGTCAAAAATTCCACCTCAAATCATGCCAAGTGCTTCTATTTTTGAACACGTATTCCATAAAGAAGCATGTAACTGAGATAGGTCTGCCTATCTTTTCCCTACCTCCAATATCACCTTTCCCTGTACTTTCAAGATGATCCCTTGAAGAAGGAAATGGCAACCCACTCCAGTATTTTTGCCTGGAAAAATCCCATGAACAGAGGAGCCTGGCAGACTACAGTCCACGGGGTTGCAGAGTTGGACACAACTTAGCAACTAAACCACCACCACCAGTTCTTTATCCCATAAATATTTCAAGTCCCTCGCCTTCAAGGAGAGAGATCTGACATCTGTTCTCCCATCTCCTCACTTGGCTGGCTCATGAATAAACTCTCTCTGCTACAAACTTCAGCATCCCAGCATTTGGCTCACTGCATGTTAGGTGAACAAACCTGGTTCAGTAACAGAACCTCACGTAAGTAGAATGTTGTAGTATCTGTCCTTTTGTGACTGGTTTATTTCACTGAAAATAATGTCCTCAATGTTCATCCATATTGTAGCATGTGTCAGAATTCATTTCTTTTTAAGGTTGAATATACACATACACACTCCATTGTTTATCCATTCATCTCACAGTGAACAACTGGGTTACTTCCACCCCAAAGAGAGTAATTAAAAAAAAAATTGGAAAACTCTATACTTTGAATTGGAAACATCAATATGAACTGTAATTTTTTTGCTTTCCAAAGATCCCTAGGTCTCCTTACTGAAAGAGCCTAGAGGTAATGACATTCCAGTATCAGTTGAGGTCCCCAAGCACATTCCCTACTAAAAGGAATAGATTCCTGGATAAAAGCTTGATTCCACATCTGGGACAGGAAATACTCAAAGGAGCCCTGAGCATCTTCTTGGGCCCAAAATCAGGAAAGCCAGAAAGCCAGCTAAGACAAACAGTCTTTCAAAAAAGGCTCAGAGTCAAGCTGAAAAGGCTCCCTTTGGTTAATGCCGGGGCAGTGTAACCTGCTAAAAGAATACTGACTGCAACTGATTGAAACTAAACGAATGTATTAAGATGTATGAGTTTCTTAATCATATTCAAATGTAAAAAATAGAAAAAAAAATCAGTGGGCTTCCAAGGTGGTCCAGTGGTTAAGAATCTTCCTGTCAATGCAGAGGACAGAGGTTCCATCCCTGGTTCAGGATGATCCCACATGCCATGGGGCAGCTAAGCTCGTGCACCACAACTGAGCCCATGTTCCACAATGAGAAGCCCAAGCATCACAAGTGGAGTAGCCCACATTTTCTGCAACTAGAGAAAGCCCACGTGCAGCAACAAAGACCCAGTGCAGCCAAAAATAAGCAAATAAATAAACAAAAAACTCACTGTTGTCACTGACGGAGGTAACTAGGGCACCATCCCCTTAGTGAAAACTGGCAATTAAAGGAAAAAAAATTAAGCATGTATCTGCCAAGCCTATCCAAACTGTGTCTCTGGATTACTGAATAGTTCTATTAATGAAGGAATGTTCTTTTTAAGAGAAGGGTTGTAAATTCAGAAAACTTCTGCTACTAATATGGAAAGTATGATAGAGTTAGCAAGTCACTACTTTGTAAATACCGTGAAACAACTGGCTGAAGGGAAGGTCATTAAAGGAGGAAAACTATGAGAAAAGGTTGATGGGACACTTTCCAACACCACCACTACAACATCACCCCCTGACCCCACCAACCAATCTTTGCATCGTCAAGAGTGAGTCAACCAGACAACGTGCTTCCTGAGGTGACAAAACAAGGCATCAACAAGAATCCTTGCCCCCAAACATTAATAAATGAATCTAAAAGTCTTTAAAGCTAAATTTCAGTTTACTAGAAATGCTGGTGACAGAAAATATGTTAAAGTGACCATAAGAAAACAAAGATAAACCTAAAATGAAGGATATTCTATGGGACTAATGGCTCAGCATCTTTAAAACGACAATGGTGGGAGAAAAGAATGAATGATGGGCTACTCTGGAATAAATGAGACTTAAAGTGAGTAATAGTAAGAAGTGTGTACCTTGTTTGGATTTTGATTTGAAAAACTGCAACATTAAAAGGGGAAACAGGAATCTGAACAAAAAGCAGGTATTACATGACACCAGGGAATTATTTTCTTAGGTGAAATAGTAGTATTATAATTACTTAAGAAAACATAGGTTTTTTAATGCCTGGTGAAGTACATACAGATGAAATAACTGAAACTGCTTCAAAATATTTCAAAGTATTTTGGAGTAAGGTACCCTTATCCCACATTTAAAATTTTTCCTTAGAAGATATTTTTAAGAACAAATGACCAGCCCACAAGAAAAGCTTTCAGAAAACACAATGACATGAACAAGAACCAACAAACAACAGAAAACCTCGGGGCCAAAAGACAGTCCAACTGAAGGGTGCTGGTTATAAATCAAATATTAGATTTGAAGATATAAAGGCAAGCTGCATGACTTGGCAAGGGTTTGGACCAATGACCTAGCAAGCACATTTGAAAAGAACTAAAAAGAACTTACAGGAATGAAAAAACCACATTAACCAAAATCTGTTTAATAGCAAATTAGGATAAACTGGGCTTCCTGGAGGCTCAGCCGGTCAAGATTGTGCCTGCAATGCAGGAGACCTGGATTCAACCCCTGGATTGGGAAGATCCCCTAGAGAAGGGAATGGCTACCCACTAAGGAGAATTCTAAGGACAGAGGATCCTGGCGTGCTATAGTTCACTGGGGTCGCAAAGAGTCGGACACGACTAAGGAGCCAACACTAGGATGAATTAGTAAATGAAAAGACAAACTGGAAGAAATTCTCTACAAGTAGTGTGGAGAGACAGGTGGGCAAGTGAGAAGTAGGTGACACGCAGACCAAGAAAGTCTACCATAAGCTGCACTAGAGTCTAAAAGGAAACAGCAGAGCAGGTTAAAAAATGAGGGGAAGGGGAGGCACAGCTTTCCAACAGTAGGTAGGTATCTAATGAGTGTAAAAGAATAATGAAATTAAATTCATTTGTCAACTAGTACAAAAAAACTCACACAAGAGGAGATGGGCTGTTGCTGGGGCTTCCTGGGCACTGTGGGGCTGCTGGGCTTAGGCCAAGGTGGGATGCAGCCCTTGGAGACAGCAGCACAGAGGTGCTTCTGCCTGGATTTTAGTTCCCCAACAAGGGATGGAAATTGTGCCCTCTGAAGTGGAAGCGTCAAGTCTCTAAGAGCTTAATTCAGATATCATGTTCTGGATGCTGGAAGTCCAAGTTCAAGGTGACAGATTTGGTTTCTTCTGAGGCCCCTCTCCTTGGCTTGTTAAAGTCATTATCTCCTCACCACATCCTCATGTGGCCTTCTCTCTATATATGCACACCACTGATTGCCTTTTCATTTTTGATGGTTTCCTGTGCTTTGGAGAAGCTTTTTAGTTTGATGTATTAATTGTGGTGTTGGAGAAGACTTTTGAGAGTCCCTTTGACTGCAAGGAGACCAAACCAGTTCATCCTAAAGAAGAGCAGTCCTGAGTGTTCATTGGAAGGACTGATGTTGAAGCTGAAACTCCAATACTTTGGCCACCTGATGCAAAAAACTCACTCATTGGAAAAGACCCTGATGCTGGGAAAGATTGAGGGCGGGAGGAGAAGGGGACGACAGAGGATGAGATGTTTGGATGGCGTCAGTAACTCAATGGACATGAGTTTGGGTAAACTCCGGGAGTTGGTGATGGACAGAGAAGCCTGGTGTGCTGCAGTCCACGGGGTAGCAAAGAGTCAGACACAACTGAGCGACTGAACTGATTCACATTTAGTTAAGTTTGCTTTTGGTTTCAAATCCAAAATACTGTCAAGACCAATATCAAGGTGCTTATTCCTATTTTTCTTCTAGTGTTACCATTTCAGTCTTATATCGAAGACTTCAATGTATTTTGAATTGATTTTTGTCTGTGGTATAAAATAGGAGTCCAGTTTCACTGTTTATGTTATGTGGCTGTCCAGTTTTTTCAACCCCATTTATTGAAGAACCTATTTTCTCATTATATATTCTTGGCTCCACTGTAGGAAACTGATCATATATGCATGGATTTATTTCTGGACTATCTATTCTGTTATATTGAAGAAGGAAATGGCAACCCACTCATGTTCTTGGGATAATCCCACGGACAGAAGGAGCCTGGCAAGCTACAGTCCACAGGGTTGCAAAGAGTCAGACATGACTGAGCAACTGAGCACACATACACACATTCTGTTATACTGATCCATGTGTCTGTTTTTATGCCAATACTATACTGTTTTGATTACTATAGCACTGTAATACAGTTTAAAATCAGGAAGTATGATACTTTCAGCTTTGTTATTCTATCTCAAGATTGCTTTGGCTATTTGTAGTCTTTTGTGGTTCCAAATAGATTTTAGGAATTTTTTTATATCCCTGTGAAAATGTCATTAGAATTTTGATAAGGATTGCATTGAATCTGTAGGTTGTTTGGGGAGTATGGACATTTTAATAGTATTAATTCTTCCAATTAATGAGCATGGAATATGTAGTTGACCCTTGACTAACACGGGGGTTAGAGGCATCAACTCCCATGTAGTTGAAAATTCACACATGTAACATTACAGCTGGCCCAGAGTATCTGCAGTTCTACATCCACAAATTCAACCAACTGAAGATTGGGTAGTACTGGCACATGTATTTATTGAAAAAGAATCCACAGATTAGTGGTTCCCTGCAATTCAGACTCATGTTGTTCAAAGGTAAATTTATTTCCATTGTTTGTGCCTTCTTTTTTTTAATTAATGCCTTAGAATTTTCAGTGTATAGATCTCTCAATTTCTGGTTAAATTTATTCCTACTTTATTCTTTTTGATGAAATTATAAATTTCTTTTTCTGATATTTTATTGTCAGTGTATAAACTTCAACTGATTTTTGCAAACTAATTTTGTATCCTGCAAATTAATATATTTGTTTATTAGCTCTAGCACTCTTTTGGTGGAGTCTTTAGGATTTTCTGTATATAATAACAAACTACCAGCAAATAAAGACAGCTTTTTCTTCTTAAAAAACAAAACAAAACAAAACTTCATTGAAGAATCATGCATGGGGGCTAAATGAGTGGGCAAAAGTTTGAGGAGTAAGAAGATATTTATTTAGTCTCATTATCTCCCAACTGATACTTAATTACAAATGGAAGAGAGAGTAACTTTACAAGGAAAGCACAGACACCACCTTCACCAAGTGAGTCAAGTTCACACCAGCAGTCACCAGTGCCCTGATGCGACAGAGTAGAACACATCATTTCAGAAACAAATCAGAAGCAGCAGCAGACAACCCCAAACTGAGGAATATTCCACAAAATGCCCTGGAGTCCATAACCATTATGTCTTGACAAGAAAGACTGAGGAACTTTCTGAGAGAGTTAATTCTTAGGTAGGTTGATAAGAAGTCTGGGGTGCTTTGGGAAGAGAAAGGGGTCTGGGGCTCTCAAGGAGAAAAGGACAAACATTTTTTCTACATTCCTTCATCTTAGTCACATAAAATGTTAAGCAACTGTATGTTGTGGGAGTGGGTCTGGTAAGATTTTTCTATTGTTAGTTCTAATCCCATTATCATAAAATGTAAATTGTGGGAGTGGGTCTGGTAAGACCTTTACAAACTTGAGACATTCTTTTGATTTACTGTAATAACCAATTGAAAAAGTATATAACTCCCTTGCTAAGATTAGCGAGGGGGGCACTCTCCATCCCCCTTCTGATGTCTACGTCAGAAGCTTTCTCTGTTCCTTTCACTGTCATAAAACTTCTGCCACACAAAAGCTCTGAGTAATCAAGGCTGGTCCCTGATCCCAAAGCTAAATCTTCTTCAGAGATCATGAATCCGATACCATTCACTGCAAGCTATCATTTCCAGGTTAGATGAAAGATCTAGGACAACCCACTGCAATGCACACTTTAAGTTATTCTTTACCTATCAAGGACAGTATTCCCAACATTTCTATAAAGAACATTTGGCAAAATTGAAATAAGACCTGTAAATGAAATAACAACATTGTATTAATGTTAATATCCTGAACCAGTGGTTATGTAAAATATTATTCTCATTGGTAAGAACTGCAATATTTATAGATAAAGGAAAATCATGCCTGCAAATGACTTTCAGTTAAAAAACAAAACAAAACAAAAAAACTGTATGTATGTGGAGAGAAAAAGAGGAGAGGAGCCAGGAATGAAGAGTGAGAGAAAATAAAGCAGGTCCGGTAAAATTTTAGTATTGAGGAATCTGAATGAAGGGTATAAAATAACTTTTGTATTATTCTTGCAACATTTCTAAGATCTAAAACTATGTCAAAATAAAAACTTAAATTTAAAAAACCTTTTAAATAAGAAATAACGGTGTTTAACTTACTATAGCACAGGGAACTCTGTTCAATGTTACATGGCAGCCTGGATGGGATGGGGAGTTTAGAGGAGAATGGATACATGTGTATGTATGGCTGAGAACCTTTGCTGTCCACCTGAAAACTATCACAACATTGTTATCAGTTATACTTGAATACAAAGTAATACATTCAATTTTTTAAAAAAGAAAGAAAGAATGTGTTTGATTTCCAAACTGCTTAAAGAGAGAAAAAGAATAAAAAATTATCAGTATAAAAAAGGCAAGAGAGAAGAAACAAAAAAGAAACCATCAGATATAATAAATAGAAAAAAATATAGTAAGACGGTAATTTAAACTCAAACATATCAGTAATTAGATTAGTGATCAAGATCAAGAAGTGGTCCAGTTAAGTAAAAGGACTGACAGACGGATTTATAAAAAAAAAAAAGAATGATGCTATTTAAAAGAGACACATCTAGGTCTTCCCTGGTAGTCCAGTGGTTAAGAATCTGCCTGCCAATACAGGGGACACTGTCCGATCAGGGCTCTGGGAAGATTCTACATGCTACAGGGCAACGAAGCCCGTGTGCCACAGGCCCTAGAGCCCATGTTTCACAACAAGAGAAGCTGCTGCAATGAGAAGCACAAACACTTACAACTAGAGAGTAGCCCCTGCTCACCAAGACTCAAGAAAGCCCATGTGCAGCAACAAAGACAATGCAGTTAAAAAAAAGCAAAAAAGGGGGACGATGGACTAGTTGACAAGCGTAAGCTGATTCTCAGAAAAGAGGATTCGACTTTGAAACACACCTCAATTTTATCTAGGTTCTCCATTTCTACTGCCCTAGACAGCACACCCGCCACCTCTCATTTGGACCCCCGGTCACCTCTGCCCTACTTCACCTACACTTTACTTAGCAGCCAGAAGGGCTTTGAAAAACCAAGTTAAGTCATGTTGTGCTTTTTTCAGCTTCCCAGTCTGACTGGGCCTCTGACATCCTTTTGTCTGTCTCCTCCCCTCCCCTCCCCCACAACCACAGCCACAGGGGACTTTCTTTCCTGTTTACAAAGGCACCAAACCTCCCCCACCTCGCGGCCTAGGCCATGGCTGTTCCCACTCTGCAAGTTCATTCACTTGCTTCTCCCAAGGCTGGCCTGCTCTGGTACCACAGACCTGGCGTCACCTCCTCCATGAGGCCTTCCCCAAGCACCCAATCTCACATCAACCAATTTTAATTCCATGTATAACATAACAATGACATTTCCTGTTAAGCAATTTCTTCATCATTTGTGTCATCTGTCTTCCTCATAAGGTTGCTGTGAGGATTAGTTTGTATCTGTAAAGTGCTGAGATCCATGGCTGGGAAGTGCAGACACTATATTACTGAAGTTGTAAAGTTTTCTTTGTGTAAGTACCCTGCATTGCTTAGGTTCATAGTAATTGAACTGTTTTATCACCACTGTAAATAAGCTAACTGATAAACTGATAAACAGGAAGCCTACTGATTTTTAGACTGATTTTGTACCATGGTACCTCACTGGATTCTCCTCAAGCCTCCACTCTCTTCCCACTCAACAGGACACACTGATGAAGCCTACCTGGCTATCTACTGATGAGTCCCATTTTGGCAACCAACTTGTTCCCTCCACCCCACTTCTTCCACTTCTGTCCAACACATATCTACATTCACACTCTGCTCTGGAAATAGCAAAACCCAGCACTACCATCACCACCATATCCAACCTGAACTTCTCTGATGTAACATTACTTAACCTCTCTGGGCCACCTCATAGGTAACCATTTTTGAGGTTTCTTTTTCTGATTCTGAAACACAAATCTCTCCATTTCTCTCATTTCTGATGGGTTCCTCAACCTTCAGCCCCTCCTCCACTGTCTTCACTTGTTCATCATGTGCACACTGCCCTTGGTCCTCTTCCAAGGGCACAATTGCTCTTTGAGCTCACCTAGCTGGACCTATTCATTGTAACCTGTCCAGACCTTTGAACTGAGACACATGCCTACCCATCTGTCCACCAGCATCTGCAGGGTACCACCATATCCAACAGAAATGTCCACCTGGCTCTCCTGAACAACTCTGATAGTCTTTGTGGACTCAGGAAATGGTACCTCCCAACCCAGGCCCACAGAGTAGACCTCCAGCAGTTATGCCTGGCTCTTCTTGCTCCCTCACCAACATCCAACTAGTTACCAAGTCCACTTGCTTCTGACTCTGTGTCTCTTTTCTCAAAACCACTAGTGTACTTAAGCCTCGTCATCACTTGCCTGATGTTGACTGCTCCATCCAAAATTCCTTTGGAAAACACTTCAGTGAGTCTTTCTCCACTAGAGGATAAAATCCAAGGTTTATTAATTTTTTTTTTGGCAGCACCTTGTGGCTTGCGGGATTTCAGTTCCTCAACCAGGGATTGAACCTGGGGTCACAGTGATGAAAGTTCCGAGCCCTAACCACTGAACTGCCAGGGAAGTCCCCAAATTCAAGTTTTTAATGTGACCCTCAAAGCCCTCTATGATCCAATCTCTACCTATGGCTCTGGCCTCATTTCTTACACTCCATCACCACCATCCCCTGCAAAATCCTAAACTCTACATTTCAGCAACTGTAGTGTTCAAAGTTCACCAACATATTAGATCACTTGAAGCCTCTAAAATTTGCAAGCTCCTTCCTTTTCCTAGGCTGTCCCTTGTTCACCTCACTTACCTTTCAAATCACAGTTTAAGACTCCCTTATTAATCCCTGAGGCACTTCTTGGAGTGTCCTTATTTCCAAAACTGACCCTGTGCTGTAGGTCCCCACACATTTTCACAGCTTGTTTTCAGAGGACCCCTAAGGTGTCACTGTGCTTGTACATTTTCTTGCCCATCATTCCTACCAGATCACGACTCTTCCAAGGCAAGAACGACTTATCTCTGCACCCTTAGCACCTGCCCCAGGATCCGGCAAACAAAAGACAATAAAACTGTTGAATAAAGAGACAAACGTGTAATTTCCCAAATGAGGTCCCGAAATCTTAGACACAGAAGGTAACAACTAAGAAAATGTGTGTCGAAGAAATTGGAAGATGGATGATTACGTCTTTTAAACTCAAGGTTCAAGGTACAGAATTGGCAGAAAAGAGACTGAAGTTAGTAAATTAACAGTTTGATGACAAGAAGCGCTTCTGGACGGCCTAACGTTACCTAAAGGAGGCCCAGTGGTTTGGCAGCGGGATGGGGAGAGGGAACTCCATGCAAACGCCAACCCTGGAAGAGACGGATGAGCACATGTCGGTGTTTAGGGAGTTTTTCAGAAACGAAAGAAAATCCCTACTCACCCAGATGGCAGCTGTCCGGACCCTGGTGGCCATCCCCACAGCCAGTTTTGAGTTCCCTGCAAGAGAGTGGCAGAACCCGATGGCTGTGGGACGAGAGAATCGTCAGGGAACAGATCTCTCCGCCGCGCCCGCGCCCACGCGGGACCCTCTAGATCCCTGAGGACGCGCACCTCTCTCCTCTCACGCAGCCGCGGCGTTCCCCACCTTCGTCCCCACCTACACACACGCGACTGGGCCAGGGCAGGCGTAAGGGAGGCCAGACTAGTCTGCACGGTCCCGCCCCCTTGATTTTGGAGGGAATCGGCGCGCACCGCTCCCCCGAGCCCTGAACTGGTAGCGCGGGAATGCGGGGGAGACGCGCTCCCAGCTGACCTCCTGGATCTTGCAACCAGATCTGCTCGTTCTCCCTCTCGACTTTGAGTCACCCGCTCTGAGCGCTTCGGCGACGGCCCTCGGGCAGCCGAGGTCGGCCGGCACCAGCTCAGGTCACCGCGACCGGCATGGGACTCGGCCCACCGAACAGGGCTCTCCCCGGCTGGTGCCGAGTGGATGGCGGCTGCTAGGGACGCACAGGAATTGCGTCAGTGAGACCCACGGGCAGGACAAACTACAACTCCCAGAAGCCTCCGCGGTCATCCCTCCTCCGGGGGTGGCTCCGGCCAAGGGCCGCCGGGAGGGGGCGCTGCAGCCGCGAATCGCGGGGTTCCCGGCCCTATCCTTGGGCGGGTGTTTGGGGGCTTTCAATAATACAGAGGATTAAAAGAATTGATGGCAATAGCGCAAAGTGGGTAGGGGTGTGCGTTGACTTTAAAATATTTTGATTCTTGCTTTCCGATGGCAGAAGTACTAATTTAAAGTTTAATAACAAAAAGATCCATTTCATTGTATAAGGGACATTTTTATGTAAATTAAATTTATTTTCCAGAAAAATTCAGAATGGCATTGTTTTCCTTTGGGGGTGGGGATGGGAGAATCTTTTAACTGTCCGGCTTAATGTAAAACGGCTGGATTCTCATATGTGCTTCTGCATTCACTCTGGTTGTATATGTTGCTTCTGTGGAAGTATATTAAAACATCTGGCTTCACATAGGTATGTCGTTGGAAAAGGACAGTATTTTAATATACTTAGATAATTTTACTTCTTAGTAAAAGCTGAACAGGCATAGGTCAGTTGCAGTATACCATCTAAAACCATATAGGTAAACTTTTTCTACTCTATTAAAACTCATTGGTCTGTCTTGGACTTTGAATGGCTAGTTTTATCAGGCATGATTTCGTAACATCATACACTGGTCATTTGGAAAATATGGGTTCATCGACTAATGCATATCTTCCAGATGTTGACACCTTTCATTGTACAATATGAAAGCTGCTATTCATCAATATGATCACTGATGTTAAAGTACTGAGAATCTGTGAAGTTTACAGAGGCAGATACAAGATTTCCAAAATTCCATTTTCACTTGAAAACTCTAGTTTTATGTTGGCAAAAAATGCTGTCTTTGTTTCCCTTTAAGTGACAGCTTATTTGGTTGACTGTTGAGATGTCTGCCACATCCCCATGTCTGCCTTATCTTTCAGTTTTTCTTTCAATCAAAGTTCAGCTCCCAATTCATATAATCACACAGGTGATTTTCCTGGAGACTACTATGGAATTTCAGGATACAGCACAGAATACTTGTTGCAAAGATACTAAAAAGATGTGGACTCAAGAGTTGAGATTTAATAAAAATATTTTTCACTGCTCCATCAAGAAGCGAATTGGTCTTTTTGAACAATGAGATAGTTATAAAAGAATAGAAAAAACTGTTGTCTCATAATACATTTAAATTAAATTTTAAATATTAAATGTTGAAAGGAAGGACATGAGTTTGAGCAAACAAAGGGAGATAGTGAAGGACAGGGAAGCCTGGCATGCTGCAGTTCATAGGATCGCAAAGTCTAAGACACGGCTTAGTGACTGAACAACAAGTTCTATGCTGAAATGTGGAGTTAGCATCCTTTGCCCACTTGTTTGTTAACCAATCTCTGTAATCTACTAAGTTCTCGTGTTGTCTTGGTTTTCTGTGGTGCTATAACAAATCACCGCAAACTTGGTGCCTTAAAACTACACACATTTATTATCTCACACTTCTGAAGGTCAAAGTTCCAACAGAGATCTTTTGGATTAAATCAAAGTGTTGACAGTGAGACAGGCTGGGACCTGGGACCCTTAACTGCAATGCTTGCACTTGGACACACCTCTCCTCAAGCAACAAGGTACAAAGAAACTCTATGGAACTAAAAACAACTGCACATCTGGGAAGTTGGGGCAAATTCTAGACAAACGATACAAGGAGACCAAAAAACCCAAATGCCACTTTTGAAGAGCTGGGAGCAAAAGCAGGGTACTGCTTGGACCCCTTGTTCACAACACCACCTAAGGGGTGGGCAAAACACCTAAGCCAGCCCTCCAGCCCGACTCCTGGTCACACTCCTACTGTCACCCCCTATAAGGAACCAGCTCATGCCCACCTTAGGGAGTGAGCAAGGGAACCTATTACCTGTTCTCACTCCTCCCTGCTGCAGTAGAAGTTCTGAATTCCTTGTCTGGCCTCTGATCAATTTCTATTGACTACGGAGGCCAAAAACCCTGGTTGGTAATGTCAGGTCTGTTTTACTTCTCTCCTTTCGTTCTTGCCTTGTTATAACAAAGATTTGGAACAACAGACTACTTACAGCTCAGGCAGGATTTCTTGACCCCTCTCTCATTGTAGCAAGGATTCAAAACAACAGACTGATTACAGTTCAGTTACAGGCTCTTCCCTGGTGGCTCAGATGGTAAAGCATCTGCCTACAATGTGGCAGACCTGGGTTTGATCCTTGGGTTGGGAAGATCTCCTGGAGAAGGAAATGGCAACCCACTCCACTACTCTTGCCTGGAAAATCCTATGGACAGAGGAGCCTGGTAGGCTACCATCCATGGGGTCACAAAGAGTCGGACACGATTGAGTGACTTCACTTTCACTTTACAGTTCAAGCAGATAGATCTTTTATTAAACAGCGGACAGAACGAAAGAGTGGCCACAGTCCCTCTTGGCTTCCCTTTTTATACTCCCTGTCTCCTCCTCTCCTCCTCTTGGTTCTGCCCTATGCAAAATACAAATGGGTGTATGCTCAATCAGGTAAGGGGACATGTCGGAGCATACGTGAAATACAGTTTTTACGTATTCATTAGAGTTTTTACATATTCATCTACCTGGGGGTGGACTGAAAGTTTTGATAGTTGCAAGTTACGTAACAACAGACTTTATAGTGCTTGTCTTTCCCATAATTCAGTCTGTTAATATCAGATGTATATATGTATAAAATATTTATGAACGCTTAGGGCTCCTAGCTGCATAAGGTTACTTGAGGACACAGTTATGCATCAAGGGTGCATGTGCCGGAATTGAAGAAGCCCCTATGGTCAGTTTGTATCCACTGTGTGCCTAGGGCACACGTGCAGGAGTTGGAAAAGTCACTGTGGTTATTTTGGTAGCGTATCTGTGAGCTTTCCCGGGCGTGCCTGGGGTGGGGTTTAGAGATCAGCTTGCATCCTTTCCAGCTAGCCACCTCTAGTTGCTCATGCCTAACTTTCTACCTAACAGTAACAGCAGGGCTGCGTTCCTTTCTGGAGGCTCTTGGGGAAAATCCTTTCCTTACCTTTTCCAGGTTATAAAGGCCGTGAGTATCTCTCAGAACCAGCAACAGAGTCCTCCTCACGCCGCATCACTCTGGCTCATTTTCTGCCTCTTCCACTTTAAGGACTCATGTGATCACATGAGGCACACACAACAATCCAGGATAATCTATTTTAAGGTGGGCTGAGAGCAAACGTAGTTCCCCTTTGCTGTGCAAGATAATATATTCATAGGTTCCAGGATCGGGATGTGGACGTCTTCCAGGGGCCACTACTGTTCTGCTGGACACTGCTGTTCTGTTTCTTAGTCTCTATTTTGTTCCATTGATATTTTTGCCTCTAATAGGGGTCTGCAAACTTTCTTTATAGAAGGCCACTGTGTTAGTTTTCTAGAGCTTCCATAATAAAATACCAGAAGGTGGCTTAAATAACAGAAATTAATTTTCTCACAGTTCTGGAGCTGAACATCTGCGATACAGGCATTGACAGAGTTGATTTTTGCTGAGGTCTCTCTCCTTGGCTTGTAGCTGCCAGCTTCTCCCCCTGTCTACACAGGCCATCCCTCATGCAGTTCTGGGTCCTAATCTCCTCTTCTTGTAAGGACACCAGTCATATTGGATTAGGGCCCAACCTAATATCCACATTTTGACTTAAGTTTAAACTTGAAAGATCCTAGGAAGGGACATTCTGAATTATGGGGGATCAGGACTTCAACACAGGAATTTGGGGGGAACGCAATTCAGCCAATAACAGTTAGGGCATTTCCCTGGTGGTACAGCAGATAAGCATCCATCTGTCAATGCAGGGGGTATGAGTACGATCCCTGGGCCAGGAAGATGCCACATGATGTGGAGCAGCTAAGCTCAAGCACCACGATTACTGAATCTGCACTCATTGAGACCTTGAGCCACAACTACTGAGCCCACATGCTGCAACTATTGAAGCCTTTGAGCCTAGAGCCCATGTTCCCCAACAAGAGAAGCCAGTGTACCACAATGAAGAGTAGTCCCCACTCACCACAACTAGAGAAAGCCCACAGGCAGCAATGAAGACCCAGTGCAGTGAAAATAAATAAATAAATAATTTAAAAATCAGTTAGTAAATATTTTAGGCTTTGCAGGCCATCGTCTATCGTAACTACTGAATTCTGCCACTGAGGCACAAAAGCAGCTACAGATACTACATAAAATGAATATGGCTGTGTGCCAGAAAAACTGTGACAGCAGCCAGATTTGACTTATGGTCTGCTATTTGCCAACTTTTGCTCCACACTATGCTTTATCATTGTCTTGTTATTATGTCATTACAGCAAGCCATAACAAGCAGTAGGTCAAAGCCCTTTCTTATTGTTGTTCTTCAACAGGGCCTCAGTTCTTCTTCCTCCTTTGGTCTTGCATGTACATTTTAGGCTTTGCTTGCCAAGTTCCATGTAAAGCCTCCATAATAAATAGTGACAGCTGTTAGCATGTACCTCCATGCGGCAGGCACAGCCAAGTCACTATCCAACAAATCTCCTGCCTTCTCAGATGAAAGAACACTGTGTATGCTCAGGTACAGGTTGGCTGTACATTTGTGGCAGCCCCCTTTCCAGGTTCAGTGGATGGATGTTGGCTTCTTCATCAATTCATTCAATTAATTGAATGAATATTTGCTGAACACCCACTCTGAGCTGTACATGAGTAATTAAAGTGAAGCATTCATGCTGGCAGGGAAGACAGATAATAGATAGGTAGATAGAATGATAGATTAAAAGGTAATAAGCACTGTGGAAAAATGAAAAAGAATCAGGTAAAGGGGATTAGCAGTGCCTGTGGGGTGGTACTTTCAAATAAAGCAGCATTTAGTTTCTTAGACCTGCTGTAACAAAGCACCATGGAGTGTGAGCTTAAGCAACAGAAACTTATCGTCTCCCAGTTCGGGATGGTGGAAGTCCAAAACCAAGGTGTGGCTGGGAGGGGTTCCTTCTGAGGGCTGTGAGGGAAGGGCCTGTCTTAGCCTTCCTCCTGGACTTGTGGACCCTCTGTCACCTGTGTCTCTTACCATCTTACTTCTGTTTGTATTTTTGTGCCCAAATCCCACCCCCTCCTTTTTCTTTAAACTGAAGACACTAGTGGTACTACTTCAGGGGTCATCCTAAGGACCTCACTTTAACTTGATTACCTCTATAAATACCCTTCTTTCAAGTAAGGTCACATTCTGATACTAGGGGTTATGACTTCAACACATGAATTTGGGGAGGACACAATTCAATCCAATCTCCTTCCACAGGGCTGTGTGACAAGGGAGCTTTGTCACTAAAAATATCTAAAACTTAATTCCTAATATATGGAGCCAAAAGCAGCTAGCTTTTCCAGCCCTCCAAGGCCCCAAATCTGTGGAATCTCTATTCCCTTCTAGCACTTGAATTTATCTCATTATTAGAACATCCTGCCGCTCTAAACTACTAGCTGTTTATATACACCATTGCTTTTTCAACTAGGGCCAGTACAGCTGCTGAGACACTAGACACATAGCCAGCTTGCAACTTGTTTAAGGACAAAGTTAACTAAATCAATTTTTTCCATTTCTTGCCATGTAACAAGAAAACCATTCCACAGATGAAATCAATGTGTGCTTCAATAATGGATGAGTATAAAGAAAGTATTTTCTGATTCCCCATGTGCCTACAGCATTGGAGGCCAAGATGCTGGGCCTTTCTTAGGATTACTCAGTGCTTTCCCATTACCCTGAGGAGCATGCCAGGACCCTCAGCCAGATGTGTAGGCAGTAAGGAGTGGCAGAAAACCTGCACATATTGGAGCCCAGGTGATCTGGGTGCCTCCACTTCTTACTGGTCCCTGGGGACAAGCCACTCTGAACTCATGAGATAAAAAGGACACACAAACTGCTGTGCAGACAAAATGTGCTGTAACTCATGTGTTCCATGATACTTTAACATGATTAGCTCACTTTCTTCCTGTTAGAACCTAGCTTCCACTTAGTAGCTGTGTCATTTTAAGATACCAAGAAATCAGGGCTTTCCTTGTGGTCCAGTGGTTATGAATCTGCCTGCTAATGCAAGGGATATCGGTTTGACTCCTGGTCGGGGAGGGTCCCGCATGTCATAGAACAGCTAAGTCCATGTGCCACAATTGCTGAAGCTTGAGTGTCTAGAGACCATACTCTACAAGAAGAAGCCACCGCAATGAGAAGCCCACACACCCCAACTAGAAAGTGGCCTCCACTTTCACAACTAGAGAAAGCCTGTATGCAACAACAGAGACCAAACCCAGCCTATATGACAAACAAACAAACAAACAAACGGTATCAAGTCACCAACACGATGATAATACAAAGATGGAGACATCTAGAGGATGTTGTTGATGGAGTTCTAAGTGAACTTGTCTCAAGAGGAAATAGCAACAGCAGAGCATATTTATTTTTTTATATTAGAATAGCAGATTTTATAAAAACTTCTCCCATCAGCCTTTATCTTATCTGAGGCCTGCCATACTTGATAGCTGTTGTACAAAGCTCTGCCATTTACAAGCTATGTGATTTGCAGCAAATTCCTTAAAAATTCCAAACTCTAGTTCCCTTAACTGTAGGGTGAATGATATTAAGCTCCTCATAGGGTTATGGATAGAAATATTCTAATGTGTTAAAGGGCTTCACAGACTGGCTATCTCGTATTAAGCTGTCTATAAATGAAGTAAAGTGAGTGAAGTGAAAGTTGCTCTGACTCTTTGTGACCCCATGGACTATACAGTCCATGGGATTCTCCAGGCCAGAATACCAGAGTGGGTAGCCTTTCTCTTCCTCAGGTGATCTTCCAAACTCAGGGATTGAACCTAGGTCTCCCGCATGCAGGCTGATTCTTTACCAGCTGAGCCACAAGGGAAGCCCAAGAATACTGGAGTGGGTAGCCTATCCCTTCTCTAGCGGATCTTCCTACCCAGGAATCGAACCGGGGTCTCCTGCATTGCAGGTGGATTCTTTACCAGTTGAGCTATGAGGGAAGCCCCTATAAATGAAGATGAATTACAAAAAAATAAGAACCATTATACTATTGTTATTTGCATTTGCTTGGAGCTGCAGGTTTTCTAGTTTCCCAGAAATACTTGGTTTTCTAATTCCTTAAAACACCTTTATTGAGGTTCAATTTACACACAACAAACTGGATCCAGCTAAAGAGTCCAGTTCAATGAGTTTAACAAATGAAGACAGTCATGGAGCCACCACTACAACCAAGACATGGGTCATTCCCAGGGATTCCCTTGTGCTCCTGTCTGTAGCCTACTGCTCTCCCACCTGGGCCACAGGTGACCACCTAACTCTCTCCTTTACATGTTACGCTTTCTAGAATTTTATAGGTGGGAGTCTTATAATGTGGACTGTACTCTTTTGTGTCTGAATTCGTTTAACCATCTAGACTTGTAGGGCTAGACTACAATGTGTTTATCTACCCATAAGTTGTGAATTACTATACCTGTGTTTACTATATCTGTGTTTCATCCAGTTTTAGGCCATTATGATGCTGAGCATTTTGGTATACATTTTTGCCTGGACAGGTTTTCAACTCTCTTGGTTATTTACCTAGGAGTGGAACTGATGGGTCACATAGTAACTGTAAGTTTAGCATTCTGAAGACATGCCAAACTGTTCTCCAAAGTGGCTGCTCAGTTCAGTCAGTCAGTCAGTCAGTCATGTCCGACTCTTTGTGACCTCATGGACTGCAGCATGGCAGGCTTCTCTGTCCATTGTCAACTCCTGGAGCTTACCCAAACTCATGTCCATAGATTTGGTGATGCCATCCAACCATCTGTATAATCATAAGGGATTTGATTTAGGTCGTACCTGAATGGTCTAGTGGTTTTCCCCACTTTCTTCAATTTAAGTCTGAATTTGGCAAAAGGGAGTTCATGACCTGAGCCACAGTCGGCTCCCAGTCTTGTTTTTGCTGACTGTATAGAGCTTCTCCATCTTTGGCTGCAAAGAATATAATCAATCTGCTTTTGATATTGACCATCTGGTGATGTCCATGTGTAGAGTCTTCTCTTGTGTTGTTGGAAGAAGGTGTTTGCTATGACCAGTGAGTTCTCTTGGTAAAACTCTATTAGCCTTTGACTTGCTTCGTTTTATACTCCAAGGCCAAATTTGCCTGTTAACTCCAGGTATCTCTTGACTTCCTACTTTTGCATTCCAGTCCCCTATGATGAAAAGGACATCTTTTTTGGGTTAGTTCTAAAAGGTCTTGTAGGTCTTCATAGAACCCTTCAACTTCAGCTTCTTCAGCATTACTGGTCAGGGCATAGACTTGGATTACTGTGATATTGAGTGGTTTGCCTTGGAAACAGAGATCATTCTGTCATTTTTTGAGATTGCTTCCAAGTTCTGCATTTCGGACTCTTGTTGACTATGATCACTACTCCCATTTCTTCTAAGCAATTCTTGCCCACAATAGTTAGATATAACTGAGTTAAATTCACCCAGTCCAGTCCATTTTAGTTCGCTGATTCCTAAAATGTTGTTCACTATTGCCATCTCCTGTTTGACCACTTCCAATTTGCTTTGATTCATGGACCTAACATTTCAGGTTCCTATGCAATATTGCTCTTTACAGCAACAGACTTTACTTCCATCACCAGTCACATCCACAACTGTGTGCTGTTTTTGCTTTAGCTCCGTCTCTTCATTCTTTCTGGAGTTATTTCTCCACTGATCTCCAGCAGCATATTGGGTACCTACCAACCTGGGAAATGCATTCTTCAGTGTCTTATCTTTTTGCCTTTTCATACTGTTCATAGAGTTCTCAAGGCAAGAATACTGAAGTGGTTTGCCATTTCTTTCTCTAGTGGACCACGTTTCGTCTGAACTCTCCATCATGACCCATCCATCTTAGGTGGCCCTATATGGCATGACTCATAGTTTCATTGAGTTAGACAAGGCTGTGGTCCAAGAGCCTAATCAGATTGGTTAGCTTTTTGTGAGTGTGGCTTTCATTCTTTCTGCCCTCTGATGGAGAAGGATAAGAGGCTTATGGAAGCTTCCTGATGGGAGAGACTGACTGAGGGGGAAACTGGATCTTGTTCTGATAGGCAGGGCCATGCTCAGTAAATCTTTAATCTAATTTTCTGTTGATAGGTGGGGCTGTGTTCCCTCCTTGTTGTTTGACCTGAGGCCAAACTACCTGGAGGTAATGAAGATAATGGCCACCTCCTTCAAGGCGGCTGTACTATTCTATAACGACCCCAGCAACCTATGAGGTTCCAATCTCTCCAATCCTCAATAACTAGCATTATCTTTTCTTAGTCATGTTACCAGCTGTGAAGTCCTATTTCCTGGTTTTGACTTGGATTTCTCTAAAGACTGATGATATTGAGCATCTTTACATGGGTTTGGTTTAGTTGCCAAGTCATGTCTGACTCTTTGCGATCCCATGGACTGTTGCCTGCCAGGCTCCTCTGTCCAGGGTATTTCCCAGGTAAGAATACTGGTGTGGGTTGCCATTTCCTTCGCGAGGGGATCATCCCACACCAGTGATTAAACCCAGGTCTCTTGCACTGGGGCTTCCCTGGTGGCTCAGAAGGTAAAGATTCTGCCTCCAATGTGAGAGACCCAGGGTCAACGTCTTGGTGGGGAAGATCCCCTGAAGAAGGGAATAGCTACCCACTCCAGTATTGTTGCCTGGAGAAGTCCGTGAACAGAGGAGACTGGCATAGTGTTGCAAAGAGTCAGACACGACTGAGTGACTAACACTTTTCACTTTCTTTCCTTACTGACTGAGCCACCAGTGAAGCCCTTGCATGGGTTTACTGCCTCAGTTCAGTTCAGTCGTTCAGTCGTGTCCGACTCTTTGCGAGCCCATGAGTGGCAGCACGCCAGGTCTCCCTGTCCATCACCAACTCCTGGAGTCCACCCAAACCATGTCCGTTGAGTCGGTGATGCCATCCAGCCATCTCATCCTCTGGCGTCCCCTTCTCCATCTGCCATCAATCTTTCCCAGCATCAGGGTCTTTTCCAGTGAGTAGCTCTTCGCATCAGGTGGCCGAAGTATGGAGTTTCAGCTTCAACATCAGTCTTTCAAATGAACACCCAGGACTGATCTCCTTTAGGATGGACTGGTTGGATCTCTTTGCAGTCCAAGGGACGCTCAAGAGTCTTCTCCAACACCACAGTTCAAAAGCATCAATTCTTCAGAGCTTAGCTTTCTTTATAGTCGAACTCTCACATCCATACATGACCACTGGAAAAACCATAGCCTTGACTAGATGGACCTTTGTTGGCAAAGTAATGTCCCTGCTTTTTAATATGCTGTCTAGTTGTAATAACTTTCCTTCCAAGGAGTAAGCATCCTTTAATTTCATGGCTGAAATCACCATCTGCAGTGATTTTGGAGCCCAGAAAAATAGTCAGCCACTGTTTCCCCATCTATTTCCTATGAAGTGGTGGGGATGCCATGATCTTAGTTTTCTGGATGTTGAGCTTTAAGCCAACTTTTTCACTCTCCACTTTCACTTTCATCCAGAGGCTTTTGAGTTCCTCTTCACTTTCTGCCATAAGGGTGGTGTCATCTGCATATCTGAGGTTATTGATATTTCTCCCAGCAATCTTAATTCTAGCTTGTGCTTCTTCCAGCCCAGCGTTTCTCATGATGTACTCTGCATATAAGTTAAATAAGAAGGGTGACAATATACAGCCTTGACGTACTCCTTTTCCTATTTGGAACCAGTCTGTTGTTCCATGTCCAGTTCTAACTGTTGCTTCCTGACCTGCATATAGGTTTCTCCAGAGGCAAGTCAAGTGGTCTGGTATTCCCATCTCTTGAAGAATTTTCCACAGTTTATTGTGATCCACACAGTCAAAGGCTTTGGCATAGTCAACAAAGCAGAAATAGATGTTTTTCTGGAACTCTCTTGGTTTTTCAATGATCCAACGAATGTTGGCAATTTGATCTCTGGTTCCTCTGCCTTTTCGAAAACCAGCTTGAACATCTGGAAGTTCACAGTTCACGTATTGCTGAAGCCTGGCTTGCAGAATTTTAAGCATTACTTTACTAGCGTGTGAGATGAGTGCAATTGTGTGGTTGTTTGAGCATTCTTTGGCATTGCCTTTGTTTGGTATTGGAATGAAAACTGACCTTTTCCAGTCCTGTGGCCACTGCTGAGTTTTCCAAATTTGCTGGCATATTGAGTGTAGCACTTTCACAGCATCATCTTTCAGGATTTGAAATAGCTCAACTGGAATTCCATCATCTCCACTAGCTTTGTTCATTGTAATGCTTCCTAAGGCCCACTTGACTTCGCATTCTAGGATGTCTGGCTCTAGGTGAGTGATCACACCATCGTGATTATCTGGGTCATGAAGATCTTTTTTGTACAGTTCTTCTGTGTATTCTTGCCACCTCTTAATATTTTCTGCTTCTGTTAGGTCCCTACCATTTCTTTCCTTTATTGAGCCCATCTTTGCATAAAATGTTCCCTTGGTATCTCTAATTTTCTTGAAGAGATCTCTAGTCTTTCCCATTCTATTGTTTTCCTCTATTTCTTTGCATTGATTGCTGAGGAAGGCTTTCTTATCTCTGCTATTCTTTGGAACTCTGCATTCAGATGCTTATATCTTTCCTTTTCCCTTTTGCTTTTCACTTACCTTCTTTTCACAGCTATTTGTAAGACCTCCTCAGACAACCATTTTGCTTTTTTGCATTTCTTTTTCTTGGGGATGGTCTTGATTCCTGTCTCTCCTGTACAGTGTCATGAACCTCCATCTATAGTTCATCAGGCACTCTATCAGATCTAGTCCCTTAAATCTATTTCTCACTTCCACTGTATAATCATAAGGGATTTGATTTAGGTCATACCTGAATGGTCTAGTGGTTTTCTCTACTTTCTTTAATTTCAGTCTGAATTTGGCAATAAGGAGTTCATGATATGAGCCACAGTCAGCTCCTGGTCTTGTTTTTGCTGACTGTATAGAGCTTCTCCATCTTTGGCTGCAAAGAATATAATCAATCTGATTTTGGTGTCAACCATCTGGTGATGTCCATGTGTAGAGTCTGGTGCATGTGTAGAGTAGTTTACTGGCTACCTGTATGTATTCTTTTGTGAAGCATCTGGCATATTATTTTGCACATTTTTTCTTCTTACTATATAACTTATGAATTATATGGGTTCTTTGTATTTTGGACACAAGTTTTTGTCAGATAGACATATTGTTACTTAACACTAGTCTATGGCTTACCTTTTTATGTTTTTTTTTTTTTCCTTTTTATGTTCTTAATGGTGTTTCCAAGAGTGGAAGTTTTAAAGTTTTATTATGTCCAATTTAGTTTTTCTTTCATTATTCATGTATTTTGTTCTATTTTGGTTTAGCCAAGGGTCATAAACATTTTCCCTTGTTTTCTTTCAGATACTGAAAAGTTCTAGCTTTTCTATTTTAAATTTGTGATACATTTTATTTCTCAATGTGATGTGAAGTAAGGGGAGGACTTTTTCCATACAAATACCAAGTTTTTACACCACCCTTCACTTAAAAGAATGTCTTTTCCACATTTATTTTGGTTCTCATGTCAAAAATTAATTGACAATATTTTTGTAGGTCGATTTCTGAATTCTCTATCCTGTTTTATTGATTTATATCCACCCTCATGCCAAAATTTTATTAGTATTTTTCTATAGTAGTGCACTTTGAAATTAGGTAGTGTAGGCCGTTTAACCTCATTCTTTTTAAATAATTTCTTTGGTTATTCTAGGTCCTTTGTATTTCTGTACAAATTCTCGATTAACTTGTCAATTTCTTTCTTTTTTGTTTTTATTTTGGTCAATGTTTTTATTACACAGCAAGTAAAATGAGAAAGCCAGAGATATATGTATCAGTTCAATGTTTTTAAGATTAAATTTGTATTTTCCATATAAACTAATGAGGTTTAGCATTTCCATTTGAGTCAAATGTCCATTCTTTTTAGGTATCTGTTTCTTATCCATATACAGGCATTTTTATATTTTCTGGATACTACTTCTTTATTGGTTATAATTTTCCCATATTTATTTTTTAGCAGATAACTCGACTTTTCATTTTATTTTGAAGTTTTCGATGCACATAATTTTTAAATTTTAATATAATTAACTATGTCAGTGTCTTCTTTATGATTTATGTTTTGTGTTTTTTAAAATATAAACTTATTTTAAATAGAGGCTAATTACTTTACAATATTGTATTGGTTTTGCCATACATTGACATGAATCTGCCATGGGTGTACATGTGTTCCCCATCCTGAACCCCCTCCCACCCCTCTCCCCATTACATCCCTCTAGGTCATCCCAGTGCACCAGCCCCGAGCACCCTGTCAGTTCAGTTCAGTTCAGTTCAGTTCAGTCGCTCAGTCGTGTCCGACTCTTTGCGACCCCATGAATCGCAGCATGCCAGGCCTCCCTGTCCATCATCAACTCCCAGAATTCACTCAGACTCATGTCCATCGAGTCGGTGATGCCATCCAGCCATCTCATCCTCTGTCGTCCCCTTCTCCTCCTGCCCCCAATCCCTCCCAGCATCAGAGTCTTTTCCAATGAGTCAACTCTTTGCATGAGGTGGCCAAAGTACTGGAGTTTCAGCTTTAGCATCATTCCTTCCAAAGAAGTCCCAGGGCTGATCTCCTTCAGAATGGACTGGTTGGATCTCCTTGCAGTGCCATACATTGACATGAATCCGCCATGGGTGTACATGTGTTCCCCATCCTGAACACCCCTCCCATTCCTCTCCTCATCCCATCCCTCTAGGTCATCCCAGTGCACCAGCCCCGAGCATCATGCTTCAAACCTGGACTGGTGATTCGTTTCACTTAAGATAATATACATGTTTCAATGCCATTCTCCCAAATCATCCCACCCTCGCCCTCTCCCACAGAGTCCAAAAGACTGTTCTATACATCTGTGTCTCTTTTGCTGTCTCGCATACAGGCAAGACATATACAGGCATTTTTATATTTTCTGGATACTACTTCTTTATTGGTTATAATTTTCCCATATTTATTTTTTAGCAGATAACTCGACTTTTCATTTTATTTTGAAGTTTTTGATGCACATAACTTTTAAATTATCATTTAAAGGGTTATCGTTACCATCTTTCTAAATTCCATATATATGCGTTAGTATACTGTATTGGTGTTTTTCTCTCTGGCTTACTTCACTCTATATAATAGGCTCCAGTTTCATCCACCTCATTAGAACTGATTCAAATGTATTCTTTTTAATGGCTGAGTAATACTCCATTGTGTATATGTACCACAGCTTTCTTATCTTTCTGTCTGCTGACGGACATCTAGGTTGCTTCCATGTCCTGGCTATTATAAACAGTGCTGCGATGAACATTGGGGTACACGTGTCTCTTTCAATTCTGGTTTCCTCGGTGTGTATGCCCAGCAGTGGGATTGCTGGGTCATAAGGCAGTTCTATTTCCAGTTTTTTAAGGAATCTCCACACTGTTCTCCATAGTGGCTGTACTAGTTTGCATTCCCACCAACAGTGTAAGAGGGTTCCCTTTTCTCCACACCCTCTCCAGCATTTATTGCTTGTAGACTTTTGGATCGCAGCCATTCTGACTGGTGTGAAACGGTACCTCATTGTGGTTTTGATTTGCATTTCCCTGATAATGAGTGATGTTGAGCATCTTTTCATGTGTTTGTTAGCCGTGTGTATGTCTTCTTTGGAGGAACGTCTGTTTAGTTCCTTGGCCCATTTTTTGATTGGGTCGTTTATTTTTCTGGAATTGAGCTGCAGGAGTTGCTTGTATATTTTTGAGATTAATTCTTTGTCAGTTGCTTCATTTGCTATTATTTCTCCCATTCTGAAGGCTGTCTCTTCACGTTGCTTATAGTTTCCTTTGTTGTGCAGAAGCTTTTAATTTTAATTAGGTCCCATTTATTTATTTTTGCTTTTATTTCAAATATTCTGAGAGGTGGGTCATAGAGGAGCCTGCTGTGATTTGTGTCGGAGTGTTTTGCCTATGTTCTCCTCTAGGAGTTTTATAGTTTCTGGTCTTACGTTTAGATCTTTAATCCATTTTGAGTTTATTTTTGTGTATGGTGTTAGAAAGTGTTCTGAAGTGAAGTGAAGTGAAGTCACTCAGTCGTGTCTGACTCTTTGTGACCCCATAGACAGTAGCTTACCAGGCTCCACTGTCAATGGGATTTTCCAGGCAAGAATACTGGAGTGGGCTGCCATTTCCTTCTCCAGGGGATCTTCCCAACCCAGGAATTGAACCTGTGTCTCCTGCATTGCAGACAGTCACTTTACCATCTGAGCCGCCAGAGAAACCCTGGTGTTCTAGTTTCTAGTTTCATTCTTTTACAAGTGGTTGACCAGTTTTCCCAGCACCACTTGTTAAAGAGATTGTCTTTTCTCCATTGTATATTCTTGCCTCCTTTGTCAAAGATAAGGTGTCCATTGGTGCATGGATTTATCTCTGGGCTTTATATTTGGTTTCATTGATCTATATTTCTGTCTTTGTACCAGTACCATACTGTCTTGATGACTGTGGTTTTGTAGTAGAGCCTAAAGTCAGCAGGTTGATTCCTCCAGTTCCATTCTTCTTTCTCAAGATTTCTTTGGCTATTTGAGATTTTTTGTATTTTCATACAAATTGTGAAATTATTTTTTCTAGCTCTGTGAAAAATACTGTTGGTAGCTTGATAGGGATTGCATTGAATCTATAGATTGCTTTGGGTAGTATACTCATTTTCACTATATTGATTTTTCCAATCCATGAACACGGTATATTTCTCCATCTATTTGTGTCCTCTCTGACTTCTTTCACCAGTGGTTTATAGTTTTCTATATATAGGTCTTTTCTTTCTTTAGGTAGATATATTCCTAAGTATTTTATTATTTTTGTTGCAATAGTGAATGGAATTGTTTCCTTAATTTCTCTTTCTGTTTTCTCATTATTAGTGTATAGGAATGCAAGGGATTTCTGTGTGTTGATTTTATATCCTGCAACTTCACTATATTCATTGATTAGCTCCAGTAATTTTCTGGTGGAGTCTTTAGGGTTTTCTATGTAGAGGATCATGTCATCTGCAAACAGTGAGAGTTTTACTTCTTCTTTTCTAAACTTGATTTATTTCTTTTTCTGCTCTGATTGCTGTGTCCAAAACTTCTAGAACTATGTTGAATAGTAGTGGTGAGAGTTGGCACCCTTGTCTTGTTCCTGACTTTAGGGGGAATGCTTTCAATTTTTCGCCATTGAGGATAATGTTTGCTGAGGGTTTGTCATATATAGCTTTTATTATGTAGAGGTATGTTCCTTCTATTCCTGCTTTCTGGAGAGTTTTTATCATAAACAGGTGTTGAATTTTGTCAAAGGCTTTCTCTGCATCTACTGAGATAATCATATGGTTTTTATTTTTCAATTTGTTAATGTGGTGTATTACATTGATAGATTTGCAGATATTGAAGAATCCTTGCATCCCTGGGATAAAGCCCACTTGGTTATGATGTATGATCTTTTAAATATGTTGCTGGATTCTGTTTGCTAGAATTTTGTTAAGGATTTTTGCATCTATGTTCATCAGTGATATTGGCCTGTAGTTTTCTTTTTTTGTGGCATCTTTGTCAGGTTTTGGTATTAGGTTTGGTATTAGAGGAAAGTTTACTTTCTTCTGTAATTTTCTGGAAAAGTTTGAGTAGGATAGGTGTTTAGATCAGATCAGATCAGTCGCTCAGTCGTGTCCGACTCTGTGCGACCCCATGAATCGCAGCACACCAGGCCTCCCTGTCCATCACCAACTCCCAGAGTTCACTGAGACTCACGTCCATCGAGCCAGTGATGCCATCCAGCCATCTCATCCTCTGTCGTCCCCTTCTCCTCCTGCCCCCAATCCCTCCCAGCATCAGAGTCTTTTCCAATGAGTCAACTCTTCGCATGAGGTGGCCAAAGTACTGGAGTTTCAGCTTTAGCATCATTCCTTCCAAAGAAATCCCAGGGCTGATCTTCAGAATGGACTGGTTGGATCTCCTTGCAGTCCAAGGGACTCTCAAGAGTCTTCTCCAACACCACAGTTCAAAAGCATCAATTCTTCAGCGCTCAGCCTTCTTCACAGTCCAACTCTCACATCCATACATGACCACAGGAAAAACCAAAGCCTTGACTAGACAGCGTTTGTTGGCAAAGTAATGTCTCTGCTTTTGAATATGCTATCTAGGTTGGTCATAACTTTCCTTCCAAGGAGTAAGCATCTTTTAATTTCATGGCTGCAGTCACCATCTGTAGTGATTTTGGAGCCCAGAAAAATAAAGTCTGACACTGTTTCCACTGTTTCCCCATCTATTTCCCATGAAGTGGTGGGACCGGTTGCCATGATCTTTGTTTTCTGAATGTTGAGCTTTAAGCCAACTTTTTCACTCTCCACTTTCACTTTCATCAAGAGGCTTTTTAGTTCCTCTTCACTTTCTGCCATAAGGGTGGTGTCATCTGCATATCTGAGGTTATTGATATTTCTCCCAGCAATCTTGATTCCAGCTTGTGTTTCTTCCAGTCCAGCGTTTCTCATGATGTACTCTGCATATAAGTTAAATAAACAGGGTGACAATATACAGCCCTGATGAACTCCTTTTCCTATTTGGAACCAGTCTGTTGTTCCATGTCCAGTTCTACCTGTTGCTTCCTGACCTGCATACAAATTTCTCAAGAGGCAGATCAGGTGGTCTGGATAGGTGTTAGCTCTTCTCTAAATTTTTGGTAGAATTCAGCTGTGAAGCTGTCTGGTCCTGGGCTTTTGTCTGCTGGAAGATTTCTAATTACAGTTTCAATTTCCATGCTTGTGATGGGTCTGTTAAGATTTTCTATTTCTTCCTGGTTCAGTTTTGGAAAGTTGTACTTTTCTAAGAATTTGTCCATTTCTTCCAGGTTGTCCATTTTATTGGCATATATTTGCTGATAGTAGTCTCTTACTATCCATTGTATTTCTGGGGTGTCTTTTGTGATCTCTCCATTTTCATTTCTAATTTTATTGATTTGATTTTTCTCCCTTTGTTTCTTGATGAGTCTGGCTAATGGTTTGTCAATTTTATTTATCTTCTCAAAGAACCAGCAAACAACCAACAAAACTTCTCAAACCAATAAATCTTCTCAAAGAACCAACAAAGCTTTTGTTTTTGTTGATTTTTGCTATGGTCTTGTTTCTTTTGCATTTATTTCTACCCTAATTTTAAAGATTTCTTTCCTTCTTCTAACCCTGGGGTTCTTCATTTCTTCCTTTTCTAGTTGCTTTAGGTGTAGACTTAGGTTATTTATTTGACTTTTTTCTTGTTTCTTGAGGTATGCCTGTAATGCTATGAACCTTCCCCTTAGCACTGCTTTTACAGTTTCCCACAGGTTTTGGGTTGTTTTCATTTTCATTCATTTCTATGCATATTTTGATTTCTTTTTTGATTTCTTCTGTGATTTTTTGGTTATTCAGCAGTGTGTTGTTTAGCCTCCATATGTTGGAATTTTTAACAGTTTTTCTCCTGTAATTGAGATCTAATCTTACTGCATTGTGGTCAGAAAAGATGCTTGGAATGATTTCTTTTTTTTTTTTTTTTAATTTACCAAGGCTAGATTTATGGCCCAGGATGTGATCTATCCTGGAGAAGGTTCCATGTGCGCTTGAGAAAAAGGTGAAATTGATTGTTTTGGGGTGAAATGTCCTATAGATATCAATTAGGTCTAAACCATCTATTGTATCATTTAAAGTTTGTGTTTCCTTATTAATTTTCTGTTTAGTTGATCTATCCATGGGTGTGAGTGAGGTATTAAAGTCTCCCACTATTATTGTGTTATTGTTAATTTCCCCTTTCATACTTGTTAGCATTTGCCTTACATATTGCAGTGCTCCTATGTTGGGTGCATATATATTTATAATTGTTATATCTTCTTCTTGGATTGATCCTTTGATCATTATGTAGTGTCTTTGTCTCTTTTCACAGCCTTGGTTTTAAAGTCTATTTTATCTGATATGAGTATTGCTACTCCTGGTTTTTTTTGGTCTCTATTTGCATGGAATATCTTTTTTCCAGCCCTTCACTTTCAGTCGTATGTGTCCCTTGTTTCGAGGTGGGTCTCTTGTAGACAACATATATAGGAGTCGTGTTTTTGTATCCATTCAGCCAGTCTTTGTCTTTTGGTTGGGGCATTCAACCCATTTACGTTTAAGGTAATTATTGATAAGTATGATCCCATTGTCATTTACTTTATTGTTTTGGGTTCGAGTTTATACACCCTTTTTGTGTTTCCTGTCTAGAGAAGATCCTTTAGCATTTGTTGGAGAGCTGGTTTGATGGTGCTGAATTCTCTCAGCTTTTGCTTGTCTGTAAAGCTTTTGATTTCTCCTTCATATTTGAATGAGATCCTTGCTGGGTACAGTAATCTGGGCTGTAGGTTATTTTCTTTCATCACTTTAAGTATATCCTGCCATTCCCTCCTGGCCTGAAGAGTTTCTATTGAAAGATTAGCTGTTATCCTTATGGGAATCCCCTTGTGTGTTATTTGTTGTTTTTCCCTTGCTGCTTTTGATATTTGTTCTTTGTGTTTGATCTTTGTTAATTTGATTAATATGTATCTTGGGGTGTTTTGCTTTGGGTTTATCCTGTTTGGGATTCTCTGGGTTTCTTGGACTTGGGTGATTATTTCCTTCCCCATTTTAGGGAATTTTTCAACTATTATCTCAAGTATTTTCTCATGGTCTTTCTTTTTGTCTTCTTTTTCTGGGACTCCTATGATTTGAATGTTGGGGCATTTAACATTGTCCCAGAGGTCTCTGAGGTTGTCCTCATTTCTTTTAATTCGTTTTTCTTTTTTCCTCTCTGTTTCATTTATTTCTACCATTCTATCTTCTGCCTCACATATCCTATCTTCTGCCTCCGTTATTCTACTGTTGGTTTCCTCCAGAGTGTTTTTGATCTCATTTTTTGGATTATTCATTATATTTTGACTCTTTTTTTACTTCTTCTAGGTCCTTGTTAAACCTTTCTTGCATCTTCTTGATCCTTGTCTCCAGGCTGCTACTGCTACTGCTAAGTCACTTCAGTCGTGTCCAACTCTGTGCGACCCCATAGACAGCAGCCCACTAGGCTCCCCTGTCCCTGGGATTCTCCAGGCAAGAACACTGGAGTGGGTTGCCATTTCCTTCTCCAATGCATGAAAGTGAAAAGTGAAAGTGAAGTCGCTCAGTCGTGTCCGACCCTCAGCGACCCCATGGACTGCAGCCCACCAGGCTCCTGCATCCATGGGATTTTCCAGGCAAGAGTACTGGAGTGGGGTGCCATTGCCTTCTCCAGGCTATTTATCTATAACTCCATTTTGTTTTCAAGATTTTGGATCATTTTCATTATCATTAGTCGGAATTCTTTATCAGGTAGATTCCCTATCTCTTCCTCTTTTGTTTGGTTTGGTGGGCATTTATCCTGTTCCTTTACCTGCTGGGTATTTCTCTGCCTTTTCATCTTGTTTATATTGCTGTGTTTGGGGTGGCCTTTCCATATTCTGGCAGTTTGTGGTTCCTCTTTATTGTGGAGGTTTCTTGCTGTGGGTGGGGTTGGATGGGTGGCTTGTCAAGGTTTCCTGGTTAGGGAAGCTTGTGTCGGTGTTCTGGTGGGTGCAGCTGGATTTCTTCTCTCTGGATTGCAATGAAATGTCCAGTAATGAGTTTTGAGATGTCATTGGGTTTGGTTTGACTTTGGGCAGCCTGTATATTGAAGCTCAGGGCTATTTTCCTGTGTTGCTGGAGAACTTGTGTGGTTATGTCTTGCTCTGGAGCTTGTTGGCCCTTGGGTGGCGCTTGGTTTCAGTGTAGGTATGAAGGCATTTGATGAGCTCCTATCAATTAATGTTCCCTGGAGTCAGGAGTTCTTTGGTGTTCTCAGGATTTGGACTTAAGCCTCCTGCCTCTGGTTTTCAGCCTTATTCTTACAGTAGCCTCAAGACTTCTCCATCTATACAGCACCAATGATAAAACATCTAGGTTAAAGATGAAAAGTTTCTCCACAGTGAGGGACACCTAGAGAGGTACACAGAGTTACATGGAGAAGAGAAGAGGGAGGAGGGAGATAGAGGTGACCAGGAGGAGAAGAGGGGAAATCAAAAGAGGAGAGAGCAAGCTAGCTAGTAATCAATTCCCTATGTGCTCTCCACAGTCTGGATCCCTCAGAGGTGTTTATGGTGTTACACAGAGAAGAGAAGAGGGAGGAAAGGGACAGAGGTGGCCAGGAAGATAAAAGGGGGAATCAAAATGAGAGAGACAGATCCAGCCAGTAATCAGTTCCCTAAGTGTTCTCCACAACCCAGAACACACAAAGAGATTCACAGAGTTGGGCAGAGAAGAGAATGGGGAGGGAGGAGATAGAGGCAACCTGGTGGAGAAAAATGAGAGTCCAAAGGGGGAGACAGCAGTCAAGTCAGTAATCTTGCTCCCAAGTAAAAATGGGTAGTGAAGATTGGGTTCTTAAAGGTACAAAATTGATAACAAATAACAAAGAGTAAAGATTAAAAATCTGGAGTAAAGGTTGGATTCTCAAAAATACAATATTAAAGAAAAAAACAAAGTCACAAAAATTATAAAATATATATATATGAAGTTTGCTTTTAAAAAAAGGGTCTTTTTTTTTTTGCAAAGTAATAGTAGGTTATAAAAATGAAAATTAAAGGAGTAATAGAGGACTTAAAATTTAAAAAAAAATTTAATTTAAAAAATGATAATGGTAAAAATATATCTAGGACTTTCTCTGGTGGTGTTGCGGACAATGTGGGGTCAGTTCATTTTCAGATAGTTCCTTGATCCGGCTTATACTTCTCAAGATCTATAGGCCCCTTCCTATGTAGTTGGTGCTAACTACAGGGTTTTAATCTATTACATCTGTCACTTCCAAGGCGGTTCCCTCTGTTTGTTTTAGCTTCTTCTGTTTGCTGGTCTCTTCAGTGTCTAATTTCCACCCTGACAAAAGGGTGCGGTGGTGGTCACTTTTTTAGGCTCACTTGTTCGGTCGTGCTGTGGGGAGGAGGAACACTGCAAACAAATAACACTGGCGTGTGCTTGCAGTGTCTCGGCCCCACTGGGTTTGACCCCGCTCACAGCGTGTGTGCTTTCCGTCTACCCTGCTCAGGCTCTAGGTTGCTCTGCCGGGAACTGTCTGAGGCGGGCCCTGAGTTCTATGCACTTCCCAGGTCTAAGCTGCTCAGGTTCAGGTTCTTGGATACTCCACAGAGGCGCAGACTTGGTTGGGACTGCGTTTTGTGCCCTTCCCCAGTCCGAGCAGCTCAGGTGACCAGGTGCTTGGCAAGCGCAGTTGCCCCCACGTGGGGGCTGCGACTTGTCGCCTCCCCCATCCCTGCCACTTGGTTTTCTGGGTGTACAACTGACGCACCTTCTCAGATGTGCTGTGTGTCTCTTCTGGATAGCTGATCTCTGGATGTGACCCTTCCAGCGGATGTTGACCGTCCAGAATCCCAAGAAGTCTTGGTTAGCAATGAAGCCTGCTTGTAGAGGATGCCTCTCTGTGGCCGCAATTGCCCCCTTCCGGCTCTGGCTGCCCTCACCTGCCTGTCTCCAGCAGGGGATGGGCCGGTCCGCAGCCAGCTAGCTTTGCTCAGTCCTTTGTTCTGTGAGCAGGCCTGGCAGTCTTAGGTTAGGCCTTTTTGCAGGATAGCTATTCCACAGTCTGGGTTGCTATCTCAAGTTACTTCCCTCAGATTGCCCTCGGGGTATTCAGGCCCGGTCCTCACCATAATCAATGCAACCCACGCCTCCGGTCCAGCCCCTGCTTGCTAGTGGCGGATGCTAGCGTCTGCACTGTTTCTCCGCAGGGAGTTGCCATTAGGCATGCAATCTGTGGGTTTTAATTATTTATTTATTTTTCCTCCTGGTTATGTTGCCCTCTGAGGTTCCAAGGCTTGCCACAGACTCGCCAGTGAGAGTGTTTCCTGGTGTTTGGAAACTTCTCTGTTTTTTAAGACTCCCTTTCCAGGACAGATCTCCGTCCCTACCTCTTTTGTCTTTTTATCTTTTACATTTTTTCCTACCTCCTTTCGAAGACAATGGGCTGCTTTTCTGGGTGTCTGATGTCCTCTGCCAGCATTCAGAAGTTATTTTGTGGAATTTACTCAGTGTTCAAACGTTGATGAATTTGTGGGGGAAAAAGTGGTCTCCCCATCCTATTCCTCCACCATCTTAGGACTGTCCCCTAATTTGTCAATTTCTACAAATGCCTCTGAACTTAAAGATCAGTCTGGGGAGAATTACTCTCCTACTATATTGAGTTTTTCCATCCTTGACCACAGTGTATTTTTCCACTTATAATGTGTTTATTACGTGTTTTCTGTGTTCCTGAATGTCTTTCAGCAATGTTTTATACTTTCATTGTATAGATCTTGCTCCATTCATTAAATATACCTAAATATTTCATTTTTGTATCATTGCAAATAGGATGGTATTTCATTTACAAACTGTTCACTGCTTATACAAATCAATTTTTGTATATTGATCTAGTATCCTGCAACATTGCCAATTCCCCGTTTTAAAAGTTCCAGTAGACTATTTGTACATAAGAACTTTTGAAGAAAAAACATTCCATCACTGAAGAGACTGTTTTCCCGATCCTAAAAAGGAATATATATTCTTTGAAGAGACTTTGGAAAGAAAAGTATCAAAAAAAGAGAAAAGCAAACACCAATTCTCCCAATATGTAGGTTAACTGCTATTATCTTTTGACAAATCTCCTGAAAGTTTTGAGTGAGATTCATTTCAGTTGTTTGAAGTTAATTTATTTTACATATCTGAGCTTACTCTATATTGACAATTATTTATCATGCTTTTTTCATAACATCACAACATTTTTCATGTTATCAAGCTTTCTGTTTGTGAAACTTTAATGTCTATAAATAACAACTTTTCTATTATCCATTTTCAATATTGCAAATTTTACATTATTAAAAGTAATGCTTCAGTGATCATCTACAGACGTACATTCCTTAGGGTGTTAATAATAGTAACATTATTATTATTAATAGCTAAACACGTACAGTACTTCCTATGTGCCAGGCACTGCTTCAAGTACTTTACACATTATTTCACTTAATCCACACAACTACCTTCAGAGGTAGATACCAGGAGTATCTCCACTACACAGTTCAAGAAAATTGAGTCATGGGTTATCAGAAATTCTAAGAGGCACAGCTGAGGGGCTCCTCTCTTACACCCACAAAGAACTACTGCTTGCAATCAAAACCATTTCTGGTAGGACTACAATAAACACATGAATGGTGTGTAATCACTGAGGAGTTACTCAGCCATAACTGAGGTGCCAGGAGGTTCTCAAAATGTGAGGCCTGGGCCAACTCACTTCTCCTCAACTGCACCAGGAGGAATGAGCTGTGACCTCTCACTTATGCAGGTCTCAGGTCTCTCAAATCTAAGGAGCATTTCTAGATTTGTCCTGGGAGAGAAAGCAAGGGCGTCGTCCTGTTGTTCTCAATAGTATATCATTCAGCAATCACTGAGCATCTACTATATGTACCAATATGTATCATTTGCTAGAAAATGGCAAATGATGATCAGCCCCTTCTCCCACCTCGGCCCCCTACACACACACACACACACACACACACACACACACACAAAGAGCCAGAATGAAAGAGAATTAAAACAGATTCTCTTTCTAAATCTTTTTTGGGTCATGGACTTAACAGAAAATATGAAGACTAGGATCCTCTCCCTTGAAGGGAAAACCTCTGTATAAAAGAGGTTGCTTTTGCACACAAGATTAAAAGTTGTTTACTGATCCTCATAAATATATCCAAACACCCACTGAGGGTGAGTGATTCCTTGGGTGATAAGTTCTAATGTGGGTAAAAGGGAAGATATGTGTGACTGGAAGGGAAATGGGAACTCAGCCAGTTCTTGCCAGCAATTGAGTCAGTTTAAAGTAAATGACAGACACTTTAGTGGGACAATAAAGTAATATTAATAATCACAGCTAATGTAATGAAGCACTTCATACATGTCAGGCATATTCTGCACTGTTTGTATGTTACTCGTTTACTACTCACCACAATTCCATGAGGTAAGTGATGTCATCCCTAATCTGCAGAGGAGGACATCTGTAATTCAGGCAGAGAGAGGACAAGCAGCATGCCCAAGGTTACACAGCAAGTGATGGACAGAGGTGGGATTTCAACTTGGGAGTCCAGCTCAAATATACACTTTTGACCACTGCTTTCTTTGTAAAGATACGAGACTACTTTGGAAGAAGAGTCGCCTTGGGCAGCACTGTTTAAGAGCATACTTGTGCTAGGTATTGCCCAGGCACCCGCTCTGGATCAAATGGAGACCCTTTCTAGTGTGCCCAAATTTGCCACTCTTTTAGGTCCCAACATCCAGAGAAGCATTGTGTTTAAGCTCCCAGGAGCCTTTGGCAGCTTGTCCCAAGGAGTACAACTTTATGACTCCAAACAACTTAGAAATGATGGGAAAGTTTGCTAGCAGGAGGTTCTCAAGCTTCACTAATAGTGGAATAGAGAAACCAATATCCTTTTTTAATATCTAAAAGTGTCTTCAATCTTTAAATTGTTACAGTGGCACTGGCTAGACTATAAAACTTATTCATAACTCCATTATCTAACAACTCAATTTTGTTCATTTATCCATATACATGTTTTCAGTTCTTGCCCACATGCAAATATATCTAACCTGGGTAGTACTGGTAGTAAACGTGTACTTCCTTCACCATTTTTCATGATAAGATCTTCCCTGCTGCTAGCCAAAGTGTGGTTTATACCAGATGCATAAAACTAACTGAACACTACAAAGTGTCCCAGGAGAAAGGGATGATCACATGAAAAATGGATATTAACTCACTGGAATATAATTTTCTATTGTCTGTTACCATAACTACACCCATTTTTTATTTTCCTCAGCAACAGCTTTCATTTGTCTTTTTGAGGTAGCGCTCTCATTGTTTTACAGCAAACAAAGCTGGATCATTTATCAACAACTCACTTACCTAATGGTTCCTTCTCAGATTTCAGCATTTAAGGTTTGTCCATGAATGCTCCCAGACCAATTACTTTTGTAGGAATTCAGAAAAACAAGACAATCTGACGTACTAAGGTAAAATTTTTGTGTTTTTCCTCCTCCAGGACCAATTCTCTAATGCACAAAAGTGTAGGAACAAGACTGAAAGCAACTTCTCTCCAAAAGGAGCTCTCAAGTGCTAAATAAAGTTATTGCTCTTTGGGAAGTAGTCCATCTTTATGGCCTTAATATGCATTTTCCCTAATAATATTTGTCTGGTATCTAATAACATTAGGGGTATTAACAAGTGCTGTCCCACACTGATTACATGTTAAGAACTGCTCTCCAGTATGAGCTATTTGATACACTATAAGTGGAGAGTTCTGGCTGAAGATGATTCCACACTGATTACATTTATAGGTCTCATCTCCAACATGAACCCTCTGATGCTTAATAAGGTCATTCTTTCTAATGAAGGCTTTCCCACACTGACAACACTCATATGGTTTCTCTCCAGTATGAATTCTCTGGTGCACAATGAGGGCAGAACTCTGGCTGAAGGATTTTCCACAGTCATGGCATTCGTATGGCTTCTCCCCAGTATGGGTTCTCTGATGTGAGAAAAGGTGAGAGCTTCGACTGAAGCATTTTCCACAGTCTTTACACTCAAAGGGTTTCAGCCCAGTGTGAGTTCTGTGATGGACAACAAGGTGAGATCTCTGGCTATAAGACTTCCCACATTCACTGCATTCATAGGGCCTCACTCTAACATGAGTTCTCTGATGCAGAATGAGATGTGTGCTCTGTCTGAAAGATTTCCCACATTCAGGACATTCATAGGGTTTCTCTCCAGTGTGAGTTCTCTGGTGCCTAATAAGCCTAGAGCTGTGAACAAAAGACTTTCCACACTGATTACATGTGTACAGTTTGTCTCCTGTATGAGTTCTCTGATGGGTAACGAGGTGAGAGAACCAGCTGAAGGATTTTCCACATTCTTTACACTCATAGGGTTCTTCACCAGTATGAGTCTTTTGATGTCCTATGAGGTGAGAACTTCGGCTGAAAGATTTTCCACATTCCTTACATTCATAAGGTTTTTCTCCAGTATGAATAAGACGGTGCCTGGTAAGATTAGAACGCCAGCTGAAGAATTTTCCACATTCCTTACATTCATAGGGTTTTTCTCTATGCGCACCCTTTGATATACCAAGGGATGTACCATGAGTAAGAGAATTGTTATCAGGGCATCTGTATGATTTATCTCTTGCTTGAGTTCTTGCAAATTGAATAAGGCGGATGTTCTGACAGAAAGTTTGACTGGATTCATTACCGTTGCTTGCACAGCTTTCCTGATGGCCACTGAAAACCAAATTGTGTTTCAAACCTTTAGGATTTGAGTCATGTTTACAGAAATACTCTTGCAGTACTAGTTGAGAGTGCAGAAAACAGTTTCCCCTGTACTTCCCATTTTCACATACTCTCTCCTGAGGAAGTACTTTCTTTTGGGTGAATGCCACTTGCCTCAGATGTCTCTCCTGGCTGTCCTGGGGCCTGTCCAACTGACCGCCACAAGTCCAGACTTCTTCCAGTGACAAATACCAGAGATCACTCTTTGGCATTCTTTCCATTTTAACATCACAGGAGTATTTATCATTAGAAATGCTCTTATGGGAAGTTGATTTAATTTCAACTGAAGTTTCCAAATCTGAAAGAAATGGAAAAGCTTCTATAACTAAAAGAAGTATTAAGGTCAGAATGGTAGGATGGATGTAGAAAAAAGTATGTTAAGTCCTGTAATGTTGCTTTCAAATATGGTTTTGTAACTGTGATAGAGAAAAAGGGATAGAAGACTCATTGACAGGAAATGTGATGGGCTATAATATGCATATAAAAGGAGCAAAGAGAGTAAGAGAAACCACAGGATTAGCTGTGACATGTGGGATCAAGATATTCAGTGCTGGGGTGGCAGTTTAGGAAACCCACAGAAGGGGCTGCTGCCATTACCTAATTCAACTAATGATGATATAAGAGCCTAATGGGTCTACTTGCTGCCAGGCCCTCCTCTGACATGAATTCTTCACATTCCTAAACCATGAACACAGCTCTGTATCAGGAAATGGTTCTTATGTATATCACCAAAGCAGTGCAGAATAATTCCAGGTGTCTGACATAGTGAACCTTTCAGAAAGGCTGTGTAATAGGCTGGAAGAGCAACTGCACCTAAGTTACCCAGATATGGCTTCTAACCTAAGCTTTGCCACTACTAGCGGTGAATTTAGACAAAGTGCTAAACTTTTCAAAAATCATATTGCTTATCTGTCATCTAAGGACCTATAAGGTTATCCTAAGTATCATATAAGGTGGGAGTTCATCACCAAAGCAGTACAGTTTGTAATGCTCACTGCTGTCATCATTCCTGCCTTCTGCTTTGATTCCTTTGTTCTGAGACATGAAGACTTTATTAAAATTGACAGGACTAACACAGGATATTAACTCAGAACCTGAACCCTAATTCACATTCTCCTGGGCTTTTCACCCTTCTGCTTATACACATGCATACTACTGCAACTTACTTTCCCCGGTTCAGAGCCTGTATTTGTTTCTCAATGCCTTTTGGCAAAAATGTTTGTTTCTGAAATCTAGAAAAAAAGCCACAATTTACCCAATATCACCTCTTCCTATATAAGTGGGGCAATATGTATTCTTACCTGACATACGGGGTGAATTGTGTTCCCCAAAGAAGATATGTTGAAGTCTTAACCCCCAACATTACAGGTTATGATCTTATCTGGAAACAGGATCATTGCAAATGTAATTAGTTAAGATGAAGTATTACTGGAGTAGGAGGACCCTGATCCCATCTGACTGGAGTCCTTACAAGGAAAGGAGAGGAGATACAGAGACAGACACACAGGGGAGCTGACCATGTGAAGATGGAGGTGATGTGTCTATAAGCCAAAGGGCACCTGGGGCACCAAAGTTAGGAGAGGCAGGAAGGATCCTCCCCTGAAGCCTCAGAAGGCACACAGCCCTGCCCACACCTTGGCTTCAGACCTCTAGAACTGTGAGAAAATAAATGTGTTGATTTAAGCCACCTGATTTGTGGAACTAGTTTTAGTTGCCACAGGAAACTAAGACACCTGGCAAATAATCCCTGTGCCAGGCTCCTAACTGCCTTCTTTATACAACCCAATCCCCATTCCCAGTCCTAATTTTCATTCACAACTTTGTTAGTCATTTGTTTCTTCCCCACTCTGATTTCTCTTTTTTTTTTAATTGTGATTAAAAAATACAACATATAATATATGTTATATATATATTATATATATAATATATATACATATAACATATAACATAAAATGTATATATATATAATATATATATATATAACATATAACATAAAATGTGTATATATATATATATAATAATATATATATACATATAATATCTTTATAAAATGTACCTATGGCTGATTCTTGTCGATGTATGAGAGAAAACCACAAAATTCTGTAAAGCAATTATCCTTCAATTAAAAATTTTTTTAAATGCACCATCTTAACCATTTTTAAGTGCATGATTCAAGTATTAAGTATCTTCACATTTTTGTGCAGCCATCACCACCAGCTGTTTTCATCTTGTAAAATGGAAACTCTATACTGTTAAACAATAATGCTACAATCTCCTCTCAACCCAGTGCTCAGCAATTACCAGTATATTTTGTGTCTTTATGATTTTGGCTACTTCAAGTGCCTTATATATGTGGAATGATACACTATTTGTTCTTTTGTGACTGATTTATTTCACCCAGCAGACTGTCCTCAAAGTTCATCCATGTTATAGAAAAGTGCAGTTATTTACTTCCTTTTAAAGGCTTAACAACAGAGTTCATTGGGCTTCCCTGTGGCTCAGTGGTTAAGAATCCACCTGCCAATGCAGGAAATGTGGGTTTGAGCCCAGGTCAGGAAGATCCACCTGGAGAAGAAAGTGGCAACTCACTCCAATCTTTTTGCCTGGAAAATCCCATGGACAGAGGAGTCTGGCAGGCTATAGTCCATCAGGTTGCAAAAGAGCTGGACATGACTAGCAACTAAACAATAAACAGCAACAGAGTCCATTGAGTTGGACTGTGAAGAAAGCTGAGCGCCGAAGAATTGATGTTTTTGAACTGTGGTGTTGGGGAAGACTCTTCAGAGTCCCTTGGACTGCAAGGAGATCCAACCAGTCCATTCTGAAGGAGATCAGCCCTGGGATTTCTTTGGAAGGACTGATGCTAAAGCTGAAACTCCAGTACTTTGGCCACTTCATGCAAAGAGTTGACTCATTGGAAAAGACTCTGATGCTGGGAGGGATTGGGAGCAGGAGGAAAAGGGGACGACAGAGGATGAGATGGCTGGATGGCATCACTGACTTGATTGATGTGAGTTTGAGTGAACTCTGAGAGTTGGTGATGGACAGGGAGGCCTGGCGTTCTGCGATTCATGGGGTCGCAAAGAGTCAGACACGACTGAATGACTGAACTGAACTCAACACTTACAAATACCTCTACCCTGATGAGTTTTGATAGGCACATGCCATCTTTTTCCTCTCCTCTACTTCATGCATCAAAATCCCATGGATAAGTTTTTCAAACTACAAATGCCAGCTGGAAAATTCTAAAATGAACACATATGATGGGGGGTGGAGCTGGGTATGGACAGACAAGTCTGAGTAAAGCAACAGAAAATACAAATGTATTTAAAGTCCTAAAAATATTCCATGTATTCTGTAACATGGGAGATAACCCACGTGAGTTATCTTCAAAATCTGTAGCACCCATTAATGAACTCATTTGAGTTTTTAAAGCCATCACCCATAATACTTTTCATTTTAATAATGAAGTTCCCATGGCTTGTAGATTCCCTCAAATTCCAGGTGATTAAGCACATATATGGAACTTTAGTATTTCTTTGACAATAAATTTTCCACCAAAATGTAAACTGTTGGTTATACAGTTATTTTTGGATACTTGTCAACAGATAGACATCCAGGAAAGCTTGCTAAACTCAACACAGGAATGGAAAAAATACAGACAGGAAAAAATAGGGAAAAAAGAGAAACGGAGAACAGTTTTTCCTGCTATGGCTCCAAAGCAGCTGAGGGATCAAGTACTTTCCAGTGTCTAAGAGACCTTCCCTGAGACAGGTATTTGATACAGTCATCTACAAGGCCCAGTGTAAAAAGGTCTGAAACAATTTATGACATTTAAGAGTAGAAACAGGATTTCCCTAGTGGCACAGTGGATAAGAATCTGCCTGCCAGTGCAGGAGACATGGGTCCAATTTTCGTCTGGGAGGATGCTAGATGCCATGGGCAACTAAGCCCATGCATCACAACTACTGAAGCCTGTGCGCCCTGAAGCCCATGCTCTACAACGAGAAGTCACTGCAATGAGATGCCCGTGAACCACAACTAGAGAACAGCCCCACTAGCTGCAACTAGTGCCAACACAGCAACAAAGACCCAGCACAGCCAAAAATAAATAAATAATTTTTTAAAAGGTATAAACAAAATGAAAGCTCAGAAAACCTTAAGGAACCTGTACTTAACAAGCCAAAAGATTTCACAAAGAACAGGAGGTGAAACTTCTAGGATGACTGAGACTCTGGTTACACCACACGGGAAGCCTGAAATGCAGGGAATGCCTGGTATGTGTGGATGTGTCAGAGGGAAATGGCTGTGGAGGGTTACAGCATGCCTGGACTGCACTGGGCCTGGGGGGCCATGGTGCCCACAAGGGTACAGGGGTCACTGGCACGTGTCCTGGCTTCTCTGCCCCATGTGAAGTTGGCCATTGGCAGCATGATCCAGACCAGGATGGCTGGCCTGAGGAGAAAGATGTCAGGGCACTGAGCTTAGAAACAGAGGTAAGGGAAATGATCACTCAGTGGGAACAGAGGAGGAGGAAGATGGAGGACTGCCTTCTATTTCTTAGCCCAGAAGGCTGATCTGCTCTACACAGGGAAGTTGGGAAAAGGAATGATGCTAGGAATCCTCATAACAATCTGAAAATTGGAGATGTGAAGATTAAAATGAATAGGAGTAAATTGAAAAAGAACATTAAATAAAGCTAGAGGACAGTGAGAAAATAGGTGTTTTTGAGAGCAGCAATTCTGGGAAGGAAGGAGAGTTACGTCAACAAGGACTGGTGAGTTGTTTGTAGCAGTCTTCTACCTGGCAGAAAACAAACCCAGAGCAGGAGCGGGTGATGAGGTCCCAGAGCAGAGCTTACACAAAGCAGCAGAATGAATGCTATGGGAAGGGACACAAGATACGGAAAGGACAGTCAAAGATGAGAAGTAATTCTATGATAAACAAGAGGGTGCACACGCTAGAGCTAGTGGTAAGAATCAAGAAAGCACTATGAACAGGGCTGGAGCCAAGCACATCCACAGAAAGATAATTTTCATGAATGCAAATTGAAGTGTGACAAGACTGAAGAAGGCAGCCGAGCAATGGGGAAACAGAAGGTAAATAAACTCAGTCTTTGTCTTTGAAATGTGGAAAACTAGTGACCAGCGATTCCTTCTCTGAGCAGGGGATTTGGTCCTTACCTGGTTGGGTCTCTTGGTGAATCTCTCTCTCCACCAGCCACGGCTCCTCCCCCTTCTCCAACCGCAGGATCACATCTGGTTTGGGAAGCTGATGCCCTGTTTACAGTGAAAGATAAAGTACTGGGCAAAGGTTAGGAGCTCCAGCCTAGATACAAAGAAACATCCCAGTTCAAGCCCAACTCCTGACCCTTCAACAGTCCTGTGGGGGCTCTGAAGAATAGACAAGGTAGGGCTACAGAGGCAGCAAAATATACACTTCTTAAAATATACAACATATAATTATATATAAAATATACAATTTCTTAAAATTTAACAAATCAAAACAATTCCCTACCCACCACACAAAGAGAGGTCGGTCTCACCTAAAGACACCAGGTTTCTGTAGTTTTCCAGCATCACATCTTTGTACATGATCTGCTGAGCAGTGTCCAGCAGTTTCCACTCTTCCCTGGTGAAGTTCACAAGTATATCCTTGAAGGTCACCAGTGTCTACAACATGAAGCAAATTTGAGCCTGATGTGTATCTCTGCTCCCCCACTTTCCCAAATATTAACAAGAAGACTAGGCAGATAGCCCTTGGGTAGGGAAAGAGAATAGAACATAATGTATTCTAGGAATGAGTAGTATTTATGTCGACTTCTGGACAAGCCCTAAAAGGAATGGTATTAAGTATGCACTGTCTAGAAACCAGCTTCATGTTACACTTTAGGTTAAGAAACTGTCAGAAACACTCTCATTTAAATCAAGTAAGTCGTAAACAGCTAAAGCAAGGAGAATCAGTTAATCTACACGTATGTGAAATAATTAGAACCTAATACAAGGCAGGAAAAGAAGGGAAAAACAGTCTTCAATTCAAGTACAAATTAACACTTAAGAGATGAATGTAGCCATGTTTCATGACCTCAAATAATTTCTAAAACAATTTTCTTAAACATTGGTAGGCACTAAAAAATGGAGAAGAGCTTATATTTTATAGTAACAAAATAACAGATACAGAAGCAAGGTTTTTATTAGCCACATCAAAAAGAACTGTAGATGACACATAGAAGTAAAAAAACCCATTTGAATGATTGGGTGTTTTTCATCAAAGATCTGTGAAGATAAAAAGATAGTAGAATAGTGGGCTTTTTTAATGTTGAAAGAAATGAACTGTCATGCAAGAATTTCAATACTAGGTGAAAATATCTTTCAGGAATGATGAAAAATACATTCTCAAATAAAGTTAAACAGGATTTGTTACCAGCAGACCAGCTCTAAACGTATGCTAAAGGGAATTCTTCAGGCAAGGAAAATAATTCAAGAGAGAAACTTTACATCTAAAGAATGACAGATAAGAAAGACAAAGAGCAAATATTTGGGGACTTCCCTGACGGTCCAGTGATTAAGACCCTGGGCTTACAATGCATAGGGTGTGGGTTCCATCCCTAGTCAGGGAACTAAGATCCCACATGCCATGTGGCGTAGCCAAATAAAGAAAAAAAAAAAAAGGGAATATCTAGATAAATACTGTAGATTACTTTTCTTAAGTCCTTCAAAATATGTAGGACAGCCCAAAGCAAAGGCTATGTTCTCTGGTAGGGTTTTCAATACACATGAAGCATGAGGGGGTCATCTAGGAGAGAAGCTGAGAGAGGCTGAAGAAGGGTTCCCCACCCAGTCACTCTGTCCCCAGAGGACCCACCCTCCCCCAGGCTCTTCCTGTCTTCATTTTAGTTACTCCTGGATAATTACACAACGTATCCCCAAGGTCCTCCAAACAGGCAGTCCCCAGCCAGGAACTAACAAGCCAGCCCCACACCCAAGACCACCAGGGACCAGAGAATCCCTCAAAAAGGCACCAGTATCCCCAGTTCTGTCATCATCTTTGAGGGAGAAAGCTTGCTGTGTGCTCAGTTCCTCACTATGGACAAACAGCATCTCATCAGAATCCTTGATAAGCCACACATTTCTGTTCAAGCTGTGTTTCTTTGATATGAAAGGAAATAAAACAACTATAAATAAAGCAAACAAAATAGTGCCAGTCTTCAGGGGGAAGTGTCTGACATATGGATCCCTTAAGAACCCTTAACCAAAAATGGATTCCCAGTTGGAAAACAAAAAAGAATGAAGGCAGCCCAACTTACGTGGGACCGGACAGTTAGCAACTCAGCCTCCATGCCCTCCTTGTTCCTGACAGAACTTCCTGAGAAGCAGGAGATATCGAGCAAGTGAAGCTGTGGGAAAGGAAGAAACTTGAGGAGAGGTGCTGTGATCAGGGGCTTGTTAATCATGAGCCTAGATTCCCTCAGACCAGCTGCATGTACCTACACACCCACATAGACGACATCAGACTGTTCCAGAAATACATGCACAGAGACTGAAATCCCCAGGAGTAGGAAGAAAAGAGCTCCAAAGACTGCCTCCCCTCCACAATCTCTAGATTTCTGTGTTAAGTTTTATCTGGAATTGAATGGTTCTAATACTATATTGAATCCTCTCTCTTTTTAAAAAAAATCTCTTTTACTATTCAAGTATAGCTGATTTTCTATGTTGTGGTAGTTCCAAACGTATAGCAAAGTGACTTAGTTATATGCACACACACATATTCTTTTTCAGATTTTTTTCCCTTATAGGTTAAAAGGAAATCATACTATAGTTGATTCAAATCATATGTCTGTGTCTGGTTTATTTCGTTCAGTGTAATATTTTTGTCAACTACAAATTGGCACTTGTCATCTACCTCTATAAGGACTAAGTCATCTGCTGCTGCAGCTGCTAACCTTCAACACTCCCTGAAAGGAGTTCAGGGTGGAGAGCAGAAATGAGGTACTCTGTGCTCGGTGGGGGCAAAAACTGACAGGATACATCTTCAGTTAGATATTTTTCAGGAGCAGATTTAAGGAGCCCAATTCTTGTTTCTCTTCATATCTAGAAAGCACTGAAATCCTTCATGTTGATGATTGTTCCTCGTGACAAGCAAAAGCTTCACCAGACTAGCAGAAACCTTTGGGAGTATATGTACTTGATTGTATGCATTCCCCCTTCACCAAAATCACAAATATACTGACTTTCTCCCCTGCCTCTTTGGATCTCAGATGTTGTCTCCTGGGCTCCAGTCTTCGTTTTGCCCCAAATAAAGCTTAACTCACAACTTTCATGTTGTGTATTTTTTCAAGTTGACATTTTGGTTCATACAAGTTGTAGCCTGAACCAGCATTTCTCTTTTTAATGGCTAAATAATACTCCTCTGAATAGATCCACCACATTTTATTCATTCATCTGCTGATGATTATACCTAAGAGTGGAATTGCTGGCTTATATGGTAACTTTATGTTCAGCTTTTTGAGAACTCACTGATCTGTTTTCCATAGTGACTACATCATTTTACTTTCACACAAGCAACATACAAGGGATGCAACTTCCCCACATGCTTGCCAACACTTGTTATACCATCTTTTAAATTATATACCATCCTAGTAGACAGTTAACTTTAGTCAACATCCCTAATGTGACTAACACTTTTTTAGCTAGCATTCTGGATGGGCTTTCTTAGGTGGCGAAGGGGTAATGAATTAGCCTGCCAATGCAGGAGACATAAGAGATGTGGGTTTGATCCCTGGGTCAGAAAATCCCCTGGAGTAGGAAGTAGCAACCCACTCCAGTATTCTTGCCTGGAAAATTCCATGGACAGAGGAGCCTGGCAGGCTACAAAGAGTACAACATGACTGAGCATACACACACATTCCGGATGACAATCTGTCTTCCCTCTTCTTTTTTTTTTCTTTAACAGTATATTCTGTATATGAAGTATAGATAGAACTTATATTTGTCACCTTCTCCATATACTTTGGGTGAGATCTATATAATTTTGATGTCAATCTTTTTGTCAGCCTCTTGAGAAATGCCAACCTCTTCTTTGACATTCATACCAGATGTTAGATTATGTACAAATTTGATTGCTTTAAGTGCTCTAGTGTCAAGAGAAAACAAAAAATATAATTATGAGATGAGTCTGAAAAATAAAGCTAGTTTAAACACATACACACTTCTAGTTAAACTATTTGATTCAAACAACAAAAAGAGAAAACTCAACAACTGAGGAGAAGGCGATGGCAACCCACTCCAGTACTCTTGCCTGGAAACTCCATGGACGGAGGAGCCTGGTAGGCTGCAGTCCATGGTGTCGCGAAGAGTCGGACACGACTGAGCGACTTCACTTTTCACTCTCATGCACCGGAGAAGGACATGGCAACCCACTCCAGTGTTTTTGCCTTGAGAATCCCAGGGACGCGGGAGCCTGGTGGGCTGCCATCTATGGGGTCGCACAGAGTCGGACACAACTGAAGCGACTTAGCAGCAGCAGCAGCAGCAGCAACCACCACCGAAGGAGCTAGAGATGCAGTTTTTTTGTTTTTGTTTTTTTTTAAAGACCAACACAAACTTGTTCTATTTTAAACACTGAAAATACTAATATGACACGCAATTCTGAAGAAGATAAATGATAAAATGATTTCAATACGTAAAAAGTTTTTAAATGAATATTTCAGAGTAAGAAATAGAAATCGGTCCAGCTCTTTTTGCCACAAAACTTATTAAATGAAACTTATTTTATCAACGCTTGGAGCATATAACTTTTACAGTATCCACGACTAGAATACGGTCGTGTATATATATATATATTTCAAAACCAGTATAACCACGTTGGATTTCTTTTATGAACGTTAACACATTCACAGTTAAGACATTTCCTGCTCTAACAAAAAAAGAGCATGATCAGATCACGTTTAGCAGACGCTGGAAAGGCCAGATGCAAAAATTTAAACCTCTGGCCTCAGTTGGGAAGAAAAAGGAAACAGGAACAGAAGAATCCTTATTTCTCATGGGTGAGACTATGTGGCTCGGACTCCCCAGCACCGTCCGGCGCAGCGGGCATCAGGGTCCAATCCCACCAGCACGACCGCGCGAATCCAAGGGGCTCCGGGGATAGCTCAGCCCAGGAAGACCATAGGGAAGAACCCTTGTTGGTGAAACGATCGTCCACCTCAGGGAAGAGGTGAGCAAACAGCGGTGCCCGGTCCGCTAGGAAGCAAACCACGTCCAGCCCTCCCGTGCATACCTATGATCGGCACCTGCAGGCGCAAAATAACCGTCACAAAGGCAGCGGCTCGGCGAGCTAGCCCACAGCCGGGCTCTCGCGCCTCGCGGGTCCACAGGACAGGCGGCTGCAGCGTGGGCCCCGCCCGGCCTTCTGCTCCAGCCCCAGCAGCCCACGCCGCGCCTCAATCCCTCGCGCACGCGCTCCACGTCCACTCACGACCAGCCGAGAAGCGTTATCCGAACGCAAAACCCAGAGACGCTCCGCAGGGTGGCGCGGGGGCTCCTGGTAAATGTAGTCCTGGCCCTGGCTCCGCGGCCAGGCGAGCGCGCGCCTCTGCCCTGCTGTTCTCGGTTGAGAGCATAGGTTCGGCTACCTGCACCTCGTGCTCGCTGCTTCCTTTTCACCGCGGCCTGGTGGTTCCGACCCGAGGGCCGTGAACCCTGAGGACAGGTGAGCGCGTAGGCTCACGGACGTCAAGGAGATGCGGTAGGGAGAGGGGACAAGGGGCTGGCGGGTTCTCCAGGCTGTCGGCCGTGGGTAGGGGGCGGCGTTCTTGCGGCCCGGGTTTCCTGGGACGGACTCAGGCTCGGGGTGGGTGTTTTGGGGTGAGCAGCGCCAGGCGCTGGGGAAGAGTCTGACTTTCTTCCGTGAGTGAGAGGAGCAGAGGTGTCCAGCTTGTACTTCTTACTTTATTCTGGTGCTTTTTTTCAGTCTGTCTTAACACCTGTCAGTTGAAAAAAAAAAAAAGAAAAGCATAACCTAAAAGTTGAGAATTATGTTTTTTTTAGGGGGTGTATTGTTGAGCAATTAAGCCAGGGAGCAGCCTCTCAGCTTTGAGGAACCTTCCCAAGAGGTAAGGGGGAGCCAGGATATACAGGAGATTTGCGACAAAAGCCAGGTAGTTAGAACATAAAACAAAATTACGTTAAAGAAAACCAAACATCAAGTTAATTTTTTTAGCACATTTCTATGTATGGGGAGATGTAAGAGTCTGGGCTTATTGAAAGCATTCCTCTGATAAGGATTTTCACTCTCCAGGGACAGTATCCTATGTTTCTCCATCCTGAATCCCTTCAGGGTGCTGATCTGCAGTGGCCAGATCACCTGAAGGCTGCAGCATTCTTTGCTGATATGGCAAATGACATTCTTGTAACACAGTGCCTCCTCTTGGTCATAACATTTCATGAAAATTTTTTTTTTTTTTTTACTATGTCGTGGCATGTGGAATCTTAGTTTCTACACCAGAGATAGAACCTGTGCCCCCTAAAGTGGAAATGCAGAGTCTTCATCACTGGATCATTGGGGAAGTCTGCATGACCAATTTAGTCCACTGTGCTGGGAAGGCTCTCATTCCTAAATCAGGAAAAGATTCTGTTGATAGGCCATTTGATGTGCTGAGGATTTTTGTTTGGTCCTTGGTGGCTCAGATGGTAAAGAATCTGCCTGCAATGCAGGAGACCCAGGTTCAATTCCTGTGTCGGGAAGATCCCCTGGAGAAGGGAATGGCAACACACTCCAATATTCTTGCCTGGAGAATTCCATGGACAGAGGAACCTAGCAGGCTACAGTCCATGGGGTTGCAAAGAGTGGGACAGGACCGAGCGACTAACACTTTCACTTTTTCACTTTATGTTTTTTTTTTGATTAGACACTGTTGATCGTCTGAAATTCTCTGGATTGCTTGTATTACTCGTTTATTATGATCCAGTAGACGTTTTCCCTTGTTGCTTCTAACCATATTTGGAGTTGTACTATTACATTAATTATGTGTAGAGTTATATATATGATTAACTGTTTTGAGATATTAATTTTGTTGGAGGCCTAGTAACACAATTTGTAATGCAAGAGACAACAGTCTTGTAAAACAGAATATAATGCAACTGGTAACATTAATACCATAGCAAACAGAGACACAAGGCATAAATAATTTGAAAATGAGAGAGAGCAAATTAAAACAATGATTAGTATAACTAGTTGTAATCTTGACATAATAGGCCAAGTCATCTGGAGTCAGCTGGAGAAGCCAAATTATGGAAGGATCAGGTAGAGAGAAAAAGATAAATGTTTTATCTTTGTTTACAAAAGTATTCTTAGAATGACATGGTCAAAGTTCTAATTACAAGGCAGTTGCCAAGAAACTTGCGTATTTCTGTGACACAAAGCATTTCAATAACTAGAATTATGACTGGTAACATTATACCAGGACATACCATATTTTTAGAAATGCCAAATAAGTTTTGGAATATCTGTATTAATGACATTTACCGATACAATATAACCTAAGATTTATCTCCAATCACCCGACAATGCTTCTCAAGTAATTCAACATACCAAGTAAGCCTAGTTTAATATTCTTCTGTCAGATGTCTCAGGGCTCCTTTGAAGCATCTCAGAGTTGGCTAAAGGTCAAAAGAACTCTTTTTAGTTAGAATTTGACATATACAAAACTACTTTTTCGGGGCTCCTTTTCTACAAACTTTCCAAAACTTTCTGTATCCATATTAGGTTGTCCCGTATTTTTTTTTATCAAGAAATAACCAACTACAGGACAAAATCACCCTTATTTACCCAACAAATTCACTTCTATTCTTCATACCTTCGTTTACCGAAAACATAAATTCTAATCCCCTTGCACATTAAAATGCTTTCCTTAATATTTATTAATTATATTTCAGTTTTAACCCTTCAAACCTTAATCTCTAGGGAAAACAGACGTGCAGCATGTAGTTGTGAACTGTTTGTTATTGCAGCATTTCCTGGTTGGCAAACTTGGAATTTTCCATAACCCCTAGTAACATGTATTTTCTGATTTCTTTCTTCAGTGTCTTACAAGACATGTGTCTAAAAATCCCAAACATCTTTAGTTTCTGTCTCATAAGGAGACAAAAGGAGGTAAATTTAGACCTGTTTAAGCAATTAATGTTCATGTGTTTTATCTTACCTGAAATGACCTGGCTATTTAATGAATTCCCATCATTTAACTTAGAAAAACTCAAGTTACTAAAAATCAGGAGAAACTATTTTAGATATATAATTATTCCTAAAGAGTTCACTTGAAAACTCTTACCTCATTTACTTTTATAAGTTATGAAAATACCATCCTACCAAGTTAATTTTTTGCTGACAAATCTGCAACAGAAATAACATGAACATATTGACCTTCAATAAACCTAGGTACAACAAAAATAAGACCTGTCTATATTGAATAAACCAGCAAGCTTATAAGCTAGCTTTAATACTGAATGTTAATTAATATTGAGTATTTCCTCTAGATCATGTGAGCCTGGGATTCATCCTGACCAGTTTTTTTTTATATTTTGAAATATTTAATTTGTAAGTGCTTACTTATAAGCCAGTTAAATAGAACTCTTTATAAGTTTAATTTTGATAATATTTTCTGAAGATAGAGACATCTATATGTATAATGTGTACACACACATATAAACAGACAGTCTAGAGATCTCATAGCATCACTTTAAAAACTTAGTTCTGAATGAGGTATTACAATATAAATTTAGTTTATAATTAACAGTGGGAATAAATTAAATTTACTTGCTTAGATGATTAAGGCTTTATTATTTGTGGAAACATTTTTTAAGATTTCTATTTGTCCTTAATAAACCTTTAAGTGGGCTATGAATCAGATTTGGGGTGAGATGATTTCCAAATAAACTGAAAATTAAGAGTTCTGTATACTATTCATAGAACTTTAGGGTTCACTGTCTTCAAAAGCTTGAGTAAGGCATTCAATAAAGGCCCTCTGAGTGCACAGATTAGACCCAGAACAAAATCTGTTATTAACTTTGTTAGCAATGGCACCCCACTCCAGTACTCTTGCCTGGAAAATCCCATGGACGGAGGGCCTGGTGGGCTGTAGTCCATGGTGTCGCTAAGAGTCGGACACGACTGAGTGACTTCACTTTCACTTTTCACTTTCATGCATTGGAGAAGGAAATGGCAGCCCACTCCAGTGTTCTTGCCTGGAGAATCCCAGGGACGCGGGAGCCTCGTGGGCTGCTGTCTATGGGGTCGCACAGAGTCAGACATGACTGAAGCGACTTAGCAGCAGCAGCAGCAGCCCCTGAATATTGGTCCCAGTTTTTACTTTATATTGTATGACTCTATTGGTTTCCTTTAGTAAGTTTAATTAAGATTTCTTGAGGGGCATATCTACATGTTGTCTTATAATAAAAGTACCAAGCAGGAGACATAGTACCAATTGGTCCCCAACAGTAAAGGAAGCCTATCAACAAGTCTTGGTCTTACAAGGAGTCATGGAAGCTTTGCCTTCTTTTATCCCCTGACCTTTTATCTATTTTATGTCAAATGCTCTGGGGTCCCTAGTAAAGGGTTGAACCAAGGGACTCAGGCCTTTTTTTGTCAATCTTTTAACTTGGTTAACTGGCCTGTTGCCCCAAGTAATTGTTGGTCAGCTATCTCAGTGTAATTTTTTCCAGCCCTTTATGTGTGTGTGTGTGTGTGTGTGTGTGTGTGTTTGGTTTGGTCTCGGTGGCCTTGGGCTGCAACAGCTTCAGTTCCTGGACAGAGATTGAGGTTGAGTTGTGGCACTGAGAGCACCGAATGCTAGGGACTAGACCAGTGGTCAGTGGCAAGGCCCTGGCGTTTCAGCTTTGCAGAAAATAAATGCCACAAAGATGGAAAGTAGTGAAACAAGTAAAGTGTTTATTAGGAGGAAAAAGAATCCATTACTTGTGTATAGACACACGGGTGGACTCAGAGAGTTGCACCCTTGGGGCAGTTTAAATCACTTACATGGGGCATTTCTTCTGGTTTTCCTTTGGTCAGTCCTTTTTGATTTGCCTGATTTGGAGTACATATTTGGTATGTCTCAGGATCCTCCCATGCATCTCTTAGCCAAGATGGGTGTTACAGCAGAGGCCTATGGGTAGTTAGCATCATTTACTATGGGATGGCGCCCCCTCGTTTTTGTTCCCTAAGGAACTTCTCTGTGTTTGTGTACTTGGGGAATCCTCCTGACTTTAAGACTGAAAAATAAGTGGTCACTTATCTTTTGTCTGGCCAAGGCCCAGCCTCCTCAGTTGTCCTGCTGTTTTCATCTTGGAGTATGGATCCACAGAGAATGAAACTCCAATTGTTTGCCCTGAGGGCCATCTATCTCCTGCCTCAGGGTAAATAAGGTGGACTTGTTTGGGGCCCTTTAATGTTGGGGACCAATGGGTGTCCCTTTGGCCCATCCAACCTGAGATAGTATTGCATCAAAACTTTTTGTTTTAATTCCCTTAATGTCTGTTTTATTTATCCCATTTCTTAATAACCACTGAGAGATTTATCTTTGTGGGGATGAGTCACTTTAAAATTTCCCCTTGTTAGGAAAAAGTTTGTAGACTTTCCTTCAGTTTTTTAAAATTTCCTGTTGACTTACCTAATTAACATTAATTTGTTTTTATTAGCATCTGTAAGATCCATTGAGGGGAAGCAGAGGCCACAAATAAGACTTCGCAAACTGTTTTTTTTTGTTTGTTTTAAATTAAAAGAGTTCTTAGGTTAATTATTTTATGTGTGTGTGTGCGTATAAATAATTTTATAATTCTTCCATCATTTAATGTGGTTTATTTCCCCCCATAAGTACCAAGAAAACAACTGTTTATAATGAGAGCTCTCTAAAAATTTACCAGTTTAGAAGTTTCTTCCATTTGATGGCTCCATCATCTGGCCATTAATGAAATATATGATAGTAGTGACCCAAACTAATAAGATGCAAGAGGCTTCCCTACAAGACAGTGTAAAGGATGCCACCTAAGCAAGACCCAGAAGGTTTACTCCCAAAAAGAGTTTAAGAAAGTGAAGGTCTTCATTGTACAGACTGACACAATGAAGGTTAAGATGGCAAAAAGCCCCAAACAGTTGGTACAGTCAGACAGATATTTGTCATCAAATGAACATGATATGTGTGCCTTTTGGATGGCAGAGACCAAGTTCTCAAGTCACACACACATATACCACACAAGAACAGGTAGAACATTTAGTCTCAAAGACACAGGAAAGAGAAATGCAGGTTCACCGTAGAAGGGCTTTTATCGTTAAGGTCAGAATTCTGAAAAGATGTTTTATCAAGCTAACTTTCTCTAACTTGACTGTGTATGCAGAAAAAGGGCCCCATCATAGTCATTTTCAGGGTGAGATTTCCTTTAATCCCCAATTAGGTAGGTTCTTGCAAGTATGAGCTCTGTATGTACATAAATCTAGCTAGGGTGTTAGTTGGAGGTTGGCTTTCTGATTCCCCTAGCTTACCTGAGAGAATCTATTTCCCATTTTAAAATTGAATTTGTTGAGGATAAAATTTGCCAGTGAAATTATGTGGTGGACCAGTGTGCTGCTTATGAGCTTAATTCCTCTAGGTTTTTACCCTAGAGTCTTCTCTGCTCCTCTAATGTGTTTCAGTTATCCCTCTGGTAGTAGAAGACCATCATGGTGCTTTGATCACATAGTGTCTAGTTCTTATTTCTGTCCCCAGGAGAGTAAGTTTTTAAAGTTAAATTGAATGGATTTCCCTATAGGGATAGCTGGACACTATGAAGATTTGCCTTTAGCACTCCTGCAAGTTTCTCAGTTGCCTGAGAAAGCCATTGCTGGCCCTGAGATGTCCCTTCTTCAGAGCTGAAAGCTATTGCAATGTTTTCACTTTTATTCTGACAAATTCTTGCTAAGGTAGCCTTTTGAGGAAAAACATCAGGTCAACCTCCTACCTAACCACTCAGCCCAGATTACTCAGTGTCTTTCTTAGTTTTTAAAGTGTCTTTCAATTGAACAAATCCTGCTGTCTTTCATCCTGGGTCCCCCAGGATCTTCCAACTGTGTATGTGAAGTAGGGTGGTGGCAGTGGTAACTTTTTCATAGTGTCTGTCAACCAAGCGCCCCTAGTATCTTTCACCTGGTGAGCCAAGTACCTGTTGTACACCCTCAAATAAAATGCGGTATCATCAGCAAGTAGTTGGGAGAACCAGGAGAAGCAAGAGAGATTCACCATATTCATTTGAACTCTTTGAAGAGGCAGATGGGCACAGGAGGCCTGTACTAAGACTCTGGCTCATTGTAGAGTTCATGTGAAGGAGAGAAGTCAACTCTGGGTCCCTTAGTTGGTTGCCAGAACTGTTAACTGAAAAAAAATACACAACCTGAAAGTTGAGAATTATATTTTATTCTGTGAATTTTCTTAATAGCTTTGAGAGATTGCTCCAAAGAGAAGGGAGGAGCCAGGATATATAGGAGTTTTTATAAGAAAGAACTGGTAGTCGGAACATCAAAAAAATACTGTTAATTAAAGAAAACTAGATATCTCAGGTTAATGAATTTAGCACTTTTTGTGTATGGGAAGATGCAAGAGTCCGAGTTTATTGTAATTATTCCTTTGCTATGCGCCTTATCTATCTAGGGTCAGTATCCTGTGTTTCTCCATGCTGAATCCCGTCAGGATACATAGTCTAGGGTGGCTGTAGTGGCTGGATGGCTTGAAAGCCACAACATCCTTTGTTGTGACATCCTTTGTCCGCACACCTTAATCTGTTACTGAGCTGTATCACAGTAATGAGATATCGTTTCTCTGTGGCAAACTTTAAATTAAAGAATGTAAGATTGTATGAACGTTATTTCAACCATGAGTCAAAGAAACAAGGTGGGAGTGGAGTTAAACATTTATGAGATAACAGAAAATTTTGAAGACTGCCTGGTGTATTTGACATTAAGGAATTATTACTAGTTTTATAGGTGTGATAATAATATCTTGGTTAGGAGTTTTTAATTTCAGAGATAAATTCTGAAATATTTATGAGTAATACATCATTCCCAGACAGATCTGCTTCAAAACAAGAGTGATGGATACAAGAGTGTTCATTATACCCTGACATTATAATAACAATAATAGTTTTTCTGCTTTTCAGCCATTCCTGCATTCCTGGTTAAACCCTGCTTGAATGTGACATTGTATTATTACTTTAATGCACTGCCATATTCAATTAACTAATATTTTACTTAGAACTTTTTCAATGTTCATAATTAAGATTGCACTTTAATCTTTTTTTGTACTATCCTTGGAAGATTTTACTAGTCTCATGAGTAATTCGAGAAGCACAGATTTTTTTCTTCTATTTGGTAAAATGATTTTTCCCTTGAAAGTTTTGGGCTCAAAATCTTTTGGGATAGATACTGGACTTCTGTTTCAATTTTAAATGGTAGTGATTAATTTCAGTTTGTAGTTGTTAATTGAGTCAGTTCTGGGCATGTATGATGGGGAGTGTTCTGGATACTCAGGATACCTGCAAGGAACAAATCAGATGTATATTTCTATATGATTTACATTAAAATGACAGTCTTATGTACACTTCTGGATTAGGTACATAAAATCTACCTGTTGAAGATCTTTGTCTAAATAAAAATGTGAGTTCTCTAATTTTGTCCATTAAACTTGAACTCTATTAGAGTATAATACTGAGATAGAAGTCTTATATTTGAAAGTTATCAACTAACCTTAAAAAAGTGAGATTTGTAAAAATATTAGCGTAATATATTATTGCATGATTTGTTGTGATCCTTAAAGTTTCCAAGCATTCCTCATTTCTATTCACACAATGTGTCAGTTGTTTCAATATTTATATTATAAAAATTATTCAGGAAGTATTGTACCATCTGAAATTTAAAGGCCTCAGTCTCAAAACTTAGAACATAGTTCATGCCTCTTTGTTAATCCCATTCAAGTTTTAGATAGAATGAATTATCATAAGGAAATATGGACTTTGGGGACAGAGATTAAATTGAAGGTAATCAAATGAACATTTGTTTCAAAGTCACGTTTACCTTTAACAACTCCAATAAAATTCTAAGTAGGGTAGCAGCCAAATCATTAGTCCTATTAATTACGTGTGAGGTTGTTTAGGTAAATACCTAGTTACATATACAATAAATAAATTTACCTAAAACAGTTGTGATTAGCAGGAAAATTATTTTTTATTTTAAACAGTGAACTGAAAAAGTAGTAAGGTATGCATGAAATTCAAGAAAATGTGCCTTTTTTAAACTGATTCTCTTTGACTTCAATTTTTAAAAATCTTGTTTTTCTACCCAGAGCTCAGTAGTAGTCTACAGGAGAAGCCAGTATAAATAACCAAGGCAGCAGTTCTAGAAGGGGGCCAAAGATGACTATGTTGCATATCAATACAAATCCCAATAAATGTTTTAAATTGATGAGACCTTGCTGGAAGGTACAGGGGAGGGTCTACAATTGTTTGTTTTTTTTACCTTGCCTCCCATGGAACCCTGTTTTTACCTTTCTTCTTTTACCCGAACCTGCCTCTTTGGCTACAGGGAGGACACCCAGTGAAATGCATTCCTGACCTGATTGGACCAGAGAAACAAAAAAAAGTATCCAGATCTCTCAGCCCTGTTGTGCAGGTGGATGTCACATTCAGATGCTCAAGATGGCGGCCACTGACCTATCCTCAATATGGGCTCTGCCTGCACAGGACTCTGCCTGTTTCTATATGAGAAATACTAAGGGGGAAAGGATAGTGCCAGGATTCCCAGCAACTTGGTTACAGGGACCAATGTCTTTTAAAGATGTGGCTGTGGAGTTCACCCAGGAGGAGTGGATGATGCTGGACTCTGCTCAGAGAAGTATGTACAGAGATGTGATGTTGGAAAACTATATAAATCTCACCTTAGTGGAATATCAATTATGCAAGCCTGTGATCTCCCTGTCGGGTCAAGAAGACATAAGAACTGTGAAAAGCAGAATTCCCCAAGGCACCTGTCCAGACTGGGAGATTCAATTCAAAACCAAAGAGTCAACTTCTAATCAGAATATTTTGGGTGAAAAATCATCTGGTGGCATGAAAATAATAAGATTCACAATGGATGATTGGTCTTCTACATTAAAAGAAGACTGGGAATGTGGTAGAATCAGAAAACAGCACAAGATCCCAGAGGGAATTTTGAGGCAAGTGACATTTACTCAAAAGAAGACAGCATCTCAGGAGAGATTGTTTGACTATCATGAATTAGAGGAAAACTCTAAACTTAGATCAACACTTGTTTTTTCAAGGAGAGTTTCTACCAGTAAACATTGCCATAAATGTTACTTAAATATTGAGTGTTTGAAGCATAATCCAATCCTAAACAATTTTGAAAATATCTCTGTAAGTGAGAGGCTCTCTGAAAGTCATGAATTTGACAGAACTCTGTGGCATCTTGAAAGAACTCAAATAGCACAGAGAGTGTACACATATTGCAAATGTGATACACACTTCAAACATAATAATATGCTTCCTATATGCAACAATTTTCTCATGGTGGAGAATTCCTATGAATGTAATAAAAACAAAATCTTTTGTCATCATTCATCCCTTGAGCAACAGGAGCAAACTCCTACTGACGAGAAACATGAATGTAATCAGTGTGGAAAAACTTTCAAAAGGATTTCTAATCTTATTTTGCACAAGAGAAGTCACATGAGTGAGAAACAATATGAATGTAAAGAATGTGGGAAAGTCTTCAATGATTCCTCAACCCTAAGGAGACATGTAAGAACTCACACTGGTGAGAAACCTTATGAATGTAATCAGTGTGGAAAAGCTTTCAGTCAAAAAACATCTCTTAAGGTTCATGTGAGAACTCACACTGGAGAGAAACCTTATGAGTGTAATCATTGTGGAAAATCCTTTGGCACAAGTTCTTACCTTATAGTGCACAAGAGAATACACAGTGGGGAGAAACGCTATGAATGTGATGACTGTGGAAAAGCCTTCAACACAAGCTCTCACCTTAAAGTTCACAAGAAAATACACACTGGAGAGAATCTTTATGAATGCACTGGCTGTGGGAAGGTTTTTAGTGGTCTCTCATCTCTTAAAATGCATGTGAGAACTCATACAGGGGAGAAACCCTACGAATGTAAGGAATGTAGGAAAACCTTCAGTGTTTCCTCTTCTCTTAGAAGACATGTGAGAACTCACACTGGAGAGAAACCCTATGAATGTATTCAATGTGGAAAAACCTTCAGTCAGAGTTCTTCACTTATTATACATAAGAGAATTCATACTGGAAGAGAAACCCTGTAACAGTTAAGAATGTGAGGCTGCCTTTTTCATTGTCTTAAGGTGGATTTCATGGCCATTGTTTCAGTGTTTGTTCTCTAAAATAAGCATTTGAGGCTATCAATAGTCCTATAAACACACCTTTAGCTATATAACACATTTTGGTCTATGATAATTTGTTTTGTTTTGTTTTAAATCTAAGTGTTGTCTAATATCCACTATGACATTAAGTCTTTTTTGATCCATAAGTGTTTAAAATCATGTATTTTTAATATGTTTGCAGTTACCTTATTGATTTTTAAGTTAACTGTATTAAGTTCAAAGTATCTGAACTATATGATACTACTTTACTAGCTTTTTTTTGAGAGTTGCTTTCTGGCCTGGTGTGACAGATACTGCTAGTAGCCAAATGAATATTCACTTCATCCCTCCCTACTGGCAATCCTATTTTAGCTTATATCAACACGTCTAATTATAGAACTCTTTTCAGCAGCTTTGCTGCCATGCGGAGCCATTCCCCTCATTCCTGATGAATCAAATATAGACAGTATTACTGGGGACAGATCTATCTAGTGTTTTCTCTTTGCCTTTTGCACTTTGTCATTCTATCTTCCCTAGTCTTCTCCCTTTGGATATTGCACTCATAAAGCTGAATGAGTCATCTTGTGACCAGGAGGATGACAAGCATGGCCTAAATAAGGATGATGTCAGAGAGATCCTGGTTTCACAAAGATATCTTCAAATGGTTGTACCAGCACTACACTGCCTATATTTGGACATATTTTTATATGAGAAAAATAAGCTTATTGGAATAGAGTCAATACAGTAATCTTACTGTCTTTTTTTTTTTTTAAAGACAAAGGTCACAAGGTTTGTAGTTAAATATTTTATGCTGACTGTACAAATTTGGATAATACCATAGAAAAGGGAGGAATGGAAATGGATAATACCATAGAAAAGGGAGGAATGGAAATGATGTGTTGATAGAACTTTTGGGCTTAGTGTAGAGTGGATGGAGCTGAGGTCATTGAAAGCAGGTGTCAGAGAAGCAGGAAGGAAATCCCAACATTTCAGCATGAGAAAACCAGTGAGTCTTCAAGTAAAGGGGAAGTTACTGATTTTAAATGCTGAGTGAACCCTTGAGATTTGCTACTTGGTCTTACAGATACTGACCAGAGTAGCTCTAATTTATTAAGAAACAAAATACAGAAAGAGGAACTTATGATGGAAGTAAAAAGCAGTAGTTACAATTTGTCTTACTCATGTTATATGAGACATTAGATGAGCAGGCTTATATGTTGATCTGGACCTGAGGAGATGTCTAGGATGGAGATACAATTTTAGCAACATCAGGAGATAGACTGGGTAATGGGTTTTGTGGAGGTTACTAAAATTGCACAGGGAAAATGGATAGTGTGAAAAGAGAATGTCTACCACGGACCAAGGAGACCTATATCTAAAGTAAGTAAAACTAGAATTTTACTAAACCAGAACAAATTAGTGTTTGAAGAAGGAAGGTAAAATCAGTTGTTTAAATGCTACTATGAGGTTAAACTAAGATCATGGCATCTGGTCCCATCACTTCATGGGAAATAGATGGGAAAACAGTGGAAACAACGTCAGACTTTATTTTTTTGGGCTCCAAAATCACTGCAGATGGTGATTGCAGCCATGAAATTAAAGGACGCTTACTCCTTGGAAGGAAAGTTATGACCAACCTAGATAGTATATTGAAAAGCAGAGACATTACTTTGCCAACAAATGTCTGTCTAGTCAAGGCTATGGTTTTTCCAGTGGTCATGTATGGATGTGAGAGTTGGACTGTGAAGAAAGCTGAGCACCAAAGAATTGATGCTTTTGAACTGTGGTGTTGGAGAAGACTCTTGAGAGTCCCTTGGACTGCAAGGAGATCCAACCAGTCCATCCTAAAGGAGATTAGTCCTGGGTGTTCATTGGAAGGACTGATGCTGAAGCTGAAACTCCAATACTTTGGCTACCTCGAAGAGTTGACTCATTGGAAAAGACCCTGATGCTGGGAGGGATTGAGGGCAGGAGGAAAAGGGGATGACAGAGGATGAGATGGCTGGATGGCATCACCGACTCGATGGACATGAGTTTGAGTGAACTCCAGGAGTTGGTGATGGACAGGGAGGCCTGGCGTGCTGCGATTCATGGGGTCGCAAAGAGTCGGACACAACTGAGCGACTGAATTGAACTGAACTAGGTGTAAATACTGAATGGTATATTGAGGATGGGTGGTAGATTGGGATGAGTTTAATGATAAAGGATGAGGAAGTAAAGAATAAACATGGACGAATTTGGATAGTAGGAGAAACATAGGGAAGTTGCTGAAAAGGGATTTGGTCAAGGTGTTATAGCCAAACATTCCAGAAAGAAAACTCAGTCAGAAGGACAGTGTGGATAGTGGAGTGCAGTTTATGTATTTATTTATTTTTTTTAACTTCATTAATTTTGGCTGCCCCAGCTCTTAGTTGCAGCACTCAGGATCTTATAATTGCAGCATGTGGGATCTTTAGTTACAGCATGTGAACTCTTAGTTGTGGAATGTGGAATCTAGTTCCCTGACCAGGGATTGAACCCAGACCCCCTGCATTGGGAGCTTGGGGGCTTAGCCACAGGACCACCAGGGAAGTCCCCTGAAGTGCAGTTTATTACACCAGTGGGTCCGAGACAGAGTTTCCTCCTTAGCCAAGGACCCCAACCGATTTTTGTGACAACCTTTTATACCCAAAGTGTACATGTCCAAGCCCACATCCTCAGATTCTCCAAAGTCCACTCTGGACAATGTTAGTAAGAGATACAGTCAGGTTACAGCCATGAATTTACATTCTAAAGCTATCTGGACATACAATTTGGTCTACATCAATAAGTATTATTAAGATTATGTGGTGGATGTTGCATTCCTTCTGGCTCCAGGAGGTCTAGCTACAGGGTCTGCTTGGCCTGGTTTTTATCCACCTGGGAGACCTGCTTAGCCGCTGACATTTTATCTCTATGGCTTCCCAGGTATGCAGTCCAAAGTTTGCCAAGAGTGTAAGATGGAGTACCTTTTCTTTTAAAGATAGATTCAGTCCAGTCAGGGCAACCTGCTCCTTTGCTTTTTCATTCCCCCTCCTTGATGCTCTCAACTTCTAGTATGAGCATCACTCATAGGGATGTATTGTACATTAGCTCTTTTGGCATATATTTGGGTGAATGCAGCCAATCTCAGCGACACCAACCAGACAATATACTGGAGAATACAAGGTCCACATAACAAAATTAACAGAGCAACTACAACAAGATTAACATAGCCTTCCACCAATTGCCCTTTATCCATGGCCAAACAGAAGTCCAAAAAGGAGGGTTATCATTAAACATAGATTTTACCTGGTTTTTCATGTTATCTAGAGCAGCTGATACATTGCCAGATAAATCAGGAATATACACACAACATTCAATTTTAATTACAGCACAGGTCCCTCCTTGGGTGGCTGTAAGTATGTCTGCTGCTAAGTCGCTTCAGTCGTGTCCGACTCTGTGCGACCCCATAGACGGCAGCCCACCAGGCTGCCCCGTCCCTGGGATTCTCCAGGCAAGATCACTGGAGTGGGTTGCCATTTCCTTCTCCAATGCATCAAAGTGAAAAGTGAAAGTGAAGTCGCTCAGTCGTGTCTGACTCTCAGCGACCCCTTGGACTGCAGCCTACCAGGCTCCTCCATCCATGGGGTTTTCCAGGCAAGAGTACTGGAGTGGGGTGCCATTGCCTTCTCCGGTAAGTATGTCTAAAGCCATCCAATTTTGAATCACTTCCCTTCTTATTTGTATTTGTTCTTCATTTAAAGCTTGGATAGCCTTTGTGTTGTCCAGGAGGGCCTGTTTCTTGAAGTTAGTTAGAGCTTCTACTTTAATTATAGTATCTGTTGTTCCTATAGATGGTATGAACAAGGCAGCTCGATAATCATACCATTGAAATACATACCTTGCCCACCACACATGTAAATACAGCAAATTTACTGGGACTTGTTATAAGGATGGCTTAATACTTCCATGAGCAAAGGCAAATCCTAAAGTGCAGCGGCCGACCCAACCAACTGGAAGCCAAGACCATAAATTTGACCCGCACAGCCATTGAATGTTGTTAGGGGCCACCCATCGGATCCCAGGGTTGTTTTTCCAGTCTGAGCCAGGCCAGCGAGCTGGTAAATCTTGGCAATAGGTGACCTCTAATATTTGGTTACATTGCTCAGAAGATAAGTATCCCATGTATTTCAATTCTTTTGGATCTATGGGATAGTCACCAAATCCAATCTTTTGCTCCCTTTGTTCCCAGCAGATAGGGGTAGGGACAATAGGCTGGGCTTTTTCTGGAGTCATCCAAAAATATTCACCCCATATCTGGTAAAGTTGTTCAAAGTACCTGATGGATTGGCCCCTTTTATTGGCCATAGAGTTCTTATCTTTACTATTTTTTTAAGTAAAAACTATAGGCTTAAACTATAGGCTTTTGTCACTTCTGTAAAGCTTGCATTTACTTCAGATGTCACCCCATGGCCTTGATCAATCTGATTAGATTTCAGTTTATACCAAGAAAGAAGTGACAGATGGTGAGTTACCAAAGAGATTGTTGTTTCTTTGTTGTCTCAAAAAGGAACAGAGGGGGCTAAAGTCCTCTCTATGGAGGGGAGACACCCACCAAGGGAATCTATCTATTACTGACAAAGGCATTGCCCCACAAACCCAACAGTTAGAAGTGTTATGGAAGTTCGCATAGGAATGTGCCATGAGATAAAAATGTTTTGTGTTGAAATTATGGTTAGTCCCAAGATGATACAGGAAAGTCCATGTATCAGGAGTTGATTGCAGAGCTTCATTTTTACTTTTTTATTTTTAAGATGATCTTGGTTTCATGGGGATCAGTGGGGTCCTTCTGTGCAGTCCACTCAGCATCCTCCAGGTCTGCGTGGTATGTCCTCTTCACCCTTGTGTGATGGATCCAGGGAGTGACACCTGCGATTTTAACTGCTATAGGTGTAGTTAGAACAACAGTGTATGGACCCTTCCAGTGTGGGGCCAAGGAATCATACTTCTAGTCCTTGACCCACACTTGATCACTGGGCACAAATTCATGAATCTGTTCCCCAAGGGGGAACGGCACCCTTTCTTGGACAAACTTAGTTACCTGGTTTATTACCTTACTTAATTGTTCCATTTGCTGTGAAATCCCATCCCCTCTTACCTGTGGCAAATTTGCTAATACCTGTCTTACTATGGGAGTGTGTTTCCCATAGACAGTTTCATAAGGAGAATAACCATGGGAATGTGGGGTCACTCTTAATTTGAGCAAGGCCACTGGAAGTAAGTCCATCCATGAATAATCAGTCTTTATAATCCATTTTGAAAGTGTTTCTTTAAGGGTTCAGTTAGTTCTTTGCACCATTCTGGAACTTGGGCTTATATGCTGTATGTAATTTCCATTTGACATTTAGAGCTTTATATACCAGTTGAATTAAATCAGCTATGAAAGCAGGGCCATTGTCTGATCATATACTTGGTGGGAACGTGAATCTGGGGATTATTTCCTGAGGCAGACAGCAAGCCACTTCATTTGCTTTTTCAGTTCAGGTGGGGAAGGCCTCCACCCATCCTGAGAAGGTACATACCATGACCAGTAAATAACGATCATGTTGGCAGGGTTTCATCTCAGTAAAGCCCACTTCTAAATGTTCAAAGGTCACAGTGTCCTTTAACTGTATTCCTGGAGATTTCTGCTTATGTCCGGGGCAGCATTGACCTCTGAGCAAGCAGAACAGTTCTGGGATTCCATTTTACACAGGGAAGAAAGCCGTGGTATTAAGAAATATTTCCAAATTAATTTTTACATTTTGTCACATCCCAAGTGGGTAGTCTGGTGTACCTGAGACACTAATGAAGGGGCTAATGCCTCGGGAACTAGCAGCCTGTGATCCAGCAGTTCCCACAAACCCTTTTCACTTTTGGTGGCCCTTTCTGTTTCTGCCAGCTGGTCTTGGGGCAGGGTATACTGTGGGAGAGTTGAAGTTAACTCCGGCATTGGCATTCTCGAGAGCACAAGAGTCTTAACAGTCCCACCCCCAGCGCCTCCAAATTCCTCAGCCACTTGTTTTGCGGCCCTATCTGCCAGTCGGTTTCCCCCGCCATTGCCGGGTGGCCTCTTTATTCTCTGCAACCAACAGCAGGTCATCTATGTACTATTATAGCCAGCATCTAAACCTTTCTGGGTGGAATGAGTCCAGGTTGGAAGCCAAGGCTCCCTGAAAATGGTCGGGGAATTCTTAAATCCTTGCAGGAGGTGAGTCCAAGTGAGTTGTCATTTGGTGCCCCCTGCTAGATCTTCCCATTCAAAGGCAAAAATGGGCTGAGATACTGGAGTAATGCAGATACAAAAAAAAAAAAAAAATGCGTCTTTTAGATCCAGGCAAGTATAGATCTTAGCACTAGGTGAGAGGAGGCTGAGCAAGGTATAGGGGTTAGAAAAAGTGGGGTATAGGGTTACAGCTGCTTGTTTGACCAGTCTGAGGTCCTGCACAGGCTTGTAATCTAGACCCCTTCCTTCCTTACAGGTAGGATTGGTGTGTTCCAGGCTGACTGGCATTCAATCAGGATGCCCGCCTGTCATAGCTTATTAATATGTGGCAAGATGCCAACTCGGGCCTCCAGAGGTAGCAGGTACTGACGTTTCCTGACTGATATGGCATTGGGTTTGAATTCTCCTACTACCGGAGCTTGATATTGGGTGAGCCCCGCCAGGGCGGGGGGTGGGGCGGGGTATATTCTGCCCAAACCTCAGGGAATTGTCAGATCTGCTCTCTCTCTCATGATTGTTTAGCCCATCTGGTTTCCCTTCCAGAGGGTCATACAACCTCCATTCATCTTTAGGGGTTTTTGAGAGGGAGAGTAAATAGGTGGTTGAGCCCACCCGGAGAGTGGGCCTGTCTTGGGGGGAAAAGGTCACTTGTACCCCCAATTTAGACAACAAGTCTCTCCCAGCAGAGGTACTGGGCATTCAGGAATTCATGAGTCACTTGATGTCCCCCCATCTGGCATTTCCAGGGTAAACATTTAAATGGTCTGATCAGCTTTTCCCCAGTTACCTCTTCTATAGCATTGGCCTTTTCTGAGAGGGGTGCCACCGGTTTGGTCACCACTGACATTTCTGCTCCAGTATCCACCATAAAGTTAATAATTTGGTCCCCCACTTTTAGTTTTACCACGGGTTCTTCATAAGGGACCTTGTGTCTTTGAGCCCTGGCACCCCTATTCAGTCTCTAGTCTGGCCAGCCCTATAACAGCCGATACCAGTTCGTTTCCTCTGTTATTCTGGGGGCATTAATTTTTCCAGTGACCAAAGCCCTAGCATCAGGCACATTGGTTTGGTTGCAGGGCTGTCCTGGGCTTCCTTGCAGGAGGCTTGCCAGGAGAACAACCCCAATTTAGAGAGGGTGGAGGTTTGGGGGAAGACCCAGGGAGGGGTCTTCCCAAGGCTGTGGCCAGTACCACGGTCCTCTGGTCGGCTCTCTTGTTACCTTCTCTCTGTTCTTCATCAGCCTCCTTTTCTGCCTCCACATCTCTGTTTCTGAATACCTTATCAGCAATCTCAATTATTTGTGAGCTGGTCATGGCTAATACTCCATTTGCCTTTTGGAGTTTGTCTGATATCAGGGTAGGCTTGAGATACAAATGCTGTGTTGTAGCCAAACACTCCGAGAAGCAAACTCACTCAGAAGGACAACATGGATAGTGGAGTGCAGTTTATTACACCAGTGGGTCCGAGACAGATTTCCTCTTTAGCCAGGGACCTCGACCGACTTTTGTGAAAATCTTATATACCTTAAGTGTACATGCTCAAACCCACATCCCCAAATTCCTTAAGCCTAGCCTGGGAAATGTTAAAGAGAGATACAATCATGTTACAGTCATGATTCATAATTTAAAAGGTCAGCTGGTTATACATTGTAGTTTACATCAATAGGTGCCGTAAAGATTACAAAAGTGATTGACTACATAGGGGATGGAATTCCAGTTGAGCTAGTTCAAATCCTGAAAGATGATGCTGGGAAAGTGCTGCACTCAATATGCCAGCAAATTTGGAAAACTCAGCAGTGGCCACAGGACTGGAAAAGGTCAGTTTTCATTCCAATCCCAAAGAAAGGCAATGCCAAAGAATGCTCAAACTACCACACAATTGCACTCATCTCACACGCTAGTAAAGTAATGCTCAAAATTCTGCAAGCCAGGCTTCAGCAATACGTGAATTGTAAACTTCCAAATGTTCAAGCTGGTTTTAGAAAAGGCAGAGGAACCAGAGATCAAATTGCCAACATCCACTGGATCATGGAAAAAGCAAGAGAGTTCCAGAAGAGCATCTATTTCTGCTTTATTGACTATGCCAAAGCCTTTGACTGTGTGGATCACAATAAACTGTGGAAAATTCTGAAAGAGATGGGAATACCAGACCACCTGACCTGCCTCTTGAGAAATTTGTATGCAGGTTAGGAAGCAACAGTTAGAAATAGACATGGAACAGTGGACTGGTTCCAAATAGGAAAAGGAATATGTCAAGGCTGTATATTGTCACCCTGCTTATTTAACTTCTATGCAGAGTACATCATGAGAAATGCTGGGCTGGATGAAGCACAAGCTGGAATCAAAATTGCTGAGAGAAATATAAATAACCTCAGATATGCAGATGACACCACCTTTATGGCAGAAAGTGAAGAACTAAAGAGCCTTTTGATGAAAGTGAAAGAGGAGAGTGAAAAAATTGGCTTAAATCTCAACATTTAGAAAACTAAGACCATGGCATCTGGTCCTATCACTTCATGCAAATAGAAAGGGAAACAGTGGAAACATTGGCTGACTTTATTTTTTGGGGCTCCAAAATCACTGTTGATGGTGACTGCAGCCATGAAATTAAAAGACACTTACTCCTTGGGAAGAAAGTTATGACCAACCTAGACAGCATGTTCAAAAGCAGAGACATTACTTTTCCAACAAAGGTCCGTCTAGTCAAGTCTATGGTTTTTCCAGTAGTCATGTATGGATATGAGAGTTGGACTGTGAATAAAGCTGAGCTCTGAAGAATTGATGCTTTTGAAGTATGGTGTTTTAGAAGACTCTTTGAGAGTACCTTGAACTGCAAGGAGATCTAACCAGTCCATCCTAAAGGAGATCAGTCCTCAGTGTTCATTGGAAGGACTGATGTTGAAGCTGAAGCTCCAATATTTTGGCCACGTGATGCGAAGAGCTGACTCATTTGAAAAGATCCTGATGCTGGGAAAGATTGAAGGCAGGAGGAGAAGGGGATGACAGAGGATAAGATGGTTGGATGGCATCACTGACTCAATGGACATGAGTTTGGGTAAACTCCGTGAGTTGGTGATGGACAGGGAGGCCTGGCGTGCTGCAGTCCATGGGGTCGCAAAGAGTTGGACATGACTGAGCAAGTGAACTGAACTGAACTGAAAGTCTACAGGTCTTGCATAGTGTTTCATAAAACTCAGTAGGTGTTTTCAGTTTCCTTTTGGATTACTTCGGTTAGGTTTTGCCATATTAACAAGCTTTCGGGCCCCCCTCTTGAGACATTGCAAAATAGCCACCCCTTCCTTCCCTCTATGTTATAGTCCTAATCAGGCCTTTCATCAGGGGTGGCTAATTCTGCCCACCACTGTGGGTTCATGATACCCTCAGGGACCATTTCTCATAGCAATTTTCTAGTCTCAGTATGGATCCTGTGTCTTTCTTCAGTGCTGAAGAGGGAGAGTAGCAACTGAATTATGCCATCTCATGTAGGACAGTGGGTTGGAAAAATAGTCTCCGTCAGCCTGATTATGCCATGTGGCTCCTCCGAGTACGGTGGAGTGTGTTTCTGCCAATTTAATATGTCCATAGAGGAAAACGGTTGGTAATGACAAGCTACAGGAGGTTGGTGGTAATGTCCGTCTGCTCCCTGAACTGGGGCTGTTGAAGCTCTCTGAGGGGCATTTGTAGTGGAGCCCTTTCCCCTTGCTCCTTGGCGGAGTGCAGCCTCTGTTAAATTCCAGTGTTTCCTTCCCCCTTCCCTGTCAGTACTCACTGGGAGAGGTGGGTATAGTTTAGGAGGTTCGTCTGGGGCTGAATCCTGTGGGTGTTGACTAGAAGCTCCTTTGCTGGGATTGGAGCTTGCCAAGATGGCAGCTCTATGATCTCTGGGGGAGCTGGTGGGAGGGCAGCTGCGGGAGCCCCAGCAGGCCCTGGATTGGGCAAGGTGGCCTCCGGTCCAGATGGAGCATTGGACGGCAGTGGGTCATCCAGTATGGGGGAAGGTGCAAATCGTCCCTGTCTGGATCCTGCAAAATTTCTTTTTTGTCATCAATTTTTGTACCATTAATATTTTCCGTTTCCCTTTCTGAATGTAGAGCCTTGCCCAAGGAGGAGGATCTCGAGTCAACCATAGCTACGAGTCAATATATGGATATTGATCCGAGTGTCCTGGCTCTCCTGTGACTACTGTATAGACTGCTTCCACTATTTTGAAGTACATGGTGCCCTCTGGTGGCCATTCCTACCCCATAGTGGGCCATTCGACCTCAGAGTATGCGGAGGTGGTTAGGCACCATCTTTACCCCATAGTGAAAGTGAAGTCGCTCAGTCGTGTCTGACTCTTAGCGACCCCATGGACTGCAGCCCTCCAGGCTCCTCCATCCATGGGATTTTCCAGGCAAGAGTACTGCAGTGGGTTGCCGTTTCCTTCTCCAATGCATGAAAGTTAAAAGTGAAAGTGAAGTCGCTCAGTCACGTCCGACTCTTAGCGATCCCATGGACTGCAGCCTACCAGGCTCCTGCATCCATGGGATTTTCCAGGCAAGAGTACTGGAGTGGGGTGCCATTGCCTTCTCCATCCTACTAGCACTACACATCTAAAACAGGAAGTGGTGTTTTGCTGCTGCTGCTGCTGCTAAGTCACTTCAGTCGTGTCCAACTCTGTGCGACCCCATAGACGGCAGCCCACCAGGCTCCCCTGTCCCTGGGATTCTCCAGGTAAGAACACTGGAGTGGGTTGCCGTTTCCTTCACCCCAGAGTCTCCTCCAAATCCCTTCTTAAAATTTTAATCATGCACTCCAATACAGTTGCTTTAGATTCACTTCCCCCCATCTTGCTTACCTTCTTGGACCTTCTTCTTCCTTTTCTTTTTGTTCTGTCTACAAAGTTCTCGGTACCCTATGCACTTCTGCTGTTTCCACTCAATGAAACACTTAAATTGCCATTGGGGTGAGAAGAGCCTTACCTGCCGGATCCCAGAGGGAGAAGGGGGATCGGCGTGTCTTCACCTGCTGGTTGGATGGCCCAACCAGAACACCACATGGTCTAAGTCTGTTCTACCTTGGTGGGCTTGATCAGGTGCAGATGAAAACACAGATGGGTTAAATATCCCATGTTCCAGGCCATCTCCGGAAAAGCCAATTCATACTCACTTATGTATCCCCCTCCTTCTAGCCTGACAATTCTGAGGGGATCAAGAATTTCACAACAGATGGGACACCTTCTTGAGGAGGGCAGAATATGAGCACACAAAGACCAAGTTTCTTTCCCCAAAATCTCTCTCACAATTGCCTGGTAATAATTCACCCCAAGACGATGCGGACACCACCTTCTTTGTGACATTCACCCAAGTTTTTCCTTCAAAAGCCCTCTCACAATCGCCTGGTAATAATTTACCTCAAGACAATGCGGACAGCACCTCCTTTACAACAGTCACAGTCAGTGTCTTCCCCATTCCCTCCCAGGGGTTTGATCAGGCCCCCTCTTCCACCCTGCTGGGTGGGAACCTCCTTACCCAAGTGCTCAACTCCCTTGCTGCTGTTCACTACCCACTAATATGAAAGATCCAGGCCTCGGGAAATGGAATCTTTCCAGAAGGGAGAGGTGCCTTGCCCCCTCTAGAAGATCTGAGTCTCAAAGTCTCAGAGTAGCCCCAAATAGGACTTGTCTCCTCATAGTGAGGAGCTTCCCAGCCAATGCATGAAATGTTATAGCCAAACGCTCCAGGAAGCCAACTCAGTCAGAAGGACAGCGTGGATCAGTCAGTTCAGTTCAGTTCAGTCGCTCAGTCGTGTCCGACTTTTTGCGACCCCATGAATCACAGCATGCCAGGCCTCCCTGTCCATCACCAACTCCCTGAGTTCACTCAGACTCACGTCCATCGAGTAGGTGATGCCATCCAGCCATCTCATCCTCTGTCGTCCCCTTCTCCTCCTGCCCCCAATCCCTCCCAGCATCAGAGTCTTTTCCAATGAGTCAACTCTTTGCATGAGGTGGCCAAAGCACTGGAGTTTCAGCTTTAGCATCATTCCTTCCAAAGAAATCCCAGGGCTGATCTCCTTCAGAATGGACTGGTTGGATCTCCTTGCAGTCCAAGGGACTCTCAAGAGTCAGACACGACTGAAGCGACTTAGCAGCAGCAGCAGCAGCAGCAGCAGCAGCAAGAGCTGTCTTAAGAGTGAGCTGTACAATACAGCTTGTTTGGTTCCTTAAGAACTACTTTTTGGCCCAGAGAAGCAGATAACTGCTAATTGCTATGTTTCCTCCTTCTCTTTTACTAACAGTACCCCAGTTTTGCTTAGAAAACATGTGTCCAGTTACAAAATTCCTTATCCCAGGTAGGTTGCATGGCCAAGATGAGTCATTCCCCCTGTTCTTGGCCAGCAGAAAGAATATAGAAATGAGACTATAGATTTCATGCCAAGATAATCTACCAAGAGTGAAATGAATGAAAGACTGGTCAGAGGCTTTAGAGAAGAAGACTATGTATGTGAAAGCGACCCCCCGCCCTCCCCCTCCCCCTGCCACCTCACTGTGCTCCAGTTACCAATAGGCCTCCTCTGGAGAAGACAGTAAAACAAATAGGAAAGTCTAAGTGAATGATGAGAGTCCAGTTGAATAGAAGGTAACAACAAAGAAGAGAGAAAGTTGTAACTAGCTGGTATGAGTCTCAAATAGTTTTTTCGTTTTGGGCGTTTTTGTTTTTGTTTTTTTACAAGAGGTAGCAATTGATTAGAACAGCCTATAGATACAGAGTGCATGGGAATAAATAGCCCTTTCGTGTGAATGTTGTTGAGTAAGTTTTTTCCAAGCTTCCCTGGTGGCTCAGTGGTAAAGAACCTGCCTGCCAATGCCAATGCAGGAGATGTAAGAGATGTGGGTTTGATCCCTGGGTCAGGAATATACCCCGGAAGAGGGTATGGCAACCCACTTCAGTATTCTTGCCTGGAGAATATCCCATGGACAGAGGACCTTGGTGGGCTACAATCCATGGGTCTCAAAGAGTCAGACACCACTGAAGCAACTTAGCATGCACACAGAGTTTTTGTCAGGGGGTAGCCAAGTTTGCTAATACAAAGAAATGAAGGGAATTTGTAGGGAAGTTATTGAGGAATAAAGGAGTTTTCTTTATCACTCAGGGAGATCTCAGAGGGCACCATGGAAAGTTTCCAGAAGGGTATGAATTTGGAGTTTATGACTGTGGCATGAGGAATACAGAAGATTGTCATGATGGCTATATAGACAGAAAATATCAGAGCTGAGGGTAGGCTGATACTGGGCTGTGACCAGTGAAAACAAAATTTAGAGGGGCCTAGATTAAATCCCAGCAGGTTCTAAGATGAGGGATATTCTAATAGGATTCACACGTAGCTTGGAAATGTCAGGTCCATTTATTTCTCTCCTTTGGTTCTTGTCTCATCATAACAAAGATTTGGAATGTCAAACTAATTATAGCTCAGGCAGGATTTCTCGGCTCCTATCTCATCATAGCAAGGATTTGAGACAACAGACTGGTTACAGCTCAAGCAGACAGATCTTTTATTTAACAGACAGAGGATAGTACACTCCCTAGATGTGAGAACAGGCCAGCCCTGAAGGATTGGCCACAAGCCCTCTTGACTTCCCTTTTTATTCTCCCCATCTCCTCTTGATTCTGCCCTGTACAAAATAGGGTTTATATCCGCCACCAGTCAGGAAAGGGAATGCAAATGGGCATACACTCAAGGCCAATTGACAGTTGCAAGTTACACAACAACAGACTCTATTGTGCATATCTTTCCCACAACTCAGTCTGCTATAATCAGATGTATGTATATTTAAGATATTTATGAATCCTTAATCAGAGAAGGCAGTGGCACCCCACTCCAGTACTCTTGCCTGGAAAAATCCCATGGATGGAGGAGCCTAGTAGGGTGCAGTCCATGGGGTCACGAAGAGTTGGAAACCACTGAGCGACTTGACTTTCACTTTTCACTTTCATGCATTGGAGAAGGAAATGGCAACCCACTCCAGTGTTCTTGCCTGGAGAATCCCAGGGACGGAGGAGCCTGGTGGGCTGCCGTCTATGGGGTCACACAGAGTCGGATACGACTGAAGCTACTTAGCAGCAGCAGGAGCAGCAGCTGCTGCCTAAGGTTACTTGAGGACACAGCTGCCATGTGCAGGAGTTGGAGAAGCCCCTGTGGTTAGTTTGCATCCACCATGTGCCTCTGCCACATGTCACTGTGGCTTATTTCTGTAGCATATCTGTGAGTTCTCCTTGCCATGCCTGGGGTGGGGTTTAGAAATCAGCTTGCATCCTTTTTGGCTAGGCCACCGCTTGTTGCTTGCTCATGCTTAACTTCCTACGTAACCTTTCTAGGTGCTCCTGGAAAGGAGCACCTGCATCCATGCTATGGCTCCAAATATTCCTTTTGTTCATTAGGTGTTTGCAGCCCTCCAGGGTATAGCAGTAGCAGGCAGCAGTTAGAAAAGGATCCCAAAATGCATGTGGTCCTTGCATGAGGAGATCATCTTAAATGATGTTCAGCAAAGGAGTTGTGGTCTGCTTAAATGGCGGTTGGAATTTATGTATTAGTTTTGGCTTACCAATAACTTGGTACACCAGAAGCTGTGGACTCAGGCCCAGTCTCACCCAGCATATTTCACCTTGGTTTTTCCTTTTTATAAAGATTGAGTCATAGCTTTCATTCTATATCTTTTTAAAAAGCATATCTTTCTATGTCAGTGCATGCTGTTTCATTCTTTCATTGATTTCATCCAAATAGCTTAGTATTTGACTATGTGGATATATTATAATGTATACTTAATCCATTTTATCTTCCAGATACTTTGTAATAACAACCAATACTGCATGAATAAGATTGTTAATATATTTTGCTTTCCTTTCATCTGTGCTCCACACTGCTCCCAGGGTGATTAGTGTAAGGCACTAATCTGATTATATTACTTTTCACTTTTAAATCTTCCACTGTCTTTTCCCTCCTTTTAAATGTTTTACAAGACCTTTTATGCTCAAACTTTTACCTGTCTTTTCAGGCCACATCCCTTGCTACTCCATCTCTTCATTCTCTCTGGACCTTAACCTGGCCTGTTAATCCTTTAGGTATTGTATCCTGTATCTGCTCTAACATACTTTTCAAACTTTCACAGTATTTCCTATTTAATTATGTATCTTACCATCTAAACTTTAAGCTTTTGTAAGATGGGAACTCTAACTTGTTAATTGTTTTATTTCTAGTACTTGGCCCATAATAGGTACTCATTTAAATATTTGTATTTCCGTCCCCCACCCCCACCCCGCCCCAAATTATGTGTCTTTTGTTTACTTAGTGTTTCAGTGGAGGATGAACTTAAAATAAGAATTGGGTTTTAAGTGATTGTATAAGGCAAAAATTGCATGGAATCAAAATGTCTTTTCTCTTTAAGCACGAGAGTCACAGTCAGGATAGCAAGATATTCCAACAATTGACAGGCATGCAGAAACTAAGACTGTTAAGAGAACTGTAGTTTAATTATTCATGTTCCCTCCCCCTGCCTCCTACATCCTCAAATTCGTATACTTTGGTCACTGTTCATAGAAAAGGAGTGAAATGACCCAAATACTTGTGTCGGTGCTGTGTTCTTTAGGCTACTGATGGAAGCAAAAATTCATAAAACCTTTCTGGGAGACAAGTAAGCAGTATATGTGCAGAGTGAGAATATTCCTAGCCTTTAACCTAGCAATTTTTTCTTAGCTTTTATAGAAGAATCCTTCATTCAAACATGTATAAGTGCTGGAGTCCAGCTCCAGCAGCCAGGGAATCAACCTGAAGAGATGGTCGGTGTCAGCGAGTAATGATGTAGCCTCTCATTTTTTTTGGACTGAATATTTATTTCAAGCTTAAGATTCTCTTTTATACTTTCACAAAAGCATTAGGTCAGAGGTTTGGCATTTTCAGTTCCCCCTGACCCAGATTTGTTGTCTCCATAAATCATTGTTGCCCCTCAAAAGGAGTTCCTGCCTCAGCGATTCTCTTATCTACTTCTCATGAGTCCTTGTGAATACATAGTAACTCATGCTAATGTCTGGGCTGCATACCACATTCCTCAGTTTATTTCTTATCTTTCTAAATCCAGTTTGCCCCTAGTATCCTGAGCTCACTTTCTCTAAAAGGCTTCTAACCACTAATATCTCCAAAATTCCTAATCTCTACAAGCTATAGTAAAATATGCTAACATTACAACATTCCTTAAATCTTTAGCTTCTAACTATTTTAATTATTCCTAAGCCCTAAAATTCAGCAAACTCCTTTGCCATAAACATTTCCTTCACAAATAGGTTTCAGATAGCAATCCCTCCCATGGCCTCAAGCTGCTGCCTATGTGCTCATCCTGGAACACTCTTCTGTAAAGGTCCTTGAACGAATGTCAATGATTAACCCTATGAATTATTCTCTGAGCACAGCTGCAGAAGGCTTTGTGCCTTCTCATGTTCCTCTCAAGACCAATAAGCACCTTAATATTCTTGTCAGTCAACTCAGCCAAGGAGAGGAAAAAACAAGTCAGAATCACAAGGCCTAACTCCTTCATCCCAGGTCTGTGCCTGTGGGACAAGGAGAGGGAGTTGGGGCTGTGCCTCCATTTTGTCAGTAATGCCTAATGTGGCTCTCGACATATAAGTAACAACAGTTACCTGAGTTTCATACTGTAGTGAAAAACTAAAATTCTTAAATTCCCTCTAATAGCTAATTGTTTTTTTAAAATTATGTATTTCCATAAAATGGAATATAATATGCTCATTAGAATGTTCTGTGTTTATTGACAGCTGGAAATATACTGTATTTTGATTTTTAAATTATTGCTGTTGTTCAGTTGCTAAGTCATGTCCAATTCTTTGCAACCCTATTGACTGCAGGATGCCAGGTTCCTCTGTCCTCTGCTCTCTCCCAGAGTTTCCTCAAATTTATTACCATTGTGTGAATGCAGCTATCTACCATCTCATCCTCTGCTGCCCCCTTCTTCGCTTTCAGTCTTTCCCAGTATCAGGGGGCCAAAGTATTGGAGCTTCAGCTTCAGCATCAGTCCTTCTAATGAATATTCAGGGTTGATTTCTTTTAGGATTGACTGGTTTGTTCTTCTTGCAGTCCAAGGGACTCTCAAGAGTCTTCTCCAGCACCATAAAGCAGCAATTCTTCGGTGCTCAGCCTTCTTTATGGTACAACTCTTACATCCATACATGGCTACTGGAAAAACTGTAGCTTTGACTATACAGCAAAGTGAAGTCTCTGCTCTTTAACACACTGTCAAGGTTTGCCATAGCTTTCCTTTCAAGGAGCATTCAAGCATCTTTTAATTTCATGGCTGCAGTCACCATTCTCAATGATTTTGGAGCTGAAGAAAATAAAATGTCACTGTTTCCACTTTTTCCCATTCTGTTTGTCATAAAGTGATGGGACTGGATGCCATGATCTTAGTTTTTTTAATGTTGAGTTTCAAGCCAGTTTTTTCATTCTCCTCTTTCACCCTCATTAATAGGGTGAAAAGTTTTCACTGTCTGTCATGAGAGTGGTATCTTCTGTGTATCTGAGATTGTTGCTATTTCTAATGGTAATCTTGATTCCAGCTTGTGAGTCATCCAGCCTGGCATTTCACATTTAAGTTGAGTATGACCATGTTTTTGTTAAAATATATATTGTAAATATGTATGTATATATGTGCATTGAACTATCCTAGAGGAATATATTCCAAAATATTATCAGTGGTTATTTCTGAGTCATAATTTTTTTTGTTTTACTTCTTTGTTGTTAAAGTTTCTAGGTTATGTAGTAAATGGAGCTAAGTTGTGTATTTTTTTAAAATAGTAAACAATTCCATCATAAACTACTTAATTTTCAAAAGCATGATTTTAATATCTTCAGAGTTATAAATATATTTTCTCAGGCTATTGTTGAATATATAAATTCTAGCCATTTAAAAATATCAGATAACTTTTTTAAAAATATATTTTAAGCCAGCTTTTCTGTCTACAGTTTTTTAAAGGCACGTTTTGAAAATGTTGCTAAAGGGCCTGGGCTCTTTTTAGACTTCATCTAAATTGACCTCTAGGCAAAATTCATAATATAAGGGAAACAAATGAGATGTAATAATAAGGAAACATATGTTAGATAAGGCAGCCAGGAAAGGCTTCCATGAGATGGTGACATTCAAGCTGAAACCTGAAGGAAAGGAAAGGAGTCATCCATGGGGAATTGGAGAGGTGGAGGGACAGAATAGCTTTGTAAGTAGAATAACAAGAACAAAAGTCCTCGTTTGTTTATTTAAATAAATCATAGGTCAGTGGAACATGGACAGGCAAGGGGGTAAAGAGAAGAATATATGAGACTGGGTTGGAATGTAGGCCACATACCAGCTCCAGCATGAGTGTATATTTTATTTGAAGAGCTATCAGTTCTTTAGAAATCTTTCCTCAGAGGTTGAAATTATTGCTTTTTTAAAAATTACACTGGCTATTGTAAAAATCCTGGGAAACTAGGAGTCTACTGTAGCAGTTCTTGTGTGAAATTTGAATTACAGAAAATTGTCATTTACTTAGCATAAAGAGTTCTATTAAGACAGTAATTAACATATTTAACATCAGTAGGAAATTCACAGACTAATAAATGTAATGACATAAACTGTCCTATAGTTTAAGAAAGGCATAGCAAACAGGTAAAGTTATATTTTTCACCAGTCAGCAAAATTTCACATTGAATCTGAAATTTCTATTTTCTGATCAATTTCCATTTTTATATATAATGTTTTCCTCTGTGATATTGAGAGTATTGGTGATAGAGAATGTAATACTTTAAAAAATAAATTTTTAAAAAGTTTTAAAAGTATAATAAATTTACTACCTTTCCTCTCTCCTACCCTTTAAAGGTAGACTTTTTGAAAGTGTTACTGAAGACTTGCTCTCTTTCTCCCAAGTCATTAACACCCAGTCTCCAAGGTCTGCTGCCTTTTTGCTTTGAAATTTCTTTGAAGGACTGAACAAGTTTCCTGTCCTGAGACGTGCTGTATAATGTTCAATAGAAAGTTATTTGGAGTCATTTCTCAGTAACAAAACTTGATCCAGCCTTAACTCTGTGTGGGTATCTTAAGTCCCGTGAAGCATTGGTTGCTGCTTTCTAAGACAATATGGAATTCTGGTAGTAACTTCTTGTTTTAAAGTTGAAGCTTAATACTTTTTTGGGAGACTTATAAAAACTCTTTTTTTTTACTGAAACATAATAGAGAAATGTGTATAGCTTAGTGAATTTTCTCAAATAGAATATACTAATTAATTGGCCCCTAGATCAAGAGAGAGCCAAACAAGTACTTTTACCACTTTCCCAATGCTGGCTCCATCCATCCATCCCCTCTTACCATGTATTAATTATCATGCTTCTCTAGTTTCATGTATATTTTAAACTACCACAAACTACTGTGTCAAATTCATTTATATTTCTTGCATATTCATCTTTAAAGCAACCATTTAAAATATTATCCATTGTTAGCTCACTGGCCTTGATTTGGCCCATAGGCCTTAGTTTCCCAATACTTGTGTATTGCAAGTTTCCATCTAGGATCAGTTCATACTGCCTGAAGAGCTCATTGTAGTATTTCTTTTAGTCATAGCTGTGCTACACAAATTCCCTCTGTTTTTGTTTATCTGAAACATCCTTATTTCAACGTTGAAGGTTTTTTTAGTTGGTATAGAAATCTAGACTGGTATCAGTATCAGTTCAGTAACTCACTTGTGTCTAACTCTTTGTAACCCCATGGACTGCAGCATGCCAGGCTTTCCTGTCCATCACCAACTCCTGGAGCTTACTCAAACTCATGTCCATAGAGTCAGTGATGCCATCCTCTGTCATCCCCTTCTCCTCCTGCCCTCAATCTTTCCCAGCAACAGGGTCTTTTCCAGTGAGTCAGTTCTTCACATCAGGTGGCCAAAGTACTGGAGCTTCACCTTCAGCATCAGTCCTTCCAATGAATATTCAGAACTGACTTCCCTTAGGATTGACTGGTTGAATCTCCTTGCAGTCCAACAGCCTCTCAAAAGTCTTTTCCAACACCACAGTTCAAAAGCATCAATTCTTCGGTGCTCAGCTTTCTTCACAGTCCAACTCTCACATCCATACATAACCACTGGAAAAACCATAGCCTTGACTAGATGGACCTTTGTTGGCAAAGTAATGTCTCTGCTTTTTAATATGCTGTCTAGGTTGGTCATAGCTTTTCTTCCAAGGAGCATGCATCTTTTAATTTCATGGCTGCAGGCATCATCTGCAGTGATTTTGGAGCCCCCTGCCCCCCCCACCCCTCCCACCAAATAAAGTCTCTCACTGTTTCCACTGTTTCCCCATCTATTTGCCATGAAGCAGTGTGACCGGATGCCATGATCTTAGTTTTATGAATGTTGAATTTTAAGCCTACTTTTTCACTCTCCTCATTCACTTTCATCAAGAGGCTCTTTAGTTCTTCTTTGCTTTCTGCCATAAGGGTGGTATCATCTGTGTATTTGAGGTTATTGATATTTCTCCTGGCAATTTTGATTCCAGCTTGTGCTTCATCCAACCTGGCATTTCACATGAGGTACTTTGCATATAAGTTAAATAATCAAGGTGACAATATATAGCCTTGACATACTCCTTTCTGTTGTTCTATGCACATTTCTAACTGTTGCTTCTTGACCTGCATACAGATTTCTCAGGAGGCAGGTCAGGTGGTCTGGTATTCCCATCTCTTGAATTTTCCACAGTTTGTTGTGATCCACACAGTCAAAGGCTTTGGATAATCAATAAAGCAGATGTTTTTCTGGAACTCTTTTGCTTTTTCTATGATCCAACTGATGTTGGCAATTTGATCTCTGGTTTTTTTCCTTGTCAGCACTTTAAAGGCATTGTTGCATTATCATCTGACTTCCATCATTTCATTTGAGCAGGAAGTTTTCAGTCTTATTGTTGCTCCTTTGAAGGTAATCTCTCCTATCCCATACCAGTTTTAGATAACCAGGTTTTACTTTTTATTACAATGTGCCTGCTTGGAATTTGCTCAGCTTTTTGAATCTGTAGATTATCTTGCATCATTTCTAAGATTCTTGAGTGAATTCCTCAACTATTTCTTCTGTCATTCTCTCTTCTTAAAAGACTGTAACTACACATGTTAGAACTTTTGAGTTTGTCCTAAATGTCTGTGCCTTACACTCATCTTTTTTCCCTTCTCTCTCCTCTGTCTCTGTTTTAGTATGGATAATTGGATAATCATGACAACAGAGTCATAAAAATATTGCAACTCTTTCAGAGCTACAATGGTTTCCTTCTGGTGTTTCACATCTTTTGAGTATGCAAACCTAAAATACTTGTATATCTGAAATACAAACTCCTTATACTACATAGATTAAAATGTTCATATTGGATGTTTACCCTTTCACATGTATTGAGATGGTCACACTATATGTCACTATTGTTTCTTTGTCAAACAAATTGGAACTGAAATAATATACGAGTAATTTAAAGTACATCATATACTTTATTTCTGCCATTTTCTTTTCTATCTTGTATTTGGCTGGCCATTGTTACTGAATTTCATCTTGAAAAACAAGAAGCTTTTCTTTTAGTCTTCTGCTACCTCTGCAATAGCTTATTTAAAAAAACTGTTATGTTAACCATGGAAAGATGTACTACAGATTTCTGTACTAAAATTGAGTGAAAGCAAAATTGCCAGCACTGCACTGCTATGACAAAGAAAGCATACTGTATAAATGAAAATATCCAAACTTTCACTCTTTTCAGTGTTTTGACGTATCTTTTATTGTATAATTTAGGAATTAACTATATTTTAATGTATTTGATGCATTATCTGTACTTTAATTAAATGAAAAACAACAACATAGTTCTTATTTTCTGAAGTATTTTACCACAAACGAACAAGAGGAACTTTGGGTGAATTATGTAGTTCAGAATGATGCTGCATGAAGTAAATTTTAGGGGAAAGTTCTTATTTTTTATAAAATTATCCAAGCAACATATCTGGTGAACTGACTTTGTGGTGGCCTGCAAAGACACTCTGTTCCTGAGTGCCCCTCACTCACCTGAGCATAGGCCTGTTCCCATTTTTTCCATCATTCTTCATTCTCCCTTGCTCCAATAAGGAGACCACATTTGGTTTAGAAATAGAAAGTCCTGCTTATAAGGAGAAAACAGATAATTCAACATATTATGTTTTTCCTAGATCCTAGGGAAGAGAAGCAGTAGAAGAACCAAAGCAGAATGCATGCCACTTCCAACTTGTACCAATTTAAAACATTACTTCAAGAACATGGACTACAAATTCAGCCAGGCAACTTGGAGCTTATGTCCTGATATTTCCTATGGAGAAGGCAGATTCCTAAATTCAGATTCTGAATTTGGAGGAATAGTACCCACCTTAGACCAGATTCCTATAGTCCTCCATCATTACATTCCCATACAAAAATTTGGGGCAGAGTTTAATCAGCCTCATTCCTCCTGGGAGAAGTTTATGGTCATACCTCTGAATGTAACAAATATATTTGAGATGATAAATATATTCTTGTTCATCAAAGATTGCCACAGGATGCAAGGGAAATTAATCATATTGGCCACCACTATAGGAAAATGGGGTTTATAGAGTGGAGCTGTTCTAATAGTTTGAGGCTTTGAATGGTTCTAGAAAAGTAAATATTAGCTGCTATGTGTTTTGTTGTTACATTGAGTGGAAAAGAAATATGTTAGCTTTCACCTTGTGAAAGAACATGAAAAAATATGCATTAATGAAGCACTTACTGCTGCTAGGTCGCTTCAGTCATGTCCGACTCTGTGCGACCCCATAGACAGCAGCCCACCAGGCTCCCCCGTCCCTGGGATTCTCCAGGCAAGAACACTGGAGTGGGTTGCCATTTCCTTCTCCAATGCATGAAAGTGAAAAATGAAAGTGAAGTTGCTCAGTCGTGTCAGACTCTTCTCGACCCCATGGACTGCAGCCTACCAGGCTCCTCTGTCCATGGGATTTTCCAGGCAAGAGTATTGGAGTGGGGTGCCATCGCCTTCTCCGAAAGAAGCACTTATCCAAGTGCTAAATCATGTATTTCGTGTACTAAATGCAAGAGAAGTTCTTTAAAAGGAGCAGTCAGATGCCTCAAAGATAAGACAATCTTTAAAATGGGAGAATAAAGAATGGGCAGGTATATGTAGAGATGAAAACATAATTGATTTGACAAATATGTGATTACAAAAGAAATGTTCTTGAGCAAAAGAGGAAAACAACCTTGGCATTTTCCTGTGATGTACCTTATTTACAGTTATTTCAGACTGATTAAGACAACTAGTCAGATTCAAGTGTAAACATGAATTATCATAACCTTAGGTCCAAACTGTGACTCAAAGTTAAAACCATAAAATATCTAAAAATGCTTCTGTATCTTTATGTTTACAAAAGCACGCTACTCTTGATATCAATATTATGATAGTTGCAGTTTAAGAATCACACTTGCTGTGAAGAAACAAACTCAGCCAGTACCACATTTAATTTACTATAAATCAAAAGATTTATTCATAGCTTTTATGAATTTGCTTTTTAAAAAAGCCAAAACATTCCCATAAAAAAAAAAAAAAAAAACAGAAAACTCCCACATCAATTTTGTCCAGTATAACTTCTTAGAACTCTAAGATTTTGCCACACTCATTACAATGGTGGTTTTTCCCCAGTATAATTCAGTAGGTTTGAAATACTGAAGAAAGTCACCCTGTGTTAAGTTCATTTATAGGGTTGCTTTTCCCCCCTTAGGAAGAGTATTTTAAAATTTCTCATTGTGTTTGACTTTTCTTCATTATGAATTTTCTAATCTCCAGGAAAAAGTACAGGCTTCCCTGGTGACTCAGCAGTAAAGAATCTGCCTGCAATGCAGGAGATGCAGGGTTGATCCCTGGGTCAGGAAGATCCCCTGGAGAAGGAAATGGCAAAGCATTCCAGTGGTCTTGCCTGGGAAATCTCACGGACAGAGGAGCCTGGCAGGCTACAGTCCATGGGGTCGAGCTGGACACGACTTAGTGACTAACCCACCACCACCACCACCATCAACAGATGAAGAATCTTCTCAATACTGATTGATTTCATCTTCTATTGTTACAAAAGAGAATGAGCAGCTATTAATGGCTTTCCCAAATATTCCTGGGGGTTTTCTCCAGAATACTGACTACAGCATAGACCACATTTTAATCACAACATATTCACATAAGGCTTCTTTTCAAGAGTTCACTGAAGTCAAAGTAAGGCATTAACTACTTTTTTTTTTTTTAACCTATACATTCTTAGGTTTTTTCTATTGTGTGAATTCCCTGGTGTTCAGTAAGGAATGAGTGGTAATTAAATGAATTTTCATATTCATAGGGGTTCTCTAGAGTGTGTGTTCTCTCATGTTTAGCAAGGTTTGAGCTCCAGCTGAAGGATTTATTGCATACCTTACATACATAGGGCTTCTCCCCAGTATGAGTTATCTGATGTAGAATGAGGGAAAAGCTCCTACTAAAGGTTTTGTCACATTCAGTACATGCGTAGGGTTTTTCTCCAGTATGAATTTTCATATGTTGTGCAAGGGATGCATGCCATGTGAAAACTTTACCACATTCATCACATTCATATAGCTTTTCTCCAGCATGAATTCTCTGATGTTTGATAAGGAAGGAGTGGCAACGGAAGGCTTTACTGCATTCATTACATTCATAGGGGGTTTTGGAGGTATGGACACTCTGATGTCGGGTAAGATGTGAAGAACGGCGAAATGCCTTTCCACACTCAATGCATTCATAAGGTTTCTCTCCAGTGTGTGTAATCTGGTGACGAATGAGTTCAGAGCCACTGCTAAAGGCCTTCCCACATTTCCTGCATACATACTGTTTCTTTCCTATGTGAATTCTCTGATGTCGAGTGAGGTTTGAGGCACGACTAAAGGCCTTTCCACATTCAGTACACTCATAGGGTTTCTCCCCAGTATGTGTTCTCTGGTGTTCAATGAGGAAAGAAAGGTAACTGAATGTTTTATTACAGTCTTTACACTCATGGGGTTTCTTTCCTGTATGTATCATCTGATGTTTTACGAGGTTTGAGATCTGGCTAAAGGTTTTCCCACATTCCTTACATACATATGGTTTCTCTCCAGTATGAGTTCTCTGATGTAACACAAGGGAAAAGCGCCGACTGAAAGTTTTTCCACATTCATGGCATCCATAGGGTCTCTCCACAGTACTGACATTCACATGCTGAGACAGGGCTTCTTGATGTGAAGCTGTCACTTGCCTGATGCATCCCTGATTTCCCTGCAGCATCTCAGTATCACCCTCACATTTCCAGCCTTCTTTAAAACTGGAATACTCAGAGCCTTGGCTTAGAAATCTTTCCATTATCAAATACTGGGATGAATCATCTTCAAATATGACATTTTTTGGAGAAAACTCTTTGATCTCACCATTTGACTTTGAAGCTGAAAAAACAAAGCAAATTTTTTTTTTTATTTTTTGTATTGAGTAACAAACGTCATTCTTCCATTTTAAAATGAGAATTACATTGAAAAACATATCTTAGCATTGCATGACTTTTATAGTTGTCATGTCTTTGAAATCTGAGCAGTATATCCAGAAATCCAGAAATTCAGAAGACATTAAATAAGAAAGATGTAGGTGAATTAGGAGACTAAAAATAAGTAATTGAAGGTGAGGGAAAAACAAAACTATTAGTAAGATAAATAATTGTAAAGGATAGGTGGTTAATCATCCTCACCTCTATTTAAACTTTATTTGCTGTCAGAATGACTTGAAAATGACAACTGCATCTGCAACTCTGGAAGTTTAAAATTATTTCCAACTTGGTATACAGATTCAACAAAATTCGAATCAAAATCCCAGCAAGTTATTTCACAGATCTCAACAAACTGACTTTAAAGTTTATACAAAAAAGAAAATGACCTAGAATACTTAACATAACACTGAACAAGAGTCAAAGGACTGACTCTTGACTTCAAGACTTCTGTAATGCTATAGTAATCAGTATAGAGCAGCACTGGTGCAAGACTAGACAAGGAGATAAACAGAACAGAGCAGAGAGTGCAGAACAGATCTGCATGATTAAAGTCAACTGATCTTTGACAAAGGAGCAAGGACAACATAAGAAGCAAATACAGCCTTCTCAAAAAATGGTACTGGAACAACTAGACATCCACATGCATAAAAATGAACCTAGACACAGATTACATTGTTAACAAAAATTAACTCAAAATGGATCACAGAACTAAATGTAAAATACAAAACTATAAAACTTCTAGAAGATAACAAAGGAGAAAACCTAGATGATGTTAGTTATATTGATGACTTTTTAGATATAACATCAAAGGCACAATCCATGAAAGAAGTAATTGATAAGGTGGACATCACTAAAATTAAAAACCTCTGTTCTGAAATAGCCAATGTCAAGGGAGTAAGAAGACAGGATGAAAAGACTGAGAGAAAATATTTGCAAAAATACATATCTGACAAAAGTTACTACCCAAAATATACAAAGAACTCTTAAAACTCAACAATAAGAAAATGAACAACCCAATTTAAAAATAGGCAAAAGACATGAACAGACACCTCACCAAAGAAGATATATAGGTGGCAAGTAAGAATATAAAAAGATACTCAACATCATATGTCATTAGGAAATTGTAAATTAAAATGATATACCACTACACACCTATCAAAATAGCCAAAATTCGATTCTCTAACAACATATGCTGGAAGGATGTGGAAAAACAGGAAATCTTATTCATTGCTGGTGGGAATGAAAAATGGTACAGCCACTTTGAAAAACAGTTTGTCAGTTTCCTATAAAACAGAACATCCTCTTATCATACAATTCAGCAATCACATTCCTTGGTATTTACATAAATAATTAAAACATGTCCACACAAAAACCTACACATGGAAGTTTACAGCAGCTTTATTAATAACTGTCAAAACTTAGAAACAAGATGTCTTTCAGTAAGAGAATGGAAAACCATGATACAGCCAGACTATGAGATATTTCTCAGCACTAAAAAGAAATGAGCTATCAAACCATGAAAAGGTATAAAGGAATAAGCCTTAAATGCATAATATTAAGTGAAAAAAGCCAATCTGAAAAAGCTAAATACTATGAATTCAACTATATGATACTCTGGAAAAGGAAAAACTATGGAAACAGTAAAAAGATCCATGGTTGCCAGGGGTTGGGGGAAGAGAGTGATGAATAGGCAGAGAATAAGAATGTTTAGGGCAGTAAAACTATTCTGTATCATACTAACATATGGATACATGTCATTAAACATTTGTCAAAATGCACAGAATGTACAACACCAAGAAAGAACCTTTAAGGTAAACTATGGACTTAGGGTGATACTGATATGTCAAGGTATGTTCATCAGTTGTGAAAAATGTAATACTGTGGATGTTGTCAGGAAGACCAAGCAAGGGTGGGAATGGGCAGGGGAACTCTGTACTTTCCACTCAGTTTTGCTGTGAACCTAAGACTGCTTTTTAAAAAAATAGTTTATTAATTAATAGAAAAATCATTATATTATTTGCAGGGAAGGTTTAAGATATTATTAAAATGCTAAAGACTGAGAGAGATAAATATACAAAGTCATTAGCATTCCTATAGAAAAGCAATATAACTTCTTAGAAAAGAAACTTTAAAAAGTTTCTTAAGAATAAATTCAATAACAGGGGTACAGAGATTTTACAAAGAAAATTCAAAATCTTGAGAAGCTGTACAGGTAACTCCTAAAAGTGTACTTTAACTCAGCATCAGTATCACGGGGGCTTGTTAAAAATGTAAATTCTTGAGTTCTACTCCACACCTAATCACTCAAAATTTCTGGAGAGGGGCCTGGAAGTATGTTTTAAAACAATCCAGAGGACTAAAATTTGAGAAGCACTGTGATCTCTCTCAAGATCTAGAATATTCAGTTGCCTACTGAATTTATATACTTGAGTATCCCAAAGATCCAAAATTTAGTAAGTTACAAATTGATATAATCTTTCTTTTTTCAAACTTGCTCATCCTTTTTTTCTTCCAAGAAATAATACCACCAGCAAAAAAAGTGATGTCAATCACAATTCCTCAGTCATCGTCATGTCATTTATCTAGTCAATCACCAGGTCTTTCTGAGTTCACGTCCTTACTTTGTTGCCATTTGCATACCTTCTTCCATTTCCTGGACACCTCCATGGTTCAGGTGATGATTACATCTAGATTACCTTATGGAAATAACTCTTAAATGGCTATCCTGTTTCCTAGGCTTGCTTCCAATAAATCTGTTTCCCAAACTTCAGCCAGAAGGATGTCACTAAAGTGCTCGCCAGCCTAACATCTTTGGATGACTTCCTATTAGCCTAGGGATGAACTCTAAGTTCATTAATACGGCCTGTAAAATACCTGTATGATCTGACCAGTCAGTGCTTTCCAGAACCATCCTTAATTCTCACCATTTTCCTCCTACACTTTATACTTTTGCTCAGTCTAAACTGAACCTCATCCTCTCACTTTATTAGCATGATCTTTATGCATGCTGTAACTCTGAGGTTTTTTTTTTCCCTTCACTTATAAAATATGAATGGCTCCCAGCGTGTACAGATGGAGTAAGTACACTCTGGCTGCTCTCCCACTAAGTACAAGTGAAAACCATGAACAGTGCATAAAGGAGCTAGCTGAGCACTCTAAAAAGGTAAATGGTAGCAAGCTGACTGCAGAAGGAAGTCAGAACACAAAGTAACACAACTGGTGGTGAGTTTCTTGTATTTTTTCCCATCTCCACTCTCTCCAGGCCTAAAGTTAAATGCAATCTGAAAGCAAGAACTGGGCAATAGGTAAAGAGCTCCAAGAGAAGCCTCTATTTCTGTCTTATAAATGGGAAAGGGGGTCGATACAGAGAAATCTTGTTTGTTCATTTCCCATTCTCTTCTGCTCAAACTCAAAGCACGCTGCAGCAGGGATGGCCATATAGGCAATTAACACTCCAAGGCAGGGTAACATTTCCTCCCTCAGCAGAAAAACCTATGGTCCTAAGAGTACAGGGGTAATACCCCTCACCCTGTTTTTTCTCTCCGTCCCCTTGTTGCATGGCTACAGAGGCAGACAAAGTTACAGAAGTGCAAAGAGGAACCTAAAGGTCTACCTTTCTATCCAGAAGACCTGAAAGAGGGGGCCCTGCGAGCCAAAAAGGAAAGGGGAGATTGTGAAAAAAGGAGCTCAAGAAAGTGATCTCATAAAGTTGTGTATGAAATTCTGGGCTCATCCTTGAGCTGTGCATGCATGGATCTGACCCTAAATAGCACACCTAAAGCTGAACCCACTGTCTAAGTTCCAGAAAGGCCACTAAGAGGTGCTTATGGGGACAAATAAAATAGACCTGCAAAGGCTTTGAAAACCAGACTGTCGTTGGAACCATGTACAGAGAAAACAGGTTAGAACTTATCCATATTGACAGCCTGCTTAAATAAAGTTAATATCTCAACAGGATTTAAATAAGACCCAAAGTCTTAATATTTAAAAAAAAGTTACAACTCAGAGTTACAGGACATAGAGGAATATTTCATCATCCCACAAGGAAAAGATAATCCAGTTATAAACACATTTATGAGTCATTTATATATGGATAGTGCATTAAAACAAAATTAGGGAAAACTGTTATTCTGATGTGAAAATATTCCAATTGTATAGAAAATATCCCTATACTTTATACATGATAATGAAGTACTATATAGTGAAGTGTCAAGATGTCTGTAAATGACATTATTCAGCAAAAAAAGGAATGAGGTGAGGCAAATACAATCAAATGTTATCCAGTATTAAATCCATAACTGACTGTATTGATTTATGCAAAGATAGAAAAATAGAAAAAAAATAGGGAACCCAGAAACATACACAAAAACTTAACTTTCTGAAGACTGTTTTGGCTATTCGGGGTCTTTTGTGTTTCCATATGAATTGTGAAATTTTTTGTTCTAGTTCTGTGAAAAATGCCATTGGTAATTTGATAGGGATTGCATCAAATCTGCAGATTGCATTTGGTAGTATAGTCATTTTCACAATATTGATTCTTCCTACCCAGGACACAAAAACTTAATTTATGAGTAACCAGTGAAGGAAAGGACAGACATATCAGTAAATGGTACCTTGAGAAATGGAAGACAACAAAGAAGACACCAAAATTGACCACTAAGTCATGTGATACACAAAAATAAATCCAAAGTGAACCATGGATCTAAATGTGAATGGCAAAACGACTAGGCTTTTAAAAAAGAAAATCTAAGAAAACATCATCATGACCTCATGGTAGGGAAATATTTCTTAAACACATCCAAAAAAAAAAAAAAACCTCATAAAGGGAAAGACTGATGAATCTGACCACACTAGAATTAAGATTTCTGTTCATTAAAAGAGGTTTTAAGGGGAAAAGTAAGTCACATGTAAGAGAAGATATTTGAAGTGAACAGAATTGCAAAGGATTTGTATCCAAAATTTGTAACTCCTACAAAACAAAAAAGGAATACAATAAATGAGCAAAAACTAAGAGGCACTTCATAAATGAGGGTAAATTTATAAAAATTTTAATTTATAAATTATTTTATAATTTTATACTTATTTTATAAATTTATAAAAATACTGCACAATAAACATCAGCAAAAATGAAAAGGTAAATTTATAAAAATTTTAATTTATAAATTATTTTATAACTTTATATTTATTTTATAAATTTATAAAAAATACTCAATAAACATATGAAAAGGTGCTCAACTTCATCAGTAATTGTAGAATGCACATTTAAACTATATTAAGCTCCCACTGCACACACTCCTGACAGGTGTGCTATCTCCTGACAGGTGTGAAGATTATGATATCTAATAGTACATGGTGTTGGTAAACATGGGGAGCAAGAGGAACTCACTTATGGTGTCTGTGGAGTGCAAAGTCAGTAAAAACACTTTGGAAAACATTTTGGCATCATCTAATGATGTGAAAGAGGCACATCATCCTCTGGCTCAGCAATCCCAGTTCTAGATATAAACCATAGGAACCCTGTGCCAGGATGTGCCAGGACCCAAGGACAACAGCAATGTTACTTACAACAGCCCTAAACTGCAAATAACCCAAGAACCTGTCAATAACAGAATGGATAAACTGGGTTGTATCTACTTGTACAATGAAACAAACTCGTAGATCAATATGCAAAATACCTGAATACTATAATAATTTTGAGAGAAGTAAATTAGAACATACATATTATGATTATCTGTATAAAAAGTTCACAAACATACAGATGTAAACAAGTGACTAGAGACACAAACAGTTGAAAAAACTATAAGAAAACCAAGGAAGTTACTATCATTAAAGAAAATTAATTACCTTTGCAGGGGGTGCAGTGGGGGTGACTGGGATGAGCACCCAAAGAGCTCTTAGGGACTCAGGACTTCTGTGTTTACTGACCTGAGTGGTAGTTACATGGGTGTCTTATAATAATTTAAGCTGCATGTTTATGTTTTATGCCTTATTTCTGTGAGCTATTTCACCTTTCAAAAAAGTTATGGGGGAACAGTTCCTCAGAACTATCTGAGGTGCTGTCTCCCGGGCTGCAGTGCTCATTTTGCCCCAAATAAAATTTAACTCGCCAAAAAAAGGGGGTACTGGAAGGAGCACACAAAAATTTCAAGAGCTATATTAAAGTAGTGGTATTCGAGGCTTTTTATTCAACTCATTCTTTGATGAGGAAGTTTCTGGGCACTTGTCCCACCTTGTGACTTTCAGCCATACGGGACTCTGTTTCCATGTCCTTATTCCTGAAAGTCTTGCTCTCAAAGTCAGAACTCTGTTTTCAAGGCATCTTCTGTCCTGTCACTAGTCCTTCCATTAGCTTCTTCTCTTTAAATGTAAATGTTCACCTGTTATCTCCAGAGGACCACTCTCTAAAGGCCAGTATATTTCCAACAGAGGTTGGCTTCAGAATCAACTACAGAACTTATGCAAATTGTCATAAATACATACAATTTAGGCTCCAAAGGTCGTCTATGTCAGAATCTTAAATGGCGGAGCATGGCCATATTGATTTTTAAAGAGCTTCACCAGCAATTTTATTTCAACCTAACATGAAGAAGGCTTTCAAAGCCCTTCTCAATCAATCTCATTGCTTCTATTTTTTCCTTCTTAATACAAGATTCCCACTTTTACATTCCTAATTTGAATTCTTTTCTAAGACATATTCCAGTAGTCTGTTGCACCTCTCTACTTGGAAATACCGTCCTCTACTCACACCATGCATATCTCAAACTAATTCACCACATTTTCTCAAAAACTGACCCTTTTTCTGTCTTTTCTATTCCTGTTATTACTATCCCTATTTCAATTACCCAGGTTTTTAACACCAACTGGAAATTCCTTTCTTCTCATTGTTGAACTGCCAACTTGAGGACCTCTAACCAAGTTATTTACAGACCCACTATCTCACTATGCCATGCCTTCTACTCTCTGAGGCATACTACCTAAGAGAAAGTCTTAATGAGATTAAAAAATAAATATTGTTAATATATTAGTGAAGGAATAAACCCATTAATTAACCAAAGCCTAATGAATCACTTAAGAGGGTTAGAACAGCAATATAAAGGAAAAAATATACACCTTTTAACTTAAGACAATAAAAGCACATATGTCAATTTTTGAAAGAAAGAGAAGAGAAATAAAGTGAGAAAAAGGATGAGAAGAGAACTGAAGGCAGACAGGTAGGTAGGTGTGAAGTGATCCCCTTCACAGGGGAAGGCAAGACTGTGAGGGCAAGACCTCACAGTTCCCTCCCGTATCTCTGGTACCTTTCAAGGAAAACTTTCTATCCAACATATAAAAAAAGTACTGCTTTCTCACTGACTGGTTGGGTTGTTATTTTAAAAAACTTCATTACCAGCTTCTCACTCACTCACCTGGAAACAGCTCTCTGCTTACATCTCCATTCCCCAGCCAGGGCTCTTTCCCTTGTTCCAATAAGGAAACCACATCTGGCTTAGACATGTTAAGACCTGCTTGTGGAAAATGAAATACATTCAAAATTAGTCCTTGAATCCTTACCAAAAAAGAGGCCATTATTAGAAATGCCAGATATAAATATGAAAGATGTCAAAACACTAGTTGAAGTTATAATCCTCCTCTTGAAAGAAAAAAAAAAACAAAAAAAACTTTCCTTCCTTGGGAATATTCAGTCAGATAATCAAGATTCACAACAGTCATCCTAAAGGTCAAGTTCTGCATGAGAGGAGATGAGAGGAAATACCTACCCAGTGACACCAGGTGGCCATAGTTCTCCAACATTACATGTCTGTACAAATCTCTCTGAGCAGGCTGGAGCCATTCCCACTCCTCCCGGGAGAAGTCTATGGACACATCTCTGAATGTCACTGACCCCTGAAATGACATACATACATCTGTACAACCAGCATCTATGCTCCCAAAGGCCCTGATCAAGGAGTGAAATGAGTCCACTGTGGAGGGTGGACAGTGTACGTAAGTAGTGCAATGACAGTTTTCAGTATTCTGAGTTATTATTAAGAATATAAGTAAGAGCTTAGCTGTTTTGTTTTATTCTGTAGTTGAAGAAAAAAAATATGCTTTGTCCTGAGATAATTTATAATTTTGTGACTGTACATGTGAACAACATGTAAACATTCTTAAGATCTCACAACACTTTATGAATAATGAAGACAATCCCTTTATGTTTAATAAGGGATGTATATTTTCCTTAATACCAGCCTACTTTAGCGGGGGCTTCCCTGATGGCTCAGCAGTAAAGAATCCGCCTGCCAATGTGGGAGGCACAGGCCACATGGCTTCGGTCCCTAGGTTGGGAGGATCCCCTGGAGAAGGAAAGGACAATCCACTCCACTAATCTTGCCTGGGGAAATCCCATGGACAGAGGAGCCTGGGAGGCTACAGTCATGGGGTTGCATAGAGTTGGATATGCATTAGTGACTAAACCAACAACAACATTTTAAAATGATTTGACAAGAATTTCTTCATAGTCACTACTGGCTGTAGCATACAGCAGCAGCACCTGTTTAAGGGACACACACCCAGGTTTATCCCAGGCATCCCCATTTCTGAGAAATAGCTGTGAAACTTGGAGACAATTTCAGCAAAGTCATGGAACAAGAGAATAAAGACTAAAGTATAAGAACATTCCAGGGTGGAACCTAAAGCTTTTTCCCTCAGGGTTGGGGGAATAATAAGCCCCTGCTTTGCAGCACTGGAGTGATCCACATAGCCATTAGGCATGAAGGGGATTTTTAAAAGTCCCAAACTAGTAACAGTTCCAGAGGTATGACAGAGTTATATTTTACAGTTAAAAACAAAAATTCAAGTCGCTATAACTTGTTATAGATTATTGGCTAATAAAGGAAGCTGTTTCCTAATATAATATACTGCACTGGGATCTGCAGTACAGAAGGAAACTGGACTCCCAGCAAAAGTTGGAGAGCCTCTGGATTTGGAGACAAGCATGAAAAAAAAGCAGGACAGAGAAATGAAACTGCATCCAGACGGAATAATTTGGACTGGATGGCCTTCTTGTCCCCCACCTCTGTGGAGCACAACTGCCTGCCAAGCATTTAGCCTCAACTAAAACAATCAATAAAATAATAATAATAAAATAATCAATAAAAACAGGACGAATAAGTGAAAGAACGGCAGCGGGAGAGAGAAGCCTAAAGCACTCCTCATTCCACCCAATTTGTTTGGCAAAAGGAGAACGGGACAGCCAGGTCTACGTTCAGACCCCGCCCACATCGGGACAGCGCCCCCAGCGCCGAGCCCTCAGCGAACCCTCTCACGTCCTCTCAAGCACAAGAGAGGGAGGCAGGGCAGGTACAAGGGTAGGGGTTACAGGAGAAGGAAAGCCTGTGTAAACAGCTGCATTTAGAAGAAAGGAAACACAATTTACCTGCGACATGGCTCAGGGTAGGGCCGGCTGAGAACGTAGCGTGGAGGGCAGAGCTGGGGGAGAGAGAAAGAAGCTGAGGCACTGCCCGCGGCGCCGTGCGGGCGAACCGGGCCGGGCTGGGGGCCAGTCGCTCCGCAACCACCGCCCTCGTCACGCAGGATCAGGGGCGTCCACGACAGCTCCCTCCTCGCCGCGGCAGGGGCACCCAGCCTGGGCCGGACCCGAGGCCGCAGCGCCGCAGCCTTTAACGGGGCCGCAGCTGGGGCATCTCCTCCGCGCTGCCGGCTGGGCAGCCACGACTTCCAGAGCTCGGGATGAGGCCACCGCCCTTGGTCACCTCAGCCCCGGCGGGGGCCGGCTCGGGCAGGGCGGACCCTTCTCCTACCTCGGTCAGTACAGGACAGTTCTTGTCTCTGCAACGGGGACCCCGAGCCAGAGTCCCGCAAACTGCCCCTTCCGGAGCCTCAGCCACCGACCGCGACCAGGCCGCGGCCTCAGACAGCTCTGCTTCCCAGCACCCACCGCGGCCTCCGCGCCTCGCGGGCAGAGAGCCCCCCACACGACAACTCCCAGTAAGCCCCGCGCCCACAAGGTGAACGGGGCCTCAAACAACTACACTTCCCAGGGTCCACTGCGGCTTCAGCCTGAGTCCAAGCCATCCACGCTTGGACTACTGTTCCCAGAGTCGACTGCAGCCCTTGCCTTTGCTTCCAAGACTTACAGTCCAGACGGCGGCAGTGGCAGGACCCTCCTACCCGAGGGACTCTGACTCCCAGACCCTGGAGTCCGGTGTGGCAGCTCAACCACCGCGGTCGGGGCGGCCATCGGCGATCGTCCCCAAGCCGAGCCCAGATTGGCGAGCTGTCCGCGTGAGCAGAGGCGGCAGCCGGGCTTCCACCCTGAAGCTCCAGAGGGAGCCCCCGAGAGCTCTGTTCCTCCCCGTGCTGACAGCTCGGTCCCGAGCACACACAGAGGACTAAGCTCTGACAGAGCTCCGAGCTGAGGGGATGGGAGGTAGGGCGAGAAGCTTTGTATTGAGATGGGAAGGTTAGGAGAGATTAGGCCCACTGAATCAGGGAACCTTATGCTAGGTAGAGCTGAACAGTTTATGAAAAAAGATTAGAGACAAGAAAGAAAAATGATCTGTTAGCAAACTAAACTTGGATTGGCTCAGCCATCCACAGTACAACCAATCCACGGAAACAGGTTTGTGGTGACAGAAAGTGGTGCTTAAAAGACTCTGGGGAGATTTGGGAGAATGGCATTGAAACATGTATAATATCATGTATGAAACGAGTCGCCAGTCCAGGTTCGATGCACGATACTGGATGCTTGGGGCTGGTGCACTGGGACGACCCAGAGGGAGGGTATGGGGAGGGAGGAGGGAGGAGGGAGGAGGGTTCAGGATGGGGAGCACGGGTATACCTGTGGCGGATTCATTTTGATGTTTGGCAAAACTAATACAATATTGTAAAGTCAAAAAAAAAAAAAAAAAAGACTCGAACTCCCTGAGGGTTTTCAGTAAGTTTTTAAAGACACGATGAGACAGAGGGTTTGTGGGGTGCATCAGGTTGTGGACATTCTGATTTGCTGGCGGTGAGGTAATTGGGAGTCAGCAGCATCATGGCATCCGGTCCCATCACTTCATGGGAAATAGATGGGGCAACAGTGGAAACAGTGTCAGACTTTATTTTTTGGGGCTCCAAAATCACTGCAGATGGTAACTGCAGCCATGAAATTAAAAGACGCTTACTCCTTAGCTAGCTGAGGAGTAAGCAGAGACATTACTTTGCCAACAAAGGTCCGTCTGGTCAAGGCTATGGTTTTTCCCGTGGTCATGTATGGTTGTGAGAGTTGGACTGTGAAGAAGGCTGAGCACCGAAGAATTAATGCTTTTGAACTGTAGTGTTGGAGAAGACTCTTGAGTCCCTTGGACTGCAAGGAGATCCAACCAGTCCATTCTGAAGGAGATCAGCCCTGGGATTTCTCTGGAAGGAATGATGCTAAAGCTGAAACTCCAGTACTTTGGCCACCCACGCGAAGAGTTGACTCATTGGAAAAGACTCTGATGCTGGGAGGGATTGGGAGCAGGAGGAGAAGGGGACGACAGAGGATGAGATGACTGGATGGCATCACTGACTCGATGGACGTGAGTCTCAGTGAACTCCGGGAGTTGGTGATGGACAGGGAAGCCTGGCGTGCTGCGATTCATGGGGTCGCAAAGAGTCGGACATGACTCAGCGACTGAACTGAACTGAACTGATCGCCAACCTTCTGTTTCTAACTGGTCTGGGGTCTAGTACTAGCGGGCACCTTACAGTTAACCTCTTCAACCTGGTGAGGGTTTCGGTATCTGCAAAACAGCTCAAAGGAAGAGGCTTATTAGCATGTTATTTATAGCCCTTGAGAAACTAAAGGTCTTTGACTTTGTTTAATGGCTAATCTATTATTTTTTCTTGCTTGACTGTTTTCCTTTCTGAATTTTCTCACTTCTCTGATTAAATTTGTTCTTTGGAACTTGAGGAAGGCCTAGGAGGCTAAAGTTTTCCTACATTTCTGAATGCATGAACAGGATGAGGGGTGGTGGGGGAAGTTATTCTGGGAAGGCCCTATAGGGTCCTGCTCTGTTAACATTTTACTGCTATTCTTGGATACTCCTCAGTCTTGAGGGGGAACAGGTGTGGAATAAGAGAGGGGATAAAGTTTAGGATTGAGAGGTTAATTTGAAACTTGGCAGAGGAGCTCAGTTTTAGTTTCCATTTCTGTTTTAATTTTCCCCAACTCTTTGAGCAAATGTGAAACAGCCACTGTGGCTATTTCCTACTAAAGTGCCCTGTAGTCCTGCCTCAATTTGGGGAAATTGGACACAAAGTTGGAAATAGTCTACTTCCCAAGCTTAGCATCAACATTTTGTATTATGAATACATTACTTCTCTCTTTGATTGTTTTGTTATAGCACCTGGACAAACATTTGACAATTAGACAATTACAATAAGGATAATGACTAAAATGCACCCTTGTAGTATTCCTGAAAAGAGCCCTCCTATTTTATATGGCAACTGGGAAAATAAGTTTTGGAGTGTTTTTCTTTTTTGCCAAAATATAATTTAAAGAAATTTTATTAATGAATACAATTCTGCCTTTTGCCGACAGGCTATAGCTTGAGCTCTTTTGCCACTACTATTTCTTAAGTAGGAGAAAGATTTCATAGTTGTGAGGAGACATTAAGACCATGAGGTTCTGATTGGCAGCTGCTAACAGATATAATAGCTTTTGATATTTTATTTCAGATATTGTGACTAAGGTCAGAAGTTATGCTAACAGGGAAACATTTCATAGGCTAGGCATTTTGTCATCCATACTCAGTTGTCACAGAAGCATTGTACATGTTCTTTCATCAGTAGACTTTAATGTTTTGATGTTTTGTTAAATGTTTTGTTTTAATGTTTTGATAAAATGGCTGATGATGTCCTTAAGTCTGATAAAGTTTAGCTAACTCAAGTTCTTAGTAATATAGGATTGTGTCTGAACCTACATCCATAATGGCCACCCAGCTCCATTTTGGATGTATGAACCACAGTTACTTAATTCTGATTTTTAAATGCATTTTTCCTTACTGGCTAAAGCAGATATTCAGTGCATGTTTAGGCCACAAATAGATGGTTTTGTTTAGCCTAAAGTTCAAATTAAATCATGTATAAGCCAGAGTCACTTTCCCATACCTCAACATGTGAAAAAATTTTCCATCATTTCCCCCTTTTGATTGCAAATCTTTCAATAGAAAGCATTGATATAATCAACATATCTATCACTCTATACCATGGTGGGTCAGCTGCCTGTCCCAGATGCTGATCGTCTCCCTTGGTGCTGTGTGTTAGTCGCTCAGGCGTGTCTGACTCTTTGCGACCCCATGGTTCCCTGTCCATCACCAGCTCCTGGAGCTTACTCAAACTCATGTCCATCGAGTTGGTAATGCCATCCAACCATCTTGTCCTCTGTCATCCCCTTCTCCTCCCGCCTTCAATCTTTCCCAGCATCAGGTCTTTTGCAGTGAGTCAGTTCTTTGAATCATGTAGCCAAAGTATTGGAGTTTCAGCTTCAGCATCAGTCCTTCCAGTGAATATTCAGGACTGATTTCCTTTAGGATGGATTGGTTGGATCTCCTTGCAGTCCAAGGGACTCTCAAGAGTCTTCTCCAACACCACAGTTCAAAAGCATCAATTCTTCAGAGGTCAGCTTTCTTTATAGGGAAACAATGGGGAAACAATGTTTCGCATTGGGAAAACAATGGAAACAGTGTCAGACTTTATTTTTGGGGGCTCCAAAATCACTGCAGATGGTGACTGCAGCCATGAAATTAAAAGATGCTTGCTCCTTGAAAGAAAAGTTGTGACCAACCTAGACAGCATATTTAAAAGTAGAGACATTACTTTGCCAACAGAGGTCCATCTAGTCAAAGCTATGGTTTTTCCAGTAATTTCCACATTAGGGGAAACTAATCAGATATTGTGACTAAGGTCAGAAGTTATGCTAACAGGGAAACATTTCATAGGCTAGGCATTTTGTCATCCATACCCAGTTGTCACAGAAGCATTGTACATGATCTTTCATCAGTAGACTTTTAATAGTGCTACACATCATGAGTAGTTATGCTCTGTGAAAACTCCATTAGGAAATCCTTTTTCTATGCTAAACATGCAGGACAACAATGTGGTTAAAAGTAAAATAATAACTTTAACCATTGATAGGGAGATAAACATTGAGTAAATATCTCAATTAAAGTAGTGTGACTGGTCTTACAGGCCTGATTTGGATTCTTGGGTCTGCTGCCTACCATTGCTGTTGTCTTTTTATCTTTGTATGAATGTTGTTTGAGGTCAGCAAGTCAGCAGTCCTTTCTGTAGACTAGTCCAATGCGGAGGCCCTTCTTAAATGGGAAATAAGAATTTGAGTTAATTCCCTTCAGTTTCTTTGTGCATGGGGTACTTAAGAATACCTGGCAAGAGTATTCTTTCATCTAGGTTGGAGACAGCCCTTTAAATAATGCTTTTTCTAGTATGCATAATCCCCTGTTTATAGGTCAGGGAGCATCTGATTTTCATCTAAAGATAGATTACAGTGATCTTCAGAAACAAGTTTAGAGTATCTTCTTAGTAACTCGACTTTTCAATAATGTAGCATAGCAACAAAGTTCTTTTTGGGAAGTAAGTTTTAAACAGTAAAAATTGACCTCAGTTAACAAAACTAGAATTTAGTATCTATTACAACATAATATTTTTCTTTCTAAATTACCTTCATTTTTACCAAATATAGCCAAATTAAGATCAATTTGCTTGCAAAATGTCTGGTTAATTATTCACAAGGCTTTTTTTTTTCTTTGTTTTTTTCTTCTCCTTTATCATTTTGTTGTTGTCAATTTTTTTTTTCAAACCCTTGTGTTGAGAGCTGACTTTGGGTAGATTGCAGCAAAGGAGCTGCTCTGATACATAGGAAAACCCTGACCCAGAAGCAGGTCGCCTAGGAAAGGTTTAGATTAGCACCAGGTTCCTCACGAACGTGCGGTGAGTGATGGGCAAGGGGGCGGTCACCTTTCCAGATGCACCCCGTTTCCCAGGACAAGGGCTCTCCTCACCCGACCTGGTCCCGACGCAAGGCGGGGTGGGCCATGCTTGGAGGGACATGGGTGGCAGCCCGCCGGCGGGGACAGCAGAAGACCGGCTATCCGAGGCCAGTGGAGGCTCTGGTGGCACTGCCATATTGTTTCACTTGGGCAGGATTCTGACTTAGAGGCCTTCAGTCATAATCCCACAGAGTAGCTTCGTCCCCTTGGCTCCTCAGTCAAGCACATACACCAAACACAAAGGCTTTTTAAAATTGACCGTGCTGTAACTTTTATTCAGAAATCTCAGACTGAATTTTTAAAAGGCCTCTCAAGGCCAGGAAAGCCACAGCAAGGCTTTGTCACAGATTCCATCTGTAGATTTAGGTGAATTCTTCTCTCTCAAGGTCCACAAAATATTTTGAGATTCTTCAGTTGTTAAGAGATTACCTTCCTTATTCATTTGATAAAGCTTCTGGGAACCTGAGAGATTCTAATTTCTGGAGGGGTCAGGTAGATATAAAAGATGTATATTTCAATTCCATTTACAATGGTATAATTTATCAAGTTGTTATAAAGTATAATCAGCTTAAAGGGAAATGTTTCCTTATATCTCAGAGACAAAGATTAAAAACCAATTGTGTCAGACAAAATAAAATCATAAAAATAGAAAAGTCATAAGAAAGGCATAACATTATATTTATCAGTTCATTCAATCCCATGTACTTCATTTTTGTCCTGCTTGAGTTCATTTTTTCCCATGAATTTTGTGTACTTTACCTAATGACCAAGGATAATAGTGACAGTGGTGATCTCAAGAAGTATGTGAGATTTTGTTAAGGCTCATATGATTTGCCCAGTTGAAGTAGGTACCTTGATCACTAGAGACTGTAGAAGCATACCCCAAGTGAAAAATGGATTTTATAACCATTTCTTTTTTCATTTTGAGTGTATCAGCCTTGCAACAAGGGAAGATTTTAACCCATCAAATAAAAAATGAGATTTGCCAGGGAGCCAGGAAGAGTCAAGGAGCTGTCTTGTGCTTCCCATAGCCCAGTTGTTTAAATTCACAACTATTGTTAACAATCTTAATTTCTCTGATTTATGAGCAGATTTTTGCCATGCTGTTAGGACATCAGGATGGCAAAAGTCTGACAATGAAGGGTTAATTTTTTTGTGGGAACAGAATAGACTTTATCTACCTGTGCCACAGGCTTTACAGATTCTGTGTTTGCCTTTACATGAAAATCCATTAGGGCATTTCCCTAATTCTCAGGTTCAGTCTTTGTGAGCTTCAATTTTGATGACAGATAATATTTTATGTCAGGATATATATGATTTCCAGGAATTTCCTATGATTTCTGGAACACTTAAAATGTACATTTTTATAGATATAAAGAAGGTTTAATGTTATGTTTTATTTTACAACACTTCTGTAATTTAATCTACCAAATAATCCTACTTAAACATTTTTCTGAGATGCCTCAGGGGCCCTTTGGAATACTGAAAGTTAGCTAGAGAAAGAAGATTACAATCTGTTATCAAAGGCAGCTCAATATATCAGGAAAATTTTGTTCTAACACAGAGAGAAAAACAAATTCCAGCTTACTGTTAATAATAAAATTTATTTTATTTAATGGAATTTAATATAATATTAATGTTGACAATGTACAAAATGATTTTCTCAAGGATCCTTTTCCACAAACTATTTTATCATTTTCTAGATCCATATTAGTTTGTCCCTTATTTTTCCATTTCATAAACAAGCAATTCTAGGACAAAATTATTCTTTTTTGCCCAACAAATGTATTTCCAGTCTTTGTATCTTCTACCACTGACAACATAAATCCTGATTTATTTACAGACTGAAATGTTTCTCTTATTATTTTAGTAGCTTTAGTTACATTGCAATTTTTAACCCTTAAAAAACCTTAATCTCTAATGAAAATCAAGAAGCAAACAATTGTGTACTGTTTATTATATCAGTATTTCCTGATTAGAAAACTTAAGAAAATATTACATAACTTCTAAAAACATACATTTTTTCATAGCATAATTTCTCTTTTTAATGTGGTGTAAGATATGTGACTAATAAGCCCAAGCATCTTAGTTTTTTTTAAGTATTACATTACAAAAGAAAAATTACATAACTTCTAAAAACAACATTTTTTTATAGCATAATTTCTCTTTTAATGTGGTGTAAGAATCAATGATGCATAGTACCAAAAGGAAAAAAAATACATAAATTCTAATTCTAATTAAATATGACCTAGACCTCCAATGAATTTTTATCATTTAGGTTAATTTAGTGAAATTCTAACATTTGAAGTTTAGTAAGAATCTGGAAAAACTAAAATATAATTATTTCTACAGAGTTCACCTGAAAGCTCCTATACCATTTCTATTGTATTACTTGTGATAGTATCATCATACCAAGTTAATTTTCTTGTTGGCAAATTTGCAATAGATATAGTATGAATTTATTGACTTTTAGCAAATCTAGGTACAATAAAAGTACCTAGAATTTGATGATTCTAAAGACATGTCTGTATTAATCAACAAACTTAAACTAACTGTAATATCAGATTATTAATTTAATACTGAATATTTCCCAGATCAAGTGAACATGAAATTCATTTGGGTTATTCTCTATTGCATTTTAAAACATTTGATTTGTAAACATTTACTTTTCTTTAAGCCAGGTAAATAGAGCTCATTTACAAAATAACCTCAGAATATTTTCCAAAGACAAAGACACAATCATTAGACATACTTATATCCAGACACACAGAGGCCTCATAGCCTATTTTAAAACTTATTCCTGAGTCAGTTATTTAAATACAAAACATATTCATTTATAATTAAAAAATATTTATTGGCTGTGTTGGCTCTTAGTTGTGGCACTCGAATCTTTATTGCATCATGTAGGATCTTTCATTGCAGTGCACGGATTGGCTCATGGACTCCAGTCACAGCACAGGTGGGGCTCAGTAGTTGTGGAGCATGGATTTAGTTGCCCCTAGGCATGTGGGATCTTAATTCCCCCACCAGGGATTGTATTGCAAGGTACGTTCTTAAGCACTGGACCACCAGGTAAGTTCCCAATTAATTTATAATTTTTATCTTTTATCCTCTCTCTATTGTAAAACAGCTCTAATTGCACCATGGATGCATAATTTAGGGATCCATTAATGGACGACTTTGAATCTTGGGAGTATTTTAACCAAGCTGTATTACAAAGGAAAATCAACTTTTTATATTTCATTGGCTTGTAACTAAAAGTAGTTCAGTTGTGGAGAATGCACCTCAAGCGGCTGCATTCAGGAAACCAATTTGAGTTTCCCACAGCCAGCACACTTACACACAAGACAAATGCAAACATACACACAAAGAACAGAATTGCATTCCTGCAGGACAAAATCCAAAGGGTGAAGTCCAACAGTTTTTTCCTAAATTTTTCCACACGAGGATCCCTCTTTTAAACAACACAACAGGCAAGCAGAAAGACAAGGAATCATGACCTCGTATGTAATGGTAATTCACCTGGCAAATGTAAAACCAAAAATAAATTTACTTATTTGAGTTTTAAAAAGCCTCTTTTCTATCCCGCACCCTTCCCCACGCCTTTGGTTTGAAGTTCTATTAATTAACCCAAGGCTGAAGTCTCAAGCAAAGTGGGCTGTTTTTATATTTCAAATATATGATAAGAGTTAACTTCAAACTTTGTCCTAGAAGTGTGTTTGTTCTTTTGGAGCCAGAATTCTGAAAAAATATTTTATCAAGTCAGCTTTCTCTAACTTCATATATATAAACAAAAAACCAATTTGGGGATTTCAAAATAGTTTCATCTTAACTAATTTTCTCTGGAGCCTGAAGAGAGTGTTAAGTCATTCTTTTCCTTAGTCATAGGTTCATAGTGAAAGTGAAAGACATTCAGTCGTGTCCGACTCTTTGCAACCCCATGGACTGTATAGTCCATGGAATTCTCCAGGCCAGAATACTGGAGTGGGTAGCCTTTCCCTTCTCCAGGGGATCTTCCCAACCCAGGGATCGAACCTAGGTCTCCCACATTGCAGGCAGATTCTTTACCAGCTGAGCTATGAGGGAAGCCCCCATACCTATAATAAAATAGGTTCATAGCTATAATCACTGCAAAATTACTGCAGATGGTGACTGCAGCCATGAAATTAAAAGACGCTTACTCCTTGGAAGAAAAGTTATGACCAACCTAGATAGCATATTCAAAAGCAGAGACATTACTTTGCCAACAAAGGTCCATCTAATCAAGGCTATGGTTTTTTCAGTGGTCATGTATGGATGCAAGAGTTAGACTGTGAAGAAAGCTGAGTGCCAAAGAATTGATGCTTTTGAACTGTGGTGTTGGAGAAGACTCTTGAGAGTCCCTTGGACTGCAAGGAGATCCAACCAGTCCATTCTAAAGGAGATCAGCCCTGGGTGTTCTTTGGAAGGAACGATGCTAAAGCTGAAACTCCAGTACTTTGGCCATCTCATGTGAAGAGTTGACTCATTGGAAAAGACTCTGATGCTGGGAGGGATTGGGGGCAGGAGGAGGAGGGGACGACAGAGGATGAGATGGCTGGATGGCATCACCAACTCGATGACGTGAGTCTGGGTGAACTCTGGGAGTTGTTGATGGACAGGGAGGCCTGGCGTGCTGTGATTCATGGGGTTGCAAAGAGTCGGACACGACTGAGCAACTGAACTGAACTGATAGCTATAATAAAATCATTTCCCCAAAATGTACTCCAGAGGGCATTCTACCAAGACAACAAGAACCAAACACAAGTGTCACCTCCAAAGCCAAATGCTTGCATTCAAAGAAACAAAGAACCGGTTCACAAATAGAAGCCTAACAACTATTCCTGACTCCAGCAGGGTACCCCACACCAATACAAAACAAATGGGCTTATTCTGGAGAGCAAAAGCCCAGGGTGGAGAGGAAGGGAGTTTTTGGTTATATGCACCAAAGTGACTTACCCTCCTACATTAAGTCTGTCAACCACCAAATTGTCAACTGTCAATTGTCTATTAGCAGAGAGACCAAAATCAAAGCCTTGTTTCCTTCATCACAGAATTGAAGGCATCGGGAGCCAGTGACACTTGGTCTGTGGGAGGCACTTGGGGCTGTGCCTGAGACAAAGGTGCTCAGGCAGCTGGGATCCAAGAGCTTCCATCAGCCCAGGACTGATATGACACAGGGAAGATGCTCACTTGGGACTTCTGCCCCATTGTGGGTGCCAAAATTGTTACTGAAGCAAACCTGGGTCTGCTGGCCCATGACAAGTAAAGCCAATATATTGACACTGGGTTGTGGTGAAGGAAAGTACAGCATTAATTTCAGGTGGCAAGCAACGAGTACAGTGCAACTAGTGTTTAAAAGGCCTGAACATCTTGAAGGATTTTAGGGAAAGATTTTTTAAAGACAAAAACATGAGGGAGAGGTTAAATGGGGCACATGATCAGCTCATGAACATTCTTCTGATTGCTTGATGGTGAGGTAATTTGGAGTCAACATCATCAACCTTCTGGGGTTAACATACTTGGTGGGCAGCATAGGGTTAAATTCTTCTACCTGGTGAGGCTTTCACTATCTGCAAAATAGCTCATAGGACTTGGCTCAGAACAGTATCTATAACCCTCATTCAGTTCAGTTCAGTCGCTCAGTTGTGTCTGACACTTTGCGACCCTATGGACTGCAGCACGCCAGGCTTCTCTGTGCATCACCAACTCCCAGAGCTTACTCAAACTCATGTCCATTGAATCAGTGATGCCATCCAACCATCTCATTCTCTGTTATCCCCTTCTCCTCCTGCCTTCAGTCTTTCCCAGCATTAGGGTCTTTTCCAATGAGTCAGTTCTTTGCATCAGGTGGCCAAAGTATTGGAGTTTCAGCTTCAGCATCAGTCCTTCCAATGAATATTCAGGATTGATTTCCTTTAGGATTGACTGGTTTGATCTCCTTGCAGTCCAAGGGAGTCTTCCTCAAAACCACAGTTCAAGAGCATCAACTCTTCGGCCCTCAGCTTTCTTTATAGTCCAACTCTCACATCCATATACGACTACTGGAAAAACCATAGCTTTGACTAGATGGACCTTTGTTGGCAAAGTAATGTCTCTGTTTTTTAATATGCTGTCTAGGTTGGTATAGCTTTTCTTCCAAGGAGCAAGCATCTTTTAATTTCATGGCTGCAGTCACCATCTGCAGTGATTTTGGAGCCCCCCAAAATAAAGTCTGTCACTCTTTCCATTGTTTCCCCATTTATTTGCCATGAAGTGATGAGACCAGATGCCATGATCTTAGTTTTCTGAATGTTGAGCTTTAAGCTTACTTTTTGACTCTCCTCTTTCACTTTCATCAAGAGGTTCTTTAGTTCTTTGCTTTCTGCCATAAGAGTGGTGTCATCTGAATATCTGAGGTTATTGATATTTCTCCCAGCAATCTTGATTCAAGCTTGTGCTTCATCCAGCCCAGCATTTGGCATGATGTACTCTGCATGTAAGTTAAATAAGCAGGGTGACAGTATACAGCCTTCACATACTCCTTTCCTGATTTGGAACCAGTCTGTTATTCTACGTCCAGTTCTAACTGTTGCTTCTTGACCTGCACACAGATTTCTCAGGATGCAGGTCAGGTGGTCTGGTATTCCCATCTCTTGAAGAATTTTACACAGTTTGTTGTGACCTACACAGTCAAAGGCTTTGGCATAGTCAGTAAAGCAAAAGTAGATGTTTTTCTGGAACTCTCTTGCTTTTTTGATGATCCAGCAGATATTAGGGAATTGATCTCTGGTTCCTCTGCCTTTTCTAAAACCAGCTTGAACATCTGGAAGTTCACAGTTCATGTACTGTTGAAGCCTGGCTTGGAGAATTTTGTTGCATGTGAGATGAGTGCAATTGTGCGGTAGTTTGAACATTCTTTGGCATTGCCTTTCTTGAGGATTGGAATGAAAACTGGCCTTTTCCAGTCCTATGGTCACTGCTGAGTTTTCCAAACATGCTGTCATATTGAGTGCCATACTTTCACAGCATCATCTTTTAGGATTTGAAAAAGCTCCACTGGAATTCCATCACCTCCACTAGCTTTGTTCATAGTGATGCTGCCTAAGGCCCACTTGACTTCCCATTCCAGGATGTCTGGCTCTATGTGAGTGATCACACCATCATGGTTATCTGGGTCATCAAGACACTTTTTGTATAGTTCTTCTGTGTATTCTTTACCACCTCTTCTTAATATCTTCTGCTTTTGTTAGGTCCATATTGTTTATGTCCTTTATTGTAACCATCTTTGCATGAAATGTTCCTTTGGTGTCTCTAATTTTCTTAAAGAGATCTCTAATCTTTCCCATTCTATTGTTTTCCTCTGTTTCTTTACACGATCACTTAGGTAGGCTTTCTTATCTCTCCTTGCTATTCTTTGGAACTCTGCATTCAAATGGGTACATCTTTCCTTTTCTCCTTTGCCTTTCATGTCTCTTCTTTTCTCAGCTATTTGTAAGGCCTCCTCAGACAGCCATTTTGTCTTTTTGCATTTATTTTTCATAGGGATGGTCTTGATCACTGCCTCCTGGACAATGTCACAAAGCTCCATCCATAGTTCTTCAGGTACTCTATCAGATCTAATCCCTTGAATCTATTTCTCACTTCCACTGTGTAATCATAAGGGATTTGATTTAGGTCATACCTGAATGGTCTAGTGGTTTTCCCTACTTTCTTCAATTTAGTCTGAATTTGACAGTAAGGAGTTCATGATCTGAGCCACAGTCAGCTCCCGGTCTTGTTTTTGCTGACTGTATAGAGCTTCTCCATCTTTGGCTGCAAAGAATATAATCAATCTGCTTTTGGTATTGACCATCTGGTGATGTCCATGTGTAGAGTCTTCTCTCATGTTGTTGGAAGAAGGTGTTTGCTATGACCAGTGCGTTCTCTTGGTAAAACTGTATTAGCCTTTGACTTGCTTAATTTTGTACTCCAAGGCCAAATTTGCCTGTTAACTCCAGGTATCTCTTGACTTCCTACTTTTGCATTGAGAAGGACCTAAAAGTCCTTGATTTTGTCTAATGGATAAGCCATTTTTTTTTCTCATTTGTTTTCCTTTCTGCATTTTCTCACCTTTCTGATTAAATTTGTTCTTTGGAACTTTGGGAAGGCCTAAGAGACTAAATTTTTTCTACAAACAAGAGGCAGGTGAAGAACATGGTAGCAGGACTATCCAGGGAGGTCCCTTAAGATTTTATTTGGTTACAGTCCAGTATAAAAACTGGAAGAGAAAAGAGGAACCAAGAAATTCACTGGCCTGTTTAAAAAAGGGCAAAGGAGAGATAGTATGAAAAGAGAAGAGACTGAAAAAGTTAATGCTTCACAAGGACATGTGAAGGAACATGCATGCTGTGAATGAGAAGACAATGAAGAGTTCTGAAGAGGCTGTTACATCCTATGTACAGTGTGATGCTGAGTATCAACAGAAAAATGTCTTGATCCAGGAACAACAATGAAGGCAATGATTCTGTATCCTGGAGATCAGGAGCTGGGGACTAAGGTAAACAGGGTCAAGAAAATATTTAAAGGAAGAACTTAAAGGACCTGGTAATGAATTGGACATGGCAGACTGGGGAGATGGAGGAAGTAGGTTTCTGACTTGGGTGAAATGTTACCAGAAGTTCATTCTTTAAAACCTCTGCTACCACTGTTATCCATTCTTGTGACTTCAACTTCCACTTATACAACTTGCTCAGGTCTTTTAATAAATCATCATATTTTACAAAGGTGATAAACACATGAAAAGAAAAATTTAGGAGAGAAGAAATAGGTTTGTTTGGGAACATGTTGAGATTGACATGTCTATGTTTAATCTCAACTACCAATCTTGTCCAAACTATTATTTCTCACCCACAACCTTGCTATATCTTCACATCCATTTCTTCCAATTTTTTTCTTCATATAGAAGTCAGCCTGATGTTTATAAAAGCAATTCCAAATATATTCCTCTGGGGACTTTCTTGCTGGTTCAGTAGTTAAAAATCCACCTTGCAATGTAAGGGATGCCGGTTTGATCCCTTGTCAAGGAACTAAGATCCCACATGCTGTGGGACAACTAAGCCTGTGCATCACAACTACTGAGACTGTGCACCACAACCAGAGAGTCCCTGTGCCACAATGAAGGTTCCCACATGCTACAACTAAGACCCAATGCAGCCAAATAAATAAAAACTTCAAAAATATATTCCTCTGTTTAATCTAATATGATGGCTTTTGCTTGCTCTAAAGATAATGGTCCTTAGCATAGTCCCCAGTTGTCTGCATGATCTTACCCCTGTCTTTTCAAGGGGACTTTTCTTAGGCCCCTCCTCTCTGAATGTGCTAACCTTCCTTCTCTATATGACATGCATTGCAGGACCTTTGAGCACGTTAATTTTCTCTATCTCTGAAAAGGTTATCCTTTCATCAGATCAGATCAGATCAGATCAGTCGCTCAGTCGTGTCCGACTCTTTGCGACCCCGTGAATCGCAGCACGCCAGGCCTCCCTGTCCACCACCAACTCCCGGAGTTCACTCAGACTCACGTCCATCGAGTCAGTGATGCCATCCAGCCATCTCATCCTCTGTCGTCCCCTTCTCCTCTTGCCCCCAATCCCTCCCAGCATCAGAGTCTTTTCCAATGAGTCAACTCTTCTCGTGAGGTGGCCAAAGTACTGGAGTTTCAGCTTTAGCATCATTCCTTCCAAAGAAATCCCAGGGCTGATCTCCTTTAGAATGGACTGGTTGGATCTCCTTGCAGTCCAAGGGACTCTCAAGAGTCTTCTCCGACACCACAGTTCAAAAGCATCAATTCTTCGGCACTCAGCCTTCTTCACAGTCCAACTCTCACATCCATACATGACCACAGGAAAAACCATAGCCTTGACTAGATGGACCTTTGTTGGCAAAGTAATGTCTCTGCTTTTGAATATGCTATCTAGGTTGGTCATAACTTTCCTTCCAAGGAGTAAGTGTCTTTTAATTTCATGGCTGCGGTCACCATCTGCAGTGATTTTGGAGCCCCCAAAAATAAAGTCTGACACTGTTTCCACTGTTTCCCCATCTATTTCCCATGAAGTGTTGGGACCAGATGCCATGATCTTCGTTTTCTGAATGTTGAGCTTTAAGCCAACTTTTTCACTCTCCTCTTTCATTTTCATCAAGAGGCTTTTTAGTTCCTCTTCACTTTCTGCCATAAGGGTGGTGTCATCTGCATATCTGAGGTTATTGATATTTCTCCCAGCAATCTTGATTCCAGCTTGTGTTTCTTCCAGTCCAGCGTTTCTCATAAGTTAATTGGTACATTTCAAGTTTATGCTTCATATTGCAGCCCAAGAAACTCTTCCTCAGAATAGGTTCCTTTGATTGTAAACTCTCCTTGGATCCTATATGTATTCTCTTTAAAATTTACAACAATTTGCAATTTTATTTGTAATTACTTGTGTGTATTTGTGATTATTTTGTTAGTAATTATCTTCCTTACTAGACTAGAAGCACTATGAGTTATACCCATAACTATAGCACATTGCTTGGCACAGAGTGAGGGCTCAGTGAGTGGCAAAAGGATATCATCAAAACTTAATACTCATATGATGAGTTAAAATAACTTGTTTTAATTTACTTTTTTGGTGAGAATAAACAACTGTTTATTGACTAGTTCTTATTTATCTTTGAAATACCCATTCATGTACTTTGCCTATTTTTCCATTAGTATCCCTGTATTTTTATTATTGATTTGCAGCTGTTCTTAGGGTTCCCCAGGTAGTGCTAGTGGTAAAGGATCCACTTGCCAATGCAGGAAACACAAAAGATGCAGGTTCAGTCCCTGAGTCCAGCAGATCTCTTGGAACAGGAAGTGCCAACCCACTCCAATATTCTTGCTTGGGAAATTACATAGCAGAGGAGCCTGGAGGGCTGCAGTCCATGGGTCCAAAAAGAGTCAGACATGACTGAGCACACACAAAGGAGTTCTTAGGTGGCTAGATTTTATAACTTTCATATGTATGTTTCAGATACAGCATATTTGCATAAATCATTACTTGTATTTTCCCTTTGGGGTTGTGTGTGTGTGTGTGTGTGTATGTGTGTGTGTATGTGTGTGTGTGTGTGTGTGTATACACATGCATGCTGTACACTGAAATCTTTATGCATTCAGATTTATCAGTCTTTTTCCTTCTGACTTTGAATTCCTCTCATTTATAAAGTGTTTCTGCACACCAAATTTTAAAATATACCCTACATTCTTCTAATACTAAATCCCCTTATATCTATGTCTCTTTCCTCTGTTTTGTCCTACTGATCTATTCATCTATTCTTATACATATCATACTGTTTTAATTACTATAGCTTTTTGGGAGAGCATGTCCCCCTTTACTTTCTTTCCTGATTTTTCTAGGTTAGTCTTATGAGTTTGTATCTCTGGATAAACTTTAGAATAATCTGGCTTAATTCTCTATACTAATTCACTAGAAACTCAGTTGTGACTATTCAATTTGAAGAGAGAAAAAAGTGTACTCCTTGTAGGGGAACAATTAAATAACATGGATTTCTCATCTGAAACATGGATTTCTCATCTGAAACATGGATTTCTCATCTGAAACCACAGAAACCAGAAAGAGATGGCAGAGTAATTTTCAAGTGCTGAAAAAAAAAAAAAAAAAAACAAACCCAAACTGTAAACTCCTAATTCTGCATCTAGCAAAAATTCTCTTTAGAAATGAAGGGGAAATAAAGACCTCTAGATAATGAAGACCTTCAGATGAAGGAAAAGGAAGAATTTGTCACCAGAAGGCCTAACCATAAAGACCAGCTAGAAGAAATTCTATAATTATAAAGGAACTGGTAAAAAGAAGAGGGTTAGAGCCTCAAAAGAAAAAAACAACAGTTTTCAGGGAATGTTTAACAGGAGTATTCCTACGTGCTCTTTCTCATAAATTCTCTGTTCCTTACCAGCTTCTGCCAGAGGCGAGTAGAACCGCATGCAGTTCTCAGGACTGAGGTCATTGTGTGATACAGGCTTGGGTCTCCTTTAGTAAACATTCTCTTTACAACAAAACTGCTTAGTCTCGCCCCCCTTTTCTTGAGATATAGATTGTCTCTTGACCTTGTGATCATTATTATGCCTTGTTCCCTTGGTAACTGTTACTGTATGTTTGGTTTTCTGATCTTTATCATTGTCAAAAAAAATTTCTTGTAGTACAGCCTATATATACTCACAGAAAAATCATTAAAGCACCTTTGCTCCATCAGAGCTCAGGTCCCTGTGTCATTTTTGTTTCTTTCTCTCCTTCTCTCTCTCTGGCTAATTCTCTGGAGTGTAGAGACACGTTGTGCTCACTTTTCTGTCCGGGCTTCTAAGACCCTCTCGAGAAGGCGCTCTGCGCCTTCACCCCCTCAAGAGGGCGCCTGGTGCCTTCGTGAGCGACACAAGCTCTGTACCAAGAGCTTTATTGATTTTCTGCATAAACCAAGAAATATCAGCCTCTTCCTCTGTTTCACTTTCTTATCGTCAACTCCGGACCACCAGGTTCTGGTTCATTAAAGGACCCCAACAAATGGTGCCTGAACAGGGACTCTGATATATGTGACATTTCAGACAGAGTGACTCCAGGAGGTCAGGGCCTATTGAGGTTGGTAAGTACTAAGACATGGGTCAAAAGTCTGGAAAGCCCCATCATTTCTCTACTTTACTTCACCATTTGTTTAAAGTTCAGGGACTTCTGGTTTCACACCAGCGAATAGAGGCTTGCCTTCAAACAGTAGTCGAACATAATCCCTGGTTCCCTGATAAAGACAGTTTTGATTTAGAAATTTGGCACTGGGTCAAAAAAAAATGTTGAATGAGCCACTGGACAAGGAAAAAATATTCCAATTGATTTCTGGCCTCTATGGGCTCTCATTAAAGCCATAATGTTGCCATTTCAAGATAATTCTAGCCCTCACGATATTCGATGACAGACAGAACACTTATTGCATAAATATGAATTAGACGATAAAACTTTACAAAAGACCCAATTAGAACAGCATAAAATATGTCACCTTTTTCCTATTAGCCCTGCCCTGGCTGCTCCAATTCCTCCTCCTCTGCCAACAGACATGAATCCAAAAGTCTCTCCTTTGTTAAAACGTAATGATTCTGACGACTCTCCTTAGACGTTTTTTGACACCAAAACTGACAATGCTCTTATAGACAATTATGATAAGTCCTTGACACAGACTCATATTTACAAAAAAGCAACACTTATTCACTCTCCTCCACAACAGAAGCTCTCTAAATTACTGGCTTTATAATCACAAGTTTCTGACGCTGATGGTTTTTCCGTCTTTCCAGTTTTAAAAAATTCTGACACTCAAAGATGCATAATACCTCAATATGACGGTATTAATCTTTTTCACATAAAACAAATAAAAAAGGCTGTAACTATGTATGGCCCACATTCGCCTTTTACTAGAAAGCTTCTAAATGTTGTGACATCTTCTACTAAAAACTTTATTCCCTATGATTGAGAAACTTTAATAAAAACTCTCCTTAAACAGAAAAAATATCTTCAATAGACAATGTGGTTTCATGATATAGCCAAAGATCATGCTAACAAAAATGCTCGAGCTGACACTCCCCAAAACCAAATTACTTATAAAATGTTAACTGGCTCCAGACAATTTGATACCATAAAAGCTCAAATACAGTGCCCTCCCTTGTTACATAAACAATTAAAAACAGTGGCCCTTAAAGCTTGAGATCAAATTAGTTCTCAAAGGGAAACCACAGGTAGTTACACTAAAATATTACAAAGACCTAATAAAAGTTATGCTGATTTTTTAGCTAGATTAGAAACTGCTATTTCCCATACTGTAATAAAAAAAGCCAAAAAACAGCTAAAAAAATTACTTGCTTATGAAAATACAAATAAAAAATGTCAAAGAGCTATCGCTTCAATTCGTGAGACTGAGACTATTATTGATTATTTAAAGGCTTGTCACAGTCTAAGATCAAAAACTCAAAAGATACAAATGCTAGTTGAGACAATGGCTGCTGACTTTAAAAAAGAAAATAAAAGATGCTTTACATGTAGAAATAAAAACCATTTAAAAAGAGACTGCCCTAAAAAGGCTAATAAAAAACCTCCAAAAATGTGCCCTCGCTGCCATAAAAAAATACATTAGGCCAAGGACTATAAATCTAAACTTGATATTGATGAAAAAACCTATTCCAAAAAACTCCAAACAGGGGACCCCCCCACCTCAGGTCCCTTACCACAAAAACCAGAGACAAATTCTATCATTTCCCTCAAACCCTCAACATCTGACAGTGCTGCCGTCTTTTAATTTCACGGCTGCAATCACCATCTGCAGTGATTTTGGAGCCCCCAAAAATAAAGTCTGACACTGTTTCCACATCTATATCCTATGAAGTGATGGGACCAAATACCATGATCTTAGTTTTCTAAATGTTGAACTTTAAGCCAACTTTTTCACTCTCCTCTTTCATTTTCATCAAGAGGCTTTTTAGTTCCTCTTCACTTTCTGCCGTAAGGGTGGTGTCATCTGCATATCTGAGGTTATTGACATTTCTCCCGGCAATCTTGATTCCAGCTTGTGCTTCTTCCCAGCCCAGAATTTCTCATGATGTACTCTGCATAGAAGTTAAATAAGCAGCCTTGACGTACTCCTTTTCCTATTTGGAACCAGCCTATTGTTCCATGTCCAGTTCTAACTCTTGCTTCCTGACCTGCATATAGGTTTCTCAAGAGGCAGGTCAGGTGGTCTGGTATTCCCATTTCTTTCAGAATTTTCCACAGTTTATTGTAATCCACACAGTCAAAGGCTTTGGCATAACGATAAAGCAGAAATAGATGTTTTTCTGGACCTCTCTTGCTTTTTTGATGATCCACTGGATGTTGGCAATTTGATCTCTGGTTCCTTTGCCTTTTCTAAAACCAGCTTGAACATCTGGAAGTTCGCGGTTCATGTATTGCTGAAGCCTGGCTTGGAGAATTTTGAGCATTACTTTACTAGTGTGTGCTGCTGCTGCTAAGTCGCTTCAGTTGTGTCCGACTCTGTGCGACCACAGAGACGGCAGCCCACCAGGCGCCCCCGTCTCTGGGATTCTCCAGGCAAGAACACTGGAGTGGGTTGCCATTTCCTTCTCCAGTGCGTGAAAGTGAAATGTGAAAGTGAAGTCGCTCAGTCGTGTCCAACTCTTAGCGACCCCATGGACTGCAGCATACCAGGTTCCTCCGTCCATGGGATTTGCCAGGCAAGAGTACTGAGATGAGTGCAATTGTGTGGTCGTTTGAGCATTCTCTGGGATTACCTTTCTTTGGGATTGGAATGAAAACTGACCTTTTCCAGTCCTGTGGCCACTGCTGAGTTTTCCAAATTTGCTGGCATATTGAGAGCAGCACTTTCATAGCATCATCTTTCAGGATTTGAAATAGCTCAACTGGAATTCCATCACCTCCACTAGCTTTGTTTGTAGTGATGCTTTCTAAGGCCCACCTGACTTCACATTCCAGGATGTCTGGCTCTAGGTGAGTGATCACACCATCGTGATTATCTGGGTCGTGAAGATCTTTTTTGTACAGTTCTTCTGTGTAATCTTGCCACCTCTTCTTAATATCTTCTGCTTCTGTTAGGTCCATACCATTGCTGTCCTTTAATGAGCCCATCTTTGCTTGAAATGTTCCCTTGGTATCTTTAATTTTCTTGAAGAGATCTCTAGTCTTTCCCATTCTGTTGTTTTCCGCTATTTCTTTGCATCAATCGCTGATGAAGGCTTTCTTATCTCTCCTTGCAATTCTTTGGAACTCTGCATTCAGATGCTTATATCTTTCCTTTTCTCCTTTGCTTTTTGTTTGTCTTCTTTTCACAGCTATTTGTAAGGCCTCCTCAGACAGCCATTTTGCTTTTTTGCATTTCTTTTCCACGGGGATGGTCTTGATCCTTGTTTTCTGTACAATGTCACGAACCTCTGTTGGTTCATCAGGCACTCTGTGTATCAGATCTAGTCCCTTAAATCTATTTCTCACTTCCACTGTATAATTATAAGGAATTTGATTTAGGTCATACCTGAATGGTCTAGTGGTTTTCCCCAATTTCTTCAATTTAAGTCTGAATTTGGCAATAAGGAGTTCATGATCTGAGCCACAGTCAGCTCCTGGTCTTGTTTTTGCATTAACAACTTGTTTTGTATTAACAACTATTGTTAATACAGGTTTATTTGTTTTAATTTTTTTAAACTTACAACAAGAAGATATCTTGACAAGAACAAAAAAACATTTCAAAAAATTAAAAGACTTGTCTCCTCCTCTGCCCATTTTATGTCAAGACGGGTTAAATAAACAATGAACATCTGAAAAATTAATCTTACAGAAAAAAGGGTATGCTATATTTCCCCAGATAGATCCAACAAACTCACATGGCTTCCTCTTCAAAAGATACAACCCAAGGGGTCCCTGGCTTTTGAGATAGAGGCAAAACAACAACCCCTCCTCAAAAAAAAAAAAAAAAAAAAAAAATTCCAATACGGGCCATGGTGGCTCTAAAGGTCTCCAAAAAACACCACCCTTGGTGATATCAACCTTATAATCTCCCCTCTTGGAGACAAATAAAAACCCTTACTAATCAAACTAAAAATCTGGTTTCTCAACAAAAAATGCCTCAAAGTCCTAAAAGCCTCACTATGCTCACTTTGCTTGCTTGCGCCTCCTCCGCTCAAACTGAACCGATTAATCACACTTACTGGACTTATGTACCCAACCCCCCTTTACTTCAGGTTGTAAAATAGACAGAAAAAACTCCAATCATATTAACCAATGACTCCATACATATGCCGTCACCCTAGAGCATTAAAGGGCCCTCACACTCTATTAAAAAAAAACAAAACAAAACTAATTAATATCTCTCTAAGTTATAAAGTCCTTTTTTTGTGTATGAGCCCAACAAAATTATACATAAACGTTAGCCGACAAACTTGGGCTTTCGTCCTGTCTCCAAAAAAAGACTTTCAGACACTACTTAGATTATTTACTGCCCTTTCTTTGTCCATAAACCATGTTTATACTACTAAAACTTTAGAAAAAAAGTTAGAAAAAAACCCCGAAAAAAACTATACAAAAAGTTTACTAATAAAAACTTTAAATATATTCCTGTTCATTGGGACAAATGTCAGGCCAAATCAAAAAAATTAATGTTTGTGGCTAATCGTACAATTGTTGATTGGAGACCCCATGGTATGTGGTTATCTAACTGCTCAGATGATATTGACAAAACTATATATGATTATGTTACTCAAGTAACATAAAAGGTTACTAATACTACAATAAAACATTACCATGACAAAAGACTTCTTAGATGGCTTGACGGTAAAATGGCCCCCCCTCGTCCTCAAATCATTCTTGATAAACAGATTGGGCCTGAACAATGAGACATCTAAAAACTTGCTACAAACACTGAAAAACTTGAGACTTAGACCAGACATTTCACAAAAACTGCTGCTGCTGCTGCTTTAAGTCGCTTCAGTAGTGTCCGACTCTGTGGGACTCCATAGACGGCAGCCCACCAAGGCCCCGCCGTCCCTGGGATTCTCCAGGCAAGAATACTGGAGTGGATTGCCATTTCCTTCTCCAATGCATGAAAGTGAAAAGTGAAAGTGAAAGTGAAGTCGCTCAGTCGTGTCTGACTCTTAGCGACCCCATGGACTGCAGCCTACCAGGCTCCTCTGTCCATGGGATTTTCCAGGCAAGAGTACTAGTCATAGCCATAAAAATTATTTCTTTTGCTATATTCAATCATATTTTATACAAGCCTGTGTTTCACTTCCTTTTGTTATAGCTATAAAAATTTTACAATTCAATAAGACTTTATGTTCTGTAACTTACATAAATTGTAAATTATATACTTATCTTAACTACTCTATTTCCTTAAAAAATGACTCCCTTTTGATTCTTCAATCTTGACATAATCTGTTCAGTTCAGTTCAGTTCAGTTGCTCAGTCGTGTCCGACTCTCTGCGACCCCATGAATTGCAGCATGCCAGGCCTCCCTGTCCATCACCAACTTCCGGAATTCACTCAAACTCACGTCTGAGTTGGTGATGCCATCCATCCATCTCATCCTCTGTTGTCCCCTTCTCCTCCTGCCCCCAATCCCTCCCAGCATCAGAGTCTTTTCTAATGAGTCAACTCTTCGCATGAGGTGGCCAAAGTACTGGAGTTTCAGCTTTAGCATCATTCCTTCCAAAGAAATCCCAGGGCTGATCTCCTTCAGAATGGACTGGTTGGATCTTCTTGCAGTCCAAGGGACTCTCAAGAGTCTTCTCCAACACCACAGTTCAAAAGCATCAATTCTTTGGCTCTCAGCTTTCTTCACAGTCCAACTCTTACATCCATACATGAGTACTGGAAAAACCATAGCCTTGACTAGACGGACCTTTGTTTTGGTTACCAATAAATCTCCAGCAAACCTCAATTCAAACACATAATTTTATTCAAAATTAGACTAAAAATGCTCATACTATGTGGGCCACTCAGGCTCAAATAAATAAAGATATTAAAAAAACAAAACTAAACTACAAACAGCTATCAAATGGGTTAGTAATCAATTAACAGATATACAAAAACAGGTGATGCTAAAATGTGATTAAAATTCTACTCAATTTTGTGTTACTCCTATTCATTTCAATAATAGTGCCTACAACTGAAAACAAAGCAAATTTCATTTACAAAACATACATGATAATGCCTCTCTAAATATACAATTATTACAAAAAAAATTTAAAACCTTTTCTAATAATCTGCCCTCTTCCACTAATTTAAAAACTCTAACTAAACAACTAACTGATCAATTATCAGGGCCAGACCCACACAGATGGTTTTAAAACATTACTCACAACATCAAGTCTTAATTTTAGTGATTGTCTTGACAATTATATTTCTTATCTACTGTTGCCTTCATACAAAGATTGTTAAAACTAAACAAACTCTTATAGCCAAAACTCTTTTTACAAATATTATAAATAAATTTTAAAAATGGGTAGAAATGGGTAGAAGTAAGGGTAAATATAATGGACTATTCTCATGAGTTTTAAAAATCACATTTGATGGTTGAAACAAAAAATTACACCACCATCTGATATGGAAATCCAATGTATGCACTTCACTCAAATGGGAAAATGTCAAAAACCAGTAGACTATGTTAAGTTAGGGTGTGTAATATCTAATGAAACCACTAAAAAAAAAAAAAAAAAGAAAGCTGTAAAGAGACACTCAAAAATACTTTCAATAATTAACAATAGGATTCTAAAAAATATTCAAGTAACCCACAGAAAAGCATGAAAATTGGAAAAGAGGTATGATAAACAAGGAGCAAAAAATTTTAAAGTCCCAACTCATGTTTATGTACAAAACCAGTACACACTCATATTTAGCTATGATTATACTGTATTTTTGTTGCTATTTTTCTTCTGTTTCTCAAACATACTAAGATAATTCTTACCGATTTCTCTTTCTTCTGCCTATGACATTCTGTGGTCTCCACTCAAATTTATCTTCTCAAAAGGTTCTTTAAAACTACTCCAATCAAGAGCAGCTTCTCTCATACTCAAATTATTCTGTATCATATTGACCTGTTTTGTTTTTATCATAGCATTTATTTATACTAGATAACTTCTTCTGTTTTTAAAAATTTAATGATTATTGTCTATGTTCCTTCATTAGAATATCAGATCCTGAGAAGAGAAACCTTTTCTGTCTTATTTGGACCTTTACCTCATTGCCTAGAACTGTGGTAAATGGTATGTATAGGCTCATAAATTTTTTTGCATAATTGAATATATTCAATAAGTATATTTTTGTAAATGTGCATTCCTTCAATGTATCAATTTACTGTAAATTAGTCAAATAGACAAAAGATTTAAATGTTAAAAATAAAACCATAGTCAAGTAATAGAAGACAATTTTATAGCCTATGACATTGAATTTGTGAGGTGAAATCTATGCTTTTTAATTGATCTCCTTAATATGCTTTAAAAATCTTTTTCATCCATAATATTATAAGTATCCATATGATTGTATATGATGCTTTTGTTGTTTCTTATATTGCAATTACAAATTACACCTTTTGGAATTGATGTTTTTTAGTGTAACGTAGGGGTGCAATGGGGCTTCCCAGGTGGCTCAATGGTAAAGAATCCTCTTGCAGTGCGGGAGACATGGGTTCTGTCTCTGGGTTACGAAGATCTCCTGGAGAAGGAAATAGCAACCCACTCCAGTATTCTTGCCTGGGAAATCCCATGGACAAAGGAGCCTGGTGGGCTACAGTCCATGGAGTGCAAGGGTTGGACATGAATTAGAGACTAGATAACAACAACAGCAAGGAATGCAATGCTGTTATTTTGTCCAAAATGTTTGGCTGAAGGTCCCAACAACATATATTTAATGAAACATCCTGCTCTTAATTTTTAAATTTACTTTTTAGTTGGAAGAAAATTGCTTTACAATGTTTTGTTGGTTTCTGCCATACTATTTAAATTTAAGTGACCCAGAGATTACATAAGGACACATCAGAAGTCTTATGTTCACATGGGCTCCCAGACTCTGTCACATGAAGGTAAACTCCTGAACAGATTTTTAAGAATAAGAATGTATAGGTACACCCCCTCTGGTTTCTCCTTGTATTGACTTTTTCTTATTCTTTGACCTTCAGATCATAGTTTCAGCAACAGAGACCAGAAGCAAAGACAAAACAAACCTTCATTAAACTGATCTTATGAGCAGGGTATACAAGCTTTTATGGATATTTTCATTTCCCTTGGCCATATAGGTAAAAGGAGAATTGCTGAATCCTGTGGTCAGTTCATGTTAATCTTTTGAAGAAACTGCCAAACTGTTTTCCACAGTGGTTGCATGTTGTTTTATATCCCCACCAGCAGTGTATGAGGGTTTTGCTTTCTCACACCATTGCCAACACTTTGTCTTGGAATCTGGCCATTCTGAGTATCATGTTGCATCTTTGGTTAATTCTTAAGAGTTGAAAACATGAAACAGTCCAAATGTCCATCGATAGGTGAATGGATGGACTAACTGGTGTAACCATAGAATGAACTACTCAGCAATAAAATAACAGGCTACTGATGCCCACAAATTTCAAAAACATTCAGCTGACACAAAGGATTACTTATTGTATAATTCCATTCATATGAAATTCTAGAAAAGATAAAAATAATCCACAGGGTTGAATGTGAGATCAATGGTTGCGGTTAGCAGTAGGAGTGAGATCTGACTGGGAAGAGGTATAGGAAACATTTTGAGTGCTGGAAAGTTGTACATCTTGGTAGCAGTGGTGGTTATATAGACTCAGACATTTATCAAAATGCATGGAACTCAGGGCTTCATGTGTTCCAGTGGTTAGGATTCCATGCTTCTACTCCACGCAAGGGGCACAGGTTTGATTCCTGGTCGAGAACTAAGATTCCACATGCTGTGTGGCGAGGTGCCTCCCCACCCCCCAAAAAGGCATGGAACTTGAACTTTATGTTAAAATAGATATATTTTATCAATAAAATTTATTTTTTAAAATGTGGTTCTGAAGAAAGAATGAAGATAGGTAGACTAAAACTTGTTAAAGGAACAATTTAAAAATTTTCGATTTATTTTTGGCTGTGCTGGGTTTTCATTGCTGTGCAGGCTTTTCTCTAGCTACAGTGAGCAGGGGCTACTCTCTAGTTGCAGTGCATGTGCTTCTCATTGCAGTGGTTCCTCTTGTTGCAAAGTAGAGGCTCTAGGGCTCTCAGCCATCAGTAGTTGGGGCTCCTGGGCTCTAGAGCACAGGCTCAATAGTTGTGGCTCAGGGGCTTAGCTGCTCCATGATATGTGGGATCTTCCTGAATCAGGGATTGAACCTGTGTCTCCTGGATTGGCAGGCAGATTCTTTACCACTGAGCCTCCAGGGAAGCCCTTAAAGGAATAATTTTTAAAATAGCAGGTCTAACTCCATTAGAAAGCAGCAATTGATCAGAGCCTGGGCCCTGTGGAGGACAGCTCTATCACTATTTTGTAAAGGGTAGCAAATACAGATGCACTGGTAACACACATATGCCCCAGAAGTGTAAGGCAAACCCCACAAAGATTTAGAAGCCTGATATCAATGATGTTTTTAGAAGTTTAGTGAACTAGGAATGCTGAGACAGCCCTGTAAAGTAAGGGACAAGTTATTTAAATTCACACTTGACACCACAAAGAGGTATAACACTTAGTGGAGCTCTCTGCATTAGGAAGGCATTTTGGAACACACTTGAAAATTCTACTGTGAACAGTTTCCAATTTTGAGTGAAGCTCAGATCAAGAGCTTGGCAGCAGGCCCAGCGCAGGTGCAAGATTTCCTCCAGATGAAACTGTGAGATGCTTCAGCTCTTGCTGTTAGGACAGGAGGGAGATGGGATACTGTGTGGAGTGGACTTCAGTCTCTAATAAATTTACAAAGGCCTCAGATTTGGGAGGAAGACCTTGACTTCTGTGGCAGAGAACTATTTCACTATATCACTGGAGAAATAGATTCTGTGGCAACACACTCTAATAGAGATCAACCTTGTCACCACCATGTGGTCCTTTACCAGTGAGAGCCATCCTCAGATGGAGTATCAGGTTTGTTGATTGCTGCTACATCTCATCATATTGTGGAAATGATCTATTTGGAATTGGGCCCTGGAAAGTCCATAAAGTAAAATGGATAAATGGGGAGTCCAGAGCCCTATGTCATTCATGGGGACCTCCCTATGACCACTGGCTGAGGAGGAGACAGCTCAGGCCTGGTTCACAGATACATCAGCACCATATGAAAGGCACCACTGATACGTGGAGCCCCCATTTTGTGAAGACCTTCCTAGTGGTCAAAGCTATGAGCAAGATACTTGGAAATCTGCTTTATGTAGGAGGAGGGATGCCTGGGAACATGGATATGAATGTTTCTTGGCAGAAGTAATTCACTTGTCTGGTTGTTAGAATCCCAACAGGACACAAAACTGGGACACCAGCGACAAGAAAGTGTGAAGGAAAGGTGATGTGGTTGAACTTGGTACTTTGGTCATGGACATGAAGCGTGTGGAGTTTTGTGTTTCACACTGATGCCTAAAAGAGACAAAGAAAGCAAACAGGACAGAGAGGCTCATTTTGTGCAAATGCAACAATATATTTTAAGGCAGAGAAAGTGTAGTGATGGAATCATGATCATGGGTAAGTCCACTAGTATTAACATTTATCTGCTACCTAGAAGCAGTCAGTCTGACACACAAGAAAGAGGCCCGTTGACTGTCCCTAAATTTTACTGTATGTACTTGTGAACCAATGACAGGGTCTGTCCTCAATGACATCCAACTTCTATATTTTTGATATTACAAAGATAAGTCCTTCATAAGTTGTCCCTCTATTTTGGTCCTTAAGATCCCATAATCAATTAACCACTTCCAAAGACTTCTGTAGGTCAAGCAATTCTGATTACCACAATGACCTTGAGCCCACTGTAGTTGTAACGGATGAGGTAGGTGGACGGCCACTGGAACATGATCATTACCACAAGGCCCTTAAGGAGGGACCATTAAGCCCAGCAGTTAGAAGTCCTACTAGGTCAATAGTCAGACTTGCAGGGGTCCTGGGTCAGAGGGAGTTCGGTGAGAGATGGATTGGTGGCCTTCTCCCTGGGGCCCTTCAGACTTTCTGGCCTTGGGACAATGGGTGAAATGGGGAGCCCAGGGACAAGTTGGGGGCCAGCTGGGTCCTGGACACCTGGCTCCTTCAGTGATGATTGCTGGACAAAACCTGGGGACCTGACTCTAAGGGCCCTTCCAGCTGAGATCTGCCTCCTCAGTCAGGCATGGGCACTGGTGGGAGGACCCAGACTAGATGCTGGACAAAAACTCTCAATCAGGGTGACCAGTCCACACAGGGAACCCCTGTTCTTAAGCAGGGCCTGGACCTCAGAGGGTGAAAGTCAAGGCTCAGGACCTTGAACAAATAAAGTGAGGGATAATGATGCTGCTTTGCTTACAGGGTTTGCCAGTGTTAAAAGCTGCAAGGAGGAATGGAGACAGAACTAAATGCCTCCTCTTTTCTTTCTTCTTAACAGAAAATAACATTTAAAAACATATATTTATTTGTTTTTGGCTGCTCTGTCTTTGTTACTATGTGTGGGCTTTGTCTAGTTGAAGAAATCAGGGGCTACTGCCTAGTGGCAGTGTGTGGGCTTTCCATTTCAGTGGCTTCTCTTGTGGAGCACAGGCTCCATGATACATAGCCTCAGGAGTTGCAGCTCACAGGCTTTAAAGCACAAGCTCAGTAATTGTGGTGCTCCGGCTTAGTTGTCCCAAAGCATGTGGAATCTTCCCTGACAAGGGATTGAACTGGTGTCCCCTGCATTGAAAGGGAGATTCTTAACCACTAGGCCACCAGGGAGGCCCTAACATTTGTTTTGTTAGACGTTTATAGGCTCATTGTGACCTGACCATGATCTGACCATGATCTGACCTCAAGGACTCACATTTTCCTAGGATGCTGGGGATCCCATCACCCAGCAGTTTCTCAGGGCCCTGGCAGAAGTGTCTTCTAGTCCCTCTTGGAGGTCAAAATTGGGGAAATTGGTGAGTAAATTACTCATGATAAATCTACATCAACAACCATATTTCCTTCAGTATTTATATTATGGCAGGGCATTTCTGGTATCTTAGTATTGGCCTCTGCCCAGTTCAGCTTTCAGCTAATTAACTAAACAGAAACAAAGGTACCAATAGATCAACAAAATCAAAATCTTGCTCACTGTAAAAGCTAATAGACATACTTCTGCCAAGATGGAATAAGAAAACAGAATTTATTGATATTATTAATGAACAATTCAATGTAAGCACAGAGAAGATTCCAGTTAGTAAGAAAATACCTATAACTTGATGTCAATACATCATATAAATTACTAGAAAACCAGCCTACTCAAACTTCCTGGATAATCTATAAAGCAGGGGCTTCCCTTGTGGCTCAGTGGTAAAGAATCTGCCTGCCAATGAAGGAGATACAGGTTCGACCCCTGATCCCATATGCTGTGGAGCAACTAAGCCCATACACTACAACTACTGAGCCCGTGCTTAAGAGTAACTCTGAGCCTATTAGCCGAGGCTACTGAAGCCCACATGCCTAGATCCTATTCACCATGAGAGAGGCCACCTCAATGAGAAGCCTGCGCACGGTAACTAGAGTAGCCCCTGATTGCCACAACTAGAGAAAGCCCATGCAGCACTGAAGACCCAGCACAGCCAAAAATAAAACAAATGAAATTATTTTTTTTTAAATTTAACAAAAACCTATAAAGCAATGTGCAGAAATGTGAGTCCTATGGTATCTTCAGTGCTGCTACTGCTGCTAAGTCACTTCAGTCGTGTCCAACTCTGTGCGACCCCATAGATGGCAGCCCACCAGGCTCCGCCATCCCTGGGATTCTTCAGGCAAGAACACTGGAGTGGGTTGCCATTTCCTTCTCCAGTGATGTAAGTGAAAAGTGAAACCGAAGCTGCTCAGTCGTGTCCGACTCTCAGTGGACCCAGGGACTGCAGCACCAGGCTCCTCCATCCATGGGATTTTCCAGGCAAGAGTACTGGAGTGGGATGCGAGTTGCTAATCCTTTTCAGGGTGTTGCCTAGCTTCTGGAATGCATGTGGTGCATCAGGTCTCCAAGCTACTGGCAACTTCCTGCACAACTTGTTTGACTGGCATGATTTCACTGCTGCGGTGGAGCATGCTGATGTTCTGTGCATGTTCAGATAGTCTGGATCTCTTCAAGCTATATTATAACAATCCAGGAGTAAAACTGAATGTGTAGTGCTGTCTGCTCCATGGTAATGAAAAATTTTCCTTTTTCCTAAGAACGATACAAAGAATGCATTTGTGAAATCAAAGGCTGCATATTATGTATCTAAAGGCATGAAAATCTGCTTTAGAAACAATGCCACGTGTGCAAATTGGATCACTACTTGACTGAGCTTGTGTCCAGTCTATAGTCATTCTCTAGGCCTCGTTAGGCTTCTACACCATCTATGCTACCTAATTAAACAGGATTATGATAGGAATGGTCACCTTGCCAATCTTTAAGAACACACTAATCTCTGCCACCCTCCCTGCTGAGCCCTTTTCCTGGAATGCAATATATATATATATATATATATATATATATATATATATATATATATATTCATTTACTATCTTATCTGGGGAGTAAGTTTCAGAGCCATCCATCTGGCCTCCTCACCATGGTGGCCCTTAACCAAAGACCAGGGATCCAATACAGGGGTTACTCTAATGGCCAAGAATGTCAATCCTGTCCAACAGCAGTCTCTTCCACCAGGGCTGATTTGGCCACTATTGAACATCTAAAATAAGAGACGAAGACTGAGTCCCCAATATAGTACCATTACTAGGAAAGACCAACTAGCACTTGACTATTTTGGCCCTCAAAAGGCCAGTGTTTGTCCTCACAGGAAAATCTAATATTCCAGGCATGTGTTTTCTTTCCTGCCCCCAGGGCCTCAGCCAGCACCACTATCCAAAGGCTTACAAAATGTCTGGTCAGCCAGTATGCTATCCCACATACACTGCATCAGTCCAGAGGACCCACTTTGCATTAAAGAATGTGCAAGACTATGTCCAGCACAAAAGGACCCACTGCATGTACCAGAAGCTGCTTCTGCAAGAGAGCTTTGGAACAGCCTAGTGAAAGCACAGTTGAAGCCCCAGCTCAGAAGCAATATTTTGCCAGGACAGGGTGCTGCCCTTCAGAGTCCAGTCTACGAAATGGACAAAAGCCAGTGCTGTGTTCTCAGAGTGGAAGAACCCAGCAGTGAGGGTAGGCCTCACCAACCACCACTACCAAAGGCCCTCCAGGGGCCCTTGTGCTTCCTGGACACCCTACTCCAGGCTGCAGAGTTAAGAGGTCTTGAACCCCACAGGAGACATACATTTCACCAGGGACAGAGCGTTTTCCACTTAATTAATAAAGACAGAAACGACTTGAGGATTGTGCTCCTTATAACCAGGGACCAGCAGGAAAGAGGAGCTGTTGTCTATGCAGGGTGTCTGATACATCATGGGGAGAATGGGCTGCCATCATACACAGGGCAGGGAGTCTGAGTTGATGCGGGTAACACACTGAGATCCTTCTTGGAGTTTCCTTGCCCACTTGTGATGGTAACTGGAGAAACACAGCAGCTTGGGTGTGTGAAGGGCATGGTGACCAGGGCTCAGAGCCCTTAGGAATGAGGATCTGGCTCACGCTGATGTCAGCAATGGTGGTAGCTGTGAGAATCTGGAATGCATAAAAGGTGAGAGCAAACAGTTGCAACAGGAGGGCTGTAGTTCTTCCTGATTTTCCTCTTCTTAGTCTCTCTCTAGGCAAACCCAACCTTGGAAGGGATGCTCTGTGCAGTTGTGGAGCTGAACCACCCAGATCCCTCTTCCAGGAACAACCTGATGCCCAGAGGCAGGGACTTCCTCCACTTGCCAGCTTATCCAGAGTTGGTCTCAGGGGAAAAGGGCTGCTTCACCTGAGATCACTCTCTCCTCAGGGCAGCCTGCCTCTACTGACTGACAGCTCAGGATTGTAAGGGCCTGAATGTCATGGCCAAATATGTGACACTTTTACGAGTGATTCTCTTCAGAGCCTTTGCTGGTCTGGCCAAGGTCTCCACAACCTACAGTGCAGTTGTGATTTTCCTCTGACCAATCCATTCCTTTCTCTTCTCCCATTACTTCATGTTGATTCTCAAAAAACATCTTGCACCTCAAAGTTCACCTCTGCCAGGAGCCAGCGTGAGGAACTCCGCCCATGGCAAAGGTCATGAGGAAGGAGGCTTGACATACGTAAAGGCAGGATTGAGCTTCAGGAGTCCCCCTGGAAATTCTTGAGCATCTACCTCCAAAACCAGAGTCTGCCTACTTTACTGCTTTGTGCTCTTACCTCTGACTTTACGGGGGGCTATCCCCCACCACCATCTCTCTTTCTGAAAAAGAGTTAACTTACAGCTCCAGTTAATAAAGTTCCTGGGCGCGACAAGAGTGTTTTCGTTCACAAACCCTTCAGATGGCTCTCTAACTTGCCTGACAGGCTTACCCGGACTCCTACAGCTATGCATACAATTGTTTACAGTCTCCCAGCCGCGAGAGGCATGGGAAGCTTAAGATATTCAAATAGTATAGAGCCTCTCGGAGAGTTAGAAATTGTTAGAATAGAACTAGTAGAAGATTTCATTGTTGAGCCAATGCTTGCTGCCAAGCTTCCACATCCCCTGTATTGTATCCTTGGAAGTGTATTAATTAATATAGTTGGTATGTAGAAAAAATAAGTAGTGGCCTTGGTGTTAACAACTTTATACCCTTAAGGTAATAAATTCTTTCCTTTGTTGTAAACCCACTGCACATCTGCCCTGTAGGAATGCAACTTTATCTAACACCTTCGGAGGATGGCGCCAAACTTTAAAATAATTACTCTTAGAGAAAATAAGTCTTATGGTTGACAAACCTTTATCAGAGTCATAAAATGTTAACAGGCCTTCTGGCCAGAAGATGATGTAAATCACAGAAACTATTTGTATACGGTAAGTTTGCAGAAAAGAAACACTGGTTTCGATAAGGATCAAAGACTGCTGACTTTGCATGATTTCACACCCCCTATTATCCTCTATGTGCAACTTAGGGTATAAAAGCCCCTGTTGAAAATAAATCTATGAGCAAGGCCCATAGATTGGGCTTGGTCTCCCCGTGTCGTTCTTTCTTGTTTCCTTTTCCTCCTTTTCTCCTCTGTTCTTCCTTCATGCCAAAATAATTTGGAGCACGGGGGTCCTCTGCAACCACTTATTTGCCTGGGCTTCTAAGACCCACTCGAGAAGGTGTCTAAGGTGGGGCACCTTCCGCTATTTGAGAGGGCGCCTGCAGCCTCTGTGGTCAGAGCAAGTTTGGTGTCACGAACTTTATTGATTTCCCGTGTAAACCAGTTATTTATTGAGCATCTAATAAATCTCTCAGCCTTTGCTATACCTTAATCGCCAACGCCGTCATCCTGAGGGAATCCCTGGATCCAACCGGGGCTGGACCCTGGCACACCTCAGTATCTGCTTCCAGAGGCCCCAACTTATGATACAGTCTGATCTTGCTGTCAGTGAGGAGCAGCACTTGGGTTGTAATAATGAACACAACTTGAACCAGCTGAAACAAACATGGGGATTTATTATAAGGATATTTGGGATATCTCACAGAAAAAAATCCAATAAGTCCAGGCAGGAAAATGGCAGAGATGAACCCAGACTTCAAGACAAGAACCAGATCCTGGAACCCAGCCAGGATGCTCATGACTTGGCTTCCACGGTGGCTTCACACTTCTCTCATTGCAGCTATGCCTCCTCATGTGGTAGAGAACACAGCCACTGACACCACTCACATTTATGTACCAAAGCTTCAGTTGTTAAAATTATATAGACAAACAAGAGAGTCCTAGCTTTCCAGAAGCTTCCTAATGGGAAAGATAAAACATGCAACGATTTTATCACCAGTGAAATACATGTACAGGTTCACATAGGTTGAATAGGTATTTAACAAGGAACAAAGGCATTTCAGTGGCAGTAGATCGACAAAAAAGCACACACACACAAAAGCGTAAAATGAGAGACTGTAGAACTCTCAAATAGTTTAAGGACGCAAAAACAAAACAAAACCAAAACTGTAAGAGGAAAGATAAAGTATTCAGAAATTATGAACAGGTATGGTTTTGTATAAAAGTCCTCATATACCATGAGGATATTACAGCTTAAGTCCACAATTGTGTGTGTGTGTGTGTGTGTGTGCATGCACGCACACACATGTGCTCAGTCATGTCCAACTCTTTGCAACCTCATGGACTGTAGCCCACCAGGATCCTCTGTCCATGGGATTTGCCAGGTAAGAATACTGGAGTGGGTTGCCATTCCTTCTCCAGGTGGATCTTCCTGATCCAGGGACCAAAGCCATGTCTCCTGTGTCTCCTGCATTGGCAGGTGGATTCTTTACTGCTCAGCCACTTGGGAAGCCAAGTCTACAATTAGCCATATGGTATTTCAATACAAGAGTGTATAGTCAGAATTGCATCTTAAAATAACTAGTATATATATAAGTGCAAAAAATGGACTGAAAGGATGAAAAGGGCAAAAAATATGCATACAGCTGCAAAAGTCATGGATGAATTAGTTAACTGGCATGCAGGCCAGCACTAGGTGCTCAGCATCTGAAAACTTGTTGGTATTATGTTTGTAGGCTAACAAACTCAATGAAATTGACAATCTGGGCACATACTGGAGTAAATGACCAAATGACTGAGATCTTGAGTGTAGAGTTCAAATATCTATGGATGTATACTTTGCTATGTAATGCAGATATTGGTAGATATGTCTGGTATTCTTTGGGTTCATTTCATCTCAGGGTTATACATGTGATCAAAATGTCAAAGGAAATCAAAATATCAGGAACATATAGACCCATACAGATAATGGTGTCTGAAAATATCAAAGCCCACAAAGAAAAACTGAACACAAGGCAATCCTGGTATAGGTCTCAGAATTCATAGATAGGACCTCCAGAAGATCCAGTACTTAGTGTAAGGAATATAATAGAAAGTATGCCCTGCAGGATTGTTTCCACACCAGGGGAGGAACCTGGGTGGTGAAAGAGGAAAGGGAAAGAGATGCTCCTCCTCTCAATTATTGAGCTTCACAAAACCATAGGTAAATCCAGCCTAACTTTAAAATTGGCTTTCTTCTTGATGCAGCATTTGTAGTAGAATCAGTGAGGAGAAACATATTTTTGTGGTTTACCAAGGTGTCTTAAAAATGTAACACTAAGAATCTCTAATTTCAGAATCAGAGGCCTCTTGTGACCCTTCAGAAGACAAAATGCCAGGTGAGTTCTACACCACACACTTGGGATGTGGAACATCAGGTATTTTGATAAACAAAAGCCCTGCTGCCAGCATCAGCCCTGGCACGGGATGACTGACATCAGACCCTTAGGAATCACATTCGCCCTTGGGATTCAATCAAAAGGCCAGTGAAGTTTCATCATCTCATAAAGGAAGTTCTAAGATTAACTGCTTAATAGTTCAAAAATAATCTAGAACAGGAGTGAGAAAAACTTGGAAGTTTTTAGACAACAGACTCCTGGACCCAATCCAAGACCCAACAAGTCAATCACTGGGCTGAGGAAAGAGACCCAGGATAGATGGAAAAGAAAAAATGGAAAACAACAACAACAACCCACAAAGTAAAACACCACACTGTAACTACTTGTTCTTTTACATAGGTCTGTTTCACCAACCTGGTAAAATGACCTTAAGGTATTAGTGAGAAAAGTCCATACATTTATGTATGAATAAAAATTTGGGAAATAGGATTTTGTTGAAATTCTGGTACAATAGTTCATGAAATTACCCTCATTTATTTAATATTCCAATTTTACAACAATGATGTAAAACTGTAGGTAAAGAAAAAAATGCTGCTAGAATCAAAGTTACCAAACACCACACTGTTAAAACGACTTGCACATGAGAGAAGACCTGATTTTTCCAAGTATGGAAACTAGACTAGACTTTTCTGATTTTCACCATCATACAAAAAACATAGTTGATTTTGTCAAACAACATTATAGAGAAATTACTACAAAAGTCTAAATAGACGTAGGCATGGGTCATGCATTTCCAGAAGGAACACCCTTATAAAATGGTAAGCACACATGGGAACTTTCTCTTGTGCATGATATGACAGTTGAAAGGCAAGTGAAACACAAATATTTCCAATGATGAAATAATAAAAAGCTTGTTTTCTGATACCTGTCTGGTAATCACAGAAATCTGCAGGAAGGCAAAATAGGCTTCCTGGGATACATAAAAAATATGGTTCTCACCACAAAATCTTCTGTCCTTTATATTCTCTGGATAGTGACTCTCAAATAACTAGTTTCTTCATCTAATTTTTACAGGATATTTTAGAAAACACCAAAAACATAATAGCAGCACACAATATTCATGACAATTCATCACAGTAAATTAAAATACAAGTTGTTCTTGGGTGACATAACACTTAAGATACACACACTGGATGCATGGAGGTACCTCGTTACACAAGGAGGGCATTCTGCTCCAAGTTAATGCCACTGAGCAGGAGTGCAGAGCCACAGTGCTCACTCCTCACAATTCACTCGTACCATTCTGCAGTTCTACACTAGAATACTTATTAACCAGGTTTTATATAAACTGTTTCTCAGAGTCTAGGATCCAAAAGACTTTATATAATGTTGGCTTTTGCTACTAAAGAGAAAGGTCACTGACAACAATAGAGCCTTTTATAAACTAACAAATCATAAGGAAATGTGTTGATATTACATGCTACTTATTGAGCAGTAAGACATGTCCTATGAGTTACCATTTTTATAGTATTATTAAAATAGAAAAACCAGTGGCACATAGTATGTCTTGATAGACATCAGAGGCACTACAAGGCATGTACATCTCATGCTCCCAATTACATTACCATCTGTAATTCCAAAATACAAAACACAACCTGTGACACAGGAAAATAAGCCATAATTATATACCATGGAGAAATTTTGTATTCCAAAGACTCAATTTATTGACGTTTTTAGAAACTTCATACTTGAGCCTTAATATAATTTAGAACCAGTTATTTTTGGTACCCATGTCTATAAAGAGTGCATGGCTTTCTATTATAGCATTATTTCAAGGGGCATGTATTTCTAATGTCTTTAAACTGTTAGGTACACCCACAGGACACAATATGGTGGGGTTACTTGCCAAAGATTGTCCTATATTTAGTATTTTCAAAGAATTCATTCCTGAGGGCATCTTCTTATGTACAATGAGCTGTTATTTCTTGATGAAAATATCACCTCACTTGCTGTATTCATGAAGTTTTCCTTAACTCACTGGAATAGGGTTCATTTTCAGTGGTAATTTTTCCAATGGCTAATGAAATTTGATCTCTGGAAAGCTTTCTGATAGTCCCAGTATTCTTCTGTACTGTTAATTTTCTACTGTAAAAGGTTTGACGACAGTTTGAAAGCTTTCTGAAATCCACTGCAATTCATAGGGTCATTCTCCGTCTAAGGATTCTAATATAATAAACACATTAGTCTGCTGAAAGCTTCCCTGACATAACCTATTTAGAGTTCCTAACTTAAAAGTGTATTCAGACATATAAAGTGATGTAACTATTATCTGAAAGATTTACCATAACTGATGAAGATCTCTGTCAAAGACTAACATTAACACCATTCTTAGGATTTCTTTACTGTATGAGTTCTCCGATGATTAATGAGCTGTGACTTTTGGGAGAAGGCTTTCCCACATTCGCTGCATTGAAAAGGTTTCTCTCCTGTATGGATTCTCTGATGATTAACAAGCTGTGACTTCTGAGAGAAGGCCTTTCTACATTCACTGCAACTGTAGGGTCTCTCTCCCGTGTGTGTCCTCTGATGTGGTATGAGGTGTGACTTCCTAGAGAAGGCTTTGCCACAGTCATTGCATTCAAAGGGTTTCTCTCCTGTATGTGTCCTCTGATGATTTATGAGACTTGACCTCTCCCTGAAGGCTTTCCTACATTCACTGCATTCATAAGGTTTTTCTCCTGTATGAGTTCTCTGATGTCTAATTAGTTCTGATTTTTCAAAGAAAGCTTTTTGACAAAGACTGCATCCATACGGTTTCTCTCCTGTATGAATTCTCTGGTGAGTATTGAGCTGTGACTTCTGGGAGAAGGCTTTTTCACAGTCCCTGCATGCATAAGGTTTTTCTCCTGTATGGGTTCTCTGATGTGTTGCAAGGCTTGACTTTTCACCAAAGGCTTTCCCACATTCACTGCATTCATAGGGTTTCTCTCCTGTGTGTGTCCTCTGATGTGATATGAGATGTGACTTCTGACAAAAGGCTTTCCCACACTCACTGCACACATACGGTTTTTCTCCTGTATGAATTCTCTGGTGATTAGTGAGGCTTAATTTTTCACTGAAAGCTTTCCCACATTCACTGCACTCGTAGGGTTTTTCACCTGTATGAGTTCTCTGATGCCTGACAAGCTGGGATTTCCTACTGAAAGCCTTCCCACACTTAGTGCATACAAAGGGTTTCTCTCCTGTGTGTGTCATCTGATGTGATAAGAGGTGAGATTTCTGGGAAAAGGCTTTCCCACACTGGATGCATCCATGAGGCTTCTCTCCTGTATGGGTTCTCTGATGGTTAATTAGACTAGACCTCTCTCTGAAGGCTTTCCCACATTCACTGCATTCATAGGGTTTCTCTCCAGTATGAATTGTTTGATGTCTAATTAGCTCTGATTTCTCAAAGAAGGCTTTTCTACAATCGCTACATCCATAGGGTTTTGTTCCTGTGTGGGTCCTGTGATGTGTGACAAGCTGTGACTTCCTGCTGAAGGCTTTTCCACATTCTCTGCATTCAAAAGGTTTCTCTCCTGTATGAATCCTTTGATGATTGATGAGATTTGACTTTTCACTAAAGGCCCTCCCACATTCAGTGCATCCATAGGGCTTCTCTCCTGTGTGTGTCCTCCAATGTGATATGAGATGTGACTTCCGGGAGAAGGCTTTCCCACACTCACCACATTCATATGGTTTCTCTCCTGTATGTGTCCTCTGATGGGATGTCAGCTGTGACTTTTGGGAGAAGGCTTTCCCACACTGGCTACAATTGTAAGGTTTCTCTCCCGTATGAGTTCTATGATGTGTAATAAACTGTGACTTCTGGGGGAAAGTCTTGCCACATTTACCACAGCCATAGGCTATTTCTCTTATATGTCTGCTCTGATGTTTAATGAGACTTGATTTCTTACTGAAGCGTTTCCTACATTCACTGCATTCATAGAGCTTCTCCCCTGAACGACTTCTGTGATATATGATGATCTGTGACTTCTTATAGCTAACTTTATCACATGCATAGTATTTTAACCAAGTATCAGTTTCCTCAGTCTTGGTATGGAGAAATAATTTATCAAATATGTTTAAGTCAGCTGGTTCCATTCTTCCATAGTTTGCTTTCGGAATAAGAAAATCTAAATGATGTTTTAAAATTAATCCATCTATGTCACCTTCTTTGTTTGATTTCCTTAAAGGAATAAAGTTCATGCTCAGATTAAACTTTTTTCCAAGTGCATCACATTCATGATCTTGTTTCATATTTTTAAACTTCTTGTTATCCTTGTGCCAAGTCATGTGACCATTTACTTGAAAGACTTGATCTATGAAGGAAAAAAAAAATCCCATAAGTCTTTCCATAGTCGTGTTTATTGAATAAAAACCTAGAAATACTATTTGAGGGAACTAATGCCTTTTAATGTTTAGTTTCCTAGTATGACTGCAATGTCTAACCTCTAGGTATTGAAAAACACTTTAAACACTGTAAACAAGAACAGAAAGCAGACAGTAGATTAAGTTTAAATGAAACTGACCACCAACTTGGAGCAAAGGGAGTAATTGCTGAACAGGCTACATGGGCTCACTCCACAGGTCCTCAGTGTCATCTGCCCCCCTTCAGCCACACTCAGAGGACACTGCAGCTCAGGCCAATTGTGGGGCCCAACCAGCGTGCCCACGTCGCTCCACCACGAGATGGAGAGATGGGCTGCAAGTGCATTTTTGGGCCATGTGCAGGGATGTCAGATACTCTGGAGCCCTAATATTCCCTGGGGCAATACTCAGTCACTGAGGGACAGGAGGCAGAGGGTGGTACTAGCTTTCTGGTTCCTCAGAGGGTTCCCAGAAGCACACTGTTCATGCATTCCTCTCTCACCCCATCTCACTTCCCCTTCTCCCACTAACACTGTGGAGATCACAGTCCCACTAAGTATCTCAGGGTCTGCTTTTGAGGCACCTTGAATTAAGTCAGTGTCACACAATAGGAAACGAGGAGGAGGGCCCAGCTGATCAGAGCAGTGCTGGATGCTTGGTGGTGCCACGTAACTCACAAAAGAAGGTGAGAACTGGGATCTACACTAGCTAGTAATTTGGGAAGTTCAGACTAGCCTTAGTTTTAAGTGGGAATAGAGAAGTCTTTCAAAAGATGTTTTCCAAAGGTAAAAAACTTATTAAAAAAAAAAAAGGTAGAAAAGAGGTAATTCCATATACTCCATGTCTAAGCTACAGAAAAAGCACAACAGACCTTGACCAACTAGGGGAGAAGTGGACCAACAGTTTGGGAGGAATGATAATCCACTTTCTGACATAATAAGGCTGAACAGAGAGGGTTTCACATCAGAGACACCCAAAGCGAGGAAAAATAAAGCCCTGATGGTCAAGCACAGGTGTCTTTGACCACAGAGAGAAGGGAGGACAAAAGGAGATTAACCACATCAGGAGACAGAATATCTAACAAGAAGTCAAAGTCCCAGATGTGAAAGACTGGGAATAACGTCATGGGCCAAACCAGCTGGAAACATTTCACTTCAAGCTATGAGCAAAGAAGCCACATGTAATGTGATTCACTTCAGTAGCTCATGTTAACTGTTCTGAATCACCGTTAAGGGTTTGAGATTTTGAAAAGAGCCCTCTAAGGCACATTTCAAGGATGCCAACCACCACCCCGCTGAGAATGACTTCCACCTTCTCTCCTCTGCCTGGTCTTCATACACTCACCTATTGAGTCTGAACTTGGAATTTCTCCATCTCCTGTCCATGGGTCTTCTCCTTGCTCCAATTTAAGGATGACACCAGGTTTCATAACTTCATACCCTGTTCAGGGAAAATCACAAAGACCTTGGCCCCTACTGCATGGCCTTTGAGGCCTCTGAAGAAGGAGCAAGGTTTGGAATTAGTTGACCCAGTGAAGCCACCCACATGAATACCAACAAAGTAAACAATCCTCAGAGGAATGGTAACAGTCTCCCCAGTGGATAATATGGTCTAAGAATCTTTGATTTCTATAACTCAAGTCCAAAACCATAAACCCTTCAGAGTTTCTGTAGTTGGTCTGCCCTGGCTCAGATTCAGGCTCTTTCATTTCCTATCTGTCAGGCCTTGGGAAAAATACTTAACTTTTTTCTTTGTCTCAATTTCCTCATTAGAAGAAAAAAAAAAAAAAAAGAATGCAACACATCTGCCACACAGGATTGCTCTTATATTGAGTCAATATAAGAACAATATGTGAAATTCGGTAAATTACATGCCTCAGGAGCTTTGTTGTTGTTCAGTCACTCAGTCATGTCTGACTCTTTGTGACCACATGGACTGCAGTATGCTAGGCTTCCCTGTCCTTCACCATCTCCCAGAGCTTGCTCAAACTCATGTCCACTGAGTCAGTGATGCCATCCAACCATATTCAATCTTTCCCAGAATCAAGGTCTTTTCTAATGAGTTGGCTCTTCACATTAGGTGGCCAAAGTATTGGAGCTTCAGTTTCAGCATCGGTCCTTCCAATGAATATTCAGGATTGATTTCCTTTAGGATTGACTAGTTTGATCCTCTGGCAGTTCAAGTGACTCTCAAGAGTCTTCTCCAACATCACAGTTCAAAAGCATCAATTTTTAAACACTCAGCCTTCTTTATGGTCCAACTCTCACTCACATCTATATATGAAAACTAGAAAAACCATAGCTTTGACAATACAGACCTTTGTTGGCGAAGCCTCAGGAGCCTAACTACCACTATTACTATTAGCTTCAGAGGTGGCACAATGAAATTAAGACTTCATTATTGGAAAGTGAGGTTCAAATACTTTCCCTGGGACTGTCATAGTCCAAGAACTTTGATCTCTAAAATTTAGGTCCAAAATCATTAAAAATTTTGCAAGTCCCAGAACTCTCAGAAACTAAAAAAGAACAAGCAAGGTACTAGACACAATATGAGGTCTTCTGGGAAGTTTTTCTTTTTTTGGCCATGCCACAAAGCTCTCAGGATCGTAATTCCCTGACCAGGGACTGAACCCAGGCCCCCTGAAGTAGAAGCACAGAGTTCTAACTGCTGGACTGCCAGGGAAATCCTGGGTAGCTTTTCTTACCTAGTGACACGAGACTGCTATAATTCTCCAACATGACATCCTTGTATAAGTCCTTCTGATGGGGGTCCAGTAGCTGCCATTCCTTCTGGGTGAAGTCCACAGATAAATCTTCAAATGAGAATGACCCCTGTAAGAGCACAATCCTAGTGAATCAGAAGCAGGAATCACTAGGTGATGTAGGAAACAAGTACCAGAGCTTAAACACATCATTCTTATCACGGCAAGTTACAGAATGTCTATTGGGTCCCAACTTTTGCACTCTATTTTGTGAGATAAAAGGCAATTACGCATTCTTTCATCCTCTCATTTACATGAGAACTGAAATACATGACTTTAAATTTTCCAAACCACCAACAAAGTTTTCACTGAATGTCAAATTTGGCACCAGAAGAGGCAGTGACAAAAGAAAGATAATAAAACAATATCCTCAAAAACTTCTTAGGTTGTAGACATACACAAATATGTACACTTATAAATAAAGCAAGTTGCTTTAAGAGTTGAGGCAGAAAGGCCAGTGAGGGCATGACATGGGTCAGAGAGGGAGCCCAGCACTCCATCTATGGTCATATCAGTCTCTATTGAAGAGATGATACATGAAATAAAGTTTTAGGAAATTAGTAGTGGTTTCCAGAGAAAAGGGGGTACAAAAGCATTCTGAGTGACAGCAGATCCAAAATGGGGACCCAAACTGCTAGGGGTAACACAGTATAAACAGTTCAGTCAGACAAGGTCACAGGGTACATTGTAGTGACTGGACTGCAGGCCACAGTGGGAGCAAGGCAGATGTGGTTACCACACCTTATCACTGCTGACAATTAGCCATTAGAGCTTTTACAGGATGGAAGTGATATAACTTAATTTAGGTTGCAGAAAGATATCCAGATATTTTAAAAATTAATTTTATTTATTTATTTTTATTTTTGACTGCTCTAGATCTTTGTCGCTGTGCGTGGCCTTTCGCGTGCTACAGTGCACAAGCTGCTCAGTGAGGTGGCTTCTCCTGTTGCAAAGCACAGGCTCTAGGGCATGGGCTTTTGGTAGTTGTGGCATGCAGGCTCTAGAGCAAGCAGGCTTAAGTAGTTGTGGCTCGCAGGCTCTGGAGTGTAGGCTCTGTAGCCGCATGGGCTCAGTTACCCCATGGCATGAGGAATCTTCCCAGATTGGGGATCGAACCCCTATCTCCTACATTAGCAGGCAGATTCTTAACCAATGGACCACTAGAGAAGTCGTGATATCTGGATTTTAAATCAAGATGGATTTCTGTCCCAAAGTCTTCTAAGATGACAAGAAAGCATAAACATACTCTTTTAAAAATTCAAAATACCACCAGAAAATAAGAAACCTGACTGTAAACAGCACATCACACACTTTGAGAGTGATGAAAGGGAAAAATCTACAATCAAGAATACTCTGCCTACCAAGGAATCTTGTTCAGATTTGACAGAAATCAAAAACTTTAAAGACTAAAGAAAACCTAAAAGAATTCAGCACCACCAAACCAGCTTTACAACAAATGACAAAGGAATGTCTCAAGGTGAAAAAGAAAATTAAGAAACGAGAAAGTCCACCAGTAAAGGCAAACACACAGTAAAGCTGGTGATCCACACATAAAGCTGGTAAGGTTAAAAGACAAAGCTTAAAATCATTTATCAATAAGCAGTTAAGGGATCATAAAATAGATGTAAAATATGGTAACAACAGTAATTGTGAGGGGAGGAGAACACAAATGCAGGCTTTAAAAAATGCATTTGAAATTAAAAAGATGAGCAACTTAATCACTTATATATACAGATTGCTATACAAAGACCTCATGGTAACCACAAATCAAAACATCTGTAATAGATATACACACCAGAAAAGAAAAAGGGATACAAGCCTAACATTAAAGAGAGTCATCAAATCACAAGAGAAGAGAACAAAAGACAGGAAAAAAGAGACCTACAGAAACAAATCCAGAACTTCTGTGTCACAAAAGAGGACACTATATAATAATTAACGGATGAATCCAAGAAGAAGATATAATAATTGTAAAAATGTGCACCTAACATAGCACCTCAATGTATAATGCAAATGTTAACAGACATGAAGGGAGAAACTGACAGTAACACAGTAATGTGCTGTGCTGCTGTGTTCAGTCACTTCAGTCATATCTGACTCTTTGCAACCCTATGGACTGTAGCCCACCATGCTCCTCTGTTCACTGGATTCTTTAGACAAGAATACTGGAGTGGGTTGCCATTTCGTCCTCCAGAGGATCTTCCTGACCCAGGGTTTGAACTTGCCATCTCCTGTGTCTCCTGCATTGCAGGTGGATTCTTTACTGCTGGGCCACTGGTTTTATATATTACACACACACACACAAACACATAAAATAGGGGACTTTAACACCCCACTTACATCAATGGACAGATCATGTAGACTAAAGAATCAGTAAGGGAACGCTGGCCTTAAAGAATACATTAGACTAAACTGGTTAATATAAACATAGAGAACATTACACTCAAAATCAGCAGAATATACAATCTTTTCAAGAGCATGTGGAACATTCTCCAGATCACTGCAAAACAAGCCTACATAATTTTAAGAAAACTGAAATCATATCAAGCATCTTTTGCAACCACAACATGGTTGAAGAAATCAACTGCAAAAAAAAAAAATGCAAAAAATACAAGCACATGGAGGCTATAATATGCCAGTGATTTAATGGACCACTGAACAAATCAAGGAGGAAATAAAAAAAAAATACCTAGAGCCAAATGAAAATAAAAACATGATGACCCCAAACCTATGGGATGCAGCAAAAGCAGTTCTAAGAGAGAAGTTTATAGTGATACAAGCTTACTTCAGAAAACAAGAAAAATCTCAAATAAATAAGCCAACCTTACATGTGAAGCAACTAAAAAAAGAAAAACAAAATCCAAAGTTAGTAGGAAGAAATCATACAGATCAGAAGAGAAGTACCTGAAATAGAGATAAGGGAAGAAAAAAAAAAGGAAAAGATCAATGAAACTAAAAATTGGTTTTTTGAAGAGACAAAACTGACAAACTTTTAGCCAGACTCATCAAGAAAAAAGGGGAGAGGGCCCAAATCAATAAACTCAGAAATGAAATTACAACAAACACTACAGAAATAGAAAGGCTCACAAGAGACCACTACAAGTAACTATATGCCAATAAAATGGTCAACTTGGAAGAAATGCAAGAAAAAGACATACAGAAAGGAAAAATGGTTGTCTGAGAAGGCCTTACAGATAGCTGAGAAAAGAAGAGAAGCTAAAGGCAAAGGAGAAAAGGAAAGATATACCCATCTGAATGCAGAGTTCCAAAGAATAGCAAGGAGAGATAAGAAAGCCTTCCTCAGTGATCAGTGCAAAGAAATAGTGGAAAACAATGGACTGGGAAAGACTAGAGACCTTTTCAAGAAAATTAGAGATACCAAGGGAACACTTCATGCAAAGATGGGCTCAATAAAGGACAGAAATGCTATGGAACTAATAGAAACAGAAGATATTAAGAAGAGGTGGCAAGAATATACAGACGAATCATACAAAAAACATCTTCCTGACCCAGATAACCATGATGGTGTGATCACTCACAAAGAGCCAGACATCCTGGAATGCGAAGTCAAGCAGCCCTTAGGAAGCATCTCTACGAACAAAGCTAGGGGAGGTGATGGAATTCCAGTTGACCTATTTCAAATCCTGAAAGATGATGCTGTGAAAGTGCTGCACTCAATATGCCAGCAAATTTGGAAAACTCAGCAGTGGCCACAGGACTAGAAAAGGTCAGTTTTCATTCCAATCCCAAAAAAGGGCAATGCCAAAGAATGCTCAAAGTACTGCACAATTGCACTCATCTCACACGCTAGCAAAGTAATGTTCAAAATTCTCCAAGCCAGGCTTCAATAGTACATGAACTGTGAACTTCAAAATGTTCAAGCTGGATTTAGAAAAGGCAGAGGAGCCAGAGATCAAATTGCCAACATCGGCTGGATCATCGAAAAAGCAAGAGAGTTCCAGAAAAACATCTACTTTTGCTTTATTGACTATGCCAAAGCCTTTGACTGTGTAGATTACAACAAACTGTGCAAAATTCTTCAAGAGATGGGAATACCAGACCACCTTATCTGCCTCCTGAGAAATCTGTATGCAGGTCAAGAAGCAACAGTTAGAACCAGACATGGAACAACAGACTGGTTCCAAATTGGGAAAGGAGTATGTCAAGGCTGTATACTGTCACCCTGCTTATTTAACTTATATGCAGAGTACATCATGTGAAATGCTGGGCTGGACGAAGCACAAGCTGGAATCAAGATTGCAGAGAGAAATATCAATAACCTCAGATACGCAGATGACACCACCCTTATGGCAGAAAGTGGAGAGGAACTAAAGAGGCTCTTGATGAAAATGAACGAAGAGAGTGAACAAGTTGGCTTAAAACTCAACATTCAGAAAACTAAGATCATGGCATCTGGTCCTATCACTTCATGGCAAATAGATGGGGAAACAATGGAAACAGTGACAGACTTTATTTTGGTGGGCTACAAAATCACTGCAGATAGTGACTGCAGCCATGAAATTAAAAGATGCTTGTTCCTTGAAAAGCATCTTTTCAAGAAAAGCTATGACCAACCTAGACAGCATATTAAAAAGCAGAGACATTACTTTCCCAACAAAGGTCCATCTAGTCAAAGCTACAGTTTTTCCAGTAGTCATCTATGGATGTGAGAGTTGGACTATGAAGAAGGCTGAGCACCAAAGAATTGATGCTTCTGAACTGTGATGTTGGAGAAGACTCGTGAGTGTCCCTTGGACTGCAAGGAAATCAAGCCAGTCAATCCTAAAGGAAGTCAGTCCTGAATATTCATTGGAAGGACTGATGCTGAAGCTGAAGCTCTAGTACTTTGGCTACCTGATGCAAAGAACTGACATTAGAAAAGAGCCTGATGCTGGAAAGATTGAAGGCAGGAGGAAAAGGGGACAACAGAGGATGTGATGGTTGGATGGCATTACCAACTTGATGGACTTGAGATTGAGCAAGTTGCAGGAATTGGTGATGGACAGGGAAACCTGGCGTGCTGCTGTCCATGGGGATGCAGAGTTGGACATGACTGAGTGACTGAACTGAACTGGAAGCAATGGACAAATTCTTAGAAAAGTATAATCTCTTAAGACTGAACCAGAAAGAAATAGAAAATATGAACAGATCAATTACCAGTAATGAAATTGAATTAGTAATTTAAAAACTACCAACAATAACAGGAGCAGATGACTTCACAGGTGAATTCTACCAAACATTTAAAGAGTTAATACCTATCCTTATGAAACTATTCCAAAACTTGCAGAGGAACACTTCCAAACTCATTCATGACGCCATCATCACCCTGATACCTAAACCAGACAAAGGTATCACACACAAATAAAGAGAATTACAGGCTGATATCACTGATAAACATAGATGCAAAAATCCTCATCAAAATACTAGCAATGTGAATCCAACAATATAGTAAAGGGATGGATCATACACCATGATCAAAAGGAGTTTATCTCAGGGAGAGAAGGATTTTTCAGTATCTGCAAATCAATCAACATGACATACCACATTAACAAACAATAGAATAAAAACCATATAATCATCCTAATAGATGCAAAAAAGGCTTTTGACAAAATTTAACACCCATTTATGATAAAAACTCCACAAAGTAAGCATAGGGGGAACATACCTCAACATAATAAAGGCCATATATGACAAACCCACAGCTACCATCATATTCCATGGTGAAAAGCTGAAAGTATCCCTTCTAAGATCAGGAACAAGACAAAGATGCCCACTCTTGCCACTTTTATTCAACAGTTTTGGAAGTCCTAGCCATGGCAATCAGAGAAGAAAAAGAAATAAAAGGAGTCCAAATCTGAAAAGAAGAAGTAAAATTATCAGTTTGCAGAAGATATAATACTATACATTGTTGTTTAGTTGCTCAGTCACATCTGACTCGTTTGCAACCCCATAGACTACAGCCCACCAGGCTCCTCTGTCTGGGATCCCATGGGATTTCCCAGACAAGAATACTGGAGTGGGTTGCCATTTCCTTCTCCAGGGTATCTTCCCAACCCAGGGATTGAACACTTGTCTACTGCCAAGTCTCCTGCAGTGCAGGCAGATTCTTCACTGCTGAGCCACTGGGGAAGTCCCTGATACTATACACAGAAAGTCTTAGAGATGCCACCAGAAAACTACTAGAACTCATTAATAAATTTGGTAAAGTTTCAGGATATAAAATAAATACACCAAAATCCATTGCATTTCTATATACTAATAATGAAATATCAGAAAGAGAAATTAAGGAAACAATCCCATTTACTACTGCATCAAAAAGAATAAAATACCTAGAAATAAACTTATCTAAGGAGGCAAAAGACCTGTGCTCTGAAAACTACAAGATGCTGACGAAAAAATTAAAGGTGCTACAAATAGATGGAAAGATACACTATGTTTTCTTGCATTGGAAGAATCAATACTGTTAAAATGACCATAATACCCAATCTACAGATTCAATGCAACCCCTATGAAATTAGGGCATTTTTCACAGAACTATTAATAGAACAAATAGTATTAAAATATGTATAGAAACATAAAAGACCCCAAATAACCAGTAAAGAATCTTTAATAGAGCTGAATGAATCATAGCCTCTAACTTCAGACTATACTACAAAGGTACAGTAATCAAAACATTATGGTACTGGCACAAAAGCAGACATATACATCAATGGAACTAGATAGAAAGCCCAGAAACAAACCCACACACTAGGGTCAATTAATCTACAACAAAGTAGGGGAAAACATACAACAAAGAAAAGATAATCTTGTCAATATGCAGTGCTAAGAAAACTGGGCAGTTACACGTAAATGAATGAAAGTAGAACCTTCTCTAACACCACATACGAAAATACACTCAAAATGGATTAAAGACCTAACTGTGAGACTGGATACTACAAAACTCCTTGAGGAAAACACAGGGAGAATACTTTTTGATATAAATCTCAAAAATAGTTTTTTGGATCTGTCTCCTAGAGTAATGGAAATAAAGCAAAAATAAACAAATTGAATCTAATTAAACATAAAAGCTTTTGCACAGCAAAGGAAACCAGAAACAGCATTTAAAGACAACCTACAGAATGGAAGAAAATATTTGAAAATGATGTGACTGACAAGGTCTTAATTTCCAAAATATACAAACAGCTCATAAAGTTCAATATCAAAAAAACAAACAATCCAATCAAAAAATGGGGCAGAAGACATTAGTAGACATTTTTCCAAAGAAGACATATAGATGGTCCAAAAGCACATGAAAAGATGTCTAATTATTTTTTTTTTTAAAGTGCAAATCAAAACTACAATAAGGTATCACCTCACAGCAGACAGAATGGCCATCATCAAAAAGTCTAAAATAATAAATGCTGGAGAGGGCATGGAGCAAATGGAACCCTCCTACACTGTTGGTTGGAATGTAAATTTGTGTAGCCACACTGGAAAACAGTATGGAGGCTCCTTAAGAAACTAGTAATAGTTACCACAGACTTGGCAATCTCCCTCCTGGGCATATATCCAGAAAAGATGAAAACTCTTATTTGCAAAGATACATGCACCTCTTAAGTTCACAGCAGCACTATTTACAATAGCCAAGACATGGAAGTGACCTCAATGTCCATGGAAAAATGAATGGATAAAGATGTGGTACACAGTGGAATACCAGTCACAAAAAAGAATGAAATCATGCCATTTGCAGCAACATGGATGGACCTAGAGATTATCCTGCTGAGAAGTAAGTCAGACAGAGAAGGAACAAGTATTATATGACATCACTTATAAGTGGAATCTAAAAAAGTAATACAAATGAACTTATTTATAAAACAGAAACAAACTCACAAATATAGAAAACAAACTTATGGCTACCAAAAGGGAAAGGACGGAAATGTGAAGGGATAAATTAGAAGTTTGGGATTAACATATACACACTACTATATATAAAATCCCATTGACAATCAACAAGGACCTGCACAGGGAGCTATATTCAATATCTATAATAACCCGTAAGGAAAAAGAATCTGAAAAAGAATATATATATGCATATAGATATAAACGCTATAACCTGAAAGTAACACAACATTGTAAATCACCTATACTTTGATTAATAAAATACTTATAAGTGATTGTTCATATTAGTACTACTGATAAAAATTATATTTATATAACAAATGTACCAAAAAGTATAAATATTCCAAGTGTCCATCAAGTGGTGAATGGATAAATAAAAAATGATATATTCAACATAATGGAATACTATTCAACAATAAGAATGTGTTTCTGACATATACTAAAACATAGATGAACCTCAAAAATACTATGCTAATTGAAAGAAGCTAGAAACAAAAGATTACACTTTTATAAAAATCCATTTATATGATATTTCCAAAAAGAAAACCTGTATAGACAGCAAGAAAATTAGTGGTTGCTTCAGGCTGGGGATGGGAGGAGGAACCGACTGCAAATGTCACAAAGATTCTCTTGGGATTATAGAACCCTTCTAATACTGGATTGCAATGATGGTTATACAATATAAAGTTACTAAAAAAATTACTGAGTTATACACTTGTCAGTGATGTCAGTGGATACTACTGACATAGTTCAATAAAGGTGTTAAAAAGATAACAATATTAATCAATTTATGCCAACATACATGACAACTTAGATAAAATAGATATATTTCTTGAAAGACAATGTACTCAAAAGTGACAGAAGAAAGAAGGTCTGAATTAGTCCTTTAACTATTACAGGAATTGACCCTCACAATTTAAACCTTCCTTCAAAAAAACCACAAGTTTTAGATGGTTTCAGAGGTGAATTCTTCCCAACATTCAAGGAATAAATAAAATGATCTCATATAAATTCTTTCAGAGAATAAACAGTGCAAACTTCTCAATTCATTTTATAAGGCCAGCAGACCTCTAATCCCAAATCAGACATGAACACAACAAAAGAACATTACAAGCTCTTAGAGAATCAAAATTCCTAATAAAGTGTTAGCAAATTGAATTTAGCCATGCAGAAAAGGGGCTTCCCTGGTGGCTCAGACAGTAAAAAATCTGCCTGCAATGCAAGAGACCCGGGTCTGATCCCTGGGTTGGGAAGACCTCCTGGAGAAGGGAATGGCTATCCACTTCAGTATTCTTGCCTGGAGAATCCCATGGACAGAGGAGCCTGGAGGGCTACCATCCATGGGGTTGCAAAGAGTTGGACACGACTGAGCAACTAACACACACACATGCATAAAAAGTATAATGTGGCCTGACCAAATGAGGTTTCTTTCAATTATGTAAGATATTGATTCTGAAATCACTATTATATTAACAGAATAAAGGAGAAAAGCCATTATCATTTCAAAATGCAGAAAAGGCATATTGTGAAAATCTGTTCATTGTAAAATACTATCAACAAACTAGAAATAGAAGGAAATTTAATCTGATAATCATAATCTATAAAATATGTACAGCTAGCATCATACTTAATGGTAAAACACTGAGTGCTTGGTCTCTGAGGACTAGAACAGCACTGTCCAACAGAATTTCTTGTGATGACAGAAATGCTCATATCTATACCATCCAATAGGAGAAGGCAATGGCACCCCACTCCAGTACTCTTGCCTGGAAAATCCCATGGATGGAGGAGCCTGGTAGGCTGCAGTCCATGGGGTCGCTAAGAGTCTTACACGACTGAGCGACTTCACTTTCATTTTTTCACTTTCATGCATTGGAGAAGGAAATGGCAACCCACTCCAGTGTTCTTGCCTGGAGAATCCCAGGGACGGGGGAGCCTGGTGGGCTGACGTCTATGGGGTCGCATAGAGTTGGACACGACTGAAGTAACTTAGCAGCATACCATCCAATATAGTCACTGACAGCCACCAGTGTCTACTGAATATGTCAAAGGTGACTAGAAACTGACTTTTATATTTTATTTAATTTTAATTTAACAGTATGTGAAGCTAATGGGTATAGGTTATACAACTGGTTTTTGTGCCATTTTTTTGGGATGGCAGATTTCTGTGCTATTAGTGGTGGGTCCCTCCTGAGTTTATGGAACAAGGTAACTCATGGTGGGCTGCTGGAGTCTCCAGGTGGGCACTGGCCATGCTGGAAAACCAATCATTGGATTGGAGGGTTGGGGCTTTCAGAGAGATGCTATCAGTCCAACCTCCATGGAGCAGACAGGGCTGGAGGCTGAGTTCCATCAAATGGCCAGGGATTTAATCAATCACACCTACACAGTGAACACCCAATAAAAACTCTGGATATTTCTGCCTCAGGTTAGCTTTCTGGCTGGTAATCAGACATAGGCCAGGAGGATGATGTATCCTGATTCCACAGGGAGAGGGCACAGCAGCTCTCTGTTTGGGACCCTGCCAGACCTCACTCTGTGTCTCTTCATTTGGCTGGTCCTAATTTGTGGCCTTGTAATAAAACTAGTTTTAGGTATAGCACTTTCCTAAGTCTTGTGAACTGTTCCATCGAACCTGAGGGGGTCATAGGAACCCCCAAATTTGCAGCCAGTTGGACAGAAGTGTTGTGTGTGGCCTGAGGACTCTCGAACTTACAGCTATCAACTAAAGTGAAGGCACTCTTGTTGGGGATGGTGCTCTCACTCTGCAGAGTCTGTGCTAATTCCAGGTGGCTGGTGTCAGAAGTGAGCACCTGTGATGTGCTATGTAGTGGACAGTGCAGGCCTGGGTGTTCCTAATGAGACAAGGGTGTTCCTAATGCCACCTCTAGTCTACAAAGTACTGCAGGAGGTCAGAACAATACAATGTGAGGAACAAGTATAAATATTGAAAACAACATGTAAAACTGTCATAGATGGCATGACTGCATAAAGAAAATCCAAAAGACCCTACAACAATTAGAATTAGTTCATTGTGGACATTCTTCTTGGATATCACATCAAAACTAATCAACTGGTCTCACAAAAATGAGCTGTAATGTAGAATCTTCATTCATATTGGTAAACTTTTCACACGGTCACATTAAAATCTACTGTTTTATCTTGCTTCTTAAATGGATCATTTACTCATTTATGATTTTACAAATCATGCATTGGCCATGTGGAAAACTGGTTTTCTGAGTTTAAATCTCACAAAAAAAATGGCTTTACTAGTTAATTTTATAAACATTTAATGCTGAAGTAATTCCAATTTTGCTAAACTCTTATATAATGTGGAAGAAACTTTTGATAAACTTTTTGACACTTGCATGATCTTGATAACAAAACTCAATAGGGATACTGCTAAGAAGGGAAAAGCAAAGGCCAAGTTACACATGAACACTGATTTGAAAATCCTAAACAACATCACCAAAGTACTATACTGAACAAAATATAAAGAGGAAAATATATCAAAAATAAGCTGGAGTTTATCCCCCAAATTCAAGGTTGATTTAATATTTAAAAAATAATAATTGATATTTACTATATTAATAGATTAAGGAAAAACATATCATCATCTCAGTAGATACAGATAAAACATATCTGTAAGTGGAAGAATGTACATCACAGGAGCTACAAATAACAGAAAAATCTAACAGCTTTAAAAAAGCACATTTATGTTTTTCAAAAAGAAGGACTAGATTTCATAAGGGAGAATATAAAAGTATGAAAAAGAACAAACAGATGAAACAACACACCAAAAATTGAAAAATAATCAACATTTATTTGTTATAGAAAGTCTTAGCAAACTAGGAAGTCAGTGGAATTTCTTTTTATTAAAAAAAAAAAGTATTGCTGATATTTTTATAAACATGGAAATCTAACCAAATCTAAAGAAAAATGATTAGTTAGTTTAAATGGGCTTATGAAGTTCCTGAATACCAAGACAATATGCAAAAATCTAGTATATTTCTATGTTTTGGCCATACTTTAAAATTATAACAAAATTTTATGATAACTAAATTTTAAGCTACTAATTGTAGGGCAGAAGATGTACAAACTGAGCCTTGATGTAGTTTGTGGTACTAGAGAACAGCATTCTAGTTAGTAAATAAGAAAAATGTTACAAGGAGGGTGTTATCATTTTGCAGCTTCTAATGAAATGATCCATACAAGCAGTGATCATTTAAAGCCATAGCAAGACAAAGAGAGACCTGTGGGCATCATGCAACTCCTGAAAGAAGTACCACAACTTCTGAAGCATTCTTGCCAAGAAGTCACACTTGAACCTGATCAAACCTCAGCGTGGAACTTGCTGTGATGATGGAAACGTTCTTTACCTGGGCTACCCAGTTCATGGCTGTCCAATCTGTGGCTACTAAGCACTTGAGAGGGGACAACTGTGACAAAAGGATTTAACTGAATTAACTTAAGTTCAGTCGTATGTGGCTGGTGGCTTCAGTACTGGACAGCACATCTCTGAATCTACCAATTTACAGGAAACCCAGGTGACAACACACCAGTAACAGCATGGGGATGTATTACCCACCACATCACTTATTCAGAGCCTTCAGATAGTGAGAAACTACAGATCAATGGCCTGGTCTCTTCAACACATGATTTGGATAGAAAAAAATACGCAGTGTCAAGATTAAGAGACAGATTAACTGCACTGTATGAACTTTACTTGAGTCTGACGCAAACAAATGACAATTTTTATGAGACTAATGGAAACTTGATAATGGCTGGATTTGATGATATTAAGAAGCTGCCTTCAGGGACTTCCCTGATGGTCCAGTGGTTAAGAATCTGCCTTGCAATGCAGGGGACAAGGTTTGAGTCCTGGTTTGGGAACTAAGACCCTACATACTGTGCAGTAACTAAGGCCATACAACGCAACTACTGAGCCCATGTGCCACAACCAGAAAGTCTGTGCACTGCAATGAAAGATCCTGAAAAAATGCAGGAAGAACCTACATGCCACAACTAAACACCGACACAGCCAAATAGATAAACTTTTTTTTTTTTAAAGCTTTGAAAAAAATAAACTGAGGAAATTGAATGTATATTTCTTGAAAAAGAAGAGGCTGTCTACATTGAAGAGCTTGCAAATGCAATGAATCTCAGAAACAAATGAAAGTGAAAGAAGCAAAACACAAATGAGCATGCACAACAGCAGACAAAACCAACTGCAGTGTTAGCGGATAAACACTTAGGAGTAAAACTAAACAGACAAGCCAGGAAATGGTTACAGAAGCTAGAGTCCTGGTTCCCTCTGTCAGGAAGAAGCTGTGATTGGGATTGAAACTGTGATTTCAATTTCTTGAAATGAAATGGTGGTTTCATGGGTATTCATTTGATAACACATTAAGCTGCACTTTAATATTTTATGAACTTTTCTCCATGTGAATTCTGCTTCACAACTAAAGAGGTAAATAAATAAATAATTATGGTGATTAAGTTCGGCTTTGGCATACTACCCTTGGGTCACATTCTGTGGAAAACCATGAAAAATGGCTACAATACTCTTGTATTTATTACAATGTTTCTCCTGAGGACATTACCACTATATCATTTATTTAAAGGCTTCCCCAGGGAGTGACCAATAAATACTTACTTTCCATGAAGAATTTTGCTTTTTCATTTAGATAATACAATGCATACGTTTATTACACTTGTCAAGAATTTGAGAAGTTTATAGCTCATTCAGTAATTATGTAGGACACTAAGGCTTATAAAAATCGAAACTTTAAGAACTTCTCAAGGCCCTATAGTTATTGCATCACTGCTTTATTTTGTCCCAGTTTGGATCTTCCATTCTGAGGGTATCTTCCCCTGACTTCTTAACAATGTAATATTTCGTTTTTCACTCTTACATACTCCTTCTAATCCCCTGGAAAAATAATGAGGAATAAACACAAACTCACCTGTAACATGGTCATTTCTGCAGCCTGTGTGAGATGGTCAGCAAGTCTGAGTTTTGTTCAGTCCTGTGGCCTCTGCTTCTACCCTGAAGCTCTGGAGTGAGGTCTTTAACACCAGGAATGAATTTCTCTGCTGGGAATGCCTTTCTTGTCTCACACGAGCAGGCTTATTTGTGGGGAACCAGGATCTGTGAACCTGGGGACCAATGCACTTCAATTGGTATATTCATAGTGCACCTAAAATCCCTTCCTTTCTTGCTGGGAAATAGGAATTGATAATCATCTAATGCCAGAGTGTCTTTTCTGTATAACTGACACAGGACTACCAGGGATAGAAATAGAATGTGATACAAGAGAATGGCAGAAGTGCATGTCTCTGCACACAGATAAAGATTACTCAGCAGAAGTAATCCTGAGATTCAGTTAATGTCCACTGAGGACACTGAGGGACAGTGCTGGGAAGGACAAGGCAGCTTTGTGTTACATAGACTTTTGGAAAGCTTATGTGATTTGTATTAAAATAGATCTAAGTTTTAATCAACTTTTTCCTTTTCCTGGCTTTGTGACTTTGGGTAAGAACAAATAGAAAACTAAGGTTTAAAATCTATAACCTTCCTAATTTATGTCTGCCAATCATATCAATTTCTAAAGGAAGTATGTTAAATTCAGATTGGCCAGTTTTTCCTTGTACTTCTGTTGATGTTTTGATTATATGCTTAAAGTTATGTTGTTTGAAGCACAGAGATTATATATTTCTGGAGAATTAATCTTTAGTTGCTATGTAATGCCATGGGGATTCTGAGGAATAAATGAGATATTAAAGGGAAAGTGACTAGTTTCTGGCAATAACAATAGCTCTCACATCTGAGTGTTTTCAGTATATAAGACAAAATACTAAACACTTTATAACAACCCTCACAGACAACCCAAAAGGCATTTGACAAAAAAGCATTAAAAATCTCCATTTTATAGAACAAAAAATGAAACTTAGAGTGTGCCAATGACTGCACAACTATTAAGTATCAGCAATGAATGCTATTCTCTTTTTTGCTATGTTCAAGGTTGTTGACATTTAGTTGCTTAGTCGTGTCTGACTCTTTTTCAAACTCCATGGACTATAGCCCTCCAGGCTCCTCTGTCCGTTGGATTTCCCAGACGAGAATACTAGAGTAGGTTGCCATTTCCTTCCCCAGGGATCTTCCTGACCCAGGGATCAAACCTGCGTCTCCTCAATTGTCAGGTGGATTCTTTTATGACTGAACCACCTGGGAAGTCCTACATTCAAGATATTTACTTCCAAAATCATACAGTTATTGTGTGTATTCATGTACAGATATGTTCACACACTCACCCTACATCTCAGAATTAGCTCTTATTTCCATGCACACATTCTGTCACCTTAGTTCCACAGAAACACAAATGAAGAACAGCCTGCTCATCCCTATGACACACTAAAGCAGCACTTCAAACACCAACCTCTTCCCTTTCATGTCTTCCTGTGATTCAGCCCTTGGTATCAACTCAGAAATACATATTGAAGTTCCTTCCAGTTACACAAGAAATGATTCCTTTATATACCCTAAATTGTGAAAATATATTCATTTTAGAACTGGAACTGGCACACATAAGAACTAAACAAAGAGAGTCATAATTATTACAGAAGTAAAATATGATGACAAAACTTAGAAATGTATATAAACTAAATAAGAAAAATTTCTTTCTTGTGACCAAACATAACCACTCTTAAGAGGTGGTATAAACAATCTGGATATTTTTAACAAAAATATAAGGTCACATTTAAAAACTGTTTTTGCTTTCTTCCCACTATGCAAACCATCTTTCCAGGTCAACAGACATAGTACTGTAATATCAACAGCCTTCTTATTTAAACAAATAAAAAGGTAGAAAAAAAATATGTATATCAGGAAAAAATACATAAAATATAGAAATATACATGACAAGAAATGTATACAGTTCATAGGCTAAAGCAAACTAAAACCACCGATGGGGACTATAAAAATAGACTTCCTCACACACAAATTGGTCTTTCTAGGACAGAAAGACTTCATAATTCAGCCCTGAATGATTTATATTTTTAGTCAATTCCAATCACAATCTCAAAAAAAATTTTTTTAACAAGCAATTCTAAAGTTCACCTGGAAGAAAAAAAGGTACAGGAACAGCTTTGGACATTTTTGGGAAACACAAGATAATGAGTGTAAATAGGTCCATGTAATATTAACATATATTGTAAAATTATATTAAAAAAAAGTATTTCATACTGTCTCCACAAAAGATTTACAGCTAAATAAACCATAACAGCCCAAATATGTAAATCTCTCACGCAATAAATGTGGCACTTCACACCCAAAGTAAAACCAGATTACTTAATGAATAGGAGAAGTGATTAACACTTGAAAGAAAATAAAGCCAGATATCTATCTCATATATTACAACAAACTACAGTTGACCCTTGAACAATTTGAGGGTTAGGGACACTAACCCACCTCACCACCCATGCATTCAAAAATCCTCAAATAATATTATAGTCAGCCCTCTATATCCAAGGTTCATATCTGCAGATTCAACCAACCTCTGATCATACAGTACTGTGGTATTTATTGAAAAAAAACTGCATATAAGTGGACCCACGCATTTCATACCCCTATTTTTCAAGGGTCAACTGTACTTTCAGAGGGATCAGAACTTAAAATAATGAAAACCATGATAGTGCCTAAAGAAAACACAAGTGAGTATTTGTGTAGTTTGGGGGAAAATATCCCTACACATGCTACAAAGGCAAAAGTAAAAAAATGTTACTTAAAAGCCAATAGATTTAACCATTAAAAAAAAGTAATAACCTCTGTGTGGTTCAAGAAAAGTCAATCATAATACAAACATACACACATACCCCAGACAAGGATGATACACCTCTAGTAAATAAATAGGTCATTTCCTTTGTGTTACACTTTCACCTTATTTCATGGAATAAAAATTAAGCAGGTAGCCAAATTCACAATGTGATCTTTAAATTTCCTTTGTCAGAAACTACTTGGCAAAGTTTAGTTGGGTTTCAGAGAAAATTTATCAAGAGTAGAGAGAAATGTTGAAATGAGGCATAAGAATCTGAGGTGGAAAAAGTGTGATAAGCCATCAGTGTGGTAGTTTTTAAAAATTTGATATTAACTGCTCAGCACAATAGATTCGACCTTATTTTCATTTAATTTATACAAATGTTTTTGCAGGTTGGCTCTTGAGAGAGCTCTCCCTGAGTGCTCTTCCCCTTGACTTCCATGTATTCCTTCAGCAAATGGAAGCCTACCTCCTCCGCTATAGAATTTGACCCTTTTAACTTTATGGGTTTGAGTTTACCTCAGCAGTTTCCTGCACAGCACTGCAGTTCTCCCCATGACATGCTCACGTTCACCTGCAGGAGGAAGGGGCACCTTCATCATCATCCCAAAGTTCCCACTCAGCATCAAGTCCTGTGGAATTACAAGGGAAAAAGAACAATGAAAAGTGACATTTACTCACACCTATCATGTGCCAGGCTTCCCTGGTGGCTCAGTGGTGAAGAACTTGCCTGCCAATGCAGGAGACACAGGTGGGATCCCTGGGTTGGGAAGATCCCCTAGAGAAGGAAATGGCAACCCACTCCAGTAATCTTGCCTAGGAAATCTTGAGGACAGAGAAGCCTTGCCCACCTGCAGTCCATGTGGTCCCCAAAGAGTCAGACACAATGTAGCAACTAAACAACTATGTGCCAGATGTTCTATATACCACGCTGTCTTTTTCGATGCATTCAGCATTCATTACAGAAGTAATACTGCACAAAAGTTCATGTGCCCCAAACAGATGATATATGCACGAATGGTAGATTGGGGCCACTGGTTCCATGCAGTCTACCCCAGGGCCTGTGACCAAAGATCCACAGCAGCAGTAGAAAGAGGGATGGGCAAATGTCTTGGGCGTCCCTGTTTATATTCCCAGTATACGCATGATAGAGTCCCCTGTCCAGGGATGATGGCAGCAGGGCAGACTAAGGAGAAAAATAAGAGAAAGAAAAGATTTCAGGGGCAAGTTGAAAGAACTCCCCCAGAAAGGTCAAACTCCCCACTTGGGACAAAAAATATCCCACTTGGGACAAAAAATATCCCACTTGGGATCGTAAGGGCTTTAAGCAGGATATGCAGCATATTCCCAATTTTGTTGTTTTTTTCTTAAAGGGAACAAATAAGGTTATTAACAATATACACACATTTATTGACTAAAAGATGTACAAAACGTTAGCAGTGACTATTTTCTGTTGATGGGATCATGAATGATTTTCATTTGAATCTGTTTATCAATACTCTAAACTGACGACAGTGAACATATTTTAAAATCCTTAATCCAAGAAAACAGGCAAGCAAAGTAGTTTCAGTCCAGCACCATGTGGTTGAAATAAACAGTAAGGAATCAATAAGTAATCAATAAAATAATGTGTTTTAATGACTGCAAAAAGCTTCCAAGCTAGGGAAGAAAAGGTCATTTCTTGCCACTCCCTCGGTTTCAGATGAAAAGCCTGAGACCCAGGAACTGTGAGTTGACTGTTTCAAGTGGCAGTTGTGGGTCAAAGTCAGAGACAAGGCTTGAGGCCAACGCTGTCCTCACCGCATTAGCAACTGTCAAAGTTGTCTGGCTTTTTTGTTAGTAGAGACGCCTCGGAAAAAATCCTACTGATAAAAGCAGAGGCAAGCTGGGTGGAGCCGGGATGGAGGCGAACAATCGGGTCGCCCCGCGTACACGCCCAGGGTGCCCCCACGACTGGCCGTGTGTCCCGAAGGTCGCGCGCGGCCGGGCACGCGCGTGGGAGACACCACCTGTACGAGCCGGTCTGGAAGGAAACGTCAAGGTGCTCAGCACTGGCCGCGGCGGAGGAAGGGCCTCCCCCCACTGCTAAAGCCCACCGGTGCCTACCGCAACCCAGCCACTGAGATCCAGGCCGAAATGCGGACGCCCACTTGCAGCCCTGGCACGACCCCCAACCCGGCCCCCACGAGCCCTCTCAGCCCCCGCCGCCCGCCCCACAGGGATCCAGCCCCGGAACCTGCAAAAAATGCCTCGGACCACGGACGCGCCGGACGGGGACCTGGACCCAAGTGACCGCCCCGCCCCCGGGCTTTGCGCGACCGGGGCAGATCCGCGGGATTCCCGACGGCCTGGAGCCTAGCCGGGGAACAGCGCGCGCACGAGCACGCGGACACTTGCACAGTGGCCTCTCGCGTGGTGGCGAAGGACAAAGAGAGGGTCCAAGCCGGCTGCAGAGGGTTGCGCGTGCGCGCGGGAAAGGCCCTGCCGAACTACACTTCCCAGGAGGCCCTGGGACACGCAGCGTCAGGAGTCGCTGGAACGCGGGTCGGTCTTGGAGAAAACAGAAAAATAATTGTAACACATTTATGGAAAACATAATAAAGCACAAAAAAAGCGAAGTTAATCTATAACTCAAGTGCAGTGGGGTAGGTTATAATTTTCACTATTTTTTTTTTTAAAGAGAGTAAAAGGCAGGATGAAAAAAGAAAATGCAGAGCCACAGACACTTAAGAGATTGAGAATCCACTCTGTATTAATAAATTCTAAATTCTTTATGGTTCTCAAGGAGTAGATGTGTCAGATTTGATCCGAGAAATGAGAAAACCTGGACGTGAATAAAAATGAAGACAGTATCAGGGAATCTGTGCCGAAAAGTATCCATTATTGCGTTTCCAATGAATTCTTTCAAACATCCAGTGATCAGAGAACTCTTATATTTAAATAGTTTTAGAGGAATTAGAAGAAGGAAAAGTTTCTATTTATTAAATAGCATAAAGGTACCAAAATGGACAAATCATGATTTAAAAGGAAGCATAGACAGAACTTGATTATTGCTGCCCATGCAAAAATACTGAGAAGTTATCAACAGATAATTTTTTGTAGGATATTTTGTTAATATTTTGTAGAAATAGAAATATTTTCGTAGACTGGAAACCAAGTGGATTCTATTCTAGAAATATAAGGGTAATCAGGGTATATATTAACATAAGTAAATAAGTTAAAGGGAAAAACTGATATTACCTCCACGAGATGAAAAAAATGTTTAACTGAAAAAATACATTATAGGTTTTAAAATATAAATTAAAAAAATTGTTTCCTAATTTAGCCTAATTGAAAAAATATCCATTTCAACTATTAAACCACTATGCTGCTTAAAGGTGGAATATCATTAGGAGTTAGGAACAAGGGATCCATACTCAGGATTCAGATTTTTTTTTTAACCAGGCTAATACTGGTAATTTCCTGGTGCTCCAGTGATTAGAACTCCTTGCTTCCACTGCAGGGAGCTCGGGTTTGATCCCTGGTGGGGGAACTAACCAAGATCCCACAAGCCTGAGTGGCATTGGGAGCAACAGAGTCTTAATCACTGGACAGCCAGGGAAGTACCCCCTACCATGCTGTTCTGAAGAGAAAACTATTCGAACTAATAAATGAATTCAGTATAATTGCAGTAGAAGATTGTAGATATCCTTTATCACCTTAAAAGGAAGTTACTTTCCATTTTGAATTTGTTAAGGACTTGGTCCTGAAGAATGGCTGGAATATATTGAATATTTTTCTTTAGCTGTATAGGTAAATAAATATGTATTTTATAATAACCTATTTCTGCTTTAAGATTAATAAACTTCAATATTAAATTATCTTGTGTTGGGAGCCGCTTTAGGCATTACTAACAAAATGGAGGCACAGCCCCAACTCCCTCTCCTTGTCCCGCAGGCATGGACCCGGGATGAAGGAGTTAGGCCTTGTGATCCTGACTTGTTTTTTCCTCCCCGCAGCTGAGTTGACTGAAAAGAATATTAAGGTGCTTATTGTTCTTGAGAGGAGCATGAGAAGGCACAAAGCCTTCTGCAGCTGTGCTCAGAGAATAATTCATAAAGTTAATCTTTGACATTCGTTCAAGGACCTTTACAAAAGAGTGTTCCAGGATGAGCACGTAGGCCGCAGCTTGAGGCTATGGGAGGGATTGCTATCTGAAACCTATTTGTGAGGGAAATGTTTATGGCAAAGGAGTTTGCTGAATTTAGGGCTTAGGAATAATTAAAATAGTTAGAAGCTAAAGATTTAAGGAATGTTGTAATGTTAGCATATTTTACTATAGCTTCTAGAGATTAGGAATTTTGGAGATATTAGTGGTTAGAAGCCTTTTAGAGAAAGTGAGCTCAGGATACTAGGGGCAAACAGGATTTAGAAAGATAAGAAATAAACTGAGGAATGTGGTATGCAGCTCAGACATTAGCATGAGTTACTATGTATTCACAAGGACACATGAGAAGTAGATAAGAGAATTGCTGAGGCAGGAACTCCTTTTGAGGGGCAACAATGATTTATGGAGACAACAAATCTGGGTCAGGGGGAACTGAAAATGTCAAACCTCTGACCTAATGCTTTTGTAAAAGTATAAAAGAGAATCTTAAGCTTGAAATAAATATGCAGTCTAAGAAAACTGAGAGGCTGCTTCGTTTCTCGCCGACACCGCCCATCCCTTCAGGCCGATTCCCTGGCTGCTGGAGCTGGACTTGGCAATCTTGAACATATTATTTACTTATAAAGTTGAACAATACTGTCCTTTTTTGTGTTGGTCCAGTTGTCGTTCAGTCGCTATGTCCAACTCTTTGTGACCCTATGGATTGCAGCATACCAGGCTCTTCTGTCCTCCCTCCAGTATCTCCTGCAGTTTGCTCAAATTCATGTCCATTGAGTCAGTGATGGCATGCAAACATGTCATCCTATGCCACCCTCTTAAATCTTTCCCATCATTAGAGCTTTTTTCCCCAGTGAATTGGCTCTTATTGGAGCTTCAGACTCAGCATCAGTCCTTCCAATGAATATTCAGGGTTGATTTCCTTTAGGATTGACTGGTTTGATCTTACTGAAGTCCAAGGGACTCTCAGGAGCCTTCTCCAGTGCCACAGTTAGAAAGCATCAATTCTTCGCTGTTCAGCCTTCTTTATGGTCCAGCTCTCACATTCATACATGACGACTGGGAAAACCATAGCTTTGACTAATGAACCTTTGTCAGGAAAGTGATGTCTTTGCTTTTTAATATGCTGTCTAGGTTTGTCATAGCTTTCCTTCCAAGGAGCAAACATCTTTTAATTTCATGGCACCTGTCACCATCCACACTGACTTTGCAGCCCAAGAAAATAAAATATGTCACTGCTTCCACTTTTTCTCCATCTATTTGCTCTGAAGTGATGGGACTGGATGCTATGATCTTAGTTTTTTGAATGTTGAGTTTCAAGCCACCTTTTTTATTCTCCTCTTTCACCAAGAGGCTCTTTAGTTTCTCTTTACTTTCTGCCATTAGAGTGGTATCATCTGCACATCTGAGGTTGTCTATACTTCTTCCAGCAATCTTGATTCCAGCTTGTGATTCATCCAGCCCAGCATTTTGCATGATGTACTCTGCATGTGTGTGTGCTCAGTCGCTCAGTTGTGTCCAACTCTTTGTGACCCCATGAACTGTAGCCTACCAGACTCCTTTGTCCATGGGATTTTCCAGGCAAGAATACTGGTTTGGGTTGCCATTTCCTTCTCCAGTGAGTACTCTGCCTCTAAGTTAAACAGGCACGGTGGCAATACACAGCCTTGTCGTACTCCTTTCCCAAACTGGCATCAGTTTTTCCATGTCTGATTCTAACTGGTCCAGTTACTCTTCTACATAATAGATCATGTCACAATTTAGTGGCTTATTATATCTCACACTTTCCCGGGTCAGAAATTCAAGATAACCTCAGCTAGGCAATTTTTGTCTTAGGATCTTTCATGTGATTGCAATTAGCTGATAGCTGGAGCTAGACCAGCAGGTGCTGTAACACTTGGGGTGGTGTAGGCATCTCTCACTCTTCCAGTAGTCTCAGGCCTCTTTAGTTCATCTCTTTGTGTGAGCTGTTTGCACCTCTTCATAGCACAGCAGCCTCAGGGCAGTTGGACTGCTTACCTGGCAGCTGAAATTCTTCATCAGGAAGAGCTTCTGTGAACAAGGTGGGAACTGCATCTCCTTTTATGACCTGGGCTTGGAAGTCTCACAGCTTCATTTCTGCTGCAATCTGCTGTCTATGAACAATTCACCAGCCCGTCTGGATTCGAGAGGCAGGGGACACAGACCTCTCCTCCCCATGGAAAAAGTGACAAAATCATATTGTCACACTGAAAGAGGTTGCTGTGTAAGAGGTGCTCTTGTAGTCATCTTAGGAATACACAACTTACCACAGTCCTCTGGCTTTGACAGTTGATATCTGCAAACTATAACTATCTTCTGTTCCAAGACCCCAAATGTCTCATTACATTGTGGCATCAGATTGATCAATCTCATTCTAGAAATCAGGCCCTGCCTGGGGTGAGGCTCTTCAGGACTTCTCCCTTGGATACAACTCTTACGTGCTATTTCTCTCAATCAAAGTACCTGTTATCTTCATCTTACACACATGTAATGCAATAGTAAGACACTACTATTCCAAACTGGGGACAACAGGAGTCCTCATACAGCAGTTGCTGGGGATAGAGCAGCCACTGATCCATAGAAATTCCAAATCATGCTAGGTATATGTTACCAGTTCACTGCTCACGTAGAGTTCTCCATACCTCTTAGCAGCACCTTAGATCTTGGTTCTGCTGAGTCATCCTTCTTTATTCATAAAATGTGATCCATATTTGCCGTTGAGTATCTTTTTCAGCCTCCTTCCTGTCCAAAAATGATTGGGAGCCCAAAGATCTCTTTTTTATTTTGTCCAGCATTTGTCTTTTTCATTTCAAGGTAATTTGGCTGTTTTTATTTAGTTTTCATTAAAACATTTTTATTTAGTTAGTTATTGTTTTGGCTGTGCTGGGTCTTTGTTGTAGCATGGGCTTTTCTCTAGTTGTGGTGAGTGGGGACTACTCTCTAGTTGTGGTGCACAGGTTTCTCATTGCAGTGGCTTCTCTTGCTGCAGAGCATGGGCTCTAGGGTCTGGGGGCTTCATTAATTGTGGCTCCTGGGCTTTAGGACACAGGCTCAATAGTTGTGTCACTAGGGCTTAGTTTCTCCACAGCATGTGAAAACTTCCCAGACCAGGGATCGAACATGTGTCTCCTGCATTGGCAGGCTGATTTTTTACCACTGAGTCACCAGGGAAGCCCCAGTATGGCTATTTTTTAAAACTTTGTGGTGTATATGTATGTATTTATACTATCTTTCTGTTTACAATTAGCTTTCACTTGTTCCTCTTCTTGCTGGGAACCCTACAATTAGCCATTGTTGTTTAGTCTCTAAGTTGTGTCTGACTCTTTGGGACCCCATGGACTGTAGCCCACCAGATTCCTCTGTCCATGGGATTTCCATTACTTGTGGTTGGAGGCATGCTAACTAAAGGGATAAAATGAGTGTCTAATAAAGAAAAATGGTGAAATTGGAACTTGTTTGAGTAGAAAGAAAAATACAGGACAAAATTACATAAGTATGGCTAATTGTAGGGCTTCCCAGGTGGATCACTGGAAAGAATCCACCTGCCAATGCAGGAGACACAGGTTGGATGCCTGGGTTGAGAAGATTCCCCTGGACAAGGAAATTACAACCCATTCCAGTATTCTTGCCTGGGAAATTCCAGAGGAAACTTGTGAGCTACAGTCCACTGGATCACAAAAGAATCAGATATGACTGAGTGACTGAGCAGGCATGCATATATCCTCAAAATATTATTTTAGGGATAAGACTTTGTCTTAGGGATAAGTCTTTGTTATCCCTTTCTTTGTCATGGAAGGTCTGTTTTTTTATGAGAAATTTCACAGAGGCTTTCTTGTAAGATCTTTTTTTTCCCTCTGAAGAGGTACATGAGGTACCCTCTGAGATTTTCCTGAAATCTTCCCTAAGGATCTTTTGATCCCTGAGGACCTTTCTTGCTTTAAGAATGCTTTCCTGGAATAAAAGACTGTACTGAGCCACTGATAATTCCTCATGGAGTGGTTCATTTTTCAGTTCCTCTCTCCACTCTCATATTGTTATGAAAAGTGAAAGTTTTTAGTCGTTCAGTTGTGTCTGACTCTTTGTGACCCCATGGACTGTAGCCTGCCAAGCTCTTCTGTGGAATTCTTCTGCAAGAATACTGGAGCAGGTAGCCATTCCCTTCTCCAGGGGATCTTACTGACCCAGGGATTGAACCCAGGTCTACCTGCATTGCAGACAGCATTCTTTGATGTCTGAGCCACCAGAGAAGTAGCATGAGAATAAGGCAGGTAGCACAGTAACACTGTGCATAGAAAACTCTCAGCTCTACCATTAGAGGTCATTATGTTATTGAACCGAACTTGGGTCCACTGTCTACCACCCAGCAAAGCCAAGCTACTGACACCAGGTTGTGGTGAAGGGAAGTGCAGTGTTTACAGCAGGTGCCCAATGTGGGGCCAAGCAAAGTGCATGGTTGGCTATTGCTTGATGGCTTTCAGGGAAAGTTTTTAAAGATAGGGTGAAGGAGAGGGATCACAAGGTTTGTGATCAGCCTGTGGACATTCTTCTGATTGGTTGGTGGTGAGGTAATCGGGGCTCAACATCATCAATCTTCTGGTTCCAATCTGTCTGGGGCCTGCGTCCTGGTGTTCAGCATATACTTAACTTTTCCGTCTGCTGCAGGTTTCAGTATCTGCAAAACATTTCAAAGGATATAGCTCAGAACATTATCTATAGCCCCTGAAAGAAAGAAAGAAAGTGTAGTCGCTCAGTCATTTCTGACTCTTGGTGACCCCATGGGCTTTAGCCTGCTAGGCTCTTCTGTTCATGGAATTCTCTAGGCAAGAGTACTGGAGTGGATTGCCATTTCCTTCTCCAAGGGATCTTCCTGACCCAGGGATTGAACCTGGGTCTCCAGCATTGCAGACAGATTCTTTACTGTCTGAGCTACAAGGGAAGCCCGTGAGGGGGAACTAAAGGTCTTTGACTTTAGCAGCTAAACTATTATTATTTAGTCTTGCTTGACTATTTTCCTTTCTTTCTGCATTTTCTTACTTCTCTGACTAAATTTCTTCTTTGGAACTTGGGGAAGGCCTAGGAGGCTAAGGGGCTTACCTTGTGGCTCACACAGTAAAGAATCGGTCTGCAATGTAGGAGAGCCAGGTTCAATCCCTGGGTTGGGAAGATCCCTTGGAGAAGGAAATGGCAACCCACTCCAGTATTCTTGCCTAGAGAATCCCATGGACAGAGGAGCCTGGGAGGCTACAGTCCATGGGGCCGCAAAGCGTAGGACACAACTGAGCAACTAACACACACACATACACTAAGAGGCTGAAGTTTTTGTACAGATAAGAGGCAGGGGGAGGACATGGATGGGAGTGGTGTTCTGTTTTGGGAAGACCCCATAGGGTCCTGCTTGATTCATTAAATGACAGTACTGAGAAACGTTCTGTGGCTTATAACAAAACACCTTTTCTCCCATGTTCCCATAATGCTTCCTCATATCCCTTTAAGCCTCCATCAACAACCTCCTTTAGGATCTTTAGGCTCTTCTAATATCCTTCCAAAGGGCCCTTCAGTCTTTCACTAATATTTGCCTCAGAAGTCTGCCACATTCTTCTCACCGCCCAGAGCCAAAATCAGGGGCAGATGTTTTAAGATTTTGTTTCAGTAGTATCCCACTTCAAAGAACAAATTTCTATTCCAGTCAGTACTGCTGCCTAAAGTGTCACCCCAAACTATAGCATAGATAACAACAAAGGGGTTACATCTCTTGTGATTTCTGTGGATCAGGAGTTCAGGGAGGTTTCCTCATGCATTTGCTGTCCTTACGTGGCTGGAGCTGGGGAGTGTGGTGCTGGAGGATGTGGGGGATGAATGAGCATCTTTTCCTCTCCATGGAGCCTGAGCCCAGTCTCTCTCCCAGGATTCTCTGAGGTTTCTCCATGATGGGCTGCTCACAGGGCCACATAAGCTTCAAGAACATGTGTTCCAGTGAGGAAAGCAGAAGCACTTCCTCCACACTCTTTTAGCTACAGACTAATCACCAGCCAACAAGACTCTAAGTGGGAGGACTGGCACAATCACATTGTAGAAGAAGATGCAAGATGGGACATATTGTTACAGTTAACTTTGGAAAATAAAATTTGCCACATATGTAAAAAATGGTTCATTTTTGGTAATTTCATATAGTTCAACCTAATATAGACATGAACAAATGTGTGGGGAAAGAAACAAACTCGAATTCCATTTTATTCAGAAGTTTTAAATCTATTAGGTTGTCCTCTAATTTTTTTCTATTGTGTTTATCCAAGAAACATAATTTTCTATTGTGTCTATTTTTTGGTGTGAAGGTTATGGAGGATTGTAAAATGAATTTGAGAGTAATCTATTCTTTAAAAAATTTCTAGTACTGCTTGTATAACATAATGGTGATCAAGTGTTTCAATGTTTGGTAACAGTTTACTGTTCAATAATCTAAGCTTGTTACATTTCATTGAGGGAAGTTTTTGACTGCAATTCAGTTTCCTTATTTGCTATTGATTCATTGTTTTAGTTTTCTGCTTTGTCAATTATGGTAATGTATAATTTGCAAGAAAATTGAAAATTTTAATCTAAAATTTCATATTTAGTGGCCTGTGGTTATCCTTAGTATTTCCCTATTATTTTAAAGAATCTAAATTACCTGTATTTATGTCCCTTTTTATGTAATTTTAGTTAAAAGGCCTTCTCATGAATGTTCATGAATCTATCTGAGAAACAGAAAATTACAAATTATTAATATTTGGAATCTTTGTTTGCAGTTCCTCCTTTTCAACTTACCTCTTCCTCACAAAGGCAGACACTATCCTAAATATTTTGGTTATCATTATCTTGCTTTTTAATTCATCATCTTATCACTTACACATATGTGCCTAAGTAATATATAATTCCATTTCACTTTATTGGCCTTTAACTATGGTGTTATGTTATACACAGCCATCTGAGAATGACTTTTCTCAATACTGTATATCTAGGGCATAAACATATTGTTTATTCAATTGTAGTTTATTTCATAGTTATATAATATTCCATTGACTATTTCATTGACTGTACATAATAGTTTATTCATTCTCCTTTTACATCTTTATTAGATTAATTTTGTTTTAATTGAAAATTTTATTGAGATAATTGCAAATTCACCTGCAGTGTAAAAAACACAAAGAGATCTCTTATACAATTTTCCCAGTTTACTCCAATGTTAACATTTTGCAAAACTATAGTATAATATCACAGCCAGAGTGTTGACAGTGATACAATCCACAAGACTTAACTGTTTTCCAGTTTTACTTAACACTCATTTGTGTGTGTATTAAGTTCTATTTTATCACCTGTGTGTTTAGGTAGGGTTTCACAGGTAGCATGAGTGATAAAAGAACCCACCTGCAAGATGCAGGAGATGCAGGTTTGATCTCTGAGTTGGGAAAATCCCCTGAAGTAGGAAATGTTTATGTATTAATGACTACACTTAAGATACAGAGCAGTTCCAACACTACAAAACTTATTTTGTATTTTGATACTTTTGAAAATGAATTCAGTGTATTAAATCCTATTTTATGAAAACTTTGTGGTGTGTAGAAGTATTAATAGAATTGATGTGGATAATCTGACTTGACATCCAAAGACCTTGCTAAATTCATTTTTCTCTTCCTAACTGTATCATTTACAAATAATTTCATGCTATTAAAAAGTTGAATAAATACTACAGAAACACAGAATTTAAAAAATTGTAAAGAATTCCTAAATACCTTTTATCTATATTTACACAACATTTACATTTGACCACATCTGCTTTCTCTATAAAAGAACATATTTTTCTTGAAAGGTATGAGCATGAGTTGCAGGTGTGAGTTCTCTACACTCCCCAAATCTTCAGTGAGTGTCTCCAACAAGTTCGTTCTATTATCTAATGACAGTAAAATTATAAAATTGAGGAAATTAATGCAAACACAGCACTATTATTTAGCATACAAAACTTACCCAGATTCCATCAGTTGCCCAGAAAATGTCCAAGAAACAATGTGGGTTCATTGTGCAGCTCCCTGTCCCTTTAAGTGTTTAAACTGGAGCAGCCTTTTAGCCTCTGTCTTTTACATCCTCAATATTTTAAAAATTGCATGTCATTGTCATGGTAAATGGCCCAAACTTGGTGTTTGGTATTGCCTCATAATTTAGATTCAGGTTATGCATTTTGGGCTGGAATAATATATAAATGATGTTGTGCCCTCCTCTGAGAATCAGAGCAACCAGTTCCCTGATATTTGATTGTACCAATAGTTGCAATATTAGTTTTGTTTAATTAAGGTGGTAAATGCCAGATTTCTTGTTTTCCAACTATAAGCAGTAAGCATTTTGTGGAAAGATGTTCTGAAACTAATGAAACTGTCACCTAGTTTTAGCATTCATGGATGACTCTTGCCTTAAAGAATCACTGTGCTGGCTACCAAGCTGTGAGTTTCTAATCTGTCATTTCCTTTTGTATTTATTGATAGTCAATTTTTAAAAGAGTTTTCCCTTCTTCCCTAGTTGTTTATACATATACAATTATATATCAATGCAGATATATGCATTTTTATTTTATTCTTTTGAGTTGTAACCTGTTATTATTTGGTCCCAGTTTTGACCAAAGCCTTAGAGCTGTTTGTGATACCCTTTGGGGCTTGTTCTGTGGCCTAACGTGTGATCTGTGCTGCACAATATTTCACAGTACTTGGAGAGTATGCATTCTTCTGCAGTGGAGCCGAGTGGCTCACCTGTCTGTTAGGTCCAGCTGGTTTAGAGTATTGTGCAAGTTGCCTGTTTCCCTGTCAAGTGTTATGGGTTCAGTTGTTCCACCACAAAAGAGATATGTTGGAGTCTTCACCCCCCATCTCAGAATGTGACTTTAGAGACAGGGTCTTTATAGGGATAATCAAGTTCAAATGGTCATTAGGGTGGGCCCTAAACCAATGAAACTGGTGCATGCATGTGTGTGTTCAGTTGTGTACAACTCTTTGCAACCCTGTGGGCTGTAGCTCACCAGGCTCCTCTGTTCATGGAATTTTCCAGGCAGGAACTGGAGTGGGTTGCCATTTCCTTCTCTAATATGACTGGTATCCTTATAAAAAGAAAAAATTTAAACACAAATTAGACACACATAGGAGAAAATGATGTGGAGAGACAAAGGGAAAAGATCAATATGCAGAAGTCAAAGAGAGGCTTGGAGCAGATTCTTCCCTCAATCTGCCAACTCTGTTGGCACCTTGACTTCAGATTTCTGGCCCCCAGAACTATGAAATATATGAAAAATAAATTTTTGTTGCTTAAACTACTTGTTTTGCAGTACCTTGTTACAGCAGTCTAGAAAATGTGTAAGATTTTGGTTGCAAAATAAGGTGTTGCTTTAGCAAATACGTAAAAATTTGGAAGTGGCTTTGGAATTGGCAACTGATGGAGGAGTTTTGAGGTACTTGATAGAAAAAGCCCAGATTGCTTTGAGGGCATTATTGGTAGAAATACGAGAATGTTAAGGTACTACTGGTGAGATGTCAGATAAAAATGAAGGACATGTTATTGGAAATTGGAGAAAAGTGGGAGATAACTTGACTGACATGTGTTTCAGTGGACAGAGGACAGAACTTGTGAGTGACGAATTGGGATATTTAGCTGCAGAGATTTCTAAGCTAGGTGTTGAAGTCATGACTTAACTTTTCCTTGATGTTGATAGTAAAACATGGGAGGACAGAGATAAACTGAGACTGTATTGTTAAGCAAAAGGAACTAGACTGCAAAGGTTTGGAAGACTCTCAGCTTACTCATATTGCAAAAAGCAAGAAAGCAAGCTCTGGAGAGAACACCAAGCATGTGGCCAGACACTGTTTGCTCAAGAGATTATGGGTATGTGACTTATGAATCCAATCAATCATTTGGTAAAAATGCTACCAACTTGGACTCAAAGGAATAGAAAAGTTAAAATGAAGGAACTTTGTCAAACTTCTGAGATTCTACAGGCAGGAAACAGGTTGATAGAGCTTTCTAGCTGTGGACACAGACTGAAGGTGGGGCCACTTTCTTGGTTCCAGAAGGCGAAGCCTCCTTTTCAATTCCAGAGAGCTGCCCCACTATTCAGAATTAAAGATTCAGGGCCACCATCCTACTGGGCTTAGAGGACAGAACATTTAGCCACAGAGGATTATTCTCAGACCTTAACATCTAATGGAATTTACCCTGCTAGTTTTGGGGCTTCTCTGGGACTCATAACACCCCTTATCCTGACAATTTCTTCCTTTTGAAATGGGAATGTCTATCCCATGCCTATCTGATTATTGTATTTTGGTAGCAGATGACTCTTTTGGTTTCATAGGTTCACAAATGGAGAGGAATATTGCCCCAGGATGAATCATATCCCAAATCTCACCCATATCTGATTTGGATGAGATTCTGGATTTAGAGTTGATGCTGGAGTGGATTAACATTGGGTGGGGAGGAAATGTTGGGCAGGGGTGAATGCACTTTGCATGTGAGAAGGACATGAATTTGGTGGGGTTGCGGGGCAGAAGGGCCGACTGTTATGGATTGAATTGCATCCTGTCAAAAATACATTGAATTCCTAACCCCCAGTATCTCAGAATGTGGATTAGAGACAGGGCCTCTACAGAGATAATTAAGTTAAAATTAGGTCAATAGAATGAGACCTAAGTCAATATGATCAATGTCCTTATAAAAAGAGTACATTTGGACACAGCTGGTAACTGAGACATGGGGTACTGGCAGAATAAGCTTCCTCCTACAAGGAATGATCCACTTTTTCAGGGAAGGAAGGGCCTCTACATCGGGAGTTAGCAGGTTCTGGGGTAATACTGTATCTGCCACAACCACTCAACTCTACCACTGTAGTGTATAAGCAATTTACAGCCAGGTTATGGCTGGCTGTGTTCCAATGAAACTTGAGTGATGGACACTGAAATTTTAATTAAATAATTTTGTCATTTCATAGTTTGGAAAAATTTTAAACCATTTAAAAATGTAAAAGCTTCTTAGCTTGCCATCCATAAAAGTATCATCAATCTGTATTTGGACCATGGTCTGCAGTTTGCAAACTTCTAGGCTGTATCCCCGAGTGACAAGCATGCAAAGTGTATCATGAGTTTGCTAGGTTGAGTCCTCAGATTCTTCACAGGATCCTCTACTCAAATGATCGATTATCAAGAGACACTTTTTCTAACATGTATACATAAGGGATTGGTGCACTTAAGGTAGATGACTCTGTACCTCAGCAACTGTGTCTTTGATTTCCATCATCTCAACCCTACAACTCTTGAGTAAGCAATTATTTCCACAATGTCAGAGAACTGCTGACAACACTCTGCGCTGAGATGAGATTTAGGCCTTCAAGTCTGGCCTTGTGTTTAAGAGCTGATGGAACCAGAACTAGCCATTTCATCTGATGTTCCAAATTTCCTCATAAATTTAAAAGTTTTCTAGGACAATAGCTCCTGAGTGTTGCCAGAATCTTACCAACAGAGTCCATGAGGTTCTTGGTGTACATAAGCAACAACACTATTTCATACTATGAGCTAAAAAATCCACTTTGGAATATAAGTAGAAATCTGAAAGATTTTATTCTTGTCTTAGGAATAAACCTAAACCACAAACCCCACTTTTCTTTAACAGTTTACTATCCAACAGTTTACTAACAGTTTATTCCAGTGACACTATTTACCAATTAAAGCCTTTCAGTTACAAGAAATAGAACTCATTCTTCTTAACATTAGCAGAAAATAATATTTTTATTGCAAATATGAGGAAGCGCACAGAACACCAGAAAATTAGGTTCAGAATATCCAAAGTTATCCTGAGAAATTGAAATAGCAGGAACTATTTGATGGTCTTAAAACTGTGGTACAAGAATGAATTCTGATATTTCCCTTCTGGTTCATGTGAGACTGAATTAGAGACTCAAACTCCTGGAAAAGATGTTATCATGACTCAACCGAGGCAGAATGCTCACCTATGGCTGGTGGGAAGGACACCCTGAGAGATACACCACAAGGATGTGCACAACATAGGAGGAGTATCTCTCCAGAGAATTCTAAGCCACTCTTATCAATAAATAGGGAGCAGACACCGAATTGCTAAATACAATCAATCTTCATTACCATGAGTGCTCTTGGAAAGCAGCCCTGTTAAAATGGATAGACCCACTTATTGAATAAGTAAAATCATTTGGAGTAAGATAAAATCCTTTCATTTATTAAAATTCAAACTATTTTAGTTATATTGCTAAGAAATAAAGAGACAATACTGATACTTAGCATTTAATATAAAGAATATTGGAAGATGTTATTCCACAAATTATCAAATATAACAAGTTACATTTAAAAATAAAATACCAAAATTAAAAAAAATGCTATGCAGTATTACTCAGGAAAGTCACACTCCATGCCCCTGAACCTTCAAAATATGTTCTTTGCTATTTTCCTATTAGTTACATATTAAAAAATAAAACAAAACTACTTTATCCTCCACCAAGGACTTTCTTCACTCAAAAACAGCATCAAATCTGGAACATGACTCCCCATGTAACACATCTTCTATGGAAAAGTGCTTTCCTGATTTATTAAATTCATATGGACTTAATATGCATTTCCCAAATTAAATCTTCATAATTATGCTACTGTATATGATACCATTACTGCTCTTTATTCCTTCAACCATTCTCCTGTGTATAAAGATTTGCATGACTTATTTCTGAAAGCTTTTGCATATTCATTCCAAATATGATTGGTCTCTCTCCCACATGACTAATTTGATTAGAATGTACTTTTAGGTGTTCCTACTTATATATCCTGCTTCTATTATCATCTGAATTCTCTTGAGGATCAACTTCTGTGAGTATGCATCCAAATTTATTCTGTTCTGATTTCTCACTTGTGAGTTTTTCGATGTATACGAAGCCCTGAATTCCAACAGAAGGATTTCCCACACTCAGAGCATTTCCATGGTTTCTCTCCTGTATGAACTCTTTGGTGTTCACTGAGAGATGACTTTTGAGTAAATGCTTTCCCGCACTCACTGCATTTAAACGGTTTTTCTCCTGAATGAGTTTTCTGGTGTATCTGAAGTGATGCCTTTCTGGGATAGGCTTTTTCACATTCGCTACATTCATAGGGCTTCTCTGTTGAGTGAGTTCTTTGATGTATAATCAGCTGTGACTTCCCACAAAAGGCTCTCTCACAGAAACTACATTCATAGGGTCTCTCTCCTGTGTGTGTTCGCCTGTGTATAACGAGGTATGATTTGCTGCTGAAAGCCTTCCCGCACTCACTGCATCCATAAGGTTTCTCTCCTGCATGAGCTCTCAGATGTGCAGTGAGCTGTTCCTTCCTGCCAAAGGCTTTCCCACACTCACTGCATTGATAAGGATTATTTCCTGTATGAATTCCCTGATGCACAACAAGTTGTGTCTTCATATTGAAAGCTTTGCCACAGTCACTGCATTGATAGGGTTTTTCTCCTGTGTGCATCCTAATGTGAACAAGGAGGTATGACTTACTCCTAAAGGCTTTCCCACATTCACTGCATTTATGGGGTTTCACTCCTGTATGAGTTCTCTGGTGCACAACAAATGGTGACTTCAAACTAAAGGCTTTCCCACATTCACTGCATTCATATGGTTTCACTCCTGTATGGCTTCTCTGGTGTAAAATCAGTTGTGATTTCCAGCTGTAGGCTTTCCCACATTCACTGCACCCGTAAGGTTTCCCTCCTGTGTGAATTTCCTGGTGGACAATAAGTTGTGACCTGAAAGAGAAGACTTTCCCACATTCGATGCAAGAGTAGGGCTTTTCTCCTGTGTGGACTCTTTGATGAGCATTGAGGTTTGACTTGGCACTGAAGGCTCTTTCACATTTAGTGCACTCATATGGTCTCTCTCCTGTATGAATTCTGAGATGTACAATGAGCTGTGATTTACAACGAAAAGCTTTCCCACATTCGTTACATACACAGTTTTTTTCTATACTATGAGTTCTTTGATGCTTAATAAAATATGATTCTTTATACCCATGAAATTGATCAGTATTCTTTCTTAGACAGCTTGTGGCTGAAGCTAAGTTTTGTGTCAAACTTTTTCCATGTGTTTTATATTTAAGGAGTCTTTGTCTTGAAGAAATGTGGGTTTTGCTCAGATGAAGTTTTCCAAATGCATTACAAGCATAGCTTCTCTGAACACTTTCAAATTCATTATGATTTTTCTGGTACCATTCTTCCCAACCATCTAAGAAAAAAAAAACAACATTGTAATTTAAAAATCATAAATAAACCTGATTAGAATTAAAACACTTTAGAACTGCTATTTAATGAGTGTTTTTCTTCTGGTCCAGGCCTCTGACAATGGTTCAAAAGAAATAATGGCCAAGTGCACACACACACCATATAACCAAGTGTGGGGGCAAGGGGAAGTGAATCAAACCACAATAAATCCCTCTACAGAAATGGGTAGCTGATAAGCAGTGATGAGAAGTATTTTTTATATAGAAGTTTAAAAAATTTAGCCTGCACTTACTGATAAAATCCATTGCCAACTATTTATGCCAATTTTATCATTTCAGGAGTTTACTCAAATGGTGAATCAACAGGGTACATAATAGCTAGGTACAACGTTTAAGATGGTACAATGAGATATTAAAACAGGGATTGAGCCATAAGAAAATTAAGGTAAAAACATTTTAGACAGAAGCAAGAGAAACTCCTAGATTTGAGACTTGAGAAGCAGGAGGTACTGCTCTTTGAGACTGAAAACACTGGGAGAGAGACATGTTTGGAGAAAGACAAAGGACTTTGTTTTGGATCTTATTATACTGGAGATCTTCATTAAATATTCAAACATAGAAGCAGGTAGGCAGTTACACCTAAGTTCTGCTGCTGTTGCTGCTGCTAAGTCGCTTCAGTCTTGTCTGACTTTGTGCGACCCCACAGATGGCAGCCCACCAGGCTCCGCCGTCCCTGGGATTCTCCAGGCAAGAACACTGGAGTGGGTTGCCATTTCTTTCTCCAATGCATGAAAGTGAAAAGTGAAAGTGAAGTCGCTCAGTCATGCCCAACTCTTAGCTACCCCATGGACTGGAGCCTACCAGGCTCCTCCGTCCATGGGATTTTCCAGGCAAGAGTACTGGAGTGGGGTGCCATTGCTTTCTCTGCACTTAAGTTCAGTGCTCAGTAAAAATTAGGCATCAACAACACATACAAGGTATTGAATGACATGAGGGAAAGAGCCCTGGAGAAGGTCACATTTAAGGTTGGACAAGAGATGTAGAGAAAATGGGAAAGTCTATCTGTGAAGCCTGAACACTGTGATGATGAGAGTTATAGAAAGGCAAGGTTAAAGGAAAGCAGCAAGAACAGGGCAAGGTCTCGACAGCAGCCATCAGACACAAGCCTCAGTCACCCTAGGACATGACTGCTGTACTGGGGACCTCAGAAGCTGTCCTGTTTCCTCAGGACTGCTTGCTAAACATTTTCTTCCCCAAAAAAGAAAATGGTGGGAAAACTGAAGAGGAAGAGCAATTTCAGAAGTGTCTTCCAATTTCTGCCACTGAGAATGCAGAATGGGAGATCAAGAGCTCTGTCCTAAAGCATATAAAGCTGGAACCAGAGTGCAGGAAGAAGAGAGGAGGGGATGACAGCTCTGCTGTTACAACACTGGGCAGAAAAAGTTCAATTTTCAGGATGGAAGAGTCCTTCCAGAGTTACGATATAGAGGAGAAGCCCAAACTTGGACAACTTGAAAGGGAAGAGAAAGAGTAATCAGGGAAACAAATATAAGGTGATAAAAACCACTTAAGGCTAGGTTTCAGAATTCTTTTCAGAAAAGTGCCCAAGGGACTTCCCCAGTGTCTGGTGCTTAAGACTCCATGTTTCCACTGCAGGGGGTATGAGTTCTATCCCTGGTCAAGGAACTAAGATCCTGCAAGCCATGAGGTGTGGCAAAAAAGAAAAAGAAAGAAAAGTGCTCAAGAAGGTAAGAGTTGTAATTTCCAAATGACTAGTGTGAGAAGAGTGAAGGAAGCAATGAAACCTCCTAAGATGGTCAAGAGGAGAGAAGGAGAAGACTGCAGGTAAAGTTGAGGGGATTAACTGCAGAGGCAAAAGGGAAAATAAGGCCCATGACCACAGTAAGGAATGTGCTTGAGGGAAGGAAACTAACCCAGAAAGCAACCTTTGAGCAGTGTGTACAGAACAGCCCACCAGCCTCTTGGAGTCATGGGAGGAAAGTGATAGCCCTCACCTGAGGACTCTTGGGCTCATCTTGAGCTGCTCCAATGGTACAAGAGGTTAGAGAACAGTTCCCACACATGACACTGCCTGAATGCCAACATGGTTTACTCCCCACCTCCCATCTTCATGGTATCTGCTCACCCACCTGGACAGCTCTGATGGGAAACCTCGAAGTTTATGATCCATGGCTCTTCTCCTTGCTCCAACTTGAAGATTAAATCAGGTTTGGTACCATGATACCCTGTTAAGGGAAAGTCATAGAGAATGTAGTCAGACTGCTGAGGACTAAGAGGTCAGGAGGGAGGAAAGAAAGCAGCTTGTTTGCACTTGGGGAAGATGACAGTGAGGAGCTGAGGGTTCAGTTGGAGCTAAAAACATGTGACCTCCAGAGGCTTCAGGGTAGATCAACAAAAGAAAAGCCAATGGTGACTTATGACTCATGATCTGGGCTTGTACAGGCTCATGAAGCTGTACTTACCTACAGACACCAGGTTACTATAGTTTTCCAGAGTCACATCCCGGTACAGGTGTTTCTGCACAGAATCAAGCAGCTGCCACTCTTCCCAGCTGAACTCCATAGATATATCCGTGAATGACAACAACTCCTGTAACAACACACACATTACTCAATAGGCTGCAATTACAGTTGGAGACATGGAGAAGCTGTAGAGGACCCAGGAAAGGAGAATATCCTCCACAGTCTGCCTCCTGTGCCCAGGCCACCACTTCTTTTGAGAGGGAATTAAAAATACTACTAATAATTGAGCCTCCATGTGCCACATAATCTTTTGGGTTCTGAAGATTTCAGGATGAGTGAAACCCATTCTGGTCTCAAGAAGGTTTTACTCTTGTAGAGGGAAACAAACATCTATGCTGGGGCTGGGGTGGGGGTGGGGGAAGCAGTCAACCAGGAGCCCTATTTTAAGCCTTTTACTATTTTTAAGCTTGATAAAAATAAAATACAAAAGAACTACTAAAATTTTTTTAATGGGACAAGCATAATCAAGAAATAAGGATAAGAAAATTATTATGACCAAGACTATGTGCATAAAATCTAGGATATAGAAGCGATTTTAAAGTTTGCAAGCAATCACTATACAAAGGCAGTTCTGCTATAATGTGGTATGTATTTACAAAAAAAAAAAAAAAACCACTATGAAAGTCTCAGGCTTATGGGAAGAACAGGGCTGGGGTGTAACACCTTTATCACCACACATGAAAAAAAGAAAATAAAAAATCTTAATAAAAACAGTAGAGTTTTATACATATTTAATGGTTAAGAAATATATAAATACCACCACGAATATGGCACTGTACCTTATAAAAGACCCGATGTTTGTGTCAGAAGCACTGTAGTTTATTATAAAATGGTGAAAATAGGCTTGCCTGAAATCAGAAAGCTCACAGCATTCCCTAACATATTGAAACAAATTTACATTTTTAAAGCAAACATGACAGCAGAGTTGACTGTATTTATACATTTGTTCCAATAAATATGAAAACTTAGAAGAGATAGAAACTTTCCTAGAAAATCAAAGTAGTCAAAATTTTCCCAGAAAGAATTAGGAAGACCAGACTGATTAGTCCATGATCATAAAATACACTGAAATAGTAATCAGAGGTATAGCCTCTCCATAAAGTAAACAGCCCCACACTATCTATAAAAGTAAGTTTTATCAATATCCAAGAAACAGAAAATTTCTCCCATAGATGTAGAGCCAGGAAATGATGGTAAACTCATTATATAAACTTGTATAATCTCACAGAGAAGGCAAGACAGCACAACTTGCACAATTTCACTTGTTAAAAATACTTAGGGCTTCTCTAGGCGTCCAATGGTTAAGACTCTGCCTCCCTATGCAGTAGACACAAGTTCAATCCCTGGTCTGGGAAGATTGACATGCCACAGGGGAACTAAGCCCACGATCAATAACTACCGAACCCACACTCTAGAGCCTGTGCTCTGCAACAAGAGAAGCCGCCTCAGGGAGAAGCCCAAGCACTGCAACTAGAGAATAGTCCCCAATTACCACAACTAGAGAAAGCCCGAGAGTGGCAATGAAGACCTAGCACAGCCAAAAATAAATGAATAAATAAATCCTAAAATAAAAACCCAAAACCTAACGGGGACTTCCCTGGCGACCTAGTGGTTAAGATTGCACTCCCAATACAGGGGGCCTTGGTTCAACTCCTGTTCAGGGAACTAGATCCCAGTGGTGCAGGAGTTCAGAGAACAGTTCCCACACATGACACTGTCTGAGTGCCAGTGCAGTCAAATAAGTAAAATGAATATTTTTTAAAAACCTAGATAAAAATACTAACAAATATTTAGATAAAAACATTAAAATGAATCCTATACGTGCATAAACAATAGTTTACGAAAGAAATTATTCCAAAAAATTAAAGGACAGTCCAAACTTTACAAAAAAACAAAACTGTAACAAAAAAATAAGTAACATTAGTACATTAATGGAAAACAATTATCTCAATAGAGAAACAAAGTACTATGATGAAACTTAACACCTTCAAAAATCAGAATTCAGTTCAGTACAGGTAAAAGTAATTTCCCTAAGCCTATAAAAAATATCATACTTTGTGTGAAACATTAGAAGTGTTCCCTCTAAAATCAGGAACAATTTGAAATTGTTCTTCAGAAACAAGTTGAAATCTTCATATCAACTCTACTAGTCAGTGCTGTCCAAGAAGACCTGGCACAGTGGGCACAAAGCAAAATACCAGTGATAAACATTAAGCAAGGAGGAAAAACTACTCTCATTGTCTAAAAACATGATTTTCTGACTAAAAAACCTAAGAGAAACAGCTGGCATAACGTGAAAATCAAGAAGACACATCAAGAGGGCAGCAATTTTTTAACAAAATCAACATGCAATAGCTATTTGATACATCAACAGTAACCAACTTGAAAATGTAATAAGAAAAACCACAACACAAATTGACATAAAGTATTCAGGAATAAAACTTAAAAATAGAGAAAAACATAACCAAAAATACATGTGATAAAATACATAAATGTAGAGAAAAAGAAAACACAATAGGGAACAAGATGGTGGAGGAGTAGGTGGATGTGGAATACATCTATTTTCACGGATACATCAGGAATACACCTTCAGACACAGAAGTGCTTGCAGAACACGAGCTGACAGCAGACAGGAGTACCTGACCACTGGAAAAGAATATAGAGAACCACGCAAAACTTCGTAGGATGAAGGAACTAGGGGGAGAAACAGGTGTATTATTAGGACTGGACCTGCCCTCAGAGGGTGGGGGAACTGAAGCAGGGGTCCGATCTCCACATTGGGGCAACTGTCTGGGTCAGAGGAGAAACATTTAAGGCCGAGAGTGAAACAGCTGATCTGTGGCAGCTTAAATGGAATGAAAATCAGACAGTCCTTGCCACAGCCATATGTACCCTGGACAGGGACACAGGTCCCCTAGAAGGCACAGTGGCTGGGAGCTGGTGCATAGGATTGTGGAGCAATCCCAGGGCCGAGGGCTGCTGTTGACTGCAGAGAAATGGACCGAGGGGATGTGAGGAAGGAGACTGTGGTGGGAAATGCCTGTGGAGGAAAGCCAGGCAGACATGGAAGCAAGGCGATACTGCTGAGTCATGTGTAGTGAGTGAAGCCATCGCCATAGCCTCTATCTCCCTACATGCTAGCATTGGCAGCTGAACCCATCAAGCGCCTGACACACTGAACTACAGAGTAGGACCCCACCCAGGGTGCTCCTTTAAGTGACTCACGTGCCAAACTACAGAGTAGGACCCTAGCCAGGGGGACCCCTCTATGTGCCTGACGTGCCCAACAACAGAGAAGGACCCTAGACAAGGGAGCCCTGTAAATGCGTGAACAGGTGGAGCTATAGAGAAAGACTAGCGAAAAGGCCTTCTGATCACCAGCTATCAAGGTCTTGAAAAAGACTCTGATAGGGCCAATAACTCCTATGGCTGAGGCAGTCCGTGTCCCTGCACACTTGGCACCACCAGGGTACCCACTATCCAAACAGCTGCACCACCTTCACATTCAACCCTCACTGGGGCAGAGCTGCCACAAGAGAAAAAGTCTTGAGTCTATGCGCGTGAGGTCACTTCAGCCATGTCCAACTATTTACGACCCTGTGGACTGTGGCCTGCCAGGATTCTCTGTCAGTGGGATTCTTCAGGCAAGAATCAGATCAGATCAGTCGCTCAGTCGTGCCCGACTCTTTGCGACCCCATGAATCGCAGCACGCCAGGCTTCCCTGTCCATCACCAACTCCCAGAGTTCACTCAGACTCATGTCCATCGAGTCAGTGATGCCATCCAGCCATCTCGTCCTCTGTCGTCCCCTTCTCTTCTTGCATCCAATCCCTCCCAGCATCAGAGTCTTTTCCAATGAGTCAACTCTTCACATGAGGTGGCCAAAGTACTGAAGTTTCAGCCTCAGCATCATTCCTTCCAAAAAAATCCCAGGGCGGATCTCCTTCAGAATGGACTGATTGGATCTCCTTGCAGTCCAAGGGACTCTCAAGAGTCTTCTCTAACACCACAGTTCAAAAGCATCAATTCTTCGGCGCTCAGCCTTCTTCACAGTCCAACTCTCACATCCATACATGACCACAGGAAAAACCATAGCCTTGACTAGACGGACCTTTGTTGGCAAAGTAATGTCTCTGCTTTTGAATATGCTATCTAGGTTGGTCATAACTTTCCTTCCAAGGAGTAAGCGCCTTTTAATTTCATGGCTGCAGTCACCATCTGCAGTGATTTTGGAGCCCAGAAAAATAAAGTCTGACACTGTTTCTACTGTTTCCCCATCTATTTCCCATGAAGTGATGGGACCGGATGCCATGATCTTTGTTTTCTGAATGTTGAGCTTTAAGCCAACTTTTACACTCTCCACTTTCACTTTCATCAAGAGGCTTTTTAGTTCCTCTTCACTTTCTGTCGTAAGGGTGGTGTCATCTGCATATGTGAGGTTATTGATATTTGTCCCGGCAATCTTGTTTCCAGCTTGTGTTTCTTCCAGTCCTGCGTTTTTCATGATGTACTCTGCATATAAGTTAAATAAACAGGGTGAAAATACACAGCCTTGACGAACTCCTTTTCCTATCTGGAACCAGTCTGTTGTTCCATGTCCAGTTCTAACTGTTGCTTCTTGACCTGCATACAAATTTCTCAAGAGGCAGATCAGGTGGTCTGGTATTCCCATCTCTTTCAGAATTTTCCAGTTTATTGTGATCCACAAAGTCAAAGGCTTTGGCATAGTCAATAAAGCAGAAATAGATGCTTTTTTGGAACTCTCTTGCTTTTTCCATGATCCAGTGGATGTTGGCAATTTGATCTCTGGTTCCTCTGCCTTTTCTAAAACCAGCTTGAACATCAGGAAGTTCGCGGTTCACATATTGCTGAAGCCTGGCTTGGAGAATTTTGAGCGTTACTTTACTAGCGTGTGAGATGAGTGCAATTGTGTGGTAGTTTGAGCATTCTTTGGCATTGCCTTTCTTTGGGATTGGAATGAAAACTGACCTTTTCCAGTCCTGTGGCCACTGCTGAGTTTTCCAAATGTGCTGGCATATTGAGTGCAGCACTTTCACAGCATCATCTTTCAGGATTTGGAATAGCTCAATTGGAATTCCATCACCTCCACTAGCTTTGTTCATAGTGATCCTTTCTAAGGCCCACTTGACTTCACATTCCAGGATGTCTGGCTCTAGGTGAGTGATCGCACCATCGTGATTATCTGGGTCGTGAAGATCTTTTTTGTACAGTTCTTCTGTGTATTCTTGCCATCTCTTCTTAATATCTTCTGCTTCTGTTAGGTCCATACCATTTCTGTCCTTTATCGAGCCCATCTTTGTGTGAAATGTTCCTTTGGTATCTCTGATTTTTTGAAGAGATCTCTAGTCTTTCCCATTCTGTTGTTTTCCTCTATTTCTTTGCATTGATCGCTGAAGAAGGCTTTCTTATCTCTTCTTGCTATTTTTTGGAACTCAGCATTCAGATGTTTATATCTTTCCTTTTCTCCTTTGCTTTTCACTTCTCTTCTTTTCACAGCTATTCGTAAGGCCTCCCCAGACAGCCATTTTGCTTTTTAGCATTTCCTTTCCATGGGAATGGTCTTGATCCCTGTCTCCTGTACAATGTCACAAACCTCAGTCCATAGTTCATCAGGCACTCTATCAGATCTAGTCCCTTAAATCTATTTCTCACTTCAACTGTATAATCATAAGGGATTTGATTTAGGTCATACCTGAATGGTCTAGTGGTTTTCCCTACTTTCTTCAATTTCAGTCTGAATTTCGCAATAAGGAGTTCATGGTCTGAGCCACAGTCAGCTCCTGGTCTTGTTTTTGCTGACTCTATAGAGCTTCTCCATCTTTGGCTACAAACAATATAATCAATCTGATTTTGGTGTTGACCATCTGGTGATGTCCATGTGTAGAGTCGTCTCTTGTGTTGTTGGAAGAGGGTGTTTGTTATGAGCAGTGCATTTTCTTGGCAAAACTCTATTAGTCTTTGCCCTGCTTCATTCCGTATTCCAAGGCCAAATTTCCCTGTTACTGCAGATGTTTCTTGACTTCCTACTTTTGCATTCCAGTCCCCTATAATGAAAAGGACATCTTTTTTGAGTGTTAGTTCTAAAAGGTCTTGTAGGTCTTCACAGAACCGTTCAACTTCAGGCAAGAATGATGGAGTGTATTGGCCAATACTGGTTGCAGTCCCTTTCTAGAGCACTATATTTCCTGCTGCCCTAGCTGCCAACCCCCCTGAGTACCTGATGCTTACAAAACCCCTGTGACTCAAGCAGCTGCACTACTTCCACACCTGGCCCTCACTGGGGCAGACCCAAGTCCTCCAAGGCAGACTCAGGAGCAAACCCCAGTGGACAACCCACATGCAGAGGTGGAAGTAAAACCACAAATGAAACCCAGGAGCAGTGTGGCTAAGGAAGAGGACCCAAAACCTTCCCACCAGCTGTACCAGCTGCAGATTAAATTCACATGATCAGCTAGGCAGACTCTGTATCTATGGTATATATAAAAGGACATTGAGAGCTCCCACAAAAGAAAACACACTAGTTCTGATAGTTGTGGACACTGGAGACAATAACACAGAGGAATAGGACCAGATTAGAGTCTGAGCTGCCCCCCACATCAGGTCCAGAAACCAGTGCAGTGTTGGAAGGCACCCTAGTGGGGCAAGGTGGACTGTGACTCCCAGCAAGGGAAAGAATGCTGACAGCACTGATTCAAGAAAAATATTTACTATTCTTATATTTTTACTTATTTGGTAGTTTCTTTTGGATTTCTTTCTTTTTTCCCTCTGTTGTAGTTGCCAATTTTACTAGCCCTATGGAATCTAATTAAGCTTTTGAGATTTTTTTTTCAGTCACACTTTTTATTGTTGTTACAAAACTCTGCCTCCATGTTGGCCTTTTGCGGTTCTGTGGAGTTTTGCTTTTATTCTCTTTTTCTCTCTCTTTTTTTAGTTTTAATTAAAAAAATTAAGCCTATTATTATTTTTTCTACATTTACTCACTGTTTGCCTTCCCTATTGTTCTTTTCCCCTTACAATTAATCTTTAATGTACATAAATCTTCTTTATCTACCTCTGCTTAACTTTACATATCTATTTTTTCTTTTCTTCCCTCTTTTCATATTTGTTAGTTTTGGTTTCACTGCTTTATTTCCCACTTGCACCTTGCATTAGTTTCATTTTCCAGTTTTTGGTTTAGTTAAGTTGTGTTAACTGGTAGATATCATTTTGTTTTCTTTTGTTCACTAGGTCAATCTACTGTACTTTATTTTTGTTGGACTGTTTTGACTGTGCTTATAGGTGTGTTTGTATATTCCATTATTTTAATTATTATTTGCCTGATTTTGTAACTGCCATTTGTCTGGGGTTCATCTTTGGTTTCTTGTTTTCGGGTATTTGTTTTAATCTCACTTAATGCCATAACAAACCACCTATGGGATCTTCATTCCTGGCCAGAGATCAAACCCTAAGCCTTTGGAGTGGGAGCACTGACTCCAAGATCCTAGACTACCAGAGAACTCCTAACTCTAGGGAGTATCAAATAGTGAGGACTCACACAAAGGAAACCACTTGAATACAAGACCTGGCATCACCCAAACACCAGTAGCACCCCATGCAGGATGCCTCATCCAAACAAACAAGACAAAAATACAAACCCAATCATCAGCAGACAGGAGTACCACCTCACTCGCCCTCTGCACAAATCTCAACCTACACAAAGCTTACACAAACCACTGGACCAAACTTAGGAGGGCAGAAACCAAAAGGAAGAAAGAATTCAACCTTGAAGCCTGGAAAAAGGAGACCTCAAACACAATAAGTTTAAAAAAAAAAAAAAACACAATGAAAAGGCAGAGAAGTACTACACAAATAAAGGAACAAACTAGAAACACAGAAGTTCAAATAAATGAAGAGGAAATAGGAAAACTACCTGAAAAAGAATTTGGAATAATGATAGTAAAGATTATCAAAACCCTCGAAAACAGAATTGAGAAAATGCAAGAAACAATTAACAAAGACCTAGAAGAATTAAAGAATAAACATACAGAGAAAAACAACACAATTACGGTAATTAAAACTACTCTAGAAGGAATCAATAGCAGAATATCTGAAGCAGAAGAATGAATCAGTGAGCTGGAAGATAAAATGGTGGAAATAACTTCTGAAGAGCAGAATAAAGTAGAAAGAATGTAAAGAGTTGAAGACAGTCTCAGAGATCTCTGGGACAATATCATACACACCAACATTTGAATTATAGGGCTCCCAGAAGAAGAGAAAAAGAAAATGCGTGAGAAAATTTTTAAAGAAATTATAGCTGAAAATTTCTCCAAGATGGAAAAGGAAACAGTCAATCAAATCTAAGAGGTGCAAAGAGTTCCATACAGAACACACCCAAGGAGAAACATGCCAAGACACATACTAATCAAACTAACAAAGATTAAACACAAAGAAAGAATATTAAAAGCAGCAAGGGAAAAGCAACAAGTAACATACAAAGGAAACCCCATACGTTTAACAGCTGATCTTTCAGCAGAAACTCTGCCAGCCAGAAGGGAATGGCAGCATATATTTAACGTACTGAAAAGGAAAAGTCTACAACCAAGATTACTCTACCTGGCAAGTATCTCATTCAAAATTGATGGAGAAATCAAAAGCTTTTCAGACAAGCAAAAGTTAAAGAGAATTCAGGGCCACCAAACCAGCTTTACAACAAATGTTAAATGGACTTATACAGTCAAGAAATACAACAGAAGAAAAAAGATCTACAAAATCAACCCCAAACAATTAGAAAATGGAAGTAGTAACATATATATCAGTAATTACTTTAAACATTAATGGATTAAATGCTCCAACAAAAGACAGACTAGCTGAATGGATACAAAAACAAAATCCATATATATGCTGCCTACAAGAAACCCACTTCAGACCTCAAAACACATACAGACTGAAAGTGAGAGGATGGAAAAATATATTCCATGCAAATGGGAAGCAAAAGAAAGCTGGAGTAGCAATCCTCATATCAGACAAAGTAGACCTTAAAATAAAGAAGATTACAAGAGATAAGGAAGGTCACTATATAATAATCAAAGGATCAATCCAAGAGGAAGACATAACAATTGTAAATATCTATGTACCCAACATAGGAGCACCTCAATACATAAGACAAACACTAACAGACATAAAAGGAGAAATTGACAGTAACACAATAATAGTAGGAGACTTTAACACCAATGGACAGATCATCAAAACAGAATATTAATAAGGAAACACAAGTCTTAAAATGATACATTAGATGAGATGGATCTCATTATCTTCAGGACATTCCATCCAAATGCAGAAAAATACACCTTCTTTTCAAGTGCACGTGGAACATTCTCCAGGATAGACCACACCTTGGGTCACAAATCAAACCTCAGTAAATTTAAGAAAATTGAAATCATATCAAACATCTTTTCTGGCCACAATGCTATGAGACTAGATATCAATTACAAGAAAAAAACTGTAAAAAACACAAGCACATGGAGATTAAACAATATGCTTCTAATTAATGAACAGGTTACTGAAGAAATCTAAGAGCAAATAAAAAAATTCCTAGAAACAAATGACAATGAAAACATGACAACTTAAAACCTATGGGATGCAGCAAAGGCAGTTCTAAGAGGGAAGTTTATATCAATACAATCCAACCTCAAGAAACAAGAAAAACATTGAATAGACAACCTAACTTTATACCTAAAACAACTGGAAAAAGAACAAAAAACCCCCAAAAATCAGTAGAAGGAAAGAAATCATTAAGATCCAAGCAGAAATAAATGAAAAAGAAGTGAAAGAAACAATAGTAAAGATTAATAAAACTAAAAGCTGGCTCTTTGAGAAGATAAACAAAATTGACAAACCCTTAGCCAGACTTATCTAGAAAAAAAAGAGAGAAGAATCAAATCAACAAAATTAGAAATGAAAAAGGAGAGGTTACAATAGACAACGGAAAAATACAAAAGATTATAAGAGACTATTATGAACAACTTTATGGCAATAAAATGGATAACCTGGAAGAAATGGACAGATTCTTAGAAACGTTCAATCTTCCAACACTGAACCAGGAAGAAACAGAAATTATGAACAACTCAATTACAAGCACTGAAATCGAAACTGCAATAAAAAATCTCCCAAAAAACAAAAGCCCACAGGAGATGGCTTCACAGGAGAATTCTATCAAACATTTAGAGTAGAGCTAATGCCAGTCCTTCTGAAACTCTTTCAAAAAATTGCAGAGGAAGGAACACTTCCAAACTCATTCAACAAGGCCATCACCCTGATACCAAAACCAAACAAAGACAACACAAAAAAAGAAAACTACAGGCCAATATCACTGATGAACACATGAAAAATCCTCAACAAAATTTTAGCAAACAGAATTCAACAACACATTAAAAAGCTCACACACCATGATCAAGCTGGGTTTATTCCAGGGATGCAAGAATTCTTCAATACATGCATACCAATCAATGTGATACACCACATTAACAAACTGAAGGATAAAAACCATACAATAATTTCAACAGATGTAAAAAAAGCCTTTAACAAAATTCAGCACCCATTGATGATTAAAACTCTCCAAAACAATGGGCACAGAAAGAACTTACCTCAACATAGTAAAGTCCAAATATGATAAGCTCACAGCAGACATTATTTTAAATGGTGAAAAACTGAAAGCATTCACCCTAAGATCAGGAGCAAGACATGGGTGTCTACTTTCACTGCTATTATTCAACATAGTTTTGGAAGTCCTAGCTACAGCAGTCAAAGAAGAAAAAGAAATAAAAGAAATCTAGATCGGAAAAGAAGAAGTAAAGCTTTCACTGTTTGCAGATGACACGATACTGTACATAGAAAACCTGAGAGAGACTATCAGAAAACTACTAGAGCTAATCAGTGAATTTAGCAAAGTTGTAGGATACAAAATCAATACAGATAAATCATTTGCATTCCTATACTAACAATGAAAAATCAGAAAGAGAAATTGAGGACTCAATCCCATTCACCACTGCAACAAAAATAATTAAATATCTAAGAATAAACTTACCTAAGGAGACAAAAGAACTGTACACAGAAAATTATAAGACACTAATGAAAGAAAGCAAGAAAGATGACATAAACAGAAAACAGATGGAGAGATATTCTGGGTAGGAAAAATCAATATTGTGAAAATGACTATACTACCGAATGCAATCTACAGATTCAATGAGATCTCTATCAAATCACCAACGGTATTTTTCACAGAACTAGAACAAAAAGGGAGAAGGCAATGGCACCCCACTCCAGTACTGTTGCCCGGAAAATCCCATGGATGGAGGAGCCTGGTAGGCTGCAGTCCATGGGATTGCTAAGAGTCAGACAGGACTGAGCGACTTCACTTTCACTTTCCACTTTCATGCACTGGAGAAGGAAATGGCAACCCACTCCAGTGTTCTTGCCTGGAGAATCCCATGGACGGAGAAGCCTGGTAGGCTGCAGTCCATGGGGTCCCACAGAGTCGGACACGACTGAAGCGACTTAGCAGCAGCAGCAGCAGCACAAAAAATGTCACAATTCATTTGGAAATACAAAAGGCCCTGAATAGCCAAAGCAGTCTTGAGAAAGAAGAATGGAGGTGGAGAAATCAAGCTTCCTGACTTCACACTATACTACAAAGCTATAGTCATCAAGACAGTAAGGTACTGCCACAAAAACAGAAATATAGACCAATGGAACAAGATAGAAAGCCCAGAAATAAACCCTTGCACCTATGGGTACCTTATTTTTGACAAAGGAGGCAAGAATATACAATGGGGCAAAGATAGCCTCTTCAATAAAAGGTGCTTGGAAAACTGGACAGTTACATGTAAAAGAATGAAATTAGAACACTTCTTAACACCATACACAAAGATAAACTCAAAATGGATTAAAGACCTAAATGTAAGACCAGAAAATATAAAACTCTTAGAGGAAAACATAGACAGAACACTTGATGACATAAATCAAGGCAAGATCTTCTATGACCTGCCTCTTAGAGTAATGGAAATAAAAACAAAAGTAAACAAGTGGGACCTGATTAAACTTAAAAGCTTTTGCACAGCAAAAGAAACTCTAAGCAAGGTGAAAAGGCAACCCTCACAATGGGAGACAATAATAGTAAATGAAACAACTGACAAAGGATTAATTTCCAAAATACATAAGCAGCTCGTACAACTCAATGCCAGAAAAACAACCCAATCAAAAAGTGGGGAAAAGACCTAAACAGATATTTCTCCAAAGAAGATATGCAGATGCTTAACAAACACATGAAAAGATGCTCAACATCGCTCATCATCAGAGAAGTGCAAATCAAAACTACAATGAGATATCATCTCACCCTGGTCAGAATGGCCCTCATTAGAAAGTCTACAAACAACAAATGCTGGAGAGGGTGTGGGGTAAAGGGAACCATTCTGCACTGTTGGTGGTAATGTAAATTGATACAGCCATTACGGAAGATGGTATGGAGATTTCTCAGAAAACTAAGAATAAAACCACCATATGACCCAGCAATCCCACTCCTAGGCATATACCCTGAGGAAACCAAAATTGAAAAGGACACTTGTATCCCATGGTTCACTGCAGCACTATTTATAATAGCTAGAACATGGAAGCAACTTAGATGTCCATCGACAGATGAATGGATGAAGTTGTGGTACAAAAACACAATGGAATATTACTTGGCCATAAAAAGGAATGTGTTTGAATCAGTTCTAATGAGGTGGATGAACATAGAGCCTATTGTACAGACTGAAGTAAGTCAGAAAGAGAAAGATAAATATCATATACTAATGCATAAATATGGAATCTAGAAAGATGGTACCCCACTCCAGTACTCTTGCCTGGAAAATCCCATGGATGGAGGAGCCTGGTAGGCTCCAGTCCATGGGGTCGCTAAGAGTCAGACACGACTGAGCGACTTCACTTTCACTTTTCACTTTCATGCGTTGGAGAAGGAAATGGCAACCCACTCCAGTATTCTTGCCTGGAGAATCCCAGGGACAGAGGAGCCTAGTGGACTGCCGTCTATGGGGTCGCACAGAGTCGGACATGACTGAAGCAACTTAGCAGCAGCAGCAGAAAGATGGTACTGAAGAGTTTATTTGTAGGGCAGCAATGGAGAAACAGACATAGAAAACAGACTTATGGACATGGGGAGAGGTAAGGAGAGGGTGTGTATGGAGACAGTAACATGGAAACTTACATCACCATATATAAAATAGATAGCCAACAGGAATTTGCTATATGTCTCAGGAAACTCAAACAGAGGCTCTGTATCAATCTAGAATGGTGGGATGGGGAGGGAAATGGGAGGGTGGTTCAAGAGGCAGGGGGTTGATTTATGTTGAGGTTTGACAGAAAACGACAAAATTCTGTAAAGCAATTATCCATCAATTAAAAAATAAAAAAAGAAAACACAATAGCCCAGATACAGGAAGCAATGTATCTACTGACAGATGAATAGATAAACATACAACACACAGACACACACACATACTAGAATATTACTCATCCATTAAAAGAAAACCCATAATCTTGCCATCTGTAACAACATGGCTAGAACTAGAAGGTATTATGCTAAGTGAAATAAATCAGACAGAAATACAAATACCATATGACCTTACATGTGGAATCTAAAAGATTAAATGAACAAATAAACAGAACAAAACCAGACACATAAATACAGATACCAAAAAGGTGGTCGCCAGAGGTGGAAGGATAGTGAAACAGGTGAAGGGGATTAAGAGGTACAAATCTCTAGTTATAGAACAAATTAGCCATGGGGATTCAGCATAAAGAATATGGTCAATATATCATATGGGGACAGATTACTAGACTTGGGGCGGAGATCATTTCATAATGTATGCAAATGTCAAATCACTATGTAGTACATCTGAAAATACCATAATATGGTGTATCAACTATATTTCAAATATATTCATATTTTTTTAAAAAAGAAAAAAGAAACCTGAGTTTACAAGGACCTGAGTAACTGAGTAACATTTATGATATATAGATTCAATATGGTATAAATATCTCAACAAATTAATTTATAATTTCAATGTATTATCAAAATACGAAGATATTGCATTTTATTTCATCTAATGGTAAGTATTTTCTAATACTCATTCACGATAAATAAAATTATACATTTGGACTATAGCTGCTACAACTAGAAAATTAATGGTAAATTACAATCCATGAACATCGAGACCCACGGATGAAAGGAGAACTAAATGAGCCAAATTCCAAAGAGGGGAGAGCTCTTCCGAGATAAGCTAAGAGTGCTCTGGCTGTTTACTTCGCTGAGGGCATTTGTCCAGCCTGAGAATAGGCAGGGTGGGCTCAGCTGAGACAGAGGATGACACCAAGAGAAAAAGAAACCAGTAGACCCTGCGGTGCCCACCCTGGACAGCAGGCTCTTCCCACCAAGTGTTTGCTGAGCGTGGTCAGTGCAGGAACTGAGCAGGAAAGGCAGACTGATTCTCCCATGGTTTCGAGGCACCAAGGGCACAAAGTACGCGAGGAAGGAGCCTGCGATCAGCACACCCTTGAAAACAAGGTGATCCAAGTTCAACTAAAGCAGCAATCCAGTCCCAAACCAGCTTGATGCCTGTTTAGATGAAATGATCAGTCACTCCCCATCTGTACAACAAAGCAAAGGGGAAACCCACTCTGGTAGAAAGTAACATTGAACTTCAGTCTCTGTGGTTCTTTTTATATCAATTCACATACACAAACACACTCATACACAAGTAAAGAAAGAATAACAGAGCTAACTTGGCAAAATAACAATGGGGGAATCTGGGTGAAGAGTGTTTTTTTTTTTTTTAATATAATACAGGAGGTTATTTTATTCTACTTTTGCCACTTCTCTAGTTTTGAAATCATTTCAAAATAAAACATAAAATACAATAAACTCCTTGGGCTCTCCAGATGATCGTTTGCACACTTAAAGGGCCCTTCACAAGCTAGCCCTGCTCTCACATGCTCCCCATTCTGGCCATATGCCTTCTTTCCACTACACAATGCATCTGCTGGTTCTCACGGCAAGGCCACCAACTTAGCTGCCTCCAAAGCCTGGAATGCGTCATGTTCTGTGCCTTCATCTGCCCATGATCATCAAGTTGTCAATCAGATTCTGCTTAAATGCTGCCCCAAGACAAGTAGCCACCCAGCCACTCTCATGTGCACAAACACCCACAGTTTTGTTCATGATGTTCCTCTGATATGTCTTACCACCTCCCACACCCTCCATGGGGTTATGGGCCCTGTTAATCTTGTTCATCCCTACACACCCTAGAAAATTACCTGGCATAAGAGTCAATAAATGTTTGCTAAATACATGCACTCAAAAATAAGGAAATACAGTTTACATTTGTCAAAGTCTCTTAGGTCCTAAGGGCAATAAGAGCACTGACTCTGAAGACACTCTGCGTGGGTCTGCATCTTAGCTCTGCCACCCTCGTCTCATTTCCCTTACTAGTTTGGGACTGTGGGCAGCCTCACCAGTTTCCTCAGCTGTACAATGGGGACATACTTGCCTCAAAGGGCCCTGAGACTTTAATGACGTCACACACACAAAGTGCCTAGGCCAAGAGTGGTGTCTATTAATGTTATTCAATAATTGTAAAGTCTTCTTTATTAATAGGTCCTGTACACTTATAATGGAGAAGGCAATGGCAACCTACTCCAGTACTCTTGCCTGGAAAATCCCATGGACGGAGGAGCCTGGTAGGCTGCAGTCCATGGGGTCGCTAGGAGTCGGACACGACTGAGCGACTTCACTTTCACTTTTCACTTTCATGCATTGGAGAAAGAAATGGCAACCCACTCCAGTGTTCTTGCCTGGAGAATCCCAAGGAAGGCGGAGCCTGGTGGGCTGCCGTCTATGGGGTCGCACAGAGCTGGACATGACTGAAGCGACTTAGCAGCAGCAGTACACTTATAATGTTCATTTATTTTATATTTCTTAATTGCTATCGAAAATACATTCTCTCATTGTACTTTCTGTATAATTATTGTTTAAAGACAAAAAGTTAATTGGTTTTTGAGGTTAACTGTATCCCTCAGGCCACCTTAATGAAATCCTTTCCCCCTGACACCAAAACCCTTCCTGTCATACTTGATCACCTAAAAAAATACTATTACTGTACTATTACTAATTGCTTCTTTACATCCTGCTGTCCATGTGCTAAGTCGCTTCAGTCATGTCTGACTCATTCTGACCCCATGGTCTCTGGCCCACCAGGCTCCTGTCCATGGGATTTTCCAGGCAAGAATACTGGCAAGGGTTGCCATTTCCTTTTCCAGGGGATCTTCCAGACCCAGGGATCAAACCTGCATCTCTTTTGTCTCTTGCATTGGCACTCAGGTTCTTTACCATTAGTGCCACCTACACTCCTAAAGGAAATCAACCCTGCATATTCACTGGAAAGACTGACTGATGCTGAAGCTGAAGCTCCAATTGTTTGGCCACCTGATATGAAAAGCTGACTCACTGGAAAAGACCCTGATGCTGGGAAAGACTGAGGGCAGGAGAAGGGGGTGACAGAGGATGAGATGGTCGGATGGCATCACGGACTCCACGGACATGAATTTGAGCAAATTCTGGGAGATAGTGAAGGACAGGGAAGCTTCGTGTGCTGTAATTCATGGGGTCGCAAACAGTCAGAAATGACTGAGTGACTGAACAACCACCACCACCTATACTATTACTAATCACTTCTTTACATCCTGCTGTCCACAGCCTAATGCAATTCCTTCACCTCTTAGGAGGTGAATATCTGTAGCACACCCGGTATTCTGTTTGCTCTGGAAAAAGTGCTTTAGACCTGTAAATTCTGAAATCCAAGAAGCACCTTTTGGCCTTATGAAATACTTTCAAGGAATTTCACATCATGGCTTCTAAGAAGTTCTCTTTTCTCAAGTTTGTAGGGGAAAAACCACTCTCCAAATGTTCTCTCACCTCTCCTGCACCCCAGCCCCTCTTTAATGCAGCCCTTGTCATTGTCCTGAGGCCTCTATTTGGTCCTTTTTGGTGCTCTACTCCTATACCTATAACTCCTATTGTTAAAGGCACTAACATAGGTGCCTTTAATCGGTACATGTTAGTTGAAAACTCCCACCTGAGACTCAACTGTAGGCACCACATATTAAAATACCTACAAAGCTACACTCTGAGGTCTAGTGGTAAAGAATCCACCTGCCACTGTAGAGGACATGGGTTTGATTCCTGGTCCAGGAAGATCCCACATGCCTCGGGGCAACTAATCCCTTGCACCTCAACTACTGAGCCCCTGCTCTAGAGACCAGGGACCATAACTATTAAGCGCACATGTTGCAACTACTGAAGCCCGCTTGCCCCAGAGCCTGTGCACCACAAGAGAAGTCACCGCAATGAGAAGCCCAGACGCTGCAACTAGAGAGTAGCCCCCACTCACTGCAACTAGAGAAAGCCGGAGCAGCAAGGAAGACCTACCCCCGCCACCACCACCCCCAGCCACAGGCAAAGATAAATAAATCTTAAAAGAAGGAAAGGGAAAAATAAAAAAAGCTACATACACTCTGTCCCTGGATACTTCTTCCAACAGTGTTCTCAAGACCGGACACATCACCGGTGTACCAACAGCTCAGGATTTCAGCATTCGCTGTTAAGTCTCCCTCTGGTTCAGTCCTCCAACCACCTGCACGGTCCAGAGGGTCCACTGGCTCTCTCCTCTCACAACACTGCTCCTTCCCGCTTTGAATCCTTAAACTCCTTCCCCGCCATCCTGCCCAACGACTCTGTGCGCCAGACCACAGCTCCTCTAAAACAAGAAACGTACGTGATTTCTTTGCACTGCCAGCATCAATCTCTGGATCCAGCTCACGAGGGTACTCAGTATACAAACATCTGAACAAGCTAATGAACAAAAAGGAGATAATTTCCCTGCTGATGCCCTGAAATCTGGACGCGAAGACAACTCTATACTTGTGTGTGGAAAACCTGAAACGATAGAGGATCATTTCCTTCACAAGGGCCCTCACTGCCCTCAGAATTCAGGGTCCGCTGTAGACAACAAAGCAGAGTAACTGCCCACGGACAGGGCACCGGACACCAAGTGCCAGAAGACAAGGAACGTTTCTGGAGACTCAGGGGGATGGCGGGGAATATGTGAGTTCAGGCCCTGGTGTGACCGTGAAGGGATGAAGAGGTCCGCCCTCACGGCCGAGTCAGCTTTCTTAAGTGAAAAAGTCCCTACTTACCGAACACGAAGCTGTCGGGAACCTGGTGGCCATCCCGGGCTGTTTCGTGCAGGCTGCGGAGGAGAGAACCGAACTTTGAGGATATCCCTGCTGGTCCCACCCCGCCCACCAAGAGGGGGTCCGCGGGCACCAGGCACCTGCCCCTCCGGGGCTGAGTCCCTCTTAGGGAAGGGGCTTCCGGGCCCGGGCAGAGGGAACTTGGACAATGAGTTTGTACCGCTCTGTAGCCCTGATGCGGGAGGGACCGAGGCCGGGCTGGCTGCTTCTACGCCGGGATCGACCGTGGGGGCTCAGCTGGTCAAGATCCTGTTTCGCACAGGACGTTTCTGGGCCAGGGTAACTTCGCGTCTCAGCTAGCTCCGCAGTCTCTGAAACAGAACGCCCCCGCCCCGCCCCTGAGCACAGAAGCCCTGACGGATACAGCCTGTTAGGCGCGTACTCCTTCACAGCCGCAGGGCGGCGCAGGCGGAAGTACGTCACGTGACGACCAGCGCCGGGCAGAAAACTACATCTCCCAGAATCCTCTGTGCAGGAAGAGGACCTGGATAGACGGGCGAGGCCTCATGGGAAAGGCGGGCGGGCTCTAAGAGAGTCGGTATAGGTCGTTTCCTCCGCTGTTCAGAGAAGAGCTAGCGTCTGGACAGTGGCCGGTGGTTCGGTCTTGAGGCCAAACCAGGTAGAGTTCGTAGAGGAAGGCACAGCAGAGAACGACACCGTGTGAGACTATGAGGCGCAGTGCACAGGGTTATAAAATAGTATATCAGTGTTATACTGAATATCAGTGCACGAAATAATAGTTACCAACTTTATAGAGGAGAAAGTATAGTAGATGAGAAGTAGAAGTACATCAATATTGGGACACACAAACGTGCGGTTGTCCAAGACAGAGCAAACAATAGTCAACTGGAAAAAAATGCACAACCTGAAAGTTAGTGTTCTGTTTGATTCTGTGGGCAAAACTGAGGACTTAAGCCTGGGACACAGCAGCTCAGATAACTCTGAGAGGGGACTGCTCTGAAGAGGCAAGGGGAAGTCAGGATAGGTAGGAGTTTTTGCAACAAAGATCTAGTCGTTGGAACATCAAAAGATTATTGATTAAAGAAAACTAGATAGCTCAAGTTAAGGGATTTACTGCTTTTCCATCTATGGGAAGATACAATAGTCTGTGCTCACTGAAATCATTCCTTTGATATGTACCTCAGCTATCTGGGGCCAGTAGTCTGTGTTTTCTCATCCTGAGACCCCCTCAAGGCTCACAGTCAGGTAGCTGTAATGTGATGGCTTGAAGGCTGCAATATCCTTTGTTTACTGATATGCTAGGCAATATTAACTATAAATTGAAAGCATAATTTAAAAAGGTCTTTCTGTCTGAAAAAAAATTGTTTTTAAAAAGTCTTATCTTCAACTGACAGCAAATAGGGAAATACAAAACTGTAGACAACACTATGCATTAATTTGTGGGAGAAACTACGAGCAATGATGACAGGAAATTTCATAATCTTAAGTAATTATATGGAGTAGGAAATGGCAATCCACTCCAGTATTCTTGCCTAGAGAATCCCATGGCCAGAGGAGTCTGGTGGATTATGGTCTATGGGATTGCAAAGAGTTGGACACAACTGAGCGACTAAGCATAGCATAGCATAAGTAATTATAGTAGTTATAACAGTAAAAACAAAACAATAAGAATTGAATTCTCAAAAAGCTAAAGAACAAAGTAAGCCTAGGGCTTCCCTAGTGGTCCAGTGGTTAAGAATCTGCCTTGCAATGCAGGGGACATAGGTTAGATCCCTGGTTTCAGGAAGAGCCCACATCCCTCGGGGCAACTAAGCCCAGGTGCCAGAACTATTGAGCCTGCACGCCAAAGGAGGTGAGCAGCAACTCCTGCCACCACTTGGGGAAACTACTGAAGCCCAGGCACCTACAGCCCGTGCTCTGCAACAAGAGAAGCTAGTGTAATGAGAAACCTGTGAACCACAACTAGAGAAAGCCCCACACAACAATGAAAACCTAGAGCAGGCAAAATAAATAAATATATATATTAAAAAAAACCCCAAACAAGGTAAACCTAAAAAAGGCAAAGCAGAGGAAATAGTAAAGATAAAAGAAAAAAAATTATCCAAAATTAGCAAGGACAGAAAAAACGTGAAATAATACTGTGAATCCACTCAAAGTAACTGACATATATAGAACACTGTAACTAAAGATATTAAATATACATAACTTTTACATGCACATGGGGCATTCTCCAAGATAGTCCTATGTTGGATCACAAAATAAATCTCAATAAATTTGAAAAGACTGCACCCATTAAAAGTATATTTTCTGACAATGGTAGAACTAAATTAGAAATAAACCCTAGAAAAATGTAGGAAGTCTCCAGGTTTTTGGAAATTAAAAAACACAGTTTCAAGTAATTGCTAACTCAAAGAAGAAATCACAGGAAAATTAGAAAATACTTTGAACTGAATTGAAGTGAAAATGCAATGTACTGTAAATGTCTACATCACTAGAAATCCAAATCCTGAGCTCTTTCTTTTATTCCACTTACCTTCAATTTAATCTTCCCTTTCTATCTGAACCCAGAACTGCTCAGTCGCTATTATGATCTCATAAAATTCCCAAACAAACTGTATTCTTAACAAATCCCTAACGCTCTATGCCCTGTTCTCTGATGGAAGGAAACTCAGCACTTAAGATCTTTCTTAGGCTGTTCTCCCATTTGAATTGTCATTTTATGTCATTTAAGTAAATTTAAATGAATAATCCCTAATCCTACTGTCTTTTGAGATCTTACCATATTAGACCTTAGTCTAATTCTAAGGGGAATTGGATTAATTCCCCTTATTCATAATTCTGAACCTTTTGTTATAATATAAAACTGCTACTGCCTTAAAACAGTGCAGAACTATTTTTAGGGACGAGGTCCTAGGATTGATATTGGTTTATAATGAAATGGCAGGAAGTCTTGGGAAAGTGTGTGACAGAAATAGATAGCTGTAAGAATAATTAATGACAGTGTATAGCAAAGAGGAAACTAAGGAGAACATTAGAGTGTGTAAGGTATGATAGAATACAACACAGAGATAACCATTCTATTCATAGAAGATTAGGGACAGTGATCGGGGCAACTGCATGCAAAAAGGAAGTAAAGCTACAACAATGAATAAATGCATACCTATTTGTTTCTGTATTTTTCAGCGATTTAGCTTAGGTTTTTGTTGTCATTTGTTTTAATTGGCATGGGAATTGATGCTGGAAATGAAGTAGAAGGTAGATGGGCTACAGGGCTGAGCAATTGGAATTTGTCAAGATGAGTAAATTGAAGTTTTGTTTTCCTTGACACTAAAAAGGAAACAGTTTAAGGCAGGAGCCGAACTCTGCTGAAGAAAATAGATACGACGACCACGTCTATCACTTTTGAGATCAAGGAGACCTGCCCTGACCGCGCATGCACAGAAAGGCTCCTCTGGGGTCAAAAAGGAAGGGGGTGCTATCCCATAATAGGCCAAAAGATGTACATGCAAATTGGGGAGAGCTCTGGTCCAGGTCAGATGGGGAGAAGGAAGCGAGATAATTGGCCAGAGAAAAACAAAGACCCAGAAGAACTACCCTCGGATGGCACACTCCTTGTTAAGCAGGATGCCCGCCCTCTTCTCTGGGTGCATGTTTCTGCCCTGTTTTTGTCTTAAATAAATAAAATGCTTCTCTGTGTGCTCTCTCACATGTTATGCTGTGTCCCTAATAATAAATTTTGTGCCTGTTTTCAAGTTTTTGTCTCCCTGAAACACTTGTTTTCAACAGGGACAAGAGCCAGAGAAGCTTCAAATCTAGCCTCTAGCCTCTCTGGTGGTTAGAATTCCTGGTTTTCACCCCAGCTACCCCAGGTTCATTTCTTGAACTGGGAACTAAGGGAAGCAGGGAACTAAGATTCTGGTTCAAACCACTACTCACTGTTGTCTCTGTGAGATCAGAAAAACCATGCTTAATTAATGCATTAAAATTTTTAAGATTCGTTTGGATGCAAATGCCAGAAATATAGCTCAGATTAGCTTAAACTAATAGAGAAAATGTATTAGCTCTCATATATAAATGTATATATATAATATATAAACGTATATGTAATGTATATAAATGTACTTTCTTTCCCCCTCACCACCTGGGAAGATATCATAAATGTATATAACATAGGTATTATATATCGCTCAGTCGGATCTGACTCTCTGCGACCCCATGGACTGTAACCCACCAGACTCCTCTGTCCATGGGATTTTCCAGGCAAGATACTGGAGTGGGTTGCCATTTCCTTCTCCAATATAATGTGTAAATTATAAAATAAATTATAGCTCTTATAATAACTGAAAGGAACAGGCAGTAGGCTTCAGGAATGACTTGACTCAAAACTTCAATCAGCATTACACTACTTTCTCCCTTTCTCCATTCTTTCTGGTTGGCCTCATTTTCAGTCAAACTTTCCTCATGAAGTAGCAGAGGAAAACTGACACTTCTTTCATAATAGTTCTGGAAAATATATGGGGATTGACTCTCACAGAGTCAGTCTCCTTTCCCTGAACAAGAGTCACAATGACCAATGATCTAGCCCTTGGCTTATTGTATAAAACCAATACTTCATTGTCTGGAGCTCCACTGAAACCACATAGATCAAGCATAGGAGAAAGCTTGTTTCCTAAAGAGAAATTGAGATAAATTATCAGAAGAAAAGGAATGGATGTAAGGAAGGCAAAAATAAAATTTCTTAGGTCCTCTATTTCTAGAATTACTGATTCCCCTGATACATGAATTCATCCTGGGACAGTCACAGCATGAGAAAGCACTGTGTGACATTTTCAATGCTCAAGTCATATTGCAAAGCCTCAAAATTCATTCTTGTCTGTCCCAGTGAATTTTGATCTCACCATATTTATGAACTGCAGTAGGACTTGTAATCTGAACCATGTAAATTATTCTTATGGCCTTTATAGCACGTCATTCTTTGTTTCCTCCTTGCATGTCTAATTTTTTTTTTTCTACTTAAGTTCTAAGCTTTGGGTAAAAAAGTACTCCTATTTATTTTATTCCCAATCTTGGAAACAGATTATTTTAGATATTGAATTTGTTCATTGATTTATATGGAATATGCTTAGAAAAATTATTTCTCCATTTAAAAATTGTCTTTTTTATAACAATTTCTTCTCAGTCTCAGCTTCCCTGATCTTCCATTCTCTTTCTGTGGTTTTGAAATGGAACAGGACCCTAGAGTCCTTACCCACCATGTCCTCTGCCTGCCTTTTGTCTGTGGAAAACTTTAGTCAAAGAATAAGTTTAATTGGAGAAATGAGAAATGCAGAAACAAAGGAAAACAGTCAAAGGAGATCAAATAATAATAATATAGTCATTAAGCATAGTCAAGGACCTTCAGTTCTTTCTCAAGGGCTATAGATAATATTCTGAATCATATCCCGGGAGCAGTCTTATAGATACGAAAAACACCAGGGTGAAAAAGTTAACTACATGATGAACAGACTGTACCCACAACATAATGGGTCCTGTTGCCACAGTGCTGAGAATTGGCCTCAAAGAAATGGGAACAAATGTACCCTGGAACTGAAGATTAACTGTACCTAAAGCAACCAATGGAGAAGGCAATGGCAACCCACTCCAGTACTCTTGCCTGGAAAATCCCATGGACGGAGGAGCCTGGTAGGCTGTGGTCCATGGGGTCGCCAAGAGCCGGACACAACTGAGCGACTTCACTTTCCCTTTTCACTTTCATGCATTGGAGAAAGAAATGGCAACCCACTCCAGTGTTCTTGCCTGGAGAATTCCATGGACGAAGGAGCCCGGTAGGCTAAAGACCATGGGGTCACAAAGAGTCAGACATGACTGAAGCGTCTTAACACTTACGCATGATCAAAAATGAAAAGGACTGTGTGCAGATTATGAAGGAAGCGCCCCCTGTACCTTACAGCTCAGCCACAAAGCGTTTTGCAACAGGAAAGAGCACACCTGTCCCTCAGGGGGGCGCGCCGCAAGCCCCTCTGGGAAATGTAGTTCTAAAGCGAGTGGGACTCTGGGAAATGTAGTTCTGCGTGGACACTGCAGAGGCCCAGCCGCGTCCGCCTCGGTTTTGTAGACCAGAGGGGTAAGGTTGTGGGGGGCTGGGGCTGGGGCGGGGACGGGGCTGTGGGCTGCTTGTGGCCTCTGCGTCCGACTGGGGCCGTGTGATGACCCCGGCGCGGACCGGCTTGGGGCGACGCCGGCGTGTGTACGAACCAGCTCCGGAGCCGGGAGCTGGGGGAGGCTCGGAAGGATTTTCCTGCTGCGCAGGCTTCGATTCCGGTGCAGGTGCGGGGGTACGTTGCGGGTGAGGCTGTGGGGGAGGGGCATAGGGCGGCATAGGGGCGGGGCGGCGCGGGGTAAGGGCTAGAGGTGGCAGAGCAGAGCGGAGCGGGAGGGAGCGGGATGAGGGGCAAGGTTTGGAGGATTGGGGTCTGTAGGGTTGGGTGTAAGTGTCGGTGGTGTGGGAGTCTGGAGGGAGATTTGGGGGTCCGGGAGAGGCCTCCGGTGGTGGTGGGCGATGAAGGGACTGTGAAGCAGACCGTGAAGCTGATTAATTTGGGGGTCACTTGAGGGTTGAGATATTGGAATGTCTGTGGAAATCAATAATTTGGGGTTAGGGAGGGATGAATTGTTGTGAAACCAGTGGAGGGAAGGATTTTTTTTTTTTTGGAGGCGGGGAGCGGGGGCGGCGACAGCAGGCGCTGGGAGAGAGGGAGCCCAGAGGTCACCCTCTGGAGTGAATGAAGGGCTGCTTGGTGTCACTGTGCACTGGGGAAGTGGATTGAGGGTTTGTAGGAATAGTTAAGGCTCTAGTGATCCATGATTTGGGTGCCTTGGATTGGGGACTGGACCCAAAGGGATGAATGATAAGGCCCTTGAGGGGAGTCTGTTTGGGCAGCGTTGAGAGGGCTCCGAGTGGTTGAACTGAGGATTTCGTTGACAGGCCTTTTGGTTGCTGCAGTGTTAGACTTTGTTCCCTGTGCTCCTGGAAAACAGGAAGGTTAAGAAGTCTTCCCCTTTCCAGGGTTCAAGGAAACACCTTCTTGCAAAGAACCCTGTTCCCCTCACAGGACTCTCTTGTTTACCTGTGACAAGGCCATGGATAAATATGATACCAACTCCTCTCATCCTTTACCTCATCAATGATTAGCTGAACTGTTTGTCCTCACACATCAAAGCAGTTATTAACCAAACTTCTTTGGTTCAGCTTCTCTTCTTCCTACAGTTTCCTGAACTTTGGTGCACTGCAGCTTGAGCAGCCTTACAGCCCTGACACCCCGCCCCACCACCCCCGGCCGCCCGCCCATTGAGAAATGGCCAGCCTCTGGTGAAATGTCCTGTCATCTGCCATCTGGTCACCCTGCCCTTTGATCCGGCATCCTGACACCTTGCCGAGATGCTTCTACCTCTTAGGGCCACAGCGTTTTCCCTACTTCAGCACCCTGCACCACCCATGATAATAAATTCTTGGAGTGAAATATTTCTTTGCCAAGTCTGCATTTTTTAAAAGATTCACTTATTTATTTTGGCTGTGCTGGGTCTTCGTTGCTGCATGCAGGCTTTCTCTAGTTGTGGCAAGTGGGAGCTGCTCTTCAGTTGTGCTCAGGCTTTTCCTTGTGGTGGCTTGTCTTGTTGTGGAGCCTGGGCTCTAGAGTACATGCTTCATTAGTTGTGGTGTGTGGGCTTAGTTGCCCTGAGGCATGTGGGATCTTCCCTGACCAGGCATTGAGCTGGTGTCCCCTAAATTGCAAGGCAGACTCTTTAACGACTGGACCCCCAGGGAAGCCCTGTATTTGTTTTGGCCTGACAGTTTAGTGGTAGCTTTTTTAGTGGAGGGGAGTGACTAGGGTGGCCCGGGCTGGTGAGTGGTCTGGGTCTGTGTTTGGGGATCTGGTGACCGAGATGTCAGGTTGGGGGCTGTGTATCAGTGTTGGGGGTCTGCGCTTAAGTTGATAGGTGGCCTGTTGGGGGTTATGAGTGAGTGGAAAACGGGGATGGTATTTGGCATTGTTGGAGGGGCTGGGGGTGTTGGTGTTTGTATGGCTCTGGAGGCCCTTGCAGAGTGATGAGCTGTGGGGATATCAGCAAGTGGTGGGTGAGCACAGGGTGGACTAGAGAGTGGATATCAAGGAGGTGAGTGGCTGGCAACCCTATGTGATGAGGGGCTGGGGACCACTGGGGGGGTTAGTGACGGGGGCTAGTTTAGGTGGTAGGTGGTGATGGGATTTAGCAAGCCTGCACCTGTGAAGGTGAGTGGGTGGGTACCCATAGAAGGGAGTGATGGGAGGTCTGCAGGTGTCCTTTGGGACTCAGCATGTGAGATTCCAGTGACAGTTTCTAGTCAACGAGGAGCCTGGAGATTTTTGAGTGGGATTTGGAGGAGCCAGTGATGGGGTTTCTTGGTGACATTGAGAAACCTGTGGGAATCAGAGGTAAGGGGCTCTGGGATTGTAGTCAACTAAGGGGTCTGTTGGGATACCTGTGGCTATGCGCAGGGCTGAGTGAGGGAGAGCCTGCTGTGACCAGGAGCAAACAGTTCTGTACTGTCTGATTGGGGATTAAGCTGTGGTGAGAGACTTTGGGATTCATTGATTCACATACTTCTGTGGATTGGTTTTGTCACTGGTTGTTGGTGATTGGGAGCTTTGCAAGAAGAGTGTTGGGGACCCACAGTGTGTCTAACTGATGGCCCAGACACCCTGGAGGGATGGTGGACACGTGAGGGTCAGTGGTTTGTGTTCAGTTATTGGGGCTGGGGAATTCTCAGGTGGTCAGTTAGTGTGATTGAGGTGGTCTTTGGAACGTGTGTTTTAGGGGCTGTGGGTGTTGGTGATTGCAGGGCCTGTGAGCGTGGTGTTTTGGGGTTTGGATGGATCATGTGTGGGCTCAGGCAAGACTCTCAGGTTGTGACCTCTGTTCAATAACTATGTTGTCTTTTGTTCTTTAGCCCCTCTCATCCAGCACCTGTGTGGCCTTGTTGGTGAGTGATGGCTCCTTTTACTTGAATGTTTTCTTAAGAATTCTCAGTGACCCCATTGACTCTGAATCCTCCCACTTGTGTCTGATGCACCTACATGGGTGTGGTTGGCATATGGCCTTCCAAAGGGGGCTCCACCTCCTCAGGGCTCAGCTAAGAGTCATCTCCAAGGAGTATCCTCCATGTACCCACTTGTCTGTCACATTTGAAGTTTCTTCTGAGCTCTCTGACAGTCAGAAATTTTTTTGATGTTTGTATCCCACCTGAGAGGGCAGGGATCATCTGTCTTATTTTGTGGTCTCTCCCATGTGTCCAGAGCAGGGCCCAGTAGTAAGAGACCCTTAACAAATTGTTGCTTTCCTGAGCCATAAATGAGACTGTGAGTGTGTGTGTATGCACTGGGGTGTGTGTGTGTGTGTGAGAGAGAGAGTGTGAGCATGATTGTGTGAGTGAGAGAGATCTGATGTGGATGTGAGAACAGAGTGCAGGAGTATGTTGGATCCTGAGGGAGAAACAGAGTGACTGTTTTGTGTGTTAGTACAGTCAGCACGTCCCCTTTTCCAGAGAAGCTGCAGGAGGGCTCCTGTGCATCAACCCAAAAGGGGTCCAGATGAGATAGATGCTTCCAGGGCAGGTGGGCCTGCATCTCAAGGAGCCCAGGTTTGGAAAGCATTGACTCTGGAGTCTCTTCCCTCAGCCTCCTAGACCACTGGGACATTCCCTTGCCCAGGAGCCCCAAAGAGCTCCCTGCATGTCCCAGGAGGAGGTGCTTTTCCCTTGGGTGTCACTCTCTGCTCTCAAAGGAAGTTTTTCTTGAGAGACCTGTTCTCAAGCACCACGCTTTTCACACTGGACTGAGGAGAGTCCAGTCTCATTGGGGGACATTGATCTTTGTGTCCGCTGCACCCACATGTGGGCAGAACCCATGGCATTACTCTCCCTTCCCACCAGTAGGAGTTCTTCCTGCCCTGGATGCCCTTGTTCTGCCCTCTACCACTGTTTCAGTCAAAATTCAAAATCCAGTCTGTCTTTCCAGCCTCGCTGGTTCTTGACTCACTGCAGGTCCTCTCTGTACCTGGTCCACACTGGGACCTGCCCTCCCTCCCTGGCCTGTGTCTTCTCTTGATCTCTCAAGGCCCTCGATCGACGATGCTGGGAGCTGGTTTGTGGTCTGGCTGGCATTGAGCAGTGTTCCTGGGTTTCCTTTCTCTTTCCCTTGCCGACTGAGCAGTTTGGGGCTCCTAAGCAGGTGGTGATGAAAGCAGACTTCCTTTGTCTGATTCCAGCCCTCAGCCCAACCCTGAGGGTGGCAGGAAGGACCTCAAAGGGGCCAATGTTCTTTCCACTCTTGTTAGTGGCCCTGGAGCAAAACCTGGCAGTGTGCTGACACCCAGGCATAACTTTCTGCCCTCACTTGTGAAGGATGAGTCCACACATCTCTCTCTCTTCAACTGGGACACTCAGGATGCCTCCTTCCCCTTCCCGCCATTCTTAATAGAACAACAGGCTCCTGCTCTGGATCTCCTGTAGGAATTATGTTCTCTTCTTTCTCAGTTTACTTTCTGGAAAAGTGTCCATTGATTGTCCATCACATCTGGTCTTCCTTGCAGCCTGTTAGCCTGTGGGGACCAAGCCAGGAACACGAACATCTCAGGGGGCGCCCAGCAGTCACTCCCAGACCACAGGTTTGGACCACAGCACTGGACAGATCTCAGTAAGGAGACAGAGTTTGTCCCTCGTGTCCCCAGGTTTACCAGGAACTGTGTTTTTGGACACTTCCTTTCAGGTGTACCCTCATGAAGGAAATCACATCCCTGTGTGACCCCGCCCCTGTGGCGTCCTTGGCTCTGATCCGGTGTCTGGCTGATGTCAGTGACCTGGCTTATGAGTGGTGGAGAAATTGAAAGTGTAAGTATTTGTGTGCATGAAGATGTAGTATTTTATTTGTGATCATGCTGATCTTAACTGTTGGTCCATCTATTCCGATAATTCTGCCTAAGGTGATCTCTGTTTTACAGTTTGTGATCTTTTAAAAAGTTTTTAAAGTAGTAGTTGTGTTTATTTATGTGGTTATTTGATTCTTTGTGGATACAGTTTAACAAACCAATCCAGAAAACTTCTCCACAAAAATAGAAGAGAAAGAATAGTTTTATTATTGAATAAAAATTAAACCAGAATGTGATGTCCACTTTAGACAATCTGCTAAAAATATTGCAAGAGACAGGAAGAGATGGTGTTCTTTTCTGTAGCCATGCAGGTACAACCTGCTAGACAGACCTGCAACACAGTCTTAAGGGATCATCTGTCACACACAGTTCATCCTAAACTTACCTGATAGTTGGAATGGCTACTGTTTTAGCTACTTGCTTTCACCCAAAGGAAAAATACACTTCTCATGTCTTTATGATGGGAGTTAATTTTCCAGCTTGGACCTGGGTGCCACAGTCAGGCCAGTCAGGCTGCTATCCTCCCAGAGACCAGGAGATAGGGATGTGTCTACCTGGATGATTTCAGAGACACCTCCTAGGTCCATAAGAAAGACACTGATGAGTTATTAAACTTAGTTTTAGAAAAGATTTACGTACATCCCAAAGGGGCAGAGAAAGATTTTGTAATTACATGTTTTCTACAGTAAATGCTCTTGAAATAGGGATCTGAGGGGTCTTTTTCTTTTTGTTCACCCTCACAGGCTCTGAGTTGGATCACCCTAAAGGTGTTATCTGTCTACTCTCCTGCTCCAGTAATTGTATTAGAGAAGGGCTGAGACCAGGCCTTGGAAGCAGAGGGGAGGGAAGGGGCCCCAGGGCCAGCAGTGTTGACCTCAGAACCATTGGATAGCCCCATATCACCCCCTCTGCAAGCAGCTCTTCTGAGCAGGGACCAGAGACCTTAGAAAGAAGCAGGCTGTGGAGCATTTTCTCTAGGGTACATGGGAAGGTGGGAGATGCAAATGTGCCTGAAGGCAGCTGGGAGCCTTGCCAGTTCTGTGATGCCTAAACTCAGCAGAGATTTTGATCTGTCTCCTGTCACCCCTTGGGAGCCCATGGCCTGGGCTGTTGTGCTGGTTTCTGAGGGAGGAGCAGGCAGTGTTTGCCCGAGCGTGAGGTCAGAAAGAAAGGATGGTAAAGGTTCCTTTAGGCCTCTCTTGTGGTGTCTACTCTGGGTTGTAACCCTGTGGATCAGCTGCAAACCCACACCCAAGTGTCAGCTTCCCCAAGGCCTGTCTCCCCTGAGGTCTCATACCTTCTTTTGGCCATTTCTTTTAGTTCCTCTGATCTATGCTTTCCTTTGGTTCCAAGACTGATTTTGGAGTAGAGGGCCAGCACCCCAGGATGCTTCTCCATCTTGATCTAAAAGCTCTTTCCTGTCCCCTATCTTGCCTGGAAGTGAGTTGCATTTTATTCTGTAGCACCAGTGCCAGGCATTTCATTTAAGTGCCCTCGGGAAAAGATGCTGCAGGGTCAGTGAGCCAGGACTGTCTTTCCAGACTTTATTGCTGCCCCTGCAGAATGGTTTCAAGTGTTAGGCTCCCCTGGAGCCTTTGGTTGAACCAACAAGGCAGGTGGCTCCCGTCAGGCATTCCCAGGTGGGAGCTGGGCTGCAGAGCACAAAGTGTGCTGCAGGCCTGGCCTGGCTGTGGTTGGCTCGATTGACATGTGCCAGTAGCTCACTCTCCATCTTGTTCCTTAGCGCTAGCAAATAGCCCATCTGAGTTCCCAGTTATAGAGAACCAAGATTGAGGTCCCCAAATGAATGACATCATCTCAAATAAGATTCCCATTGCAACTCTAGGCCATGGGTCTCAGGATCAAGACTTGTGTGAGATAAGAAAGAAGAGGCCTCAGGACTTGGGGTGCATTCCTATCTTTGACCAGAGGTTCAGAGTATCAGGACAGAGAGAAGTCACAGAGAGAGCAGATTTTCCAGAACTGGGGAAGATGATGAAGTCACAGGTAAGTTGTTTGTCCTCCAGTCGTTTTACCTGTGGGTGGATGAGGCTTCCAGGCATTTCTTTTTTTTTAAATTTTTTTATTTTTAAACTTTACAATATTGTATTGGTTTGCCAAATATTGAAATGAATCCTCCACAGGTATACATGTGTTCCCCATCCTGAACCCTCCTCCCTCCTCCCTCCCCATACCATCCCTCTGGGTCGTCCCAGTGCACCAGCCCCAAGCATCCAGTATCGTGCATTGAACCTGGACTGGCAACTCATTTCATACATGATATTATACATGTTTCAATGTCATTCTCCCAAATCTTCCCACCCTCTCCCTCTCCCATAGAGTCCATAAGACTCTTCTATACATCAGTGTCTCTTTTGCTGTCTCGTATACAAGGTTATTGTTACCATCTTTCTAAATTCCATATATATGCGTTAGTATACTGTATTGGTGTTTTTCTTTCTGGCTTACTTCACTCTGTATAATAGGCTCCAGTTTCATCCACCTCATTAGAACGGATTCAAATGTATTCTTTTTAATGGCTGAGTAATACTGCATTGTGTATATGTACCACAGCTTTCTTATCCATTCATCTGCTGATGGACATCTAGGTTGCTTCCATGTCCTGGCGATTATAAACAGTGCTGCGATGAACATTGGGGTACACGTGTCTCTTTCCCTTCTGGTTTCCTCAGTGTGTATGCCCAGCAGTGGGATTGCTGGATCATAAGGCAGTTCTATTTCCAGTTTTTTAAGGAATCTCCACACTGTTCTCCATAGTGGCTATACTAGTTTGCATTCCCACCAACAGTGTAAGAGGGTTCCCTTTTCTCCACACCCTCTCCAGCATTTATTGCTTGTAGACTTTTGGATCACAGCCATTCTGACTGGCATGAAATGGTATCTCATTGTGATTTTGATTTGCATTTCTCTGATAATGAGTGATGTTGAGCATCTTTTCATGTGTTTGTTAGCCATCTGTATGTCTTCTTTGGAGAACTGTCTATTTAGTTCTTTGGCCCATTTTTTGATTGGGTCATTTATTTTTCTGGAATTGAGCTGTAGGAGTTGCTTGTATATTTTTGAGATTAGTTGTTTGTCAGTTGCTTCATTTGCTATTATTTTCTCCCATTCTGAAGGCTGTCTTTTCACCTTGCTAATAGTTTCCTTTGTTGTGCAGAAGCTTTTAAGTTTAATTAGATCCCATTTGTTTATTTTTGCTTTTATTTCCAATATTCTGGGAGGTGGGTCATAGAGGATCCTGCTGTGATGTATGTCAGAGAGTGTTTTGCCTATGTTCTCCTCTAGGAGTTTTATAGTTTCTGGTCTTACGTTTAGATCTTTAATCCATTTTGAGTTTATTTTTGTGCATGGTGTTAGAAAGTGTTCTAGTTTCATTCTTTTACAAGTGGTTGACCAGTTTTTGACCAGTTTTCCCAGCACCACTTGTTAAAGAGATTGTCTTTAATCCATTGTATATTCTTGCCTCCTTTGTCAAAGATAAGGTGTCCATATGTGTGTGGATTTATCTCTGGGCTTTCTATTTTGCTCCATGGATCTATATTTCTGTCTTTGTGCCAGTACCATACTGTCTTGATGACTGTGGCTTTGTAGTAGAGCCTGAAGTCAGGTAGGTTGATTCCTCCAGTTCCATTCTTCTTTCTCAAGATAGCTTTGGCTATTCGAGGTTTTTTGTATTTCCATACAAATTGTGAAATTATTTGTTCTAGCTCTGTGAAGAATATTGTTGGTAGCTTGATAGGGATTGCATTGAATCTCTAGATTGCTTTGGGTAGTATACTCATTTTCACTATATTGATTCTTCCAATCCATAAACATGGTATATTGCTCCATCTATTAGTGTCCTCTTTGGTTTCTTTCACCAGTGTTTTATAGTTTTCTATATATAGGTCTTTAGTTTCTTTAGGTAGATATATTCCTAAGTATTTTATTCTTTCCATTGCATTGGTGAATGGAATTGTTTCCTTAATTTCTCTTTCTGTTTTCTCATTATTAGTGTATAGGAATGCAAGGGATTTCTGTGTGTTGATTTTATATCCTGCAACTTTACTATAATCATTGATTAGTATTGACTAATCATTGATTAGTTCTAGTAATTTTCTGGTGGAGTCTTTAGGGTTTTCTGTGTAGAGGATCATGTCATCTGCAAATAGTGAGAGTTTTACTTCTTCTTTTCCAATTTGGATTCCTTTTATTTCTTTTTCTTCTCTGATTGCTGTGGCCAAAACTTCCAAAACTATGTTGAATAGTAATGGTGAAAGTGGGCACCCTTGTCTTGTTCCTGACTTTAGAGGAAAGGCTTTCAATTTTTCACCATTGAGGATAATGTTTGCTGTGGGTTTGTCATATATAGCTTTTATTATGTTGAGGTATGTTCCTTCTATTCCTGCTTTCTGGAGAGTTTTTATCATAAATGGATGTTGAATTTTGTCAAAGGCTTTCTCTGCATCTATTGAGATAATCATATGGTTTTTATTTTCCAATTTGTTAATGTGGTATATTACATTGATTGATTTGCAGATACTGAAGAATCCTTGCATCCCTGGGATAAAGCCCACTTGGTCATGGTGTATGATCTTTTTAATGTGTTGTTGGATTCTGATTGCTAGAATTTTGTTATTGATTTTTACATCTATGTTCATCAGTGGTATTGGCCTGTAGTTTTCTTTTTTTGTGGGATCTTTGTCAGGTTTTGGTATTAGGGTGATGGTGGCCTCATAGAATGAGTTTGGAAGTTTACCTTCCTCTGCAATTTTCTGGAAGTGTTTGAGTAGGATAGGTGTTAGCTCTTCTCTAAATTTTTGGTAGAATTCAGCTGTGAAGCCATCTGGACCTGGGCTTTTGTTTGCTGGAAGATTTTTGATTACAGTTTCAATTTCCGTGCTTGTGATGGGTCTGTTAAGATTTTCTGTTTCTTCCTGGTCCAGTTTTGGAAAGTTGTACTTTTCTAAGAATTTGTCCATTTTTTTCACGTTGTCCATTTTGTTGGCATATAATTGTTGATAGTAGTCTCTTATGATTCTTTGTATCTGTGTTGTCTGTTGTGATCTCTCCATTTTCATTTCTAATTTTATTGATTTGATTTTTCTCCCTTTGTTTCTTGATGAGTCTGGCTAATGGTTTGTCAATTTTATTTATCCTTTCAAAGAACCAGCTTTTGGCTTTGTTGATTTTTGCTATGGTCTCTTTTATTTCTTTTGCATTTATTTCTGCTCTTAATTTTAAAGATTTCTTTCCTTCTACTAACCCTGGGGTTCTTCAATTCTTCCTTTTCTAGTTGCTTTAGGTGTAGAGTTAGGTTATTTATTTGACTTTTTTCTTGTTTCTTGAGGTATGCCTGTATTGCTATGAACTTTCCCCTTAGGACTGCTTTTACAGTGTCCCACAGGTTTCGGGTTGTTGTGTTTTCATTTTCATTCATTTCTATGCAAATTTTGATTTCTTTTTTGATTTCTTCTGTGATTTGTTGGTTATTCAGCAGCGTGTTGTTCAGCCTCCATATGTTGGAATTTTTAATAGTTTTTCTTCTGTAATTGAGATCTAATCTTACTGCATTGTGGTCAGAGAAAATGCTTAGAATGATTTCAAATCTTTTGAATTTACCAAGGTTAGATTTATGGCCCAGGATGTGATCTATCCTGGAGAAGATTCCATGTGCACTTGAGAAAAAGGTGAAATTCATTGTTTTGGGATGAAATGTCCTATAGATATCAATTAGGTCTAAGTGGTCTGTTGTATCGTTCAAAGTTTGTGTTTCCTTGTTAATTTTCTGTTTAGTTGATCTATCCATAGGTGTGAGTGGGGTATTAAAGTCTCCCACTGTTATTGTGTTATTGTTAATTTCTCCTTTCATACTTGTTAGCATTTGTCTTACATATTGGGGTGCTCCCGTGTTGGGTGCATATATATTTATAATTGTTATATCTTCGTCTTGGATTGATTCTTTGATCATTATATAGTGACCGTCTTTGTCTCTTTTCACAGCCTTTGTTTTAAAGTCTATTTTATCTGATATGAGTATTGCTACTCCTGCTTTCTTTTGGTCCCTATTTGCATGGAAAATCTTTTTCCAGCCCTTCACTTTCAGTCTGTATGTGTCCCCTGTTTTGAGGTGGGTCTCTTGTAGACAACATATGTAGGGGTCTTGTTTTTGTATCCATTCAGCCAGTCTTTGTCTTTTGGTTGGGGCATTCAACCCATTTACGTTTAAGGTAATTACTGATAAGTATGATCCCGTTGCCATTTACTTTATTGTTTTGGGTTCAAATTTATACACCGTTTTTGTGTTTCCTGTCTAGAGAATATCCTTTAGTATTTGTTGGAGAGCTGGTTTGGTGGTGCTGAATTCTCTCAGCTTTTGCTTGTCTGTAAAGCTTTTGATTTCTCCTTCGTATTTGAATGAGATCCTTGCTGGGTACAATAATCTGGGCTGTAGGTTATTTTCTTTCATCACTTTAAGTATGTCTTGCCATTCCCTCCTGGCTTGAAGAGTTTCTATTGAAAGATCAGCTGTTATCCTTATGGGAATTCCCTTGTGTGTTATTTGTTGTTTTTCCCTTGCTGCTTTTAGTATTTGTTCTTTGTGTTTGATCTTTGTTAATTTGATTAATATGTGTCTTGGGATGTTTTGCCTTGGATTTATCCTGTTTGGGACTCTCTGGGTTTCTTGGACTTGAGTGATTATTTCCTTCCCCATTTTAGGGAAGTTTTCAACTATTATCTCCTCAAGTATTTTCTCATGGTCTTTCTTTTTGTCTTCTTCTGGGACCCCTATGATTCGAATGTTGTAGCGTTTAATATTGTCCTGGAGGTCTCTGAGATTGTCCTCATTTCTTTTAATTCTTTTTTCTTTTTTCCTCTCTGATTCATTTATTTCTGCCATTCTATCTTGTAATTCACTAATCCTATCTTCTGCCTCTGTTATTCTACTATTTGTTGCCTCCAGAGTGTTTTTAATTTCATTTATTGCATTATTCATTATATATTGACTCTTTTTTATTTCTTCTAGGTCCTTGTTAAACCTTTCTTGCATCTTCTCAATCCTTGTCTCCAGGCTATTTATCTGTGATTCCATTTTGATTTCAAGATTTTGGATCAATTTCACTATCATTATTTGGAATTCTTTATCAGGTAGATTCCTTATCTCTTCCTCTTTTGTTTGGTTTGGTGGGCATTTATCCTGTTCCTTTATCTGCTGGGTATTCCTCTGTCTCTTCATCTTGTTTAAATTGCTGAGTTTGGGGTATCCTTTCTGTATTCTGGCAGTTTGTGGAGTTCTCTTTATTGTGGCGTTTCCTTGCTGTGTGTGGGTTTGTACAGGTGGCTTGTCAAGGTTTCTTGGTTAGGGAAGCTTGTGTCGGTGTTCTGGTGGGTGGAGCTGTATTTCTTCTCTCTGGAGTGCAATGAAGTGTCCAGTAATAAGTTATGAGATGTCTATGGTTTTGGAGTGACTTTGGGCAGCCTGTATCTTGGATCTCAGGGCTGTGTTCCTTTGTTGCTGGAGAATTTGCTTGGTATGTCTTGCCCTGGAACTTGTTGGCCCTTGTGTGGTGCTTGGTTTCAGTGTAGGTATGGAGGCGTTTGATGAGCTCCTGTCAATTAATGTTCCTTGGAGTCAGGAGTTCCCTGGAGTCAGGGTTTGGACTTAAGCCTCCTGCTTCCAGTTATCGGTCCTATTTTTACAGTTGTTTCAAAACTTCTCCTTCTATACAGCACCACTGATAAAACATCTACGTTAAATGTTAAAAAAAACGTTAAAAAATCTACGTTAAATGACCACCGTGAGGGTCACCCAGAGAGGTTCACAGTGTTACATGGAGAAGAGAAGAGGGAGGAGGGAATTAGAGGTGACCCGAATGAGATGAGGTGGAATCAATAGTGGAGAGGGTGGGCTAGCCAGTAATCACTTTCTTATGTGCACTCCACAACTGGACCACTCAGAGATGTTCACGGAGTTATACAGAGAAGAGAAGAAGGAGGAAGGAGACAGAGATGGCCAGGAGGATAAAAGGGGGGAATGAAAAGGAGGGAGACAGATCCAGCCAGTAATCAGTTCCCTAAGTGTTCTCCACCGTCTGGAACACACAGAAGTTCACAGAGTTGGGTAGAGTAGAGAGGGGTTAGGGAGGAGACACAGGCAACCTGGTGGAGAAAAAGGAGAGTCCAGAGGGAGAGAGAGCAGTCAAGCCAGTAATCTTGCTCCCTAGTGAAAAATGAGTACTGAAGATTGGGTTCTTAAAGGTACAAAAATTGGTAACAAATACATAAAAGCAGAAATTAAAAATCTAGAGTAGAGTGTGGAATTTCAAAAATACAATGTTAAAGAAAAGAAGAAGGAAAAGAGAGAAAAAAAACAAAAACAAAGTCACAAAAATTATAAAGAAAGTATAGGTACAAAATTGATAACAAATACCAAAAAGCATAAATTAAAAATCTAGAGTAGAGTTTGGAATTTTAGATATACAATGTTATATAAAAGAAGAGAAAGAAAAAGAGGAAAAAAAAGTCAAAAAAGTTATATAAAAAATATAGGTACAAAATTGATAACAAATACAAAAAAGCTAAAATTAAAAATCTAGAGTAGAGTTTGGAATTTCAAAAAACGCAATGTTAAAAAAAAAAAAGAAAAAAAGTCAAAAAATTATAAAAAATATATAAATGAAGTTTGCTTTAAAAAAATAGGGTCTTTTTTTTTTTTTTTTTGCTAAGTAATAGTAAGTTATAAAAGTGAAAATTAAAGGAATAATAGAGGACTTAAAATTCTTTTAAAAAAAGAAAGAATGATTGTAAAAATAGTAAAAATATATCTAGGACTTTCTCTAGTTTTGTTGTGGGTATTGTGGGTTCAGTTCACTTTCGGCTAGTTCCTTGGTCCGACTTATATTTCTCAAGATCTATAGGCCCCTTCCTACATAGTCGGTACTAACCACAGAGTTTTAATCTTTGCCTGTAGCTTCCAAGGCGGTTCCCTCTGTTATAGATTCTTCTGTTTGCTGGTCTCTTCAGTGTCTGGTTTCTGCCCTGACACAAAGGGGATGGTGGAGGACATTTTTTTTTTTTTTTTAGGCTCACTTGTTCAGTCGCGCTGTGGGGAGGGAGGGATGCTGCAAACAAATAACACTGGCATGTGCTTGCAGTGCCTCAGCCACACTGGGTCTGCCCCCGCTCACGGCGCGTGTAGCCTCCCTGCCCACACTGCTCAGGCTCTAGGCTGCTCCGCCGGGAACCATCTGTGGCAGGCTCTGGGCTGCTTGCACCTCCCAGGTCCAAGCCGCTGAGGTTCGGGCACTCGGGTAGTCCTCAGAGGCGCAGACTCGGTTGGGCCTGCGTTTTGTGCCTTTCCCAGGTCCGAGCAGCTCAGGTGACGAGGTGTTTGGCGAGCGTGATTGCTGTGACTTATCGCCTCCCCACAGCTCAGTTATCTAGGTGTACAACCGGCGCACCTTCTCAGACAGATGTTGACCATCCAGACCCCCAAGAAGTTTTAGTTAGCAAAGAAGCCTGCTTACAGTTTTATAGATAATGTCTCTCTGGGGCTGCGAATGCCTCCTTCCGGCTCTGGCTGCCTGTCACAGGAGGGGGATGGTCTGTAGCCGGCTATCTCTGTTCAGTCCTTTGTTCCGTGTGCGGGCCTGGCAGTGTCTTAGGTTAGGGCTGGCTTTTTGCATGGTAGATATCCCACAGTCTGGTTTGCCAGCCCAAATTATTTCACTCAGATAGCGCTCGGGGTGTTCAGGCCAGGTCCTTACACTAAGCGATGCAGCCCACGCCGTGCCTCCCTGCCCAGCCCCCGCTTGCTAGTGGCGTGTGCACGCGTCTGCGCTGCTTCTCCGCTGAGAGAGTTACCGTAGGGCTCGTAATCTGCGGTTTTTAATTGTTTATTTATTTTCGCTCCCTGTTATGTTGCCCTCTGCACTTTCAAGGCTCAGCACAGATTCGGCAGTGAGAAGGTTTCCTGGTGTTTGGAAACTTCTCTCTTTTTAAGACTCCCTTCCCAGGATGGAACTCCATCCCTCCCTCTTTTGTCTCTTTTTTTGTCTTTTCTATTTTTCCCTTCCTCCTTTCGAAGACTTGGGTTGGTTTTCTGGGTGCCTGATGTCCTCTGCCGGCATTCAGAAGTTGTTTTGGGGAATTTACTCGGCGTTTAAATGTTCTTTTGATGAATTTGTGGGGGAGAAAGTGTTCTCCCCGTCCTACTCCTCCGCCATCTTCCTTCCAGGCATTTCTACAACCAACAGGAAAGGTTTAAATACATTTAAATTAAAGCCAGAGAAAACGTAAACTTGGAAAGGAAGGTGGTCAAAAGAAATACAAGGTGGACCATAGAATCATACAAAAATCTTGAAGTTGGGACACAGACATATGAGAAGTAAGGCCCTGCACTGTTGGAATTGAGCCGCAAGCTTCCTTAGGTGTCCCCAGAAGCTGCCATAGAAAGAGAAACAGGAATAGCTGCATGGTTTTCTCTGTCAGAAAGCAGACTATTACTGACTTAGCAGAAGCAAACATTTCCTGATGATTACATGTAAAGAAAATGCTTGGATAACTGTTTATGTAGATGGCGTGGTGAATGACGTCCTGGAATGGGTGAACATATTTCCGAGGGCTATTCCTTGCGGGGATCCTCAGTGTAGGTGGAGGACATGGGAGTGGACAGCAGGCCTGGGCCCACACCCTACTTCTGTTCTGCTTTTAGGGAAGAAAACCTGAATCATCTTGCAGAATTGGTTGTTACAAAACCTTAAAACGGCCTCCATAAATATTCTCTCAGTTGGAATTTCAATACATTTTTTAAAAAAATTTATTTATTTATTTTGGCCTGTGCTGGGTTTTCATTGCTGCACAGGCTTTTCTCTAGTTGCGAAGAGTGGGGGCTGCTCTCTAGTTGTGATGCACAGGTCTCTCATTGCAGTAGCTTCTTTCATTGAGGAGAAGTGGAGTGGCTACTGTATTAGCTTTTTGCCTTCACCCAAAGGAAAAATACACTTCTCATATCTTTATGATGGGAGGTAATTTTCCAGCTTGGAACCAGATGCCCCAGTCAGGCCAGTCAGGCTGCTGTTCTCCCAGAGAACAGGAGACAGGGATGTGTCTTCCTGGCTGATTTCAGAGACACCTCCCAGGTCTATAAGAAAGACATTCTTGAGTTATTAAACTTCGTTTTAGAAAAGATTTGGTTGTTAACAAGAAAAAAAGATCTGGGGCATGCGGGCTTCAGGAGTTGTGGCACATGGACTCAGTAGTTGTGGCTCCCAGGCTCTAGAGCACAGGCTCAGTAGTTGGGGCATATGGACTTAGCTGCTTCGCAGCATGTGGGATTTTTCCTGATCAGGGATCAAACCGATGTCTCTTGCATTGGCAGGTGGATTCTTTACCACTGGGCCACCAGGGAATCCTTCAGTACACTTTAGCTAGGAGTTTTTTGGCTTCTGTTGGCAAAAGCTGGACAGGAAGATGTCTGCTTTTAGCTCCTTTTCCTGACTTTTTTTTGATCTGTGTATAGGTGATTTACAGTGTTGTGTTAGTTTCTTCTGTACACCAACGTGAGTCAGTTACACATTTATATGTATGTGTGTGTATATGTGTATGTATGTATGTGTGCTAAGTCGCTTCAGTTGTGTCTGATTCTTTGTGACCCTGTGGACAATTGCTTGCCAGTCTCCTTTGTCCATGGGATTCTCCAGGCAAGAATACTGGAATGGGTTGCCATGCCCTCCTCCAGGGGATCTTCCTGATGCAGGGATCGAAACTGTGTCTCTTACACCTCCTGCATTGGCACGTGGACACTTTACCACCAGTGCCACCTGGGAAGTGCATACACACATGCGCACACACACACACATATTTTTCATATTCTTTTCCGTTATGGTTTATCACAGGATATTGAATATAGTTTTCTGTGCTATTCAGTAGGGCCTTGTGGTTTATCTATCCTATATATATGTGTATGTTATAGCTTGCATTTGCTAACCCCAAACTCTCAATTCATCCCTCCCCAACCCCTCTTCCTGACTTTGTTGACTCAAGAAACAGGACTGCAGTGTCTCTTCAAAGCGATTCCTATCCACCTAGCTAACCTCCATGCTCTTTGCCTCCCTCCCTTTCTTTTCTTCTTTTAAAAATTCTGTTGTTTAAACTACTGTAGGCCTTTCCCTGTTCCTGCTGTGTTCTGAGTCAGGAGTTCAACAGAGCTGAGAGGGCTGAGCTGCTGATAACTGCAGCATCAGGGTGATGGTATCAAAGCCTCTAATTGCTGTGATGGCACAGGTGAGAACCAGATGCTGATGAAGGTGCTAACTTCCCATTACCTTTTCCTGAGGAGTGAATGGTGCCTTGACCTTGTGTGGATAGCTCAGCACGGTTGTAGAGGTGTCTTGTCCTCACTGCCTGGGAGCCGTGAACAAAAGGTTCCGGCAGGTTTATGGACTTGGGGGTTAGAAGGAGGGGAAGAGGAGGTGGGAGTGGAAAGTACAGGATACTGGGTCAGAGTAGGGACAGTGTCTTCAGGTTCCCTGCCTGCCATCCCACTCTGCCCTGCCACCACAAGGGGATTTTAGCGAGGTACCCAAGAAAGGCCTGTGCCAGAAGCTCCAGGTAGACATAGTACACCCCTCACCCCTCGAGTCTTGGGGAGAGCACAGGTTGTGCTTCAGGTCTGGGGGTGGAGGTGGGGGCAGCATCACCCAGGAGGCCTGGAGATAACCCCTTGTGACTTGTGGTGAGACCTGAGGATTCACATGTAGGTTTTTAACCAGGAGCCAGACTCCTCTGTTCCACCGCTTAATTTTTTCAGGACCTGAGTGAGAAACAGGCTCCCCCATCATGAACCTGAGCAGGTCAGACTTGGAGGGACTGAGACAGGAACCAGGGAATTAACCTGGGGCAGCAGCAGACAGGGCCCTGAGGAAGACCCTGGAGCAGGATGATGAGGACTGCCTCCCAGGTGGTCTTAGCTGTTTCTGAATCAGGAAGGCTTGTCTCAGTCCATCAGGAGGCTTCTGGAGTTGCTTTGTGAGTCTTTTGTGATCTGGCACAGGACAGTGGTTCACTTAGCACAGCCCTGGAAGCAGGTAGAAGCTGGCTGGAATGCCTACCTGCCGGGGCTGAGACAGTGGGGTTCCCATAGCTGGGGGTACACACTAGGAGTGCAATCCCAGAGTCCCCAAGCAGGATACATTTTCATCAGGCAGTGAGGTTAAACAGGGCCTTTCTGTGGGCCTCCCAGGACATCAGCCTGGTCTGAATAATTTAGTTCAGTCCTTGGTTTGTGAGGGACTGCCTGGGGTGCTTAGTTCCAAACTGTTTGTCCAGGACCTCCCACCTCATGGGGTGGCAACAGCACCCAGGCGGTGGTGTCTGGGAAGTGCACGGGCCAAGGCCACCCTGTGCTTCTGGCCAGCAGCCCCATCAGGACAGGAAGGCCAGAAAGGTGTCAGTCTGCATCCAGACAGAGCAACACAGGAGTCGTTTCTTTTGTTTCTTGTTTTTTTTTTTTTTTCCCTAGGAGAAAGGGAAAGCTCTAGGAGCAAGTCTGAAAAACAAAGATCATTTATATACTTCTCCTTCCCCTGTGCCTCTCCTGGTGCTGGGCTTTATTTTCTTTTTTCTGTTATCATCAGTGTGTCTCATTTGATAATCAAAACTTTGAAAGAAATCATCTTCTGTTTTTATCCAGACTCTATCTGGAAAGACTCTTTGTCCCTACACAGAGGGACAGATATTTTTATGTAATTTAAGTGGAGCGATCATGTTTAAGAATTGGTTAGCAGAAACTCCTGAGATTTTAAAAGATTTAAAAATGGTTTTACATGGGCACTTCCCTGGCAGTCCAGGGGTTAAGAAGTCATGTTCCCAATGTAGGGGGCACAGGTTTGATGCCTGGTCAGGGAACTACTAAGATCCCACATACTGCACAGCATGGCGTAAATTTCTTAAATAATGTAAAATTAAAAAAAATTAAATAAAATGGTTTTACATGATCTCCCACTTGTTGAGTCTTCAGGACGGCGTGGCAGGGAGTGGAAGGCTCTCACAGTGGCTCCCACAGAGTCTGAGGTATCAGCGACTGTGAAAGGAGGACTGTGATTGCAGACAGCCTTTCCAGGCATCCAGCATAGTGAGAAGGGCCCTCATGGGAGCTGCTGCACTGGGTCCCAGGCTGCCTTTCTGAGCTCTGTGCTCCAGACTGGGGTTACCTTGACCTCTCATCAGCCCCTTATGTCTCTCCTTAAACTGTTAATTAAGACACTCACTGAACCCCACAGCAAATCTGGGGCTGTGATCAGATGCAGTGAATTCAAAACCCAAAAAGGAAGTAAATGTGGTCAGGTGGAGCCTGAGAGTGTGATTTGCATTGGGGGAACCCACAAGGATGGCCAGAGCAGACCCCAGGAAAGTGTCAGGGTCCAGTGAAACCCTTTGGATGGGATGAGAAGCCCAGCGAGGTCCACCTGTGGAGTACATCCTGGCACAGGAGCCTGTCCTGGGGCAGTGTTTTCCGTCTTGTCCAGCATCTGGAAGGTGGGACAGCTTTCCTCAATGTTTTGGCCCGTTCTGAAACATGGCAGCACACGCATGTGGGCCCAGCCTGGGACAGTGTCCGTCTCCACAGCATCCTGTCCTGGATCCAGAAGGGGTTGAACATGTCTCTTGCTTTGGACGGGAGCAGTTCCAGACTCTCTTTGGTGAGCATCCACACAGCTGACATCAGTCTTGTTAGGAACAGAACTTGGTTTCGTCCAAATGTGTCACCCCCATGGGGGGCTTGTTTTATGTGGGTTTGAAGCTTGCTGTGGGGTCAGCTGTAGCTCATGAGGCGAGAGACTCAGCGTCCCCAACATGCCTCTGTGTTCCAACCCTGACCATGGCAGTCTCCACAGTCTCCATCACGGCTGGGGGTGGAGGCCAGCAGGGGCACACAGATACTACATCAGTGCCAGTTGCACACTCAGTAATGGGGCCCAGTATAGTTATCTTTGGAGCTGGTGGCGCCCTTAAGGCTGGGTGTCGGGTTTGGGGTGGGAGGGCAACTTCCTGCCCTACAACCTGTCGGGTAGAGCCTTTGTAATTGCTTGTAGTTAAGCCTGAAAAATTCTGAGCCGGAATTCTCATGTGAGTTTTAAAACATGTATAAATTCATGTAATTAACCTCACAGTCAGGACTCAGAATAGTTCTCTCTCTCCCAGAATTCCTGGGTGTCACCTTCTTGCATCCCTAACCTCTGGCAATAACTGATTTGTTCTCTGTCTCCATAGTCATGCCTTTGCCAGAATGTTAGATAATGTAACCATGAGTGTATAACCTTTCATACTGACTTTTTTTGCTCATTCTTCAGTAGTTTATCCCTTTTTCAAAAGATGCAAACTCCCTGATGGATTTCAGGGAAGAGTTCTTTTTTTTTCTTTTAGCTGTGCTGGGTCTTCATTGCTGCAAGGCTTTTCTCTAGTTGTGGAAAGTGGGGGCTACTCTCTAGTTGCAGTGCAAAGACTTCTTATTGTGGTGGCTTCTCTTGTTGCAGAGCACAGGCTCTAGGCACACAGGCTTCAGCAGTTGCAGCTTCCAGGCTCTAGAGCACAGGCTCTATAGTTGTGGTGCACGGACTTAATTGCTTCTTGGCATATGGGATCTTCCTGGATCAGGGATCGAACCTGTGTCTCCTGCATTAGCAGGAGGATTCCTTACTATTGATCCACCAGGGAAGCCCCAGTTTGTCCCCTTTCATTTGCTGAATGGCTTCATACAGTAGGTCCTATATGTGGAGACACTGGTTTGCTTCTCTGTTTGCTGGTGCAGGACGTCCTGGTTGCCTCCAGTTCTTAATAGGCTGTGTTTATCTGCATATAGGTTTGAACATAAGTTTTTGGGTGAGCATAAGTTTTTAGTTTATTTGGGTAAATACCTACAAATGGTCTTGCTGGGTAGGTGTATGTTCAACTTTATGAGAAGCTATGAAAGTGTCCAGAGTCCCTGCCCTGTGTTCCCACAGCATGAACGGGAGTTGCTGTAGCTCTGCGTCCTCACTGTCATTTGTCAGTTCTGTTCTGTTACTTTTTCATTTTAGCCATTCTGATAGGGATGTAGTAGCAACTCAATATTGTTTTAATTTGCATTTCCCTATTGACAGATGATATTGAGCATTTTTTCATATATTTTCAATCTTACATCTTTTTTGGTGAAGCATATGGTAAGATCTTTTGCCCATTTTTTAAATGATGTTATAGTTTTAGTGTTGTTAAGTCCCGTTAACATGCTTTCTCAGATAAGTGATTTGCAACTATTTCCACCTAGTATGTGCCTTGTCTTTTCTTTCTCTTAATGGTGCCTTTCATAGAGAAAAAAAATACTAATTTTGAAACAGTTCAGTTTTATTAATTATTTCTTAAATGGACCATGTGTATTCAGTGTTGTATCTAAAAACTCATTGCAAAATCCAGTCACGCAGGTTGTCTCTTGTTTTCTTCTAGAAATTTCATTGTTTTGTGTTTCATATTTAGGTCTGTGTTCCTTTTTTTTAAAAAATCTGTTTATTTGTTTTGGGCTGTGCTGGGTCTTTGTTGCTGTGTGGGCTTTTTTCTAATTGTGGTAAGTCGGGGCTACTCTGTAGTTATGGTGCATGGGCCTGTCATTGCGGCGGCTTCTCTTATGACTGAGCACAAGCCCTAGGGCTTGTAGGCTTCAGTAGTCTCAGTACGTGGGCTCAGTAGTTTCAGCTCCTGGGATCTAGAGTACAGGCTTCATATTTGTGTTACACAGGCTTAGCTGCCCCATGGCATGTGGAATCTTCCTGGATCAGGGATTGAACCTGTGTCTCCTGCATTGGCAGGCAGATTCTTTATCACTGAGCCACCAGGGAAGCCCTGTGATTCTTTTTGAGTTGATTTTTTGGTAAGGTGTAATGTGTATCAAGGTTTGTTCTTTTGCTTGTGGGTATCCAGTTACTTTAGCTCATGTGCTGAAAACTCCCTGCTCCGAGGAATTGTATGTGCACCTCTCAAAAGCCAGGGAGCTTACCTGTGGGGGTCCACTTCTGGGCTTTCTGTTCTTTTCTGGTCACCAACATCTGTAACCTCTCACTGATACCACCTTGTTATCATGTGCATTTATAGGAAGTCCTGAAACCAGGTAATGTGAGTCCTGCAATGTTGCTGTTCTGTTTCCAAATTGTTTTGGATATTCTGGTTCCTTTGCCTTTTATCCCCATACCCTGAATGTACTTGTATCATGGCCTCTGAAATGCCTTATTGCCTCTGGCCAGAAAAGACTGAAAAGTATAGGAGAATATGATGTTTTTCTACTCATCTTTATATTTCTAGCACCTGGCATAGTTGCAGGCCCCTTAATTGCTGGAAAAAACATGCGTTCTAAAGGATAGCTAGTTCCTACTTCAGACCAGTACTGCTCAAAGGGAGGAGAGTGTTCTAGAAAGGTAGATGTGGTTTTAGTTCTGACAGTGACTAAGAACCATTCCTGTCCCTTAGGCCTTGCACCGCATGGGGCAAATGTGCCCAGCTAAGTGGTTTAGTCGCTCAGTCTTCTCCAACTCTTTGTGACCCATGGACTGTAGCCCACCAGGCTTCTCTGTCCACTGGAGTTGCCATTTCCTTCTCTAGGTAATCTTCTCGACCCAGGGATTGAACCACATCTCCTGTGTCTCCTGCATTGCAGGTGGATTCTTTACCCACTGAGCTCTCAGGGAAGCCCTTGCCCAGCTAAGAATTATTCCCAAATCCCAGTGGCACCTTCTTTGAGAAACACTGCTTGTTTAAAGACAGCCTATTCCAACTTCTTATCCTATGGGTAGATGGGTGGATAAGTGTATGAATTCATAATGATGAATATTTTAATAACTCTTTTGTTTTTCTCTCAAAGTATAATAGTGCAAGATTAGGATATCATTTTACTGTGTAGAGAAAATTATCCCAAACCTCAGTGGCTGAAGTTTAAACATTTATCTCAGTTTCTGTGAGTTAGGAATCTGCCAGTGGCTCACCCATTTGGTTCTAGTGGAGAATCTCACACGACCCTGTCTTCAAAATGTTGAGAATTGCTGTGGTATGAAGGTCACACACTTCAAGCTTACTCACATGGGTGTTGGCAGACCTCTGGTCCTTGCCACGTAGGCTTGTACACAGAGCTGCCTCACCATGTGGCCCTTGGACTTCCCCAAAGAGAGCAGGAGAGGGTTCCCAAGGTAGAAGTCATGTCCTCTTATAACCTGGTCTTGGAAGGGAGATCCCTTACTTCTACCCTATTCCATTCAGTGGAAGTGACTTGATAAATCCAGCCCATATTCAGGACGTGGGGCAGTGAGGGTTAAACAAAAGCACATTTCCAGGAGTTGGAGATCATGGGTCCAGCTTTCAGGCCACTTGTTGCTGTAGAAAAGGAAGCCTACATTCAGCAAAGAGAATGACTTCAGATTTAACAGGGATTATACTTTTTTAGATATCGTTTGAAGATGTGGCTGTGAATTTCACATTGGAGGAGTGGCAGCTGCTTAATCCTACTCAGAAGACCTTGTACAGAGACGTGATGTTGGAGAACTATAGCAATCTAGTTTTATTGGGTAAGAACATTCTCATGTAGTACAGTGCATACCCGGTAACTGGATATGCACATACCTCTAAGATATTACTGACTTTGGATTTAAGTTTCACATGTCAAAGAGTCTTTGATTTTGACACCCAAGTGAAAAGTTTTTATTTGCTTTCTTTGTTTTATAGCCTCTGAGGTGAAATAGTCTTCATATTTAAGAGTCCCCTCAGCCCAAGCAATTGGGACTCTCTGTGTTTCCAATTGACAGGTTATCAAGTTATCAAACCTGAGATGATCTTCAAGCTGGAGCAAGAAAACCCATGGTTATTAGATGAAGAAATCCTAAGTCAAAACTTCTCAGGTGAGAAATAATCAGTTTAGTGGCAGACAGTGAAAGTTAAATCTCAGGTTTTTGATGATAGATTGGTACTTTTGAAATGTTATTTGTAAATAACTCTGGTTAAAGCTTCTCCATCTTTGGAGTTGACTCAGGACTCTGTGTCCTGATCTCCACATTGGGATGTGTCCCCTTTGGAGCTGGTAATGAAATGTGCCTCTAGTGGCACAGTCATTCAGGACCTTGCATTCTTGATCAGACCCTTCTTTGAGTTTCCCCAGTTGACTTTTTCTTCTCTCCTGCCCCAGTCCCACCTGCAGAGGTAGGCTTCTTTTCTCCTCTTTAAGAATTCATAATTTTTTCCTGTTTTAGGTGATGCTGTTACCTTTGAATTTCCTTTATTATTTTGCTTTTCTCTCCCTAATTTATCAAATTTCTGTTTCAAACTCACATAGAGTAGACTGTGAGTCCATGGACAGAGAATAGAAGTCTAATGCCTAAAAGCATTCTTCCTGCCTCCTTGCAGATAAGAACTTCAGGGTCAGCATCCAGGCCATCTTTCTGGTGCCTTTGATGTTTAGCTTCTAAAGCTTCTTGTTTATCCCTTCAAATGGTCTGCGGGGGTTTAAGACTTGCTGTGTGATATATTTAACTCCATTTGAGTTGAGGACCCTCACAGTATGGCAGCATCTTATCTGTGAAGTTTTTTCCTGTGCCCAGAGGTCACAGTTGACTCCAGTTGAAGTAATTCCTTCCTTGTGTCTTTCACATGTTTCTCTGCATGTGGGCTTTTGTGCACACTTTTTCAATTAGATACCCTCCCCCTCTTTAAGCTCTATTTTTTCACTTCCACAGTGTTTCTTGACTCCCAGCCTTTTCTGAAATCTCTACCTACTGAGCAGTATTGTAGGAACTTGGGTCTGATCACACACTATCTATAATTATCTATAATTTCTTAACTAATTAGGTCTTGAGGTTTTTTCCCTACATAGAAAGATGGTAACTAACTTATTATTCTCTGTTCTTTATGACATTTATGCTGTGTAATTACTAAATATTTCATTAATTGGTTGTTGTGAGGCCAGGTAAAGCAGGATCTGTCTTATTTTTCAAATAATTTCTTTAGTACAAAGGTTTTCATCTAAGTAAGTGTTTCATCTTATTTGGGAAAATACTTCAAATTACAGATGTCGGCACCATTCACATGGATGATTAGGACTGGGTATGCGTAGTTTGGAAAAGCTGTCAAGATAGACTTTATGTTCCTCCATTAATTTAGAACCACTGCTATTTTGTGAAATGAGAGGAGTTGAGATAAAGTATGAGTCATGAAATAACATTGCAGGACCAGGGAATTATAATTTAGAAGATAATATAAAATAATTCAGTTTGAACATAATACATTTGTGTCAAAATGCAAAGTTAATTATCAGGATTAACTATATAGAAAGGAATTGCTTTAGAAGTTTAATGATAAGTGAATAGGGTTGTATTGAGGGCTTGTATGTACTATGTAGTGGGAGTACATCAGTGAAAAACTCAAACCTGTTCCCTACCTTCATTACATTCCAGTGGGAGAGACAGAAGTAAGGTGATTACCTATCTGATAAGTGCTATGAAGAGAATAAACAGGGTGTTTGTTAGTGTGCCCTTAAAATGATATGAAATAGGCATACTGGAAGCTGGGCAGGGAGAGGCTTTTGGGGTCACTGGGGGCAGGGAGGAGCCCAGTGTTGTGAGAGGAAGTTGAGGGCTGGAAGGAGCCAGGCATGCAGGGGTGTGTATGCTGTGTTAAAAGCCCAGATTTATCAAAGGTTTTTAAACAAGAGGTTTAAGCAAAAGGTTAGAGTACATTTTATAAAGATTGATGTGTGGAGACTAGAATTGGGAGGGCATGAGCCTGGAAGTGGGAATATCAAATGAAAAATAGGATGAAATGAAGGCTGAATGAATCAGAGTGTAACGGAAACAGAGATGTGGGGAAACAGACCTGTACCCCTACCAAGGATGATACTAGTAAAACATGGTCTATGTGTTTGCCAAAGTGCCAAGATTTTTTTAAAATTTCTTTAATAATTTTTTTGGTACAGTTTAACCTCAGTATGGTTTTATATCATTTAATTTATTAGTTTGGATATATATCTTAATCTTATTCCTTGATTTGAATTAAAATTTATTTTTCTTTACTCTTACATTTCATGAGACAATTTTTTATAAACTCTTAAAGAGTATCTCACACTTATATGTCTGTAGGACATGTAAGTGTCTCACACTTATATGAGAAGCTTATATAAATGGTATCTAACTTCCCTCTCTAGTCTTTAAAATGCCCATGAACAGTGTTATCATCTTTTACTCACTGAAGCTCAAAACGTTGAATCTTTTTTTTTTCTCCTCCATATCCACAGCTCTAGTTAGCTCTTCCTCTGAAATTCTGATATATCTGAGGGTTGTTAGATGAGGCTATTTCCCTCCCCAGATAAATTATCCTACAAAAAAAGAGTGATTGCTTTATATTTGAGATCTTGCTGTATTTTTTTCATCTTGGGAGTATTATCTCACATTCCTAGTAAAGAATATCATAAAGTAAACAAGCTTAAAAGATCATTAAGGGAGATCACAGATAACTGTACTTACAGGGTAAAAAAGAAAACTGTCCTAATATTATGCAAAGTATACTTGTGGTTTTGAGTAATTTACATCATATACAGATTCAGTATATAGATGATGATTCAATTAAAGTATCAGAAACCTTAATAAAGGTGTTGATGCTGAGCTCTGGAGAACTCTTAGATAATTCCAAAAAAGTATTTCTCATGATGGTGAAATTGCAGATATCAGTGATTTGGGTGATGATTTTGAATGAGGATGCTTTTTGAATGTACTGATAGTACAGAAAACTAACATATCTCACCTTTCAGACATGAAAGTTGATATCCTGTGTTTGCTGTCATTGTATTCAGTGTTTCTTCCTGTGTGACATTCAGCACTGTGTATTAATCTTGCTGTTCTCTGCACTTTGATACTCAGTACATCTGATACTGTGATACTCAGAAGTACTAGTCTTCCCTCATGGGAGTACCTACTTGCCCTTTTCTGATTTCTGTTAATAATGTCTGGGCATATAGAAGATAATCAGTAGGTTATTGTGGAATGAGCACAGTGTTTGATTAGAAATTGCTTGTCTTTTTTATCTCATCATGATCACTTGAATATATTTCATTTTTCCTTATTTTAAAGTTTGTGTTTATAAACATTTGTAATTTCAAAATCTGTTTTCATTTCTATTAAAAAGTTCAAAGCCTAATAAGTAGATATTGTATGTGGGAGATTTTTTTTTTTTTTAATGGACTGGGCTCATGCTCCATTTCCGAAGATTTGTTCAATAAGCTTAATGATTAGGGAAATTTACACAGTATGGTTCATTTTTTCCTTTTTAGAAAAAGTCTGGCTAGATAATAATCTCAAAATGTGGCATCAGGATAATCAAGACAAGCTTAAAAGTTTGGAGAGAGGCCATGAATATGACATCTTTGAGAGAATGTTTCATTTAGGCATTAACTTTGATCATTTAGGAATGAGATCCCATAAATGTGGCACAGGTGAAAAAAGTCTGAAGGATCCTTTTGATTTTCTTATTCCAAAAAGTAACTGTGAAAGAAAGAAACTTGATGAGCTTAATAGGAAATTATTATTTTGTATTAAACCTGCCAGAACTTATGGTGGAATAAAATACTCTGATGGCAATACATGTAGAAAAGTCAGCAGTAAAGAGCCAGGACTCATTATGAGCCATATACCACACACAGGAGTCTGTTTGTGCATGGAATGTGGCAAGGTTTTTAATAAAAAGTCACAGCTCATTATACATCAAAGAACTCATACAGGAGAGAAGCCCTATGGATGCCGGGACTGTGGGAAAGCTTTCTCCCAGAAGTCATTGCTCACTATTCATCAAAGGACTCATTCAGGAGAAAAACCATATGGGTGTGGGGAATGTCAGAAAGCTTTCAGTAGGAAATCACTGCTCATTTTACATCAGAGAACTCACACAGGAGAGAAGCCCTATGGCTGCAGTGACTGTGGGAAAGCCTTCAGCAGGAAGTCACAGCTTAAAAGACATCAGATAACCCATACGATAGAGAAGCCCTATGGCTGCAGTGACTGTGGGAAAGTCTTCTCCCAGAAATTAAAGCTCATTACACATCAGAGGACACACACAGGCGAGAAGCCCTACAGATGTAGTGATTGTGGAAAAGCCTTCTTTTGGAAGTCACAGCTTATAACTCATCAGAGGGTTCATACAGGAAGAAGCCGTATGCCTGTAGTGAATGTAAAAAAGCCTTCAGCAGGAACTCACTCCTCATTAGGCATCAGAGGATCCATACAGGAGAGAAACCCTATGAATGCAGTGAATGTGGTGAAGCCTTCATCAGAAAACCACAACTTGTTAAACATCAAATGACTCATACGGGAGAGAAGAACTATCAGTGCAGTAATTGTGAGGAAGCCTTCTTTAAGAAGTCAGAACTAATTAAACATCAAAAGGTTCATTTAGGAGAAAGACCCTATGGATGTGTTGAATGTGGAAAAACCTTCTTTGGAAAGTCACAGCTCCTGACACATCAAAGAACTCACACTGGAGAGAAACCTTATGAATGTAGTGCCTGTGGGAAAGCCTTCACCCAGAAGTCCAGCCTGGTGTCCCATCAGAGGACACATACAGGGGAGAAACCTTATGAATGCAGTGAATGTGGGAAAACCTTCAGTGAGAAGTCAAGTCTCATTCACCATCAGAGAACCCATACTGGAGAAAAACCCTTCGAATGTGGTGAGTGTAGGAAAGCTTTTGCCTGGAAGCCACAGCTTCTTAGGCACCAGAGAATTCATACAGGGGAGAAACCCTATGGATGCAGTGAATGTGGAAAGGCATTTGTTCAGAAAGTACAGCTCATTAAACATCAGAGAAATCATACAGGAGAGAAGACCTATGGATGCAATGACTGTGCAAAAGCTTTCTTTGAGAAGGCACAGCTCATTATACATCAGAGAATTCATACAGGAGAGAGACCCTATAAATGTGAGGAATGTGGGAAGTCTTTCACTAGGAAGTCACACCTTATGAGGCATCAGAGGATCCATACAGGGGATAAGTACTATGGATGCAGTGAATGTGGGACTGTCTTCCACAGGAAGGCGCAGCTCCTGATTCATCAGAGAAGTCATATGCTGTAGACATGGGGTGAATGTGGTGAGTGTGGGGAGTCTGCCATCAGATGTCAGGTCCCTGACATTCCAAGGACATGTATGGGAGAGAAACTCTGTCACTGCAGTGACTGTTTTACCACATAGAATTTAGAAAGAGAACCTTTTTTTGTTGTTGTTGTTAAGTAGACGATATAGGAAAGTCTTCTCCCAGGAAACACAACTTGTGGCATATTGATGGCTCCTCAGTGTGGAAGTCTTATCAGTATTGTGTTAAGTATAGACCTTTCAGTCAAAAGTGCCAGGCTATTAAATTTTAGAAGACCTAAACAGGAGAAAAAATCAATTGTTGTAACAAGTGAGTGAAAATTTCATTGGGAAATTGTAGCCCAGAGTACACTAGATAATACATACACAAAGGAAGTAACTGAGTATTATATACTATAGGTCTCATGCAGAGGAGTAGTCTTAGTACATTGAAGAATTTGATAAGCATGATCCCTGTTGAAATAATTCTTTAAGAAGGTTATGTTTATTGTATATAAATTTTTGTAAGAAAATAGGCATTTTTAAAGTGGTAGCTGTGTTTGAGGTGTGAAGACTTCTTTCTGCTTTCTGTTAGGGTGGTATAATAAGAACCACATAAACTCTCCTGCTTTAAACAGCTAGAAACTCCATTTATGAAATAGTGGTTTTTAGACATATGTCAAGTGCAGGTTTATGATCCCTGGCAGGAGGTGGACAAAATAAGGACAGCCCCACGACTGCCCAGCCTACTACCTGGGGGCCACTGTCAAGGCTGCAGGTCAGGGAGTTGAATGAACATGGTCTTGCTGAACTGAAGAGGGTTTCTGAGTTGGCATTTGAGGAACCTCGGTAGCTAGAATTTGCAGGTGAAGGGTGCTGGGTAAGAAGGAGCTCCCCAGAGAGGAGGCTGTATAAATCCTCAGTGAGTCCCTCTTTGAGTATTTGGCTTTAGTCCTTATTTGCATGTGTGTGGAAGAAAACTGAGACTCTGAGAGGAGCTGGGTAGCAGGGAGCTGAACAAGCCCTGGAGCTTAGCACAGGCTGAGACAGTTTGTGTTCCCACCAGCCACTTGGAGGCAGCTTTTTGCACAGGGGCATCAAGGGGAGTTTCCAGAACAGAGTTGTCTTGGGGACGGTGGAGAATCACTTAACCTAGATTAAAAGCTACTCTGGACCCACAGTGTTTGACATCCAGAAACTTACCTGGCACACCAAGAGGCAGGAACATATGACTTGTAACTACAAGAAAAATCAGTCAATAGAAAGAGGAAAGACTGAATTGATGGAAAGTAGTAGACAAGTATATTCAAATAGCTACTGTAAGTATAAAGTAGAAGAAAACATAAATTTGATGAAACCTGGAGTGTAAGATACACTTTTAAAAGCTCAAATGGAACTTCTCAGGTTGAGAACAACTCTGAAAAATAAAAAATAAAAAAACCCAACTGGAATTAAGAACATATTAGACATAGAAGAAGGAAAGAAATCAATGAATCTGAAGAGTAAGAATGAAAATTATCAAATGATATACCCAGAGAAAAACACTGTGGGTGGGGGGAAAGGAGGACAGGAAATTAGTTAAAAGTGGTGTAATATACATGTAATGGAAGGTCTAGAGGAGAGAGGTGAGAGGCGGCAGAAAAGGGATTTGAATAAATGATGGCTGAAAAATACCCATATATGATGAAAAGTATAAACGCACATATTCAAGAAGTTCAAAGAACCCAACACAGAAGAAACATAAAGATGCCAACGGACATCACAGTCAGTTGATGAAAACTGGAGTTAAAGAGAACAATTGTTGGGAATTCCCTGGTGGCCAAGTGGCTGGGAGTCTACCTTCCAATTCAAGGAGTGAAGGTTCAGTCCCTTGTGGGAAACAGATCCCCCATGACGTGTGGCCCAGTCAAAAAAATTTTTTTGAATTGAGCAATTGTAAAATGCCTGGAGAAAAAAGGACAGGACACACCCACAGAGCAAAAAATTACAATATACTTCTGGTCAGAAACTATGCAAACTATAGGACAGCAGAATGACGCTGTTAAGTTACAAAAGAAAATAAAGAGCCTCCCCTGCCCCACAGCCTGGAGTTCAATTGCCTGTCAAAAACGAAACCAAAAAGGACTTCAAAAAAGCAAAATCAGAGAGAGTTCCTGCCTTCAGGAAACATTGAAGTTTGGGGACTGCAGGAAAACACCACTCTGGAAATGAAAGGTTCTGGAAATGGTGAATGCATGGGTGAATATGAAAGATTTTTGTCTTTATTTTAAAATTCCTTAAAAAGGTAATGAACTGCTTTAAACCAAACTAATGACAGCATACCTTGGGTTAAGATCTACTTAGAAGTAAAGTGCTACAGTAGTACTTAAGTATGAATCTATAAAAATAGTTGAAGAGACTTGTGTTGTCTGAGTCAGAGATGTGGGATGACTTGTATCTTTAGCAGCTATATGATGAAAAGTGTCTGTGTTATGGATCTGTACATGTGCTCATGTTCTCTGAGTGTTCTCCATGTCCACACCATTTTCCTCCTTTCTTTGTACGCCCAGAGGGAGTGCACTGCTTCCTAGGATTTCTGCTTAGGTTTGGAGAGGCGAGGTGTGTGTCACCGCTGCTTCTCTCCTGCTGGCACACATCTGGGGGTGTCTGTCCATGTGGCTGAAGCTCCTATGTTCACCACAGACCCTCCCCCTGCTCATCAGACATAAGGGTGTTGTTAATTGCTTCTGGGGACTTCACCATCCCTGGTTGATTTTCTTAATTCTAGACACACTTCTGTAAATAGTTTGTTTATTAAATATTCTTGAGTTAATAATTTTAAGTATAACGTTTGTTACAAATGATGAACGTTTGACCAAATTTTGAGTATCAGTTACTGGTCCATGGGGCATAGGCTGACATCTTTTGAGATTTCTCACACTCAAGATCAGTATTTTCTCTTTGTGTTTTAATAATTCAGTAAAAAATTATAAATTCTTTGTGTGTTTTGTTTTGCTGCAAACATAAATGACTCTGGAGATTGTTACCATCTGCTCCATATGCCGGTGGTCTCACAGCAATAGACTGAACATCATGAGGTCTTTGTGCTACCTCTGGGTTGGTTGACCTTACAAGAAAGCATTATTATTTTTGTTAAATATGTATGGGCAAGAAAAAGGTAACTCATTACTGAGTGAAGAAAGAAAGGAATAATGTACTGTACTTCCCTGTACTCTTATTTTAAAAACTTGTGCTGTGCAATTAAAATACTCTTATTCCATATTTGGCTTTTTTTAATTCTGTATAATTCACAGTCTGTCATCTATACACATGATTTCCCATTTCAGGATTCAGAATCACCCCCAGAGAACCTCTTTAAAGGCTCCATACTAGATTCCATCACAGACACCATGCCAAATTGAAAATCAACTTTCCTAAGATTAAAACAGAGGTTCTTAAGGTATAGATTCATGTGTGTGTGTGACTCTTTGTGACCCCATGGACTGTAGCCTCTCCAGGCTCCTCTGTTTATGGGATTTCCCAGGCAATAAAACTGGAGTGGGTTGCCATTTTCTTTTCCAGAGGATCTTACCAACCCAGGGATTGAACCGGCATCTCCTGCATAGGCAGATGGATTCTTTATCACTGAGCCGCTTGGTAAGCCCTACGTGAAGCATAATAAGTTAGGCTGAAGTAGACTGTTAAAGAGGCCAGCATAGATCCAGTGTAGCACGCTCCCTGTCATTTATCGGGTATCCTTTTGCACCCGGTCATTTTCTGCTACTGCACACAAACGGCCTGTCTGTAATAGTGCTCTGTGATCTGTTTATGATAGTGAAATGGTTTACCCCATTGAGATTCTCCCCTGACCCTTATTGGCCACATAGTGAAGGGAAAAGCCCTTCTCACTCTGATTATCTTAGAAAATTCTGTTTGTGTCCTGATATCTGTCTATAACTTAGAAGCAGGCAGTGTGACCTTGATATGTCATGATTAGCTCAAAAGAATGAAATGCAAGTTAAAGTATGCTTTTCTTCCACATGGGATAGATTCCTCTCAACACTGCAAGCTCAATCTCCATATCAAGTCACCTTGGTAAGTAGTGGATTTGTTCCAGGGCCAAGTCTTCAGATTTGGTGATGCTATATGATTACTCTTTATTTTCTCTGTGGGCTCTTTGTAGCTTTTTTTCACAATTACTACACAATTCATCCAGGCAGTCTTGACATCTTGTTATCAAGACTTTTAAAATGCTAAGATGAAGTACACTAGGAACAAATTTATTTAATGCCTGAATACCTACATCATTATATTTAGATATTTGTGCATGTGTGCTCAATTGCTCCTTCGTATCCGACTCTTTGTGACCCCATGGACTGTAGCCCTCCAGGCTCTTCTATTCATGGGATTATCCAGGCAAGAATACTGGAGTATGTTTCCATTTCCTCCTCCAGGGCATCTTCCTGACACAGGGATAAAACCAGTGTCTCCTGCATTGGCAGGTGGACTCTTTACCCCTGAGCCACCTGGGAAGCCCCCAAATCATTAAAGGTGCCCAGCAAAGATAATGTAGCTGTGAAGCAGTTACTGGTGAGATGAAAAGGAGAGAAACACAAATAAGGTGACGTTTGTAAATTGAGGGTCTCAATTAAAGCACTACTCTCATTTAAATTGTTCATTAAAAAACACATCAAGCTCAGACTCACAAAAAGATGTGCAAAGTGCATTAACTTTCACTTACTTGTTAGAGACCATGTGAAGGAAACAATGAAACCAGAGATGAGATGCTGGTACTGCAGCCATCCAAAGTGGTATGGATGTGTCCCCAAACCATGACATCACCAGACAGCTATGAGCACAAAAGCAAATCATATATTTTTGTCCTCTTGGGTATAACATTAATAGAAAGCAGAGTGCATCCAGTGATGGCGATGTCTAGTCAGGACCATGTGCTCCCGTGTGAGGGTGGGGTCAGTGGTTGATGATGAAGCCAGGCTGCTGCCCCTTGTTGAGGATCAGGTTCTGCCCTGACTTGGGGCATCCAGAGATCAGAACATGGTGGTGTCAAATCACGCCTGCTGCTGCTACTTCCTCAGTGCTGCATTTGAAAGGAAAACATCTGTACCCATCTATATATACTGAGTAAACAGTTTAATGAATTCATATGTGTGAGTGTGATCATTAGGAACAGTAAACTAGTTTCCTTGCCAACGAGGTATTCCAAACAGTCTGAACTCACACCACTTTCCAACCTGTCATGATGCAGATACACTTGTCACAGAGAAAAAGCAGTTGGTAGTGGTGGTATGAGTTCATACTCTGCCCAGAACTTAGCTCACCTGCGTGGGTCCTGGGGTCTGTACAGAGAAAAATAGTCTGTTTCTTTTACAAACTAATCTGGGGACTCCTCTAATCCTCTTGAGTTTTAAAAGAGAAGGATAGGGCTTCCCTGGTTTCTTAGTGATAAAGAATCTGCCTGCCAATGCAGGAAACATGGGTTTGATCCCTGATCCTGGAAGATTCCATCTGCCACGCATCAAAACCTGTGTGTCACAACTACTGAGCCTGTGTTAAACACCCTGAGAACCATAACAAGAGAAGTGACTGAAATGAGAAGCCCACACATCACAACTAGAAAGTAGCCCCCACTTGCTGCAACTAGATAAAAGTTCAAGCAATAACAAAGATGCAGCCCAGCCAGAAATAAATAATTTTTTAAACAAGCATAGGATACTTAGAGATTAGCCATACCAAGAGCATAACTTTCAAGAAAAAAGAGATGAGACATATATAAGAAGGTTCACCCACACCTACCCTCCACCTTCTGAAGAGGAGGGTCTGGGTAGGGCCATAGACAATTCAAGCTGGAAACCCATCAGATGCTGAATCCACATCCCCACTGAATATAGGGTAGTCTTACCAGAGATGTCACAGCTAGGCCCAGATCCCACATCACACGTCTGGTGCTGTCCTGTCTTAATTTCCTTGCTAAATGAAAAAAGGCAAAATGGTTGTCTGAGGAGACCTTACAAATAGCTGAGAAAAGAGAAGTGAAGGGCAAAGGAGAAAAGGAAAGATATGTCCCTCTGAATGCAGAGTTCCAAAAAATAGCAAGAAGAGATGAGAAGCCTTCCTAAGTGATCAATGCAAAGAAATAGAGGGAAACAATAGAATGGGAATGACTAGAGATCTCTTCAAGAAAATTAGAGATACCAAGGGAACATTTCATGCAAAGATGGGCACAATAAAGGACAGAAACAGTATGGACCTAACAGAAGCAGAAGATATTAGGAAGAGGTGGCAAGAGCACACAGAAGAGCTATACAAAAAAGATCTTAATGACCCAGATAACCATGATGGTGTGATCACACACCTGTAGCCAGACATCCTGGAGTGCGAAGTTAAGTGGGCCTTAGGAAGCATCGCTCTGAACAAAGCTAGTGGAGGTGATGGAATTCCAGTTGATCTATTTCAAATCCTAAAAGATGATGCTGTGAGAGTGCTGCACTCAATATGCCAGCAAATTTGGAAAACTCAGCAGTGGCCACAGGACTGGAAAGGGTCAGTTTTCATTCTAATCCCAAGGAAGGGCAATGCCAAAGAATGTTCAAATGACCACACAATTGCAGTCATCTCACATGCTAGCAAAGTAATGCTCAATATTCTCAAAGACAGGCTTCAGTATGTGAACCATGAACTTCCACATGTTCAAGCTGGATTTAGAAAAGGCAGAGGAACCAGAGATCAAATTGCCAACAGAAAAAGCAAGAGAATTTTGGAAAAACATCTGCTTCATTGACTACGCTAAAGCCTTTGTATGGATCACACAAAGTGTGGAAAATTTTAAAGAGATGAGAATACCAGACCACTTTACTTGCCTCCTGAGAAACCTGTATGCAAGTCAAGAAGCAACTGTTAGAATTGGACATGGAACAGCAGACTGGTTCCAGATTGGGAAAGGAGTACGTCAAGGGTGTAAGCAGGTCACCCTTGCTTATAACTTATATGCAGAGTACATCATGCGAAATGCCAGGCTAGATGAAGCACAAGCTGGAATCAAGATTGCTGGGGTAAATATCAGTAAACTCAAATATGCAGGTAACACCATCTTTATGGCAGAAAGTGTAGGCGAACTAAAGAGCCTGTTGATGAAAGGGAAGGAGGAGAGTGAAAAAGCTGGCTTAAAACTCAACATTCAAAAAACTAACATCATGGCATCTGATCTCATCACTTCATGGCAAATAGATGGGGAAACAGTGGAAACTGCGACAGACTATTTTCTTGGGCTCCAAAATCACTGCAGATGGTGACTGCAGCCATGAAATTAAAAGACGCTTGCTCCTTGGAAGAAAAGCTATGACCAACCTAGACAGCAGAGATATTAAAAAAGCATCAGAGACATTACTTTGCCAACAATGGTCCGTATAGTCAAAGCTATGGTTTTTCTAGTAGTCTTGTATGGATGTGAGAATTGGACCATAAAGAAAGCTGAGCATCAAAGATGTGAGAATTGGACCATAAAGAAAGCTGAGCATCGAAGAATTGATAAGCTGAGCATCGAAGAATTGATGCTTTTGAACTATAGTGTTGGAGAAGATTCTTGAGAGTCCCTTGGACTGCAAGGGGATCAAACCAGTCCATCCTAAAGGAAATCTGTCCTGAATATTCTATCGAAGGACTGATGCTGAAGCTGAAGCTCCAATACTTTGGCCACCTGATACGAAGAACTGACTCATTGAAAAAGAGACTGATACTGGGAAAGATTGAAGACAGGAGGAAAAGGGGATGATAGAGGATGAGATGGTTGGATGACATCACCGACTCGATGGACATGAGTTTGAGCAAGCTCCTGGAGTTGGTGATGGACAGGGAAGCCTGGTGTGCTGCAGTCCATGGGGTCACAAAGGCTAGGACACAACTAAGAGACTGAACTGAACTGAACTGAACATCAGGTCCCATCTTTGACTCATGCCTAAGTATGGGTGTTATATGTCACTCATTTGCCTTGTTGAGAGCTTTCCTTATGGAAGCAATGAGAAACCACCTGCTCTGGCGCAGTCAGTGCTGTGCTGGTGACAGGTGAGCTGTGTCTGGTGCCTCCCTTGTTTCTCCTACATTTGTCTATTTAGTGTGCTGCTCCACACTCGCTGTAAGCTATTTTGATACCACAGTCCCACCAGGTGGCAGGATTGGGCGTGAACTCCTCCATCTCCCTAGACATGAAGTGCTCTCTGTTATACTACTGTTAATTATGCTATTTTCATCCCTGTATAAGTCAGCTAATTTATTCGGATACCTCAAAGTCCTTACTGGCATTTGTCACAAACTAAAGCTGGAAAGGTTGAGGGTCTGAAAAAATTAAGATCACAAAAGGCATATCTCATTTGGATTATTAGCCATTTTACTATTGCATAGTTTTTGACAAATTAAACTTTTTTGAGCTCTAGTTTCCTATCTGTAAATTAAAATGGGGTTGTGGAGTCTTGCAGTGTATGTCCAGTCCTTTCATCCTGTTTTGGGGCCTGGAATCCTGGCACACTCTACTTACTTTTGGGCAGCACTCTGGCCTGCCTAGCTGCAGCTGTATTCTATCCCAGTGGCGAGTGACTGCCCAGGTTTTGGGCAGGTGACTCAAGAAGTGTATTTACCAAAACCATATAAACAGGTGCTGAGAAGTGACCTCACTCTGAGTGCAGAGCTGCTCTTACCCATCCCCTCTCCTTGCAGGGAGAACCCAGCCATCAGCCAGGATGGAGAGTTGTAAGACTTAAAATGAAGTAGAGGGCTTCCCTGGTGTCTTAGTGCTAAAGAATCTGCCTGCCAATGCAGGAAACATGGGTTAGATCCCTGATCTGGGAAGATCCCACATGTCATGGAGCACCTAAGCCCATGTGGCACAACTATTGAGCCTGTGCTCTAGAGCTTGTGAGCCACAAGATAAGTTACTGCAGTAAGAAGCCCACACACTGAAACTAGAGAGTAGCCCCCACTCACCGCAGCTAGAGAAAAACCCACGCAGGAACGAAAACCCAGCAAAGTCAAATAAATAAGTAAAATCATTACCAAGAATCAAGCAGACATGTGACTCTAAGGAAAGTCCCTAGTGTCATTTGAGGTCTGGACCCACTTTCCCCTGAGGTAGCTACACTCAAATTCTCTGTTTCCTAAGTTTCTTTTCTGCTTTAGTTGCATTTTGTCTCTTGCAATCAAGAGAGTTTTGACTAAAATAGGTATTACGCCTGCTTTCACTGTTTCCAAGGTTCTTCATAAGACTGAGGTAAAAAATAGTGCATAGGCCTCTTACTTTTTTATGTGCAAAAATGTGCTAACATACATATAATATAAAATGCACCACCCTAACTATTTTAAGTCTGAAAACAGCAGAAGAGTTGATGCTTCCAAATTGTGATGCTGGTGAAGACTCTTGAGAGTCTTTTGGACTGCAAGGAGATCACACCAATCAATCCTAAAGGAAATCAATTCTGAATATTCATTGGAAAGACTGATGCTTAAGCTGAAGCTCCAATACTTTGGTCACTTGATGCGAAGAGCCGACTCACTGGAAAAGACCCTGAAGCTGGTCAAGACTGAGGGCAGGAAGAGAAGGGGGTGACAGAGGATGAGATGGTTAGATAGCATCATTGACTCAATGGACGTGAATTTTAGCAAACTCCAGGAGGTAGTGGAGGACAGGGAAGCCTTGCATGCTGCAGTCCATGGGGTTGCAAAGAGTCGGACATGACTTAGTGATGGAACAACAACAATTCCAGTGTGTTATATTCATAATATTTTGAATATATTACCACCATCCATCTCAATAGCTCTTATCATCTTGCAAAACTAAACTTCTGTACCCATTAAATGTCCCAAGGCCCCTTCCACCAGCCTCTGGTTACCTCCTCTCTACTTTCTACATTAGATAACATTCAAGTGAAATGGTAAAGTATTTGTCCTTATGTGACTGCCTTATTTCACTGAACAGTGTCCTCAAGGTTTATCCATGTTGTAGCAAATGTCAGAATTTCCTTTAAGTCTGGATAATATTCAATTGTATATATACATCCCATATTGCTAACCCATTCATCCATTGATGGACACTTGAGCTGTTTACCCATTTTAGCTGTTGTGAATGATGTCAGTGTTAACATTGGGTGTACAGATGTTGCTTTCAGGCCCTGATTTTATTTATTTATTTTTTCGCTGTGCTGGGTCTTTGTTGCTGCATGGGCTTTTCTTTAGTTGTGGCAAATGAGGACTACTTTCTAGTTGTGGTGCATGGGCTTCTCATTATGGAGGCTTTTCTTGTTGTGGAACACAGACTTTAGGGCACATGGGCTTCAGTGGTTGAAGCTCATAGGCTCTAGAGCACAGGCTTAGTAGTTGTGATGCACAGGTTTAGCTTCTCTGAGGCATGTGGCATACTCCTGGATCAAGGATTGAACCGGTGTCTCCTGCATTAGCAGGTGGATTCTTTACCACTGAGCCACTAGGGAAGCCTCTTGAATGTTGAGTTTTAAGCCAGCTTTTTCACCCTTGTCTTTCGCCCTCATCAAGAGATTCTTTAGTTCCTCTTCACCTTCTGCCATTAGAGTGATATCATCTGCATATCTGAGGTTGTTGATGTTTCTCCAGGCAATCTTGGTTCCAGCTTGTAATTCATCCAGCCCAGCATTTTGAATGGTATACTCTATGTAGCAGTTAAATAATCAGGGTGACAATATACAGCATTGTCATACTTCTTTCCCGATTTTGAACCAGTCTGTTGTTCCATGTCCAGTTCTAACTGTTGCTTCTTGACCTGTGTACAGGTTTCTCAGGAGACAGGTAAGGTGGTCTGGTATTCCTGTCTCTTTAAGAATTTTCCACAGTGTGTTGTGATCCACACAGTCAAAGGCTTTCATGTAGTCAGTGAAGCAGAAGTAGATGTTTTTTTTTTAAATTTTATTTTATTTTTAAACTTTACATAATTGTATTAGTTTTGCCAAATATCAAAATGAATCCGCCACAGGTATACATGTGTTCCTCATCCTGAACCCTCCTCCCTCCTCCCTCCCCATAGATGTTTTTCTAAAATTCCCTTGCTTTATCTGTGATCCAGTGTAGGTTGACAATTTGATCTCTGGTTCCTCTGCATTTTCTGAACCCAAATTGTACATCTGGAAATTCTCAGTTCATTTAGTGCTGAAGCCTTGCTTGGAGAATTTTGAGCATAGTCTTGCTAATATGTGAAATGTGTGCAATTATATGGTAGTTTGAACATTCTTTGGCATTGCCCTACTTTGGGATTGTAATGAAAACTGAACTTTTCCAGTCCTGTGGCCACTGCTAAGTTTTCCAAATTTGCTGGCATATTAAGTGCAGCACTTTAACAGCATCATCTTTTAGGATTTGAAATAGCTCAACTGGAATTCCATCACCTCCACTAGCTTTGTTCATAGCAATGCTTCCTAAGGCCCAATTAACTTCACACTCCAGGATGTCTGGCTCTAGGTGAGTGATCACACTATCATGGCTATCTGGGTCATTCAGACTTTTTTTTGTATAGTTCTTCTGTGTATTGTTGCCACCTCTTCTTAATATTTTCTGTTTCTGTTAGGTCCTTACTGTTTCTGCCCTTTATCATTCCCATCCTTACATGAGATGTTTCCTTGATATCTCTAATTTTCTTTCTTTTTTTTTTTTTAATTTTATTGTATTTTTAAACTTTACATAATGGTATTAGTTTTGCCAAACATCAAAATGAATCCATTACAGGTATACATGTGCTCCCCCTCCTGAACCCTCCTCCCTCCTCCCTCCCCATACCATCCCTCCAGGTCGTCCCAGTGCACCAGCCCCAAGCATCCAGTATTGTGCATTGAACCTGGACTGGCATCTCGTTTCAAGATTTCTAGTCTTTCCCATTCTGTTTTTTCTCCTCTATTTCTTTGCATTGTTCACTTAAGAAGGCTGTCTTATCGCTCCTTGCTATTGTCTAGAACTCTGCATTCAGTTGGGTATATCTTTCCCTTTCTCCCTTGCTTTTTGTTTCTCTTTTTTCTCAGCTATTTGTAAAGCCTCCTCAGATAACCACTTTGCCTTCTTGCATTTTCCCCCCCCTTTGGGATAGTTTTGGTCACCACCTCCTGTGCAGTGTTACAAACTCTGTCCATAGGTTTTCAGGCACTGTGTCTACCAGATTTAATCCATTGAATCTATTTGTCACCTCCACTGCATAATTATAAGGGATTTGATTTAAGACATACCTCAATGGCCTACTGGTTTTCCCTCCTTTCTTCAACTTAAGCCTGCAAAAAAAAGAAAAAAGAAAAAATTAAGTCTGAATTTTGCAATAGGGAATGGTGGGCTTCAATAATAGTAATAATAAATATATCAATATTAGTGCATCAAAGGTAACAAATATACCACAGTAATTGTTGACTGTTGTTGTGTGTTGTTTAGTCACTAAGGCGTGTCTGATTCTGAACGACCACATGAACTGTAATCTGCCAGACTGTTCTGTCCATGGGATTTCCCAGGCAAGAATACTGGAGTGGGGTGCCTTTCCTTTTCCAGGGGATCTTCTCTACCCAGGGATTGAACCCGTATCTCTTACATCTCTTGCATTGGCAGGCAGACTCTTACCCGTGAGCCACCAGGGGAGCCCTATACTTCAGTTATATAAAAGTGTATATATGTGTATATAAGTGTATATATAAAAGCTATATATGACAAACCCACAGCAAACATTATCCTCAATGGTGAAAAATTGAAAGCATTTCCCCTAAAGTCAGGAACAAGACAAGGATGCCCACTTTCACCACTAATATTCAACATAGTTTTGGAAGTTTTGGCCACAGCAATCAGAGAAGAAAAAGAAATAAAAGGAATCCAAATTGGAAAATAAGAAGTAAAACTCTCACTGTTTGCAGATGACATGATCCTCTACATAGAAAACCCTAAAGACTCCACCAGAAAATTACTAGAGCTAATCAATGAATATAGTGAAGTTGCAGGATATAAAATCAACACACAGAAATCCCTTGCATTCCTATACACTAATAATGAGAAAATAGAGAAATCAAGGAAACAATTCCATTCACCATTACAATGAAAAGAATAAAATACTTAGTAATATATCTACCTAAAGAAACTAAAGACCTATATATAGAAAACTATAAAACACTGGTAAAAGTAATCAAAGAGGACACTAATAGATGGAGAAATATACCATGTTCATGGATCGGAAGAATCAATATAGTGAAAATGAGTATACTACCCAAAGCAATCTATAGATTCAATGCAATCCTATCAAGCTACCAATGGTATTTTTCACAGAGCTAGAACAAACAATTTCACAATTTGTATGGAAATACAAAAACCTCAAATAGCCAAAGCTATCTTGAGAAAGAAGAATGGAACTGGAGGAATCAACCTGCCTGACTTCAGGCTCTACTACAAAGCCACAGTCATCAAGACAGTATGGTACTGGTGCAAAGACAGAAATATAGATCAATGGAACAAAATAGAAAGCCCAGAAATAAATCCACGCAACTATGGACACCTTATCTTTGACAAAGGAGGCAAGAATATACAATGGATTAAAGACAATCTCTTTAACAAATGGTGCTGGGAAAACTGGTCAACCACTTGTAAAAGAATGAAACTAGAACACTTTCTAACACCATACACAAAAATAAAATGGATTAAAGATCTAAATGTAAGACCAGAAACTATAAAATTCCTAGAGGAGAACATAGGCAAAACACTCTCTGACATAAATCATAGCAGGATCCTCTATGACCCACCTCCCAGAATATTGGAAATAAAAGCAAAAATAAATGGGATCTAATTAAACTTAAAAGCTTCTGCACAACAAAGGAAACTATTAGCAAGGTGAAAAGACAGCCTTCAGAATGGGAGAAAATAATAGCAAATGAAGCAACTGACAAACAATTTTGTAATCTCAAAAATATACAAACAACTTCTGCAGCTCATCAATTCCAGAAAAATAAATGACCCAATCAAAAAATGGGCCAAAGAACTAAATAGACAGTTCTCCAAAGAAGACATATAGATGGCTAACAAACACATAAAAAGATGCTCAACATCACTCATTATCAGAGAAATGCAAATCAAAACCACAATGAGATACCATTTCACACCAGTCAGAATGGCTGTGATCCAAAAGTCTACAAGCAATCAATGCTGGAGAGGGTGTGGAGAAAAGGGAACCCTCTTACACTGTTGGTGGGAATGCAAACTAGTACAGCCACTATGGAGAACAGTGTGGAGATTCCTTAAAAAACTGGAAATAGAACTGCCTTATGACCCAACAATCCCACTGCTGGGCATACACACCGAGGAAACCAGAAATGAAAGAGACACATGTACCCCAATGTTCATCGCAGCACTGTTTATAATCGCCAGGACATGGAAGCAACCTAGATGTCCATCAGCAGAAGAATGGATAAGAAAGCTGTGGTACATATACACAATGGAGTATTACTCAGCCATTAAAAAGAATACATTTGAATCCGTTCTAATGAGGTGGATGAAACTGGAGCCTATTATACAGAGTGAAGTAAGCCAGAAAGAAAAACACCAATACAGTATACTAACGCATATATAGGGAATTTAGAAAGATGGTAACGACAACCCTGTATGCGACCGCAAAAGAGACACAGATGTATAGAACAGTCTTTTGGACTTTGTGGGAGAGGGTGAGGGTTGGATGATTTGGGAGAATGGCATTGAAACACGTATAATATCATATATATATATATATATATATATATATATATAAAAGTGTAAATATAGGGACACTGAAGATAGGGGATGGAGGATATAAAGGAACTCTTTGTACTTTGCAATCAATTTTTATGTAAAACTGACACTGCTCTAAAAAATTATCTAGTGATAAAAAAAATACTACACATGGGCCTTAAAAAAAGAAGTTTACAAGTTTGTCTTTGTCATAGATACAGATTTTTAAATCCTCAAAATGTGAACAGAAATTGATCAGGCAATACACATGTGATTTTATATGTACACAATAGACATTTTTATGTATTTGAATACTGCTAAGTCACTTCAGTCATGTCTGACTCTGTGCGACCCCATAGATGGCAGCCCACAGGCTCCCCCGTCCCTGGGATTCTCCAGGCAAGAACACTGGAGTGGGTTGCCATTTCCTTCTCTAATGCATGAAAGTGAAAAGTGAAAGGGAAGTTGCTCAGTTGTGTCCGACTCTTCGCGACCCCATGGACTGCAGCCCACCAGGCTCCTCTGTTCATGGGATTTTCCAGGCAAGAGTACTGGAGTGGGGTGCCATTGCCTTCATATATTAAATAAATAACATATAAATAAAGACTTTCTGAAAACCTATAAGCAAAAGTTCTTCACAGAACGTGTGAACATTGGACTAATGGGAGCTCTTATCCATTGCTGGTGAATATACATCTTTATTTAATATATTTAATATTAATATCCCTGGATACTAATTCTGTGTGATTATTGTAAACTCCTTCTGATGTGTTGCTAGTCTTTCCATTTTGCTTGTGATTTTTTGCTGGTGAATACACATTCATGGACTTGCCTGGTGGCTCAGATGGTTAAAGAACCTTCCTGCAATGCAGGAGACCAGGGTTCAATCCCTGGAGCAGGAAGATCCACTGGAGAAGGGAATGGCTACCCACTCCAATATTCTTGCCTGGAGAATTCCATGGACACAGCCTGGAGGGCTACAGTCTATGGGTTGCAAAGAATCAGACACAACTGAGTGATTAACGCACACACACAGACACACATCTACAGGAGGACAAGGAAATGTGTAAGATTGTTCCTGGAAACAGTGTTGAATCAGTTGCAAAAGTAAAATTTAGAACAAGGTGGCAGAGGAGTAGGTGGATGTGGAATACATCTCTCTCCATGGATACATCAGGAATACACCTTCAGACACAGACGTGCATGCAGAACACCAGCTGAGAGTGGACAGGAGTACCTGACCAGTGGAAAAGAATATATGGAACCACGCTAAACTCGGTAGAACAAGGGAACTAGGTGGAAAAACAGGAGTGTTAATAGGACTGGATCTACCCTTGGCGGGTGGGGGAACTGAAGCAGGGGTCTGATCCCCACAGCAGGGCAGTTTGAGTCAGAGGAGAAACGTTTAAGGCTGAGAGTGAAACAACTGATCTGTGGCAGCCTAAATGGAGTCAGACGGTCCTTGCTAAAGCCACACATATGCCAGGCAGGAACACGGGCACTGGAAGGGACAATGGCTGGGAGCTGTAGTTTGGGATTGTGGTTCAGTCCCAGGGTGAGGGCTGCTGTTGTCTGCAGAAAGACAGATTGAGAGGATGTGAGGGAAGAGATTGTGGTGGGAAATGCCTGTGGAGGAAAGCCAGGCAGCCATGGAAGCAAGGTGATACTCCTGAGTCACATGTAGAGGATGGAGCCATCACCATAGCCTCTCTCCACATGCCAGCATCGGCAGCTGAACAATAGAGAGGCTGGCCCATCAAATGCCTGATGCACTGAACTACAGAGTAGGACCCCACCCAGGGTGCCCCTCTAAGTGTCTGATGCACTGATCTACAGAGTAGGACCCCAGTCAGGGGAGCCCGTCTATGTGCCTGATGCACTGAACAACAGAGAGGTTCCCCAGGCAAGGGATCCCTCTAAGTGCCTGAGCAGGCAGAGCTATGGAGAAAGACTGGCCAGAGAGGCCTTCTGATGGCCAGCTACTAGAGGCTCACAAAAAGACTGGTAGGGCCATAATTCCTTCTACAAAGGCAGTCTGTGTCCCTGCACATTTGGCACCACCAGGGTCCCTGCAAGCCAAGCAGCTGCGCCACCTTCATGCTCAACTCTCACTGGGGCAGAGCTGCCACAAAAAAAAAAAAAAAAAAAAAAAGGTCTTGTATTTATGCGTGCAGTGTCACTTTTGTCTTGCCCAACTGTTTGTGACCCTGTAGACTGTGGCCTGCCAGGCTTCTCTGTCAGAGGGCGTTCTCCAGGCAAGAATACTGGAGTGTATTGGCCAATACTGGTTGTTGTGCCCTTCTAGAACACTATATTTCCTACTACCCTAGCCGCCAATCCTCCTGAGTACCTGATGCTGCCAGAACCCCTGCAACCCAAGCAGTTGTACCACTTCCACACCTGGCCCTCACAGACAAACCGAAGCCCTCCAGGGAAGCTTCAGGAGCTAAACCCCAGTGGACGACCAACATGTAGAGGTGGAAATAAAACCACAAATTGAATCCCAGGGGCAGTGTGGCTACGGAAGAAGACCCAAAACCTTCCCACCAGCTGACAAGGTGCAGATTAAATCTACATGATCAACTAAGCAGACTCTGTGTTTATGGAATATATAAAGGGCCATTGAGAGCTCCCACAAAAGAAAACATACTAGCTCTGATAGCTGTGGACATTGGAGGCAAGAACACAGAGAAATAGAACCAGATTAGAACCTGCCCCCACAGCAGGTCCAGAGATCAGAACAGTGTTGGAGGGCATCCTAGGGAGGTAAGGTGGACTGTGAGTCCCAGCATGGGAAAGGATTCTGACAGCAGTGACTCAAGAAAAACATTTATTATTCTTATTTTTTGACTTGTTATGTAGATTCTTTTGGATTTTTTTTTTCTTTTTCTTTTCCCCCCTCTGTTGTAGTTGTTGATTTTTTTGGCACTAAGAAATCCAATTAAGCTTTTGAGCTTTTTTTTTTTTCCTTCTTCCTCAGTTACATATTTTATTGTTGTCATAAACCTCTGCCTTGACGTTGGGCCTTTGCAGTTCTGTGGAGTTTTCCTCTTTTTTCTTTTCTGTTTTTATAATTTTAATTTTTTAAACCTATTATTTTTTGTACATCTATTGCTTTGTTTGCTTTTCCTACTGTTCTTTCCCCCTTGCAGTTAATCTTTAATGTATATAAATCTTGTTTATCTACTTCTATTTAACTTTGCATATATATTCTTTCTTTTCTTTATCTCCTTTCCTCTCAACATATTTGGTAGTTTTCTTTTCATTGCTTTATTCCCCAGTTGGCACTTTGCATTAGTTTTGTATTCCAGTTTGTGTTTTATTTAGTTTTGTTCTGGTAGATATAATTTTTGGTTTCGTTTGCTGGGTCAATCTATTGTACTTAATTTTTGTTGGACTGTTTTGATTTTGCTTATGGGTGTATATGTATATGTGTATATCCAGTCACAGTTTCTATTGTTATAACCCTCTGCCTCTACATTGGGCTTTTGCAGTTCTGTGGAGTTTTCCTTTTTTCTTTCTTCTTCTGTTTTTTCCTCTTTTCTCTTTTTTATTTTAATTTTTAAAAACCTATTATTTTTTCTACATTCATTCCTTTGTTTGCCTTTCCTACTGTTCTTTTCCCCTTGCAGTTAATCTTTAATGTACATAAATCTTCTTCATCTACCTCTGTTTAACTTTGCATGTCTATTCTTTCTTTCCTTTCCTCTCAACATGTTTGTTAGTTTTGTTTTCATTGCTTTATTCCCCCACTTGGCACCTTGCTTTAGTTTTGTTTTCCAGTTTGTGATTAAGTTAGTTTTGTTCTTAACTGCTAAATATAATTTTTGATTTCCTTTGTTCACCAGATCAATCTACTGTACTTTATTTTTGTTGGACTATTTTCACTTTGCTCATGGGTACATATGTATATGTGTATATTCCATTATTTTATTATTATTTGCCTGATTCTGTAACTGCCATTTTTCTGGGGTTCATCTTTGGTTTCTTGTTTTTGGATATTTGTTTTACTCTTCCTTAATGCCGTAGCAAACCACTTGTGGAATCTTCATTCCTGACCAGAGATCAAACTCTGAGCCTTTGGAGTGGGAGCACTGACGACAAGACCCTAGACTACCGGAGAACTAACCCTAGGGGATATCAAATAGTGAGAACTCACACAAAGGAAGCCCCGTGAATACAAGACCTGGCATTACCCAACCACCAGTAGCACCCTGTGCAGGATGCCTCATCTAAACAATAAACAAAACAAAAATACAAAGCCAATCATCAGCAGACAGGAGTACCACTTCACTCAGCCTTGCCCATCAGAGGAAAAACAAACAAACAAACAAAAACTCAGTACAAATCTTACCCTATACGAAACTCATCTAAAACCACTGGACCAACCTTAGGAGGGCAGAAATCAAAATGAAGAAAGAATTCAACATTCTTCAAGGAAAGAATTCAACTTTCCTTGAAGCCTGGGGAAAGGTGACCTCAAACACAGTAACATTAAAAAAAAAAAAAAGGCAGAGAATTATTGCACAAATGAAGGAACAAAGTAGAAACACAGAAGTCCAAATAGATGAAGAGGAAATAGGAAAATTACCTGAAAAAGAATTCAGCATAATGATAATCAAGATGATCAGAAACCTTGAAAACAAAATGGAGAAAATGAATCAATGGAGAAAACAAGAATCAATTAACAAAGACCTGAAAGAATTAAAGAATAAGCACACAGAGACAAACCACACAATTACTGAAATTAAAAATACTCTAGAAGGAATCAATAGCAGAATATCTGAAACAGAAGAACGAATCAGTGAGCTGGAAGATAAAATGGTGGAAATAACTTCTGAAGAGCAGAATAAAGTAAAAAGAATGAAAAGAGCTGATGATAGTCTCAGAGACCTCTGGGACTATATCTAATGCACCAACATTCAAATTACACATCTCCCAGAAGAAGAAGAGAAATAGAAAGGGTAAGAGAAATTTTTGAAGAGATTATAGTTAAAAATTTCCCCAATGTGGAAAAGGAAATAGCCAATCAAGTCCAAGAGGTGCAAAGAGTCCCATACAGGGTAAATCAAGGAGAAACATTCCAAGACACATACTAATCAAACTAACAAAGATTAAACACAAAGAATATTAAAAGCAGCAAGGGAGAAGCAACAAGTAACATAGAAGGGAAACCCCATACGCTTAACAGCTGATCTTTCAGCTGAAACTCTGCCAGCCAGAAGGAAATGGTAGGATATATTTGAAGTAATGAAAGGGGAAAATCTACAATGAAGATTACTGTACCCAGCAAGGATCTCATTCAAAATTGATGGAGAAATAAAAAGCTTTTCAGACAAGCACAAGTTAATAGAATTAAGCACCACCAAACTAGCTTTACAACAAATACTAAACGGACTTATATAGTCAAGAAATACAACAGAAGAAAAAAGATCTGCAGAATCAATCCCAAACAATTAGAAAATGGCAGTAAGAACATATATATCAATAATTACTTTAAATGTAAATGGATTAAATGCTCCAAACAAAAGACACAGACTGGCTGAATGGATACAAAAACAAGACCCATTTATATACTGTCTAAAAGAAACCCACTTCAGACCTCAAGACACATATAGACTAAAAGTGAGAGGATGGAAAATATATTCCATGCAAATGGGACGTGAAAGAAAGCTGGAGTAGCACTCCTCATATCAGACAAAATAGACCTTCAAATAAAGAAGATTACAAGAGATAAGGAAGGACACTATGTAATGATCAAGGGGTCAATCCAAGAGGAGGCCATAACAATTGTAAATATCTTTGCACCCAACATAGGAGCACCTTAATACATAAGATGAACACTAACAGACATAAAAGGAGAAATTGACAGTAACACAATAATAGTAGGAGACTTTAACACTCCACTGACACCAATGGACAGATCATCAAAACAGAAAATTAATAAGGAAACACAAGTCTTAAAATGATACATTAGATGAGATGGTTCTCATTGATATCTTCAGGATGTTCCATCCAAATGCAGAAGAATACACCTTCTTTTCAAGTGCACATGTAACATTCTCCAGGATAGACCACATCTTGGGTCACAAATCGAACTTCAGTAAATTTAAGAAAATTGAAATCATATAAAGCATCTTTTCTGACCACAATGCCATGATAGCAGATATCAATTACAAGAAAAAAAACTAAAAAACACAGGGGACGTGGAGATTAAACAATATGTTTCTAAATAATGAAAAGGTTGCTGCAGAAATCAAAGGGGAAATTAAAAAATTTCTAGAAACAAATGACAATGAAAACATGAAAACTCAAAACCTATGGGATGCAGCAAAAGCAGTTCTAAGAGGGAAGTTTATAGCAGTACAATCCGACCTAAAAAAACAAGAAAAACATCGAATAGACAACCTAACTATAATACCTAAAACAACTGGAAAAAGAAGAAAAACAACAACAACAACAAAACCCTCCAAAATTAGCAGAAGGAAAGAAATCATAAAGAACAGAGCAGAAATAATTGAAAAAGAAATGAAAGAAACAATAGTAAAGATTAATAAAACTAAAAGCTGGTTCTTTGAGAAGGTAAGCAAGATTGACAAACCTTTAGCCAGACTCATTAAGAAAAAAGAGAGATGAATCAAATCAACAAAATTAGAAATGAAAAAGGAGAGGTTATAATAGACAATGCAGAAATACAAATGATTATAAGAGACTATTATGAACAACTGTATGGCAATAAAATAGATAACCTGGAAGAAATGGACATATTCTTAGAAAAGTTCAATCTTCCAACACTAAACCAGGAAGAAATAGAAATTAGGAACAACCCAATTACAAGCACTGAAATTGAAGCTGTGACCAAAAATCTCCCCAAAAGCAAAAGCCCAGGACCAGAGGGCTTCACAGGAGAATTCTGTTATTTAGAGAAGAGCTAATGCCCATCCTTCTAAAACTCTTTCAAAAAATTGCAGAGGAAGGAACACTTCCAAATTCATTCTATGAGGCCACCATCACCCTGATACCAAAACCGGACAAAGACGACACAAAAAAAGAAAACTTCAGGCCAATATCACTGATGAACATAGATGCAAAAATCCTCAACAAAATTTTAGCAAACAGAATTCAGCAACATATCAAAAAGCTCATACACCATGATCAAGTTGGGTTTATTCTAGGGATGCAAGGATTCTTCTGTATACAGAAATCAATCAATGTGATATACCATATTAACAAATTGAAAGATAAGAACCATATCATCTCAATAGATGTAGAAAAAGCCTTTGACAAAATTCACCTGCTGCTGCTGCTGCGTTGCTTCAGTCGTGTCCGACTCTGTGTGACCCCATAGACAGCAGCCAACCAGGCTTCCCCTCCCTGGGATTCTCCAGGCAAGAACACTGGACTGGGTTGCCATTTCCTTCTCCAATGCATGAAAGTGAAAAGTGAAAGTGAAGTCGCTCAGTCGTGTCCAACTCTAGCGACCCCATGAACTGCAGCCTACCAGGCTCCTCCGTCCATGGGATTTTCTAGGCAAAAGTACTGGAGTGGGGTGCCATTGCCTTCTCCGCAAAATTCATCTAGTTATGATTAAAACTTCAAAAAATGGGCATAGAAGGAACCTATCTCAACATAGTAAAGGTCACATGTGATAAGCTCAAATAAAGGTCACATATGATAAGCTCACAGCAAACATTATTCTCAATGGTGCAAAACTGAAAGCATTCCCCCTAAGATCAGGAACAAGACAAAAGTGTCCACTTTCACCACTGTTATTCAACATAGTTCTGGAAGTCCTAGCTATAGCAATCAGAGAAGAAAAAGAAAAGGAATTCAGATCAGAAAAGAAGTTGAGCTCTCACTGTTTGGAGATGACATGATACTGTACGTAGAAAACCCTAAAGATAGTATCAGAAAATTACTAGAGCTAATCAGTCAATTTAGCAAAGTTTCAGGATACAAAATCAATACACAGAAATCACTTGCATTCCTATATATTTACAATGAAAAGTCAGAAAGAAATTAAGGAATCAATCCCATTCACCGTTGCAACAAAAATAATTAAGTATCTAGGAATAAACTTAGCTAAGGAGATGAAAGAACTGTACACAGAAAATTATAAGACACTAATGAAGGAAATCAAAGATGACATAAATAACTGGAGAGATATTCCATATTCCTGGGTAGGAAGAATCAATATTGTGAAAATGACTATACTACCAAATGCAATCTACAGATTTGATGCAATCCCTATCAAATTACCAATGGCATTTTTCACAGAACTAGAACAAAAAATTTCACAATTCATATGGAAATACAAAAGACCCTGAATAGCCAAAGCAGTCTTGAGAAAGAAGAAGGGAGCTGGAGGAATCAAGCTTCCTGACTTCACATTATACTATGAAGCTACAGTCATCAAGACAGTATGGTACTGGCACAAAAACAGAAACATAGACCAATGGAACAAGATAGAAAGCCCAGAAATAAACCCATGCACCTATGGGTACCTTATTTTTGACAAAGGAGGCAAGAATATACAATGGGGCAAAGATAGCCTCTTCAATAAAAGGTGCTGGGAAAACTGGACAGCTACATGTAAAAGGATGAAATTAGAACACTTGCTAACGCCATACACAAAGATAAACTCAAAATGGATTAAAGACCTCAATGTAAGACCAGAAACTATAAAACTCTTAGAGGAGAACATAGGCAGAACACTCGATGACATAAATGAAAGCAAGACCCTCTATGACCCACCTCCTAGAGTAATGGAAATAAAAACAAAGGTAAACAAGTGGGACCTGATTAAACTTAAAAGTTTTTGCACAGCAAAGGAAACTATAAGCAAGGTGAAAAGACAGCCCTCAGAGAGGGATAAAATAATAGCAAATGAAACAACTGACAAAGAATTAATTTCCAAAATATACAAGCAGCTCATACAACTCAATGCCAGAAAAACAAACAACCCAATCAAAAAGTGGGAAAAAGACCTAAACAGACATTTCTCCAAAGAAGACATACAGATGGCTAACAAACACATGAAAAGATGTTCAACATTGCTCATTATTAAAAATCAAAACTACAATAAGATATCACCACACACTGGTCAGAATGGCCTTCATCAAAAAGTCTACAAACAATAAATACTGGAGAGGGTGTGGAGAAAAGGGAACACTCTTGCACTGTTGGTGGGAATGTAAATTGATACAGCCACTATGGAAGACGGTATGGAGATTCCTTAAAAAACTAAAAATAAAATAACTGTATGACCCAGCAATCTCACTCCTAGGCATATACCCTGAGGAAACCAAAATTGAAAGAGACACATGTATCCTATTGTTCATTGCAGCACTATTTACAATAGCTAGAACAGGGAAGCAACCTAGATGTCCATTGATAGATGAATGGTAAAGAAGTTGTGGTACATATATACAATGGAATATTACTCAGCCATAAAAAAGAAATGCATTTGAGTCAGTTCTAATGAGGTGGATGAACCTAGAACCTATTATACAGAGTGAAGTGAGCAAGAAAGAGAAAGATAAATACCAGATTCTAACACATACATACGGAATCTAGAAAACTGGTACTGAAGAATTTATTTACAGGGCAAATTTATTTATTTCTCTTTACAATGGAGAAGCAGACATAGAGAACAGACTTATGGACATGGGGAGGTGGGAGGAGAGGGTGAGATGTATGGACAGAGTAACATGGAAACTGACATTACCATATGTAAAATAGATAGCCAACGGGAACTTGCTGTATGGCTCAGCAAACTCTAACAGGGGTTCTGTATTAACCTAGAGGGGTGGGATGGGGGAGGGAGATGGAGGGAGTTTCAAAAGGGAAGGGATATATGTATACCGTGGCTCAGAGGTTAAAGCGTCTGCCTCCAATGTGGGTTCAGTCCCTGGGTTGGGAAGATCCCCTGGAGAAGGAAATGGCAACGGACTCCAGTACTCTTGCCTGGAGAATCCCATGGAGAGAGGAGCCTGGTAGGCTACAGTCCACGGGGTCGCAAAGAGTCCAACATGACTGGTTGACTTCACTTTCACTTTCATGGCTGATTCATGTTGAGGTTTGACAGAAAACACCAAAATTCTGTAAAGCAATTATCCTTCAATAAAAAGTAAGTTAATTAAAAAAACTAAAAAAAAGTAAAAATTACTTTGGGACTTCTGTGGTGTCTCAGTGGAAAAGAATTTGTCTGCCAATCCAAGAGATGGGTTTGATCCCTGATCAGGAAGACCCCACATGCTGTGGAGCAACAAAAAGCCCATGTGAGTCACAACTATTGAGCCTGTGCTCTAGAGCCCTTGAGCTGCATCTGGTGAACCTAGGAGTTCACATTAATATTTTTTTACAATGCTGGTTTATCTTGCTAGTCATAGGATTTTATTAAATCCCAGGGTGGCTGGCCAGACCTCCTCCAGGAGCTCAGGAATCCCAAGACCCACTCCCTATCTTATCTATTTTGACTCTTGGCTTGCACTCCTAGCTTATATGCAGTCAGGGCAGAGTCCAGGCAGGTCAGAAGGAAGATTAGAGGCCTTCTCTGCTTTCCTGTCCTGTAGACTGAACACGATTGCTTCCGCTTAATTTCCCTTACAGTGGCCCTCAACTTGTGTGCATGCTGGCCCTTTTCTGCCCAGATGACTGCTCACAGTACTGATAGGATTTAAATAACTTCAGCCTGTGTGTCATCCCCAGCTGTCATGGTTGAAGGATCCCTCAGATTGAGAGCTCTTGGACCCATTGCAGGTTCAGCAGGAAGTATGTGTGGGAGTATCCCTCTGCTAGAGCCATGTTACAGTGAGACCTGGTGTTGTGCCCTGGTATCTGACTTGGATCCATGTTTTGTTGACAGTCCCACACCCCTTGTAGCAGCATTCAATCCATTTCCTCTACTGCTTTTCCAGTGCCTATCCTCTTTCCCAGCCTTATCACCTCTCTCTATCCATCAGGTCTGCTAACTTCAGTGCCATGCCCTTCAATGCCTTGTTTCCTGGGCCCACCAAGACCCCCCTCCATGTCCATTGCTGCCTCCAGACTGCTGGAAGCATTGTGTGGGAGATGGACTGCCCACCCTTGACTTGCCTGGCTCTGGTGAGGTCTCCTGTGTGTGAGTTCAAGATGGGTTCCAGCCAGTTTGTGATTGGTCACACTGCCCACTGTCCACACAAGAGCAGTTGATATGCTGGCTAGACTTGAGGAGATGGCCTGGTGCCCCAGTCCCACTCCCATGCCATAAAGGGGCTGAGCCTGGGGATGCCACTAAGGGATTCTTCTTTTCTTCTGGGTGGTTAGCCATCCTTGCCCTGGGCAGGGTATTTATTTGGTCGGGCCACAATGTTTCCCTTCCTCCTCTCTCACCTTGAGGTGAGTGCTGCCACCCACTGCTGCATTCCCAATGGCCTGTGTTCCATATGCCTGGGATGTTTTTGAGCTGATTCTCTGGGTCCTTGCAATGCACACGACCTGGTTGTTTCTGCTGTTAGTGTATACTATTCTCAAAGATTAAAGCATGTATAAGTATGCATGGGACTAAAACAGTGTATGTCTCACTAAATCAATTATGATTCTTTTGGTCACTCACTTGTCTCCTACTTGAATAATAGGCAATGCTAGAGTTCACTACATGCCAATGAGTGATGACTACTTTCACACCAGAGTAATACATGCATTTATCAGCTCCAACAACACTCTTCCCATGGCCATGACTGGGGGATGTGTACCACTGGCTGTGGTGATTCATTCAAATGTTTGCCTAATCAGCCTTTGATGGTAGTTCTCATACCTACTTATGAGTGATGGGGAATCAGGGTTTGAGTCAGGAGAGGGAGCCTGATTAATGGCTCCCACATTCAAGGAAGGCAACAGGTATGCAAGTGACAGATACCTGGCCCAGAAAAGTAGTGATGAAAGGACCCTCTTTGATTTTCCAAGTCCTATGAATGACTGCTTTAAATCATTCCACAAAAAAAGATAGATAAATTCCACAAGAATCCACTGTAGGGCAGTCAGGAATTCCATCTACAATAGGGCATATTAGAGATGTTGCAGTTAAAACACATCTGGCATGATTTTGGGAGTGGGTGGCTAGTCCGTCATGAAACAGAGTCATTGCCCATCCCTGCCTCTTGGTACTCCTCAAACTGTTAGCCAAATGTCTGTGGGTCCAGAAGCATTTGCATTGAAAAAGCTAGGGTGTTCAAAGCAGGTCTGAGCCATTGGGATATCACAGCTAGGAATAATGGAATACAACAGTGGTCCTATTTTGTCCATTTTCAAAACAGGCCACAGTTAAGAGATACTGGAGTATTCTTATTACACACTGTAGGTGAAATTCTTGAACTGGTGCAAGATGGACCAGAGAGCTGTGCCAAGAATGTTTTTATTGATCATGAATGAAAGTTGGAGGTTCAAAGATCAGACACCATCATGATTCTGACCATAGCTGATGGTGACTGACAATGTGGCTGTGTTGTTCTTCCATATCCTGCTGGACAGCTGAAGGGAAATGAAACTTTTTGGTTTCTTGGGGGGTATGGTTGCAAAGCTGCAACTTTAAAGAATTGGTGGAAGGGCATCACCAGGAGTGGAGTGGAGCTGGAGTTAATGTCTTAACTTGACTCAAAAGAGGAAATCTGACATGGACAGTATTGTCAGATAGCTCTTTAGTGATTTTGTGGGTGGTGCTGCATGGCCACTGGTTGAGTGATTTCTCTGTTTAATTCCAATAATGAAAGGTACTCTGGTATGCCAATTCATTATATGATCCCTGAGCAGTGTCTTCTAAAGTTCTTAGAGATACAGGTGGCATTTAGCCACCCCAAATTGAAGAAAAACAGGTCTGTGATGGTTTTAGATCGCTAGGGCTACACACATGACACACTGAATGGCTGAAGATGTGCCTACACTCTATCAGCAGGTGGAGGTAACCCACTGAACCCTTCTTGTGATGGAGATCACAGTTATTCATGATTGATGAGTTCCCAGGCCCACACTGCTGAGTTCTCTAAGTGCAGGTTTTAAGCTTATGTTGAGTCCCTGTTTTCTGGTTCTTACCACCCATCACTACTACTGATAAGAATGTTTTGGTGAGGCCCTCCAAGTGGCTTCTCTGGGGTTGACCAATGGTCCTGATGTAGTGCCAGGTGGTGATAGTTGAACTTTAGAGGAAGTAAAAATAACAAGGTTCCCATAGCTTGTTTCCACAGGTCAACCTGTGAAAGGATCATTAGCAAGAGCATAGCAGTATCAGTGCTATCTTGGGCCACTGGGGAGCCTCCACCAGTGTTGCATGGAAAGGAGGGAATAATGTGTGGAGACTGTCCTTCCACATTTGTGGTGGTGTTAAGGGCAGGGAGAAATGGGATGGTGAGGAAGGGACTGGTGGGGGAGGCTTCTTGCCGTCTCCCTACTGGTTTCCTCAATGTTCCTCCTCGATTCCCATCTTAGATGTTCAGGGCAACCATGTCCATGAGGCCTTTGGTATGTCTTCTGCCAGGTCACCCCACCTACTGGGAGGTGGGTTGAGGGTTTGGGGACTGTGTCTCCTGTACCTTTGTTTCTGGCCTGGTCACCCCTGATTTTTGACTGCCCACATGTTGACTTTGGGCTTCTTAGGTGATGCTAGTGGTAAAGAACCTGCTTGCCAATGCAGGAGACCTAAGAGACCTAGGTTTGATACCTGGGTCCAGGTTTCCTTCCTGGAGGAGGAAATGGCAATCTACTCCATTATTCTTGCCTGGAAAATCCCATGGACAGAAGAGCCTGGTGGGCTATAGTCCATGGGGTCGCAAAGAGTCAGATACAACCGAAGTGACTTAGAACAAGCAGCACCAGCATGTTGACTTCAGTACTTCTTTGGATGTGTGGTACAATCCCAGAGGGCTTTGACATTCATGTGGCTACTACTGCCTGCTGCTGTCTACCTTATACTGGTTCTCTGGTCATCAGCTCTAATGCTGCCACCCTTACATTTCTCCTCACCCTCTAAACTTCAATACTGACCCTGTCTGACTGTATTTCCCATTGTCCTCTATGGACTTGTGACCCACTTCCTGTTCCAGTCCCCACTCTCTGTTGCAAGACTTGGGGTAGGTACAGGGAGAGCTGAGAGTTAAGTGTGAAAGATCATAGGGGCGCTTGCATTTTGGGGTAGCACTGGACAGCAGCAGGACTGAGAATGTAGTGTGATGGTGCCTCTTGGGCCCTAGTCAGAGGCCCAAAGTGCTGAGGTCCGCTTCCCTTGGGTGGCCACAGAAGCAGTGTGGTTGTCAGTGGTGAGACAGAGGTTGTGGGGTGTTCCATACCTGCCTTTCCTGACTTACTCTTTCTAATTACCTGGGACTACACAGGTGTGGAGGTTTAAAGTCTCATGAGAGTTACCCTCCTTGGGTGTCAGGGAAGTTTCGCCAAAGGGCAGTGGGGAGGCCTGTCCCTGTTCCCACAGCCCATGTGCCCAGGCTGGAGCACCACACTGTACCATGGCCACACTGTGTGCACACATGCTCTCTATCTGGGGAGATGGGCCCCCGTGGAGTTTGTGGGGCATCTGAGGTTTACCTGTGTGAGCAGTCCTTGTTCAGTTATCACTTACGTTGTGTGCCTTCATGGGGTTGTGGATTTGGTGGTGACTTTGCAGGGCCCATGGGCCCTCAGTCTGCATAAGTGCAGATATGGTGCCCCAAAGCACAGCACACCAAATTTTCCTTTGACTACTGCTTGCTTGAGGTACTTTTGGCAGGGAAAGCAGTGGTGCTGCTTTCAATAAGAGAACAGTCACACACACTGTCAGCCATGATCAGGGCTTTCTGTGCATCCAGGGTCCCTTACTTGACCCCACCTGGGTGAGTAATGTTTGGGCAGGAGGTTTGCTGCTATGTGAATGGCTGTGCCCCAGGGCTCTGTGCCTAGCAGTGAGATGTGAGATAAACCTGTTTTTTACCATACCATACTTTTTGCGTGCCAGTTTGCGGCTGGGAGTAATTGGTGTCCATCGCTCGCTGGGATCTCTCAAATGGCAAAGAAGAAATGTAGGAGGGTTTGTGGTGAAGGAGGCCTGGCAATTGCGGTCTACCCAATGGAGGTTTCTCAACCTGCTGCAGTCAGGAAAATGTAGCATCATCTGACCCCCCTCCACCCGTCTCCTACGGCCAGAGTCTAGGGCCTAGCTTTCCTTGTGTTCATTTCCCACGTACCTACAGCATTTCTTTAATGGGGGTTTGAGTTCCAGAGAATTCACACACTAAGCTGGACTGCTGATCCAGGGTCTCCCTGGAGTCCACAAGCATTCAGGATTTTTTCTGGTGCAACCTCAAACCCACACCCTGCCTCCCTCGTCCCTGCTCTGTCCCTCCCCCTCCCTCCTGAAAGTCCGTGGGCATGGGGAAGCCCCCGGATCTCACTTGTGCCTTTCTGGGCAGCCCGTGACAGCCGCATCGGGTCTTGCTGGCGTTTCCTTGGACTTTTCCCCCACTCAGGAATTGCATGGGGAGTGTATCTCCTTCGTGGCAGGCTCCTGGTGATATCTTCCCAGCCCTCCCCTACCTCCCTCCCAGCCCCCTCCGTGGCATCGCGCAGTACTATATTGTACCTAGCCGAGCCATGGGTAGCTCAGAGGAGGGCTCCTGAAAAGACTCAGCATTTAAAAGGCCCGCGCTGCTGAGTTCTCCGCGGCCTTCCGGCCATGGGATTCTTCCTCAGGACGGTTTGCACCTGTTGTCGGGCGCCATCTAGCGGCCACTTTATATCTGCTCTTCCCTCTGGAGTGGAACAATTTTTCTGAGATCCTAAAAGATGATGCTGTTAAAGTGCTGCACTCAATATGCCAGCAAATTTGGAAAACTCAACAGTGGCCACAGGACTGGAAAAGGTCAGTTTTCATTCCAATCTCAAAAAAACGGAATGCCGAAGAATGTTCAAACTACCGCACAATTGCACTCATCTCACATGCTAGCAAAGTAATGCTCAAAATTCTCCAAGTGAGGCTTCAACAGTATGTGAACCAAGAACTTCCATGTTCAAGCTGGATTTAGAAAAGGCAGAGGAAACAAGAGATCAAATTGCCAACATCCGTTGGATCATAGGCAAAGCAAGAGAGTTCCAGAAAAACATCTATTTCTGCTTTATTGATTATGCCAAAGCCTTTGACTGTGTGGATCACAATCAACTATGGAAAGTTTTAAAGAGATAAGACTACTAGATCACCTTACCTGCCTCCTGAGAAACTGTTTGCAGGTCAAGAAGCAACTGTTAGAACTGGACATGGAACAATAGACTGCTTCCAGATTGGGAAAGGAGTACATCAGGGCTGTATATCGTCATCCTGCTTCTTTAACTTATATGCAGAGGAAATCATGAGAAATGCCAGGCTAGATGAAGCACAAGCTGGAATCAAGATTGCCAGGAGAAATATCAATAACCTGAGATATGCAGATAACACCACCCTTGTGGCAGAAAGCAAAAACAACTGAAGAGCCTTTTGATGAAAGTGAAAGAAGAGAATGAAAGGCTGGCTTAAAACTCAACATTCAAAAAACTAAGATCATGGCATCCGATCCCATCAGTTCAGTTCAGTTGCTCAGTTGTGTCTGACTCTTTGCAACCCCATGAACTGCAGCATGCCAGGCCTCCCTGTCCATCACCAACTCCCGGAGTCCACCCAAACCCATGTCCATTGAGTCGGTGATGCCCTCCAACCATCTCATCCTCTGTCATCCCCTTCTTCTGCCCTCAATCTTTCCCAGCATCAGGGTCTTTTCAAATGAGTCAGCTCTTCGCATCAGGTAGCCAAAGGATTGGAGTTTCAGCTTCAGCATCAGTCCTTCCAATGAATATTCAGGACTGATTTCCTTTAGGATGGACTGGTTGGATCTCCTTGCAGTCCAAGAGACTGTCAAGAGTCTTCTCCAACACCACAGTTCAAAAGCATCAATTCTTTGGCACTCAGCTTTCTTTATAGTCAAATCAATATAATTAATATTGTCACGATCTCATTTATCATTTATCAGATTCAAATTTATCCTGTTTATTATTCTATTTGAAATGTCTTATTTTATAAATTAAGTGTATATATATGTATATATATATATAAAGTCCACCTCTTAAGAACATCTAAGTTAATCAACAACTCTTATACAGTTTCAGGTTTTCATTCTTTCATTCTTTCGTTTATTTTTGGCTGCATCTGGTCTTAGTTGCAGCGTGCAGGCTGTTAGTTGTGGTGCACGGGCTTCTCTCTAGTTGTGGTGCACTGCTTTCTAAGCATGTGGACTGTGTAGTTGTAGTGTGTAGGCTTAGTTGGCCCATGGCATTCAGGATCTTAGTTCCCCAACCAGGGATTGAACCCATGTATCCTGTATTGGAAGGTGGATTCTTAACCACTGAACCTCAGGAAAGCCCCTGCAGTTTCAGTTTTTACATTTGTGTTTCAAATCATGCTGATGCCAAGTGATTTCTTGAAGTAATACCCAGTAACTTAAATTTTAGGATTTCATAATCTAAGTCTGGCATGGCCTGTCAAATGTACCTGGGAAAGATGATGCCCCCTTATTTCAGAGCTTTATGTAGTTAGTACAGCAGTCTTCCACTTAACAACTAAGTTGTGCTTTACTTGTAGTCCTAGAAATTTCTGAAACAGTGAAAGCAAGACCCTGGTTTTATTTAATACCTGTAGAAACTAGAAACCAACCTGTGATTCCAGCAGCACCCAGGCTTGTAAAGTGATGTTCTGATTTCTGTTCCAGGGCTCAACTCTGGACCACACTGTCCCAGGGGTGGCAGCTGCTGTGACTACCTGCCACTTCACAAACCATGCAGGAAAGGCCTTCTGCTTTCACCCTTCATGCCTCCATCACATCCTTCAATCCCTGCTGTCACAGTAAATACAAAATTGCCTTTCTACTCTATCATTGGCTTGCAGATATACTTCCTGTGATGTGATTTGGATCATCACAATTCTATTGACATCCCAAAGGAGCCCACACAGCCACAGCATTGTTAAATGTTTCAATTTGTCATTCTGTTACCCAAGATCCCTTTTACCACAGGCCTCAAATAACTGTGATCCAGGCATCTCTAACAAGATAAAATGGTGAGCAGGAATCTTGATGGACATCAAGATATTTTGCCATATGAAACAAATCTTGCCCCGAAGCAGGTGAACTTATTAAGAGAGAAATATATAAAACCAAAGACTGAAAAATAATCTTTTATCTGAAGATAACATCTTTCATTTGGAAATATCTCAAGTTGCTTTTCTCAAGTATAGGAATTCCAAATTACTGCCTTAAAAGTAAAATATGGGAATAGAATGATTAATTTCCCTGTAACTGAAGTATGTATTTCTTTCAGAACAACTTTAAAAAATTTCCTGCTCCTTTAGGGTAATTTCACCCTCCATGTCTCATGGCCCATATTTTCTTCTTTATGATGGCTTGTATGAAGTCCATATGACCAGTTGGAAATATATGGCCATCAATCTACCACCCATGTTATTTTGTTTATAAAGAGTAGAAACTCTCAAGTTCCCAAATGGGTGGATTGCTTTAAGAACAGATAGAAAGCATCAAGGAGATGGTCATGTTCCTCAAAGCCTTGGGGAGAATCCAGAACAGAGCAGAGTCTATATATAAGTGTATATAAATATTTATATGTATATAGATATTTGCATTTGTATGTGTAGAGATATTTATGTCTATATGTATAGAAACATTTATACCTACATATAAAGAGAGATTTGTATCTATATGTATGCATATGTGTGTGTTAGGTCAGTCATGTCCAACTCTTTGCCACCCTATGGACTGTAGCCTGCCAGGCTCCCCTGTCCATAGGATTCTCCTGGCAAGAATACTGGAGTGGGTTGCCATGCCCTACTCCAGGGAATCTTCCTGAAACAGGGATGGAATCTGCATCTCTTAGGTCTCCTACATTGGTAGGCAGGCTCTTTAGCACCATGTGGGAAGCCCATACCTGTATATATAGAGATAGTTACATCTATATATGAATAGAGATGATCATATCTGCATATAGAGAGATATTCATAATTATATGCACATAGATTTGGGGGATGAGGAATAACTTAAGAGGTTGGGATTAATAGATCATCCACCAGAGCCTACTGTATACAATGGAGGACCATATTCTACACTCTTAAATAACCTATGGGGCAAAGCCTTCTGAAGAAGACTAGATATTGGTCTATATCTATAGGTCTATAATCTTGTTTCTGTACACTTACAATGAACACAGCATTGGAAATGAACAAGACTCTAATATAAAATAACCATTAAACTGAGAAATAAAATAAAATGCCTACTATATTCCCCTCAGACCTCTGTCACCTTGGCTGGGATCACATTGTTGGAGCCTCAACAATCTTGAGACCCAAGGGTAGACTGTCCTCGGGCTGAGGGAGCTAAGGATGTGCAGCAAATGAGCCCTCATTGGGCCTGTCTTGTTTATCCCCTCTGTATGAAACCACAATCCCCAGACCAGGACTGGCCCTCCACAGCTAAACCAAAACTAATGCCCCCAAAGGATGCTGGAACCTTTGGGCTAAAAGAACTTCAAAAATTCATCTGGTCTGCACATCTCCTTTAGTTGGGTTTCCCAACTCCAGCCTCCTTCCTTAGAGTTGCCCCAATTTTAGACCATAACAACCACAGTAGGTCTGTATGCAGGTCAGGAAGCAACAGTTAGAACTGGACATGGAACAACAGACTGGTTCCAAATAGGAAAAGGAGTACATCAAGGCTGTATATTGTCACCCTGCTTATTTAACTTATATGCAGAGTACATCATGAGAAATGCTGGACTGAATGAAGTACAAGCTGGAATCAAGATTGCTGGGAGAAATATCAATAATCTCAGATAAACAGATGACACCACCCTTATGGCAGAAAGTGAAGAAGAACTAAAGAGCTTCTTGATGAAAGTGAAAGAAGAGTGTGAAAAAGTTGGCCTAAAACTCAACATTCAAAAAACTAAAATCATGGCATTTGGTCCCATCACTTCATGGGAAGTAGATGGGAAAACAATGGAAACAGTGACAGATTTTATTTTGGGGGCTTCAAAAATCACAGCAGATGGTGACTGCAGCTATGAAATTAAAAGATGCTTGCTCCTTGGAAGAAAAATTATGACCAACCTAAACAGCATATTAAAAAGCAGAGACACTACTTTGCCAATAAAGGTCCATCTAGTAAAAGCTATCGTTTTTCCAGTAGTCATATATGGATGTGAGAGTTGGACTATAAAGAAAGCTGAGTGCTGAAGAATTGATGCTTTTGAACTGTGGTGTTGGAGAAGACTCTTGAGAGTCCCTTGGACAGCAAGGAGATCCAACATCCATCCTAAAGGAAATCAGTCCTGAATATTCATTGGAAGGACTGATGCTGAAGCTGAATCTCCAATCCTTTGGCCACCTGATGCGAACTGACTCATTAGAAAAGACCCTAATGCTGGGAAAGATCGAAGGTGGGAGGAGAAGGGGGCGACAGAGGATGAGATGATTGGATGGCATCACCGACTCAATGGACATGGGTTTGAATAAGCTCTGGGAGTTGGTAATGGACAAGGAGGCCTGGCGTGCTGCAATCCAGGGGGAGGCTGTGAATTAGAGTGGAATGTACTAGATAGCATATTCAAAAGCAGAGACATTACTTTGCCAACAAAGATTCGTCTAGTCAAGGCTATGGTTTTTCCTGTGTTCATGTATGGATGTGAGAGTTGGACTGTGAAGAAGGCTGAGCTCTGAAGAATTGATGCCTTTGAACTGTGGTGTTGGAGAAGACTCTTGAGAGTCCCTTGGACTGCAAGGAGATCCAATCAGTCCATTCTGAAGGAGATCAGCCCTGGGATTTCTTTGGAAGGAATGATGCTAAAGCTGAAACTCCAGTACTTTGGCCACCTCATGCAAAGAGTTGATTCATTGGAAAAGACTCTGATGCTGGGAGGGATTGGGGGCCAGAGGAGAAGGGGACGACAGAGGATGAGATGGCTGGATGGCATCACTGACTCGATGGACATGAGTCTGGGTGAACTCCGGGAGTTGGTGATGGACAGGGAGGCCTGGCGTGCTGTGATTCATGGGGTCACAAAGAGTCGGACACGACTGAGCGACTGATCTGATCTGATCATTGATATACAATGTGGTGCAGGTTGTAGGGAAACAGAATGTGTTTTCAGTTTTATATGCTCTTCTCCATGGTAGCTGTTACTAATTTACAGTCCCACCAGTGGTATAGGAAGGTTTCCTTTTTCCCAGGTCTTCTCTAGCACTTATTGTTTGTAGATTTTTGATGGTGGCCATTCTGACCTGTGGGAGGTGATGGTATGTGGGTGTTTAGTTATACAGCTGTGTCCAACTCTTTGTGACCCCATGGACTGTAGCCCACCAGGCGCCTCTGTCCGTGAAATTTTTCAGGCAGGAACAGTGGAGTGGGTTGCCATTTCCTACTCTAGGGGATCTTCCTGAGTCAGGGATCATACCTGCATTTCCTGCATCTTCTGCATTTGCAGGTGGATTCTTCACCACTGCACCACCTGGGAAGTGTGGGAAAAGTCCTTGTATCTTTGATTTGGACTTCTCAAATATTGAGTGATATTGAGGAGTTCAACATTCACAAAACTAAGATATGGCATCTGGTTCCACTTCATGGGAAATAGATGGCGAAACAATGGAAACAGTGTCAGACTTTATTTTTTGGGCTCCAAAATCACTGCAGATGGTGATTGCAGCCATGAAATCAAAAGATGCTTACTCCTTGGAAGGAAAGTTATGACCAACCTAGATAGCATATTAAAAAGCAGAGACATTACTTTGCCAACAAAGGTCCATCTAGTCAAGGCTATGGTTTTTCCTGTGGTCATGTATGGATGTGAGAGTTGGACTGTGAAGAAAGCTGAGCACTGAAGAATTGATGCTTTTGAACTGTGGTGTTGGAGAAGACTCTTGAGAGTCCCTTGGACTGCAAGGAGATCCAACCAGTCCCTTCTGAAGGAGATCAGCCCTGGGATTTCTTTGGAAGGAATGATGCTGAGGCTGAAACTCCAGTACTTTGGCCACCTCATGCAAAGAGTTGACTCATTTGAAAAGACCCTGATGCTGGGAGGGATTGGGGGCAGGAGGAGAAGGGGACGACAGAGGATGAGATGGCTGGATGGCATCACCGACTCGATGGACATGAGTTTGAGTAAACTCTGGGAGTTAGTGATGGACAGGGAGGCCTGGCGTGCTGCGATTCATGGGGTTGCAAAGAGTTGGACACCATTTAGCGACTGAACTGAACTGAAGTAAAGAGCCCTACATGTGTGGGTTTTTTAAAAAAAAATTTAAGCAGTGTGAGTAAAATGTACGCATTAACATTGGCTTCTTGAGAGCCTGCCTTGTTTTGAATTCTCATGCAGTTACCCACCTCAGGCCATTTCTTGAAGGCAGGAGTATTGACAGGCCTGCAGACCTTGTGAGTATTAAGTTCCCATCAGCACCAGTTGTAAAGGTGGTGTTAAAAGAAACGACCACAAGGCGGCAAGATTTCGCCATTCTCCATTGAAACACAAGAGCTTTAGAGAACGTTGTATTTCTGGCTTCAAATTAGAGTGGAATATGCCACAGCACACACCCAAGGATTAGTGCCTCATTACTTGTTCCCCATTAGTTTCTCCCAACACGCAGGACAAATTCCAACCCCTTATATCTACTCTGCTGTGGGTCAGTTCAGTTCAGTTCAGTCGCTCAGTTGCATCTAGCAAGCCAAGCCTTCCTGTCTATCACCAACTCCCAGAGCTTACTCAAACTCATGTCCATTGAGTCGGTGATGCCATCCAACCATCTCATCCTCTGTTGTCCCCTTCTCCTCCTGCCTTCAATCTTTCCCAGCATCAGGGTCTTTTCAAATGAGTCAGTTCTTTACATCAGGTGGCCAAAGGATTGGAGTTTCAGCTTCAGCATCAGTCCTTCCAATGAATATTCAGGACTGATTTCCTTTGGGATGGACTGGTTGGATCTCCTTGCTGAAAGGCAAGGAGAGTGAAAGGCTATCGTGAAAAACCTATGAAGAAATAATTGCAGAAAAGACAACAAAAGGCAATTGGAATTACCTTCAGAAAGTAAAAATAGAGCTGCTAGGACATCATGCAGACTCAGTCTGAAGAATATCGGCAGAGAAAACCAGATTTTGTAAAGGTACATGTTGCAAAGTGTGCACTGGACTATTTACAATAGCCCATAAATAGAAGAAACCAAATGTTTATGGAGAGATGAAGTATAAAGAAGTGATACTTGGACCAATGCACTATGACTCAGGTATTGAAAAGAATGAAATAGTGATATTTTCAGGAACATAGATAAAATTAGGTAATCAAGTTAAGAGTGTCAGAATCTGAAAGATAAATATAAGATATTACTTACAGGTGGAATTTAAAACTAGACACCAATGAAGTAATTGACAAAACATAAACACACACAGAGACTTAAATAACAAACTTAAGGTTACCAAAGAAGAAAGAAGGGGGCAAAGAACAAATTGAAAGTTTAGATTTAACAATTACAAACATTACCTAAAAAGAGATAATCAACAAGAACCTATGTATCCCAACAGAAGTCTATCAATACTCTGTAGTTAACCTATATGGGAAAAAAATCCTTAAATGAATAAACACATGTATATGTATATAACTATTCAACCCACCCCAGTATTTTTGCCTGGGAAATCGCATGGATAGAGGAGCCCAGCCGGGCTACAGTCCATGGGGTCACAAAGAGTTGGACACGACTGAGAGACCAAGCACATACACCCACAAAACCCAGAACCTTGTCTATCAATGTTACTATAATAAGAAATAAATGTTAATTTTTTAATTAAAAAAAGAGGGAACGAAGTCAAGAATTTAGCTGTGTATTCTGGTATACTGCTAAGTCACTTCAGTCATGTCCGACTCTGTGCGATCCCATAGACGGCAGTCCACCAGGCTCCCCCGTCCCTGGGACTCTCCAGGCAAGAACACTGGAGTGGGTTGCCATTTCCTTCTCCAATGCATTAAAGTGAAAAGTGAAAGTGAGGTCGCTCAGTCCTATCCGACTCTTCGCGACCCCATGGACTGCAGCCTACCAGGCTCCTCCATCCATGGGATTTTCCAGGCAAGAGTACTGGAGTGGGGTGCCATTGCCTTCTCCGATATTCTGGTATATTCCTCTCTAATTTACATACCCAAACTAGGACCTGCATTAAGGCTTTCATTGTCCGAGTAGCCAGTTTGGTAAGAGGAAACACTGCCACCATGTGGATATTTCCCAGAACAGCAATTTAAAAACTATTGCTTGCTGCTCCTACTGCTAAGTTGATTCAGTCATGCCGGACTGTGTGCGACCCCATAGACGGCAGCCCACCAGGCTCCTCTGTCCCTGGGATTCTCCAGGCAAGAATACTGGAGTGTGTTGCCATTTCCTTCTCCAATGCATGTGTGCATGCTAAGTCGCTTCAGTCGTGTCTGACTCTGTGCGACCCTATGGACAGCAGCCCACCAGGCCCCTCTGTCCACGGGAGTCTCTAGTCGGTTAAGGGCGCTTAATATTCAGAACAACTGCTGGGCTGTGTGAGTCAGTTCAGTTCAGTTCAGTCGCGGCAGACTCTGCGAACCCATGGGCTGCAGCACCCCAGGCTTCCCTGTCCATCACCAACTTCCGGAGCTTATGCAAACTCATGTCCATTAAGTCGGTAATGCCATCCAATCATCTCATCCTCTGTCGCTCCTTTCTTTTCCTGCCTTCAATCTTTCCCAGCATTAGGGTTTTTTCCAGTGAGTCAGCTCTTTGCATCATGTGGCCAAACTATTGAAGCGTCAGCTTCAGCATCAGTCCTTCCAATGAATATTCAGGACTGATTTCTTTTAGGATGGACTGGTTTGATCTCCTTGCTGTCCAAGGGACTGTCAAGAGTCTTCTCCAACAACACAGTACAAAAACATCAATTATTTGGCGTTTAGCTTTCTTAATAATCCAACTCTCACATCCATACATGACTACTGGAAAAACCATAGCTTTGACTAGATGGACCTTTGTTGGCAAAGTAGTGTCTCTGCTTTTTAATACGCTGTCTACGTTGGTCACAGCTTTTCTTCCAAGGAGCAAGGGCCTTTTAATTTCATGGCTGCAGTTACCATCTGCAGTGATTCTGGAGCCCAAGAAAATAAAGTCTGTCACTGTTTCCATTGTTTCCCTAACTATCTGCCATGAAGTGATGGGACTGGATGCCATGATTTAAATTTTTTGAATGTTGAGTTTTAAGCCAGCTTTTTCACTCTCCTCTTTCACTTTCATCAAGAGGCTCTTCAGTTCCTCTTTGGTTTCTTCCATAAGGGTGGTGTCATCTGTTTATCTGAGGTTATTGATATTTCTCCCAGCATTCTTGATTCACCTTGTGCTTCACCCAGCTGGGCATATTGCATAATGTACTCTGCATATCTGTTAAATAATCAGGGTGACAATATATCGCCTTGATGTACTCTTTTCCCAATTTGTAATCAGTCTGTTTTTCCATGTCCAGTTCTAATTGTTGCTTCTTGCCCTGCATACAGATTTCTCAGAAGGAAAGTAAGGTGGTCTGGTATTCCCATCTCTTTAAGAATTTTCCACAGTTTGTTGTGATCCACACAGTCAAAGGCTTTGGCATAGTCAATAAAGCAGATGTAGATGTTTTCTGGTATTCTCTTGCTTTTTTGATGATCCAGCGGATGTTGGCAATTTGATCTCTGGTTCCTCTGCCTTTTCTAAATCTAACTTGAACGTCTGGAAGTTCTCAGTTCACGTACTGTTGAAGCCTCACTTGGAGAATTTTGAGTATTACTTTGCTAGCATGTGAGATGAGTGCAATTGTATGGTAGTTTGAACATTCTTTGGCATTGCCTTTCTTTGGGATTGGAATGAAAACTGACCTTTTCCAGTCCTGTGGCCACTGCTGACTTTTCCGAATTTGCTGGCATATTGAGTGCAGCACTTTAACAGCATCTTCTTTTAGGACTTGAAATAGCTCAACTGAAATTCTATTACCTCCATTAACTTTGTTCATAGTGATGCTTCATAAGGCCCACCTTGACTTCGCCTTCCAGGATGTCTGGCTCTAGGTGAGTGATCACACCATCGTGATTATCTGGGTCATGAAGATCTTTTTTGTACAGTTCTTCTGTGTATTCTTGCCGCCTCTTCTTAATATCTTCTGCTTCTGTTAGGTCCATACCATTGCTGTCCTTTATTATGCCCATCTTTGCATGAAATGTTCCCTTGGTATCTCTAATTTTCTTAAAGAGATCTCTAGTCTTTCGCATTCTATTATTTTCTTCTATTTCTTTGCATTGATCACTGAGGAAGTCTTTCTTATCTCTCCTTTCTATTCTTTGTAATTCTGCATTCAAATGGGTATATCTTTCTTTTTCTCCTTTGCCTTTAGCTTCTCGTCTTTTCTAAGTTATTTGTAAGGTCTCCTCAGACAACCATTTGGCATTTTTGCACTTGTTTTTCTTAGAGATGGTCTTGATCACTGACTCCTGTACAGTGTCACAAACCTCCATCCATAGTTCTTCAGGCCCTCTTTCTGTAAGATCTAATCCCTTGAATCTATTTGTCTCTTCCACTGTGTAATCGTAAGGGATTTGGTTTAGGTCATACCTGTATGATCTAGTGGTTTTCCCTACCTTCTTCAATTTAAGTCTCAATTTTGCAATAAGGAGTTCATGATCTGAGCCACAGTCAGCTCCTGGTCTTGTTTTTGCTGACTCTATAGAGCTTCTGCATCTTCAGCGCAAAGAATACAATCAATCTTATTTCAGTATTGACCATCTGGTGATGTCCATGTGTAGAATCATCTCTTGTGTTATTGGAAGTGGGTGTTTGGTATAATCAGTGCGTTCTCTTGAAAAACTCTGTTAGTCTTTGCCCTGCTTCTTTTTGTACTCATTTTGTGTATGATACCTGCCCTCAAAGTTTTTAGGGGTAAGTAAATTCAATTTAAAATGTTTAATTAAAGCTCTACATGAAATATTGCTAGATATGTTGAATTGTTAGCAATATGAAAATAAAAACTACAATGAGTTATTACCTCAGAAAAGACAATTAGGCCACTAACAAAAAATCTAGAGACAAGAAACACTAGAGTGGGGTTAAAAAAGGAGACCCTTTAATGATGTTTGTGGGATGTAATTGGTAACAGTCATTATAAGGACCACTAAAGAAGAGCCTTTTAAAAGTAAATGTAGAGTTACCATATCATCTGGGAGTTCCATTCCTAGGAATATATACAGAGAAAACCTGATTTTGAAAAAGACACGCACCCAAGTATGCACTGCAGCAGCATTTAAAACAGCCAAGACATGAAAATAAACAAATTGTACCTGGACAGATAAGTGGACATAGAAAAAGTGATGCAGGTATAAATGGACTATTTCTCAGCAATGAAAAAATGAAATAATGTCATTTTCAAAGACATAGATAAATCTAGAGATAATCATAGCATGTGAAGTAAGTCAGAAAAACAAACACCATATAGTACCACTTATAGGTGAGATGGAAAAAAATTCATACCAATGAGTTAACTTACAATAGACAGATAATCTTAGAAAACAAACATGGTTCCCCCAAAAGAATGATGTGTAAAAGGGGTGAATTAGGAGGTTGGGATTAATTTATACCCACAAATATCTATAGAATACCTAATCATAACTGGTGATATACTAAGCACTATGTAATAATTGATATGTGAAATAAAACCAAGATGATTAGATATATGTATGGGTAAAACTGAAAAAAGTTTCTGTACACACACAAAAAACACAATATTGTAAGTCAACTTTGCCTCAATAAAAATAAACATTAATGTAAATTAACACAAAAACAAAAGAAATAATAAAACACAAGTTTTAGTGGCTTTTTGCGCCATATTCCACACTACTGTACAATCAGAAACTAGGACCAAACTTAAAACTCCGGTTACCATAGTAACAAGAGAAGTACATGAAGCAACTCTGCCACCTTCTGGCCATTTGTACCAACAGCAACCTTAAAACTATTATCAAATACAACCGTTTTATGGTCACAAGGAATGCTGCACTCTAAATGATTTCACACCAATACGGTATACTAACGCATATATATGGAATTTAGAAAGATGGTAACAATAACCCTGTGTACGAGACAGCAAAAGAGACACTGATGTATAGAACAGTCTTATGGACTCTGTTGGAGAAGGAGAGAGTGGGAAGATTTGGGAGAATGGCATTGAAACATGTATAATATCATGTATGAAACGAGTTGCCAGTCCAGGTTCGATGCACGATACTGGATGCTTGGGGCTGGTGCACTGGGACGACCCACAGGGATGGTATGGGGAGGGAGAAGGGAGGACGGTTCAGGATGGGGAACACATGTATACCTGTGGTGGATTCATTTCGATATTTGGCAAAACTAATACAATATTGTAAAGTTTAAACATAAAATTAAAAAAAAATTTCCAAGGATAACTAAATAGAAAAAAATTAAAAACTGGATAGAAAAGAAAAAAAATCAACAGTAACTTTTACTCATACAGTTTGAAAAAAAAAAAAAAACCCATGGAAACATGCTGAATATTGTGAATTATTGGAAATATGCAAGCAAAACTACCATGAGAGATCACTCAAAACTATAATGAGAGATCACTCTGCACCAGTGTGAAAGGCCATTTTCAAAACTCTATAAAGAATAAATCATAGAAAGGGCATGGCAGACAGAGAATTCATTTATGGTACTTGAGGCATATAAATGGTGAAAGTCACTAAAGACAGTAGTATGGAACTGCCCTAAAATGTAAAAATAAAGCTACCATGAGATCCTGCAAATCCACTCCGAAGAGCACAGGAAGAGAAAACCTGATTTTGAAAAGACATATACAGCCATGTGCCCACTGGACTATAGTTTACAATAGTCAAACATGGAAGCAAAGAAAATATTTATAGTGAGATGAATGGACAAAGAAGTGATACATGTAAACAAAGCTATATGACTCAGCAATGAAAAAGACTGAAATAATGCGATTTTCAGCAATCTAGATAAGCTTGAGATAATCAGACTAAGTTTAAACAAATATCATAAGATACCACTTACAGATGGAATCTAAAAATATACACCAAGGAATGAAATGAGAATACATAAAGTCTCAGAGACATAAAAAACACACTTATGGTTATCCAAGAGAGAGAAGGGGGCAGGTTAAAGTTGGAGGTTGAAATTAACATATACCAACTATTACATATAAAATAGACAATCAACAAAAACATATTTATTTCAAGTGAGGCCTATCAACACTCTGTAATATATATATATATATATATATATATATATATATATATATATGAAAACTCAAAGATGAAAAGACATATGTATATGTATAAGTGGAAAACCATTCTATATTCCAGTAACACAGGACCATGTATATCAATATTGCTACAATAAGAAATACAAGTATATTCAATTTTAAAAGGGAGAATGAGACACAAACTTCCAGGTGTTACTTCTGGCACATTCCACTCTAAATCACAACACCAAATCAGCACTTTCACTAAAGCTCTGGTTGCCCTATAAGCAGAGCTGGCAGGAGGAAATCCTGGCACCTTGTAACCATCTCCTATATCAACTTTTACACCAGAGCTGAGTGGCACTTAATCTTCACAAGGCCTGCAGGGCTCTACATGAAACCTGACCTCAAGAAATGCCATGGGGTAAATCATAGATAAAAAAATTTTAACAGAACTGATGTTCAAGAAGTCAGTTGCAAGAAGTATATTTTACTCACATTTTATAAAATATAAACACATGGAAAGATACTAAACATCACTAATTATTAAAGAAATGCTCATCAAAATTACAATGAAATACCACCTCCACTGGTCAGAATGCATAGTCAACAGAAATCTACAAAGAATAAATGCTAGACAGGGTGTGTGGACAGAATCCTCCATTGTTGATGGCGATGTAATTTGGTGCAGCCATCATGAAAAATAGTATGAAGGTTTCTTAAAATCTAAACATAGAGCAACCCTATGATCAGCCAGTGCCACTTCTGGGCTGAGATCCAAAGACAATAAAAATTCAAAAAATTCAAAGGAACCACCCTGTTTTCAGGGTGGCAGTATTTATAATCACTAAGATATACAATCAACCAAAATGTCCACGGACAGAAAAAATGATGACAAAGTGGTACATCTATACAATGTAATTCTACTCAGCCATAACACAGAATGAGATAACACCATTGGCAGTAGCATGCAGGGTCAGAGAGGTCTCATAAGGTGCAGAGTAAGTCAGAAACATCTTATATGTTAAGAAATCACTTGCAGGTGGAATGTATAAATTCATACAAATGAACTAATGTACAAAATAGAAACAGACTCGCAAACTTAGAGAAACAACTTATTCTTCTGAAGAAAATCTTAGGGAAGAGGGATAAATTAAGATTTTGGAATTAACATATTCACACAATATATATCAAATGGAAAATCAAAAAGTAACTATTGAATAGCAAAGGGACCTCTACTGGACAGACTCTAATTATCTATATAGGAAAAAAGCATGAAAAAAAATGCATATATGTTTTTTATGTATACTGAATCAAGCACCTTTGCACATTAATCAATTCCAACTCCACCCCAATATGAAATACAAATGAAACTGCAAAAAAAAAAAAAAAAAAAAGGTATGTCTAAAGCCTTTGACTGTGTGGATCATGACTAATTGTGGAAAGCTCTTAGAGAGATGAGAATACCAGACCATCTTACCTGTCTCTTGAGAAACCTGTATGTGGGTCAAGAAGCAACAGTTAAAACCCTATATGGAACAACTGATTGGTTCAAGATCAAAAAAGAAGTATGACAGGGCTGTCTTCTGTCACTCTATTTGTTTAACCTATATGCTGAGTACATCATGAGAAATGCCAGGCTGGATGAATTACAAGCTGGAATCAAGATAGGCAGGAGAAACATAAAAAACCTCAGGTATGTGGATGATACCACCGTAATGGCAGAAAGTGAAGAACTAAGGAGCCTCTTGATGAGGGTGAAGGAGGAGAGTGAAGGAGCCAGCTTAAGACTAAATTTTAAAAAAGACTAAGATCATGGCATCTGGTCCCATTACTTCATGGCAAATAGAAGGGGAAAAGGTGGAAGTAGTGACAGATTTTCTTTTCTTGGGCTCCAAAATCACTGCAGACATGAAATCAGAAGACGATTGCTTCTTGGCAGGAAAGCAATGACAAACCTAGACAGTATTTGAAAAGTAGAGAGATTACTCTGCTGACATAGGTCCATATAATCAAGGCTATGGAATTCCCAGTGGTCATGTACAGTTGTGAGAGTTGAACCATAAAGAAGGCAGAACACCAAAGAATTGATGTCTTCAAATTGTGTTGCTTGAGAAGACTCCTGAAAGTCCCTTGGACAGCAAGGAGATCAAACCAATCAATCTTAAGGGAAATCAACAGTGAATATTCACTGGAAGGACTGATGCTGAAGCTGAAGCTCCAGTATTTTGGTCATCTGGTATACAAACTAACTACTCATTGCAAAAACTGAGGGCAGAAGGAGAAGAGGGCGTCAGAGGATAAGATGGATGGATGGCACCACTGATGCAATGAACATGAACCTGGGCAAACTCCGGGAGATGGTGAGGGACAAGAAGGCCTGGCATGCTGTAGTCCGTGGGGTTGCAAAGAGCTGGACATGACTGGGCAACTGAACAACAATGGCACATGAAGCAATGCTGCCACCATGTGGCTATTTCCCATAAAAACAACTTCAAAAGCTGTACAGATAGGCTGTTAATATTCACAAGGCCTGTGGGACTGTAAGAAAAAGAAAATCACCTGCACTCAATAAATGCCCATGGGGTGGTCATCAAAAAGACATTCCAAACAGGGCAGACTTCAAGAAGCCAATTTCAAGAGGTAAGTTTGACTCACACCTTTGACAAAAAATCACATGAAAAGATGTCATATTTGCTAATTATTAGAGAAATGCAGAGCAAAACTACAACAAAGAATCACCACACACCTGTTATAATGGCCATTGTCAAAAACTTGACAAACAAAAAGTAGTTAAGATGGTGTGCAGAAAAGAGAACCCTCCTCCACCAATGCCGGGAATGACAGTTGGAAGTAGCCATTAAAGAGGACAGTGTGAAGGTTCCTGAAACAATGAAAACGAGAATGAAATTAGAATACTCTCTAACAATATGCACACCAAAAAACCCTCTAAATACTTTAAAGACCTAAATGTAAGGGCAGATACTATAAAACTCTTGAGGAAAATATAGACAGAACACGCTCTGACATAAATCACAGCAATTAAAAAAAATACATCTCTTAGAATCATGAAATGTAAGCCAAAAAGAAACAAATGGGACATAATAAACCTTAAAAGCATGTGCACAGCAAAGAACACCATAAAAGAAAGAAAAGGACAACCCTGAGAATGGGTAAAAAATATTTGTAAATGAAGATAAACACCAGGAATTCATCTGCAAAACATACAAACAGCTCATATAGTTCACTATATAAAAAAGTGCAATAAAAAAATGGGCCAAAGACCTAATTGGATATTTCTCTGAAGAAGGCATACAGATGGGCATTAAGCACATGAGAAGATGCATTACTAACTATAAGAGAAAAGCAAATAAAAAGCCCAATGAGGTACCACCCCATGCTTTTCAGAGTGGTCATCTCAAAAAATCTCCAACAGTCTATACTGCAAAGGTTGTGGAGGGAAGAAAACCCTCCTGCACTCTTATTGGGAATTTAAATCAGTTCATGCACTAAGGAGAATAGTATAAAGGGCTTTTAAACAACAGATCATAGAAATAAATGGGACCCAGCACCCTCATATCTAGGCATAGATCTGGAGAAAACCAAAAATTTTAAAGACACTTGCACCCTTACCATCACGGTGGCACTAGGTACCATAACTGAGACATGGCAGCAGTCTATTTGTAGGAGGACAGATGAATGGATAAAGAAGATGGGGTACATATACACAACGAAATATTACTCAGTCATGAAGAATGAAAAAAAATGCCATGTCCAGCCACAGGGAAGAAAGTAGGCATAATTGTACTAAGGGAAGCAAGGGAGACAGGGAAAGAAAAGTATCATGTGATACCACTTCTATGTGGACTCTACAGATGGATCCATATAAACTTCTTTACCAAAGAGAGATAGCTTTATAGATTTAGAAATTTATGGTTACCAAATAAGAAAGGTGAAGGAAGGGACAAATGAGCTGGTTCAGATATCATAAACACACTGCTATTTACAAAACAATCCACAAGGACCCACTGTATAGCACCAGGAACCCTATTTAACACTCTGTAATAATCTATATGGGAAGAGAACATGAAGATCAACATATATACCTCTATGTATATATAAATCCAGTTGCTGTATTTGGAAAAAAAAAAACACAATATTTTAAGGCATCTATGTACTCTAGTTTAGATTATACTACTGAAAAAAAAAATGCTGACTCCGATTTTTGCTTTGTGGGTTAGGCTGCTGTCTCATCCCTGGAGCCTCATCAGGCTTGGGTCCCAAGTGTGGAGTGTCGAGGGGCTGGTGAGGATGTGTTAGCCAATGTGCTCCCAGCCCCAACAGACCTGGACTGCCTGCTCCCTTCTGCATGAGCTCACAACCTCCAGATCCAGGCCAACCCTCCTGCAGTGAAAACAAGCCTAGGGCACCCAAAGAATGGTTGAGCTTCTGGGCTGGAATTGCTTTGAAAAACCCCTGGGTTGTATGTCTTTTGGTGATGGGGTTCTGCCTCAGGCTCTTTTCTTAAGGTCACATCACCTACAGATGAGGGCATGTTCCCCAAGTGGTGTTGCAGGAACTGGGATGTGTCCCAGGAATAAAGTGGTAGAGGGAAGAGGTGATGAGACACAAGCCTTTGGTGTTTCTTCTGGCACATTCCACTCTAATTGACACTAGTTGACTGAGAAACCAGAGTAGGACATGAAGAAATGTTCTGGTGTTTCCTGTAATGAAAACTAAAAGTGGTGCTGATAGGGTCTTAATATTCACAAGGTCTGTGGGGCTATAAGTAATAAACACCTGCACTCAAGTAGTGTCCTGGGGTAGATCTTTGAAAAAGAATTCAAAACAGGGGGCTGACTTTCAAGAAGCCAATTTCAAGAGGTACATGGTACTCACACTATGTAAGATCAAATAGCTCCTGGAAAGACACTCCACCTCACTCAATATTAAATCAGTGTGAATCAAAACTACAATGAGGAATCACCTCACACAGGTCAGAATGGCCATCATTTGAAAGATCTTTGAAAAATGAAACTGCAGATGCTGTACAGAAAAGGGAATCCAACTACATTCTGGTGGGAATATAAACAGGTGCAGCCACTTTGGGAAACAACATGGATGTTCCTTAATTAACTAAACATAAGGGACTATGCTGCTGCTGCTAAGTCACTTCAGTCGTGTCCGACTCTGTGCGACCCCATAGATGGCAGCCCACCAGGCTCCCCCGTCCCTGGGATTCTCCAGGCAAGAACACTGGAGTGGGTTGCTGTTTCCTTCTCCAGTGCATGAAAGTGAAAAGTGAAAGTGAAGTCGCTCAGTTGTGGCCGACTCTTAGCGACCCCACGGACTGCAGCCTACCAGGCGCCTCCACCCAGGGGATTTTCCAGGCAAGAGTACTGGAGTGGGGTGCCAATCTGTGAAATCCACTTCTGGGCTTATATCTGGAGAAAATCATAATTCAAAATGGTATGTGCACCCCTGTTTCCAGGGCAGCATTTTTTTTTTTTTTTACAGTAGCTGAGGCATGCAATCAACCAAAATGTCCAGAAAATGATGACTAAATGGTCCATCTATACACTCAGCCATAACACAGAATGAAGCAATGCCATTGCCAGCAGCATGCATGGACAGAGAAATTATCGTAAGGTGTGAAGTCAGAAAGAGAAAAACAAATATCTTAAGATACCACTTGCAGGTGGAATGCAAAAATTCATACAAATGAACTAATTTACAAAGCAGAAACAGACTCACAAAATTAGAAAAGCAACTTATGCTCATCCAAAGAAATGTTAGGGGGTAGGGATAAATTAAGATTTTGGAAATAACATTCACATTAATATATATCAAATAGGTAATTAAAGAGAACAGTACAGGGACCTCTACTGAACAATCTGTAGTAATCTATGTTGGGGGGGGGGAACCCAAAAAGAATAGGTGTCTGTTTATATATCCCCACTCCAGTCCTCTTGCCTGGAAAATCCCCTGGGTGGAGGAGCCTGGTAGGCTGCAGTCCATGGGGTCGCTAAGAGTCAGACACGACTGAGCGACTTCCCTTTCACTTTTCACTTTCCTGCATTGGAGACGGAAATGGTAACCCACTCCAGTGTTCTTGCCTGGAGAATCCCAGGGACGGGGGAGCCTGGTGGGCTGCCGTCTATGGCGTAGCACAGAGTCGGACACGACTGAAGCGACTTAGCAGCAGCAGCATGTTTATATATGCTGAATCAAGCACCTGCACACTTTTAAAAACGCCCCCACAACATTGGAAATCAACTCTATTCCAATATGAAATAAAAATGAAATTGCAAAAAAAAAAAAAAAGTGGAGCATGAAGAAATGACTTTTCCATAACAACTTCAAAAGCTGTATTGATGGGAACTTAATATTCACAAGGCCTGCCAGGCTGTACGTAAAGATCACCTGCCCTCAAGAAATGTTCTGGGGTGGTCATTGAAAAAGCATTCAAAACAGGACAGACATTCGAGAAGCTGATTTCAAGAGTTAAGTTTAACTCAGTCCTTTGAAAAAAATCACATGAAAACATGGCAACATCAATAATTATTGGAGAAGAGGAAAGCAAAACTACAACAGAGTATAATCATGCACTGGTCAGAATGGCCACTGTCAAAACCTCCACGAACAACATGTGCTATGGAGGATGTGCAGAAAAGAGAACCCTTCTCCACTGATGCTGGGAATGACAATTGGGTACAGCCACTGTGGAGGACAGTGTGCAGGTTCCTGAAACAATGAAAAAGATCATGAAATTAGAATACTCCCTAACACCATACACAAAGTAAACTGCAAACAGTTTAAAGATCTAAATGTAAGGATGGATACTGTAAACCTCTTGAGGAAAATAGAGGCAGATCACGCTCCAACATAAATCACAATTTTTTTTTTAATCCACCTCTTAGAATCATTAAAAACAAACCAAAAAGAAACATATGGGACAGAGTTAACTTTAAAAGAAAGTGCACAGTAGAGGAACCCTAAATGGAAGAAAAGGAGAACACTCAGAATGGGTAAAAGATATTTGCAAATGAAGTTAACCACAAGGAAATCATCTTTAAAACATAAAAGTAGCTTGTGCAGTTCAATACCAAAAAACCCAAACAACTCAATATAAAAAATGGGCCAAAGACCTAAATGGACATTTCTCTGAAGAAGGCATACTGATGGTTATTAAGCAAATGGAAAGATGCTCAGCATCACTAATTATTAGAGAAAGACAAATCAAAAGACCAATGAGATTTCACCTCACACCAGTCAGAATGGCCGTCCCCCCAAATTTCCAACAATCAATGCTGGAGAGGGTGTAGAGAGAAGAAAACACTCCTGCACTCTTGTTGGGAATGTGAATCAGTACATGCACTAGAGACAACAGTACGGAGGTCCTTTAAACAATGAGTCAGAAAAATAAATGGGAGCCAGCAATTTCATACCTGGGCATAGATCTGGAGAAATCAACACTTTAAAAGACAGTTGCACCCTACGATCACAGCGGCACTAGGGATCATAGCCAAGACGTGGAAGCAACCTATGTGTAAGAGGACGCATGAATGGATAAAGAAGACGGGTTATATACACACAATGCAATATTACTCAGCCATAAAGAAGGAGAAAATAACACCAGGTCCGGCCACAGGAAAGAAAGTAGAGATTATCATACAAAGGGAAGTAAGTGAGACAGGGAAAGACAAATATGATATCTCTTCTAGGTGGCTTCTGCAAATGGGTACACATGAACTTCTTTACCAAAGAAAAATAGCCTCCTAGAAAAGAGGCTTGATGTTATCCAGGTCAGCCTTCAGGATTTGTTGAGAAATAAAGTAGAATTTCTACTTTTTTGCTGGATGTGGGTGTTTGCTTCTCTGTGCTACTTCTGAAGCCTCTTCACAGAAAGACAGTGTCTACTTACTAAAGCTTTTAGCCTAAAGGGACATAAAATTACCAATGAAAAATTTCAGTTGGCTCAAACTCAGATTTGATACTTAGAGCATCTAACATTAGGAGAAGGCAAGCATCTAACATTAGGAGAAGGCAATGGCAACCCACTCCAGTACTCTTGCCTGGAAAATCCCATGGATGGAGAAGCCTGGTAGGCTGCAGTCCATGGGGTCACTAGGAGTTGGACACAACTGAGCGACTTCACTTTCACTTTTCACTTTCATGCATTGGAGAAGGAAATGGCAACCCACTCCAGTGTTCTTGCCTGGAGAGTCCCAGGGACGGGGGAGCCTGGTGGGCTGCCGTCTATGGGGTCGCACAGAGTTGGACACGACTGAAGAGACTTAGCAGCAGCAGCAGCGGCAGCAGCAGCAACATCTAACATTAGAACAAAGACAAAACCTAGATCCAGATAGATTTCATGGTGTCCTAAATTTTGCATAACCCCAAACTAAGCACTAACTGTGAGATTTTCTTGGGCTAGTTGGTTATTGCTGAAATTTGATTCCAAAATTCTCTCTTATGACTAAATTCTATACGTTTTACTCAAAAATAACAACCCCAACTCCATTTTATAAGAACAAAGTGACTTAGCTTTCAAGCACTTAAAAGAGAGTTTGATGAACATATCTGTCCTTGGGAATCCCAAGGATTAGATTTCCTTTTTTTTGTATGTGAAAAGCAAGTGATTTGCCCTTGGGACACTCACTGAAAAACATAGGGACCGGCATCAACCCACAAGTCATGAGAGCCAGCAGCTGGACCCTGTAGCACAGAGCTACTCTCCTTGCCTTAGAGCCATTATGGGCACTGCCCTTTTGGCTAGAGCCACAAAGAAAATTTTTGTGGGATATGTTTTAACCATTTTATACCTCTTTCAGTAAAATCTCTCCTGAGTTCTCATCATACTCAAGATTTCTCAGCCAGCCACCTCACCTCTTATGAAATCCTCTTAACTGTCTCTAACATAATTCTTTTACATCATAATAAACTTAACCCAGATACTTTGCTCCACACCATCACCAACAAAGTTTTATATGACTGTTTACTGCTGATGGACCATCTCCTCACTCCTTGTAATGATCTACAGGAAATTCCATTGAGTAACAATGACTTCTCATAGTTCACTGATGGTTCTTATTTAAAAGGTGACAGTGGCAAATACTGTGCTGGCTATGCTATTACAGCTCCTTTTGATGTGTTAAGGCCGCATTTTAACCTATGACTGCTTCAGTCCACTGTGCTAAATTAAATGCTATTACATGGATTTGTACTTTAGTCAAGGACAAAACTGCCAATATTATTCTGATAGCAGATATACTTTCAGAGTAGCTCATGATTTTGGAATGTTGTGGAAACAGGGCTTGCTTACTTTTTGTGGAAATAAAATTTATCTCTAAGTTCAGAAATTATTAAATATGTTACTTTTACCTTTCACTTTAGCTATTAAGATTTCTGGGCATTCTATGGATTTCTAATTTATATTCACTCAAAACTTTGATAAAGTTCCACATATTTTGGCATCTAGTATTACTTGTAAAAGTTTAAAAATTGTATTATTTTAGTGATCCTTAAACATTTTTAAAAATGAGACTTGAAACTTCTAATCCAATCTTGGGAATATAAAGAAATAGCTACACTGTTAAAAAAAGAAACCAGAAAATTAACATGTGATACAGTATTATTAACTAAAATACAGATATTGTTTAAATTTCACAAAATTTTATGCTAGTGTCCATTATTTGTTTTCATACCTTATTCAAGACTCCACATTGTATTTAACTGCACTGAGCAGCTTTAGCTGCATGGAACAATTTCTGGTAAATTCTCTTTTCATTTTTATTCTATTACAAATATTTTCTATTTCCACATATGGCTTAGTAGCTACCCCATCATTTAAAAGTAGACATTTAATTTCCAAATTCATGGGGTTTTAAAAATATCTCTGATGTTAATTTCTCATTTTGATAGTAATTTCTTATTTAAATGCTTTCTTCTCTCCAATTATCCTCTCTGTTTTTTTCAGTCTTCTAACTTTACTGAAGCTTTCAATGGCTAAAGTCAAAGATCTCTCTTGGTAGATACCACATTGCACCTGAAAATATGTGGGTTACTTTCAAACATCTTTTGATATTGATCTTTAACATAATTCCAAAGTGATAAGAAAACAGACTCTGTATGATTTCAATATCGTAAATCATCAAATTTTTGTGCCTGGTCTTATGTCCCTGGATATGTTCCAGTGTCTCCTAGTTTATAGTTTATGGGAACTTGAATAGAATTTGTATCCTACAGTTGTGTGAAAAATTGTTTAAATCTTAATTATGCTGAATTTGTTCATAGTGCTTTTCAGGTCTACTATATTTTTCTACTTCTCTGTCTATTTGTTCTATTAACTGTTGAGAGTTTGATATTGAAACTCCAAATAAAAATCTTAATTCCTCTACTTAAAAGTTGTAATATATATTGGAACTGTATGTAACCTTGTTCTGTATTTTTCAGTTTCCTGTGTGTTACTATATTTTCATAATTAAAAAAAGATTAAAAGATTTCAAGGCATTCTAAACTAGACTCTCTGGAAGCTAAGGAAAATCATCTTCCTGATATTTTTACAGGGAATCATGCCTTTAAAGAAACCAATAGCAGTAAAATCTCTGTCATGGTCCAAAGGGATATGTCCCCAAATGGTAATTTAGAAAGACTGCATAGGGAGGCCCAAAAATTGTCCTCAGAAAAAAGAAAAACAAGATTGAAAATTCAACAATTGTTGGGTTGATAAAAAGCTCTAGTTTCTCTGGAGTTCTACTAGAGACTCTGAAATTCCCACTCCTCTCCTCACCACTGTACGTGTACTAAACCACTTGTCTACTGAAAAACAATGGTAGCATTCACAAATCTATACTGGTGGGGGAATAAAACAAGGCTGCAGAAAGTCCCTCACCTTTCCCACTTTTCCAAAATACAACCCAGGGAAGCCTAATCATTCTGGACATTTTAAACTGTCTAAGGCTATGGTTTTTCCAGTGGTCATGTATGGATGTGAGAGTTAGACTATGAAGAAAGCTGAGGGCCAAAGAATTGATGCTTTTGAACTGTGGTGTTGGAGAAGACTCTTGAGAGTCCCTTGGACTGCAAGGAGATCCAACCAGTCCATCCTAAAGGAGATCAATCCTGAATATTCATTGGAAGGACTGATGCTGAAGCTGAAGCTTCAATACTTTGGCCACCTCATGCAAATAGTTGACTCATTGGAAAAGACTCTGATGCTGGGAGGGAGTGGGGGCAGGAGGAGAAGGGGACGACAGAGGATGAGATGGCTGGATGGCATCACTGACTCGATGGACGTGAGTCTGAATGAACTCCGAGAGTTGGTGATGGACAGGGAGGCCTGGCATGCTGCAATTCATGGGGTCACAAAGAGTCGGACACAACTGAGCGACTGAACTGAATAGACTATTCAAGATTTAGAAATGAATTCCATACACAGTCCTCTGTCTAATGAATAAAAATATGTTTTAGTCATGATCTGTATGTTTTCATGCTGAACTGAACTGATCTTATAGAGAGGTTACTGCCTATCCTGAGGCTAAAGTCCTTTTGGAAAAGATTATCCCTATTTGAGGAACTCCTCTCAAAGTTCATAGCAATCGAGGAACCTGTTTAACTGACCAGGTGCTTTAACAAGTCTGTGCTGTTGGCCAGTTTTACAACACTTTAACTGTGCTTACCACTAGCAGCATCAAGACTCAGAATTTGTAGAGGCCCTCCAAATACCTTGGCCAAGAGCATTGCTGTTTGTTCTTAAAAACTTCATATTCACTCTCTTTTGGAACTCAGAAATTCTCACCTTTAGTCAGAATGCCCAATGAACTTGTCTCCTGCTTCTTTTGACTGCAGTTGATAAAAGGAGAGAAACTTCAATATTGCAAATGCCTAATTCCTTCTATTAAAATTGCCTTGTTTGGTAGACAACAAAGATCTTAAGCATCACACCGTGCTACCTAGAAACTTTGTCTTTTGGAAAAGAACTCCCTGAAGTATTCTCTCCAGCTTTACTGGAAAGGCCGCTATTAAGTACTGTTAACCAACTCTTATGCTACCAAATTCCAAGGAATAGGTTCTTGGATTCATGTGACACTCTTAAAGAAAACACTAAACCCTTACTGGACCAGCACTGCCATGTGGTGCCTGAAAAAAAGATTTCTCAGAATCAAAGCATATGTCATGAGGAGACAGTTTTCCCAGGGTATTTGGACCAGGCTTGCTGGAAGTTTGTTGTCAAACTTTGACAATGACATAAAGCTTCAGATGATCTTCAGTGTCTATAATCTTGATAATATATGAAGTTTAGATAAAAAATGCCTGAGAGTTCTCCTTCCTTGTTACTTGAATGACCCTATTAGGTTCCCTATTTGTGCACTTCCCTCCCACATGAGACCCTAGAAGCAAGGGAAGGTACTCCTGATATTGAGGGACAAAAAGCCACTGAAACTAGAAAACCTAACTCTTGATCAGTGGTGCTTTCAGAGAAAGATCTTGATCAAAAGGGGGAAATGTAAAAAATTGGTAAACATAAATCCCAGTTGAGTGGAGTTTGGAGCTCAGAGGGGGAACTCTGATGCTTTGCAATGATAGCTGAGACCAAGAGGAGAATGGATCCTCTTCTTTTCTGGCAAGGACTCAGTCAGTGAACAATCCATGGATTGTTTACTAAAGCCCTTTCACCTTCCTTTTTCTCTCTAAGAAAGCATTCTCCTTCCCTTGCTATTAGGGGACTTGCATGCGGCTCACCATGGTTGCAGATCTTGAATTGCAATTAACAACTGATCCCAGAAAAAAATCCATCTTTCCTATAGATATATCTGTTAGTCTATTTGTTTAATATCAGCACAAGTACTGGGGTCAAAATTTTTCCATCAAATGAACTTTAAAAAAAAAAATGGACAAGGCCCATTGTGTTCTGGAAATGTTTCTCCCCCATTAGGATTTAGAGCAAATTAAACTGAATTATGGTGGAGAGGTCTGAGAGAATGTGGTCCACTGGAGAAGGGAATGGCAAATCACTTCAGTATTCTTGCCTTGAGAACCCCATGAACAGTATGAAAAGGCAAAATGATAGGATACTTAAAGAGGAACTCCCCAAATTGGTAAGGGCCCAATATGCTACTGGAGATCAGTGGAGAAATAACTCCAGAAAGAATGAAGGGATGGAGCCAAAGCAAAAATAACACCCAGTTGTGGATGTGCCTGGTGATAGAAACAAGGTCCAATGCTGTAAAGAGCAATATTGCATAGGAACCTGAAATGTTAGGTCCATAAATCAAGGCAAATTGGAAGTGGTCAAACAGGAGATGGCAAGAGTGAAATCAACATTCTAGGAATCAGCAAACTAAAATGGACTGGAATGGGTGAATTTAACTCAGATGACCATTATATCTACTACTGCGGGCAGGAATCCCTTAGGAGAAATGGAATAGCCATCATGGTCAACAAAAGAGTCTGAAATGCAGTACTTGGATGCAATCTCAAAAACGACAGAATGACCTATGTTTGTTTCCAAGGCAAACCATTCAATATCATGGTAATCCAAGTCTATGCCCCAACCAGTAATGCTGAAAAAGCTGAAGTTGAACGGTTCTATGAAGACCTACAAAACCTTTTAGACATAACACCCCAAAAAGATGTCCTTTTCATTATAGGGGACTGGACTGCAAAAGTAGGAAGTCAAGAGATACCTGGAGTTAATAGGCAAATTTGGCTTTGGAGTACAAAATGAAGCAAGTCAAAGGCTAATAGAGTTTTGGCAAGAGAACACACTGGTCATAGCAAACACTCTCTTCCAACAACACAAGAGAAGACTCTACACATGGACATCACCAGATGATCAACACCAAAATCAGATTGATTATATTCTTTGCAGCCAAAGATGGAGAAGCTCTATACAGTCAGCAAAAACAAGACCAGGAGCTGACTGTGGCTCAGATCATGAATTCCTTATTGCCAAATTCAGACCTAAATTTAAGAAAGTAGGGAAAACCACTAGACCATTCAGGTATGACCTAAATCAAATCCCTTATGATTATACAGTGGAAGTGAGAAATAGATTTAAGGGACTAGATCTGATAGGCAGAGTGCCTGATGAACTATGGACTGAGGTTCGTGACATTGTACAGGAGACAGGGATCAAGACCATCCCCGTGGAAAGAAATGCCAAAAAGCAAAATGGCTGTCTGAGTAGGCCTTACAAATAGCTGTGGAAAGAAGAGAAGTGAAAAGCAAAGGAGAAAAGGAAAGATATAAGCATCTGAATGCAGAGTTCCAAAGAATAGCAAGGAGAGATAAGAAAGCCTTCCTCAGTGATCAATGCAAAGAAATAGAGGAAAACAACAGAATGGAAAAGACTAGAGATCGCTTCGAGAAAATTAGAGATACCAAGGGAACATTTCATGCAAAGATGGGCTCGATAAAGGACAGAAATGGTATGGACCTAACAGAAGCAGAAGATATTAAGAAGAAGTGGCAAGAATACACAGAAGAACAGTACAAAAAAGATCTTCACGACCCAGATAATCACGATGGTGTGATCACTCACCTAGAGCCAGACATCCTGGAATGTGAAGTCAAGTGGGCCTTAGAAAGCATACTATGAACAAAGTTAGTGGAGGTGATGGAATCCCAGTTGAGCTCTTTCAAATCCTAAAAGATGATGCTGTGAAAGTGCTGCACTCAGTATGCCAGCACATATGGAAAACTCAGCAGTGGCCACAGGACTGGAAAAGGTCCGTTTTCATTCCAATCCCAAAGAAAGGCAATGCCAAAGAATGCTCAAACTACTGCAAAGTTGCACTCATCTCACACGCTAGTAAAGTAATGCTCAAAATTCTCCAAGCCAGGCTTCAGCATTATGTGAACTGTAAACTTCCAGATGTTCAAGCTGGTTTTAGAAAAGGCAGAGGAACCAGAGATCAAATTGCCAACATCCGCTGGATCATCGAAAAAGCGAGAGTTCCAGAAAAACCTCTATTTCTGCTTTATTGACTATGCCAAAGCCTTTGATGGTGTAGATCACAATAAACTGTGGAAAATTCTGAAAGAGATGGGAATACCAGACCACCTGACCTGCCTCTTGAGAAACCTGTATGCAGGTCAGGAAGCAAACCGTTAGAACTGGACACGGAACAACAGACTTGTTCCAAATAGGGAAAGGAGTACATCAAGGCTGTATATTGTCACCCTGTTTATTTAACTTCTGTGCAGAGTACATCATGAGAAATGCTGGGCTAGAAGAAGCACAAGCTGGAATCAAGATTCCAGGAGAAATATCAGTAACCTCAGATATGCAGATGACACCACCCTTATGGCAGAAAGTGAAGAGGAACTCAAAAGCCTCTTGATGAAAGTGAAAGAGGAGAGTGAAAAAGTTGGCTTAAAGCTCAACATTCAGAAAACTAAGATCATGGCATCTGGTCCCATCACTTCATGGGAAATAGATGGGGAAACAGTGTCAGACTTTTTTTTGTTGGGGGCTCCAAAATCACTGCAGATGTTGATTGCAGCCATGAAATTAAAAGACGCTTCCTCCGTGGAAGGAAAGTTATGACCAACCTAGATAGCATATTCAAAAGCAGAGACATTTTTTGTCAACAAAGGTCCGTCTAGTCAAGGCTATGGTTTTTCCAGTGGTCATGTATGGATGTGAGAGTTGGACTGTGAAGAAAGCTGAGCGCTGAAGAATTGATGGTTTTGAACTGTGGTGTTGGAGAAGACTCTTGAGAGTCCCTTGGACTGCAAGGAGATCCAACCTGTCCATTCTAAAGGAGATCAGTCCTGGGTGTTCATTGGAAGGACTGATGCTGAAGCTGAATCTCCAATACTTTGACCACTTCATGCAAAGAGTTGACTCATTGGAAAAGACTCTGATGCTGGGAGGGATTGGGGGCAGGAGGAGAAGGGGATGACAGAGGATGAGATGGCTGGATGGGATCACCGACTTGATGGACATGAGTCTGGGTGAACTCCAGGAGTTGGTGATGGACAGGGAGGCCTAGCGTGCTGCGATTCATGGGGTCGCAAAGAGTCAGACACGACTGAGTGACTGAACTTAACTGAAACTGAATTTTTTTTTAATTATCAGATTAGCTACTTGAAATCTTAAAAGTGACACCTATAAGCTGAGTTGGACCTATTAAATATACAAATTAAGGACCTTTAAAGATATTAAGCCTGAGACGCCATGAAAAACTCCAATTTACTGTTCATTTTGTTCTATTTCAAACATCTATATCTGAACATCAAATAAAATCAGGCATTTTAGAAGAAAGTTTTTCTTGAGTTGTTATGGATCTGAAAATAAATCTCTTTAAAACTATGTTTAAAGATACAATGAAATCTGTGTATTCAATCAAAATGACTTTATAAATAAAAATACTAATTAATTTGTGAACTTTCTTCTTAAAAACTTAATCACTTTTTTTGTGGGAAGACCGCTAAGAAAAGTTTTTGTAATATAATACAATTTCTTGGTAACTTAAGTAATTTTTCAGAAAAGCACTGTGGAAAATGTATTAGTAAAATCTCTTTCAGTTTATTAAAAAATATGAGTGTGTTTTCCATCAAAGTTTCCCACTTTCACCAATATTCATTTGTAAATCTTGTTTCTCTGTACTTTTACCTATGAAAATATAACAGTGCAATAAGTTTAATGAGAATTGAAAATATCAAAACAAGCAACTGACTCAAATTTGTAACTCATCTGTTTTCTGATTTGAGTAAAAATAAAGCATTGAATATTAATGTTTCTTTTTATAATTATCATTGCTCTGTGTCTAGATTTTTCTGAAATTTTAGATAGCATTTAAGAACAAGTTTTTTGACTATTTGTTGCTAAGTCGCTTCAGTTGTGTCCGACTCTGTGCGACCCCATAGACGGCAGCCCACCAGGCTCCCCCGTCCCTGGGATTCTCCAAGGCAAGAACACTGGAGTGGGTTGCCATTTCCTTCTCCAATGCATGGAAGTGAAAAGCGAAAGTGAAGTCACTCAGTCATGTCTGACTCTTAGCGACCCCATGGACTGCAGCCTACTAGGCTCCTCCGCCCATGGGATTTTCCAGGCAAGAGTACTGGAGTGGGGTGCCATTTTTGACTATACTAAGGTATTATTTTTAAAATAAGAGGGACTTCCTTGGTGGTCCAGTGGTTAAGACTTATCTTCCAAAGCAAGGGGTATGTATTTGATCCCTAATTGGGGAGAAAAGATCCCATATGCCTTGTGGCCATAAAACCAAAACATAAAACAGAAGCAATATTGTTGCAAATTCAATAAAAACTTAAAAAATAGTCCATATAAAAAATGTTTTAAAAAAGTGAAAAATAAAATGACATAAAAAAGTATCACTTTTGAACTCAAATTCTTCATGCTTCACTTGCTACTGAGAATAAAGTTATTTACAACAGAATCCCAAATCTGGAGATGCTCTAAGCCACTGTACACTTGGCATGCAGAAAATTTTGTGTTTCTTTTTTGGAGCCCTCTCCATTACTCAGGATTCATTCTACCTGCATTTCCTGAGAGGGGATAAGCATGAGAATCTGCCTGAAGATCTTTACTTCCTCTGTTTTGATATCCATGGCTTTTGCTACTCTCCTGGGGTGATCCCCTGGAGAAGGAAATGGCAACCCACTCCAGTATTCATGCTTGGAAAATCCCATGGACCGAGGAGCCTGGTGGGCTACAGTCTATGGGGTCACAAAGAGTTGGACATGACTAAGCGACTTTGTGTGTGGGGTGACCCCCAACTCCTCTGGCTTCCTGCCCTCTTGCTGTGTCCTCCAGCAACTTTCTCTCAGTCTTGTAGCTCCTGCTTTTCTTCCATCAGCTGTTAGGTATGTTTCTTACAGCAGAGCTGGCGGACACAGCTCTTTCCTTCAAAATACAGTCATCATAGCGCTGCCTTCGAGAGCGCAGATCCGGCGTTCCACCAAAATACAGTCATCTCCTTCCCAGAGCATGCAGAGCTGGTGGGACTGGGGTAAGACAGGATGAGTTGAGACAGGGCCACTGAGGGAGCAGGCTGCACAGGATGTTGGAAGCACAGTCCAGCTTGGTACCAGAAATGAATCCCCTTCTTCCCCTGCCCTCACAATATTTCTGTCTTGTGTCTCACACCGGCCACTTCATACTGTAATTTTCCCTTCCTTCCTTCCATCTGTTTTTCCGTCCTTCAATATATTCTAAGCACTTATGTGCCAGGCATTATGCAGAACCTTTCACAGATAAATAAAAATGCTATTACAGTAAATTGTTCTCAATCTAAACATAGCTGCATCCCAGTTAGAATAGATTTCATGCTCTTTTCCATAAGATTTCTGTGTCATACAGAAGTATTAAACACACTGTGAATTTTGGGAAGAGGAAGCCTCTTATTCTCTCAACAAATCGCAGCAAATTCCCTTTTCAGTCCCAATGGAATTGGAAAACAAGGACACAAACCTTTCAAATGGAGGGATGTGTCTCAGAAAATCTTCCAATATATTTGAAACACACACAGAACCTTTTATTTCAGGGAACCAGCCCATACTAAAGGAAATAAGTCCTGAATATTCATTGGAAGGACTGATGCTGAAGCTGAAACTCCAATACTTTGGCCACCAGATGCGAAGAACTGACTCATTTGAAAAGACCCTGATGCTGGGGAAGGTTGAAGAAGGGAGGAGAAGGGGACGACAGAGGATGAGATGATTGGATGCCATCACTGACTCAATGGACATGCGTTTGAATAAGCTCCGGGAACTGTTGATGGATAGGGAAGCCTGGTGTGCTTCAGTCCATGGGGTCGCAAAGAGTGGGACATGACTGAGCTACTGAACTGAACTGAACTGAACCCATTCGTGCTGTGCCCACCAAAGATCTCTAGGGGGCAGTGTTGTCCAATGCTGCAGCTCTCAGGGATGTTACACATTCAAAACCTCAGGATGATTTTTATGGATTGGTTTCTCTCAATTTGGCTAATGAACCGTTTCTAGGGAAAAGGTCACCAGAGGAGAAAGCAAGTTGTGTCATTTTATCATTCCCTCTTTGTCCCGCTTTTCTGGCAGATGATAAATGGAAAGAGAGACTTCGGGACACAGAGTTCTACTTACTTCGGGGAGTGGAGGGAGAGGAGCATTTAGGACTGATGGCAGAGTATTGAATTCAGAGATTTTTTTTTCTTTTTTCTTTTTTTTTGCTGTTGTTGTCAAGTCTCCTTGGGGATGCCAGAGGAGGAGGGTCAGCATTTCTGATGTTGGTTGAGAGAATGGCTGGCTTCTCTTTCCTAGTTTTTAGGGTGAGTTTAGAGCATTTCTTGACTTAGAAAGGTGCTTAGGTGTCTGTGTTTCCCATGAGGTATCCGTGAGTCCACTCTGAGGAAAAGGGACCAGTTAGAGGGAATGAGGGTCCTGAGCAGAACCATACCAGGTTCACTGCTGAGACCCTGCACAGAAAAACCTGACCCCTGTGGTGATCTCTGTGGCAGTTCAAACACAATGGGGCATCATCAGACCATTATTATAATATGGATGTTGTAGATGACAAAAACTTGGTTGATACTGTATTATTTAAGAACTCCTAGAAGTTTTTGGAAACTTAAAGTATGGGCAACTTATGGACTCATAAGTCAAGAGTTTTCATTCAGTTTATTTAACTAAATAAATATTGGATTGTGTTGGCATTTGCGTGCTAAGTGGCTTCAGATGATTCCACTCTTTGCGATCCTGTGGACTCTTTGTGATCCAGCCTCCTTTGTCCATGGATTCTCCAAGCAAGAATACTGGAGTGAGTTGCCATTTCCTAGTCCGGGGCATCTTCCTGGTCCAGGGATTGAACCTGGGTCTGCTTCATTGCAGGCAGATTCTTTACTGTCTGAGCCACCAGGGAAGCCCATGTTGGCTTAAAATAGCTGTGCAAATATAAGGATAGATTGTGTATATGATGAAGTTATCTCAAAGAGAATGGCCATTTAGAACACACAGAAAACCTGCTGGTTAGCAAAGAAAGTGATTTCCAAAGTGAATGTGGAAGTTTCTAAAATAACTGTAATGCTTAATATGTAGAATTTTTTGAGGGTGAAATTAAATGAAATAATGTATGAAGATATCCTTTGCTAATTATAAAGCACTATTAGAAATACAAGGAGCTCATTGCTATTTTTAAGTACTATTCTAACTTTTTAAATTGGTGTATAGTTGATTTACACTATTGTTTTAGCTTCAGATGTACAGCACAGTGATTCAGCCATACATTTACATATATGTGCATATATATGTACATATATATATATTCTTTTCCAGATTCTTTTCCATTATAGTTTATTACAGGATATTTGAGCAGAGTTTCCTGTGCTATGCAGTAGATTTTTTTGTGCATCTATTTTATACATAGTAGTGTATACAGATATTCATTCCAAGCTCCTAATTTATTCCTCTCCCCTCCTAAAATTTTCTTTATGAACTCCTAACCTAAACAGCACATAGTGGCTGTTCAAAAATGTATTTATTTGAATACGTCTATGTAACTTGAGATTTTTGTTTGCAGCAATAGCCTCTAATAATTATAACCATCAATGGAAAATATGATTTGATATATATTTACTTTACATTTGACTTTACATAAAGGAGCAAGTACTTAATAGCAGAACAAATTCATGACTGAAAGCTATGTTTACTCTTGAGGTGTAAAGTACTTCATGTCTCTCAAGTCCTTTTTTTCCCCTTTAAAACTTTTCATTAAAATCAGACAATCAAGGATTTCCCTGGTGGTCCAGTAGCTAAGTCTCCATGTTCCCAATTCAAGGAACCTGGGTTCAATCCCTGGTCCGGGAAGTAGATCTCACGTGCAGCAACTAAAGATCCTCCACATGGCAGCTAAGACCTGGTGCAGCCAAATAAACATTACAAAAGAAAAAAATCAGAGAATCAGTTTTACAAATTATTCTGGTTATCATTTTCACTGGTGCAAATTTTCTACTAGATAAAAATAATCCTTAAATGTGTTTATTACTACAGTTTGGAAGAATGTTAAAAAAACATAAAAAATGGGCAACAACTTGAAATTTTAAATAATAAATCATCAGATATTCAAGGCAGCAGATACAAGAAGCAGCTTAATAAATAAAAAAATTGTACTAAGAATTATATATAAATAGAATCTAACAGTATGCTATATTAAGAGACTTTGGTTATATATGTCAATCACAAGTTATTTGTTGGTTAAGTTGCTAATATATGATCATTGTCATTTATGCTTGATTAATAACCCCTGAACCTTTTTCTTTTTAGCTGATTTTATCTGCAGCTTCAGATTCTCTTCTGCAAAATACAAATATTAACTCAAAAGCAGTGGTTGCTTTATTTTTGAGGGGAAGGGCTCAGGAAATTTGTTAGGTAAATTACCACATGGATTTTTCAAGTGCTCAGATACATTAGGAAGCTATGTGTGTTATTCTAATCTTATCTTGAAAATACCAGATCTGTTTTTTAAAATTTTAATTTATTACTTATTTTTGGCTGAGCTGGCGTTTTGTTGTTGCACACAGGCTTTTCTCTGGTTGCAGCAAGCCGGGGCTGTTCGTTGCGGTAGATGGACTTGTCACTGTGGGGCTTCTCTTGTGCAGCGTGGACTCTAGGGCTGGTGGGCTGCAGTAGTTGTGGTGCACCAGCTTAGTTGCCCCGTGGCAGGTGGTATCTTCCTGGACTAGACATTGAAACCTCACCCCCTGCATTGAAGTATATTTACAGCATAGTTCAGAAACTACTGCATCATTTATATGAAAGTAAATAGGGGTTTAAGGAAGTATTTTTAAGAGATAAAAACTGACATGAAAGATTGCAAAAGCAAATTCTCTACGAGGTCAAGGAGGTGGTGGGAAAGTCATTAAATAACAAAAGTCGCTAGAAATAAGATATGTAATAAAGGACAAAATGATAAGTGCAAATAAAGCTGCTACACAAACAGCGAGAAACCAGTTTGGGATGTGGTGGCTGAGGGTGGGCTTGTGCTGGCTTTGACACACAAGTACGGAGAAGAGGGACACAAAGATTATGCATTAAGGCTCAAAAAAGGAAAAGAAATGCTAAAAAACAGGCACTCATTATTTTTAAGAGTAAGTGAAAGATTCCTCTTCTGTGAAGCAGTGAAAAGTGTGTGGTATGTAAACTGAATCAGGCTTGCATGCCTGACAGAACAAAAATTCCTATTCCTTAAAAAATATGAAGCTGCACTTCTTCTAGAGGGACGAAGTAAACATGTTTTTCCTGATTTCTCCCATTAAGTAAAACTAAACCCTGTTCATTTATATGTAAGACAAACCTCAGAAGACTTTGAAAGGTGGAGAGAAGAAGGTAGCCCAGCTAAGAACCTCAGGATGCCGGAACAGCAGGGCCATAAGTGGCTCGTGCTTGCTTTTTGCCTCATTAACCCAGACTGGTCATAGCAAACACCCTAGCAAACACTGTCTTCCAACAACACAAGAGAAGACGGTACACATGGACATCACCAGATGGTCAACAATGAAATCAGATTGATTACATTCTTTGCAGCCAAAGATGGAGAAGCTCTATACAGTCAGCAAAAACAAGACCAGGAGCTGACTGTGACTCAGATCATGAACTCCTTATTGCCAAATTCAGACTGAAATTGAAGAAAGTAGGGAAAACCACTAGACCACTCAGGTATGACCTAAATCAAATCCCTTATGATTATACAGTGGAAGTAGAAATAGATTTAAGGGACTAGATCTGATAGAGTGCCTGATGAACTATGGAATGAGGTTCGTGACATTGTACAGGACACAGGGATCAAGACCATCCCCATGGAAAAGAAATGCCAAAAAGCAAAATGGCTGTCTGAGGAGGCCTTACAAATAGCTGTGGAAAGGAGAGAAATGAAAAGCAAAGGAGAAAAGGAAAGATATAAGCATCTGAATGCAGAGTTCCAAAGAAGAGCAAGGAGACATAAGAAAGCCTTCCTCAGTGATCAATGCAAAGAAATAGAGGAAAACAACAGAATGGGAAAGACTAGAGATCTCTTCAAGAAAATTAGAGATACCAAGGGAACATGCAAAGTTGGGCTCAATAAAGGACAGAAATGGTATGGACCTAACAGAAGCAGAAGATATTAAGAAGAGGTGGAAAGAATACACGGAAGAACTGTACAAAAAAGAGCTTCACGACCCAGATAATCACGATGGTGTGATCACTCACCTAGAGCCAGACATCCTGGAATGTGAAGTCAAGTGGGCCTTAGAAAGCATACTATGAACAAAGCTAGTGGAGGTGATGGAATTCCAGTTGAGCTCTTTCAAATCCTGAAAGATGATGCTGTGAAAGTGCTGCACTCAATATGCCAGCAAATTTGGAAAACTCAACAGTGGCCACAGGACTGGAAAAGGTCATTTTTCATTCCAATCCCAAAGAAAGGCAATGCCAAAGAATGCTCAAACTACCGCACAATTGCACTCATCTCACATGCTAGTGAAGTAATGCTCAAAATTCTCCAAGCCAGGCTTCAGCAATACGTGAACCATGAACTTTCTGATGTTCAAGCTGGTTTTAGAAAAGGCAGAGGAACCAGAGATCAAATTGCCAACATCCTCTGGATCATCAAAAAAGCAAGAGAGTTCCAGAAAAATATCTATTTCTGCTTTACTGACTATGCCAAAGCCTTGACTGTGTTGGATCACAATAAACTGTGGCAAATTCTGAAAGAGATGGGAATACCAGACCATCTGACCTGCCTCTTGAGAAATTTGTATGCACATCAGGAAGCAACCATTAGAACTGGACATGAAACAACAGACTGGTTCCAAATAGGAAAAGGAGTACGTCAAGGCTGTATATTGGCACCCTGCTTATTTAACTTCTATGCAGAGTACATCATGAGAAACGCTGGGTTGGAAGAAGCTCAAGCTGGAATCAAGATTGCCCGGAGAAATATCAATACCCTCAGATATGCAGATGACACCACCCTTATGGCAGAAAGTAAAGAGGAACTAAAAAGCCTTTGATGAAAGTGAGAGTGTAAAAGTTGGCTTAAAACTCAACATTCAGAAAACAAAGATCATGGCATCCGGTCCCATCACTTCATGGGAAATAAATGGGGGAACAGTGTCAGACTTTATTTTTTTGGGCTCCAAAATCACTGCAGATGGTGACTGCAGCCATGAAAGTAAAAGACACTTACTCCTTGGAAGGAAAGTTATGACCAACCTAGATAACATATTGAAAAGCAGAGACATTACTTTGCCAACAAAGTTCCGTCTAGTGAAGGCTATGGTTTTCCCAGTGGTCATGTATGGATGTGAGAGTTGGACTGTGAAGAAAGCTGAGTGCCGAAGAATTGATGGTTTTGAACTGTGGTGTTGGAGAAGACTCTTGAGAGTCCCTTGGACTGCAAGGAGATCCAACCAGTCATTGGAAAGGAGCCTGATGCTGGGAGGGATTGGGAGCAGGAGGAAAAGGGGATGACAGAGGATGAGATGGCTGGATGACATCACCGACTCGATGGACGTGAGTTTGAGTGAATTCCGGGAGTTGGTGATGGACAGGGAGGCCTGGCGTGTTGCAATTCATGGGGTCCAGAGTCTGACACGACTGAGCGACTGAATTGAACTGAACTGAACTGAACCCAGACTTAAAGCTGAGTAAACCAGCCCCAGAAACACCAACAGACAAATGAATAAATAGATAAACCTCCATAGAGAAGCTTGCTCTCTCCAGCCAGAAGACCAGGAAAGGAGAAGTTTTGAAGACAGAAAACGTTCAGCCAATCACACACAGGAAAGGTATGACTCCACCCTCATTCACACCCATAAAGGCCAAGTGGGAAGCCCAACTGTCTACCCCAGCCAGACCTTGAGGAAGAGCCCATCTACCTCCCAGGGTAACGTCAGAGAGCTTGGGAGGGACCTGGGGCTTTGATCTCACTGGGTGGTAAGGGGTCCACATGGTGCTGGCAGTGTTGATGTTAGTGGTGCTAGTGGAGTTGTTAGCAGAGGGCAAACAGGAGCCATAGCAGAGCCCTCTTATCAGTCCCATCCGAGTCGCACTGGAAACCCAGTGAGTGGGAAGCAGGCCCTCAACCCTGCCTTGCAGTCTAGGACCCTTCTCCAACTTGACAGCCAATGGGGCCTGCAGGAAAACCTGGATTCTGGGCCATTTATCCCAGAGCAGTGAAGATATGTAGTCACCCCAAAACCTTTACACAAATATTTCTAGTGGCTTTATTTAAAGTAGCTAATAAACTGGAAACAATCCAGGTGAGTGGCTAAACAAAGTAGTACATCCATATGTTAGAATATTATCCTGCAGTAAAAACCAAAGAACTATTGATACATGGAGCAGCCTGGATGAATCTCCAGAGGTTTACTTTGAGTGAAAAGTAGCAAATCCCAAAAGGACTGGTTGTATTCTCATTTAAATCTCACTCTTGAAATGACAAAACTACATAAATGGAGAACAAATGAGTGGTTATCAGATGTTAGGGAGAGTGTATTTTGCTACTAAGGGCAACATGAGAGATCCCCCTGGTGAGTACCTTGACTGAATCAACAGCAATATGCTGTTAGTGATATGGCTTTGCTTTGTATTTTTGCATTACCATAGTTTTCCTGTTAGTGGACATTTGATGAAGGCCACATGGGATTTCTCTGAATTATTTCTTGCAATTCCATGTGAGTCTACAACTATTTCAAAATTAACATAGTTTTAAAAATGTGTGAGATTAACAGATACAAACTGTTATATATAGAATGGATAAACAAGAAAGTCCTATGTGTAGCACAGGAAACTATATTCAATATCCTGGGATAAACCATAATGGAAAAGAATATGAATATATATATATATTTTTTTCACCTTACTGTACAGCAGAAATTAACACAGCATTGTAAATAAACTATATTTCAATAAAATCTTTTAAAAAACAGGGACTTCCCTGACTGTCCAGTGGTTGAGACTTCCAATGCAGGGGGTGCAAGTATGATCCCAGGTTGGGGAACTTAGATCCCACATGCCTCATGGCTGAAAAACAAAAACATAAAAAACAGAAGCAATATTGTAACAAATTCAACAAAGATTTAAAAATGGTCCATATTAAAAAAATCTTTAAAAAATGTGGAGCTAATTAGGTGATTTTTCTGTTTTTCAAAAAGTGAAATGAAGTTGCTCAGTCGTGTCTGACTCTTTGTGACCCCATGGACTTTACAGTCCATGGAATTCTCCAGGCCAGAATACTGGAGTGGATAGCCTTTCCCTTCTACAGGGGATCTTCCCAACCCAGGTATCGAACACAGGTCTCCTGCATTGCAGGAGGATTATTTACCAGCTGAGCCACAAAAAGTAGCAACATAAAAATGGATTAGAAGCAAAAACCTGAAGGAAGAGGACCAAATAGGAGACCAAAATTAATTTATCAACAATTAGTCCCTTCTCCTGGAGGAAAACAACTCATTATACATATTTCAGTATTGATGGCATCACCATCATAGTGTTTCATAAGAAGAGTTGATGGTGTTAGTGACACAGGGTTGCAGCTACTACATCCCAAGCTACCTCTGTCCTTTACCAAAAAGAGCTCAATCTCCTAAATAGTCCTGTGCTCTGTGATGCTCAAAGGCCAGAGGAATGGGAACACTGGTTAAAACACACAGACCATATTTAGCTCTAGGTCCTTTTATTTATTGTAGCAAGGGCAGATATGGAATAGTCATTAGATTTTACCATAAATATATCCTTTTTAACCAATAGGAAGTATATATGAAGTATCAGTATGTCCAGTGACACAAAAGTACTTTAAGCATTATAGTCTTCATCTAATCTTAAAATGTGCCAAGATGGTTGATGTTTGGCTAGTTATCTGTGAATTAAAGGAAGAGATAGGGAAGATGTGAGAAAGGTTTGTGATACTTCTGTTACATAGTATATTTCAGGTATACATGTATAATTTATATTTGAAAGACAAGTTGGTTTGCTGTTTGCCTGTGTTAGCAACATTCTTATAGTGTGTGACATGTGAGTCATTGACCCAAAGGATTGGCATACATGAAGGTTTAATAATACCAGGTTACATATATTTTATTTGGACATAATACCTGCACATGAGAATAATGTAGTTTTCAATTTTACTTAATGGTACTGAGTGGAACATGCAGCATCGAATGCAGGAGATGTGCCATTTCATCGCTGATGTTCAGAAGTTCTCAAGGAGACCAAGTAGAGAATAGAGAAACAAAAATAAATAAAATAAAGTACTGTTAGCCCTGGTAACTTAAGAAAAACACTATCAAACTTCTGCATTCTTCCTTCTCCAATCCCTTTTCAAGTGCAAATATTTTTGGTTTATTTTAAAAATCAATTTATTTTTATTTGCATTACAAATTGATGACACATTTCGTACAGCATTGAATTTTTTTTTCATATGACATTTTGTGGCATATCCAATCCCATCTTCCTTATCCATGCTCATGTTATTTCTGTGCAGAGAGCTGACTGTGGAGTCCAGTTGTGCTTGTTGAGATGTGAGGAGAGGTTACTGGAGACTGTGGGGAAGACATACTCTGATTCTGTGCTCAGAGTCAAGCACAAAGGAAGAAAATCTTTTGCCAAGCTTACTGTCTTCCCTTCTGCATTGGCACTTGATTTTGATGCCTATAGCATATTCAAAAGCAGAGACATTACTTTGCCAACAAAGGTTCGTCTAGTCAAGGCTATGGTTTTTCCTGTGGTCATGTATGGATATGAGAGTTGGACTGTGAAGAAGGCTGAGCGCCGAAGAATTGATGCCTTTGAACTGTGGTGTTGGAGAAGACTCTTGAGAGTCCCTTGGACTGCAAGGAGATCCAACCAGTCCATTGTGAAGGAGATCAGCCCTGGGATTTCTTTGGAAGGAATGATGCTAAAGCTGAAACTCCAGTACTTTGGCCACATCATGCGAAGAGTTGACTCGTTGGAAAAGACTCTGATGCTGGGAAGGATTGAGGGCAGGAGGAGAAGGGGATAACAGAGGATGAGATGGCTGGATGGCATCACTGACTCGATGGACGTGAGTCTGGGTGAACTCCGGGAGTTGGTGATGGACAGGGAGACCTGGCGTGCTGTGATTCATGGGGTTGCAAAGAGTCTGACATGACTGAGCGACTGAACTGAACTGAACTGTAGAAGCCAAATTGGGATCATAAGGTGATAAGTCAGAAAACGAACAGTCAATGGGATGTATGTAACAGAGCATAAAAACGGAGAGCCTGGCTTCTGGATGTCTTTGCTGAGCAGCTGAACCAGAGCCAGCCAGCAGCCACCTACCTTGGACAACTCATTACATGGCAAAAGTAAATCACAATCTGTTGAAGTCACTAGTAATAAGGTATCCGTTATGTATTAGGTATCTACACACTTGAAGCAAGTGTGACCTGAGTATGATTATCCACATTACTGGATAATTTTCACATAGGTAAGCTTAAATGGTATGGAATATTTCAGAGCAGATTCACCACAGCTTTTTTTTGTTTGTTTGTTTTTGGTTTATCTGCTTTTAGTGTACTGGAGGTCTTTATATTTTATAGAAAAGAGGGAACACCTCTGTGCATTACTGGTTTCCTGGCCTTAAATCTTTAGGTAACATCACTGACCGCACAATTGCACTCATCTCACACGCTAGTAAAGTAATGCTCAAAATTCTCCAAGCCAGGCTTCAGCAATACGTGAACTGTGAACTTCCTGATGTTCAAGCTGGTTTTAGAAAAGGCAGAGGAACCAGAGATCAAATTGCCAACATCCTCTGGATCATGAAAAAAGCAAGAAAGTTCCAGAAAAACATCTATTTCTGCTTTATTGACTATGCCAAAGCCTTTGACTTTGATCATAATAAACTGTGGAAAATTCTGAAAGAGATGGGAATACCAGACCACCTGACCTGCCTCTTGAGAAATTTGTATGCAGGTCAGGAAGCAACAGTTAGAACTGGACATGAAACAACAGACTGGTTGCAAACAGAAAAAGGAGTATGTCAAGGCTGTATATTGTCACCCTGCTTATTTAACTTCTATGCAGAGTATATCATGAGAAACGCTGGGCTGGAAGAAGCTCAAGCTGGAATCAAGATTGCCGGGAGAAATATCAATAACCTCAGATATGCAGATGACACCACCCTTATGGCAGAAAGTGAAGAGGAACTCAAAAGCCTCTTGATGAAAGTGAAAGAGGAGAGTGAAAAAGTTGGCTTAAAGCTCAACATTCAGAAAACGAAGATAATGGCATCGGGTCCCATCACTTCATGGGAATTAGATGGGGAAACAGTGGAAACAGTGTCAGACTTTATTTTTGGGGGCTCCAAAATCACTGCAGATGGTGACTGCAGCCATGGAAGTAAAAGACACTTACTCCTTGGAAGGAAAGTTATGACCGACCTAGATAGCATATTGAAAAACAGAGACATTACTTTGCCAACAAAGGTTCGTCTAGTCAAGGCTATGGTTTTTCCTGTGGTCATGTATGGATGTGAGAGTTGGACTGTGAAGAAAGCTGAACTCTGAAGAACTGATGGTTTTGAATGGTGGTGTTGGAGAAGACTCTTGAGAGTCCCTTGGACTGCAAGGAGATCCAACCAGTCCATTCTTAAGGAGATCAGTCCTGGGATTTCTTTGGAAGGAATGATGCTAAAGCTGAAACTTCAGTACTTTGAACACCTCATGTGAAGAGTTGACTCATTGGAAAAGACTCTGATGCTGGGAGGGACTGGGGGCAGGAGGAGAAGGGGACGACAGAGGATGAGATGGCTGGATGGCATCACTGACTTGATGAACGTGAGTCTAAGTGAGCTTCGGGAGATGGTGATGGACAGGGAGGCCTGGCGTGCTGTGATTCATGGGGTCACAAAGAGTCGGACATGACTGAACGACTGAACTGAACTGACTGAACATCACTGAATTTGCTAGTGTAAGAATTTGTGGTGTAATTTGCTAGTGTAGGGCTTTCCATACATTTAAGGTAGATAGTTTTATTCAGTATTACTGAAGAAAAAATAAACACTTTCAGGGTTATTAAATAATTTGCTTAAGTCCACAAAGAATATCCAGGACTTAAAGCCAAGCTTTCAGGTTCTGATTGTTTCATCTTTCCATAACATGTACCCCTCTACAGTAAGTCCTAGGGAGTAGCTCATGGAGACACTCAGCTACAGGAGATGTTAAACATGAAATGCTCTTAAAACTTTCCACTTTTCTGTAACTGTGTTTCTCTTTTGCTTATCTCTTAGCCTCCATCTGTCAAACATTTTCTGCTAAGGTCTCCAGGGGATCCAGCCAAGACCTCACTGCTCAGGGTCATCTGATAGATTGCATCTCTCAGAGTATTCATCTTTGGCAGTAGTTAAACTCTGACCACAGAACTCTAGACCACAGGTCTCTGAAATCATTTGAAGGGATCCATGAGATCAAAACTATTTCTATAGCTTATTTGCCTTTTTCACTATGGTTTATCTACAGTGATGGTGTAAAAGCAGTGATAGGTAAACTGACATCTTAGTACAAAGCAAAGCATTGACACCAACATATATTAGTATTCACTGTACATTTTAGTGCCACAAGTTAACTGTTTTTTTTAGAAAAGGTCGGCTTCATTTAAGAGTGTCCTTGATGAAGCAATAAACATTTGATTAAATTTCAATCCTCGAGGGCAAGTTTTTTTTTTTTTTTTTCCTAACATTCTGGATGACAAAATGGCAAGGTCCCATAAAAAACTGCCTGCATACCAAAGTAGAATGATTTTCTTTAGAAAAAGCCCTTGTGTGATTAAGTTGTAAGCTGAACTAGCTGCTTCTTTATTAGTAACACATTTTTACCTGGCAGAATACCTGTCAGAATAACTGACAAACTCTGGCTATTCACACTTGGGTGTTTGACAGATATTTTTGTGAAAATGAGTCAAGTGAACTAAACAGTATTGTTGTCAATGATAAAGATTTTAAGCAAAAACTAGAGTTTTTGAAAACTCAGAACCTGAGAGCTTGGCATCCTCTTAATTGTTAAAGACTTTTCTGATGAGATTGATGATGATATTAGTGACCATGATGTTCTGATATTGTATATTGAATTTGGAAGATCCTTATAAGTTAGCAACCAGTGTTTTTCAAATGATCAGTACATATATTGAATTATGAAATAAAGCAAAAGAGAAGATCCATTCAAATTACAACGTAAAACAATGGATTTTAATGGATCAGAATACAAAAGTTACTAATATGACAAACTCCATATTGCAGTGGCCTTTAAAAAATGCAGGTTGCTAAGTTTTGGCATAGTATCAAAAAGAATATCCACAATTATCTGAAAGGACTATTAAAATACTCTGTTTCTTTCCAACTAAACCTGAGAGAGGTCAGATTCTCTTCAAGTGCTTCAACTAAACAGCACATTAAAATAGATGGAGTACAGAAGTAAATATGAGAACACGGCTATAATCAGATCAGTCAGACACTGAAGACATTTATGAAATGTAAAGCAATTCCACACTTCTCAGCAATGTTTTGTTTGGAAAATGTATTTTTCATAAAATATGTTATTTGTCAATACTTACCATGTTTGTTATTATTTAAAACACATTAAGAAATATTTTTCATGGCTGGCTGCATGAAATTAAAAGATGCTTGCTCCTTGGAAGAAAAGTTATGATCAACCTAGACAGCATATTAAAAGGCAGAGACATTACTTTGCCAACAAAGGTCCGTCTAATCAACGCTATGTTTTTTCCAGTAGTCACGTATGGATGTGAGAGTTGGACTATAAAGAAAGCTGAGCACTGAAGAATTGATGTTTTTGAACTGTGGTGTTAGGGAAGACTCTTGAGAGTCCCTGGACTGCAAGGAGATCCAACCAGTCCATCCCAAAGGAAATCAGTCCTGAATATTCATTGGAAGGACTGATGCTGAAGTTGAAACTCCAGTACTTTGGCCACCTGATGCGAAGTACTGACTCATTTGAAAAGATCCTGATGCTGAAAAAGATTGATTGCAGGAGGAGAAGGGGATGACAGGATGAAATGGTTGGATGGCATCACTGACTCAATGGACATGAGTTTGAGTAAACTCTGGGAGTTGGCAATGGACAGGGAGGCCTGGCATGCTGCAGTCCATGGGATCTCAAAGAGTCAGACATGGCTGAGCGACTAAACTGAACTAAACTGAAGAAATATTTTTAAATTACCTCATTTTTAATTTCTAACATTGTCTCTGTGTATACCCTACATAAACAAAAGTCTTTGGGTTTCTCAAAATTTTTTAAGAGTATAAAAGATTTCTGAGATCAAAATCTTAAAAAACTTGGTCTAGTATATTTGTTCTCCAGGTAACTTGTGTTTTTACTGCCTCCTTTTACTTTTTTTAATCCAAAGTAGAGAATTTTAGCAGTCTTTCAGATATGACTGTGAACACAAGGGAAGTAGTTTTTATTAAAGAATGTTTTAATGCCTCACTGAAGCATCTTTTTCTGCAGAAGCATAAAATCATCCTTTGGAACAGGGCCTTCCTCATCCTCCACTTTTGAACTAAACCTCAGATGAGTAAAGAATCTGACAGGATTGGCCTGTTTCTCTTATAACTTCCAAAAAAGAGATGATAGAAAAGCTAGAGCTGGACTTATATCTACAAATAGAAAGAGACTTAGAGAACTCAGTCCCATTCATTTGCTTTGTAAATACAGTATTCGAAGCCCAAAAGTGCTGTGTGACTCCTACAAAGATACACGACAGTTTGGCACATCGCAAACTAGAGCCCAGGTTCCTTGACACTGTGTCTCTTTCTATTGTAATTCATATTTGCAAAATGACTTTTAAAAAAATTGTGTTTTTGCTTTTCTACATTATGATGGGGTTGACCTTAATCTCATCTCAATTTGATGATTTCACCCTTCACATGATTTCTTGTGGGTAGGATACGACACAATTACTGGTAGTACAGCATACATTCCAGAGCTATTGTTAACTTGAAGTGATGAGTAAGTACAGGATGACCTTTGCTAATCAAATATAGAAACAGAAGACGCTCCTAGATTGTGGGAGTATTTACGCACATCTACATGCCTACAGGTCTGCACAAGCTTTGGGAGTCCCCATGAGTCCACATCAGTGCTTAACTCAAGGAACTTGTGGCTTGACTTAACTTTTCTGTGTCCTTCCTTATTTCTGCCCCATGACGTGGTTGAGACTAAAACGTATTTTCTCTACAGAAGCTATGTCACATGCAGAAAGCTATGTTCCATATTACATGTTTGGAAGTCATACAATCTTTATCACTGAGAATATTTAAGGTGCTGAAGAGCAAACTAATTTAATTAAAATAAGAATAATCACACCAACTGGATTTCTTCATAAATAGGTTTATTTTTGCTGTCTTGTGACCATATATTAAGCCCATAACTTGGAACAAATTCTCACAGAAGCATGCAATTGATCATAAAGTAAATAAACAAGAAAGTGTGAACAGAAATAAAGTATATATAAAGCCACAAATGAGGAAAAACAACTCAGAAGTGTATGTTCCAGTATTTATGAGGCCCTAGCAGCAGCCACAGAGAAGGCGATGGCACCCCACTCCAGTACTCTTGCCTGGAAAATCCCACGGATGGAGGAGCCTAGTAGGCTGCAGTCCATGGGGTCACTAAGAGTCAGACACGACTGAGTGACTTCCCTTTCACTTTTCACTTTCATGCATTGGAGAAGGAAATGGCAACCCACTCCAGTGTTCTTGCCTGGAGAATCCCAGGGACAGGGGAGCCTGATGGGCTTCCGTCTATGGGGTCACACAGAGTTGGACACGACTGAAGCGATTTAGCAGCAGCAGCAGCCATGCACACATGCAGCTGAATATAACCACCAAGGAATGGAGTATGCAGCACTATGTGATGTGAAGTTTAGACAACCACCTTTTTAGTTTTATTGGTCTGGACTATCCAATAGTTTAATTCAGAGACAGATTTGCTTTAAGAATCAAAAATACCAGTATCTGGTGTGTGTGTGGGTGAGGTGGTAGTGGGGTGTGTGGTATGTACACTAGAAAATAGCCAGCATGTCACCATATGGTCTCACAACTCAGTTATTTTGAAGAGTTGGGAAAAAAAATCTTGGAACATTCAGGTAGTCAAATGATCTTCTTACACTGCATCTGATAAATTACTTGATGCTATTGTGGGCTTAACCATATAAAAATAACTGGTGCCCCTCCTGCCTTTACTTGCCAACACACAAATACCCATAGAAACTCAATATTATCCTAGGATGAAAACCAACACATTTTCTCTAAGATTATTTGTATTACTTATATGGCCAAATTTTTTTTTTTTGATAAATATCCTTGGTTATTTTTAGTGATCGGCAAGCTCATTCTGTTCTCTGAAAGAATATTTTCTTCAGAGCTCTGCTATCTCTGTTCGATGGATTCCTCATACATTGGAAAGAGGCAATAACATTTTTTCCCCAAAGTAGAGTTTAATAAAGTTAGTATGTCTGGACTCTATTGTAAAGGTATCAATTATCCAAAAGATGAATGAGATTTTTTTTATAAGGCAGTCTCCTCTACAGCCAAAGATAGAATTATAGAAAGGCTTTGAGTATAAGTTGTTAATGTTTCTTTTAAAAATAAAAATTTTAAAGCCGTAAGAATCTTTTTTTTTAAATTCAATTTAATTTTTTTTTACTTTACTTGATGTATGGTTTTGCCATACATCAACATGCATCCACCACGGGTGTACACGTGTTCCCAATCCTGAACCCCCCTCCCACCTCCCTCCGCATACCATCCCTCTGGGTCATCCCAGTGCACCAGCCCCAAGCTTCCTGTATCCTGCATCGAACCTTGACTGGCTATCTTAATGAACACATTTTTTAATTATTTAGGACAAAGATGATAAATAGAAAAGCCTACTCTGATGATATGTTCTTTCCATGCTCATTTATCTGAACACCTCAGCAGAACTGCCAATAATTATATATGTCTATATTTAATATTAATTAAGATGTCTGACCTTTGGGCCAGAAAATGAAAAGAGCTGCTCCATTAGGCTGCTGCTTCAAAGGCTATGTTCTTTCAACCTATGATAGCATTGTTTTGGGTCTTTAAAACTCTCCAACACTTCAATAAACTTGAAGGTAAAAACAATGTTAAAATGAACTATAAAATTTTTATCCTTTGTCACTCACTCATTTGAGCATTTATTGTCCACTTACAGTGTGATAATTACTCTTTTAAGCATTGACATTGATATTTATTTATTGGCTGAGCTGCTAAGCAGGTGGGATCTTGGTTCCACAACCAGGGATCAAACCCAGATCCTGGCAGTGAAAGCCCTGAGTCCTAACCACTGGACCACCAGGGAATTCCCTGATACCTATATATGTATTTTTAAAAGGTATGGCCTCTGCCTTCGAGAGGCTTACAGTCCAGTAAAATTCAGAAGCCTCAGTGGCTAGGGAATTAGCTCCTCAGATGGCTTTGTCAGTGTCTGTGTGTGTGGTATTGTGAATTCTGCCTGGAATGTGTCTAGGGTCAGTTGGGAAGAGCAGGTTGAAGGAAGGTAAAGAGGACTGAACGAATGCATTTATTTCAGTTTTACAAGGTCTGGCCCTCACAATGGTCTCCCCACTGTCTTTGCCCTAAAGTTGGTTAGAAGAAGCCAAAAAGCAGGGAATAAAAGTACATTAAAAAAAATAGCTACAAGAAAGAAATGCATAGCATAATTGCAGGAAGAGGCATTGTCAGGGCACAATTTGAGAAAATATAATTTCAGTCCTGAAGTGATTGCCTTCAGAAGAGCAAGACAACCTACCCATTAAAGATCTTTGACATGAGAAAAACTGAAGTCCTCTGAGGAGAGTTGAATGGTATCTGATATTTTGATTTACTGTTTGAAAGCCGTTTTAACCATAGGAAACAGGTCCCAGAGTAGGCCTACCAAGGACTGGAGTATGACGATTACTAAATGGGAGAGTTGTGTGAATACTGGTCACTGATGTCATCTTGCTCTGAGCCCCTGCTGCATGGTAGCTTCCAGAACCTGGTGTATGTTTCTTCCTCCCAGCCCCCACCCTGGCCACCCCTTCCTTTGTCTTGTCAGTCATCCTTTATGCAATTGTTTAGGTAAAATGAGCTGCTTGGACACTCTCTCAAAGGATTCTGGATGTGGTAAGAACTCTGCTTGGATGATCGATCCTTATATGCTAAAATCCATATATGATTCATATATGATCAATCACATATATGCTAAAATCTTCGTGCAGTGACATCATAGGGCAAGAAACAGATAAACATGAAGATCCCCACTAAACTTCCAGTCCTTGCCTAAAATTAAGAGGATAGTGATAGCAGTGGTGGTGGCCAAGGAGAAGAGAAAATGGGAAACAATGTTTTAAAAAGAAGAAAACATTTCTTGGAGAACACATGTTTATTCAAGGGAAGCTCAGTTTTCAGTTTGGATTCCAAGCAAAAAATTTCTCATTCCCCTGATGATTATGGAATAATCCTCAACACTCTGCCCTCATACAGCATTGCAACACAGAAGCCGTGTTCTTAGGGGCCTGGGGAGTCTGTGATCTGGGATCCCCATCTGCTGGGCTTTGGGGAATACAGAACTCTTTGAAATGTGAATTTTGTGTGTGTAATGTATATTTTGTACTGAAAAGGTTTATAGCTTTTATTAACAGCTCAAGAGACTCTCTGACTCCAAAAAGTTTAAAGTCGCTGTTGCTTATGAAGCACTCTTCATCAAAAAATACAGATACAAAGCAAAGATTCATTACAGCTAAAGACTGTTGCAATACCCCCCAACTAGACATTTTCAGAATACAATTTCTACAGAAATGTCTGGATTAAGAGAAGCTGCTCACAAGGTGACTTTTAAACAATACATGAGCAACTCCTTAGATTCATGAGCTCCTAAGCAGGAATTATTCATAGTTACCCACCAGCAACACACATGAGGGGCTTCCCAGGTGGCGCAGTGGTAAAGAATCCACTTGCCAGTGCAGGAGATGCAAGAGATGTGCGCTTGATCCCTGGGTTGGGAAGATCCCCTGGAGAAGGACATGGCAGCCCACTCCAGTATTCTTGCCTGGAAAATTCCATGGACAGGGGAGCCTGGTGGGCTACAGTCCATGTGGTCACAAAGAGTTGGACACAACTTCTATCTGGGTGCTATTTCTCATTTATGTAAGGGACAAGAAAACCAGGTAAAATTCTACAAAATTCTTGCCCTAAATAATTATACCTAGAAAATATTTCTGTCATTTTAACCGAAAATATCATCCTTTGTATGCATGGCTGTTTTGTGGGAAATTACTTTCAATGAACTGGTTTAAAAATTAAAATATTAATGTGATATATTAAGGGAAAATATGTCAATATTTTAGTTGTGGATAGTATTATAGAAGTATAGTTTGTCACAGAAACTATCCACTTCCATCAAAATAGTCTAAGGAAACAGGTGTAGAATAGATTATATTCCATTTAAAACATTGCTTGCTTTATTGTTTTTAAATAGGCTTATGTGAAACTGTGCCTGCTGGGAAAAAAATGAAATCCGAATGATTCATACACCCAAAGGTCATTGATCTAAAAATATAGGTCCTGTGAAATGGATAAACATATTCTACTTAGTGGAAGTCATCGAGTGAGAGGATTTTAGAATCCTTCCAAACCATTTAAGTCTCTGAGGTTGTTAATTAATTTATTAGGAACAGAGAAGACAGCCACTGTCTAGGGCAGTGTGTCCATGGGGAGCAGAGCAGATGAAAAGTGATCCTACTGAGGGGGGACAGAGATCAAGGGGCTTCCCTTCTCACAGAAGGAAGGGAGAAGCATCTGTGCAAAGGCACGGGAGAGCCAAGCCTTGCTACCTGGGGTTCTCTGTGAAGGTGGACTTAGCAGGTGATCAGGAAATGCTGTGGATGATGTGCTGGGAGGATGCACTTTTGGAGCAGAAAACCAACTGGTGGAAGTAGGCCAGCATGTGTTGCCATCAGGACAGCAAACATGGTCTCTAATGGGAATGAGAGAGTTGAGTGTTCCTCCTGTAGATGCTTCTACAGTTATTATGGACAAGGATGCTGCTGCTGAAGGAACGGGGGCTTCTTGTGCGGAGGGAGGTAACAAGAATGTGCCAGTTTGTCTCTTAAAAATTTTTACTTTGTAACTGAGCCCTAAGCAGGAGATGTTCTCTGATAAATATCAGAGCAAATACTAGGTATGTATTTCAGAGTTTGGATGGCTGCCTTGCTGTGGACGCTAGCAGGGTAAATCTCTTTTACAGGGATGCTTCATTGTGAGAAAACTGTCTTTGGATAATACTGCTTATTGGTGAATAAGTACACATAATAACGTGGAGTTACTTCCTCAGGATTGGTTCCAAAACTCCTGCGGATACCAGAATACAAGACCTTTATGTAAAATGACCCCTGATATCCGGGGTTCCATATATGCGGATTCAACCAACCAAGGACTGTGAAAATGGAGGGCCGATAGTATATGTGTGGGTTTGCACACACACACTCGCGTACAAAGACCCACATGGAGATCTCACTTCACTGAGAAGTTTATTCACATTAAAATTGGGAAAATGACCTTCTCAAGTTCAAGCATGACCTGGTCCAGGGCTCAACACTAGTCTGACAAAAAATCCTATCATGTCATTGAAAAGATAACTGTGAAATATATATTTAAAATGTTATTATTTCTTTTGTAATAGAGTCTTTCCACAGGGTTGATATCTTAAGTCTATGAGGTAAATCTCCAATTAGTAGATGAGAATGTTATGTATTATAGTAACTAATTTTCCCAATGTCATACAGTTAGTAAACTGCAGGGTAGGAAATTTAATTCAAGTCTTCTGAATCTAATAGTTTACTATGAGTATAACAAAATATTGATTTAGTAAAGTTTTATTTTTATAAATTCAGCAATTTTTAAGTAAAATTTTATCATCTCAAGTTAATATAAGTAAACTTGTATTTAGGTATTTAAACTTATATATAGGTATTTAAAATTCACCTCATTTTCTTAGGCACATAGAACAAAGGAAAACAACTATTTTAAAATTGATTTTATTTAAATTCTAGCCAAAGTTTTCTTTGCAAGACATGTGAGGTCTATGAAATTGCAGATGCCCAAAATAGCTTTTCATTTATGAAGACATAAATATAAAATATTTACAGTCACAAGTGTATATGTTCTCTCATGTGTAATTGTGTTTATGAGTGTATGTTTCTGCTCCCTATGATACACTTAATCAGTCAATAGCACATCATCTCTGAGTTGTTAATATTACAGAACTTGTAATGAGTAGAATTCAAGAAATGCATTCTAACTGAGACTACCAGAGGATAATATCTGAAATACCTAATTAACAAATACAAATCTCTAAAATGCTCAGTAATAGGAAATTTGTCTTCAATGTTGAATTCTTTTAGTCTAAAAATGAGTCTAATTTAATTAGTTTTAGAATAAGCATCAGATCAGATCAGATCAGTCGCTCAGTCGTGTCCGACTCTTTGCGACCCCATGAATCGCAGCACGCCAGGCCTCCCTGTCCATCACCAACTCCCGGAGTTCACTGAGACTCACGTCCATCGAGTCAGTGATGCCATCCAGCCATCTCATCCTCTGTCGTCCCCTTCTCCTCCTGCCCCCAATCCCCTCCAGCATCAGAGTCTTTTCCAATGAGTCAACTCTTCGCATGAGGTGGCCAAAGTACTGGAGTTTCAGCTTTAGCATCATTCCTTCCAAAGAAATCCCAGGGCTGATCTCCTTCAGAATGGACTGGTTGGATCTCCTTGCAGTCCAAGGGACTCTCAAGAGTCTTCTCCAACACCACAGTTTAAAAGCATCAATTCTTCAGCACTCAGCCTTCTTCACAGTCCAACTCTCACATCCATACATGACCACAGGAAAAAACCATAGCCTTGACTAGACGAACCTTTGTTGGCAATGTAATGTCTCTGCTTTTGAATATGCTATCTAGGTTGATCATAACTTTCCTTCCAAGGAGTAAGTGTCTTTTACTTCCATGGCTGCAGTCACCATCTGCAGTGATTTTTGAGCCCAGAAAAATAAAGTCTGACACTGTTTCCACTGTTTCCCCATCTATTTCCCATGAAGTGATGGGACCGGATGCCATGATCTTCGTTTTCTGAACGTTGAGCTTTAAGCCAACATTTTCACTCTCCTCTTTTACTTTCATCAAGAGGCTTTTGAGTTCCTCTTCACTTTCTGCCATAAGGGTGGTGTCATCTGCATATCTGAGGTTATCGATATTTCTCCCGGCAATCTTGATTCCAGCTTGTGTTTCTTCCAGTCCAGCGTTTCTCATGATGTACTCTGCATATAAAAATAAGCATAGAGATAACTTTGAATGTATTAAAGGAAACATTGCTTACATAATCATTGCTGTGAGTGGACTCCTTCAAGGTATACAGTCAATGGGAAAAGTGGACAAGTAAACCTGAATCTACTTATCTTTTGGTTCAGTGCTCTGTGAAGAGCCTTGGCAGCATGGGGGAAAGACATTCACACCCAATCAGCTGTCATGAAAAGTTGTCTGATCTGGGTTGTGAAGTTGAGGGTTTCCTTCCTAGAGGAAAGAAGAAGGAGGGAAAAAGCTGTGACTGAGGCAGAGGGAAATATCATAGCTATCATGAAGGCATCATGGAGCCTGGTGAGTCTGGGGAAAACAAGTTGGTTATGGTCATATCATCGGTTGATCAATGAGGAGGAGCAGATGCTAGGTGATGTGGAAAGTAGACAGATCTAGTGTGCTAGGAGAAGGAATTTGAATTTATTTTCTATTTATGGGGAAGTAAGACAAAAGCTGATAATTCTCATCCAAAATCTCTTTCTTTTGGGGTCATTCCCTCTCTCAGAACAGAGTGAGGCCATGTGACTGAGTTCTAGTGAATGGAAAGAGCAGAGATGGATGTCTGTCCTCTGGATGTGTCCAATCTCTCTTCTTGTAGAAGTGTTGGACATTATGTGTTGAAGGTGTGAAGACCTCTGTCAGCCTAATTGCTATCATTAGCACTTGATCTAAGCTATTATGTTACCAGTGCTTGGTCACTACAATGAGTTCTAGATATTACAGAAGTTTGGACAACCCTAAATAAACTGAGTACACTGGAATATTTCAATTTTGGAACTATAACTTTGGCCGCAAGGGGAGGGAATCATTTAGGAGACTACTATAATAGACTTGAGAACCTGGACTCAAAAAGACAAAGTGTTTATCTGATGGACAAAAAGTTTCCCACCCCAGCTGCTATCTCTTCCACCTGTCCCTTCCTCCTTCACTTCTTTTTAAATCTGGGAGATATGATGATATATAAATGCCACACAAAAAGTCAATGGCAGTTAAGATAAATGGAAAACTCACAAACTCAAGATCTTTAGCAGGTAAATTTGTAAGAGCTTGTGATCGATTTGATACGGTAGATGAATTACACAAAGACAGCTAGAATGAGGGTTTCCCTGGTGGTCCAGTGGTTAAAAACCTGTCTGCCAATGCAGGGGACATGGGTTTGATCCCTGGTCTGGGAAGATCTCACATGCCTCAGGGCAACTAAATTCATGCTCTGCAACAAGAGAAGCTACTGCAATGAGAGGCCTGTGCACCTCAGTGAAGAGTAGCCCCTGTTCACTGTGGGTAGAGAAAGCCCAAGTGAAGCAATGAAGACCCAGAGTAGTCAAAAATAAATAAATGAAAGAAAGAAAGAAAGAAATCTATATGACCCACAAGTATAGCTCATGTAAGTGATTAGATACCATGTAGGAAATTTAGAAAAGGAACATGACTAAGGAACAGTAAATAAATATTAAGCACATTGACTTTGATTTGGCTGTAAACCACTGAATAACTGAGGAAGACATGTCTAAAAGGTAAGTCAGTTTGGAGTTTAGCCAAGAGGTCTGGGCTGTTGGTAACTTTGCATGGTCACGTTTGTGTGAAGCAATGAAAACTGGGTGAGGGAATGGCACAAGCCCTCGAGCTGGTGATGGGAAATTTTGATTTAAAGATGGACAGAAGGAAAACAGATGCCCTCAGGGAGTAAAAGGAGTGGTCAGAGGGATGGGATAAAAAACAAAATAGCAGGGGATGAATCACCAAATCTAAAGCAAAAGAGCATTTCAAGTTCCAAAATTCCAAAAGCAATTCGGATAAGGACAAAAAATAGTTCATTAGATAATGCATCAAGAAGGTCATTGTTGACTTTACAAAGAGCAGTTGGCAAGAAATGCTGGTGACAGAAGTCTGATCCCAGTAGACTAGGCCACGGCTGGATGAAGGACAGCACAGGACAGACAGCGCCCCCCTCCCCCCGAAAAGCTGATGACTGGATGATAACCATAGAGGGAGGTCAAGTCAAGACAGAGATTAGTGTTTTTTCACTTTGAATGGAGAAGCCTTTATCATATTTACACTGCAAAAGATAAGAACAGTTTTGCAGATCTGGAAGGAGAGATGACACATGATTGAAGTCTCTAAGGCCAGGCCGGAGAAAGTATGTAGCTTTGACTTGGGCGGAAGTGTTCCTTCTCCATCTACTGAGGGGAGGAAAAGTAAGAACTGAAGTTTATGCACATTATGTAGCAAGACTTTCAAGAGGGGCCTCATTTGAAGGTATCTCTGGGATAAAATAAAATGAATAAAGTGAAAATTAAATGATACAGAAAAGGAAACTGTGAGAGAGAAGTGATGGGGTGGTAGGTCTGGACATTCTGGTCATAATTTGAGAGAACATTCTGGTCATAATTTGAAAGAAAGCACACTGGCAAGGGCATAATGGAATTTGCTGGGTTGCCCTGAGGACTCCGATGCGGCTGGACACCATGGCTTTGTAAGGGCACCTACTCTTGTGTGATTTTCTCCAGGCAGCAGGATAGCTGGAGACATACTACTGAACACCCAAGGTAATAGTTTCAATCCAGAGTGAGGTTTCCAGGGCTTTTTAGATGAATAAACAAGGCAGCAGAAGAGGCAAGTAATGGTGAGTGGAATCTCTGCTAAAATGTCGTGTCCAACTCTTTGCCACCCCACTGACTATAGCCTGCAAGCCCCCTCTGTTCAAGGGATTTCTCAGGCAAGAATACTGGAATGGGCTGCCATTTCTTTCTCTAGGGGACTTTCCTAACCCAGGGACCGAATCTGCATCTTCTGTGTCTCCTGCATTGGCAGACAAATTCTTTACCACTGGAAAGCCTTGTAGTTTATAATGTTGGCTAGTAATTTGCTTTAGATTGTGTTACACATAGTGTGGACATAATGGGTTGGCACACAGTGTGGAAATGCAGTACCAGAGGGACAAAATAAAAGCTTGTTTTAATCACTGACTTTTAGTCCATAAAATTTTATTTGAAGCATAAAGGATTTGCCAATGTATTTTATTGCAGCAGTCTTTAAGTGGGCATTTGGTACTGCCCTAAACTCAGAGTTATGTGTCTAACAACTTCTCCAAAGATGACAGTAATTCCATCCTGATGTGCTGGTTTGCCTTCCTATAAAAACAGCCTAAGTTCCTGAACTTGAAATGGTGATAACATATTTTTGCTTTTCACATGTCATGGGTTTTATTTAGCTTCATCTTGCTCTCAGGAAAGGACAGAGTACCCAAGGGAATACATATCTTTTTGAAAAATTTTCTCTTGGCTTTCTTAGCTGACCTACTGCTCATGATGCAAAATCATTCTATCTGATATAAAATTGTCAGAGTGTAAAATGTCATGATAGAAAGGAGCATGGTGCTAAATTTAAACTGGAAAAGGACTTTATCATCGAAGAGAGATTCTATTTTGTGCTCTTAGTAATAATGGGGAGTGACACGTCTTTGCCACTAGCTGGCTTTTCTGTGTTGCTTCTGTTGCCAATAGCCACACTGCTCTATGGTGATCTTAATGGATGGTGACACATATTGTTGATTATGTTGACATAAATTCTTCTAACGCCCCTTCTTTATGAATAGAAGATGGGGTGGGGATGTTTCTTGTTGTTTTAACTATGTGCCAAACCAAATATCACTTATATTCTTAATGATTTATGTTAGAGTCTATTCACTTGCATGGTATGACTGTTTAGTGTTTCGTGTGTTTATAAATCTCTTAGTTGGATATACCTATGTGTATATGTACATCGGTTTGTGTTCTTTGCAGCTAAAGTCCTAACATTAACTAATTATTTACCACAGTCAATAAAAATAACTGAGCAGTTATTGAGCACTGCTGGACCAGTTGCATCACTAAGTCAGATGCATACGATAGAAACACATTTAAACTTTATTGACATGGAAGCTAAGGCTCGGTCACCTCTCAAAGTAGGTATATTAGGTTCAGAGCTGACCCTAAAATCCACGTTTTAAACATGTACTCAATTATTCTTCTTAAATTGTTCTCAAACTAGCTGGTAGGATTGACTGCAGATAATTGAGCAAAGAAAATGACTCCCTTTCCCCAAGTTGTATATATTTGAATTTTGTAATCTGTGATATTAGGTAACAAAACTTGGTTAACACTTGCCTGCACCAAATTATACAGTTAACCTTGCCTTGGGGAAAATAGCTGTAAGTGCAAGTATAATTTAAAGCTATGTTCTTCTCATTTTTATTTACTTATTATTTCTTGTTGGCTGCCCTGGGTCTTGGTTGCTGCGTGAGGACTTTCTTTATTGCAGCGAGCGGGGTCCGCTCCCTAGTTGTGGTATGTGGTCTTCTCACCGTGGGGCTTCCTTGTTGCAGAGCCCAGCCTCCGTAGCCATGGTGCCTGGCCTTAGTCGCCCTGTTGCATGTGGAGTCTTCCAGATCAGGAATCAAAACTATGTTCTCTGCATTGGCAGGTGGATTCTTTACTACTGGACCGCCAAGGAAGTCCTCTCATTTTTAAATAGATTATTTAATTTAGTTATATGCATCATCTTCATTTGCCTTTTATTTATGATGCATGGTCAAAGATTAAAGAATTTACATGAGAATCAAAAGTCAACAATAATTTAATATTGTCTAGTCAGTTTAACTGTTATGTTGAAGGCTATTGTGTGGGGTTTTAAGATCTTCAAGAGAAGTTACTTTCTAAAAGGGAAATAACGGTAAGAGATAATGCCTACGCTATCAGGTTGATAAAGGGAAATGTTCCCCAGTATACTATGATTTTAAACTATATACTAATTAAGATTTGGAAATGTAGAAAAATAAGGTGATTTAGTTTATAGCCTTCTGACTGGAATGTCTAGGGACATCAGTCAGAAACAATGTTCTGCAAAAAAGAAGAAAAACACTTTTTTCATATGAGGCACTGGACATGTTTGGGTTTTGTTGTTGATTTCATAATCTCAAAGTTCTGTGAACAAGATATTATTGCTCCCATTTTAGGTGAGGAAATTGAGGTTTGAAAAGATTTTGTTCAAGATTACAGAGCAATAACATAATTTGACTCTAAGGTCATGTTTTCAATCCCATGTCCATGCTACCTTCCATGGATTATATAAAAATTAAAAAAAAAACATTTATTGAAATATAGTTGACTTACAATGTTATGTTAGTTTCCAGTGCATAGCAAAGTGATTCCATTATACATATATATATATATATTTATTATTTTTCAGTCTTTTCTTCCATGTAAGTTATTATAGAATATTGAATAGAGTTTCCTGTGCTATTCAATAGGTCCCTGTCATTTATTTATTTTACATACAGTAGTTAGTGTATGTATGTTACTCCCAAGCTCCTAATTTTATCCTAAAATTTACCTTGTTATCATGGATTTGAGAAGTCATGAAAGAGCTTTGATTACCAAGCTCATCAAAATCTATATCAGTAAGGATTTTTATTGTGCTTTCAGAGCTGTCCATCAAAAAGTGTTTTAGTTTGTTTAGTAGTCGTACCCTTGTCACCTTAAAAGTGTTTGCATATATTTTGATGAACCTGATAAAAATTGCTCTTTCATAATTCCATGGTAACAAAGTAATTTTTGATAATTTCATTATCTACTCTCCTTATTAGATGAAGGATGCATGAATCATTTATAAGAGTAAGAATTGGGACTGGATTTATCTAACAATGTTTTATGAATGTGGATCAAACACGTTGGTTTTTCTTTGCCTATTGCCCCTTTGTTAGACAACAATATGTTTCTTTACCGCAAAGCTAAACACCACCTTCTAAACCACCGTGACCATCAAGGATCGCACTGCCCTGTAAGGCTAACTTGCACTGGTCCTTCGACCTTTAACTTCTCTGTCTTTTTAACTCAACGGGTCACATAAATAAATATTGAAAATAGGTTATCATTCATTTTTGTTGGTCAAAAACCAGCTTGAAGGTGTGTGAGAAAGAAGAGTGTGGAGAATTATGCTTGAAGTCAGAGGAACAGGAATCAAACTGTGCCGGACGTGGGTCTCTTCAGATTCAGTTATTTTAGTCATCAGCTCCTCTGAACCAGAATGTCCCAGGACACTGTGAGAAGTTCTTGCTTCTCCACCTAAACGTGTTATTATAGGAACTGAGTATCCTTTAAAAATTGTCATTGAATTTCCTGTTGAAAGTTGACAAATTCCATAAAAAGTATTAAATGCTCTTGCTTATCAAAGTGCCCATTCCTCTGCTAGACAAAATAAGTCTCCAACTCAAATAAAGTTTGAGATGACATTGAAGAGAACTTTTCTAAAATGACCTTAATGATGTGTGGCATTGATTTACTTTCATTCTCCAATTATAAATAAATTGCAAATTTTTTCTCGATAATGGAAGGAAAATAGTAAAGAAAAACAACTGAGTTATACATGCTGGTCCATTTTTATTTCATTTAAGCTGCTGCTGCTAAGTCACTTTAGTTGTGTCTGACTCTGTGCGACCCCATAGATGGCAGCCCACCAAGCTTCCCCGTCCCTGGGATTCTCCAGGCAAGAATACTGGAATGGGTCGCCATTTCCTTTTCCAATGCATGAAAGTGAAAAGTGAAAGTGAAGTCGCTCAGTCGTGTCCGACTCTTATCTACCCCATGGACTGCAGCCCAACATGTTCCTCCATCCATGGGATTTTCCAGGCAAAAGTACTGGAGTGGGGTGCCATTGCCTTCTCCATTTAATGAAGGGCAAATTGGATGGAAAGCAGAGTAAGTTTCTTAAGAATTATCATCCCTAAAGTGACAAGACAGAGTATTTTCACTCTGATCATCATTATGGTCTCTGCTGCAGGGAAGGCTGCAGTGCATCCTGGTGAGAACTCACCAGCTCCCGCACATGCTCACTGTATCATCCTGGCTAAGTTTCTTTTAACATCTCTATGCCTCACTCTCCTTGTCTGTCAGCAAGAAAAATACCAGAGATGCGATTTTTATATGAGTAAACGTTACGGGTTAAATGTTTGTGTTATTGATATATTGGACCCCATTCCCCCTAAGTGAATGTCTTAGGGTATGGGGCTGTTGGGAGGTGATTAGGGTTAGGTGAGGTCTTGAGGATGAAGCTCTCAGGAATGGCATCAGTGCCTTTCTGTTAGGACAGACGAAGAGAGTTGAATTCTTCACTTTCTGCCGTGGGAGGTTAGGAGGAGTCCATCTGTGATCTGGAAGAGGGTCCTCACACAACTCAACCACACTGGCTCTCTGACTGCGGTTTATAAGGCACACAGCTATGCACTTTGTTACAGCGAGCCAGAACTTAACTAAGACAAATGTTTTAGTGTCCTGAATGTGCTCAGGACAGCGCTTGGCACAGAAGGACTGTGCACTGAGTGTGAGATTTTAGCAGCTTTGTTGTTGTTGTTTTTTTCTTAGTAGCTAAGTTGTGTCTGACTCCTTCTGCGATCTCACGGACTGTAGCCCACCAAGTTCCTCTGTCCAGGAAATTCTCCAGGCAAGAATACTGGAATGGGTAGCCATTCCCTTCTTCAGGGGATCTTCCCAGCCAGGGCTCGAACCAGAGTCTCCTGCACTGGCAGATGGATTCTTTACCACCGAGCCACCAGGAAAGTCCATTAATAACTTTTTATCAATAGCAGCTTTACTTCACTGGGAAAAGTACAGAATTTGCCTTTCATTTCCACTTGTCTAGTCATACCATTTTCCTGGAATCAAGTGAGATAAGATGAGCTTTTGTTGTGGCTCCATTTTGCTCAAATCATCTCCTCTGCTGGCCACACCCTCTCTAGCCTCAAGGGCCCCCCTCCCCTCTACTTCCCTGTGAGGCTGTTACCTCACTTTTCCAAAGACCACTTCAAACACACCTCCTCTGTGTCATTCTCACTATTGCTTATTGCAAGGTTGTGTTAATTTCTGTGTTGCTGTAACAAATTGCTAGGAAGTTGGTGGCTTAAGACAACAGAAATTTACCTTCTCACAGTTCTGCAGGCCAGAAGTTCAAAATCAAGGTGTCAGGAAAACTGTGCTCCTTCCAGAAGCTCCAGGGAGAACAAGTCCCTGGTTCAAGAGCTTCTGGTGGTCCTGGTGTTCTGAGGGTCATAGCAGCATGTCTCGAGTCTTCAAGACCAGTATCTTCAAGTCTCTCTCTGTTGGTCATCACATTAGCTCTCTCTTCCTCTGTGTAATCTCCCTCTGGTTCTCACTTGTGATGGTTGAAGACCCACTCAGTTCAAGATAATCTCCCCAAATCGAGATTGTTGGCTTAATCACTTCTGCAAGGCCCTTCTTCCTGGTAAGGCAAGGTTTACACATTCCATTGATCAGTATCTGGTATTTTTATTTTGGGTGGCCATTTTTTGGACTACTGCACAGTGATCCCTTCTTTGAATATGCAAATGTGTTGATATTTTTCTAATAGCACTAATATCATTAAGAAATAATTATATGTCTCACATGTGTAGTTACCTGTTGCCTTGTTTTTGATGTATTCTAAATCTGCTTTTATTATATTCAAGTGCTAGGCCTTAGGTTTGCCAAACCAAGAAGACCAGATTCTTACATGCAAAGAGCTTGTAGCCTAGTTGGAGAGATGGACAAGTGAAGAAATAATTGCAAACAAATGTGAGGGTGCTAAATACGCAGAAAAATCAGAGAGCGGCAGTCCCCTGGGGTCATGTACCTGTTCAGAGCACGTGGGCCTAAAATTGCTTCGAATATAGAGGTTATATCCAATTCATATATTTCTGAACACTAATTACTAGAATCTTGATTGAGGACTTTCAATATTACTAACCTGAAATGTGCACGATATGTAATTAAAAACCTTTTAGTGACTGTGACCCTAATTCTTTGAGGTATTATGCAGAATAAAGGCCTCTACACTGTCTCCTTTTCTTTAAAAACATAATTCCATTTGACTACAATTTCTTGTTCTTTGCTAAGATGATAGGGAAGCATCTTATATCTTGGTCTATTGACTTATTTATCTCCCTCCATTTTGAAATAATTGCATCCTCAAAGGAAAGTAGGATTGTCTTACAATCTTTGCTCAACCTTCTGAACTAACCCTTAAGCTAATATCTAAGTGGCATGAAAGAGCTTTGATCTCTTCATTCTGATCCTCTGGTGATTGGCCCTCTGATGTGGAGGAATAAGTGTAGTTGCTCCTCTCATGATCCACCTTTTAGGATTTTTTTCCTCCAAGGGCCTCAAGGACATTGACTTTAGGTCAGAAGTGTTGCAGAGTTATGAAAGTTACAGTCTGGTTACAACTACATGTTCACTTATGACAATTTTTTCTTCCAATAATTTATTCCCACCTGTGTAAACAACAAGGATGATCTTTTTATTTGTGTGGTTTAGTCTTAATAGAATTATTACATCCTGATTTTCATTACATTTTATAATACTTCTACTCCCTTCACTCAAAAGCATCTTCTGTTCTGTGTGTCTCCCTGATAAAAAATTCTCACTTTAGCCTAGATAACCATAACTACAGTAAACTGGCTTGTTTGAACATACAGAAAAATTTTCTATGACATTTAGTAAAGAGAGTAAAGAAGACTTTATTCAAGAGGGGCTCCTGAACTAGACAGCAGGCTCAGCTTCTGAATAAATAAAAGTAGGAATTCATAGCCAGGAAACAGGGTGAGGGGTAATGAGCAGAAAATCACTAAAAGGAAGCAGGAAATTCTGGGGGGATGAACCAGCCTGAAAGGATTCCTGCTGAAGGTGGGTTAGAGTAATCAGCTGTCCAAGGTGGGGATGAGGAATTTGATCTGACATGTAGGGTGGTCAGATATCAACAGTGGATGATTCTGGCTGAACTGACCTAGTGGGATCCTTGCTAAAATTGGACCCTACAAGGATGGAGACAGGAGCCCCAGGGAGACTTTGGGTGAGCAGACATCTCAGAGGGGTAAGATGAGAATTTGATCCAAAAGACATTGTCTTTTCTGAACATTCATGAGGACATTAAAAATATATGAGAAAATCTTTCACCATCCCATCCTGGAAGGTAACTTATGCCTGCAGATACTATGTGTTTCATGCACTGCAGCCAGCAGTTATTGCCATTCTTGAGTTAGATATAAGGACACTGAGGTTCATATTTGTAATTTATAAATATATGACATCATTAGGGCTTCCCCAGTGGCTCAACAGTAAAGAATCCACCTGCAATGCTGGAGATGCAGGAGACATGGGTTCAATGTCTGGGTGGGGAAGATTCCCTGGAGGAGGGCATGGCAACCCACTCCAGTATTTCTGCCTGAAGAATCCCATGGACAGAGCAGCCTAGTGGGCTACAGTCCACAGGGTCATGAAGAGTTGGACACGATAGAAGTGACTGAGTACAGCATGTGACATCATTACTTTCTGGTAAATATATGTAAAGTAACATTTAAGTGAAACAACAACAACAAAAAAGAACACTGGGGCTCAGAAAAGCTAGGTAGACTTTCCAAGACCCAACAGCTAGGCAGTGCTGAAATGAACTAGTTTAGGATGACCTGGGATCACAGTGCATAATTACAATGGAGAAACTGGGAGTTGGAGAAGGTAACCACATGGAGCAGGTCATCTGCTGTGATGGAAGGGACCTGGGGCTACAGTGGTCTGGCTCCACCCTCTTCCTGCCCCCAGCTTCCTACAACAACTTCCACTGGCCTAATCCATCAGGAAGGTAGGGGACAAAGGAGCTTTTCGATGCAGTCCACATGGGACATGGCCCAGAGTGGAGAAGAGGGAGCTGATATAGGGGAGCAAACAGGAGTTATCCATTTGAGGGGTGACAAAGTTAGGGTAACCTGTGTTCTGGGTTCAGTGTTTGTATGTTAAAGCCCTCATATCCAGTAGCTCAGGATGTGGCCATATTGGGAGACAGATGTTTAAAGAGGCAAAGTACTTTTAAGAATGTGGCGATTAGGTTGGACCTAATCTAATTTGACTGGTATCCTCAGAAGAACTTTGAACACAGATAAGAATAGAGGGATTATGACATGAAGATTCAGGGGGAAGATAGCCATTTGCACACTGTGGAGAGAGGCCTGGAGCAGGTCTTTCCCTGATGGCCCAAGGTAGGAGCCAACTGCGATGCCTCAATCTCAGACTCCAGGCTGTGATAAAGGGAAGTTATTCTGTTTACTTCACTCAGGCTGTGGTACTTTGCTGTATCAGTCCTCAGTTCAGTTCAATTCAGTTCAGTCACTCAGTCACGTCCAACTCTTTGCGACCCCATGATTCACAGCACGCCAGGCCTCCCTGTCCATCACCAACTCCCAGAGTTCACACAGACTCATGTTCATCAAGTCAGTGATGCCATCAAGCCATCTCATCCTCTGCCATCCCCTTCTGCTCTTGCCCCCAATCCCTCCCAGCATCAGAGTCTGTTCCAATGAGTCAACTATTTGCATGAGGTGGCCAAAGTACTGGAGTTTCAGCTTTAGCATCATTCCTTCCAAAGAAATCCCAGGGCTGATCTCCTTCAGAATGGACTGGTTGGATCTCCTTGCAGTCCAAGGGACTCTCAAGAGTCTTCTCCAACACCACAGTTCAAAAGCATCAATTCTTTGGCACTCAGCCTTCTTCACAGTCCAACTCTCACATCCATACATGACCACTGGAAAAACCATAGCCTTGACTAGACAGACCTTTGTTGACAAAGTAATGTCTCTGCTTTTGAATATGCTGTCCAGGTTGGCCATAACTTTCCTTCCAAGGAGTAAGCGTCTTTTAACTTCATGGCTGCAGTCACCATCTGCAGTGATTTTGGAGCCCCCCAAAATAAAGTCTGACACTGTTTCTACTGTTTCCCCATCTATTTCCCATGAAGTGATGGGACCGGATGCCATGATCTTCATTTTCTAAATGTTGAGTTTTAAGCCAACTTTTTCACTCTCCTCTTTCACTTTCACCAAGAGGCTTTTTAGTTCCTCTTCACTTTCTGCCATAAGGGTGGTGTCATCTGCATATCTGAGGTTATTGATATTTCTCCTGGCAATCTTGATTCCAGCTTGTGCTTCTTCCAGCCCAGCGTTTCTCATAATGTACTCTGCATAGAAGTTAAATAAGCAGGGTGATAATATACAGCCTTGATATACTCCTTTTCCTATTTGGAACCAGTCTGTTGTTCCATGTCCAGTTCTAACTATTGCTTCCTGACCTGCATATAGGTTTCTCAAGAGGCAGGTCAGGTGGTCTGGTATTCCCATCTCTTTCAGAATTTTCCACAGTTTATTGTGATCCACACAGTCAGTCAACAACACAAGAGAAGACTCTACACATGGACATCACCAGATGGTCAACACCGAAATCAGATTGATTATATTCTTTGCAGCCAAAGATGGAGAAGCTCTATACAGTCAGCAAAAACAAGACCAGGAGTTAACTGTGGCTCAGATTGTGAACTCCTTATTGCCAAATTCAGACTTAAATTGAAGAAAGTAGGGAAAACCACTAGACCACTCAGGTATGACCTAAATCAAATCCCTTATGATAACACAGTGGAAGTGAGAAATAGATTTAAGGGACTAGATCTGATAGATAGAGTGCCTGATGAACTGTGGATGGAGGTTCATGACATTGTACAGGAGACAGGGATCAAGACCATCCCCATGGAAAAGAAATGCAAAAAAAGCAAAATGGCTGTTTGGGGAGGCCTTACAAATAGCTGTGAAAAGAAGAGAAGTGAAAAGCAAAGGAGAAAAGGAAAGATATAAGCATCTGAATGCAGAGTTCCAAAGAATAGCAAGAAGAGATTAGAAAGCCTTTTTCAGCGATCAATGCAAAGAAATAGAGGAAAACAACAGAATGGGAAAGACTAGAGAGCTCTTCAAGGAAATTAGAGATACCAAGGGAACATTTCATGCAAAGATGGGCTCGATAAAGGACAGAAATGGTATGGACCTAACAGAAGCAGAAGATATTAAGAAGAGATGGCAAGAATACACAGAAGAACTGTACAAAAAAGATCTTCATGGCCCAGATAATCACGATGATGTGGTCACTCACCTAGAGCCAGACATCCTGGAATATGAAGTCAAGTGGGCCTTAGAAAGCATCCCTACGAACAAAGCTAGTGGAGGTGATGGAATTCCAGTTGAGCCCTTTCAAATCCTGAAAGAGGATGCTGTGAAAGTGCTGCACTCAATATGGCAGCAAATTTGGAAAACTCAGCAGTGGCCACAGGACTGGAAAAGGTCAGTTTTCATTCCAATCCTAAAGAAAGGCAAATGCCAATGAATGCTCAAACTACTGCACAATTGCACTCATCTCACACGCCAGTAAAGTAATGCTCAAAATTCTCCAAGTCAGGCTTCAGCAATACATGAACTGTGAACTTCCAGATGTACATGCTGGTTTTAGAAAAGGCAGAGGAACCAGAGATCAAATTGCCAACATCCGCTGGATCATCAAAAAAGCAAGAGAGTTCCCGAAAAACACCTATTTCTGCTTTATTGACTATGCCAATCAGAATGGCCACCATTAAAAAAATCTACAAACAGTAAATGCTGGGGAGGATGTGGAGAAATGGGAACCTTCTTTCACAGTTGGTGGGAATATAAATTGATACAGGTGCTATGGAGAATAGAAAGGATATTCCTTAAAAAAATAGGACTAGAACTACCATATGACACAGCAATCCTACTACTGGGCATATACCCTGAGAAAACCATAATTGAAAAAGACACATGTACCCCAAGTTTCATAGCAGCACTATTTACAATAGCTAGGACATGGAAGCAACTTAGATGTCCACAAATAGATAAATGGTTAAAGAAGATGTGGTACATATATACAATGGAATACTGCGTGTGTGCTAAGTTGCTTCAGTTGTGTTTGACTCTTTATCATCCTTATGGATTGTAGCCTGCTATGCTCCTCTGTCCATGGGATTCTCCAGGTAAGAATAATGGAGTGGGTTGCTATGCCCTCCTCTAGGGGATCTTCCCAACTCAGGGTCTGAACCTTCTCTTCTTATGTCTCCTGCATTGGCAAGCAGGTTCTTTATTGCTTGTCCCACCTGGGAAATCCACAATGGAATATTACTCTGCCATAAAAAAGAACAAATCTGAGTCAGTTCTACTGAAGTGGATGAACCTAGAGCCTATACAAGCTGAAGTAACCTATACAGAGTGAAGTAAGTCAGAAAAACAAATAATGTATATTAATGCATATATATGGAATCTAGAAAACTGTTATTGATGAACCTATTTGCAGGGAAGGATGGAGACTCAGATGTACAGAATTGACCTGTGGATGCAGTGGGGAAGGAGAGAGGGGGATGAGTGGAGAAAGCAGCATCGGCATATATACACTACCATATGTAAAATAGATAGCTTGTGAGAAGTTGCTGTATAACACAGAGAGCCCAGCCTAACACTCTGCGATGCTCTAGAGGGGTGGGAGTGGGGAAAGGAAGGGAGACTCAACAGGGAGGTGATATATGTTTAACTATGGCTGATTTCCATTGTGGTACATCAGAAATCAACACAACATTGTAACGCAATTTTCCCCAATTAAAAGTAACTTAAAAAAATAAGTGAAAGTTGCCCAGTCATGTCCACCCATTTGCGACCCTATGGACTATACAGTCAGTAGAATTCTTCAGTCCAGAACACTGGAGTGGGTAGCCTTTCCCTTCTCTAGGGGATCTTCCCAACCCAGGGATTGAACCCAGGTCTCCTGCATTGCAGGTGGGTTCTTTACCAGCTGAGCCACAAGGGAAGCCTAAAATTAAGAATTAAAAAAAAAAAAAAAAAAAAGGAAAGAAAAAGAAAAATGCTAAATCCCTTAACTTGGGATATCTGTGTTTTTTTTTTAATTTACAATAATTTTTTGATATTCAGACTACCTGCCTTTTGTTGCAAAACTTCTATATAACCTGGCTCCTCCCCTCCCCTCCTCAGAGCAGTTCTCTCAGGGTTGCTTGAGGTGCTGTCTCCTGGACTTGAAGTCTCAAACATTCCCATTGAATAAAATGTAACCCTCAACTTTAAGATTGTGAGTATTTTTAAGTCCACATCTCTTTGCCTTCAAACAACGATTTATTAGCTCTAGAAACACCACTGTCATCACTCTCCTCTTCTGTCTCTCACCATGCTTATTGATAGTCCTTAGTGAAAGCTCTAATCAGCTTTTGTATGCACCTCCTACAGGTAAAGGTAAACTTTCAAAGGCAAGTGGTCTATTCAAATATGTTACTATAATTAATTTCTTCCACCATGAACTGGCCACCTGAACCATAGTTTATTAAACACTAAATAGTTCAACACAATATAATTGAATATTTTTAATATAGGAATAATAAAAATGATGTATCCCTCTTACTGGCAAATCCTTGGTTTAATAAACATAAAGACAAAGGAGAGCACAATTTTGAGAGCTTGTATCTAGCATTTAATATTTTGTTTATATGAATGAACTTCTTTATAAATTTGTCTTTCCTTGAAGTTCAGCTCCATATTTAGAGTTAAGGAAGTAAACTGAGATAGGTGTTATGACTGGAAACTAGATGACTTACAATTTTACTATTTAGAAATGCTCTCTGTTCTAAACTAATTTTTAATATGATGCTTTATGAAGATGAAAATAAGAGTGGTACTCAGGTAGATATGCCCCAAAGCAGAGCTGTGTAAACATTTCCCTGATGTTGGCTCTGGGAGCATTGACTTTATTCTAAACATTCAAGTTTGGCGTTACTGAGGATGGCTGGAAAGGCTAGAAGTTCTCAGAATGTGGTTTCAGATTTCACTTCTCATTTATCTCAAAGTGAAACCAAACATTGCAGAACATGCTCTCACAAATAGACCTTTTAACATTTTGAATTAAAAACGTGCAACCTGAGGCTAGAAACTGGTTTTGAAATACTTGTCCCAGAAAAATCAATTGCTTATTTTCAGTTAAAATCTAGAAACAGTTTAAAGTGGAAAAGTTTAAGCTCCATTACAAGAATCAGAGTTTTCTTTGTAATTAATTGTCAATCTTTACTGTTACATTAATGAAATCATTTCCCTAAAGTATAAGGAAGTATAAAGACTTCTATCTATGGATGCCAAGAATAGACCTGTATGGTCCAAAATAAAAAATAAATACAATTATCATTTAATGCATCAGTCCCTTTCAAACTTGTCATTTTCATTTGTGGTATCAAAGATAGAATACTCATAGTTTTTTTTTTTTTTTTTTTTTAATCTACCTATATAACAATCACAATGTAATCAGCCTGGTAATTCAGAAATTGCTATCAATGTTACAATAGCTTTTTCAACATTTAATCATGCTTTTGAACTTTACACAGGTGACTTCAAATTGTTTTAAAAATTAAAACCTTTTTTTGTTTGTTTGTTTGTTTAAAAGAAAAATTCAGGAAGCAAATGGTAGACATACAATACAAATGACCTTTTGGGAAGTTTTAGCTCAAATGGAGAAATAGTAAAATGACTGCTGGTTGGTGGAGAAAGTGGGATCAAAATAAGATTTTACTTTTTTTTTTTTTTGAAGATGAGAGAAGTAATACGTGCTTGTATGCTCTTGGAAATACTTCAATAGAGGGAGAAAATTTGGGGAAGCAGAAAATAGCAGGAAGATTGCTGGTGAATAAACTTAGTACACACATGGAGGAATGAAATTTAGATAAAAACACTGGTAGTTCAGTGAAGGCAAAGCTTATAGGACAGTGCTGGTGAGTGGAAGATATGAAAAGGGACTCTGGAGATTCTTTTCTGATGGCTTCGGTTTTGTCAGTAACAGAGAATGAAGGTTCCGGACTGGGAGTGATGAAGAAGGAAGTGTGGGAAGTCTGAAGAAAGGAAGTAGGGAGGGTCCTTAAGGGAGCAGCAGAGGGAATACCTCCAGCTTACTCTCCCGTGGGGTCCATGGGCACATGATTTCCTGTTTTCCATCAACCACATTCAAATGCTTTGCTGTAGGTGTGTAATGGGTGGAGAGTTGGATTAACTGCTGTTGTGATTTGCCAAGTGAGAGAAAGAGAGCTGAGGATGATTTCATGGGAGTGATTAATGACAGTGGAATTTAAGCTGAATAAGGAGCTTTAAAAAGGAAATGAAGAAGATGAAAGTTAGTGAAAAAAGGTAGGATCATGGGATTAGACATTGCAGCAGGTTTTTAAATCAGAGAACTACTGAGAATGTGCGGGAAGAAAAGGAAAGGAGATGGTGGTAAAAAGAGTTGAGTGAGGGGAACAGAGATCACAGGAGGGCTGTGTTTATTAGTGTTGACAAGGCCAGGGTGGTTGAGAAATGTGGAAGAGGAGAGCTACAGAAGAGAGAAGTTTAGGAATTGGGAGCCCAGGGACTTGGAAGAATCTATGTGTAAGTTGATAACCAAGAACTCAGACAAGATACAGAATCAGGAGCAAATATTGGAGATACGTGGGCTTGAGAAACCATTTCTACAGATGACAGCCTCAGTGAGGAATGAGATTTAAAAGTGCAGGATTGTCCACAGAAGGGAGGAGGTTTGATCTGAAAGCCACATCAGGAACAAGTAGAACACCTGTTCCAGTTCCAAGAAGATGATGGTTAGGGGGCTGCAACGGGTAAACAAAACACAAGCCATCATGCTTGGAGAGGGCTGTAAGGACATGGTTTCTCAAGGGATAACACTGAAGAGCAAAAATAAAGTTATGATCTTTAATGAAACTGTTAACTCATTAATTTTGACAAGGTTCATAGCATGTAGCACAGTGCATTGTGCCTAGTAGGAAGTCTTTGTTGAATGTTTTATCTTTGTCTTTAATTTTTGTCATTTTTATCCCTATGCATCTTATGTCTCGGTGTGTTCCTCCTAGGGTTTATGCTCCCTGGGATCCTCTGGGATCCTTCCTGGACTTAGTTAGCTATTTTTTCCCCCCATGTTAGGGAAGTTTTCAGCTATTATCTCTTCAAATATTTTCTCAGGTCCTTTTTCTTGCTCTTCTCCTTCTGGGAGCCCTATAATGTGAATGTTGGTGCATTTAATGTTATCCCAGAAGTCTCTTAGGCTGTCTTCATTTCCTTTCATTCTTTTTTCTATACTCTATGTTGAGGCAGTGATTTCCACCATTCTGTCCTCCAGGTTATTTATCTGTTCGTCCACCTCAGTTATTCTGCTATTGATTCATTCTAGTGTATTATTCCTCTCTGTTTGTTTGTTTTTTAGTTCTTCAGGGTCTTTGGTAAACATTTTTTGCATTCCTCCATTGTTTTCCTGAGATCCTGAATCATCTTCACCGCTATTATTCTGAGTTCTTTTTCTGGAATATTGCCTATCTCCACTTCATTTAGATGTTTCTCCATGACTTTAGGAACCTGGAATGTTAGGTCCATGAATCAAGGCAAATTGGAAGTGGTAAAACAGGAGATGGAAAGAGTGACATTTTAAGAATGTTGACATTTTAGGAATCAGCGAACTAAAATGGGCTGGAATGGGTGAATTTAACTCAGATGACCATTATATCCACTACTGTGGGCAAGAATTCCTTAGAAGAAATGGAGTAGCCATCATAGTCAGTAAAAGAGTCCGAAATGCAGTACTTGGATGCAGTCTCAAAAACCACAGAATGATCTCTGTTCGTTTCCAAGGCAAACCATTCAATATCACGGTAATCCAAGTCTATGCCCCAACCAGTAACGCTGGAAGTTGAACGGTTCTGTGAAGACCTACAAGACCTTTTAGAAATAACACCCAAAAAAGATGTCCTTTTCATTATAGGGGACTGGACTGCAAAAGTAGGAAGTCAAGAAACACCTGGAGTAACAGGCAAATTTGGCCTTGGAGTACAGAATGAAGCAGGGCAAAGGCTAATAGAGTTTTGCCAAGAGAACGCACTGGTCATAGCAAACACCCTCTTCCAACAACACAAGAGAAGACTGTACACATGGACATCACCAGATGGTCAACACCGAAATCAGATTGATTATATTCTTTGCAGCCAAAGATGGAGAAGCTCTATACAGTCAGCAAAAATAAGACCGGGAGTTGACTGTGGCTCAGACCATGAACTCCTTATTGCCAAATTCAGACTTAAATTGAAGAAAGTAGGGAAAACCATTAGACCATTCATGTATGACCTAAATCAAATCCCTTATGATAACACAGTGGAGGTGAGAAATAGATTTAAGGGACTAGATCTGATAGACAGAGTGTCTGATGAACTATGCACGGAGGTTCATGACATTGTTCAGGAGACAGGGATCAAGACCATCCCCAAGAAAAACATGCAAAATGGCTGTCTGAGGAGGCCTTACAAATAGCTGTGAAAAGAAGAGAAGCCAAAAACAAAGGAGAAAAGGAAAGATATACCCATTTGAATGAGAGTTCCAAAGAATAGCAAGGAGAGATTAAAAAGCCTTCCTCAGTGATCAGTGAAAAGAAACAGAGGAAAATAATAGAATGGGAAAGACTAGGGATCTCTTCAAGAAAATTAGAGATACCAAGGGAACATTTCATGCAAAGATGGGCTCAATAAAGGACAGAAATGGTATGGACCTAACAAAAGAAGAAGATAATAAGGAGAGGTGGCAAGAATACACAGAAGAACTGTACAAAAAAGATCTTTACAACCCAGATAATCACAATGGTGTGATCATTCACCTAGAGCCAGACATCCTGCAATGTGAAGTCAAGTGGGCCTTAGGAAGCATCACTATGAACATAGCTAGTGTAAGTGATGGAATTCAAGTTGAGCTCTTTCAAATCCTGAAAGATGATGCTGTGAAAGTGCTGCACTCAGTATGCCAGCAAATTTGGAAAACTCAGCAGTGGTCACAGGACTGGAAAAGGTCAGTTTTCATTCCAATCCCAAAGAAAGGCAATGCCAAAGAATGCTCAAACTACCACACAATTGTTCTCATCTCACACGCTAGTGAAGTGATGTTCAAAATTCTCCAAGCCAGGTTTCAGCAATACGTGAACCATGAACTTCCAGATGTTCAAGCTGGTTTTAGAAAAGGCAGAGGAACCAGAGATCAAATTGCCAACATTCCCTAGATCATTGAAAAAGCAAGAGAGTTCCAGAAAAACATCAATTTCTGCTTTATTGACTATGCCAAAGCCTTTGACTGTGTGGATCACAGTAAACTGTGGAAAATTCTGAAAGAGATGGGAATACCAGACCACCTGATTTGCCTCTTGAGAAACCTGTATGCAGGTCAGGAAGCAACAGTTAGAAGTGTACATGGAACAACAGACTGATTGCAAACAGAAAAAGAAGTACATCAAGGCTGTATATTGTCACTCTGTTTATTTAACTTATATGCAGAGTACATCATGAGAAACGCTGGGCTGGAAGAAGCACAAGCTGGAATCAAGATTGCCAGGAGAAATATCAATAACCTCAGATATGCAGATGACACCACCTTTATGGCAGAAAGTGAAGAAGATCTAAAGAGCCTCTTGATGAAGTGAAAGAGGAGAGTGAAAAGGTTGGCTTAAAGCTCAACATTCAGAAAACTAAGATCATGGCATCTGGTCCTGTCACTTCATGGCAAATAGATGAGGAAAAAGTGGAAACAGTGGCTGACTTTATTTTTCTGGGTTCCAAAATCAATGCAGATGGTGACTGTAGCCATGAAATTAAAAGATGCTTACTCCTTGGAAGGAAAGTTATGACCAACCTAGATATATTAAAAAGCAGAGACATTACTTTGTCAACAAAGGTCCATCTCGTGAAGGCTATGGTTTTTCCAGTGGTCATGTATGGATGTGAGAGTTAGACTATAAAGAAAGCTGAGCACCGAAGAACTGATGGTTTTGAACGGTGGTGTTGGAGAAGACTCTTGATATTCCCTTGGACTGCAAGGAGATCCAACCAGTCCATCCTAAAGGAAATCAGTCCTGGGTGTTCACTGGAAGGGCTGATGTGAAGCTGAAACTCCAATCCTTTTGCCACCTGATGCGAAGAGCTAACTCATTTGAAAAGACCCTGATGCTGGGAAAGATTGAGAGCAGGAGGAAAAGGGGACAACAGAGGATGAGATGGTTGGATAGCATCACTGAATCAATGGACATGGGTTTGGGTGGACTCTGGGGTTTGGTGATGGACAGGGAGGCCTGGTTTGCTGCGGTTCATGGGGTCGCCAAGAGTTGGACACGACTGAGTGACTGAACTGAACTGAACAGAGGGATCAGAGTGTCCAACTTATTGTTCCCATACAAATTGCTAAGCTATTTTAAATAGCTTTTTAAAATATTTTCAATAGGAACAGATGTGTCACTTAGAAAGAGAATTTTACTATTAATCAGTTTGCCTTTATAATCTATTTTCTACAGTAGATTTGCATGCAAACATCATACCAGGAAACCCTAGAAGATACTAAAGCTAATTAATTGCCAAGTCTTTGGGCAGGTGATATCTGTCTAAGCTTAGAAGTGACAGTGATCACAAAAGAAAAGGACAGATTGGACTCTTTAAAAATGGAAAAATTTTGTCTGTCATAAATTATGCCATAAACCCATAATCAAACATATCCTAAAGCAAAATGAAAACAAAAGAACTAAATAGACATTTCTCCAAAGAAGACATACAGATGGCTGACAAACACATGAAAAGATGCTTAACATCACTCATTATCAGAGAAATGCAAATCAAAACCACTATGAGGTACCATTTCACACCAGTCAGAATGGCTGCGATCCAAAAGTCTACAAATAATAAATGCTGGAGAGGGTGTGGAGAAAAGGGAACCCTCTTACACTGTTGGTGGGAATGCAAACTAGTACAGCCACTATGGAGAACAGTGTGGAGATTCCTTAAAAACCTGGAAATAGAACTGCCTTATGATCCAGCAATCCCACTGCTGGGCATACACACTGAAGAAACCAGAAGGGAAAGAGACACATGTACCCCAATGTTCATCGCAGCACTGTTTATAGTAGCCAGGACACGGAAGCAACCTAGATGTCCATCAGCAGATGAATGGATAAGACAGCTGTGGTACATATACACAATGGAGTATTACTCAGCCATTAAAAAGAATACATTTGAATGAGTTCTAATGAGGTGGATGAAACTGGAGCCTATTATACAGAGTGAAGTAAGCCAGAAGGAAAAATACCAATACAGTATACTAACGCATATATATGGAATTTAGAAAGATGGTAACAATAACCCTGTGTATGAGACAGCAAAAGAGACACTGATGTATAAAACAGTCTTATGAACTCTGTGGGAGAGGGAGAGGGTGGGAAGATTTGGGAGAATGGCATTGAAACATGTAAAATATCATGTATGAAAAGAGATGCCAGTCCAGGTTTGATGCACAATACTGGATGCTTGGGGCTAGTGCACTGGGACGACCCAGAGGGATGGTATGGGGAGGGAGGAAGGAGGAGGGTTCAGGATGGGGAACACATGTATACCTGTGGTGGATTCATTTTGATATTTGGCAAAACTAATACAATTATGTAAAGTTTAAAAATAAAATTAAAAAAAAAGAATGATAAAAATCATACAATGAATAGTTAATTTACTCAAAATATAAAAATAGAGAAGAAAAAATTTAAGTATGAACAATCATGTTTGAACATTCATTAACGATACATAAAACTATTAAAGAAACATTATTTGCTAGTACCATACTAGTCAAAAAAGACATACAAATTAAAGCATAAATGTGGGAGCATTTTCACCAATTAAATTAGCCAGGCATATCAATAAAAAAATAACCAATGCTAATCATTAGTGATAGCTATATTTTCATACCAAGGGAACATTTCATGCAAAGATGGGCTCGATAAAGGACAGAAATGGTATGGACCTAACAGAAGCAGAAGCTATTAAGAAGAGATGGCAGGAATACAAAGAAGAACTGTACAAAAAAGATCTTCACGACCCAGATAATCACGATGGTGTAATCACTGACCTAGAGCCAGACATCCTGGAATGTGAAGTCAAGTGGGCCTTAGAAAGCATCCCTACGAACAAAGCTAGTGGAGGTGAGGGAATTCCAGTTGAGCTCTTTCAAATCCTGAAAGAGGATGCTGTGAAAGTGCTGCACTCAATATGGCAGCACATTTGGAAAACTCAGCAGTGGCCACAGGACTGGAAAAGGTCAGTTTTCATTCCAATCCCAAAGAAAGGCAATGCCAAAGAATGCTCAAACTACCACAGTTGCACTCATCTCACACACTAGTGAAGTAATGCTCAAAATTCTCCAAGCCAGGCTTCAGCAATACGTGAACCGTGAACTTCCTGATGTTCAAGCGGGTTTTAGAAAAGGCAGAGGAACCAGAGATCAAATTGCCAACATCCGTGGATCATGGAAAAGGCAAGAGAGTTCCAGAAAAACATCTATTTCTGCCTTATTGACTATGCCAAAGCCTTTGACTGTGTGGATCACAATAAACTGTGGAAAATTCTGAAAGAGATGGGAATACAAGACCACCTGATTTGCCTCTTGAGAAATTTGTATGCAGGTCAGGAAGCAACAGTTAGAACTGGACATGGAACAACAGACTGTTTCCAAATAGGAAAAGGAGTACGTCAAGGCTGTATATTGTCACCCTGCTTATTTAACTTCTATGCAGAGTACATCATGAGAAACACTGGACTGGGAGAAACACTGGACTGGAAAAACACAAGCTGGAATCAAGATTTCTGGGAGAAATATCAATAACCTCAGATATGCAGATGACACCACCTTTATGGCAGAAAGTGAAGAGGAACTAAAAAGCCTCTTGATGAAAGTGAAAGTGGAGAATGAAAAAGTTGGCTTAAAGCTCAACATTCAGAAAACGAAGATCATGGCATCCGGTCCCATCACTTCATGGGAAATAGATGGGGAAACAGTGTCAGACTTTATTTTTCTGGGCTCCAAAACCACTGCAGATGGCAACTGCAGCCATGAAATTAAAAGACACTTACTCCTTGGAAGGAAAGTTATGACCAACCTAGATAGCATATTCAAAAGCAGAGACATTACTTTCCCAACAAAGATCCGTCTTGTCAAGGCTATGGTTTTTCCTGTGGTCATGTATGGATGTGAGAGTTGGACTGTGAAGAAGGCTGAGTGCCAAAGAATTGATGCTTTTGAACTGTGGTGTTGGAGAAGACTCTTGAGAGTCCCTTGGACTGCAAGGAGATCCAACCAGTCCATTCTGAAGGAGATCAGCCCTGGGATTTCTTTGGAAGGACTGATGCTAAAGCTGAAACTCCAGTACTTTGGCCACCTCATGCGAAGAGTTGACTCACTGGAAAAGACTCTAATGCTGGGAGGGATTGGGAGCAGGAGGAGAAGGGGACGACAAAGAATGAGATGGCTGGATGGCATCACTGACTCGATGGACGTGAGTCTGAGTGAACTCCGGGAGTTGGTGATGGACAGGGAGGCCTGGCGTGCTGTGATTCATGGGTTTGCAAAGAGTCGGACACGACTGAGCGACTGAACTGAACTGAACTGAACTGAGTTGGTATAGCACTGCTTAGAAATCAACATTATAATATTAACAGCAATAAAAAAGACATACTTGACATAGCCATATCATTTCTGGAAATCTTTTCTAGGAAAGTAATTACAAATAAGGAAAGTTAGGTCCACAAAATGCTCATTTTGCATCCTTGACCTACTGTAAAGTGTACATGTGCGCATGCACTTATGTGTATGTGTATGTATATGTGTGCCTGTGTGCACAAAAAAGACAGTGTATAATAGAAAAAGAAGAGGGATAAATGAAAGGTATTCAAAAGACAAATTTGCTCTTTACCTAATGGGCTAAATTAGGTAAAATATGTATTCTATGAAAAAATCTATATGATTTGTTATATTTAAGTGGAAATAAGGAACGATAATTTAAGTGTTTTGCCAGAATACAAAATAATATATTAAAATTGGAAATCCCAAATGTCAGATTCCTTATTTGGATAATTATGTAAATTATGATAAAGCACAGAATAGAAATGTAACTTTTAAGTATTATAAGTAACATATTTGTGAATGAAATATGAAAAAATTGATAAGATAAAAGGCTTATATGGATAGTATAGTGAGTATATATTTTGTAGAATCAGAACCAATGGAATCAAGGGATTAATAAGTTTTATATTTTTTATTTATTTTAAAAATTAATTAATTAAACATATATATATTTTTTCTGTGCTGGGTCTTCACTGCTGCATGTGGGCTTTCTCAGACGGTCGGCTGTCAGTCTGTGGCGCACGGGCTGCCACTGCAGTGGCCTCTCTTATTGCAGAGCATGGTCTTCCACAGTTGTGGCATGCGGGCTCCGTGGTGGTGGCGTGGGCCTAGCTGCCCTGCAGCATGTGGGATCTTTTTGGACCAGGGATGTAACAGGTGTCCCCTGCATTGCAAGGCGGATTCTTAATCATTGGACCACCAGTTGAGAAACACTAATCAGATTTTCAAGTGGTATAAGAAGGCAGAGGCTGTCAGTATTCTTTTTAAGTGTTTGTATATTAAGGACTAAAAAATGTGACCAAATCCAGATTTGGTAAAACAGATTAGAATGAAAGATATATAAAGCTCCATTGGTTGGAGTGTGGTGAAACTAGGACTCTTCTGCTGGTAACAGTAACTTTGGGGGCAATCTGCCAAAACTGTATTAAAATCTACATACTCTTCAATGTAACAAGTTCAGTTTTAGAAGTTCATTCTAGTGTTATATGCCAACCAATGTGTAGAATTTATATATAAGGATACTGTTTTTTGGTGCATTGTAAATAGTTTAATTTCAAAATCTGGTGCATCTATTACCTTAAATATTTTACATTATTTTAAAAATTCATAGAACCGTAGAGAATAGTGTATCCATGTGTATGTTGGTGGGTTTTATTTTTTCATTTTATAGCTTTATTGAAAACAGTTCATGCACCATGCACGTGTGCTCAGTCCATAAATCCACTTATTTAAAGTTCACAGCTCTGAACGTTCTGGTATATTTACACAGTTGTTCATCCATCACCATGGTCTAATTTTAGAACATTTCCAGCACTCACCTAAAACATCCTGTACACATTAACTGTCTTTCCCCAGGCCCCCAACATCCCTCCCCCAGGCCAGAGCCCAAGCAATCACCAAATTCTATCTCTGTGGATTCACCTATTCTGATTATTTCATATAATTGAAATCATAGACTACATGGCCCTTTATCACTGGCTCCTTTCATTGAGCATAATATTTGTAAGATTTATTCATGCTCTAGCATGTATCATGACTTCATTCTTTTTTATTGATACATAGTATTCATTATATGCGCTTCCCTGGTGGCTCAGACAGTAAAGAATCCACCTGCAATGCAGGATACATGGGTTGGATCCCTGGGTTGGGAAGATCCGAGGGCGTGGTAACCCACTCCAGTATTCTTGCCTGGAGAATCCCTATGGACAGAGGACCCTGGATGGCTACAGTCAATGGGATCACAAAGAGCTGGATACGACTAAGTGAGTAAGCACAGCACAGCACATTCATTATACAGATATACTGTATTCTGTTTATTAGTTTTGCTGAATTTTAGCATGTGGTGATAGTCATTCAGTCATGTCCGACTCTTTGCACCCCGATGGACTGTAGCCTGCCAGGCTCCTTTGTTCATGGTATTCTCCAGGCAAGAATACTGGAGTGGGTTGCCATTTCCTTCTCCGTTTAGCATGTAACAGCATACATAATAGGTTGTTTTCTGCTAATTTAAATAAGATCATTTTTATCTATCCTACTTACATGTGAAAAGAGCATATTTTAGAAAAATGCTTTAAAATAAACAGTTCCCAGAATTTTCTAAAGCTGTGAGCTTTTATGAAATCAATGAGAATAATTCATGATGACTGGGAAGAAGAAAAACTAAGGGATATGTTGGTAAGAAAAAGAAACAAAGAAATTATTTGCTCTTATATTCTGTGAAATTTTCCTTTAAATTAATTCTGGGGTTTATTGTGTTAGAAGTTTACATTTTAATGAAACTAGGGAGCTTTCCTGTCTCCATTATTTCTTTAAGATAACAAAGGAAAAATTGAACATAAATGACATTTTCCTAATAATCCCTAAATGTCTTGGGACACATTTTAATTTCCTTCACTGTGGCTAACGAGTTAATTTCTAGTCTCCTCCCCAGCTTACTTTTTAGAAGAGAGTTTTATGAACAGTGTAAAAGTCAAATTATAGTGGAGCTTATGTGCAAAATGTAAGGAACATTCATTTCAAAAGGAATCATGTACTTGAATATATTCCTCTTTCAAGTCTCATTTAATTTTGGTAATCTAGTGAATAAATCTAGAGTATACCATATTATCGACAACTAATTTTTAGTTGGAAACAATATACTGCATTGTACTTATATTTAGGTAGTAGTATCTGAAGTTCTGTACCCAGTGGGGAGAGTTTTTCCCACATCACCAAGCAATCCTCTGACACCAGTCCCACAGGACTCCCCCCATCCCTCTTCAGATGCCAATCACAAGCCCAGGTTGTCACATGTGCTTCTGACTAGCTGGCTATAGACTGGAGATTTGATTTACTAAAGCAGCTCACAGAACTCAGAGAAACATTTTACTTTCAAAATGACTGATTTCCTATTTAAAAAAAAAATATGACTCAGGAACAGCTGGATGGAAGAGAGAGATGCACAGGGCAGGTGTGGGGGAAAGGTGTGGAGTGTCTTGGTCCCTCTTCTAGCATACTACCCTTCCCAAATCAGCATGTGCTCACCTACCTCACACTTTTTGGGTTTTAAGAAGACTTTATTACAAAGGGAAATTGATTAAGTTATTGTCCATTAGCAATCAATTCAATCTGTAGCTCCTCTCCCACCCCTGAAGTCAGGGGATGGGGCTGCAAGTTTCCATTCTCTGATCATATGGTTGGTGTTCTTGGTAACCAGCCCCCATCCATAGGTGAGGTCCAAACCACCCCACTAACAAAGCAGGACACTTTTGTCAATTTCACCTCTTAGTAAAAATTCCAATGGTTTTAGGTGTTCTGTTTCAGAATCAAAAAGACAGTATATTTCTTAGTATAAATGACATTACTACAGTACTTCATTTTAAAGTACTTCATTTAAAAGTCTCTCATAATAGTTCTACTACGTCTACTTTTCAATGAGAATATATCAGAGCAATACCAAGACATGTAAAAATCATTCTATAAATTAATTCATAATTAGAGTATTAATCTATCATAGGTTAATAAATAAGATAAAAGAGAAACAAATAATTATGAAAGATAAAGGAAACAATGCGGATGAATAATTTGTAGTCAAAAGTGTCCAGAACCACAAAACACTTACTTTTAAAAAATTTTGAAACATCATCATCAACAACAACAAAACTATCAGGTCATGGACCATGTTTATAGACTTGCTCAGTATTTGCCAGTTCTCAAATGCTGTGTCTAATGTGGTAGAATTTATATTATTCTTCCTTTATGACACACACTACTTCATATGCATTGGAAAATCTCTTCATATGGCTTCCTCTTCCTATTATATATGTCTATGACCAACCTAGACAGAATATTAAAAAGCAGAGACATTACTTTGTCAACAAAGGTCCATCTAGTCAAGGCTATGGTTTTTCCAGTGGTCAGGTATAGATGTGAGAGTTGGACTATAAAGAAAGCTGAGTGCTGAAGAATTGATGGTTTTGAACTGTGGTGCTGAGAAGACTCTTGAGAGTCCCTTGGACTGCAAGGAGATCCAACCAGTCCATCCCAAAGGAGATCAGTCCTGGGTGTTCATTGGTAGGACTGATTTTGAAGCTGAAACTCCAATGCTTTGGCCACCTGATGCGAAGAGCTGACTCATTTGAAAAGACCCTGATGCTGGGAAAGATTGAGGGCAGGAGGAGAAGGGGACAACAGAGGATGAGATGGTTGGATGGCATCACTGACTCAATGGACATGGGTTTGGGTGAACTCCGGGAGTTGGTGATGGATAGGGAGGCCTGGCGTGCTGTGGCTCATGTGGTTGCAAAGAGTTGGACACGACTGAGTGACTGAACTGATGGGTGAAGATTCATCTTTAGAGCCCTAGCCATCAACGTGCCACCCATATTTTAGGCAGTCAATAAGGGATTACAGAATAGAATGTTGTGTGGGAAGAACTCTGAATAAGTCCTCAAGAGATTCAAGTTTCAGTGTGAAATTTTGAATTTGTGTCTGTGTTTCTTCACATCATTTATTTCATTCCATATCTGAAAAATAGAAAAGTGCACTGAAGAATTTAAAGATACCTTCAGGTTCTAAATTTGAAGCCCTTTTTCTACACTGTTTACATTCTTTTGGAAGCCTTTCTGGACAGACTGTTTCTCTTGCTAGCTTTACTATTGCTTTGAGTACACATATCTTTAAACAAAGAGATGGATTCTGTGTATATATTTTTTATCATTTGTAATTGTCTGTGTTTAGTCTCTCGTGTGGGGACCTGGTACCAAAATTATAAGCTTTCATTCTCAGCCTAGTATTTATGCAACCTGTAAGTATGAGTAAATGTCAGTTGCCTTGAAAATCTAGTTTGTTAGTTACCTCTTTATTTTTTTCCACTAAGGGAAGGTTTCTCTAACTTGTTCCCAGGAGAATTTAGTATTTCAGATGGCAACTTTCTGAGAGCAGCTCCTCTTCTTTATCACAGACTTCACTTTGGAAAACCAACATTTTCAGAGCCTGTTCTAATACTCAAATTGATAGGGAGAAGCCTGATGCTCCCTGATCTAGTGTTTCTATCTGGCATTGTGATGATCTGTGTAGTGGACCTGTATAACCAGAGTATGCTAAGAGCTGGAAACTGCCAGTGGGGTTTTTTTCCCACTGATGAAAAAATAAACAATGTTCTCCTTGGTGAAAGCAAAAATTTTTTGCACACACAGTATTCTCTAACTAATTTTCATTCCACTTTCAGTTATAAAGTGTGTCAAACCATTAGCTTACATCTTAAAAATATAATCACTTAGAATTATACAAAGGATTATATATATATATATAATATATACACACACATACATACACATATATATGTGTATACACACAACACACAAACACACACATGTGTATTTTTTTTATCTTCTCCAGGACTTTTGAATGTATTGGGGAGAAAAAATTTCCTCTACTCTTCTAGGTCCTTCTGGATGATTATTAAATTGACATGAAACAGATTAATGGGAGAAAATAGAATTTTAATTTCATAAGTACTAGAGTTTACAGAAATATGAGACTCAAAGGAGTGACCAAAGCACACAGATTTTAGACCTTTTAGATAAAGGAATAATAAATTTGAGAAGAACTGAGAAGACAGACAAACTTAAGCTTGGGTATTAATTAGTGAAGAACTAAGCAGAGTTTGTTTATGTAGCCTTCTTGGCCCTGAATTCCTGATCTCCAGCAATAAGGCTGCTTGTTTACCTCCTGGTGGGAGGAGGATATCTTTCACTGGAAGATGTATTTCATACTTCCAGGGGGAACAGACAAGATGGTCAGAATATCCTTCTTGCTTTTGCTTAAGTAATTTTATTCAAAATAATGAATCTGCCAAGAGGCACGTTTTGAGCTGGGCTTTTCATTTTCTTTTTTAAAATTTATTTTTAATTGGAGGATGATTGCTTTACAATGTTGTGTTGGTTTCTGTCATACATCAACATGAATCAGCCATAGGTATATATATGCCCTTTCCCTCTTGAACCTCCCTCCTACCCCATCTGATCCCTCTAGGTTGTCACAGAGTGCTGGGTTGAGCTCCTTGTGTCATACAGTAAATTCCTACTGGGGAGTATACATTAAATATGTAACATTGTACAGAAGGAAGTGACCAAACCATCCCAAAGAAAAAGAAAGGCAAGAAGGCAAAGTAGTTGTCTGAGGAGGCTTTACAAATAGCCAAGGAAAGAACAGAAGCAAAAGTCAAGGTAGAAAGGGAAAGACATACTCAACTGAGTGTTGAGTTTCAGAGAATAGCAAGGAGAGATAAGAAGGTCTTCCTAAGTGAACAATGAGAAGAAATAGAGGAAAACAATAGAATGGGAAAGACTACAGATTTTTTTTTCAAGAAAATTAGAGATACCAAGGAAACAGTTCATGTAGAATTGGCATGATAAAGGACAGAAATGGTAAGGACCTAGCAGAAGTAAAAGATATTAAGAAAAAGTGGCAAGAATATACAGAAGAACTATACAAAAAAGGTCTTAATGACCCAGACAACCATGATGGTGTGATCAGTCACCTAGAGCCAGACATCCTGGAGTGTGAAGTCAAGTAGGTCTTAGGAAGTATTACTGTGAACAGTGGAGGTGACAGAGTTCCAGCTGAGCTATTTGAAACCCTAAAAGCTGATGCGATTAAAGTGTTTCATTCAATATGTCAGCAAATTTGAAAAACTCAGCAATGGCCACTGGACTGGAAAGAGTCCAGTATTCATTCCAATCCCAAAGAAGGGCAATGCCAAAAAATGTTCAACTACTGTACTATTGCACTCACTTCACATACTAGCAAGGTAATGCTCAAAATCCTTCAAGCCAGACTTTAGCAGCAAGTGAACCGAGAACTTCCAGATGTACGAACTGGGTTTAGAAAAGGCAGAGGAACCAGAGATCAAATTGCCAACATTAGTTGGCTCATAGAGAAAGCAAAGGAATTCCAGAAAAACGTCTACTTCCACTTCGTTGACTATGTAAAGCTTTTGACTGTATGGATCACAACAAACTGGAAAATTCTGAAAGAGATGGGAATATCAGACCACCTTGCCTGCCCCCTGAGAAACCTATATGCAGGTCAAGAAGCAACAGTTAGAATCAGACATGGAACAACTGACTGGTTCCAAATTAGGAAAGGAGTATGACAAGGCTGTATATTGCCACTCTGCTTATTTAACTTATATGCAGAGTACATCATGTGAAATGTCAGGCTGGATGAATCACAAACTGGTATCAATGTTGTTGGGAGACATATCAACAACCTCAGATATGCAGATGATACTACTCTAATGGCAGAAAGTGAAGAGGAACTAAAGAGCCTTTTGATGAAGGTGAAGAGGAGAGTGAAAAAGCTGACTTAAAACTCAACATTCAAAAAACTAAGATCATGGTATCTGGTCCCTTCACTTTATGGAAAATAGAAGGGGAAAAAGTGGAAGCAGTGGCAGATTTCTTAATCTCCAAAATCACTTTGGATGATGAATGTAGCCATGAAATTAAGATGCTTGCTCCTTGGAAGGAAAGCTATGACAAGTCTAGATAGTATATTAAAAAGCAGAGACATCACTTTGCCTTCAAAGGTCTGTATAATCAAAGCTATGACTTTTCCAGTAGTCATGTATGAATGTGAGAGTTGGACCACAGAGAAGGCTGAGTGCCAAAGAATTGACACTTTTGACTTGTGCCAGAGAAGACTCTTGGGAGTCTTTTGGACTGCAAGGAGATCAAACCAGTCAATCCTAAAGGAAATAAACCCTGAATATTCATTGGGAGGACTGATGCTGAAGCTGAAGTTCCAATACTTTGGCCACCTGATGCAAAGAGCTGACTCATTAGAAAAGATCCTGATGCTGGGAAAGATTGAAGGCAAAAAGAGAAGGGGACAGCAGAGGATGAGATGGTTGGAGAGCATCACTGACTCAATATTGGGATAAGAATTTGAGCAAACTCTGGGAAATGGTGGAGGACAGGGAAACCTGGTGTGTTGCAGTTCATGGGGTTGCAAAGAGTTTGGACATGATTTAGCGAGCAAAAAACAACAATAAATGTTGTATATGTTTCAATGCTGATTTTTCAGTTCATCCCACCCTTTGTCCACAGGAGATCCCTGCCTTTGTCCACAAGTTTGTTCTCTATTGCTGCCCTGCAAATAAGTTTGAGCTAGCCTCTTCTGAACCTCATCAGTTTCCTCTTCTGAAACTTCCCTGAAAGTTTCATACTTACAAGTTGAGCTGGTAGCTGTGAAGCAAGAATTAGGCTAGTAGCTGAGTTATTGATTGTTCCATGCTTCTTTTTTTCCATAGATTGTTCCATGGTTCCATGCTTTAAACCAAAAATTCAGTCCTGAGAATAGATTAGTTCAGTTAAACAGTTGTGATTCATAACACGGGGCACATTTTAAGACAGTATTATATAACACCAATAACCCAATCTCACTGCCATGTTTGAGGACCTCAAGAGCCAAAATTGCAGCAAAAATAATCTTAAGGGACAAGAGATTCAACTTTAAATTTGTACTTGATATAAATTTACCAACTGCTTAGATGGAAGTTGAGGCAACTGAGTGAAAAGAGCAGACCAGTCCAAATAAAATTTTTTTTTTTTTTTTAGCAAATGAAAAAAAAAATTAAGGTACAGTTTTATGTAAAAATACTATTGACATTAAAGCTTATTTTCAAAAGCCTTATAATAAATTTATTCAATTGTATTCACCTTGAACATACGTAAAATTACTTTCCCAAGATTTCTTTTTCACAAACCTATAAATTTTCATGTCCACTTTGGTTTGTCCTTGATTTTTTCAGCCTCTTCAGAAATAATAAGCTTTACTTTAAGAAAAATTACTTTCTGTTTCCTCAGAAAAATGTATCTCCATTCTTCATACCCTTTCTTAACAAAAAACATATGGTCTACTTTTTTTTTCCACACACACATTTGTTTCCTTCATTAGTTCTAGTAATTATAATCAGATAACTCATTAGGATTTTTTAATCTTAAATACATGAACTTCCAGTGATATCTAAGAAGTAAGCAAATGTGAACTGTCAATTTTTTCTATACCAGCAGTCTTTATATTGGCAGATTTATGTGTTTATGTGCTTCCTGTAAGTACAGTTTTTCAGTGTGGCATAAGTTATGTTTCCTAAGAAACCCAAGCATCTTTAGTCTCTCTAATAAGAGGTCAAAAGTTGTTAAACTTAGATGTGTTTAGCATTTAAGATTTCATTATCTTATCTTACTTAAAATAATCTGGACTTTCAATGAATCTCCATCATTTAATTAACTTAGGAAATGTCTAAGGTTGGAAGTGACCAAAGAGATTTGGGAAACTATGTAAGGAGATAGATCATAAAACAGTCATTGCTAAAAATCTACCTTAAAACTCTCATCTTGCTTATATCTATTTAATTCATCTGTTTTTAACAATTATGCTCATGAACACTTGATAAGATATTAAAGCAGTTAGCCATCCTTTTATATTATTTTTCTTGCTGACAAATTTTGTAACAGAATTAGCATGAGCTTATTTGACTTTTAGTGAACCTATGGTAGGATAAAAGTATTATTCTTCATGTTGATTACTCTAAAGCCATACCTGTATTACTTAAACCAACAAACTACTTTCTATTTACTGAAAATTATTCTACAAAACATGAACTTCGAAAACATTTAAGTTGATTTCTATTATATCTCTGAAATTTAGAAATACTTAATTCATAAGCATTTATTTTTAAGCCAAATAGAGCCCTTTCTCAAATTAATATTGGTAATACCGTCCAGAGGTAGAGAAGTACCATAACTCTAATGTGTATACATAGATGTACATACAAACACAAAGCTCTTATAGCTTTTGTTGTAAAATTTTAGCCATGAACCAAGTATAACAATATAAAACTCATGAGTCTGTAAGTAACAGTTGAAATAAGTTGTTTATCTATTCATCTGATTGAAGCTTTCCTCTATTTGCGGAGGATGTTTTTAAGAATCATATTTGTCTTTGATATCAATCATATTGGTAATTACCAGTCATACTGGTAATATTAAGGAAGCTGTGAACTGGATTTTGAAAAAAGACCTTTCCAGCAGTTTGTATTTTAAAAGGCTAGATTTCCTCTTCTTCTTTTCTTTTTTCCCTTCAGACTTTACTGACTGAGCTAGCCAGACTCAGTTGCAGGCAACTGTGAGAAGGAGTGTTTATATTTAAAAACATGGTACAAGTTATAATTTTAAGGGACAGTGGAAGAATGAATTTTTCTGAGCTCCCTAAATCTGGTAAAAATCCCCTGAAGTGAAGGTAAAAGGGTTTTATAATTTAAAGAGTCTGCTGCTGTCCAGGGATGTAAATTCTTTGGGGGTCTAAGACTTATTCACAAAAGATACTGCATAGGAAAGTCTGAAGCTGGCAGGACCTGATTATAGAATCCAGGAAAACAGATCTTATGGTTGAGACTTAATGCTTGTTCTGAATGTTTCTGTTAAATTTATTTCCTGACTGGTAATATTTACATGAATGACCTGTATATCCTAGGTCTAGACTTTAGGCTGTTGTGTTCTCTGTAAATCCTGTAGTGAAGCGAAGTTAAAATAGCAGCTGGGTGTTTATTGTTTTTTTCTAGGGAAAATTTAGGAGTTTGGGGAGTTAAGGGAATTTGCTAATGAGATGTGTTCGGATTTCAACAAAAGGAATTTATATTGAATGGGGACTTTAATTTTGTTCCAAGTTTTATTTTCTGTTTTTGTTTTTGTTTTTTTTCCACGTTGTTAAGAGAGTTCCTAAGGCTAGCTTTTACATTTCTTTGTGTCCTCTTTCTAATTTGGCCATCCCATTTGTACCAATAAGACAATTTTTGAGAACAAGAGCTTTCCTTTTCAAAAAATATTTATTTATTTGACATCTTAGTGTCAGCATGCAGGGTCTTTAGTTGCGGCATGAGAACTCTTAGTTGTGGCATGTGGGATCTTGTCTCTGACTAGGAATGGAACCCAGGTCCCCTTGCATTGGGAACATGGAGTCTTAGCCACTGGACCACCAGGGAAATCCCAGGTGTGTGTGTGTGTGTGTGTGTGTGTGTGTGAGTCACTCAGTCGTGTCCAACGTTTGCGACCCCATTGACGACAGCTCGCCAGGCTCCTCTGGATGAGAGCTTTCTAAAAATGTTTTCTTTCTTTCTTAAATATAATCAATTCAAAGAATCTATCATCTGGCCATTGACAAGTCAGATCTTTTAATCTCAATAGTGACTCAAACTGATAAGACTTTTTATGGCTTAACTAAGGGCACAAGACAGAGAAGGCAATGGCACCCCACTCCAGTACTCTTGCCTGGAAAATCCCATGGATGGAGGAGCCTGGTAGGCTGTAGTCCATGGGTTCGCTAAGGGTCAGGCTTGACTGAGCGACTTCCCTTTCACTTTTCACTTTCATGCATTGGAGAAGGAAATGGCAACCCACTCCAGTATTCTTGCCTGGAGAATCCCAGGGACGGGGGAGCCTGGTGGGCTGCCGTCTATGGGGTCGCACAGTGTCGGACACGACTGAAGCGACTCAGCAGCAGCAGCAGCAGCAGCAAGGGTTCAAGAGGAGTCTGGGCTTCCCAGGTGGCTCAGTGGTAAAGAATCTGCTTACTTTGCAGGAGACACCGGTTCGATTTCTGGGTCAGGAAGATCCTCTGGAGAAGGAAATGGCACCCACTCCAATATTCTTGCCTGGGAAACCCCATGGACAGAGGAGCCTATTGGGTTACAGTCCATGGGCCTCACAAGGGTCGGACACATATTAGTGACTAAACCACCACCACCCAAGAGGGGTCCACTATAAAATGCAAGAGCTATACCCTTCACAAGAGCCATTCATTTCACTCCCAAAGATAGCCTAAGAAATCACAGGCTTTGTCATACAGGTGGTAAGGATGCTGTAGAGAAAACAATGTCTTCAGCCCCACATAGGAAGTTGTAAAGCCTCCAGTTACAGGCCTGCTAATCTCTAACTGGGGCAGATGCTACTGGAGTGGGGATTTTTCTAGCCTCAGGAAATGAAGGTTGAGACTATAAAGGTCTCTTATGGACCTGATGTTCTCACAGGTCACAAAGCCAAACTCTTAAGACAAAAAACAAAGCAAAAGGAAAACTTCATCTTATAGTTTTCCTCCTTATGACAAATGACACAACAGACAACAAAACGCATGGAAAATGGTCAATAGAAAACAAAAATTCTCAATTTTTTACCAGAAGCCAAATTAGCTAGTTGGACAAATATTTTCTCCTGCTAATCTAAATTTAGCAAAAGGAAAGAAAAGAATTCTCACCATTCTCATTTCCATGGGGCCCTGCAGGCAGAGATTTAGGAGACCGACAGGTGTGAATCCTTACCTTCAGCCTGGGCTCCTCAGAAGTCCCAGGTTTCTCGGCTGCAGTAGCCTCAGGGCAAACAGCATTCAGCTAGTGAAGTTTATCCTGCTGACTGTTTATCCAGCTGTTGGGGAAGAAAATTTTTTCTCTACACTTCCGAGTTCTTCTGGCTGGTCTAACAATTAAATTCACATGAGACAGATTACAGAGGAAAATCAAATTTTAATTTTGTACTCTCAGTTGTTTATAGAAATATGGGACTCAGAGAAATGATCAAATCAAGCAGCTTGCATACAGTTGACCCTTGAACAACACACATGTTTTAACTATATGGGTCCACTTACACACCAATTTGTTTCAATAAAAATTTGAAACAAATTTTTTGTTGGCCGTCTTTTTCAAATTCGTGGGTTTTGCATACATAGATTCAACCAACCACAGACCAAAATTTCAAGCCATGGTTGGAAGAATTCATGGGTGAGAAATCTACAGATATGGAAGGCTGTCCCATTTTATACAAGAGACTTGAGCACTCATGGATTTTGGTACACACAGTGACTCCTGGAACCAATTCCAATGGGAATATCAAGAGACTACTGTAACCTTTTAGACAAAGTAGAAATTAAATTTTGAAGAACTGACAAGACGAAGAAATTCAGGCCTGAGTACTAGTTAGTAAAAAAGCTGAGCAGAGTTTGTTCATGTAGCCTTCTTGGCCCTGAACTTCTGATCTCTGGCAGTAACGATGTCTATTTCTGGTGTGAGGAGAGTACCTTTCACATGAGAAAATTTTCCTTCTCTCAGGAGGATGGAGGCGGGTCAGAGCATCCTCCTGTCACTAGCTGTTTTTTTGTTTTTGTTTTTTTTTTTAAGTAACTTTAATTCAAAATGATCAATATGCCAAAGTGGCATATTTGGGGTGGCCTGCTCTGACCCCCATAAAATGTCTCTCATTTTCTAGAGATGAATGGGTCTAACTCTCTCTCCCTCTCTCTCTCTCTCTCTCTTTTTTTTTTTTTTACATAGAATGCCTAAAGAGAAACTAACGAAATTGCCCTTGATTGCCCTTGAGGGAAATGGTGATAAAGGAAGTACAGGAAGGGAGCAAAAGAGAGGCAAAAAAGTGAGGAAGGAAGGAAAAGATTTATAACTATTTACAAATACATGGTAAAGGTGATGTAAGGAAGACCTAACCCTGGGGAAATAACTGAAGTTTGGAAGTCTCAATAATGAGTAGTTACATTCTTCAATCCTAGGGAAATGATAATTGCCAAAAACGACTACTTTCTAAAAATCTCTTACATTCTTATATATAAATGTAGCACTCGTATATATGTTTTTTAACTGATGATGTTTATAATCATGCTTTTCATTAATACACTTCCAACTCCAATTCTGACACTGCTCAAAATAAAAATTTGTTATTATTTTAAGCTCACAAAGTGGATATCCACAGTAAGCTTTTAGGTAATATGGAGTTCCATGATTTAATTTAGAAGTACATTTAACTCTCCTCCTCCCCCCAGAGGCCATTTTAATGGCATCACATTGATGTCATTTAGCCTTTTGGAGGTGAGAAAAAGACATCCTTAATCTCTAATCCTAGAAAGTCAGCTCAGTGACCTAGGCTGATGGAGGTTTGGGAAGGGTGGCTTGTAGACATCATACAATTTTTTTAATCAGATATAAAAATCCTGAGTGATTTGGGATTGTTCAGTTATAAAGTGTTTGGTGTCTTTTTGTGGGTTGAAAGAGAAATCATGGTTGTTCAATGAACCCTAACCTCAAAATGAAGACACTTGATAAGCAAAAAACTGAATGAACAGAAGCTTCACTTTGTTGTTTCAGAAATTTTATATTCAAGAAGTACATTAAAAATATAAATGAACAAATATGGAACCAAAGAGAATTTTCAATATACCTTGAAGATTTGTGTCATATTTGCATTATGGTTAAGAACTCTTCCTAGATTCTTGTTTTTAAGTTTCATTTGTAAATTAGTATCATCTTCTCCCTTTAGTTTATGCCTCTAAGATACCTGGCTCAGCCCCTCCATAGTCTAGAACACAGAGGCCATGTAGAAGTACATCCCTTTTCAGATATAAGTATCTTTTCTTACCATATCTCCTCCTTCAGCGCCAGAAATCTAAGACAATACTCTAGGGGCAATCTGGCAAATTTGTCTCTTTGTATGCCATGGCTGCGCGGGCACAGGAGGGCCTAGAGCAGCTATCCCACGTTGAAGGTCAGGAAGGGTGGCAGTGAGGAGATACCCCTCGTCCAAGGTAAGGAGCAATGGCTGCACTTTGCTGGAGCAGCTGTGAAGAGATACCCCATGCCCAAGGTAAGAGAAACCCAAGTAAGATGGTAGGTGTTGCAAGAGGGCATCAGAGGGCAGACACACTGAAACCATACTCACAGAAAACTAGTCAATCTAATCACACTAGGACCACAGCCTTGTCTCACCCAATGAAACTAAGCCATGTCTGTGGGGCAACCCAAGATGGGCAGGTCATGGTGGAGAGATCTGACAGAATGTGGTCCACTGGAGAAGGGAATGGCAAACCACTTCAGTATTCTTGCCTTGAGAACCCCATGAACAGACGAAAAGGCAAAATGATAGGATACTTAAAGAGGAACTCCCCAGGTCAGTAGGTGCCCAATATGCTACTGGAAATCAGTGGAGAAATAACCCCAGAAAGAATGAAGGGATGGAGCCAAAGCAAAAAGAATACCCAGCTGTGGATGTGACTGGTGATAGAAGCAAGGTCCGATGCTGTAAAGAGCAATATTGCATAGGAACCTGGAATGTCAGGTCCATGAATCAAGGCAAATTGGAAGTGGTCAAACAAGAGATGGGAAGAGTGAATGTCTACATTCTAGGAATCAGCGAACTGAAATGGACTGGAATGGGTGAATTTAACTCAGATGACCATTATATCTACTACTGCGGGCAGGAATCCCTCAGAAGAAATGGAGTGGCCATCATGGTCAACAAAAGAGTCCGAAATGCAGTACTTGGATGCAATCTCAAAAATGACAGAATGATCTCTGTTCGTTTCCAAGGCAAACCATTCAATATCACAGTAATCCAAGTCTATGCCCCAACCAGTAACGCTGAAGAAGCTGAAGTTGAATGGTTCTATGAAGACCTACAAGACCTTTTAGAACTAACACCCAAAAAAGATGTCCTTTTTATTATAGGGGACTGGAATGCAAAAGTAGGAAGTCAAGAAACACCTGGAGTAACAGGCAAATTTGGCCTTGGAATACGGAATGAAGCAAGGCAAAGACTAATAAGGTTTTGCCAAGAAAATGCACTGGTCATAACAAACACCCACTTCCAACAACACAAGAGAAGACTGTACACATTGACATCACCAGATGGTCAATATTGAAATCAGATTGATTATATTCTTTGCAGCCAAAGATGGAGAAGCTCTATACAGTCAGCAAAAACAAGACCAGGAGCTGACTGTGGCTCAGACCATGAACTCCTTATTGCCAAATTCAGACTCAAATTGAAGAAAGTAGGGAAAACCACTAGACCATTCAGGTATGACCTAAATCAAATCCGTTATGATTATACAGTGGAAGTGCGAAATAGATTTAAGGGCCTAGATCTGATAGATAGAGTGCCTGATGAACTATGGAATGAGGTTCGTGACATTGTACAGGAGACAGGGATCAAGACCATCCCCATGGAAAAGAAATGCCAAAAAGCAAAATGGCTGTCTGGGGAGGCCTTACAAATAGCTGTGAAAAGAAGCGAAGTGAAAAGCAAAGGAGAAAAAAAAAAAGATATAAACATCTGAATGCAGAGTTCCAAAGAATAGCACGAAGAGATAAGAAAGCCTTCTTCAGCAATCAATGCAAAGAAATAGAGGAACACAACAGAATGGGAAAGACTAGGGATCTTTTCAAGAAAATCAGAGATACCAAAGGAACATTTCATGCAAAGATGGGCTCGATAAAGGACAGAAATGGTATGGACCTAACAGAAGCAGAAGATATTAAGAAGAGATGGCAAGAATACACAGAAGAACTATACAAAAAAGATCTTCATGACCCAGATAATCACGATGGTGTGATCACTGACCTAGAGCCAAACATCCTGGAATGTGAAGTCAAGTGGGCCTTAGAAAGCATCACTACGAACAAAGCTAGTGGAGGTGATGGGATTCCAGTTGAGCTGTTTCAAATCCTGGAAGATGATGCTGTGAAAGTGCTGCACTCAATATGGCAGCAAATTTGGAAAACTCAGCAGTGGCCACAGGACTGGAAAAGGTCAGTTTTCATTCCAATCCCAAAGAAAGGCAATGCCAAAGAATGCTCAAACTATCGCACAATTGCACTCATCTCACACGCTGGTAAAGTAATGCTCAAAATTCTCCAAGCCAGGCTTCAGCAATATGTGAACCGTGAACTTCCTGATGTTCAAGCGGGTTTTAGAAAAGGCAAAGGAACCAGAGATCAAATTGCCAACCTCCGCTGGATCATGGAAAAAGCAAGAGAGTTCCAGAAAAACATCTATTTCTGCTTTATTGACTATGCCAAAGCTTTTGACTGTGTGGATCACAAGAAACTGTGGAAAATTCTGAAAGAGATGGGAATACCAGACCACCTGATCTGCCTCTTGAGAAACCTATATGCAGGTGAGGAAGCAACAGTTAGAACTGGACATAGAACAACAGACTGGTTCCAAATAGGAAAAGGAGTACGTCAAGGCTGTATATTGTCACCCTGCTTATTTAACTTCTATGCAGAGTACATCATGAGAAACGCTGGACTGGAAGAAACACAAGCTGGAATCAAGATTGCCGGGAGAAATATCAATAACCTCAGATATGCAGATGACACCACCCTTATGGCAGAAAGTGAAGAGGAACTAAAAAGCCTCTTGATGAAAGTGAAAGTGGAGAGTGAAAAAGTTGGCTTAAAGCTCAACATTCAGAAAACGAAGATCATGGCATCCGGTCCCATCTCTTCATGGGAAATAGATGGGGAAACAGTGGAAACAGTGTCAGATTTTATTTTTTTGGGCTCCAAAATCACTGCAGATGCTGATTGTAGCCATGAAATTAAAAGACGCTTACTCCTTGGAAGGAAAGTTATGACCAACCTAGATAGCATGTTCAAAAGCAGAGACATTACTTTGTCAACAAAGGTTCGTCTAGTCAAGGCTATGGTTTTTCCTGCGGTCATGTATGGATGTGAGAGTTGGACTGTGAAGAAGGCTGAGCGCCGAAGAATTGATGCTTTTGAACTGTGGTGTTGGAGAAGACTCTTGAGAGTCCCTTGGACTGCAAGGAGATCCAACCAGTCCATTCTGAAGGAGATCACTCCTGGGATTTCTTTGGAAGGAATGATGCTAAAGCTGAAACTCCAGTACTTTGGCCACCTCGTGCGAAGAGTTGACTCATTGGAAAAGACTCTGATGCTGGGAGGGATTGGGGGCAGGAGGAGAAGGGGACGACAGAGGATGAGATGGCTGGATGGCATCACTGACTCAATGGACGTGAATCTCAGTAAACTCTGGGAGTTGGTGATGGACAGGGAGGCCTGTCGTGCTGCGATTCATGGGGTTGCAAAGAGTCGGACACGACTGAGCGACTGATCTGATCTGATGACTAATATTAGAGATATTTCTATATTTTAAGTCGAAGCGAGCTTTGTTATAATTTCCACCCTTAGGTTTTGCCAAAATCATGGAAAATGATTTTAATCTTTCATCTAGACTACTAATCTTCAAATATGAGGGCAATAGGCTTCTATTTTTATGTTATATACAGTCATATAGATTAGAGTAACCCCAATTTCCTTGACCATTCTCCGTAAGGAAAATTTTCAAATTGTTACTGTTTACATCCAGAAAACAGCCTCTTGAGCAGGTGGTGCTCTCAACATGGATGGAATGTCAGTTACTCTCAGCCTATGTTTATCAATAAAGCCTGAAACAGCATTTGCTTTCTGGAGAGCTTCTTCATTACAGTAATTTATTTTAAGCCTAAAATAAAATGTCTCTAATTCTTTGTCACAAGTTGTACTCTTAGATAACTTTTCCTCACTCTGTATTTATCCAGAAGATTTTGTGACCTAAATGTAGGGTTGTGCGTTCATCCATGCACTTCTTCCTGATTTCATTTTCTTTGTTTCAGCTACCATCTCAAGCTGTTTGTTCAGTGGTGGTGAACCTACAAGTGACTTCCTACAATGTATTACAGTAAAAATTGCAAACCTCCCTGTGGATTAGTGGCAGGAGGTGGTTACCCGTGATTTCTTTGGTTCTTTGGAGATTAGTGCACAGTTGGTGCCAACAGCTATTAGGCAGCATGAAATAACATGATTTAATTATTGAAAATGTTTGGATACAGACTAAAAGTTTCTTGTCTAGTGTTGTAATTGAATTCATCAATGCCTAAAAATAAAATAACAGTTTGTGAGCTTTCAAGTTTTGTCTTTTCATGAGATTTTATAAGAATTACTTTTTCCCATTACTTTCATGAATTTATTTTACTGGTCTGATACTCAAAGCTGAATTGTATATTGTAGAATTATGGGATGGCTCTGCTGACTCCTGACTCATGCCCTAAATTAAGGGATGGCTCCAAATATTTTCTCAAGGGTAACGTCTGCTTCTGCATTTGAACTACAAATTAAGACAGGCTTTGAAGAAAGATGCTAGGGCTTGAAGAACGTTTTCAAGGACGGAAGTGTAAAAAGACAAGCTGTTGTTGATAGATTCAAAATGAGATGCAAATACTGGCCTGCAGAGAATTTGTCCCTCATAGGAAAAAGTTCAGGAAAAAATCCTCTGTATTCAAGCAGACTCTAGGGAAAGTTGCAGGATTTTTCTCTTTTTCTATCTCACTTTCAGCATTTTTAAAATGCCTTATGGTCCTGACTTCAGTCATATTAATTAAAGCATCTCACCTGTAGTCTTGACTTAGTTTCCTTTGCTTTGATCTGAGAATTCAAAAGGGATTGTGTGAAAGCGGAGGTTTGGCACATTTTTTTAAATTTTATTTTATTTTTAAACTTTACATAATTGTATTAGTTTTGCCAAATATCAAAATGAATCCGCCACAGGTATACATGTGTTCCCCATCCTGAACCCTCCTCCCTCCTCCCTCCCCATACCATCCCTCTGGGTCGTCCCAGTGCACTAGCCCCAAGCATCCAGTATCGTGCATTGAACCTGGACTGGCAACTTGTTTCTTACATGATATTTTACATGTTTCAATGTCATTCTCCCAAATCTTCCCACCCTATCCCTCTCCCACAGAGTCCATAAGACTGTTCTATACATCAGTGTCTCTTTTGCTGTTAAGCATCTCTTGTGTTTAAATCCTTCCTTCAAAACCCAGCAATGGAGAAGTTGGGCAGGTTGTGAAATTTAGTTCTGAAAATTTAGTTTTCTCCATGTAACATGGGCTTTTCTGTGAGTAGAAAATAACATAACACATTTAAGTCACCTGATAGAGTGTCTTGTATATTGCAATCATTTGCAAATTTTTGTCCTTTTCTTCTAGGTTCAAGCATTCTTACAACACTCTTCTATTTTACCCCCGTACATGAATATAAGAGTTTTGTTTAAGAGAGCTTGTTATAAAATATTAACAAGCTTACTATAATATCAGTGAAGATTCTGTTTAAAGTAGCACTGGTATTCCAGTCCATATTTCTTAGATGTTTTAATTTGTTTTGTTATCATTGTTTTTATTGCATAATTTTGTTTCTCAATAACAGGAAGAAAATTAATCTGCCCTCTTTGAAAACTAAAAGAATATTTTGTCTGACTAGAACTAGAAGTCTACTTACATTGAAATGATTTAGATGCTGTTTTAGAATATCTGATAAAAGGAAAATACCTTCTCTTTGGAAGGAGGAAAACAATAGGGTTAATAACAAGGATAATGGCTGTTCATTGATGATAGAGGATATTTATTGATGTGACTCTACTTGGGAAATAGAAATGACCACGGATTTCTGATACCTTTTAGTGGAATAAGGAAGAGAGAAGAGCTGCCTACCAGGGTTTTTATTATTGTTAGGTTGAAGTCCAGAAAAGGCGGACTCAGTATTTGCCTTCCCAGTGAGGTATCTACAAAAAAGTTTTAAATATGCTAAAATTCACTTCTTTCTGAGTTTTGAAATATAAATTAAAGATAAAATTAGACACACTGGTGACAAGTGACATTCTGTAAAAGCTACTTAATTATAACTCTGTAAGTTCTAAGACTAATTTTTAAGATAACACTATTCTAATATTTTTCATCACCAAAATAAATTCCTTCTTCCCTTGCTATATTTTCTGTCCATATTCCAAAACCAAGACCAGGCAGCATTGTATATGCTCTGATCTCAACCTGTACACACTTGCCCTGTCTAGTTTCCCAGAAGAAAGGTTCTGTCCTTGACTAAGAAGTAAAGGAAGCTCTTTACATGCCCTCAAAACCTGAACAAAAATAAACACAGAATGGCTTAAAGACTTAAATATAAGACAAGACACCATAAAGCTCCTAGAAGAAAGCATAGGCAAAACATTCTCTGACATAAATCATAGCGATGTTTTCTTAGATCAGTCTCCCAAGGCAAGAGAAATAAAAACAAAAATAAACAAATGAGACCTAATCAAACTTACAAACTTTTGCACAAGAAAGGAAACCATAAAAATGAAAAGACAGCTTACAGAATGGGAGAAAATATTTGCAAACGATGCAACGAACTAAGAGTTAATCTCCAAAACGTAAAAACAGCTCATACAACTCAAACAACCAAAAAACCAACCCCATGGGAAAATGTACAGAAGACCTTAATAAACATTTCTCTAAAGAAGACCTACAGATAGCCAACAAGCACATGAAAAGATGCTCAGCATCACTAACTACTATAGAAATGCAAATCAAAACTACAATGAGGTACCACCTCACACCGGTCAGACTGAATAACATAAAAAGTCTATAAATAACAATTGCTGGAGAGGTTGTGGAAAAAAGGGAAGCCTCCTATGCTGTTGGTGGGAATATAAGTCGGAGCAGCCACTATGGAGAACAGTATGGAGGTTCCTTAAGAAATTAAAAATAGAGCTACCATGAGATCCTTCAATCCCACTCCTGGGTATATAATCCCAAGAAAACCATAATTTGAAAAGATACATACACCCCCATGTTCATTGAAACAGGAATGCTTCCAGGTTGCTTCCAGGACATGGAAGCAAGCTAAATGGGGGAGAGGAGGGAGGGAGAGGGCTGTTTTAGGAGATTGGGATTGGCAGTTGCGAACTATTGTACAGAGAATGGATAAACAGCAAATCCTACTGTTTGGCACAAGAAACTATATCCAATTTCCTGAGATAAACCATAGTGGAAAAGAATATTTAAAAAAGAATGTATGTATGTATGTATATAACTGGGGTTCCCTGGGGTTCTAGGTAAAGAATCTGCCTGCAATGCAGGAGACCCGGATTCGATTCCTGCATTGAGAAGATCCCCCGGAGAAAGAAATGGCAATCCACTCCAGTATTCTTGCATGGAAAATCCCATGGACAGAGGAGCCTGGCAGGCTACAGTCCATGGGGTTGCAAGAGTCGGATATGACTTAGTGACTAAACCACCACACATATATAATTGAGTCATTCTGTTGTACAGCAGTGATTGGCACAATACTGCAAATCAACTATAATTCAATAAAATAAAAATAAAAATATTTTAAAAAGAAGTAAATGAAATTCTTTAAAGAATTTCAAGGTTTTCCTTTGTCAAGATATGATTAATAAAAGACACAGAAGGACTGATGCTTGCACATGATTGAAATCAGTATGATCTTAATCACTGTTCAGATTCTCTATGAAACAGAAATGACAATAGTTATACAATTAGAGGGTTCGGGCCCTTTTGCGTCCTTTTACTTCTCTGTGATGGTCTTCAGTGCCCATTGCTCTGGTCACCCTGCTCCAGTACAAATCTCTCAGGACCAACTTGACAAATTCATTTTCAATGGATAATAAAGCACTGGTGTGGGGAAGAGATTTGCATTTATATATCACCAAATGTCTATTAAATTTAACTCATTGTGAAGCATTAACAGGAGGGCATATTTTTTAGGTTAACAATGGATCTGCCTCTCACTAGGGAAAGTAGTGGAAAGGCAGTGCTCCAAGAATGTCAGGGTCAGTCCCACAAATTTACCTGCTCCCCTTGGTTCTGAAATGCCCCTCAGCTACATCAATTCTGTAAACTGTTAAAGAACTTGCAAGGGCTCTGTTTACTCTGAGTGAAGTTTACTCTGCCTCCTAGAATTTAGTAGGATGCTTTTTTTTTTTTTTATCAGCTTAACCCAAATAAGCAGTGCTTCTTAACCTTTCTGAGCGATGGACTCCTTTTTAAAGGATACAGAAATTATAGAACTTTTCTTCAGAAAAATAGTCACACGCTCATACATGATATTGTTCTGAATTTCACATTATCAATGGACTATTTAGAGTATGGCAAAGAGACTTGAAAGAAATGATGCCTCAAATATTTCGGAGTCCTGGAGAGCCTGGATCTAGGACAAAAGGTTTAACCAGCTTCCCTCGGGGAAGATGGCGGCTGATGAGCAGACGTGGGGTAGGGTGGGCTGTTCACCTTCAGTGTCTGTTTTGATTGCCAGGCATCTGTTCTGATAGAGCCTGATTCTCACAGTGCCTTGCCTTTCTATTTTGGGGTGTGTTAATTTTGCCCCTTTATAAGGGAAACATCTTTGGATGAAGGAGGTCAGGGAGAAAGGCCAAAGATGAGAGAGTGTGGTGGGTACCATGGAGGATGAAGAGGAATTAGAGAGGGTATCACAGCTCTCAGTCCACTGGGAATTGCCCCAAAACCCAGCTTGGGTCCAGTGACTCACCGTTCAGGAGGAGTGAGCATTACATGCTGGGCTGCAAGTCCCAGGTGGGCTCTACTGATTTTGAAAATACCCTTCCTCTCACTCCACCCCCACTCTCTGCCACATTTATACTCTTTGCAATATGATTTTTCTGCTTTTTCAATCATGAAGTAGAATCTATTTTTAATACTCTGAAACTGGCGTGAGTTTATGACTTGCTTTGGCCAAGGGCATGTGGTAGAAATGCGCATGTGCCAGTTTTGAGGCTAAACTTCAAGCTCTGTCTCCATCTCCTCCTCTCTCCATCCCCCCCTCTCTCCCTCACTCTTCTCTTTCCTCTATCTCTGCCAAGAAAATATCCTCAGATGAGCCTGCTGGAGGAGGCACACTGGCCAGATGTCCCAGACCCTGTATGGGAAAGAATGTGAAAACCTGCTGCTGAGATGTGAAAACCTGCTGCTGACCATGGACATCTGAACAAGGTTTGTTGAATCGAGTTGGGATCTCTAGCAGCACCCAGGCAACTTGTATATACATGACCTGAAGTAAATATTTGTTACAACTCATGCTGGTGAGGCTTTCTGGTCCCATGTTATGCAGCATTACTACAGAATTAAATAACTCATACATCCAGGCTGGTTGGATATAGATCTGAACACTCAAGAGGATCTTCAAATGGACTCATCTTCCTCATAAGGCTTGATGTCGTGATCATGTCATATGGAAAATTGGGATCATTTTTTTGAGAAGAGCAGTCCAGGCTTGGCACAGTCAAGTAGAGCATCCACTTAACATGATCATGCCAGGAATTGCATTTGGCTTTCAGGACAAGATGGTGGTGGGGGGCATGACTAGTTCTGGTTATCTTTTGGTGGAGCTGGGCTCAGGTTTACTTCAGGGCTTTAGTCCTGCTTTAGGAAAGCCAGTTGTTATTCCTTAGACATTGTGCCTGTTCTATTCCCAACCAGAATTGTACTTCACAGGCATTTCTGGAAGATTCTACTGGCAGTAGTTCTGGGTGGGAACAAAGCTGTATGAGTGTAACCTCTTCGGAAGCTTTACTCTTAACCTGAAAGTGAACTCCAGCAAGAAAATCCCTAAAAGGAAAGAAAAAGCTGCCAACTATTTGATGGTTTGACAAACTTGTGGTTATATTTCTGGGCTATGATTTATTTACATTTTGTTAGCTCTTATCTTCTTTCAGGTTTTAAGCACTTGGATGATGATTCACATGAGGTCAAACACTGTTTCTTCCAAAACACAAAACTCTCGAGTGGAAGATGGGGGAAGACTGAGTGTCGGGTTTTCTGATCTTTGGTCCAGTACTCTGCCTCTGAGTTGTGTCATTCAAGGCGAATTATTTGACCTCTTTGATCTGGTTTCCTCCTCGGAGACATTTCTTTAATGATGATTTGATTGCCTCATACAAGGAATCATGGAGAAAACAATGCTGTTGAGAACTTTGAGAGTTCTGTCTCACTCTAAAAAATAATGCTACTTTCTCTAATATTAAATTGAGTGTTTTTTTTTTTTTTTAAATCTGTGGAAATAAATGGCATAGAGACTTCTCTGGTGGTCCAGTGGTTAAGACTTCCCCTTCTGATGCAGGGGCCTCAGGTTAGATCCTTGGGTCAGGGAGCTAAGATCCTATACAACTTGGGGCCAAAAAACCCAAACATAAAACTGGAGCAATATTGTAACAAATTCAGTAAAGACTTTAAATGTGGAACTTGCCTGGTGGTGCAGTGGTTAAGAATCCGCCTTACAGTAAGGGACACCCGTTTTATCCTGGTCCAGGAAGATTCCACATGCCTCAGAGCAACTACTGAGCCCATGCCCTGCAACTACTGAAGCCCCTGTGCCCTAGAGCCTGTGCTTTGTGTCAAGAGAAGCCACTGCAATGAGCAGCCTCACACGACAGTGAAGAGTAGTCCCCACTCTTGGCAACTAGAGAAAGTTTTAGTGCTGTGATAAAGACACATCACAGCCAAAAAAAAAAAAAAAAAAAGACGTTAAAAGTGGTCCACATAAAAAATCTTATAAAATTAATTCAGAAAAAAATAGAAGTTAATGCCACAGACAGCTGGTTTGACTATCCAGCTCTCATTAGGTAGGAATGGCAAACACATAACACACAACACATACACATGTACACACACTTCTGCTTGCCACTAAGCACATCTACATTCATTTAAAAATTACATTTATTTTCTTTCATTTATATTAATGGAATGGAATTTGTGAATGGAATGTGAGAAGAAATGTGGAGGGCTTGAGTTTCCTGGCATCCTTCAGGATAAGGTAAGTCCACCGGGAGCACGTGTGATCATCAGAGCTGCATGCCACACCTTCTGATAACACTTTAAAAAGCAGGAAGTCTTGGTTTATCACCATTCTTAACTTAAATATGTGATGAAGTTCACTTATAGGCTTTGAAATGGCACAGATGAAAAATGAGTATGCTAAAATATTGTTTGTCTGTAGTTATAAATAGGTAACATGCAAACAACAAAAATAGAAAATCTGGTTTATGATATGTGCCAGTCAGGTCCAGAGAAGCAGAATTAAAAGGCTATACAGAGATATTTATACAACAGATTTGTGATAGAAATTTGATCACAAGATTATGGAGGCAACAAAGTCCCAAGATCTGCAGTTTCCAAGCTGGAGGACCCGGAAAGCTGTTCAGTTCAAGTGCAAAGGCATGAAAATAGGGAATCCACATTCAAGGGCAGGAAAATGTGAATATCTGAGCTCAAGCAGAGATAGGATCTGTCTGTCCTTCCCCCACATCTTCCCTCTATTCAAGCCCTCAGTGTATTGGATGGTGCCTGCATGCAAGGGTAAGAGCCATCTTCTTAATCTACTTTTGGAACGCTAATCTTGTCTGGAAACCCCTCATAGCCACACCCAGGAACAATGTTTCACCAGCTCTCTGGGCACCCCTTAGCCCAGTCAAGGTGGCCCTTAAAATTAACCATCACACTATGTTCTGTCTTGATTCTGGACAATGAAAAACCATTTTTTTGGCCCAAATTTCTTATCTACAATAGGGACTTGGGGCAGGGCATTACTATTTTTTTTTTTTTTTTTTCCTGCTATGGTTCTTTTTTGAACTAAATAGTCATGCATTGCTAGAAAATGTCAGGATTTTCGGTCTTCATGTAATTTTTAACTTTTGACATTAATTGAACTTACAGAATGTAATATAAGTTTTTCCCCATCTTGGTATTTTGCAGCATTAAGAATGAAGAAGAAAATAAAGGGAAAACAAAAGACTATGAGAAGCTGTTTTAATCTGGATAAACTCAGTATCACAGCAAATGTCATTTTCATACGACCTTTCTTATTGAACAGAAAGCTAATGAAAAATTTACTAGATGTCACTGACATTTGATTTCATTTTAACTATGAATAATTGGTTTCTGGGTGCTAGATTCTTTAGCACTTAGGTTTCACACTGTGTTTTTCTGATCATGAATCAATTGATTTCACATTATATCCCAAAATACATAGACTCCATGGTCAAATATAGAATTTGTGTCCTCTGAACAGAGCAACATTAGACTAAATTCCACAGCTCTACAAAATGGTTTGTTGCAAATTCATAGTTTTCAAACTCAGCTGAGCATTTGAACTACTTATCAGATATGGTGACCGGGCAGAACATTTGAAATCCAGACTCTCCTAGAATATCTAGGAAGAAGGTCAAAGTTCAGTGTACGGTGTGAAGATATGACAGCTGTCAAGAATTCTATGTTGAGTGAGGTTGCCAGAGATGAGATCTTTTTTTTAAATTAATTTATCTTTTATTGCAGGATAATTGCTTTACAGAATTTTGCTGTTTTTTGTTAAACCTCAACATAAATCACCCATAGGTATACATATATTCCCTCCCTTTTGAAACTTCCTCGCATCTCCCACCCCATGCCACCCTTCTAGGTTGATACAGAGCCCCTGTTTGAGTTTCCTGAGCCATACAGCAAATTCCCGTTGGCTATTTATTTGACATATAAAGTTTCCTTGTAACTCTTTCCATACATCTCACTCTCTTCTCCCCTCTCCCCCTGTCCCTAAGTCTATTCACTATGTCTGTTTATCCACTGTTGCCCTGCAAATAAATTCTTCAGTACCACTTTTCTAGATTCCATATATATGTGTTAGAATATCATATTTATCTTTCTGTTTCTGACTCACTTCACTCTGTATAATAGGTTCTCGGTTCATCCACCTCATTAAAACTGACTCAAATGCGTTCCTTTTTATGTCTGAGTAATATTCCATTGTGTATATGTACCACAACTTCTTTATTCATTCATCTGTTGATAGACATCTAGGTTGCTTCTGTGTTCTAGCTATTGTAAACAGTGCTGCAGTGAACAATGGGATACACGTGTTTTTTTCAATTTTGGTTTCCTCGGGGTATATGCCTAGGAGTGGGATGCTGGGTCATATGGTGGTTTTATTCTTAGTTTTTTAAGGAATCTCCATACCGTCTCCCATAGTGGCTGTATCAAATTACATTCCCACCAACAGTGCAAGAGCGTTCCCCTTTCTCCACACCCTCTCCAGCATTTATTGTTTGTAGAATTTTTGATGAGGGCCATTCTGACTGGTGTGAGGTGATATCTCATTGTGGTTTTGATTTGCATTTATCTAATAATGAGCGATGTTGAGCATCTTTTCATGTGTTTGTTGCTGCTGCTGCTGCTGCTAAGTCGCTTCAGTCGTGTCCGACTCTGTGCAACCCCTTAGACGGCAGCCCACAAGGCTCCCCTGTCCCTGGGATTCTCCAGGCAAGAACACTGAAGTGGGTTGCCATTTCCTTCTCCAATGCATGAAAGTAAAAAGTGAAAGTGAAGTCATTCAGCCGTGTCCGACTCTTTGCGACCCCATGGATTGCAGCCTGCCAGGCTCCTCCATCCATGGGATTTTCCAGGCAAGAGTACTGGAGTGGGGTGCCATTGCCTTCTCCCATGTGTTTGTTAGCCATCTGTACATCTTCTTTGGAGAAATATCTGTTTAGGTCTTTTTCCTATTTTTCAATTGGGTTGTTTTTCTGGTGTTGAGTTGTATGAGCTGCTTCTATATTTTGGAAATAGATCCTTTGTCAGTTGTTCATTTGCTATTATATTCTCCCATTCTGAGGGGTGTCTTTTCACCTTGCTTATAGTTTCCTTTGCTGTGCAAAAACTTTTAAGTTTAATCAGGTCCCACTTGTTTACTTTTGTTTTTATTTCCATTACTCTAGGAGATGGGTCATGGAGGATGTTGCTTTGATTTATGTCATTGAGTGTTCTGCCTATGTTTTCCTTTAAGAGTTTTATAGTTTCTGTTTTTACATTTGGGTCTTTAATCAATTTTGAGTTTATCTTTGTGTATGGAGTCTTATAATTTCATTCTTTTACATGTAGCTATCCAGTTTTCCCAGCACAATTTATTGAGAGGCTGTTTTTGCCCCATTGTATATTCTTGCCTCTTTTGTCAAAAATAAGGTACCCATAGGTGCATGGGTACCATGGGTTTATTTCTGGGCTTTCTATCTTGTTCCATTTGTCTATATTTCTGTTTTTGTGGCAGTACCATACTGTCTTCATGACTGTAGCTTTGTAGTATAATCTGAAGTCAAGAAGGTTGATTCCTCAAGCTCCATTCTTCTTCCTCAAGAAAGCTTGGCTATTCGGGATCTTTTGTGTTTCCATATGAATTGTGAAAATTTTTGTTCTAGTTCTGTGAAAAATACCATTGGTTCTTTGATAGAGATCACATTGAATTTGTAGATTGCTTTTGGTAGTATAGTCATATTACAGTATTGATTCTTCCTACCTGGGAACATCTGTTCCTGTCATCTTTGATTTCTTTCATTAGTGTCTTATAATTTTATGTGTACAGTTCTTTTGTTTCCTTAGGTAGGTTTATTCCGAGATAGTTAATTCTTTTTGTTGCAATGGTGAATGGGATTGATTCTTTAATTTCTCTTTCTGAGTTTTCATTGTTAGTATATAGAAATGTAAGTGATTTCTGTGTATTGATTTTGTATCCTGCAACTTTGCTAAATTCTCTGATTAGCTCTAGTAATTTTCTGATACTGTATTTAGGGTTTTCTATGCATAGTATCATGTCATTTGCAAACAGTGAGAGCTTTACTTCTTTTTTTCCGATCTGGGCTTCTTTTATTTCTTTTTCTTCTCTGATTGCTGTAGCTAGGACTTCCAGAAACATGCTGAATAGTAGTGGAAAAAGTGGACACTCTTGTCTTGTTCCTGATCTTAGGGGGAATGTTATCAGTTTTTCACCATGGAGAATAATTTTTGCTGTAGACTTATCATATATGGTCTTTACTATCTTGAGGTAGATTCCTTCTATGCCCATTTTTTTTTGAAGCGTTTTAATCATAAATGAGTGCTGAATTCTGTCAAAGGCTTTTTCTGCACCTATTGAGATTATCATATGGTTTTTATCTTTCAGTTTGTTAATATGGTGTATCACATTGATTGATTTCCATATATTGAAGAATCCTTGCATCCCTGGAATAAGCCCAAGTTGATCATGGTATATGAGCTTTTTGATGTGTTGCTGAATTCTGTTTGCTAAAATTTTGTTGAGGATTTTTGCATCTATGTTCATCAGTGATATTGGCCTGCAGTTTTCTTTTTTTGTGTTGTCTTTGTCAGGTTTTAGTATCAGGGTGTCCTGATAGAATGAATTTGGAAGTGTTCCTTCCTTTGCAATTTTTGAGTTTTAGATGGATAGGCATTAATTCTTCTCTAAATGTTTTGTAGAATTCTCCTGTGAAGCTGTCTGGTTCTGGGCTTTTGTTTTTGGGGAGATATTTTATCACAGCTTCAATTTCAGTGCTTGTAATTGGGTTGTTCATAATTTCTATTTCTTCCTGGTTCAGTCTTGGAAGATTGAACTTTTCTAAGAATCTGTCCATTTCTTCCAGGTTACCTGTTTTATTGCCATATAGTTGTTCATAAAAATCTCTTATAATCCTTTGTATTTCTGCATTGTCTGTTGTAACCCTTCCTTTTTCACTTCTAATTTTGTTGATTTGATTCTTCTCTCTTTTTTTTTCTTGATTAGTCTGGCTAAAAGGCTTGTCAATTTTGTTTATATTCTCAAAAAACCAGCTTTTCGTTTTATTAATCTTTACTATAGTTTCTTTCATTTCTTCTTCATTTCTGCTCTGCTCTTTATGATTTCTTTCCTTCTATTAATTTTGGAGTTTTTTTTTCTTCTTTTTCCAGTTGTTTTAGGTGTAAAGTTAGGTTGTCTATTTGATGTTTTTCTTGTTTCCTGAGGTAGGATTGTATTGCTATAAACTTCCCTGTTTGAATTACTTTTGCTGCATCCCATAGGTTTTGAGTTGTCATGTCTTCATTGTCATTTGTTTCTAGAAATTTTTTAATTTCCCATTTTATTTTTTCAGTAACCTATTTGTTATTTAGAAATGTGTTGTTTAGTCTCCATGTGTTTGTGTTTCTGACACTTTTTTTCTTGTAACTGATATCTAGGCTTATAGCATTGTGGTTGGAGAAGATGCTTGGTATGATTTCAATTTTCTTAAATTTATTGAAGTTTGATTTTTGACCCAAGATGAGGTCTATCCTGGAGAATGTTCCATCTGAACTTGAGAAGTAGGTGTATTCTTCTGCATTTGGATGGACTGTCCTGAAGATAGCAATGAGATCCATCTCATCTAATGTGTCATTTAAGACTTGTGTTTCCTTATTAATTTTCTGTTTTGATGATCTGTCCATTGGTGTCAGTGGGGTGTTAAAATGTCTTACTCTTATGGTGTTACTGTCAATTTCTCCTTTTATGTCTGTTAAAGTTTTTCTTATGTATTGAGATGCTCATATGTTGGGTGCATAGATATTTACAATTGTTATGGCTTCCTCTTGGATTGATCTCTTGATCATTATGTAGTGTCCTTCCTTATCTCTTGTAATCTTCTTTATTTGAAGGTCTATTTTGTCTGATATGAGGATTTCTACTCCAGCTTTCTTTTGCTTCCCATTTGCATGGAATATATTTTTCCATCCTCTCACTTTCAGTCTATATGTGTCTTGAGGTATGAAGTGGGTTTCTTGTAGACAGCATATATATGGGTTCTTGTTTTTGTATCCATTCAGCCAGTCTGTGTCTTTTGTTTGGAGCATTTAATCCATTTACATTTAAAGTAATTATTGATATATATATATTCCTATTGCCATTTTCTAATTGTTTGGGGTTGATTTTGTAGATATTTTTTCTTCTCTTGTATTTCTTGACTGTGTAAATCCCTTGAATATTTGTTGTAAAGCTGGTTTGATGGTACTGACTTTTAACTTTTACTTGTCTGAAAAGCTTTTTATTTCTCCATCAATTTTGAATGAGATCCTTGCTGAGTAGAGTAATCTTGGTTGTAGACTTTTCCTGTTTAGTACTTTAAATATATCCTGCTAGTCCCTTCTGGCTTGCAGAGTTTCTGCTGAAAGGTAGCTGTTAAGCATATGGGGTTTCCCTTGTATGTTACTTGTTGCTTCTCCCTTGCTGCCTTTAATATTCTTTCTTTGTGTTTAGTATTTGTTAGTTTGATTAGTATGTGTCTTGGCATGTTTCTCCTTGGGTGCCTCTTGTACTTGATTGACTATTTCCTTTTCCATGCTGGGGAAATTTTCAACTATAATCTCTTCAAAATTTTTCTCATACCCTTTCTTTTTCTATTCTTCTTCTGGTACCCCTATAATTTGAATGTTTGTGTGTTTGATATGGTCCCAGATGTCTCAGACTATCCTCAACTCTTTTCATTGTTTTTACTTTATTCTGTTCTTCAGAAGTTATTTCCACCATTTTATTTTCCAGCTCACTGATTTGTTCTGCTTCAGATATTCTGCTATTGATTCCTTCTAGAGTGTTTTTAATATCAGTAATTGTGTTGTTTGTATGTTTATTCTTTAATTCTTCTAGGTGTTTGTTAATTGATTCTTGCATTTTCTCCATTTTGTTATCAAGGTTTTTGATCATCTTTATTATCATTATTCTGAATTCTTTTTTATGTAATTTGCCTATTTCCTCTTCATTTATTTGGATTTCTGTGTTTCTTCTGTGTTCCTTCATTTGTGCAGTACTTCTCTGCCTTTTCATTATTATTATTTTTTAAGTTATTGTGTTTGAGGTCTCCTTTTCCCAGGCTTCAAGGAAAGTTAAATTCTTTCCTTGAAGAAGGTTGAATTTTTTCTTGCTTTTTGTTTCTGCCCTTCTAAGCTTGGTCCAGTGGTTTGTGTGAGCGTAGTATAGGGTGAGGAGAAGGCAATGGCAACCCACTCCAGTACTCTTGCCTGGAAAATCCCATGGATGGAGGAGCCTGGAAGGCTGCAGTCCATGGGGTCGCTGAAGATCAGACATGACTGAACGACTTCACTTTCACTTTCATGCATTGGAGAAGGAAATGGCAACCCACTCCAGTGTTCTTGCCTGGAGAATCCCAGGGACAGAGAAGCCTTGTAGGCTGCTGTCTATGGGGTCACACAGAGTCAGACACGACTGAAGTGACTTAGCAGCAGCAGCAACAGTATAGGGTGAGATTTGTGCTGAGCTCTGTTTGTTTGTTTTTCCTCTGATGGGCAAGGCTAAGTGAGGTGGTACTCCTGTGTGCTGATGATTGGGTTTGTATTTTTGTTTTGTTTGTTGTTTAGATGAGATGTCCTGCACAGCATGCTACTGGTGGTTGGGTGATGCCTGGTCTTATATTCAAGTGGTTTCCTTAATGTGAGTTCTCACTGTTTGATATTCCCTAGGGTTAGTTCTCTGGTAGTCTAGGGTCTTGGAGACAGTGCTTCCACTCCAAAGGTTCAGGGCTTGATCTCTGGTCAGGAACCAAGATTCCACAAGTGGCTTGTTATGGCATATTAAGTGAAATTAAAACAAATATCCAAGAATGAGAAACCAAAGAGGAACCCCAGATAAATGGCAGTTACAAAATCAGACAAATAATAATTAAAATAATGGAATATACACTTATGCATATATATCCATGAGCAAAGTGAAAACAGTCCAACAAAAATAAAGTACAGAGAATGACTGGGTGAACAAAGGAAATAAAAAAATTATATTTACCAGTTAAGAACAAAACTAACTTAAGCACAAACTGGAAAACAAAACTAAAGCAAGATGCCAAGTGGGGACTAAAGCAATGAAAGCAAAACTAACAAATATGTTGAGTGGAAAGGAAAGAAAGAAAAGAAAGAATAGATATGCAAAGTTAAATAGAAGTAGATGAAGAAGATTTATATACATTAAAGATTAACTGCAAGGGGAAAAGAACAGTAGGAAAGACAAACAAAGGAATAAATGTAGACAAAATATAATAGGTTTAAAGAATTAAAATTTAAAATTATAAAAAAGAGGAAAGAAAAAATGGAAGAAGAAAGAAAAAAAAAAAAAAAAAAAAAGAAAACTCCACAGAACTGCAAAAGCCCAACGTAGAGGCAGAGGTTTATAACAATGGAAAGTATGACTGAATATACACATATACATATACATCCATAAGCAAAATCAAAACATAAGCAAAAACAAAAATAAAGTACAATAGATTGACCTGGTGAACGAAGGAAACCAAAAATTATATCTACCAGAATAAAGCTAATTAAAGCACAAAAGGAAAACAAAACTAAAGTAAGATGTCAATCGGGGAATAAAGCAATGAAAATAAAACTAACAAATATTTTGAGAGGAAAGGAGAGAAAGAAAAGAAAGAAAGAATAGATATGCAAAGTTAAACAGAGGTAGATAAAGAAGATTTATATACATTAAAGATTAACTGCAAGGGGAAAAGAACAGTAGGAAAAGCAAACAAAGAAATAAATGTAGAAAAAATAATAATAGGTTTAACAAATTAAAATTAAGAGAAGACAAAAGAAACAAAAGAGGAAAACTCCACAGAACTGCAAAAGCCCAATGTAGAGGCAGAGGTTTATGACAACAATAAAAAAATGTGACTAAGAAAAAAAAATTCAAAAACTTAATTGGACTTCTTAGTGCCAATAAAATTGACAACTGCAATAGAGGAAGGGGAAAGAAAAAAAATTTGAAAGAATCTACAGAATAAGTCAAAAAATAAGAATAATAAATGTTTTTCTTGAGTAACTGCTGTCAGAGTCCTTTCCCTTGCTGGGAGTCACAGACCACCTCACCTCCCTAGGATGCGCTTCAACACTCTGCTGATCTCTGGACGTGCTGTGGGGGCAGCTCAGATTCTAATCTGGTCCTACTCCTGTGTGCTCTTGCCTCCAATGTCCACAGCTATCAAAGCTAGTGTGTTTTCTTCTGTGGGAGCTCTCAAAGGCCTTTTATATATTCCATAGACACAGAGTTGCCTTAGTTGATCATGTGGATTTAATCTGCAGCTTGTACAGCTGGTGAGAAGGTTTTGGGTCTTCTTCCTTAGTCACACTGCCCCTGGGTTTCAATTGTGGTTTTATTTCCACCTCTACATGTGGGTCGCCCACTGGAGTTCAGCTCCTGAGGCTGCCCTGGAGGGCTTGGGTTTGACCCTGAGAGGGCCAGGTGTGGAGGTGGTGCAGCTCCTTTGGTCACAGGGGTTCTGGCAGCACTGGCTACTCAGGGGGCTTGGTGGCTAGGGCAGCAGAAAATATAGTGCTCTGGAAAGGTATGACAACCAGTATTGGCCAATATGCTCCAGTATTCTTGCCTGGAGAACCCCCTCTCTGACAGAGAAGCCTGGCAGGCCACAGTCTACAGGGTCACAAAGAGTTGGACATGACTGAAGTGACCCTGTGCATATAGATGAAAGACTTTTTTGCCTGTGGCAACTCTGCCCCAGGGAGACTTGAGCACGAAAGTTGTGCAGCTGCTTGGCTTGCACGTATCTTGGTAGTGTCAAGTGTGCAAGCACACGGACTGCCTCCACCGTAGGAGTTATGGCCCTATCAGAGTCTTTTTTCCAGCCTCTTATAGCTGGCGATCAGAAGGCCTCTTTGGCCAGTCTTTCTCTGTAGCTCAGCCTGTTTGGGCACTTAGAGGGCTCCCTTGCCTGGGGTCCTTCTTTGTTGTTCCACGTGTCAGGCACATAGTGGGCCCCTCACCCCGGTTGGGGTCCTATTCTGTAGTTCAATGTATTAGGCATTTGATGGGCCAGCCTCTCTATTGTTCAGCTGCCAATGCTGGCATGTGGGGAGAGAGGCTATGGTGATGGCTCCACCCACTATGTGTGACTCAGCAGTATCGCCTTGCTTCCATGGCTGCCTGGCTTTCCTCCACCAGCATTTCCCACTACCATCTCCTCCGTCACATCCCCTTGATCAGTCTCTCTGCAGTTAGCAGCAGCCCTTGCCCTGTGATTGCGACAAAATCCCTAAACTCCAGCTCCCAGCTGCTGCCCCTTCCAGGAGACCAGCGTTTCTGTCTGGGGCAGGTATGATTGTGGCAAGGACTGTCTGATTCTCATTCCATTTAGGCTGCCACAGATCAGCTGTTTCACTCTCAGCCTTAAATGTTTCTTCTCTGACTCAGACAATTGCCCCGCTGTGGGTTTTGACCCCTGCTTCGGTTTCCTCACCCGCTGAGGGCAGGTCTGGTCCTACTAACACTCCTGTTTCCCCCCCTAGTTCCTTCATCCTATCAAGTTTTGCGTGGTTCTATGTATTCTTTTCCACTGGTCAGATATTCCTGTCTGCTCTCAGCTGGTGTTCTGCATGCACTTCTGTGTCTGAAGGTATATTCCAGATGTATCTGTGGAGAGAGATGTACTCCACGTCCACCTACTCCTCTGCATCTTGTTCTTTCAGAGATGAGATCTTTTCAGAGAGAAGATGATGAGACAATGAAACACATTGAAAGTGAACTGTTTGTTGGACACTTATATATAGATGACCGATTGAGAGTTAAATGCGCAAATGTGAAGCTCAGAGTAAGGGTCCTGGCAGCCCTCATAGAAGGAACTTGCCTGCTGCCTCTGGAGGAAGATAATGATCACAATTCAACAGATACACTGAACAGGACTTATCTGTGGGGATAAAATTAGAATCAAAATCGAGTGCAATTGCTTCCTGTCTAGTACAGCCTACCATTAGAGCCTGTCTTCTGCATTCTCTCTTTTATTCTGGATCTGGAATGGGAAGGAAGCTTGGGGAGGGAGGTCAGGTCTTTTCATCTCCCCTCAGGTTGGCAGGGGCAGAGTTATAACATTCTAGAATCGAACAGTAGCTTCTTTACTGTCAAGAAATTTCTGAGTTTCTGGTTGCTCTTGTTAAGACTGGATTTAAGTGGTCTGAAAACAATAGCAACAATGTTTGGTTTGAAATAGAAGTAAAACTCTCCAAAATTAGAGTGCTATTTTATATAGATTTTGTTAAGCAGAGAAAGCTACGGCACAGACAGTAGTAATGACTGACGTTTGTTGAACGTTACCAGGTCTGAGTGCCATTCTGTGTTTAACATATATTAACTCACTTAATCCTCACTACAATTTTGGGGTATAGGTAAAATCATTTTACAGAAGATGAAACAGACCCCAAAATCTAAATATTTTACCCAGAGTTAAACAGCTAGTAGGTGATCAAGAAAGATTTGGATTTAGTCTGTCTGGGTTTACAGATTATGCTCTTATTAAGTATTTAATATTTACTGTATTAATAAAAAACAAAGAACTTTGACTTCAACATAGCAGATGAAATCTATGTATTAGCACAACACATATAATAAATAGAGTGATAAAGTACCACAGAAAAGGCTAATAGAATAAAGAAGTAATTAGTGTGTTTTCCTCATTTAACCTAGGTTTTTACTCCACACTCTCTGTGAACAAAACTTGCAGTGCTAGTAGAGGATTCCCATCAGCATCTTTTGTTTTATTCTGTTTCAGCTGTTTCCTCACCAGAACTCTTGTGTCGTGTGGTCTACCATTCACAAACACACACACACACACACCTGTTGAAAATGACCTAGTGCAGAAAGGTCTTATTTATATATTAAGGATAGTTGTCATTAAGAAAGCTGGATTCTTATGAGAAATCTACTTTTAGGAAGAGGTTCAGTTCAGTTCAGTCACCCAGTCATGTCCAACTCTTTGTGACTCCAAGGATTGCACCGTGCCAGGCTTCCCTGCAGAGAAGGCAATGGCACCCCACTCCAGTACTCTTGCCTGGAAAATCCCATGGATGGAGGAGCCTGGTAGGCTGCAGTCCATGGGGTCGCTAAGAGTCGGACAGGACTGAGCGACTTCCCTTTCACTTTTCACTTTCATGCATTGGAGAAGGAAATGGCAACCCACTCCAGTGTTCTTGCCTGGAGAATCCCAGGGACGGGGGAGCCTGGTGGGCTGCCGTCTATGGGGTCGCACAGAGTCGGACACAACTGAAGCGATTTAGCAGCAGTAGCAGGCTTCCCTGTCTATCACCAACTCCTGGAGCTTACTCAAACTCATGTCCATCAAGTCGGTGATGCCATCCAACCATCCCATCCTCTGTTTTCCCCTTCTCCTCCTGCCTTCAGTCTTTCCCAAAATCAGGGTCTTTTCCAATGAGTGAGTTCTTCACATCAGGTGGCCAAAGTATTGGAGCTTCAAATTCAGCATCAGTCCTTCCAATGAATATTCAGGACTGATTTCCTTTAGGATTGACTGGTTTTATCTCCTTGCAGTCCATGGGACTCTCAAGAGTCTTCTCCAACAACACAGTTCAAAAGCATTAATTCTTTGGCGCTCAGCTTTCTTTATAGTCCAACTCTCACATCCATACATGACTACTGGAAAAACCATAGCCTTGACTAGACAGACTTTTGTTGGCAAAGTACTGTCTCTGCTTTTTAATATGCTGTGTGCTGCTGCTGCTGCATCACTTCAGTCATGTCCGACTCTGTGCGACCCCATAGACGGCAGCCCACCAGGCTCCCCCATCCCTGTGATTCTCCAGGCAAGAACACTGGAGTGGGTTGCCATTTCCTTCTCCAGTGCATGAAAATGAAAAGTGAAAGTGAAGTCGCTCAGTCTAGGATGGTCATAACTTTCCTTCCAAGGAGTAAGTGTAATTTAATTTCATGGCTACAATCACCATCTGCAGTGATTTTGGAACCCCCCAAAATAAAGTCTCTCCCTGTTTCCACTGTTTCCCCATCTATTTGCCATGAAGTGATGGGACCAGATGCCATGATCTTCGTTTTCTGAATGTTGAGTTTTAAGCCAACTTTTTCACTCTCCTCTTTCACTTTCATCAAGAGGCTCTTTAATTCTTCACTTTCTGCCATAAGGGTGGTGTCATCTGCATATCTGAAGTTATTGATATTTCTCCTGGTAATCTTGATTCCAGTTTGTGCTTCATCCAGTCCAGCATTTCACATGATGTACTCTGGATACAAGTTAAATAAGCAGGGTGACAATATACAGCCTTGATGTGCTCCTTTCCCGATTTGGAGCCAGTCTTGTTCCATGTCCAGTTCTAACAGTTGCTTCCTGACCTGCATACAGATTTCTTAGGAGGCAGGTCAGGTGGTCTGGTATTCCCATCTCTTTCAGAATTTTCCACAGTTTCTTGTAATCCACACAATCAAAGGATTTGGCATAGTCAATAAAGCAGAAATAGATGTTTTTCTGGAACTCTCTTGCTTTTACAATGATCCAGCGGATGTTGGCAATTTGACCTCTGGTTCCTCTGCCTTTTCTAAATCTAGCTTGAACATCTGGAAGTTCACGGTTCACGTACTGTTGAAGCATGGCTTGGAGGATTTTGAGCATTACTTTGCTAGCATGTGAGATGAGAGCAATTGTGAGGTAGTTTGAACCTTCTTGTGCATTGCCTTTCTTTGGGATTCAGGGTAAAAGTGTCTGCCTACAATGCAAGAGACCTGGGTTTTATCCCTGGGTCGGGAAGATTCCCTGGAGAAGGAAATCCACTCCAGTACTCTTGCCTGGAAAATCCCATGGACGGGGAAGCCTGGTAGGTTACAATCCATGGGGTCACAAAGAGTTGAACATGACTGAGCAACTTCACTTTCTTTCTTTCTTTCTTTGGGGTTGGAATGAAAACTGACCTTTTCCAGTTCTGTGGCCACTGCTGAGTTTTCCAAATTTTCTGGCATGTTGAGGGCAGCACTTTCATGGCATCATCTTTTAGGATTTGAAATAGCTCAACTGGAATTCCATACCTCCACTAACTTTGTTCTTAGTGATGCTTCCTAAAGCCCACTTGATTTACCATTCCAGGATGTCTGGCTCCAGGTGAGTGATCACACCATTGTGGTTATCTGGGTCATGAAGGATTCTTATGAGAAATCTACTTTTAGCAAGGTGCAGTTGAATAAAGAATTGCTGTGAGGCAGTTTTTGCATAGAGCCAGGAAAAGTGCTTTGAAAAATAAGATAAAAATATACATTATATATAAATTCAGTATGATCACATTTATCAAAAAGCACCAGCTGTTTTAAATAAAAATAATAATAGCTAACATTTATTAAGCACTTACAATGAGTCGTTTCTTGCTTTGGGTTCATTTAGTGGCTTAACTTAGTCCTTTTGATGGTCCCATCAGTTAAGCTCATATTTTCCCACTTTATGGATGAGGAAATAAAAAAGTTTAAGAACTTGCCCAAGAACACCGTTAAAAAATTTAAAGAGAATATTATTTAGGTGATCATTCAAATCATATTTCTCTTCTATTACTTTATTTCATCATGATTTTTGATTATTAGAAATGTAATTTATTGCTGATAGGTATTATTTGTGGATATAATTTTATTTTTGCTCTTTCTCAGTGCCCTTTTTGTGATTACAGCAAAATTCTTGAGACAGTAAGCATACCAGTTCTTTTCTAATGACACCTTAACATGCATTATTGTTGCATTTTATGCAAATAATTTTGATTGAATGATTTTCCTATGCAAGTTTCACTAATTGCATTTACTTGCCAGATATACTTCAACATTTCAATTCATGTTGGCATTAAAAGTCCACTGAAAACACAATTCAATACTCAACTCAAAATACAACTTAAGCTAGATTTCATTATGTATAAGGAGCCTGAAAACCTGAATTACAAGGAAAACTAAAGAGTAGAAACCTAGAGCCAGGTTTCAGACAGCTAAAGTTTTAGATAAAAATTCCTTTACAAGGTAATTGTTTGTATAGTTCTTAGCAAAAAGCATTTTTCATGTTTAGAAAGTGTACCTATACTTTCACATAAGTGTGTATTTTATTGAATTTTTATTAGCTTTAAAAAGAAGATTATTTTATTCTTTTATGATTGCCTTAATATCTCTCTTGCTTGATGTTTTTCTGTTATCATATTGTTACTATGGCTGCCTATTTGGAAAAAAACTATTGAAAGCATGACTTCTGAAGGTACCTTCAGAGTGTAGTAAGTCCTATGGTAATATCTATAGGACTTACTATCTATAGGTAATTTGTTCTTACATATCTATAGGTAATTGGTTCTTTGGAAATAAAACATAATGATTGGAAATTAATCTAAGTTCTAAATTCAAATATTAATGTATGAATTTTGAAATTTTTTGATTGGACTAAGAATAAATAACATGAGATATACCCTCTTTTACAAAATATCGAGTATAGTTGATTTACAATGTTTTGTTAGTTTCAGGTGTACAGCAAAGTGAATCAGTTACACACACACATATATATTCACTCTTTTTTAGATTCTTTTCCCATATAGGCCATTGCAGAGTATTGAGTAGAGTTCCCTGTTTTAGTTACCTATTTTATTTATAGTAGTGGGCTGCAGTCCATGGGGTCGATAGGAGTCGGACACGACTGAGTGACTTCACTTAATTTTTTCACTTTCATGCATTGGAGAAGGAAATGGCAACCCACTCCAGTGTTCTTGCCTGGAGAATCCCAGGGACGGGGGAGGCTGATGGGCTGCCGTCTATGGGGTCACACAGAGTTGGACACGACTGAAGCGACTTAGCAGCAGCAGCAGCAGCAGTATGTATATGTTAATCTAAATCTTCCAATTTATCTCTCTCCTTGACCACCTTTCCCCGGTAACCGTAAGTTTATTTTCCACATCTGTAACACGACTCCTGTTTTCTGGATAAGTTCACTGATACTCCTTTTTTTTTTTTATGGATTCCATATAGAAGTGACATATTTGTCTTTGTCTGACATCACTCAGTGTGACAATCGCTATCTAGATTCATCCTGTTGCTTCAAGTGGCATTATTTCATTCTTTTTTTGTGGCTGAGTAATATTCCATTGAATATATGTCCCACATCTTCTTTATCTATTCATCTTTCCGTGGACATTTAGGTTTTTCCATGTCCTGGCTATTGCAAATAGTGCTGCAATGAACATGGGGTGCATGTATCTTTTCAAATCATGGTTTTCTCAGGACATATGCCCAGGAGTGGAATTACAGGATCGATCATATGGTAGCTCTGTTGTTGTTTTTTTTTGCATCTCCTGCATTGCCAAGAGGGTTCTTTACCACTAGTGCCACCTGGGAAGTCCCTGTTTTTAGTTTTTTTAAGGAACCTCCATACTCTTCTCCATAGTGGCTGCACCAATTTACTTTCCCACCAACAGTGTAGACAGTTTCCCCTTTCCCCACACACTCTCCAGCATTTATTATTTGTATACTTTTTGATCATGGCCATTCTGAGTAGTGTGAGGTGATACTTCATTATAGTTTTGATTTGCATTTCTCTAATGTTAATGATGTTGAGCTTTGAGCATTTTTCATGTGTTTGTTGGCCATCTGTGTGTCTTCTATGGAGAACTGTCTATTTAGATCGCCTGACCATTTTTTGATTGGGTTGTTTGCTTTTTTGATATTGAGCTGCATGGACTGTTTGAATATTTTGGACACTAAGCCCTTGTCAGTTGCTTCATTTGCCAATATTTTCTCCCATTCTGAGGGCTGTCTTTTCAACTTGTTTATGGTTTCCTTTGTTGTGCAAAAGCTTTTAAGTTTAATTAGGTCCCATTTGTTTTTTTTTTTTTCATTATTCTAGGAAGTGGATTGAAAAAGATCTTATGTCAGAGAATGTTCTGCCTATGTTTTCCTCTAAGAGTGTTATAGTTTAGGTCTTTAATTCATTTTGAGTTTATTTTTGTGTATTGTGTTAGAGGATGTTCAAATTTCATTCTTTTACAGGTAGCTGTCTAGTTTTCCCAGCACCACTTCTTGAAGAGACCATCTTTTCTCCCTGGTGTATTCTTGCTTCCGTTGTCATAGATTAGGTAACCATAGATATATGGGCTAATCTTTGAACTTTCTATCCTGTTTCATTGATCTATATTTCTGTTACTGTTTTTGTTTCAGTAACATACTCTTTTGATGACTGTAGCTTTTAGTATAGTCTGAAGTCAGTGAGCCTGATTCCCCCAGCTTCATTTTCCTATCTCAAGAAAAATGGGCAGAAGATCTAAACAGACATTTCTTCAAAGAAGATATACAGATGGCCATGAGGTACATGAAAAGATGCTCAGCATCACTAATCATTAGAGAAATGCAAATCTAAACTGCAATGAAGTATCACATTATACTGGTCAGAATGGCCAACATCAAAAAATCTGCAAAGAATAAATGCTAGAGAGGGTGTAAAGAAAAGGGAACTCTCCTACACTGTTGACGGGGAAGTAAATTGGTGCAGCCGTTATGGAGAATGGTATGGAGGCTCCTTAAAACACTAAAAATAGAGCTACCATATGACCCAGCAACCCTACTCTTGGGCATATATCCAGAGAAAAATCATAATTGGAAAAGATACAGATTCTCCCAGTGTTCATTGCAGTACTATTTGCAATAGCCAGGACATGGAAGCAACCTAAAAGCCCACTGAAAGATGAATGGATAAAGAAGATGTATATATATACAATGAAATATCACTCAGCCAGAAAAAGAATAAAATAATCTGAAGCAACATGAATAGACCTAGAAATTGTCATACTGAATGAAGTAAAGCAGATAAACAAATATTATATGATATGTGGAATCTAAAAAAAAATGGCATAAATGAACCTATTTACAAAACAGAAATGGAGTCACAGATATAAAAAAGCAAACATGGTTAACAGAGGGGAAAGGAGAGTGAAGGATAAGTTGGGAGATTAGGATTGACACATACACAATATTATACGTAAAACTGATAACTAATAAGAACCTATTGTATGATACGGGGAACTCTATTCAATACTCTATACTGAATGATCTATATGCAAGTAGAATCTAGAAAACAGTGGATAGATATATAGCTGATTCACTTTACTGCAAAGACTAATACAACATTGTAAATCCATTATGCTTCAATAAATTAAAAATTAATTTTAAAAACTTGGAAAAAGATAAAATCTTCTAATTGCAAGGAGGAAGAAAAAGAAAATTCTTTGAAAAAAATCATAAGTGGTATATCAAAATATTTATTCTTTTGAGTAGGTCTGGCTGTAGAACTATCCTTCAGTCATTATCAAAGACAAATGTTTCTTACTCAGGAAATCAGACAGGTCAGCTCATGTAGGTATGTGCATGGGTGTGTCTTCGAAAAGAGCTCTGAAGTTGCCATGAAAAATGAAAGCATTTTTGGAATTAGTGTCTGGCTCCTAAAATAATTCTTTTGAAGAAATATTCATTTGGTTGTACGATTTACAAATATGGTAGTTGAGTCCATTTCATTTCTTTTAAAAAGTACTTTACTTTTACCAAAAAGTGTAGCTTTTTGGTCTGCTCTATTTCAAAGTCTGATTACACGTCCCCAGGCCTCAAAGATTTTCCTACTTGTGGCCTCCATTCTGTCCCAGTTACATAAGAATAGTCAGCATCAGAAACTGTGAAAGCTGTCTGCAGAAACTGCTTCAAAATTCCATTGGTTAGTTTAACCTTCCTCTCTTCATCTTTTGTCTTTTAGAGTCAATCTGCTCCAGGATCCTGGATCATAATTGTCTATGCTTATGGTTTTTTCTTTGCTCCCAAATGTTGAATTATTCATGGGATTACACATTGTTTAGTTCCTTGTGGGATTACATGTTTATTTAGTTTATCTTAGTTCCTAAAATCTTACAACTTCCCACGCACACCTCTGGATCTGAAGTTCTTCTTTGACTTCTCTGTGAATAAAAGTTCATGGCCCTGCTGTGTTCCTAGCCCTCATGAAGCCCAGAGCCCTGTTCCTACACCAAGATGAATGCAGATCATTAATTCAAAACCTTAATGGCATTTATTCCTAGAAATATGACTGAAGCTCTTGTTTCAACTTTCCATGTCTCTCTCTCTGTTTCATGATGATTTGAGGGGAAAAGTATGTATCTTACACCATCTGCACTGTCTTCTCCTCACTGCTAGTTGCTTAGGCCCCAAAGTCTGCAGCTTCCTTTAGAAACAAAATAAAACCCAAATTTTTTAGCAAACTCTACAAACCCTATGTGAGGGTCTCTCTTTTCTCTTCAACCTGTCCCCCTCCATCCTTCCCCTTATTCACTATCCGCCAGCCACTCTGACCTCTTCTGCTATGGGAACAGACTTAGCTTGTTCTCAATTTTAGGATTCAACATTCATGTGTCTTTTGGAAATACTTGATTTTCGGATTTCTACATGGTTGCCTCTTCTCAACATCCAGACCCCAACTCTTGCCTTCTCTACCCACTGTGGGTTCCTGCCCCTCATTGCTGGTCTTCCTTTCTCACATAAATCAGAAGTAAGCCAGATAGCTGCTTTAACAATTTTCAGAGCTCTTGTGGCCTCTTCTTCCACAGAATTCTGAAAATGACAACCTAGCTTGTTTTCTTCCTGTATTTGGACTTGCCTTGATTTTTAAAATCTCTCTTGGCTTTGTACATTGAGCTCCTTAGCTGAAGTGTCTGGTTCATAGAATTTGGACAGTTTTCTTGAATTCTGAGCTTCTTTGCTTATAAACACTGTGTGGGTTTGTTTACTTAGCTGGTGTGAGCAATCAGGCTGTACTACGGCATCGAGTCATGCATCTTCCCTTCATCCTACTCTGGCCCTGGCATCTAGCCCCTCAGCTAGGAAGCAGGAAGAGTCAAAGCCTTAGGTGTCATCAGCAGCTTTCTTACCCAACACAAGAAATGTCTCTGTCACTTCCTGCTACAGGGCCATCCAGCTCTTCTGAGCATAATTCTGGGGACCTGAAAATCTCTGTTTCACCAGCCAAACCATAGCTTCGTGAAAATCTAAGACATCCTAGAGACTTCATCCTTATGTTTGTCTCTAACTGTTTCCTGGAAACCTCTACAGAATGATTCTAATTCTGCATCTTAGATCACATAGTATAAATTCCTGTCACATGCTGACCATCTGGCTATGTGGTTAAGTATGAACAGGATAAATTTATAACGAGGATAAGATCATAAGGGGATGAAGGCATGGAGCTGAGAGGTAAGGGATCTGCCTAGATAAGCAAGAAAAGCAATTACAACAAGATCACAGTGTCATGGTTTGGCAATCAAGGGGCCATGTCTCCCTCCTCATCATCTGCTGATGCCATTAATTTCCCCCTGAGAATTCAGGAATAAACAAGGGTGCTGCCTCGGAAAGGCAAGGGGCTCCCAAGAGGCACTGAACGGAGAAATGAGGAACAAAAAGCCTTAAATCTTTCTAAAGGTGATTTGTGACATCCTCAACACCTGCTCTCTCGTGTAGAAAATCAAGTTACACTCTATTTTTTTTTTCAGTTACACTTCAATGTTTCTATTTCCTACAGATTGGAGCCAAACCACTTTGAGCCTCAATTGTCTCTGATCCCTGTACCCAAAGAAATTTCTCAAGAAATTTCCTAGCTGAGTTCTTATAACACAGCTTTTTTTTCCTTTCTTTTTTCTTTTAGGCCTCACTGTGCAGTGTGTGGGATCTTAGTTCTTCAACTGTGGATCAAACCTGCTCCCCCCTGCATTGGGAGCTTGGAGCCTTAACCACTGGGCCGCTAGGGAAGCCCCCAGTGTAGCTTCTTAATATTTTTCCTTTGAAAGTCAGACATCTGTCTATCTTCCCTTATTCCACCACTGTGACATTTATTGAGGCTAAAATGTCAAGCTTATACCTGTCTCTTGAGGTGTTGTGGCCCAGATGTTGGTGATCTCTTTCCTTCTCTGATGGTGTCATTCCTCACATGCAGGACCATTTTTACCTCAGACAGAGGGGTCACACAGAGTCGGACACGACTGAAGTGACTTAGCAGCAGCAGCAGAGGGGTCTCGGGACACAATGTTCATGAAACGTGAATGCTAGCACACAGCCTGTGCTCACCCGCTCAGCTTAGAGGGTTTACATGCATCAAAGAATCTTTTCTAGGCTTACTTTTCTCCCTCCTCCATGGTTGGCTCCTTGACTTTATTTTCTTGCTAGTTAATCTGTCCTTTCACCCTGTAGCATGAGACTCAATTTTCTTTTTTGGTTCAAGTCCCTGGAAGAACTAAGTTCTCTCAGAGGGGCTTGAAACCCAAGGGCAGCCCTTGAGGTCAAAGTGAAGTTTCTCTCCATGGTCACCTGAATAGTGTTGGAGGATAGAACCCCCTAGAGTGTGGCGTTGGCAACTGTGCCGTTAGTCTTCTCTCTGCTTTAAGAATGAGATTCTAATCAGTCCGGTTTGTAAAATATTTCTAACTTAGTCCTGACGTCCTGAATATCTTCTGTCTTGTGTTTTATTTCCATTCTTCTTCCTTCTTTTCTGCACTGCAAAGCTGCTTGGCAGTGATTTTGCTTTATCATCTCTGAGTTCCAACGTGCAGCCCAGGAAGCAAGTGAATGAATGTACTTCTCAATGCTCTCAATTGCTTGTACATCAACACCTGCCCCTTCCTGCTTCAGCATCTTTTTCCAACCTCACTCTGAGGTCATTCAGCCTCCTTTTCTGGAAAGCACTTGCATTTTGTCAAGCTATAAGAACACATATCAATAGCCAGTAGACTCTTTTTTCTGGTTTGATGTGATCCACTTAAACCAACACATCTCTACTTCATTATAATTCACCTGGATCCAGCCAGAAGAAATAGCCTCCTCTTCCTTCTTTTTCTCCTACACCAGCTCACCTTTACCGTGCACACCATTCCAAGGTCAAAAACACTGAAAGACTAAGGGAAAATCCCATAGAATTAATGTTTTTCTTCAGAAGTCTAAAGAACTGGAGTGATTTCCTAAGAAACTCACAAAAGATTAGCTGCAGGATGTCTCAATGAAACTCTATACTCTGGGAATTACACTTCAGTGGTTGAATTTATGATACACCTAAGGTCTGCATCTTGTCACATGAGACATTTCAGAAGGAGAAGAGAAATTTTAAAAAATAAAATTGATGAAGCCAGAAGACTTCCCCCAGATGTCATCACATTATCCCATCTCTCAGTCCCCAGCTCCGGGTCCCCTTAGTTTGTATCCGCTCCATCTTCCCACTCTTCCCTTCTTCAGACACCAAGACAAAACTCAACATAGTTACTAAAGCAACTTTTATTTTGACAGCTTTAGTATTTCATCATTAAGCCTTCATTTCAATGGAAAATGTCCTCCCACGCCCTTGACTGAAGCTGCCTTTCTCATTAAGCCCAAGTTTTTGCCTCTTCTTACATAGCACATGCATACACAACCCACCTGCTTTGGGTTACTGTCCATCTGTTCTTTGAGACAAACCCTGTTGCATGTAAAAACAATTTTTTTTTCTTTTTATGGACACTATGTTTCTGTGCAAATGGAATTTGTAATCCAATTGGGTCATCATTTTAGACACACAAAAAAAGAAGTTTCAAGAACTTTGTGACAATTGATTTATGGAATATCCTTGTTATAAAAGGATAATAAGTTTATTTGTTTATAAGGAAATAGTTCTGATGGACAATAGACAGTTTCGATTTTTTGATATATAATCACTGGGACTGTAAGTTCAACAAAAAAGGGAGTTTCTTCCTTCATTGGAACTTCAAGTGGAGCTGGAAGTCATGCAACCTGTAGGTTTTCAGAGCAACTGGGACTTTGGGAAGGTCTGGCGTGCACCCAGCATTGAGGATTCGAAAAGGAGCACATGGACTCTCTTCCCAGCACACGCACATGCCTCCAGAATTCTTCATTCTGTGTCAGCAGTTCTTGTGTCCTCCGAGGTCACAGATCATAGGTAAAGAACATTTGCTTTAGTCCAAGTCTTCATTTAAATTTTTTTAGATTAAAAAATTGGAGTATAATTGCTTTACAATGTTGTGTTAATTTCTGCTGTACAACAGTGTGACTCAGACATGTATATACATACATCCCCTCTCTCTTGAGCCTCACTCCCACCCTTCTAGATCATCATAGAGCTTCAAACTGAGCTCCCTGTGCTGTGCAGCAGCTTCTCACTAGCTGTCTATGACAAAGAAACTGAAGCTCATTGAAGGTCACTGACTTATTTAGAGTTCTAGTTATTTAAGCCTGTGTCCTGAACACAATTGGAGCTTCCTACACAGGTTAAGTGTCTTATTCAGGTTTAAAGCTGAGGAATCATGTTATTAACAGAACAACCATTTACTTACTCTAATAGATTGTATTTTCTTATTTAAAGAATATGTTTGGATATTGCACCTGCTTATTTTTTAAATCAATGAATAAATTTATAACATTAAATTCAATCACCTTTGCAGTAAAGGATACTGTATCCCCAGGGGTTAATTGATCTTCTACAAGTCAGTTATCCATGGAGAAATATTCAGAATATTTTTCAAATGTTAGTCACTCACTCATGTCTAACTCTTTGTGACCCCATGAACTGTAGCCCTCCAGGCTCCTCTGTCCATGGAATTCTCTAGGCAAGAATACCAGAGTGGATTGCCGTTTCCTTCTCCAGGGCATCTTCTGGGCCCAGGGATCAAACTCCAGTCACCGGCATTGCAGGCAGATTCTTTACCATCTGAGCCACCAGGGAACAGTCTCTTTCATTACCTTGTCCTTGGTGTTTCGATGATCTCGGAACTTAAGCAGGTGTTCATTACTAAAATTATTATTTTCATTTGTAATTTAATCTTATTTTTTAATTGAAGTGCAGTTGATTTACAACATAGTTTTAGATTCAAGTGTACAGTGCAGTGATTCAGTTATATCTATTCTTTTTCAGATTCTTTTTCCTTATAGGTGGTTGTAAAATATTGAGTATAGTATATTACTCAGCCATGAAAAAAAATAATGCCTTTTGCAGCAACACAAATGGACCTAGGGACTATCATACTAAGTGAAGTAAGTCAGACAGACAAAGACAAATATTATATGATATCACTTGTATGTGAAATCTAAAGAAATGGTACAAATGAACTTATTTACAAAATAGAAGTACACCCACAGATTTAGAGAACAAACTTACAATTAGCAAAATGGAGAGGAGGGAGGACATAATTTTATTTTATTTTAAATTTATTTATTTTAATTGGAGGCTGATTACTTTACAATATTGTATTTATTTTATAATAAAGAATTTAAAGAGACCATAAGGCCTGCAGATTGATTTTGCCAAAGGCAGCATTGATTTTAATCACCTCTGAGACGTGGGCTTTGCTTTCCACTATCGGATCACATCAAGTATGAGAGGAAAAGAGTGTTTGGAAAAGTACTCTAAGAAAAACGAGGTGAAAATTAGAATTTCACAGCCTTTCTCTCTTCCGTTATGTACATAGTCTAATTCCTGTCTCTCTAACATGAGGTTGCATAGTGATTTAGGGCCACTTTAATCATTTTAATGTTCTCACTCAGTTGTAGGGGAAAATGAAATAGCTGAGTTTATGCTAAAAATAAACCTCACAGCTTTGCTGGATTGCACAAGCTTGAGTGTAAACAACTGTCCCCCCTCTTGGAAACTAATCCTGCCTGGCTTTTGACTTTCCCGAGAGATTGCTCTAATAGATTTTTTAAGCTGCATGTTGAATAATTGTTTCCACAACCAGCACAGATTGGTTTTCTCAAAAGAAAAAATGAAAATGAAAGTTCTATCCAATTAAAAAAGAGCTATTAATACTCTGCTGGTCTGGAAAGGAAAAGCCTGCACTTCAGAAGCCTGTGCCGTTTATCACAGAAACAAATTTTCACAGCAACTGAAAGAGTAGGATGAAAAATTAGAAGTTTTATGAAGAACTAGAAAACAGACACTTCAGCTCTTTTTAGTTGGCATGAGGGAGAATATTAACATCTCTGGCAGAGGGGAGCAGATGCCTTCATACTGGCCCTAGCAACTTTCCACCACAGGGAAGACGGCTCAGCACAGAGTGGCCTGAGTTCACCCTGGGCTCTTGGTTTTTATACCACTTACACACAGCTGGCCATGTCATAGATTTAGAATATTCTTTATTTTACGATCTGATAAATGTTCCTTTCAATTAAATAATTTATTGCCTTGTCAACAAAATGCTTTGGAATTTCTGATTGTTAGAGAATCTAACCATTTGGCATTTCTTTGAACACTCTGCATTTTTAAAAAGTTTATTTATTTATTTATTTTTGGCTGCATCAGGCCTTAGTCGCTGCACGTGGGATCTTCCGTTATGGTGCGTGAATTGTTCGTTGAGACATGGGTCTTCTCTCTAGCTGAGGAGCAAGGACTCAGTAGTTGTGGTGAATGGCTTAGTTGCTCTGAGGCATGTGGGATCTTAGTTCTCTGACCAGGGATTAAACTTGCATACCCTGCATTGGAAGGTGGACTCTTTAACCCCTGGACCACCAGGGAAGCCCCACCATTTAGTATTATTAAGCCCAAGTCAAGGAAAATGCCTGTGTGAATTTATATTCAAGCTTTAAGGGTTGGGGTCCAGTCAAGCGGTTGTTAATGCTCCCATCAGTCAGTGCAGTTCTAGTGCACCAGCCCATTGTTTTTAATAGAAATTTATTTATTTTAATTGGAGGCTAATTACTTTACAATATTGTACTGGTTTTGCTATGTACACCCATTTCTTAACCCTCTGGTGCAAACAGACCCAGAGTCCAAGAAGGATAAACACACCAGTATCAGCGTAAAAATTAGGGTGAGTGAGGACTTAGGTTTCTCAAATATAGTCCCCCAACCACCTGCATTAGACTTTTTTCTTGGTTTTTGTTTGTTTTTAAAGTGAATTCCTGGACTTCATTCAAAATCCAAAGAATCAGAATATATGAAAACAGGTACCGAGAATACATACTTTTAACAAACACGCTGTGGGAATCTCATAAAGAAAAGAAGGACTACCGCCCTCAGGTAAAAGGTAGGGGGACAAGCAATGAGAAAGCCCAGAAATGCGGACAGGCCTTTGTGTCCTGCCCTGAGATAGCAGAGGTTTCTGGATCACAAAGTGGACCCTGCAGCTCCTGTGTCATGAGTTTATCATTAGTAGAAACTTTGAATGTGGCAGAAAGTGAAATAAAAATATTTTACCCATTTAGGTCTTCATGACTCATTTTATTTTAATTTCATTAAAAAGAATGGAGTGCCTTTCTGATAACTATATCCCTCAAGGAGCCTAAAATACATTTCAAATTTGAAGGTAGACCTACTTTTTATTCATATTTAGACATTATAAATGAAATCTTTGTGATACATACACTGTTGAAATGTAAATATTCATTGAGCATGCCTGATAAGTAACTTCATTCATATCCAACTCTCTGCAACCCTATGAACTCTAGCCCACCAAGTTCCTCTGTTATTGGAATTCTCCAGACAAGAATACTGGTGTGAGTTGCTGTGCTCTCCTCCAGAGGATCTTCTTGACCCAGGGACTGAACCTCTGTCTCATGTCTCCTGCATTGGCAGGTGGGTTCTTTACCACTAGTGCCGCCTGGGAAGCCCAAAGATTCACTGTATCAAGTTCAAAATCACATGAGTATTCGTCAAGATACAGCATAGGCTGGACCGTGAAACAAGTCGTAGCACATTTCAAATATCTGAACTCTTAGGAGTGTATTCTAAATGGACAGATGCCTTCACTATACTGCTTATTTATATATATATAATTAATAATATACATGAAAAAATGTAACTATAAAATCATCATCAGATACTCAGAAAAGGTGGACAAGAAACAGGATATTTACAGTCTTGACTTATCTCTGCAAATTACTTGTTAGTTATGAAGGGAAACTACAGAAATTAAAGTGATGGATCATGGCAGATACTGCACTCATCAGTCACCAAAGTTAACATGTCCAACTAAAGGGCAAAATGACACAATGCTCGTTTTGTTGTGAGGCACGAAGGAGGGCAGTAAAAAGAATAACTGGTCATACCATGAGTTGGTGAGGATGTGAAGCAGGTGGAATTCTTGCTGTTGGTGTGAAAGCACATGGTTACAATGACTGTTTTGGAAAATTGCAATGTGCTCTCAATTAACGTTGAACATGGGAATACTGACACCCTGGCAGTTTCACTTCTCAGTAAATATCTGCCAAAAGATAGGTACGTAGTAGATATCCTAATAATAGCCCCAAACTGGAAATAACCCCAATAAACAAGTCGATAAATACATTTAAACAACATTAAATTGTTATACCGTGAAGCAATTATACTATGTCATACCATGAGGAGCCTGGTGAGCTACAGTCCGTGGGCTTGCAAAGAGTTGGACATGACTGAGCGATTAAGCACACAGGTTTAAACTTCCCTGTAGCTAATTTGGTAAAGAATCTGCTTGCAATACAGGAGACCAGGGTTCAATCCCTGGGTCGGGATGATCCACTGGAGAAGGGAATGGTAACCCACTTCAGTATTCTTGCTTGAAGAATCCTGTGGACAGAGGAGCCTGGTGGACTACAGTCCATGGGCCCTCAGAGTTGGACACAAGTGAGTGACTAAATACACACACCCAAACTGTTATACCATGAAGCAGTTAATTACTGTTACATAAAACAGTATGAAAGCGTCTCATCAACATAAATGGTAAGTGTTAAAAACACAAAAAACTATGTTTTATACAATTCTATTGTCATAAGATCTAAAAGTCAGCAAAGCTAAGGTAGAATCTTAGAAATCAAATTGATATCTACTTTGGGGAGAGAAAAGTGTTTTGGGGGATGGGAAAAGAGGGAAGTCTCTGGGGTTCTGATAGTATTCCTATTTTTTATTCAGATGGTGATTACATGGGTATGATCTTGTTGTAATAATTTGCTGAGCTATTCACACAAGATGTGCACATGTCTCAGTTGTATGTTACTACATACAATAATCAAATAAGTAAGAAAATCCATGTTAAAAATTCTATCAAAAGACAAAAAGTCATAAATATAGGTATAAACACTGTTTGTGATGTGCATAATTTAACATGGTAAAGATATCATTCTTTTCAAACCAGGTTATAAATTCAGTGTATTTCTTGGAAATATTTTGGAAGAATTTTTTGAAGAGTAGAACAAACTGATTAAGAAATCATATGGATGAAAAAAGAGTCCACACACAATAAAGATTTTGAATAAGAGGAGTGAAGAGGGAACTCACCCAAAGATGTATGAAGACATTTCATAATGCCATTGCAATAAAATAAAATAAAATCGTATGGTTTTGGCATGGGAACAAAAAGATTAAAGGAATGTAATATAGACACCAGCGTCTTGTTTGTTTAGGAAGTTTACTGGACTAAATCTCTACTGTCATCATTAACAACAAAATCATATTTAGTGGATAACTTTATGGGATTTCCTTATATGGAGAAAAATAAACTCTCAGAACATATAAACAAAACTAATCTCCAAATGGATTAAAGCCCTAAATTTGGCAGCTAAAATTAAAGAATACTAGAAGGCACTAAAGGACAATAAATTTCTGACATTACAGTTGAGAAATGTTTCATGGGGAAAAAGAGGATACTCAATGAAAAATGAGTGAATCCACTACACAGACGTTTGAAAGGGGACGGACGCTTGGAGGGGTAACTAGACGCTTGGTGAGATAAGACACCCAAACATCAAGAATCTGAACCAAATGAGACAAATGTGGAAGTTTAAGTAGTGAAATTCGGGAGGGGCAGAAGAAAATGGGTGTCCTTGCGCACATCTGGTGGGAATGTAACCTGGGTTCAGATGTTGTGGAGCTCAATCCCACTTTAGTTAGTGAAAGGAATGGGATCTACCCAATAACAGGTTCTTCCAGAAAACCACCCCACACCCCTGTCTCTCCGGGTTGTGTCTATATCCTAGGACATTCACCAGCTCACTAGCAGCAAGATGGGAGTGATGGTGGGGAATAAAGAGGAAAATAAAAGACAGAGTCTACCTTACAGATGACTGTCTGAACAGTACAGATGACTGACTCCCTTTTGGCACCTGAGTTCCAGGTGGGGAAGGGGAAAACAGAAAGCATTGTTATTTACAAACTTTCTTACTCATCATTTATCTTACTGCAGAGACAACTTATGTTTAGAGAGAAATCAAAGTAATGACAATTTTATTTAATTGTATGAATTCTGTGTTTCTCTGAGAAAAATGAACTATTAATATCTCTGTGAACTGGTAGCTTTCCCCACACACCCAAAGCTACAAACATTTTAAAAAGAGTCAGTCACAGTCCTTAGGATCTGGCTCTGGACCTCCTGTTGCCAGTTGGTCTTGTAGAACAGCACTCCCCAACCTTTTTATCATCAGGGATTGGTTTCATGGAAGACAATTTTTCCACAGCCCAAAGAAGGGGACGGTTTTGGGATGATTCAAGAACATTACATTTATTGTGCTCTTTATTTCTATTATTATTACATCAGCTCTGCCTCAGATCATCAGGCATTAGATCCCAGAGGTTGGGGACCCCTGCTAGAGCCTTGGTTTCCTGAACTGAGGCTATGTAGGCAAATTATCTGGCAAAATACATGTAATACAGCTAATACCATAGGTGGAATTATAAGTAAATATTTCAACCATGAGCCTCCCACACCAAGCCAGTTTCTTAAAAGATTGTTAAGACTAGAGAATGGATCACTTAAGGCAGAAATCTGATTTTTCAGTATGGTTCATCAAATGTGTTACATTAAAGGATTCATCAGGTATGAAAATACAGCATTCGGTTTGAATTAGGCCCAGGTACCTCCCTGAGATGCTGTAAGGTGTCAAGGGCCTTGTGGTTTTTGTAGCACCACCTTTTTCATCACAGAAATACCAGAATTCAATAGGCTAATAGCCTGGTTACTATCATTTAAAGCTTGGTGAGTGAAAGTTATTAAGGCTTCAATTAATAGCTATGAAATAATCACAATAATAGTATCCAGTTTATAAAATTGTATGGAGGTTAAATCAAATAATTCATGCATGAGACAGCATATAGTAACCTTTCAATACATATTAGCTACTATTTGGGGATTTTGTTAAGAATATCCTGGATATTTTCCGGGTTCTTCTTAGTATCCTACCTATAACTGAAATGGATTTATTTATATCACCTCTGTGAATCATGAAGACTTACGAGCTTCTCCTGACACATTTCAGGATTACAATTTTTCCTAATCTACTCTCCAAAGTCTTTTTTTTTTTTTCATCCTATATCTCATAGTTATTAAAATGTATTTTTCCCAGGCAGACTTTTTGAAAAACAAATACAGGGAAACTTTGAAATGTTTGGCCAATATTAAGGAAAAATACAGTTTTCTGATCATAGTCAGTGTATTTTTATTAGTAGTGAAAAAATATGCCAGAGGTTGAATAAATATGGCTTTTCCTAAGAACTGCAACAATTCCGATAAATGTTTTATTACAAAAACTTCTGCACCTACTCTTTAATCTGGAAAGTGGCCACATGAGACAGCTGACCAGATTCTTTCTGTCATCTTGTACAGTCACTTAATGTTCCAAAATTAAAATAGGAAATGGTAACTTAAAGAATAAGTAATCTGTATCAAAGAGAACTCATTCTATCAAGAGCTTTCCTTTATTCAAGGAAGTAAACTTGATAGGTGTTCTCATGGGACAGGAGAATTGTACTGTTTGTAGAAATAGAACGAGTTAAGCAGTTTTAAGAAGAATTTAATAGGTTAAGGGGTGTGTGTATGTGCTTGTGTGTGTCTTAATCTTTCAAAATGAGAATTAGAAGATTGATGAGTAAATGGCTTCACCAAACTATATGGGGTGGCTTTGCCAAGACTATGCTTTGTGCAGAGCAATGTCACAGTGACTCTGAACTTCTTTGATGCTATTGAAATCTTTCTGTTTGCAGTGTGTCATTCTTATAAGCTTTGTCTTTCATGGGCATTGTGTTTGCTCATGGAGGAACACACTGGAAATACCTGTTCTGGGACAGGGTTTGTGTTGAATGGCCCATTGTGGGTGTTTATGTTCACTTGTTTCCCTGAAAATGCCACCTGCATAAAGTGTCTGCTGGAAAAGCTAGAACACCGCATTTTCAAAATAAACCAGTTCCTTGTTCTGAAAAACTTCTTTGCCTTTGTGCACTTCAAGTCTACATCACTCAAAAATTCTTTATCTGTTCTTCATCTTTGTATCTCATTACTTTCTACAGGTGTGTGATCACCCCACTCTTACAAGTATCATTCTTCCCTAAGAGCTCCACATCATGGATTGAACTGTGTCCTCCAAGAGGATGTGTTGAAATCCTAAGCCCCAGCACCTCCACGTATAGGCTCACTGCTGATGCAACTCATTGAGAAGATTATCCTAGAGCAGGGTGGCCCTAACCCAACATGAGTGGCATCCCTGTAAGGAGAGGATGTGAAGATACAGACACAGAGGGGAGAGGGAGATGGAGACAGGGAATGTGGCCGTACTGCCACAAGTCAAGAAGTGCCTGGCTCCCCAGAACCTGGTCGCATGAAAAGCCTGCTCCACTTGGCTCTTTAAGGGGAGCAGGGCCCTGCCAACACCTTCTCCAGCCTCTGACTTTCAGATAGAGAGAGAATGAACATCTGCTATGAGAGTCATATAGGTCATGGTGCTTGGTTTCAGCAGTCCTAGGAAATAAACACAGTCCACAGGGAGGAGGCCAGTTAGGACATCTGCCCTTGGACCCCCACTGCCCAGCCCAGAGTGGAATGATGCTCCATGCTTGCCTCTGTTTTGCTTCTACTAGACTGTAAGTCCCACGAGGCCAGAGACTACATCTGATTAATTTCAGTCACCCCCAGAGAAAGTGTCCTCCCCAGATGGGCCTTGAATTTCTTGTTAAATGAGGATATAAAGAGTCTCAATTTTTATGTTCTTCATAATAGTGCATTTTATTGCCAAATAAAGTCATGGGTAGGTAATGGAAGCAGTCATACCCAGGAAATCCTGTTTAGCTCTGTTTACATAATTTCCTTAGTTCTGTCCCCAGATAGTGGAGAACTTCATATTTATGACTATTCCCAGAATATTGAAAAAAATAGGACAGTTCGTTCTTGGGCTGCTCGTATCTGTGAGGACAGGCAGTGTTCTCACAGTCCTCAGCTGGGTCATCACTGGTCAGTGTCTAAACCTGGAGAGAAATGTCCAGGTTTAGTTTATGTTAGCAAACCGGTTGCTTCCTGAGTGCTTCCCTTGCCCCCATCAGCCATTTCTCAACAGGAAAGACAACAAACAGCCCTTTTATTGCCATGGCTGCTAGCAGTCTCGGTGGCACAAGAAGCTCAGTTGAGTTTATTACTCACTAGTAATAATAGCAAGAGGAACAAAAGAGGATCCCCAAGGATGAAGTCACACAGTGTCAATATTTTCATTATTCAGAGACCAGAAGCCACAGCACTGCCATTACCATAAACATGTCTCTTTCTTATTGGCAGATGTTTCACTTAAATAAAAATAATCAGGATTTGGGAAGATTCACCTTGGCAGCAGCTAAAATGCTAATCTCCTTGTGTCCCAGTTGTTACTCCAGCTGCTCTGGAAAATGCTCTTGTGGAGGGGTGGTTGTGGGTGGAAGCTGGGCAAGCCTGATGAGCTGTTCACAGCTCCACACATGGGAGGCAGTTCGGGGTACTTTTAATTCCTTCATAATGTGCATAAGTATTTCTTTATTTCATAGTCTTCTGCTGCTGCTGCTGCTGCTAAGTCGCTTCAGTCGTGTCCGACCCTGTGCAACCCCATAGACGGCAGCCCACCAGGCTCCAGCATCCCTGGGATTCTCCAGGCAAGAACACTGGACTGGGTTGCCATTTCCTTCTCCAATTCGTGAAAGTGAAAAGTGAAAGCAAATTTGCTCAGTCGTGTCAGACTCTTCGCGACCCCATGGACTGCAGCCCACCAGGCTCCTCCATCCATGGGATTTTCCAGGCAAGAGTACTGGAGTGGGGTGCCATTGCCTTCTCCACATAGTCTTCTACAATCCCTCCAAAAAGTGCTGGTACTAACAGGAAGGTAGTAGCACTTTTATAGTCCAGTCACCTTATTTTGAGTTCCTTGTGCTTACATGATGAGTTTAAGGGAATATTATCCTTTCAGTATTCAAAAACTATTAATATCAAATAAATATTTGCAAGAAAGAGAAACTCGCTCATGCTTATTATGTGAAGAGTCAGTTGGGTACACGCACCCCACCCCAGTGTTCATTGCAGCACTGTTTACAATAGCCAAGACATGGAAGCAAGTCAAATGTCCATTGACAGAGGAGTGGATAAAGAAGATGTGGTCCATACACACAATGGAATATTACTCAGCCATAAAAGGAACAAAATAGTGCTTTTGCAGAGATGTGGATGGACCTAGAGATTGTCATACAGCATGATATAAGTCAGAAAGAGAAAAACAAATATGGTATCAGTCAGTCAGTCAGTCAGTCAGTCAGTTCAGTCGCTCAGTCGTGTCCAACTCTTTGCAACCCCATGAATCACAGCATGCCAGGCCTCCCTGTCTATCACCATCTCCCGGAGTTCACTCAGACTCATGTCCATCGAGTCAGTGATGCCATCCAGCCATCTCATCCTCTGTCGTCCCCTTCTCCTCCTGCCCCCAATCCCTCCCTGCATCAGAGTCTTTTCCAATGGGTCAACTCTTCGCATGAGGTGGCCAAAGTACTGGAGTTTCAGCTTTAGCATCATTCCTTCCAAAGAAATCCCAGGGCTGATCTTCTTCAGAATGGACTGGTTGGATCTCCTTGCAGTCCAAGGGACTCTCAAGAGTCTTCTCCAACACCACAGTTCAAAAGCATCAATTCTTCGGCGCTCAGCCTTCTTCACAGTCCAACTCTCACATCCATACATGACCACAGGAAAAACCATAGCCTTGACTAGACGGACCTTTGTTGGCAAAGTAATGTCTCTGCTTTTGAATATGCTATCTAGGTTGGACATAACTTTCCTTCCAAGGAGTAAGCTTCTTTTAATTTCACGGCTGCAGTCACCATCTACAGTGATTTTGGAGCCACAAAAAATAAAGTCTGACACTTTTTCCACTGTTTCCCCATCTATTTCCCATGAAGGGATGGGACCGGATGCCATGATCTTCGTTTTCTGAATGTTGAGCTTTAATCCAACTTTTTCACTCTCCACTTTCACTTTCATCAAGAGGCTTTTTAGTTCCTCTTCACTTTCTGCCGTAAGGGTGGTGTCATCTGCATATCTGAGGTTATTGATATTTCTCCCGGCAATCTTGATTCCAGTTTGTGTCTCTTCCAGTCCAGCATGTCTCATGATGTACTCTGCATATAAGTTAAATAAACAGGGTGACAACATACAGCCTTGACATACTCCTTTTCCTATTTGGAACCAGTTTGTTGTTCCATGTCCAGTTCTAACTGTTGCTTCCTGACCTGCCTACAGATTTCTCAAGAGGCAGATCAGGTGGTCTGGTATTCCCATCTCTTGAAGAATTTTCCACAGTTTATTGTGATCCACACAGTCAAAGGCTTTGGCATAGTCCATAAAGCAGAAATAGATGTTTTTCTGGAACTCTCTTGCTTTTTCCATGATCCAGTGGATGTTGGCAATTTGATCTCTGGTTCCTCTGCCTTTTCTAAAACTCGCTTGAACATCAGGAAGTTCACGGTTCACATATTGCTGAAGCCTGGCTTGGAGAATTTTGAGCATTACTTTACTAGCATGTGAGATGAGTGCAATTGTGTGGTAGTTTGAGCATTCTTTGTCATTGCCTTTCTTTGGGATTGGAATGAAAACTGACCTTTTCCAGTCCTGTGACCACTGCTGAGTTTTCCAAATTTGCTGGCATATTGAGTGCAGCACTTTCGCAGCATCATCTTTCAGGATTTGAAATATGGTATAGTATTGCTTATAAATGGAATCTAGAAAGATACAGTAGAGATGAACTTATTTTCAAAGCAGAAATAGAGTCACAGATATACAGAACAAACTTAAGGTTACTAAGTGGGAAAGGGGGAGTGGGATGGATTGGGAGATTGGGATTGACATATATGCAGAACTGTATACAAAATAGATAACTAATAAGGAATTAGCTCTATAACACAGGAAACTACCCAATGCTCTGTGGTGACCTAAATGGGAATGAAATCTGAAAAAGAGTGGATGTAGGCATATATATAGCTGATCCACCTGGATTTCCCTGGTGGCTCAGTTGGTCAAGAATCTGCCTGCAATGTGGGAGACCTGGGTTGGGAAGATCCCCTGGAGTAGGGCATGGCAACCCACTCCAGTATTCTTGCCTGGAGAATCCCTATGGACAGATGAACCTGGAGGACTATAGTCCATGGGGTCATAAAGAGTTGGACACAACTGAGCGACTAAGCACAACACACAGCACACAGCACACAGCACACAGCTGTATAGCAGAAACTAGCACAATGTTGTAAAGCAACTATACTGCAACAAAAATTAATTAAAAAAAAAAAAGAGTCAGTGAGTTGTGGCTGGGCTGAGTGAAGCTCCTGACCTCAAGGGCAGGGTCTGGACATGATCCATAAGGAGCCTAAGTGCTTCCTCTTTCTGCCCCTTATCCCTGCCCACCCTGTTCTTTGTAGACCAGAATGCCCCTCTATGCTCTCTCAGCACGACAGTCCTGAATGACTCCCCTCATTCCCAAATCTCCATACTTTCTGTGTCCAAGTGCCACCACGAACTGATGCTAAGCTTCTGTGCATCTTAGTCCAGTTCCTGAGAGAGCCAATCCCAATAGCTCAGCTTATGGACCAGATGGCCATTCCATCCAAACAGCAAACAGGACAGCAGAGCCCCAAAGTGTTCCCTGGCCTGAGGAGAAGAGGCCAATGGAGAGCAAGCAGGCACTTGTGGCGGACTGTGGAAAGTGCTCTAAAGATGTTTAGCAAATATAATCCTTTATGATTGCAAAGTGTAGTAGACATAAGTTGCACATTGACCTGGTAACAACATTGATTTATCCAGTAACTGCTTCAACATTCTAATATAACGCTTTCTAAAACCTGGAAAAATTTACATTTTGTCATTATAAGAAAAAAGTGTAAATTTATAAATCAGGGATAGAATCCTGTTTTGTTTAGCATGATTTCACTTGGTAATTAGCATTTATATAATCTCTGCAAAAAAATTAAGCAATTCTCATGATGCTTGACTATTAAGACTCATCTGGTATAGAATTTTCCTTCTCTTGCTTCTATAGAAGTCATAAATTCACAAGTTACTTTACAGTTCCTGATTAAATTGAAGTTATTCCCCTTAGGAAAGTAATTTCTTCTCTATATTATGTCTTCACCTATTAATTTTTCTCTCTGCTGCCATTATCCAGCTCAGTTCTGTGCCTGTAGCATCAGGATTTATAATCACTCCTCTAGAAGAATGTTTTACTTGATTAAACTCTGTTCTTCCTGAAATCATCTAAAGTAATCCACTCAGAACACAAAATAGTGATTCTTTTTTTTGATTTATATGCTGCATATAGAAACAAGAGTGGATGTACAGTACATTTTAAAAATTAATCTACAGAGATCCAGAGTATTTGAGTGCTGCTACTGCTGCTAAGTCACCCCAGTCGTGTCTGACTCTGTGCGACCCCATAGACGGCAGCCCACTAGGCTCCTCTGTCCCTGGGACTCTCCAGGCAAGAATACTGGAGTGGGTTGCCATTTCCTTCTCCAATGCATGAAAGTGAAAAGTGAAAGTGAAGTCTCTCAGTCGTGCCCGACTCTTAGCGACCCCATGGACTGCAGCCTACCAGGCTCCTCCATCCATGGGATTTTCCAGGCAAGAGTACTGGAGTGGGGTGCCATTGCCTTCTCCAAGAGTACTTGAGTATGAATGTCTAAATGAAAGAGGTCACCTTTAAACTTTATACCAACCAGAACGTAAAGCAACAAAGTACATAATGTCTATAAAAATCGGAAGTATAGACCAATTATGCTTCCTCCAGGGTTTATTAGTGTATGAAAGTGAAAGTGGTAGTCACTCAGTTGTGTACGACTCTTTGCAATCCCATGGACTGTAGCCCTCTAGGCTCCTCTGTCAATGGAATTCTCCAGGCAAGAATATTGGAGTGGGTGGCCAGTCATTTTCAGGGAATCTTCCTGACCCAGGGATCTAACCCAGGTCTCTCACATTGCAGGCAGATTCTTTTCCATCTGAGCCATCAGGGAAGCCTTTACTAGTGTATAATTTGTACTAATAGCTAGCAGAGAGAAAGAAAACCTGAACCATGGTCTCAGGTATGTAATGCATGGCTTGCTTGTTATTTTATCTGTCTAATAGGTACCTGGCATCTTGCTGGTACTTAGTGTTTATTGAAGGAGTATAGGTTGACTCCCTCATGGCTCAGTGGTAAAGAATTTGCTTGCCAACACAGGAGATGCAGGTTTGATCCTTGGGTCAGGGAGGTCCTCTGGAGAAGGAAATGGTAACCCACTCCAGTATTCCTGCTGGGAGAATTCCAGGGACAAAGGAGCCTGGTGGGCTACATACAGCCCATGGGGTTGCAAATGAACCAGACATGACTTAGTGACTAAACAACAAAATAGGTGGATTATTTAGGAGCTTGATGGGAACAGCACAAACAGAAAAAGCCCAGCACAGACTTTCTATTAACATCCATCTGCATTGTCAAATAAGGTAACCAGGCAGACTATGCCATCAAAGTGGGACTAGAATTTAGAATAGGATCCTAGTGTTAATAGAGCCCGTGTCAGTGTAAGAAGTGATGGTACAAAGACCCTCATACCTGGGACCTGGATGATGGACTCGGGAATAAGGGTCCAGGTTGGCAGAAAGTGCCATTAGATGTTCACATTCACAAGAGGCTGGAGAAGGCAAAACCAAAATAAATAAATAAAGGGGATGGTTCTGCAGACTCCCACTGTGGACCACACAGTCACTGCCCAGAGAGTAGCAGTGTTACCTGCTCACATCCAAAAGGCACCTGAGTCAAATCTCCCATTCTGGGACAATGAGTACAGGGAACCAGCTCTCGAGTCAGGATTACTGAGACAAATGAGGAATGACGTCATCAAGTAGCTTTGTTACAGTGAACGGGAGGCAGCTGTGAGGTGACTGATGCGGTGCAGACCTCCTCGAACCAAGTCTGAAGTAAAAACACTTTGCCTGAAGAGTTTTGAAAATAAATCCATCTTCTAAACCTGAAGATGACTAAAAATCACACAGCAACAGAGAGATAACATGGAAACAGCATAAAGCTGGGTCAAGTTTTCTAAAGAGACACATGGAACAGTGGCTTGAGTCAGATCTTTGGGATGATATGCGTATTAAAAATAATATACAGCTAAACCAAATATGCTTGTACTTTTAGGAATTAGTATTAACAAGAGAACATCTTAGTAGTACTTAATACTTCATAAAGATACATCAATGCTATCTTTAAATTTTATTTTATTGAAGTATAGTTGATTTATAACATTGTGTTAATTAATGCTCTACACAAAGTGATTCAATTATACATAAATATACATTCTTTTTCATATTCTTTTCCATTATGATTTATCACAGGAGACTGAATATAGTTCCCTGTGCTATACAGTAGGAACTTTTAATTATTCATCCTCTATGTAATAGTTGGGAGTGGACTGATGTTGAAGCTGAAACTCTAATACTTTGGCCACCTGATGCAAAGAGCTGACTCATTGGAAAAGACCCCGATGCTGGGAAAGATTGAAGGTGGGAGGAGAAGGGGATGACCGAGGTTGAGATGGTTGAATGGCATTACTGACTCAATGGACGTGAGTTTGGGTAAACTCCGGGAGTTGGCGATGGACAGCGAGGCCTGGTGTGCTGCAGTCCATGGGGTCCCAAAGAGTCGGACACAACTGAGCTGCTGAACTGAACTGAACTGATGTAACAGTTTGCATTTGCTAAACCCAGTTCATCCCTCTCCCACCAGCCACTTGGCAACAAGTCTGTTCTCTATATCTGTGAGTCTTTGTCATGGATATGTTCATTTGTGTCATGTTTTAGATTCCACATATAAGTGATATCACACTTGTCTTTCTCTGTCTGACTTACCTCACTTAGTATGACAATCTCTATGACCAGTATGACAAGTCCATTCATGTTGCTGCAAATGGTATGACTTCATTCTTCTTTTAAGACTGAGTAGTGTTCCATCGTATATGTGTATCACATCTTCTTTATCCATTCATCTGTCGATCATCCTAGTAACAGATATTGTTCAGCTGCTATGTATCACACTTGCTGATTTACGATCATTTATCATTCATAGCTCGTTGACCTGCTCAGCTGGACTCTTGTGCTGAGCAGATAGAAAGTGCAAAACCGTTTCATATATTCCTATCCTTCCAATATATATCTAGGTAACCCTCAGGAAATACTGTTTAACTAACTTAATTAAAACATAATGGATTGCATATTCTCCTGGAACTATCCCTCCAGTTCTGACAGGAGAAGGCGAAGGTCTGTGCCCATAGGAGGAGCATTAGTGGTGGTGGGGGCGTGGCTGGCTGGGTGTCCTTGGTGACTTCCAGCTCTCTGGGTCTCACTCCACTGTTATGGCACACACAAGGTTTAGTCCGTATGGTCTCCAAGCTCCTAGTCTCTGAGATCTAGAAATTCACATTGTTAACAGGACACAGAACCTCACTGACTAATATTTTAAGTCAGTTGGGCCATTCAAGACCTGTATTGTGTTGAACCAGAAAAAGATGTATTTCTCATGAAGATGTGTGTGGTGTAACTTCAGGTCTCCTTCCTCATCTAGACCCCTTGAGATTCGGGAGTTGCTGGGAGGTGCTGCATTTTCTAGACAGGGGGAGAAGTTAGGCTGCACCCAGGAGCACAGCTAGGAAAGCCTTTGGGGTAAACTGACTAAACATATTTCAGGAAAAGGATGAATTGCTAACTCCAAAAATTAGCTGTCTTTTCTTTTGTCATTCTAAATTAGTATTTACATTCACACCTAGTTTTGTATTTGTAACCTTGTATTTTTTCTCTTTGTCTCTTAAGAGAACTATCTCCCCCCAAGTGTATAAACTTCAGGCTGCCCACCATCTGAATGGGGTCCCATGAACACATGCTTGTAAATATTGCCCTGACTTGTCTTTATTTCTAACCATGGATCGGTGCTTTCTCATCTCCAACACCTATAGATGCTCCCCATGCTTGTCCAGTTTCCATTTCACCATCCACTGAGATCTGAGAATCAAGGACTGTCTGAACGTGTATGGCAGGAAGTCATTTGGAGACTGAATGTCCTGACTGAGGCTTCCTAATCCTGGGTTCTTGACCCAGTTCTTGTGGTTCCCTGCATTTTCTCAGAAAATGTGCCTTGAGTTTGAGGACTAGTCTTCATATAAAATGGAGCACTTGGCATGTATTCTAAACTTCCCAGGAGGAGCAGTTGCATATAAACAGCCTTCCGCAGAGCGCCTGGCATGTACCTGATGTGACGTTTGGTCTGACAACTCCATCCTTATCAGGAGGGCGGTGCCCCGTTCACTGGTCATGTCCGGTCATTTTCTCACACCTGTATTGGCTCGTCATCCATGGCATATAACTGCCAACATGCTGACAATACATCAGTCTCTTGCTTCCTCAGGACCTTCTTCCTACATTTTTCAGTAACTGACCCATCAATCTTATGTTTCAAAAGGTTGCATGGAATCAAATAAATCCTGGTGACAGTCATTTCAGGAACAAGATTCAGAGAAATTGATTGGCACAAGATACTTAATGATGTTCTTACATATGAAATACATTTTTCCCATCACTCAATGTTGAAAAATTCTGAGATTTTTTTATTTGTCCTGTTTATACCTCTCTTTGCTATTTTGATGTCTATTGTTAAATAATTTTGTTCTTTGTATCATTTTAAAGAAGATATTTAAACTTAAAAGCAAACCTTTTCCATTTTATTTGCCAAATGATTCTTTTTAGCTCAGAACACTAAAATGTCAATTTTTGGTGTGATTTTCAGAATACAAAAGAACACACAATGGGGAGAGATATATTTTACATTTCATTTACACAGTTTTATAAGCCCGTGTTATACATAGAAATGTTTATTATTTTAAGGAAAACAGAAAGTTCAAGAAATTGTGTTATATCAATCAGGAGAATACCATGGCCCCTACTTCTAACTAAATAGTTCTATTTTTAAAATTTACAGCATAGAACTTGTAAATTCAGAACACTGTATTCCTAGAGTGTTCAGGTTAAGATTTTTACAATATACAAGAAAAGAGAAAGAGTGTTGTGGGAAATCGGTATCCCTTGGAATGGCCAGAAAGTGCACCCACCAAGTAGCACTGGACACCACAACCACCTTTGAGGTGAAGGTTTGAGAGTTCCTGAGTTTATGGAATAAAAGACTGTAGTGTCTCCTGCTAATGTTTATCTGGAGTCCTAAGCAAACCCAGGAAAATCTGCTAAATGGGATTTGAATTCATTGGTACTGTCCCTTAAATGGTTTGTCTTCTCCTGGGGGGTGGATGGGCTTTACAGGTGGCACTAAGGGTAAAGAACCCACCTGCCAATGCAAGGGACATAAGAGACTCGGGTTCAGTCCCTGGGTTGGGAAGATCCCCTGGAGAAGGACATGGCAATCCACTCCCGTGTTGTTGCCTGGAGAATACCATGGACAGAGGACCCTGGCGGTCTATCGTCTATGGGGTGGCAAAGAGTCAGACATGACTGAAGTGACTTAGCACGCACGCATGCACGGGGGAGTGGATAGGTCAGATATGTTAGGTTGAATTTTGTCTCCCATTCAGATTCATACATTGAAGTGTTAATTCCCAATACCTCAGAATGTGACCTTGTTGGGAAACATAACTGTGGCAGAGGTAATTAGTTTAAATAAGGTTCTAGTGGAGAGTGGGGTGGGTCCCTGACCCAATGGGAGTGGTGTCCTTATAAAAAGAGGAAGTTGGAACACAGACATGCACACAGAGAGAACACCCTGTGAAGATGAAAGCAGAGATGAGGGAATGCAACCAAGGGAAGGAAGATCAAAGATTGTCAGCAAGCCCACAGGTGCCAGGAGAGAGGCCCCAGACTCACTTCCTCACAGGTGTCCAAGGGAGCCAAACCTCTAGGACTGTGACACAGTTCATTTCTCTTGTAGAAGCCACCAAGTTTGATGTCTTCTCTTACGGCAGCCCTACAAGCTAATATGATTACTGTTCTTAAGAAAACTGTCAAAGTTGTTACGAGCTTTTCTGAAGAATAAAATGCATACTTGCCTTTGGAACAAACTGAGTGGCTCACAAGTCAGTCTGATCTAATGTCTCTTTCTCCAGATCCTCTGCTTTCTAACCCTGTTCACGTTAGCATTGCTTTTTATGTTAGTATGAGAAACATATTTGCTCGTATCATCAAAAAAGAATTTGGAATTGGATTTCACCACAAGCCAATAATTTCTCAACTGAACAAATTAGTAAAATCCCCACAACTTCTTGCATCACTGGAGTGTCCCCCCGTAATCCCAAAAGGGGCGGCAGCTTCTGCCAGAGCCCCCATGCTGTGCAGCTTCCAGACCCTGAGGAAGAAGCGTCGTCAGCTCTGGGGGCTTCTCACAGTCCACACACTGAGCTTCCCTCCTTAGGGCAGAGGGTGGAAGAAGTGCTAGAAGTTTCTAGATTTCTTTTTCTTTTTTTGACATTACATTTGACAAGAAACAAAATGTAGGTGGATCTCTTGGAAAGTTATGGAAATTAGAGTTTTGTTTATAGAGTGTTTCCCTCAAGTTCTGTGTATTAATCACCATCACTTAAAAGAGCTTCAAATAGTAGTACAGCCTCAGTCAAGGTCATGTAAAGATGTCTCTAGCAGGGAGTCAGACAGCAGGGCAAACCTGTGCTTCTCAAGCAGGGGCCACGCTGGTCCAGGGATATTTCCAAGGAAAGCATGCAGACAAGGAGGGCATGGCAGTGCATCTGGGAGGAGAGAGACCACTGGTGTTCAGAGGGCAGGATCTACTATTTCCTGTAACAAGTAGGACAGTTTTGGTGAGAACACAAGCTCGGACTAACGCCTCCTCCAGTTGCACATGGGTTGGTGTTCTTCCTACACTGAACCTCCCCCAGGACCACAGCTAGGAGATGTTGATGGATCTCCTTTAGGTCTTTCCAAGTTATGACAAACATGGAAAGTGAATGGTGCAGGGTAGCAGGAATGAAATTCATAGTTCTGCCATATGAGTTAGAAATGGAGGGATTTCCCTGGTGGTCCAGTGGTCAAAAATCTACCTGCCAATGCACGGGACATGGGTTCAATCCCCGGTCCAGGAAGATTCCCCATGCAGCAGAGTAACTAAGTCCCTGTTCTACAATAAGAGAATCTACTGCAGTAAGAAGCCTGAGCATCACAACTAGAGTCGCCCTCACTTGTCACAACTAGAGGAAGTCTGCAAGCAGTAATAAAGATCCAGCACAGACAAAAGAAAAAATAAAATAAATTAGGAATGGGAGAATACTGATGCTATCAAAGTATTATTTTTCAACAAGCTATGTATAGTTACACTGACACTTGAAAAACACGTATCCCCTAGCATTTTTTTTTTTCAGTATGAGTTTTTAGGTAGATTCAATGAGATCTTAGATGAAAATGACTGCTAAAAATCATGTTTGCTCCATTTCAACCACTTAAAAATCTGTTTTTCAAAATTTTCTTGTTCATCCCCCATGCGTGGCCCTTGGATTTTGAACAGTAGGAGGTAGACATAAAGCTCTAGAAGAGGTTCTCCAAAGCCAGCATAAAGATGCCAGAATGCATCTTACTGTGAGAGAGGTTGGGCTTCCCAGATGGCTCAGACAGTAAAGAATCCGCTGCAATACAGGAGACCCGGGCTCAATCCTGGGCTGGGAAGACCCCTTGGAGAAGGGCATGACAACCCACTCCAGCATTCTTTCCTGGAGAATTCTATGGGCAGAGGAGCCTGGTGGGCTATAGTCCATGGAGTCGCAAAAAAGTCGGACACAACTGAGCGACTAACACCTTCACGAGAGAGGTTGGGTATTTATGGATGGGAGGCGAACATCTTGTGGACACACAGTGTACAGTGTCGATACGAACCAGGGACAGTGCCCTGCAGGAAATAAAATGTACCCTTTCTGTGTGATTGTCATGAATAGTAATGTTTCAAGTGAGGTCTTGGACAGTCTCCTGAAGAGACATACAGTGGGAACCCCTCAGATGCGGATGCAAATTAAAGAACTACTTTGGTGAAGACTCAGTTATCAGACAGAAATGTCTTCCAGTCCCTGCTCCTGGCAGGACTTCCATCCAGGTCTCTAGGACCACCTGCCTTTGATTGCATCTCAGCTCCAGCATCTGTACGCTGGCTCCAAGTTGGATGATCCTGAACTAGATGGTCTCTGTGTTCCTGAGAAGAGGACTTCTCAGCATGTCCTCTTTCCTCTGTCCCCTGAAACTCTGCTATCATAGGTGGACCCAGCACTTCGGACTGACTGCGTGGGAGTTGGCAGAAGAGATGCACTCAAGTAAAGCGACCCTCCCAGCCTGGCCTGCACTCAGCTTCCGAGTCTGTCTCTGCTGTTATAGGATGTAATTTTTGACAGAGTCACGAATTTCGGGCCTCTCCCCAGAGAAAACGTCTAAGCTACTTAGGAGGCCTTGACAATGAGAAGCTCTCGCTGAAAAATGGGGCTGTTGAGCTCAGCTGGAATGAACTTGCTGAAGAAGTAGATGCTGTTTGCTCCACGTCCCTCACTCAATGCAGCCATAGAGGGGACAGGCCCCTGTGACCCTGTGGTCCCTGTGAGCAGGTGCAGTTCCTGTGAAGGAGAAAACACCACATGGGAGCCAGAAGCCTCGGGATTTTATTTTGGTCTTTGGTGGAGAGCAGCGGAGAAGAGCAGCTGGGAACAGGCGCTGGATACCTGGGACTCCAGGCACAGACTTCAGGGTCTCCATCTGCAAACAAAGAGCCCATGAACACAGAGCTGGAGGACCCTAGCCTGCAGAGGCTGTGTACCTGGGGTGTCTTATTTCTAGCAGCTGCAGCTGAGTAACACAGGTCAGAGGACAACAAGCTGCAGGGCTGGGGGCCCACATCACGGCTTGGAAGTGATAGGAGCCCCAGGTCTGTCTCATCCCTGGGACAGAGGCAGACAAAGGCTGGTGAGCAGAGCTGGCGGCCAGGCCCCGCAGGCAGAAGCAGGCCCTCCCTTGGGATTTAAGGCCCTCCAGTTGCATTCCTCAAATTCTTAGCAGTTTATCTTTGAATTTGTGTTTTGAAAGTGACAACTGATGGGAAGCATATGCCAGGGGCTTCAGACCTCAGCTCAGGCCTTCACTGCTGCCCTTGGCCCAGTGAGGATCTGAGTCCAGGCATAGCAAAGGTGAAGGTCAGATGTGCGAGGGCCCAGGAATAGAACAGTCTGCACAACCCAGGGAGTGTCTCCGGGCCCAAGGGAGTATAAGAAGAAAAGTAGAGACCTGGGGACCACAGAAGAAAGAAAAAAACCTTCCTTCCTGGTTTTTGAGCAAAGGGTCCCAACCTTTCGATAATGTCAAGTCCTGTAACGTGTCACTGACAGGCACCATCACTGTGATCAAGCAGTTGTCTGCATTCCCAGATAAGGTGAATGGCGGGGCCAGCCCGTCCCACATGCACAGGGCTCTCATTACTGACGCTCATCATGGAATTAGGAATATTAACAATGATTATGCAGCAATCAATCGGGGTCTACAGAGGGTTCACATCTCAGGGAAGAAAAAGAGCTTGCTTTAATTATATCTAGCTCCCAGCTTGGCAAACTCTGCTATTGTTCCAAAGGCAATTATAACTAAATAGAACATTGCAGGTTGGGGATTTTATAAAAAAATTTCAGGAGAATACACATTCTAAACAGAGCTGCTCATTTTCATTATTGAGTCTGAGTCTAATTTCTCAATATGTTTTTCTTAATAGGTATTGTTTTTCCATTATATTTATAAAATGATGTAGTATATGGATTTCTGTACATGAGCTTCATGTTATGTGTATTTATTTTTATAGATTTGTACACATCTTTATGAGCCCCCTATAAAAACTGCTGGGTATGAATAATATCTAAGTTCATATCTTTATTCCTCCAATTAAAACAAAAACCACATATGAATACAATTATTCACATTTTCTTAAGAAGTTGATTTCTAAGGCTTTTCAATAATTTTTTCTCTCCCTTGAGTATTGCCATTTCTGTCAGTTTCTGTGCATATTTAAAATTTAAAATACGTGAAGTCTGACCATTGTGAAGTCTGACCACACCGCCCATGCAAGATTCTTTCCTGTTTTACTTTCATATTTATTTTTTATTGACATTTAGTTGATTACAGTGTTGTGTTAGTTTCAGGAGTACAATAAAGCGACTCAGTTATACATATGCACACATATGTGTGTATATATTCTTTTCCAGGTTCTTTCCCCTTATAGATTATTGCAAAATATTAAGTATATTACTTTATGTTTAAATTACATAAAAAAAAAACAAGTTTCAAGTACCCTTATCCTCAGGACACTCTTAGGTCTTGTTCAAGTAGTTGTCAGATACAGTCAATATTTTCTTTATGAAGCCCCTGCTTCCTTCAAGGAGTGGAAGCTATTTCCTGGCTCTGTGACTGGCCATGTGAACATTTTCTTGCCAACTGAATATGGCAGCAGAGACACTACTGCAGATCAGAGACTAGAACTCAGGAGGCTTCCTTTCTCTGAAGGCTGCTGCCTGCCCATGCTGTCCTGCTAGTGGAGGAGAGCCCACACGAAGTGGGATGAGTCATTTAGCTCAGGCCCTCCTGGACCAGCCAGCTGACCACAGATGGAGGCACGAGCCTGGCTTCCTATCTGATCGATCATGACTCCACGTCACCTCTGTACTCTTAGTCAGTTCAGTGGCTCAGTTGTGTCCGACTCTTTGCGACCCCATGAACTGCAGTACACCAGGATGCCCTGTCCATCACCAGCTCCCAGAGTTTACCCAAACTCACGTCCACTGAGTCAGTGATGCCATCCAGCCACCTCATCCTCTGTCGTCCCCTTCTCCTCCTGCCCTCAATCTTTCCCATCTAGTACTCTAGTCAACAAGAAATAAAGACGAAGAAAAAATCAGATTGATTTATAGTCACAGTCAGTTCACAATATAACTCGCTTGTGGACATCTACATATTGCAGCAGCTATGCTACAAATATGCTCAGGTAGTCTAATCCAAAACTGTCAGGTGGATTCCCAAAGTACATGCTTGCCTGGCATCTGTGAGGACAGCATTGTTCTTGGGAGAGAAAGAGATGGAAACAGAGATAGAGACAGAACAGACAGAACAACAGAACAACACAAACCACTAACTGCACTCAGGGACCTGGAGATAGGTCTACACGGCTGGACACAGACACAGAAGAAAAGTGGGAGCTCGTTGAGAAGCAGACTGGAGAGCGTGGGCACTGAGTCATTGAGGCCTTTTTATGTTCCTTACTATGCATCACCCTGTGGCACCTTGGGGTGTACAGAGATGATTCAAAGCATTGGGTATGTTAAAGGAGGTGGAGCTGGTAACACTGGGCATCCCAGTTACATTGTTCTGGGATAACTATAACTCCTATAACCTGTAACTCCCCTGAGTTATCTCTGTGGCTTCTCTTGCCTCTTCCAACTTCTGTATAAAGCTGCTCTCAGTACCACCCCCTAAATGGGTCCTGATCCCTTGTTCACACATCACTGGATTGTTGAATGTCTGTTGGGCCACACTGCCCTTCTTGACATCAGTTTTTCTATGCTGTAATATAATCACAAGAGGCTCTATGGGTATCTACTTTTCTTGAAAAGATGGGGCAGAGGGAATTCCAAGGAAGGGCTCCTATAGTTTGCCTGAAGTACTGGATCCTGTTTGATCACATTTGCTCTTCTTTTATCTATCCTTTACTTTAGAGGAAGATCAGGTTTCTCATAATGAATATCATATCATGTCACTTTCCTATTTAAAATTTTTTCCATGACCTTTTGTTATGCTTAGAAAAAGGTCTTCATTAATTTACTGGATCATATAGCAATCTCCTTCTCTTAAAGCTCACAGCTGCCTCTCTTACTTACCTTGTTCAAAGTAAATCACCACATTTTGTGATTCACCACAGCTGTTTGTTTTCTTGTTGAGACTTACCATTCAAAATTATTTTGTTTCCATTTCCTTTTGGTTTAATTTCACACCTCCAGATAATACAAGTACCGTGACAGTACATATTGGTATCCCTGTCTTCTTTGTTATTGTACCCTTAGAACCTATCATCAGTATAGCATAGAATAGGTGCTTAATAAATATTTGTTTAATGAATGAATGGAGAAATTAACAACAAAGTCTTTGAAGGAGGTAATTGTATTCATCAGCTACTTCTGTTATCATGCTGCGTAACAAATGACCCCCAACCCAATAGTATAATACAAGCATTCATTTTTAATGATCTGTAGATTGCTGGGTGCAGCTTAGCTCCATGTTGCAGTGTTTGGGGCTGTACTTACACTGAGCATCATCAGACTGGGGGCTCCTGGGGCCCATCATACGATGGTGACAGAGGCCCCTGACATCAAGCCCATCACAAAGGCACTTGGCTAATTATGTTATATCATGTCCAAGAAATGAGTCACACCATACAACCAAAAGTCAAGGGTGAAGAATCACACCTCATCTGCTCTCCAACATACCATCAAAGTTAATAAAAAAGGCCATGTCATTCTCATTTTGAAGCCCTGTTCTTTTTTACTGTATTATGCTTTGTTCTGATTCATCCAATGTTTTGAGGTAACATTGCCTTCACCATAATGACAACTATTATTATCATTGGCATAGTCATTAAACTCAAGAAGTTAATAATAAAGACTTCTACCAAAACTTGCAGCATAGTCAATATGAAAGTTCCATTTGATCTAATAAAATAAGGAAAATAAAAAAATGCTTAAAATCAAAGGTGAAGAAAAATCTTTCAAATCAGAGAGAAAAGGCACTCACAGAAGAAGAAAGATAAGAATGACAGGATACTTTCTGTTAGAAACAATGCAGCCTGTAAAACAAAGGAGCAGCATGTAAAGTGCTGAAAGACAATGAAAAGAAAAAATTGCCAATTTGGAATTCTATGCCCAGAAGGAAAAAAAAACAAACTCTCAATAATTTAAGTTGAAATAAAGGCTTTTTAGGCCATAAAAATGCTGAACAACTTTTAACCAGTGGATTTATCAGACATTTTAAGGAAATCCTTCAGGCAGAAGAGAAATAATAGCACCAGATGGAAATTTGGATCTGTACTAAGTAATAAAGAACTATGGAAATGGTGAATATGTGTGTAAATAAAATAATGTATATATTTTAGATTTTTTTAAAAAGTAATTGTTAAATCAAAAATAGTAACAATATACCATGAGGTTGTTTTATAACATACATGGAAGAAAATACATGACAACAGAGGGCAAAAGGTTGCTGGGAATCAACAGAAGTGTCCTGATATAAGGTCCCTTTACTGTTGATGTGGTAGAAAAGTATTACATGAATCAAGCAAGAAGACATGCTCCATCAGAGATTCAGATATATAATCAATATAAACATTTTATTGATAGTACAGCAATGATAAAATATTAGATTAAATAAGTGGAATAAAAGTGGAAAGAAACAGATCAAAGTACCTACAAGAGTTTCATATATAATAAATAGTTCTTCTAAATTAATGGGGAAAGAATGTTAGCCAACAAATGTGTTTATAACTAGATAACAACTTTGGAATAAAATGATATTTCTGCTTTTTTCTAAGGTTGGTATTTCAAATAAGGGATAATGACTAAAGATTAAAAAAATTAAATGACGTATGGGGTAAAGAAAAATATGAGCAAGATTTATATAATTCTATTATGGGCAATATTCTTACTAAAGAAAAAATTTATAAAGGAAAAAAAATTTTTTTTTCTAACAGAATTTATTCTGAAGACATGAAGTTCTGATCAATAGTTTCTTTGAAACTAACAGTTTTATTGGTTCAACAATATATCAATGTGCTATTTTAATTTTACTTTCATTAAAGACCAGATATTGCAGTCAGATTCTACCATTTAGCTATAACCACTCTGTATATTTATTTATTGAGTATCTACTAAGCTCTAGGCACATGTTCAACACTGGTATTGTTATAATTAATACAAAAAAGTTGAAGTCTAGGTTCCTGTCTCAAAAAACAACACAGGTATACCTGTGGCAGATTCATGTCGATATTTGGCAAAACTAATACAATATTGTAAAGTTTAAAAATAAAATAAAATTAAAAAAAAACAGTCTTAATAAGAAATTGTATTAGTATTTTTCAATTAAGGAACATTTCTGGCACTAGGCTAACCATTATATATAAAAAAAATTATGAAAAAAAGACCAGATAGAGTCCCTGCCTTTCTGAAGTTTATACATTTGAAACTATTAGAAAATAACTCAGTGAGGCACTAAAGTGATTCTTTGGTAGACAATTCCTCTTCTTGCTCAATTACCTTACTTCCATCAGTGTCAACATCAGCTTCAAAAAAGCATATTCAGTATACCCTGAAAAATGTCAAAAATCATGGTTAAAATAACAGATTCGCTATTTTAAATGAATGAGTCTGTATATTAGTTTTCTATCACTAACAACAAATGACCACAAACTTAGCTAAAACAATAAAAATGTATTATCTTACAGGTCTGTCAGTCAAAAGTCTAAAGTAGATTTCACAAGGCTAAAATCAAAGTGTTGGCAGGGCTTCATTCCTTTGGCAGGCTTTGGGGTGAAAGCTTTTCCAGCTTCTAGAGAGAGGCTGCCTGCATTCCTTGGCTTGCAGCCCCTTCCTCCATCTTCAAAGCCAGCAGCATCAAGCTGAACCCCCCTCAGCTGCCACCTCTCTGATTAGCTCTCTTCCATCTTCAGAGACTCTTGCGCTGAACTGAAGGGAAAGCATTTCTAATGTATTTTATAAATGAACAAACTTGAAAAGCAAATTTTAGGCTGAGAATTGAATCATGCTGCCTGACAGTTAAATTCCTAATATATTGATTCCTTAGAAAATAAAGAGAAAAAGAAACAAACCAATGAAAAGATAGGAAAATAATACAAATAATTTTCAACCACACCATACACACACACACACACACACACACAGATCTTCCTAACTTATTACAGGATTACATCCCAAAAAACCCACTGTAAAGTTGAAAATTCTATAAGTCAAAAATGTATTTAGTCCCTAAGCTGAAAACAATGTAAAAGTCCATAACTGGAGAATGGATAAGTAAATGATGTATCCATAAAATGGAGTCTTACTCAGCAATTAAAAAAAAATACTGATACATGCAACATGAGTGAATCTCACAAATATTAAGTTGTGTGAATGAAGAGACATTTTAAAAAGCACATAGTAAAAAAAAAAAAGAAAGTTAACATACTTAACCTATAGAACATCATACCTTATCTCAGCTTAAGTTGGGGACTGGCTGTGTGCATGTATGTTTGTGTGTTTTATACTGCATTTGTGTATTTATGTATGTAACACAGATGAAATATTTATACAAATATTTCACTGGCATGTTTATTGAACTATATCCTGGAAATAAAGTGAATTTTGTAAATAAATATTTAATGATGTGACAATATGCTTAAAGTGGATTAGAATATGAAAAAAAAAACAGATTACAAAACAATACATAGAATCTTATTTTGTTAACAAATACATGTACATTTAGGAGGAAAATGTATATAGAGGAAAAAATATATAGAGTAACATTTTAAGAGTTATTTGTGAATGGTGGAATTGTGATTTTTTTCTTGTTTCTGTCTACTCAATAAAGTTCTATCATTAATGTAATTTTATTTGACGTTTATAAAAATAAAATAACACAAAATAAGTAGACATATTTTTCTGGTTAGCCCTGGGACCGAAGAACTGAGGTTTTGGTAGCAAGAAGAATTTGCTATAACTCACATGGTGGGGATGTTTGCATTTTCAGTGTGACAGGTCAAACAGATGTCGCTACTTACAAGATTCCTCCTCATGACACTAAGCAGATTGGTTTTAACATAACTACTCTCCCAACGTGATTTTCCCCTAAGAAAACTATAACCACAGCTGTATAAACTACTGTGCCCTTCATTGAACAAAATATTAAACTTACTTGGACATTTTAAAATTATTCAATACTGTCACCAAAGAAATTGTATAAAAAGGTCAGTTCATTATTCATTACATATAAAAATAAAATGACAACATTATTATTGATAAAGCATTTGACATCAAAAAATGAACTCATGGCTATTTAGTATTATATTATTTGCTGACTTAGATTCTCTTCTAAAGATGTTTTTAAATTAATACCACATTTGCATGTCTAAATCAGTCCATATTGGTTATTTATGAGGCAGTAAAGGGAGAGTTCTTTTTCTTTTAATTTTATTGAAGTGGAGTTTACAATGGTGTGTTAATTTCTGCTGTACAGCAAAGTGATTCAGTTATATATATATATACATATATATATATACATATTCTTTTAAAAATATTCTTTTCCATTATGGTTTATCACAGGCTATGGAATATAGTTCTCTGTGCTGTACAGTAGGACCTGGATATTAAGGGAGAGTTCTTCAGATTCTCCCTCCCCCTTTTCTTAGTGACATACAGACTCCAGAAAATTCAGATAAGTGTGAAGACATAAGCTATGAACTTGACTCCTACTTGTCAGGATGAGAGGACAGTGGGGAAAGAAATGCGTGGCTCTGTCTTGCTTTCAGGACAGCTCATGATGTACCAGCTCCACAGCTTCTGTCTTTCAGTTTGTACAGTGGCAGCCCCATAGCTGCTTCAAGATGAATTTTATCTCCAAATGTTTAGAAATGTCATGAAGAAATGGAGACTCCACTTGCAACAGCATAGGTGAGCCTGGAAAACCTCATGCAAAGTGAAACAAGCCAGACACAGAGAGACAAATAGTTTGTGATCTCACTGATATGTGGAATTTAAAAAGTCAAACTCTGTAGAGTCAGACAACTACAGTGGTGGTTGTCAGAGACTGGGGTGGGAGATGGGCAAATGTTGGTTCCAGGGCATATGCTTTGTGTTACAAGATGAATAACTTCTGGGCAGTGAACAGCATGGTGACTAGAGTAAACAATACTGAACTATACACTTGAAATTGGTGAACAGAGTAGATCTTAAGTATTCTCACCACGCACATACACAAAGATAAGTATGTGAGGTGACAGGTGCATTAATTAACTTGACTGATGTAATCATTTCATAGTGTATATGTATGCTGCATCACCACAACATACACCTAAAAAGAATCACATTGTACAACCTAAACATATGCAATTTCTATTTGCCAATTAACCACATTAAAGCTGGAAGAAATAATAAAAAACTGAAGAATCACTCACTGAGTGTGATGAAGACCCTTGTGGGGGAAGGGGAGCTGTATGTGGCCTTCAGTGACCATAAGGTTCTGGAATATCAGGGAAACAGCTATCAGTTCTGCTTCTTTGTCTGGATGTCACTTACACAGGTGTGTTAGTTTATAAAAATTCAGCAAGCTGTACACATCTAATATGTGCCGCAAGCTTTATACAGTGACAGTCACTTTAACATTTCAGGTTCTGTGAAAACTAACCATTTGAGCTGTATGCAGCCTAATGTTTTCTTAAGGATAACTTTTGTTAAAAACAATGGAAATAAATGCATTCATTTTACATGTTGAGTACAGTTCAATTCAGTCGCTCAATCACATCTGTCTCTTTGTGACCCCATAGACTGCAGCATGCCAGGCTTCCCTGTCCATTTTTATCATTGTAAAGCCAAAGTGTTTTGAGTTATATTGATACAACTTTCTTAGATACAAGCCTTATTTGTGAAAAAATCCTATGAGCACTAAAAAAATGCCTAGATTATGTTGCAATTAATTAGAATTGATTTCAAAAAATTTTACTTAAATATCTCTGAAATTGGCTTTGTTCATCTGACTAGGTTTGTCATAATCTTGGGGCTCATAGTTCTCCCTTTCCAGTGTGAAATTACTAAATGCGAATGAAACAATCATACCTCGGAATATCAAAAGGACAGAAGGTATTAGCAAAATATCTGCAAAATGGCTTGAGCTGTGTTAAATTAGTATGCCCAAACTGCTTTAAATGAGGCTGAAACAAACCTGAATCAGAGACACACTCTTAGAGGCATAGGGAAGGCAGATGGAATGGCCCCAGAGGCATCGAGATACCCGTGGCTCAGTGAGCTCCTTGAACTCAGCCGGCAGAGTCATCACGGGTCTTTGGCATCAGCAGGAAAGATGTCTCATGACTAGAGTCTTGAATTAACTGATTCTCCAAATATTAGCAATGCTCCAAATATTCCCTGAGCCTCAGTTTTCTTGTCTGTGTGAACAGTAATCCTAATACTAAGCTTTTGGTTTGTCTGGGTTTAGATAAAGTATATACCACGCACTTGGTATAAACCTACAGCACAGGCAAGGATAAGAACACTGTGGAAAAAAGAACAGTTCTTTACAAAGTATAACTGCTGATCAAAGGTTATTTATTATCCTCATTTTATTTAAATGGATAAGTAAGCAGATTGATCATTTTAACATGTACTTATGAATTATTTCCTACCATGAAATTTCTTAATAGCATCCTAATTTGTGTGATCAATTAGAAATGTGGACATTGTTTCTAATCACTAGTCTAACTGTGCAAATTATTTATACCATGTGCAATTATGATGTAGCCCCATTTCCTTGCCTTCAAATAAGCACAGTTTCTTTCAAAGTAAATATTACCCAGCCATGCAAGTAGTTTGACCTTTCATGCCATTGTCTATCATTCATTCATTCAACAAATATTTTTGGAGTAATGACTGTGTGTCAGATTGTGCTAGGTGCCCATAATAGAGTAGTGACCAACTCAGAGACCCAGTCCCTCATAAAGCATATGACAAAGAGACACGCAAAAATAACTGTAATAAACAAATAATTTAGTATAGTAGTTGGTGATGTGTTATAAGGGGAAAAAAAAGAACAAGGTAAGAGAGAATTGAAGGGGATGGGTAGTTCTCATTGAAACAATGATACCTGACACTGGTGTCAGTGACACTGAAGCAGGTTAGGGATTTAAGCTGGCTGTCATCTAGGGGAAGAGCATTCCAGGCAGAGGGAATGGCCAGTGCAAAGCCCAGGGCTGCAGGGGGCTGGGTGGGGCTGGAGTGGAATGAGCCAGACTGGCTTCTGGGAGGACCTCAGCTTCTTTCTGTGAAATTCAGTGTTTAAGCCCAGGAACTTACTGCATTTTTTAAAATGCATTTTAAATTTTAAAAGGATCAGCTGAGAAGACACTTAGGAAGGACCAGGGTAAAAGCAGAGACCAGTTGGGAGGTGATGATCCAGATGAGAGGTCCCGGGGACTCAAGTGAGGCTGTGACAGTGGGGATGGCTGGATTTGGGATGTATTCTGAAGGAAGAATCAGGAGGAGTTTCTGACAGATTTGCATGGGAGGTAACAGGACATAAACACATGCTTCTGTTTTCCCAGAAAATTATGGTGAATGAAAACATTACATTTTTAAATTTGAAAGCTTGTGTACTTTTGTTTGCTCAAAATGCATGCTTTCTATAGATTGTACGCGATGAAACTACATGTGAAACAAATGAAAGCTTTGTACACTGATTTTTCAGAATGATATACTGTGAGTCTCGGCAGGAGAGGTCTCTGCAAAGGAGTCTTGGATGCCTGGTGGTCCTGCCTGCTGTGTCCCCTCTGCTCAGACTTTTAGAGGGTACCACGTGGTTGATGCTGTCAATCTATTTCATTTCCATCAACCAGAGTCAAAATGTCATTTAATGATTTAATTAATTGAGCTCTGCTGGCTCTTGACCTTGGGATTTCCAAACCTGGGACTCAATCTGTCTTCCTTGCAATCTTTGCCAGGCTGTCTTAAGAAGAATTTCATGTGACTGTCAAGGGAAAACTACCCTCAGTGCTTTCGGCTGTCAGAATCCTGTCATCGCTGCAGATGTTGTTCACTGTGACTCAGGCTGTGAGGTGAGGCTTTGATTTTATTGTCACTTTCTTTTCTTTTAATGATCTGAGAGCACGCCTCCCTCCACTGTGTTGTGCACGTGTGTGTCACACTGGGTATTGTTACATAATTGCTTTAATGCAGAATGTGAGCTGTTTCATCCTCTCACTAAAAAGATAATTCTGCAAAAAACTTTTTCAGTCCCCAAAGGTTTTATCTGACATTCTCACGGATGATGGAATATTTGAAATACTTACTAAAAAAATAAATGTTAAGTGATCGATTGATTGATTAGTGAGAAGCTGGGTCTCTTTTTCTCAGGGACTCCCAGGACTGTTAAAAAAAAACACAACAATTGGTTAGGGGAAATTTATGACTCTTCCAGACTTCAGTGAATATAAGATTAACTCTTACTCTTTTGCAGTGTCTATTTTTAATGCTTTTTACTTTATTCTTCATAAAGACAATGCATTTTGTCCCCTTTGAGAACCGTGGAAATCATTCTTAAATACTTCAGGGAATAATTGATGTGTTAACCTGTGTTAGTCATTTAATTCACTTTACATGTGTTTACATTTTATTTGGGTTTGGACAAATGTATAATGATATGTATCCATCATTATAATTATTATACAGGCTATTTTCACTGCCCTAAACAACTTCTGGGCTCTGTCCTATTTATCTCTTCCCTCCACCACCCCTGTAACCACTAATTTTTTTTACTGTCTCCATAATTCTACCTTTTCCAGAATGTCATATAATTAGAATGATGAATAATTATGTAGCCTTTACAGATAGTCTTCCTTGCTTTATAATATGTATTTGGGATTACTCCTTTTTCCCCCATGGGTCTGTCTGGATGTACAAATTTATTCACCTACTGAGGACCTGGTGGCTCAGTGGAAATAATCTGCCTACGATGTAGGAGATGTGATGAGAGCTGCGAGTTTGACCTGTTGGACGGAAAGATCCCCTTTAGAAGGAAATGGCAATCCACTCCAGTGTTCTGGCCTGGGAAATGCCATGGACAGAGGAGCCTGGCGGGCTACAGCCCATGGAGTCTCAATAGAGTCAAACACGACTTAGCAACTAAACAAAACAACTGAAGGACATCTTTGTTGCTCTAAGTTTTGGCAGTTATAAATAAATATTTATTCTATAAACATCTGAAATGTGTACACCATGAACATCTGTGCGCAGGTTTAAGTGTGGACATCAGTTTTCAACTGTCTTGGGTGTATGCCAAGAAGTTTAATTATTAAAGTCATATGTTAAAGAATGTCTAGTTTTGTAAAAAACTTCCAAACTGTCTTCCAAAGTGGCTTCTCCATTGTGACATCCCACCAGCAGTGAATGAGAGCTCCTGCTGCCCCACAGCTCATCAGCATTTTGTGCTGTCAGTGTTCCAGATTGTGGCCATTCTAATAGATGTGTCGGGGTGTCTTGTTGTTTGGGTTTGCATTTCCCTGATGACATATGATATGGAATATCTTTCCATATGCATTTTTGCCATTCATATATCTTTTTTGGTGAGGTGTCTTCTGAAAGTTTTGGCCCATTTAGAAATTGCATTGTTTTCAATAAATAAAGTGTTTGTAAATAAACACTTATTTATCCAATGTGTCTTTTGCAAACATTTTCTCACATTTCTAATTCTCTTGATGTTAGCATTCACACAGCAGAGTATTTAATTTTAAGGAAGTCTGGCTTATGGACTATTTCTTTCACGGATTGTGTCTTTAATGTTGTATGGTATTAACATATTTTGATTTTACCTCCTAGTTTGGAATGACCATTCAGAGGTTTGTGTCTCCTTTTTGCTGCCAAGACTCACAGGTGTGACTGGGATGCTCTATGAACATGTGCATTACGATGTCACAGTGACCAAACTCACTGGTTGTTCAAGTCACACACTGCACAAGAATAACAATCTTATATTCAGAAAAGATAACTTCAACCAAATTAGATTTCCTGACTCCCTTTATACTCAAAAGCCAAATAAAGTTATTCCCAGCAAAATAATTACATTCTTCAGAAAAAGAAGTCAATGTGATGGCAACTGCAGCAACTGTATCCTTGTTAAAAAAAAACAAAAAAGTAGAAAAGAAATTGCCCACTAAAGATAAGGAGAGCAAAGTTCATTATTGCCAGAATATCAAGGGGGATATTCCCCGGAGGATTGAGAGAGGATATTATATAACTGGGATTTTCCTGGATAATATGTTGAAACTATAGAGGGATAAAACTTAAAATTATTGTTCTCAGAGATTCTCTAGTTTCAGGGTAGAAAGACAACAAATGTGGTTTTGGTTCTGACCATTTCTTTCTACAAGGCAAATCTTGCTAGAGTTTTTTTGACTTCCAAGTATTGTGCCCCTGACCTAGTATTGTACTGGAGCTGGACTATGCTGATTCAAGGTGGTTATCTAAGCTCATACATTACCAACTTTCTCTTCAGTTCCAGCATGGTGGTGGCTTAAGATCAGCCAAGGTAGGGAAATATTTACACAACAGAAATTGGCAAACACTTAAACCAGTCCTGCCTACCAGTGTCCACTATTAATGAGTCACCAGCATACCATCAGCCTGATCCTGTGAACTCTGATAAGCAGGTACCACTGCTGTTTCCATCTCCACACAGAGCCAGCATCTCCTTAGTGATGCAGCGTGCATAGCAAATAAGCCACTAACCGTTTATAGGGTGAGAATTATAAGATCTTTTCTACAGTACAAGTATGTTTCCTCTGTACAGTGAACTAGTTTGCATATTCTTTTACAGTTTGTAAAATATGTGAACCTTTACAGACTCATTCACATTTTTTCCCACAACATTCCTAGGTACAGTAATTACGATTCCATTTAACTTATGAAGAAAGTACAGAAGAGAGAGACTGACAATTACTCAGAATCAGAAAGCTTATTTAATTGGTGTCTTCTTTTTTCCCTGCACTGTCATTGTGTAGAAGGACAGAAATATTATTCATATATGGATATTTTTCTTTTAATGTGTTAATTATAATCTTAATCCTTATAACAATCTATCTTGATAATGTTTTGAAATTCAAGCTATTTGTAATTACTGCTTATAGCATTAGAAAAAATTTTGACATAATGATAAGAGTAATTACCTTTAGATGCTTATTATGTGTGGATGTTGTGCTAAGCATTTACCTACACAATCTCATTCAAAACTCCCAGGATACTATAAATACCCACATTTATATAAAGGAATGGATACAACGGTAGAGAACTTGCCCCAGATGGCAATATCTGCAGGGTATCACTATGCTCCACTCTGTGGCTTTCATCACTGTGTAAACATTGCTGCAGCCCCCACTTGGTGATTGCCCTTCTCCATATTCATTTAAAGAGGTTTTTTCGTACACAGATTAGCTTAAATGCATTGTAATTTGTGACCAGATATCTTTAAACAATCTATATGTCATTGTTTTAACTTTAATAATTTTCCTTCCTTCACGGATCTTGTCATTTATGTATCAGTTCAATACCTATGCAGTGAAAAGAAGGCAATGTCCAGTTTTTAAGTGCCCTGCCTCCAAAGTCAGAGTTTATAAAATGGGATTATTCATATTTAATTCAAAGGATTGCCTAGAGAACTCCTTCTCAACCTTTCACAAGTCAGGACAAGTGCACAGAACAATCACATCTGAGCAGCTGGCTGGGTGCAGAGGTAAGGTTGCCTCAAGCTCAGAGCTGGCTGGATCTCAGTATCTGGAACTACCTATCCCCACCCCTACCCCTCCAGGGAGATGTGTGGCCCTGGGATCATGGGCAGCATCAATGGGATCTAGGGAGCCTGGTACACAAACGACACTCTGTTAGTTCCACTTGATTAGCTCTAGTTAGAGACTTCACTGCATTTGATGCAAACTCAAGACTGTTCAGTTCAGTTCAGTCACTCAGTCGTTTCCGACTGTGACCGCATGGACTGCAGCACACCAGGCTTCCCTGACCATCACCAACTCCCGGAGTTTCTCAAACTCATGTCCATCGAGTAAGTGATGCCATCCAACCATCTCATCCCCTGTCGTCCTCTTCTCCTCCTGCCTTCAATCTTTCCCAGCAAGAAGGTCTTTTCTAATGAGTCAGTTCTTCACATCAAGTGGCCAGAGTATTGGAGCTTCAGCTTCAGCATCAGTCCATGAATGTTAGAGAGCCAAATGTATCTGTTGTGTGTCACTTTGTCACCGTTTCATCCCAACATTCCTCCCCTCCCCTCCATATTTTATTGCTGTAGGGCAGGAAAGTCAAATATCAAGTGTTTCAAATGATGTCAAAGATCCTAGTCATACCAAGTGTGGCACCCTCCCAGTAGGAAAATGCAGGAAACCAGTGGTGTGAAGAAGCGGGAATCACGGGAAACAAAGAAAGCCATTGCGTCACTTCCTCTCCGTGTGCTGACGCCCTTCCAGGCTGGCCCTTCTCTCACGCACTCCAAGATGGCCTCCGCCGGCTTCTCGATACTCGCGTAGGGAAAAGACCTGCAGCCTTGTGGCTCCCCAAAGTTGATTCTGTAATTAAAACAGTGTGACGTGTGATGGCCTCAACTGGAGCCTTGACACACAGTTAAATATTTCTCAGCTTGGCGCTACTCTAGCCGGACACCTGCCGTGGGAAGGGGCTGTGGGTGCCTTCCTTCCCTGGACTCAGCCAGACACTGGACCTTTCTTTTGCAGCCCTTACAGACATCCTGTGCCTCCCTTGGCTGAGAACTGAAGTTTCCAGTTGGCCATCTAGGACTCCTGTCTCAGCCCCCGGCCATATGTTTTGAACATCCCTGGCATCCTTCTCAGGGGGTCTTCCTGTCCCTTCAGGGGACCCGTTAACACAAGCTACCAGACATCCCCTCCCATCCTTCTCCCGCGCAGCCTGTCGGCCCACAGCAGACACACAGCTTAGAACTGTCATCACGCCAGTGCTGTTCCTTTCCAAAACATAAGACTGTGCTATAAAAGGACACTTTAGGCAGCTTATGACAACTGAGGTTTCTCAGCTCTTAAGTCGTTAGCTTCCTCTGCCCTTCAAATGTATGGAACCCATAGTGAGTTCTTTGGGTGGTCGGTTGAAGCCCCTTACTCTTCTGGTAGTGAACAAATTGCTCTCATCCCTTTCTTGTGGCTACAGGATGTATCTTTGCCTTTCGTAGCCATTTCAGTTTCAAACCTGAAACTGAAAGTTTTGTGTACTTTCTGTGAGCCCCTTTAGGGTCACACCATAGGTCCTGAAACCCCCCCCACCCCTCTATAGGTTCTGCAAATTTATCTTGTGACCTTCCTTGGAATATCAGACTGGTTTAATTGTTATGTTGCAGAGAGAAAGCCAATTCTGACTCAATGTTGGAAGCTGTTTCTTTGACTTGATCTTCATTGCTTTTGTTATTATAATCATACTTGCCTCAGAGGACCCTGTCCCACTGCCTGACTGTAAATTAAAGTGCCTTTGTTCAGCTCAGAGAGAGATTATTTGACCCTGCTCACCTGTGAATTGGGCTTCCCTGGTGGCTCAGATGGAAAAGAATCTGCCTGTGATACGGGAGACCTGGGTTGATCCCTGGGTTGGGAAGATCTCCTGGAGGAGGGCATGGCAATCCTCTCCAGTATTCTTGCTGGAGAATTCCATGGACAGAGGAGCCTGGCGGGCTACAGTCCATGGGGTCGCAGGGTTGGACACGACTGAGCGACTAACACATACACATCTGTGAATAGAAGAGATTAAGAAACCCCTTCCAAAGTCTGGCCATTCAGTTGGAGATGTTTTGTAAGACTGAAAACCGTTTCACTTCACGTTCCCACTGCCTCTCCCTCTCTGTTCTACGTTTTGACTTTAGTTGCTCATTGCTTCTTTCTCTTCACTCTACAAAAGAGCCTGGTATCCAGATCCAGACAAGATTGGCATTTTGAGATGGTAGCCTGTTATCTTCTTAGTCAGCTGGCTCCCCGAATAAAGTCCCTTCCCAGTTATAATGGTAAAATCGCTACTAAACCAAATCAGAATTACTACCTATATTTAGATAATTTAATTGTCTAGGTATGTGATTTACACAGGTGAAATAAAACTGTCTTAAAACCAGGAACACTTTGCTTATAAAAGTCATGGTTCATGTCAAAACTCTCTGAGGGTGCTGTGATAATTGAGGGTAAATTCATCAGCAGATTAAATCAGTAGCATAGAGTTTTAAATTATCCCAAAGGACATAATTACGGTTTAGATGATGTGAAATTGGAAATAATGTTTACGATTTTAGTATGTGAGACTGGAACTCAAGGCAACCCTGATAGGAAATTAGAAGACAGAAAAATAATTATTCCTGCTACTCTAATCCTGGGAAACTTGCCAGATTCCAGTCGATCACGCTGCAATCAGGACATCCTGGTGCCGTGGTTGCTTGGCAACCAATCTCACATTTTTTTTCTCTTCCAGGGGTGCAGGACACCATGTCATTTGGGACTGAAGTCTGCAGATAAGAAATTTAAGCTCATGACATCAGCCAGGGCTTATTTGGTGTGGACACAGCCTGGGATTTCATGTCAGACAAACCCAAATTCAAATATTGACCTTGGAGAAGATAATTAACCTTTTTGGAATTTGCATTAAAGCTGAATTCAGGTTTCACTTGCTATCCTAAAGTAGATTGTCTCCATGAAACCTTTGCAAGCTAAAATGGTATAGAGTGAAGAGGCGGTTACCTTAGGACACCTCTTGCTAATGGAGGCACAAAATTAAGATAAAGCACAGATGCTCACAGCCACATTTCAGTGTTCTGGAGGCGGGATGCTGAGGTGCTGAGTGTGGTTTGGGGGACGCACCATGGCATGGCCACTCTCACTGCTTGGTTGTGCACCGCTGCCTCTGTAACTGCTCAGCTACCTGTAAGACAAATAGTACTTTCACTTCCTGCCTTTTGTTCCATAAAGGTGAATTTCTTTCCATGTGAAAACAGGAACTAATGCAGATCTTTCCTAAAAGCAAAGTGCATAAAGGGAGGAGGGGTGGGAGGGAGTTATCCACAGTTAACCAAGCAATTGATTTTTTTTTTTTTCCATTCAAAAAATAGTTGCAGAGTGCTGGGTAGCAGGAATTTAACAGTGAAGGGGAACGTGGTTGCTGTCCTCCTGAAGACTACAGTCTAAAGGATGTGATGACTAGATATGAGTAGCTAAGAATAAACAAGCATGCAGGCTGTGGTTGTGGCTGGGAGGGAAGCAAACAGCGGGATGGAGGTGGTTAGACAGAAAATACAAGGGGAGACCTGCCTTAGGGGAGTGAAATCAGAGAAGCTCCCTTAAAGAAGGGACATTTAAGAAGAGACTCTGAAGGAGCCTGCCAAGAAGTGGCTCTGAGTTGGAGAAGAAGTCAGAATGGATTATTGCTATTACAGCATGAGGCAGGATTGGACTGTGCGTGAAGGGATTTATGTACTGGGCAGAGTGTGGAACAAACAGGGAGACATAGTACTCCAAGTCCTTAAGAGTCCCCTCTGGGAGTGCCAGCTCAGGTCTCCAAAGCCCTGGCTGCAGAGGCCGCGGTGGGCAGTGGCAATCTGGGGAAACTCTGCCCTGTTCTACTTCTTCCAAAGCCATCTGTGTAAAACCCTGTAGTGTGCTAGGAACCAAGGGTGTTAGCTTACAGTGAAAAACCTTTTAATGCAAATTGGAATCCATAATTCCTTAACCTGCGTGAGTGTGAGTGCTCACTCATGTCTGACTCTGTCTGACTCCAGAGACTGTAACCCACCAGGGCCCTCTGTCCATGGGATTCTCTAGGCAAGTATACTGGAGTGGGATGCCATTTTCTCCTCTAGGGGATCTTCCCAATCCAGGGATCAAATCCATGTCTCATATGTCTCTTGCATTGCCAGGCGGGTTCTTTACCACTAGCGCCATCTGGGAAGTTAATTGTTGACTGTGGATCATTGAAAAAGCAAGAGAGTTTCAGAAAAACATCTACTTTTGCTTTATTCACTACGCCAAAGCCTTTGACTGTGTGGATCACAAGAAACTGTGGAAAATTCTTAAAGAGATGGAAATACCAGACCACCTGATCTGCCTCTTGAGAAATCTGTATGCTGGTCAGGAAGCAACAGTTAGAAATGGACATGGAACAACAGATTGGTTCCAAATAGGGAAAGGAGTACGTCAAGGCTGTATATTGTCACCCTGCTTATTTAACTTATATACAGAGTACATCATGAGAAACTCTGGGCTGGAAGAAACACAAGCTGGAATCAAGATTGCCGGGAGAAATATCAATAACCTCAGATATGCAGATGACACCACCCTTATGGCAGAAAGTGAAGAAGAACTAAAGAGCCTCTTGTTGAAAGTGAAAGAGGAGAGTGAAAAAATTGGCTTAAAGCTCAATATTCAGAAAACTAAGACCATGGCATCTGGTCCCATCACTTCATGGCAAATAGATGGGGAAACAGTGACAGACTTTATTTTTGGGGGCTCCAAAATCATTGCAGATGGTGACTGCAGCCAAGAAATTAAAAGACACTTTCTTCTTGGAAGAAAAGCTATGACCAACCTAGACAGAATATTAAAAAGCAGATATTACATTGCCAACAAAGGTCCATCTAGTCAAAGCTATGGTTTTTCCAGTAGTCATGTATGGATGTGAGAGTTGGACTATAAAGAAAGCGCCGAAGAATTGATGCTTTTGAACTGTGGTGTTGGAGAAGACTCTTGAGAGTCCCTTGGACTGCATGGAGATCCAACCAGTCCATCCTAAAGGAAATCAGTCCTGAAATATTCATTGGAAGGACTGATGCTGAAGCTGAAATTCTAATACTTTGGCCACCTAATGCGAAGAACTGAGTCATTGGAAAAAAACCCTGATGCTGGGAAAGATTGAAGGTGGGAGAAGAAGGGGACAATAGAGTATGGGATGGTTGGATGGCATCACCAACGTGATGGGTATGAGTTTGAGTAGGCTCCAGCAGTTGGTGATGGACAGGGAAGCCTGGCGTGCTGCAATCCATGGGGTTGCAAAGAGTTGGACACGACTGAGCAACTGAACTGAACTGAACTGTGAAACCTCAGCGCAGCATTGGGAACATTGAGCAGCTCAATAAATACGTGTAAAAATCTGTAGGACAGGAACAAATGAATGATCCAGGCACTAAAGAACATCATAACACTAAGCTGTTTATTACATTCACTGCAAATCTTAATTAATTCTTGTTTAAAAGGATTTCATGTAGCCAGGATAAAAGATCCTATGATGAAAATAACTATTGTTGTAATAAAGTTTGCAGCCTCTGTAAACACTTATTCAATCTCCTCCTCTGATTGCCTTAATTTTCCTTGTTAAAATATTTATTTTTTCATGGTTATTTCAAACTTGTTTATAATAAGCGAAATATGACAGTTTATCATTTTTTGCAAAAGGAAGAAAACTGCCTGTAAACCATGCCTCCATCATTAACTCTGTGACCTCTAGAGCACAGAAGGGAATTCTCATGACGAATTTGGATGTGCAGCATTTGGAGGAGGCAAATAAAATTGTGCAGACTGTTGTGGAGATTACTGCATACAGAATCTATCAGCTTCTAGGAAAGGAAGGACTTTTCCCGGTGGACACAAGTAGAGATCGTTTTTCAAATGTTGGTACCTTTTTCTTTCTTTTGACCTAAAGCCCATTTACCACTAAAGTCTTTGAGTCTCATCTTGTGTTTCCCCCACTGTCCCAGAATTAACTGAGCCTTCCGAACCAACCAGCATTAAATTTATAGACTGTGTAGATTTTTTTCAAATTCTCTTGATAATAATATACTGTAATATTTATGTTTTAAATTTATTTCCAAAACAATCCAAGCTGACAAAAATAAATATAGGATGATAGTAATGGAATAAAAGAAAAACAATCAGCCCCTCTCACAGAGAGAAATACAGCATTTATTGGGTAAATGTTTTAGACAAACTTCCTACATTTTGCTTATTTACACGTTTTTAAATGTGGTATGTGGTCCATGTTTTTTTCCAGCCATGTTTATCAAAACTTATCCATACATAGATAAAATTATTTTTTCCTTATTTCAGTAACCACATGTGTTTATACATAATACATGTAATATGTACATCAGAATTTAATTTTATCAATCACTATTTCTTGACATAGAACTAGTTTTCAACTTTTAATTCTTATAAACAATGTCAAGATAATACCCTTTAAATAAATTTTGCATGTACTTCTGACTGTCTTTAATATGTGGAAATGGAACTTATTAACCAAGATTTTATAACATTTTTCAGCATGTGATACCATTGCAAGTTGCCCTCCAAAAGTGTAAAAATTTATGCTCTCACACTGTGTCACATAACCATATTCTGAAACTAAACCAATGTGAAAATATAATGTGATGTTCAAAGTTGAACTGAAATTAAAATCATGTGCTAATTTTAATTAACGTGCTAACAGTAATGCTAATTGAAGTACGCGGTAATTTTGAAGAAGGATGTCTCAGAATTGCCTTGGAAAATTAGCTGTCCATCTCTTCTTGGCAAAAGGAGGCACGGAGGCAGGCGTTTAACTCTAGAGGATGTCAGATTCAATGCAGCTGGATTCAGAGGCATGAATTGCTGTGAAGGGCATCCAGTGGCCATTAGAGAGCAGAGCACAGGCAGGAAATGACCCAGCACAGGAGGCTCCTGTTTACTTATCACAGTCAGAGAGACTGATGAGGTGCTATGATCTGAGCAGATCATAGCTCTTCTAGGCATTAGAGCGAGTAGGAAAAGTGTGGGTGTGTTTCTCAGCCTCCACAGGCGTATTCATTTAAGGGAAAAGATGTGGACAATGGAAGAATTCCACAGCTATACAAGGCAGTATTTGAAAAATAACAATTAAGTTGCACAAGTCAGTGTAATTTGTGGGGGAAAAGGTGAAATTTGAACTGAATATTGCAGGGTGGGCCAAACTGGGGTAGTAAGAAAAGCAGCACAATCCAAACAATCAGAAATGAACTGGAATGTGGTATAACGGATTCTCATCAGACCCTTTGGTTGGAAAGGGAGGAGGCTGTTGCCAAGTGTCGAACGTGATGTGGAAAGATTTGTTAGAGCACATGTGAGAGAGTTGGATTCTAGGCTAAGAAAATTCCACTCTAACCTAGGAATTAAAGTGAGTCACTTAAGGGCCTCTGTGTAGGGACATAAAATGAAGGCCACGATTCATCTGTTGGTACAGGCATGCATAACAAATATTTATTGAAGACCTACTATGAGCTGCACATTAGGAAAGAAAATTAGATTTAAAATACACACATATATATATATTTATTTTTGACTGTGTCAGGTCTTAGTTGTGGCATATGGGGTCTCAGACATCCAGGTAGAGATCGAACCCGTGTCTCCTACACTGTAAGGGGGATTCTCAACCAGTGGACCACCAGGCAAGTCTCTCAGATGCTTTTTGAAAGTTGCTGGAAGAATAAAGCCTACAGTTTGTGCAGAACTATTCATGGAAATACTAATGTTACTTTGGCTTTGCTGCCATAGACAAATCAAATCATAGAGAACACGAGTGCATGCTGGGAAGATATTTGACCCATGTCACATGTTCCCATATTCAGGGACCTGGGCTGTAGAAAAGCTCTGGTCCTCTCCCTACCATGTGGACTGGAGCTCACTGAGAGAGAAGTCATATGTGTACAGGGTGGGATCGAGCCCCTCCCAGGCTCTGTCTTGGGGAAACAGCCTGTCACTCCTCCCATCGTTCACACTGTGACCTTTCTGAGTAGACTCTGCCCCTGCTGAAGGGACCCAGAGTTGCCCAGCTCCATCAGTAATTAAGTGGATAACTGATTCCCAGGAGGTAAAAGCATTTGTAAGCCCACTTGGCAACATCTGAAAACACTCTCTCCACCAGTTTTGCCAGGAGTGAAGTTGGCCTTTTGATCTCTTGGTGATTTCTGAGAGCTGTCTAAGTGTCCTGAAACAATGCAGGGAAGAAACTATTCACCCCTTCCCACCACGGAGCTGAAGTTCCAACACTTTGGCCACTTGATGTAAATTGAGAACAGCTGACTCTTTGGAAAAGGCCCTGACACTGGGAAAGATTGAAGGCAGAAGGATAAGAGGATGGCAGAGGATGAGATGGTTGGATGGCATTACTGATTCAAGGGACATGAACTTAATTGAACTCTGGGAGATGGTGAAGGACAGGGAGGCCTGGTGTGCTGCAGTCCATGGAGTCACAAAGAGTTGACATGACTTAGTGAGTGAACAGCAACAACCATGGGGGTAAGTTGTGATATGGAGCACCTAAAATATGTTTTCTTTCAGGCTTTTGTTTTCTGAAAGCCTGAATTCTGGAGGATATTTTGCAAGTAAGGTTGAAAGCATCCTGTGCTTTGAAGAGAGTGACTCTCAGGTTCAGTGGGTAATCATGAGGGTCCCTAAGGCTCAGACAGAGACAGGGTCCCCAGGAGCTTTGGTTTTGCAGATCTGTGTCCAGAACCCTGGTAGATGAGCACAACTGAGGGGTGCATCTCACAAGTCTGGACTCTCAGCCCTGAGTTTCCAGCTTCAGGGGACTCCAGTGCCCGGGGCTGGTGAGCATGGGGCTGAGTTACTGCATGTAAAGTGGGATGACCATGTATGTCAGCCTTCCTGGAACAGCCCTGACTTATTCTGTGTTTTCCTGGAGTAATTTTAGGGCTCCCTTATAACACTTCAGTGGGCCCCATTTGGGATGATAAATTGTAAAGTCACCCTTAACATATTTCAGAGACCAGGCAGGACTGTGCAGTAAGGATTCTAGTGGTGAGAAGTGTGGACAATAGTGAAGTGAAGTGAAAGTGTTAGTTGCTCAGTTGTGTTTGACTCTTTGTGACCCCACAGACTGTAGCCCACCAAGCTCCTCTGTCCATGGGATTTTCCAAGCAAGAAATACTGGAGTGGGTAGCCATTTCCTTCTCTAGGGGATCTTCCCCACCCAGGGATCAAACCCATTGCAGGCAGATCCTTTACCATCTGAGCCACCAGGGAAGCCCATGGACAATAGTAAATTAGTAAGAAATCCTCAACCAAACTTCAGTAGATAGAAGCTCCTCATGTGTAACTTCACATAGCCCTTCCCAGGGGCTGGGATTGGATCCCATCTTCTTCCTTTTCTGGCTTCCAAATCTTTGCCTTTCAGTCTGTGATGTAGGACATGCTTCACATTCTTCCAAAACATCATGGATAGATTTCTCACCAGGGCCCACACGTTCAGTAAAACATAGAAATGCCTGGTATTATGGACTGAATGTGTGTGTCGCTGCCAAGTTCATATGTAGAAATCCTAGGTCCAAAGTGATGGTATTAGGAGATGAGGGCTTTGAGGAATGCTTAGGTTGTGAGGGCAGAGCCCTCATATGGGATCAGTATCCTTATACAAAGAGACACTGACATGTGGCCTCTCTGCTCTCTGCTGGGTGAGGAAGTGGCTGTTTATAAACCAGAAGGGCCTCCCAGAGTCCAACTGCATGGGATATATTGACCAGCCAACAGTGCGAAACGTCTGCCGCTGAAGCCACCCAGTCTGTGGTATTTTGTAATAGCAGCCAGACCGATTAAGTGCTCAGGAACTTATATTTGGTTAATAACACATGGCTCAAGTGGTAAACAACCCACCTGCCAGTGCAGGAACCACAGGAGATGTCGGTTTGATCCCTGGGTTGTGAAGATCCCCTGGAGTAGGAAATAGTTACCCACTCCAGTATTCTTGCCTGGAGAATCCCATGGACAGAGGAGCCTGGCGGGCTGCAGTCCATGGGGTCACAAAGAGTCAGACGTAACTGAGAACACACATGCACTATAATAACATGTAGTCCTTTATCACAGGGCATCCTCCACTGCTGCATCCCTGTCCACCTCCTTGTAGTCACATGGGAATCCCCCAGTGACCCTTCAACTCGTCAGCTAGGTCCCCAGCTCAGGGCTTCAGCCTTTGATGTCTCTTCCTCTGGCGATGCTCTTGCAGATTTTTATGCACATTCTGCTCCCTCAGATGAAATCAGGTCTCTATTCGAATGTCCCTTCCTCACTGGCCCTCCTTCAGCAGACCTAGCAAAGGGCATTCATGCAGCCCCTTCCTGTTCCTCTGGACTGTCTATTCTCTTGCTGGGCTTTATGTCTCCCTTTAGTTGTTTCTTTTTTGTTCGTTCTTTTTTTAAAAATGTGAATGTCATGGTATCTAAACTCTGGGGAAAAGTTTCTTTTTTTCTAGCAGATATGGGTTTTCCCATAGTTCATTTTTTAAGATGAATTTTTATTGGAGTATAGATGCTTTACAACATTGAGTTAATTTCTGCTGTACAGCAAAGAGAATCAGCTATGCATGTACATATATATCCTCTGTTTTGGATTTTCTTCCTGTTTAAGTCACCACAGAGCACTGAGTAGGGTTCCCTTTGCTATACAGTAGGTTCCCATTAGTTGTTTATTTTATACACAGTGTAAATAGTATATATGTGTCAATCCCAGTCTCCTAATCCATCCCACTCCCCCTTCCCTCTTTGGTGTCTGTATGTTTATTCTCTATGTCTGTGTCTCTATTTCTGTTTTGCAAATAAAAACATCTATACCATTTTTCTAGATTCCACATATATACCCTAATTTAATACATAATATCCCATAATTCTTAATACTTTTTGGCATACAATGTCCTTACTTGCATATCTGATTACTAACCCTCTTCTCCTCCTATAAGGTAGGCTACTAGATAGCATATCTAGTAGCAGAGACATTACTTTGCCAACAAAGGTCCGTCTAGTCAAGGCTATGGTTTTTTCCAGTGGTCATGTATGGATATGAGAGTTGGACTGTGAAGAAAGCTGAGTGCTGAAGAATTGATGCTTTTGAACTGTGGTGTTGGAGAAGACTCTTGAGAGTCCCTTGGACTGCAAGGAGATCCAACCAGTCCATTCTAAAGTGAGGTACCATTTCACACCAGTCAGAATGACTGTGATCCAAAAGTTTACAAACAATAAATGCTGGAGAGGGTGTGGAGAAAAGGGAACCCTCTTACACTGTTGGTGGGAATGCAAACTAGTACAGCCACTATGGAGAACAGTGTGGAGATTCCTTAAAAAACTGGAAATAGAACTGCCTTATGACCCAGCAATCCCACTGCTGGGCATACACACCAAGGAAACCAGAATTGAAAGAGACACATGTACCCCAATGTTCATCGCAGCACTGTTTATAACAGCCAGAACATGGAAGCAACCTAGATGTCCATCAGCAGACAAATGGATAAGACAGCTGTGGTACATATACACAATGGAGTATTACCCAGCCATTAAAAAGAATACATTTGAATCAGTTCTAATGAGGTGGATGAAACTGGAGCCTATTATACAGAGTGAAGTAAGCCAGAAAGAAAAACGCCAATACAGTATACTAACACATATATATGGAATTTAGAAAGATGGTAACGATAACCCTGTATGTGAGACAGCAAAAGAGACACAGATGTATAGAACAGTCTTATGGACTCTGTGGGAGAGGGAGAGGGTCGGATGATTTGGGAGAATGGCATTGAAACATGTATAATATCATATAAGAAATGAATCGCCAGTCCAGGTTCGATGCAGGATACAGGATGCATGGGGCTGGTGCACTCGGATGACCCAGAGGGATGGTATGAGGAGGGAGGTGGGAGGGGGTTCAGGATGGGGAACATGTGTATACCCGTGGTGGATTCATGTTGATGTATGGCAAAACCAATACAATATTTAAAGTATTAGCCTCCAATTAAAATAAATAAATTAAAAAAAAAAAAAGATCAGTCCTGGGTGTTCATTGGAAGGACTGATGCTGAAGCTGAAACTCCAGTACTTTGGCCACCTCATGCAAAGAGTTGACTCATTGGAAAAGACTCTGATGCTGGGAGGGATTGGGGCAGGAGGAGAAGGGGATGACAGAGGATGAGATGGCTGGATGGCATCACCAACTCAATGCACATGAGTTTGGGGGAACTCCAGGAGTTGGTGATGGACAGGGAGGCCTGCTGCTGCTGCTGCTAAGTCACTTCAGTGGTGTTCGACTCTGTGCGACCCCATAGACAGCAGCCCACCAGGCTCCCCCATCCTTGGAATTCTCCAGGCAAGAACACTGGAGTGGGTTGCCATTTCCTTCTCCAATGCATGAAAGTAAAAGTGAAGTCACTCAGTCGTGCCCGACTCTTAGCAACCCCATGGACTGCAGCTTACCAGGCTCCTCTGTCCATGGGATTTTCCAGGCAACAGTACTGGAGTGGGGTGCCGTTGCCTGGTGTGCTGCAATTCATGGGGTCACAAAGAGTCAGACACGACTGAGCAACTGAACTGAACTGAACTGAATGTCACTTACTCATTTTCGCTATTTCGATGCATTCTATTAATAAGAATTTTCTAAGACTCCTCTCAATTTTGATATCCATTGGTGAGAAAGAAAATAATGTACAGGAAGAGAATAATAATATTTGTTGGATACCTTCTGTAGGCCAGCCTCCAGGCAAACCCTACCTGTGAAAGTGAAAGTCATGTCTGACTCTTTGCAACCCTGTAGATTATACAGTCCATGGAATTCTCCAGGCCAGAATACTGGAGTGGGTAGCCTATCCCTTTTCCAGTGGATCTTCCTGACCCAGGAATCAAACCAGGGTCTCCCACACTGCAGGCAAATTCTTTATCAGCTGAGCCACAAGGGAAGCCCTTTCCTACCTGTCTATTTATCTAATTATCTGTCTATCCATCCATCTAATCTTCTATCATCTATCTAATTATTTACCTGTCATCTATCTAATTATCTATCCATCCACCCATCCATCCATCATCTACCTATCCATCCATATAATAATCTATTATCTATTTATCTAATTACCTATCCATTTATCTAATTCTCAATCCATCATCTAATCATCTATCTTAACCAGACATTCACACATCACATATGTAAAATATCATCTGAAATATCTAGAAATTAAAGAAAGATAATATTTTTCTTGAATTATCCAGAGACTTGCTTCAGGTTGACTCTAATTTCTGCTAAGAGATCTTTGAATATATTCCATTAAGTATTGTTTAAAATAGCACCTAAATGCATCCCTTTAAAAGTACTAGCATCCTATGTTTTGTGAAGCATAATGATAAATCTGTCATCTTAATCTGCTGGTCTCTATCATTAGTTATAATGCAGCTATTAGGTTAACAATACTGCTGCTATATAAGGTGCACTAATTTTACATTAGGATTAAATGTTAAGGAAAATTATATCTTCCTTCAAGAAAATTATTGAACTATAAATATAGTATAATAGTGTCTGAATACCTCTCAGAGAACATCTAGGCAACTGCTTTTTAAACAGAAAGAGGTCACTGAGGACACAGGCTCTAAATAATCCAGGTTATTATAATATCTAAAAGATGCCCAATAATAGAAAGGAAAATAGACTATTCTGAGTAATAAAATAATCCAGATGGGACTTCAAGGGGTCGTTTGCTTTAGAATTCTGCCAGATTTCAATTTCAGTTGAAGTCCACAAATCACTGGAAAACTGAGATACTTAAGGTATGTCAGAGAGACGGATGGACAGGCAGCTACAGTGCAGAGGCAAGAATGCTTCAGTTTCTCGGCCTTAGATTCCTTCTACACTCCTGACACATAAGTGAAAATATCTATTTAGATAATTGCTGGAAATTATGGCTGCAACTTTGATCTAAATCAGTGTCAGCAAAGTAAAGGCCAGGCAATAATTTTGGCTTTTCTTGCCAGAAGCTTCTGTCCCAAGCACTTAACTCTGCTCTTGCAGATGAGAAGCTGCCTTGGACAAGGTAAGTGAACACGGGGGAGCTGGGTTCCAATAACACTCTGATTTAAAACACACAAAACAGAAGATGACTAGCCACACCTGGCCCAGGCCACGGTTTGCTGATCACTACTCTGAATAGCAAATAGTACATTTTAAAAGCTTATGGCAAATTCTTTAAGTGCTACCATCTCCTAGTATAATTCATATGTCTGAGATATTTCTAGATTTCAGATTTTTAACACATTTTGAATGAATTGTTTTTGTTTTCATATGAAGTTACTGAAATTAGACAAATATTTATCTGCCCCTCACTACAAGCTAGCTGCTTGTCTAGGTGCCAATGATGCCCTAGTGAATAGAAGGATCAAAGACCTTTGCCTCATGCTACTTATATCCCAGTGGGAGAGAGATGGATGATAATATATGAATAAATCACATAGTATTTTTGAAGGTGACACATGCCTTGGAAGCAGAATAAGGGTGGGACAGGGCAAAGGGGATGGAGACAGTGACGTGGGAGACGGTGGCAGTTTGCTTCATCAGACTGAGTGGTCAGGGCAGAGGTCATGCAAATGAATGCAAGCCAACTGGAAGATGCAGTGCAGATGTCTGGAAGAGCCTCTTGAGGAGGAAAGGCCAGAGCCAAGCTTGTAAACAGACAGGGGCCAGTGTGGCAGGAGGTGAGTGCTGAGCAAGGAGTTGTGGGGAGGGGCAGGCTTCGATGTAGAACTAAACCAGAGGCAAGAAAGGGGCAGGGCCAGACCCACTGGGAGGGCTTTGCTTTTGCTGTGAAAGAAACACAGGACCTCTGAGAGACTTTAAATAGAAGAGTGATGTAAGATGTTTACATCATCAGGGTGACTTTATTATGCTAGACCCTAAGCTAGTAGTAAAATATGATGAAGGCTAACAGTAGAGAGTGAGGCTCTAGTAACTCCAGGTATCGTAACATGCCCATATTCTTGAATTTGAGAAATTGAATATTTCCTGCCATATCAGTAAACAAGAATGTAACAGTCGTCAGCAATTGCAGCCACAATGGATAGTGAGTTGGTGAGCCCTGAGGAAACTTAGGAAGGAAAGAATTGCCATCCAGCAGCCATCAGACTGCAGCTGCTCCCCACAGTGAGCTCTGAGGAAACTCAGAAGGTGAGTTTCCTGGCCCCAGAAACACAGGATCCTGGCCCCAGAGAGCTGAGGTACATATCAGAGAAATAATTTCAGTGGGCCCAGACTCTCGCATCTTCCCACACACAGAAAAGTGCTAAATCCCTTAACTTGAGATATCTGGTTTTCTTCTTCATTTACAATAATCTTTTGATGTTCAGACTATCTGCCCTTTGTTGCAAAACCACATATCCTCACTCCCTTCTCACCTCCTCAGTAGTTCTGTCAGGGTTACTTGAGTTTCTGCCTTCTGGATTTGAAGTCCTAAACATTCTCACCAAATAAAACATAACTCTCAACTTTTAGGTTGTGAATATTTTTAAGTCTATAGACTGAAGAAGCTTATACTAGCCTCTTCCCAGAAACATAGCTATCCAGCACTCAGAAACCTCTGGGAAAGAACTTGCCACCATTTCGTGGGAATATACTTTTGCTACAGATAAATAAAATGTTTTCTCCTTATCTTTTCACGGCAGGCATAAGTATGACTTACCACATCCAGGCTGAGTAATCCCAGGCAGACATGCATACACCATACATAGAGCTGCCTCTGTAACATGTGTTCACCAGCAGATCCCAGCTTCACAGCCTTCGTTTACACAGATCACTTTATTTAGATGGTGCTTACTGGTAATATTAAGTCATCAGAGTTCATATTCTTGTGAAAATTCTCCCTGGAAGCCAACTCATTCATAATGAAAACCACATTTTGAGCAGTGAAATAGTCCAGCTGGTTACCCTGGTAGGACATGTTCATCTTCTTGAGCTCACTTCAGCTTTCTAAGTATTGTGTGTTTACGTGAGACATCGTCTTCTGAATTCAAGCTGAATGAAACATAAAGTCGGTGACAGGCAAACATCTCTTTTCTCTGCTACCTGAGAAGGTGTTGTCAAGAAAATGCTCTGTTCATTGGAGAAGTGATCAAAGACTCTGTTTAGCTATTACTATGTCTGTGATCAGATGAAGTTGCTCAACTGGAAGAAGATTGCAAAACTAACACATGAGAATAACTCAACCAGAGAAATATTGCTCCAGAAGTAAATCCCCCTAAGATACAACAAGCTGACTTCAAGCCAGCCTACTGCCACGGTCGTTATTAGCCTTCACCTCACCAAAGCACCCACTTTTGCGGATTAGGTCATTTGATGTTGCCACATGAGAACCTTCACTTTGTGAGTCCCCTAATACACATGGTCTTCATGTTTTGTGGGAAATATACAGTTTTATTATTTCTGTTTATCCCTTTAGGAACTGAAAACTGAGACAGAATTAAATTGATTCCTATATATACTCTTCAAAAAGGCATTTTGTTAAGGCTTTGTTTTTGGTAGAAGTTTTGCCAAATCATCTTCATTAAGAGAACTATAGCAGTTATAACTTCACAACTAATTCAGTGTTAACCTTTTTTCCCCCAAGTTCCTCTTCTTTTCCATCAGTTCAGTTTAGTTGCTCAGTCGTGTCCAACTCTATGTGACCCCATAGACTGTAGCATGTCAGGCTTCCCTGTCCATCACCAACTCCTGGAGCTTGCCTAAACTCATGTCCATTGAATCGGTGATGTTATCCAACCATCTCATCCTCTGTCGTCCCCTTCTCCTTCTGTCTTCAGTCTTTCCAAGAGTCAGGATCTTTTCCAATGAGTCAGTTCTTTGTATCAGGTGGCCACAGTATTGGAGTTTCAGCTTCAGCATCAGTCCTTCCAGTGAATATTCAGGACTGATTTCATTTAGGAGTGACAGGTTCTTTTCCATATTTACCTACATTCTCACTATCTTCTTTGGTAATTGTTTGTCTATTATTAAATTGGATAATATACATGAAAAAGAATTTAAAACTAAGATTTAGTTTAAATCTTTGACTAAAGATTTAATTTTAAGTTAAGAATGTCTTGAAATTTCATTTAGACTATCTTAGTAATCAGTTTAAGCTGTACTTCACTGTGTAATTTTAGAATGCTATCCATTAAAACTTAGCTAAAAGTTTCAAAGAGTTATTAGGACCCTTTTAAGGTTTTTTTTTTTTTGGTATTGTGTACCCTCAAATACACATGCACCTCAGATTACTCAAGGCAATGCAGAAAATGGCTTGTCCACAGCATCAGGCCTTCTCTCTCCCTGCTTGTGGACCAAATACACTCACTCTGCACATGTATTTGTTAGACTTCCAGCAGGAAATAGATAGCAACCTCAGGCTGATTAATTAAGGAACAAGCATTTAATAAGGACTATTTTAAAGGAGGTGGGCAGCTCTTGAGAAAAGCAATAGGGATCACAACTACTCCAGGATGGTAACGGTGGAGCCATGATTATTATTTTCCAAGGGGCCAGGAGAGGGGGCCATCACTGGAGTCCAGAGAATGAGAGAGTTGTGTAGAGAAGGAAAGTCCCCTGAGGGGAGCTTTGTCTTTGGTTGAAGGAAGGTCCCTTGAGGGCAGTTGTGTCTTTGGTTGAGGACTGTGACCCACTCATGGTAACCCTTATAAGAGGAACCAAAGAAACAAATTTCAGGACTTCATGCTTCTCCATCCTCTGATCTCTTTTCAGTATTCTTTCATTGGATGAATCCAACCAGAAACCAGAGACCAAGGGAGACTTTTGGCTCATTTATCACAGGCCAGACTCCCAGGACACAGTGCAAAGTGCAGATAGTAGAGAGTGGATCTCAAGAGGCCAATAGAGGCATTTCCAGCACAGCTTCCACACAAGTTCACTGTCCACCTGGACAGTGTTCCTTCAGAAGGGCCTCTTGAGAGGCTTATATAAGAATCATGGCCTGCATAATAAACTTCTATAGTCAGCCCTTCCAATATATCTGTGATCAGCATGCTGTCATCAGTATTTTTAAAAATTTTAAGTGGTTAATTGGCACCTATCCTTAGTTTAGTGGAATTACTTAGGCATTGACAGGGGTTCAAAACACGAGCCTGAAGGGAATCAATACAAACAAGGAAGATTTGGATGATGACTGCTGGCACCTATTCAAACTTCATCTTTTTCAATAATGGAATAGACTTCAGAATGTCATTAAATATTAAAATCACTTTGAAGTATTTTATTCATTCTCTTTGGACCAAAATGCAATTCATGTCTTTAGAGATACAGCAGTTCAAGGAAGCTCCAACATGTTGGGTGGTTCCCCAGCTGGAAGCTGACTGACCACACCAAATATCCACCTCATGCCTTTCTGAGCCAGACACAGCTGTAGGCATGGAGATGCCCACTGCTTGAGGGATAGGTAGGTGTTCAGTTTGATTGCACAATATTTTTGGCTTGTTTTTTGTCTGTTTATTTATTTATTTATTTTAATTTTTACATTTTAAAAAGATGATATTTTCATAATTTTTTATTTTTATTTTTTTAAGTTTTATTTTATTTTTAAACATTGTTTTTAATTAGTGTCTTCAGATGTGTTATATCTTCTCAAATTCAATGTAGTCTGTTAGTTAATTAATATCCCCTAGAATTTGAGTTTATGACCCTTAGTCTATGCTCAGAAATAAAACTCTGGCCTGTGTACAAATAAAGATGAAAGGAAAGCATCCTTAGCCAATCAGGGCTTCCTGGTGGCTCAGACGGTGCATAATCTGCCTGCAATGTAGGAGACCGGGTTTGATCCCTGGGTCTGAAAGATCCCTTGGAGAAGGAAATGGCAATCCACTCTATTATTCTTGCCTGGAGAATTCCATGGACAGAGGAACCTGGCAAGCTACAATCCATGGGGTTGTAAAGAGTCAGATACGACTGAGAGATGAACACTTTCACTTTTAGAGCGATCTAATCTGTGTCCCACTCATAAAGCTGTCTCAGTCACAATAACTGCTGCTGCTGCTGCTAAGTCGCTGCAGTCGTGTCCGACTCTGTGCAACCCCATAGACGGCAGTCCACCAGGCTCCCCGACCCTGAGATTCTCCAGGCAAGAACACTGGAGTGGGTTGCCATTTCCTTCTCCAATGCATGAAAGTGAAAAGTCAAAGTGAAGTCGCTCAGGTGCGTCCGACTCCCAGCGACCCCATGGACTGCAGCCTACCAGGCCCCTCTGTCCATGGGATTTTCCAGGCAAGAGTACTGGATTGAGTTGTCATTGCCTTCTCCGCATAATAACTAGTGTAGTTCAATTTATTGATTAGTTTTGCTGTATTGACATTTTAGAATTTTTTCATTTTATTTTTTATTTTTATTTTTTTAATTTAATAATTTTATTTTTTAACTTTACAATATTGTATTGGTTTGGCCATATATCAAAATGAATCCACCACAGGTATACATGTGTTCCCCATCCTGAACCCTCCTCCCTCCTCCTTCCCCATACCATCCCTCTGGGTCATCCCAGTGCACCAGCCCCAAGCATCCAGTATCGTGTATCGAACCTGGACTTGTTTCATATATGATATTATACATGTTTCAATGCCATTCTCCCAAATCATCCCACCCTCTCCCTCTCCCACAGAGTCCAAAAGACTGTTCTATACATCAGTGTCTCTTTTGCGATACAACTTAGCAGACTATACGTTAATGATCATTGTACAAGTTCTTCTAAGTGGTATACCAGATAGCCACTTCTTAACCGAATTGCTTGAGTTGGATTTAGTGCATCTCATCTAACCAAGTCTCCTGAGGCTTCAAAAGAAATATTCATTCTTATTTTGACTCATAAAACAGCACAAGGACTTTAGGGCAAAACACAGTTCTCATTAGAATTGGTTTCCCTTCTAACAAGATTAAATTGTCAGAATTTTCTTGGCTTTTTCTTGCCAAGGCTGTATATGATATTCTGATTGTATTCTCAGAATATTTGCTTGTTTCATGTTTGATGCCATTTTCAATTCCTTAGAGCTCTACTATTAATCTCTTCTCCACTCTTGGCTTACTTTTGCATTTTCCAGGGAAAAGATATCTAGGATTTCTCTATCTATATTACAACAGGTCCATTTTGAGGATCTACAGGTTGCCCTTACTTGAATAAAATCAATAAAGGTTCTTTTCCATTGTAGTCTTCTAGCAAACTGAATAAAGGAAAATTGATTGCATATTTGCTGCTATGATGAAATACCTGCTTCCAGTAAGTCCTAGATAGAGACCTTTTTCTTTCTTCCAGAATTGACTCAGTTTGGGGTAGGAACATCATTCTACTGAGCATTGTCCCTTCTGTTATTCTTCCAGAGAGGAGGTGAGGCTACTTTTGAATATAAGGTGATGGATCTGCATTTCTGCAGTGAGGGGTTGGGGAGGGAGAGGACTGCTTCTGTTGGAGCCTCCTGTGCAACATTAAGATTGAACCAAGATGGAATGATTTTCTCCCACTGAGGAGCTTTTTCATTTGCAATGAAAAAAGCCAAAATTTCTTTCTAAAAACTCAGGCTTAGACCAGTAAGTATTAAGGATCTGTTGTTTAGTATTGCAACCCAGATAACAGGCATCCAGGCCATATGGAAGAGCAACTCACTTGTACTGAATGGAAGATTTCCATGGAAGAATATTCAGGTTCCATGGAAAAAGATATTTAAAACTAGCCTTACATTTAGGTTTCTTCCACATTCTAGGCTATTGTAAATTGTGCTGACATGAACACTGTGGTGCACACTTCAAACTAACACAACATTGTAAATCAATTATACTCCAATAAAATAAAACAAACAAACAAAAACAGAAAATAAAACTAACCTTACATCTAATGCATAAAATGAAGGGAAAAGTTCAATGACATTTGTTGCATAGAGATTCCTGTACCTTATTTATGGATATTTTCCCCCCTTACAATATTGTTGCTGTTGTTGTTCAGTCACTCAGTCATGTCTGACTGTTTGCGACCCAATGGACTGTAGCACTCCAGGCTTCCCTCTCCTTCACCATCTCCCAGAATTTGCTCAAACTCATGTCATTGAGTCGATGATGTCATCCAACCATCTCATGCTCTGTCAGCCTCTTCTCTTACCTTCTATCTTTCCCAGCTTCAGGGTTTTTCCAGTGAGTTGGCTCACAATATAGAAGCAAATAATTGCTTGTGAACCAGGAAACTTAATAATTTTTTTTCTCATAACAAAAGTCCATGTAAAAGAATAGTATCATTTTTCCCCTGACAATGGTATTTCCAATAGTAGTCTCAACTATAGAAAACAAGTTCAAGTTTAAGAGTCACAATTTTTTGAGTCCCTATTGTAAGGTTTGTTTTATCAAAATGAATGTTTTTGTGAATTTATGTAGTTCACAAAATGCGAACCAAGGATATCTACTCCAACTGTGACCTATAGTGGAAAATATCTTGTGGCAAAGGGTTATCCATTCTTGCCTGGAAAATCTCATGGGCAGAGAAGCCTGATGGGCTATAGTCCATGGGGTCACACATAGTCAGACACAACTGAGCGACTAAGCACACAGCACGTGCAGAGTCCCCTGCAACCCCTGAACGAGAGACATCTAATGCCATTTCCACTGAGGCATAAATTGAATCACAGAGATACTTACACTTTAAGTTCCACTGTGATCTACTAAAAGCCTAACAACTAAATGTAAATTTGTTATTTAACAAATAAGTATTTAGTCTGTACTGTGTGGTGAGCATTTTTCAATAGTAACTGAAAAACCTATGAAGGCAGGAAATTGGAGTGGGAGGTGAGCTGCAGAAATACAATAGCCATACAAAACAATACTAAGTGATTAATTCTTGAATATATTCCCTAAAGGGAAAAATTCAGGACTTCCCACTTATATGTGGAAGTGAGGCTCCAGCCACCTTCCTTTTTGTGGGTGCTATCTAAAAGACAGGAGGAATTTGGAAGCATCCAGGGTACAGAATCATTGTTAATGCTTTTTAAATCTTAGGAGAAATATTTAGGCTTATATGCACTCTAATAATGATCTGGTGGCTGGATTTGCCCAAGCAGGGTTGGAATACCTGATCATATGTTTAGATCAATGCCTGGCACTTCCTACAGTCATTGAGAACCAGAAAAATTAGAGAGTGAAAGTCATAATTTTATGAAATTCACTTTCTCAAAGAAGAAATTAAATTAACTAATAGAAATATTATAAAATATGAATGTCTCAAAAACCTGCATTCAGGAATAAGATTTATGCTTCTTCACAATATTTACAGTTTATCTATTTCTTCTGATTATAGGTTAGAAAGCTATTCTGTGTTATGTCATTGATACCCAGAATAGATGCATTTGCATATGAGCCTTGAAGAATTGATGATTTTTGAACCATAGTATATTAAAGTTTTTGAACACCAGCACTTTCAATATTTTAGTCTGGATAAATATGTAGGAATAAACAAGTATGAAAAGGGACTATTTGGAGAGGTCTTATGGAATGTGGTCAGACCTGGAGAGGGAATGGCAAACAACTTCAGTATTCTTGCCTTGAGAACCCCATGAACAGTATAAAAAGGCAAAAAGATAGGACTCTGAAAGATGAGCTCCCCAGGTCAGAGGGGTCCAATATGCTACTGGATATCAGTGGAGAAATAACTCCAGAAAGAATGAAGGGATGGAGCCAAAGCAAAAACAACACCCAAGTGTGGATGTGACTGGTGATAGAAGCAAGGTCCGATGCTGTGAAGAGCAATATTGCATAGGAACCTGGAATGTTAGGTCCATGAATCAAGACAAATTGGAAGTGGTCAAACAGGAGATGGCAACACTGAATGTCAACATTCTAGAAATCAGCAAACTAAAATGGACTGGAATGGGTTAATTTAACTCAGATGACCATTATATCTACTAATGTGGGCAGGAATCCCTTAGAAGAAATGGAGTAGCCATCATTGGTCAACAAAAGAGTCCAAAATGCAGTACTTGGATGCAGTCTCAAAAACTACAGAATGATCTCTATTCATTTCCGAGGCAAACCTTTCAATATCATGGTAATCCAAGTCTGTGCCCTGACCAGTAACATGGAAGAAGCTGAAGCTGAATGGTTCTATGAATACCTACAAGACCTTTTAGAACTAACACCCAAAAAACATGTCTTTTTCATTATAGGGGACTGGAATGCAAAAGTAGGAAGTCAAGAAACACCTGGAGTAACAGGAAATTTTGGCCTAGGAATACAGAATGAAGCAGGGCAAAGGCTAAGAAAGTTTTCCCAAGAGAATGCACTGGTCATAGCAAACACCCTCTTCCAACAACACAAGAGTAGGCTCTACACATGGACATCACCAGATGGCCAACACCGAAATCAGACTGATTATATTCTTTGCAGCCAAAGATAGAGAAGCTCTATACAGTCAGCAAAATCAAGATTGGGAGCTGACTGTGGCTCAGATCATGAACTCCTTATTGCCAAATTCAGACTTAAATTAAAGAAAGTGGGGATAACCACCAGACCATTCAGGTATGACCTAAATCAAATCCCTTGTGATTATACAGTGGAAGTGAGAAAGATTTAAGGGACTAGATCTGATAGACAGAGTGCCTGATGAACTATGGCCAGAGGTTCATGACATTGTACAGGAGACAGGGATCAAGACCATCCCCAAGAAAAAGAAATGCAAAAAAGCAAAATGGCTGTCTGAGGAGGCCTTACAAATAGCTGTGAAAAGAAGAGAAGTGAAAAGCAAAGGAGAAAAGGAAATATATAAGCATCTGAATGCAGAGTTCCAAAGAATCGCAAGGAGAGATAAGAAAGCTTTCCTCAGTGATCAATGCAAAGAAATAGAGGAAAACAATAGAATGGGAAAGACTGGAGATCTCTTCAAGAAAGTTATAGATACCACGGGAAGATTTCATGCGAAAATGGGCTCAATAAAAGACAGAAATGGTATGGACCTAACAGAAGCAGAAGATATTAAGAAGAGGTGGCAAGAATACAGAGAAGAACTGTACAAAAAAGATCTTCATGACCCGGATAATCACGATGGTATAATCACTGACCTAGAGCCAGACATTCTGGAATGTGAAGTCAAGCAGGCCTTAGGAAGCATCACTATGAACAAAGCTAGTGGAGGTGAGGGAATTCCAGTTGAGCTATTTCAATTCCGGAAAGATGATGCTGTGAAAGTGCTGCATTTAATATGCCAGCAAATTTGGAAAACTCAGCAGTGGCCACAGGATTGGAAAAAATCAGTTTTCATTCCAATCCAAAGAAAGGCAACGCCAAAGAATGCTCAAACTACCACACACTTGCACTCATCTCACACACAAGTAAAGTAATGCTCAAAATTCTCCAAGCCAGGCTTCAGCAGTACGTGAACCTTGAACTTCCAGATGTTCAAGCTGTTTTTAGAAAAGGCAGAGGAACCAGAGATCAAATTGCCAGCATCTGCTGGATCATTGAAAAAGCAAGAGAGTTTCAGAAAAACATCGATATCTGCTTCACTGACTATGCCAAAGCCTTTGACTGTGTGGACCACGATAAACTGTGGAAAATTCTGAAAGAGATGGGAATACCAGACCACCTGACCTGCCTCTTGAGAAACCTACATGCGGGTCAGGAAGCAACAGTTGGAACTGGACACAGAACAATAGTCTGGTTCCAAATAGGAAAAGGAGTACATCAAAGCTGTATATTGTCATCCTGCTTATTTAACTTCTATGCAGAGTACATCATGAGAAACACTGGGCTGGAAGAAGCACAGACTGGAATCAAAATTGCTGGGAGAAATATCAATAACCTCAGATATGCAGATGACACCACCTTTATGGCAGAAAGTGAAGAAGAACTAAGGAGCCTCTTGATGAAAATGAAAGAGGAGAGTGAAAAAATTGGTTTAAAGCTCGACATTCAGAGTACAAGATCATGGCATCTAGTCCCATCACTTCATGGGAAATAGACGGGGAATCAGTGGAAACAGTGGCTGACTTTATTTATTTATTTTTTTGGCTCCAAAATCACTGCAGATGATGACTGCAACCATGAAATTAAAAGATGCTTACTCCTTGGAAGAAAAGTTCTGACCAACCTAGATAGCAAATTAAAAAGCAGAGACATTACTTTGTCAACAAAGGTCCGTCTAGTCAAGGTTATGGTTTTTCCAGTAGTCATATATGGATGTGAGAGTTGGACTATAAAGAAGGCTGAGCACCAAAGAATTGATGCTTTTGAACTGTGGTGTTGGAGAAGACTCTTGAGAGTCCCTTGGACTGCAAGGAGATCCAACCAGGCCATACTAAAGGAGATCAGTCCTGGGTGTTCATTGGAAGGACTGATGTTGAAGCTGAAACTCCAATACTTTGCCCACCTAATGCAAAGAGCTGACTCATTTGAAAAGACCCTGCTGGTGGGAAAGATTGAGGGCAGGAGGAGAAGGGGACAACAGAGGATGAGATGGTTGGATGGCATCACCGACACAATGGACATGAGTTTGGGCAAACTCCGGGAGTTAGTGATGGACAGGGAGGCCTGGCGTGCTGCGGTTCATGGGGTCACAAAGAGTCAGACATGACTGAGTGACTGAACTGAACTGAAAAGGGTCTATGCGTCATAGATATAAAATTGGCATCTCCTTTTAAAGAAAACATCGTTTGTTATTCATGTCCCTTACACAAGGTTCCTCCTCATAAATGCTATTTAGAGCCTGGTAAATCTGTTTTTTGTAGTTTGAAAAGGAGATTAGCAACAAAAATTAAATCATACCATGTGTTTCCATTCTCCCCTCGATTTAAGACTGAGTTGAATGATTTGTGTGTCCAGGGTGGTTTTGGTTAACACTGACAAATCTTCACCTACTCTGGAGGAGCCTACTGATAATCCCGTCTGCTGAGGTTTGCATCTGCAAGAACCTGGCACCTGTGAGATTCATCCCAAAGCGACTCCTGGTAAAGAATTGTGTTCAGATTAATTTCCCCCCTTATTCTGGATTCACCTCCTGCTTCCTAATTTTTGGTTCCTGTCCTTTTGGCATCATGAAGGAATGATATTTCAAGACCATCATCTACTTTTTTCCTCCTTATACAACTTCCATTTTCATCCTTGGCATGGGATTTATTCCAAGACTAGTTGTGTCCCCGGTAACAGGTCTCCTCTGAGACCTGTCTCAGAGAACTGGCCTGAAGGACCCAGCTTTGTGGGGTCTGCTGCCCCTCTCCTGAGTCTGGGCTGTGCGGGCAATAAGCCAGACGAATGCCTCTCATATTTTAGCATAGATTTCAACATCGTATTTTTCCTAGTCATCATGTCTGTATTTTAGTTATCTCTTTAAGTATGTATCCATTTTTATGAGCTCTCCCAAATCCCTTATTAAAGAGTATGGGTTTTATGAATTAAAATAATAATTATGATACAAAGAGTTTATTTAATAAAATTTAATTCTGTAATTTCTCAGAGGGTTCCAAATTATAAGAACTATAAACATAACTATGAAAATTCAGCTTTTCTGCTAAGACCACTAAACTGTTCTGTTGAAGAGCTATTTGTACTGATGTGTATGTGTGCATTTCTTAAGACTTTAATTTTTATAGACATTTTAGATTCACAGCAAAATTGTGTGAAGTACAGAGATTTCCCATCTACCCCTCCCCAACATGTGCACAGCCCCCCACATTATCAACATCGCACCAGACAGTACATTTGTTATAACTGATGTGTCTACACAGACACATCACTATTATCCAAAGTCCACAGTTTACATTAGGGTTGCTTTTGCTGCTGTACATTCTATGAGTTTGAACAAATGTCGAATGACATCTATCCATCATTAATTTTTCCTCACTTTTTTCAAGCTTGTTTCATTTACTTCAGTCCCTTGCATATCTGTCTGCATCTATGTCTGTCTCTCAATCTACGCATATATTTTGAAAATAATTCTCAGAGTTTACAAATTGTTCGAGCTTACCAAAGTGGAAAAACCAGTCACTCTAATGACCTCTTTTGTCATTAAGAAACTCACATAATAAAAAGACTTGGTCTGTCTGATTGCATGGCAAAAATGTCTTTGCTTTAACAGGAGCAATAGAAGTGTGGGCAGAATTAAGAGACAGTAAAATGAATAAGATAATGTGGATACAGTCTTGTTGGTATTGGGTTCAAATCTCAAGTATGCTTTATAATAACTATATTATTTAAAGCAAGTCATTTTTAAAAATTTATTTTCAATGCTTCACTTATATAAATATTTCACCTACCCCTTGTGAGTATAAACCAGTTTATATGTTGATACTTTTATGTCGATCACAAAATATGTAATGATAGCTCATATCTTTGTATGCACAGTGGGATTCCATTCTGTGGGTAAGCTAGTTTGTTTTCTATTCACTACTTGAGAGACATGTGAGTTGGTTCTTTTTGGGGGCTATTCCAAACAAAGACATAAAAGTCTTTGTGAGAACATGTGCTCATTTCTAAGAGTTGAGTGATATTTTACTTTTTACAAAGTGCCTAAATTATATACAAACATAATCATACCATTTTGTGTTACCACCAGCAATTTATGACAGTCCCAATTATTCCACATCCTCACTAGTCCTTGGTATAGTAAGCCTTTCTACTTTTAGATATTGTATTTTACATACAGTGGTCTAATCAATGTGATTTTAATTGGTATTTACTAATGACTTTGAGAATATTTGTGTTTTTGTGTGTTTTTAAAGAAATCATTGTAAACACAAGACCCAAAGTTTTTACCCATGTATTATTCTAGAAATGTTATAATTGTAAACTCTTACATTTAGTTCTTTTTTGAAAATTTTGTTGAAATATTGTTGATTTATAATGTATTAGTTTCAGGTATACAGCAAAGTGATTTATATATATATATATATGTAAGAGTCACATATATTTATATATGTGAATACTGTATATATCCTTTTTTATGTCTTTTCCATTATAGATTATTGTAAGATATTGAGCATCAGTTCAGTTCAGTTCAGTCGCTCAGTCGTGTCCGACTCTTTGTGACCCCATGAATTGCAGAATGCCAGGCCTCCTTGTCCATCACCAACTCCCGGAGTTCACTCAGACTCATGTCCATCGAGTCAATGATGCCATCCAGCCATCTCATCCTCTGGCATCCCCTTCTCCTCCTGCCCTCAATCCCTCCCAGCATCAGGGTCTTTTCCAATGAGTCAACTCTTTGCATGAGTTGGCCAAAGTACTGGAGTTTCAGCTTTAGCATCATTCCTTCCAAAGAAATCCCAGGACTGATCTCCTTCAGAATGGACTGGTTGGATCTCCTTGCAGTCCAAGGGACTCTCAAGAGTCTTCTCCAACACCACAGTTCAAAAGCATCAATTCTTCGGCGCTCAGCCTTCTTCACAGTCCAACTCTCACATCCATACATGACCACAGGAAAAACCATAGCCTTGACTAGACGGACCTTTGTTGGCAAAGTAATGTCTCTGCTTTTGAATATGCTATCTAGGTTGGTCATAACTTTCCTTCCAAGGAGTAAGCGTCTTTAATTTCATGGCTGCAGTCACCATCTGCAGTGATTTTGGAGCCCAAAAAAATAAAGTCTGACACTGTTTCCGCTGTTTCCCCATCTATTTCCATGAAGTAATGGGACCAGATGCCATGATCTTCATTTTCTGAATGTTGAGCTTTCAGCCAATTTTTTCACCCTCCTCTTTCACTTTCATCAAGAGGATATTTAGTTCCTCTTCACTTTCTTCCATAAGGGTGGTGTCATCTGCATATCTGAGGTTATTGAGATTTCTCCCAGCAATCTTGATTCCAACTTGTGCTTCTTCCAGCCCAGCGTTTCTCATGATGTACACTGCATATATGTTAAATAAACAGGGTGACAATATACAGCCTTGACATACTCCTTTTCCTAGTTGGAACGAGTCTGTTGTTCCATGTCCAGTTCTAACTGTTGCTTCCTGACCTGCATATAGGTTTCTCAAGAGGCAGGTCAGGTGGTCTGGTATTCCCATCTCTTTCAGAATTTTCCACAGTTGATTGTGGTCCACACAGTCAAAGGCTTTGGCATAGTCAATAAAACAGAAATAGATGTTTTTTTGAAACTCTCTTGCTTTTTCAATGATCCAGAGGATGTTGGCAATTTGATCTCTGGTTCCTCTGCCTTTTCTAAAGCCAGCTTGAACATCTGGAAGTTCATGGTTCACATATTGCTGAAGCCTGGCTTGGAGAATTTTGAGCATTACTTTACTAGCATGTGAGATGAGTGCAATTGTGTGGTAGTTTGAGCATTCTTTGGCATTGCCCTTCTTTGGGATTGGAATGAAGACTGACCTTTTCCAGTCCTGTGGCCATTGCTGAGTTTTCCAAATTTGCTTGCATATTGAGTGTAGCACTTTCACAGCGTCATCTTCCAGGATTTGAAATAGCTCAACTGGAATTCCATCACCTCCACTAGCTTTGTTCATAGTGATGCTTCCTAAGGCCCAGTTGACTTCATATTCCAGGATGTCTGGCTCTAGGTGAGTGATCACACCATCGTGATTATCTGGGTCATGAAGATCTTTTTTGTACAGTTCTTCTGTGTATTCCTGCCACCTCTTCTTCATATCTTCTGTTTCTGTTAGGTCTGTCCTTTCTGTCCATTTATTCCATAGTTCATCAGGCCCATCAGGTTTGCATGAAATGTTGAACTATGCCTTGAAGTATCTCTAATTTTCTTGAAGAGATCTCTATTTCTTTCCCATTCTCTTGTTTTCCTCTATTTCTTTGCATTTTGATTGCTGAGGAAGGCTTTCTTATCTCTTCTGGTCTTATGTTTAGATCTTTAATCCATTTTGAGTTTATTCTTTGGAACTCTGCATTCAAATGCTTATATATTTCCATTGTTTTCTCCTTTGTCCATATGTGCGTGGATTTATCGCTTCTATTTTATTCCATTTCACAGCTGTTTGTAAGGCCTCCTCAGAGAGCCATTTTCCTTTTTTACAACTAATTTCTTTTCCACTCCAGGGACCCAATCAAAAAATGGGAACTTAGACATTTCTCCCTACAGTCTCCAGAGAAATGAAAAATGTCAACAACCTGAGGTACCATTTCACACCTCATTCCATCCAGTAATAAATCAGGCACTCTGTCCAGGTGTGGAGATTCCTTAAAAACTGGAGTTGGACCATAGCACTGTTTATAATAGCCAGGACAAAGAAGGTCCATCTGAGCACAATGGAGTATTCAAAGAATGGATGCTTTTGAACTATGTTATTGGAATTTAGAGAGACTCTTGACAGCAAAAGAGAGTCCTTTGGACTCTGGGAGAGGGAGAGGTGGGAAGATTTGGGAGAATGGCATTGATAGGAAACGAGTTGCCAGTCCAACCAGTCAATCCTGGGGAGGGAGGAGGGAGGAGGGTTCGGGATGGGGAACACAATACCTGTGGCGGATCCATTATGATATTTGGCAAAACTAATACAATTATGTAAAGTTAAAAAAATGTAAAAATAAAAAAAAAAAAAAAAAGAAATTTTGGTCCTGCCTACCAAAAAATGAAAGAGCTCTGAGAAAGTTTGAAAAAGAGATCAATAAGTACTGAATGAAGAAAGAATTTACCAGGTAAATTTTGTGCCAGGGTTTATATAAGAACACTGTAACTTTTAAAACAATCCAAAAATAGATCACCATTTTACACCTGTGGAAACCATAAATTAAATGATTTAAAAAAAAAAAATCCTAAAGGAAATCAATCCTGAATATTCATTGGAAGGACTGATGCTGAAGGTCTAATACTTTGAATACCTGATGTGAAGAGCTGATGCATTAGAAAAGACCCTGATGCTGGGAAAGATTGAAGACAGGAGAAGGGGATGACAGAGGATGAGATGGTTGGATGGTATCACCGACTCAGTGGATATTAGTTTGAGCAAACTCCCTGAGATGGTGAAGGATAGGGAAGCCTGGCATGCTGCAGTTCATAGCTTGGAAGAAAAGCTATGACAAACCTGACAACATATTAAAAATCAGACATTAGTCTTGGAGCCCCAAGACTCTTTGGGTTCACAAAGAGTCAGACATGACTGAGTGACTGAACAACAACAACACTGATATTTTGAAAATGTGTTCTGCAGTGCAGAACAAAAACAATTTTAAATTTTTTGTTCAAATTTTTTAAAAACAACTTTGAACTTAAACAATCAAAACCAATTTTAAACTTTCAGTTCTCCTAGGTGGCCCTGGCATAGCCTATAGTCTAAGGCTAATTTATCTTAGTATTGAAGCTGTGCTCTCCTAAGTAACACACTCTGTGAGTGAAGAAGCCTGTTCACTCTGGCTGCTGAGAACATAAGCTCTTCTTAGCTGGTTGGGAGCCTGAGAGTCAGAAATGGTTATTTCCCTGCATTCAGTGATGCCCTCATGTGCATGACCTGATGAGTACTCTGCCTCCTCTGGCTTCTGTAATTCTCTCTTCTGCAGGATCCTCTAAGGAAACACAGACTTCCTTGGTCCCCAGGTGCCTACCTGTCTCAGCTCCAGGAGACCACAGGTCCCTCTCATATCTCTTTCTGGAGCAATCACAGGGTGACTGCATTTGGTTCCCTTCCTCCAGAGATCAGTCCCTATGCTGCCTGACCTCAGCCTCTGAGAACCAGTATTTCATATATTCTCTTCTAAGTTTTAATTGTTTATGGTGGAAGAGTAAATCTGGACAATCTTACTTCAATTTCACCTGACCATGTATGGTTCTCAGAGTGTGTCTTTAACATTTCAAAGTAATCTCTCTATATTTCACTTTACATGACCTCTATGAAGTGTTTAAAGGGAGCATAATTAAATTCACATGCAACTTTTGAGGAACCCCATATTATCTATGGTCACCTCACTCCTCTGGTGGGAATTCCTGCCATAGAACCCAGTGCCTTGTGTTAGGCCACACATTTTCACTGGCCAACTAAGTTGAAAAATAGCACTTTTACTTTGAAAGTAAATAGCTTTGGATTTTAGAAAATCACTTATATGTGAGGTGATTTGATGCATAACCTTTCTCCTTAATGCCTTTGTTAAATTATTTCTTCCAAATACTGCTCCCATCTTCTTTTCACATCAAAGATTGAGTCGTATTCATCTGGAGCTAAAAATTTCCAAATGAGTTGGAAGATATATGAATACAGAATTGACAGCATATTATTAATGTCATCTAATCAAACATGCCTTTCACCCTGAACTTTCTGCAGCTGATTTTTGGGTTTTTGGTGTGTAAATTTACTGGTAACATTGATGTACAAATATCAGAAAAAATTTACAAGGTGCACTGGGATGACCCAGAGGAATGGTATGGGGAGTGAGGTGGGAGGGAGGTTCAGGATGGGGAACGCATGTACACCTGTGGCAGATTCATGTCAATGTATAGCAAAACCAATACAATATTGTAAAGTAATTAGCCTCCAATTAAAGTAAATAAACTTATATTTTAAAAAAGAAGGGATTAAAAAGTAAGCTTGCAAAAATACTATCCTTAGTAATGTTTCAGGAAAAGCAAGTGATTTTTTGAAACAAAATTTTAAAAATTATTATAAATATAACACTATCATGTTTAAAAGATTTAAAATACAAAATAAAAGGATAAAAGACTAAAATTACCCATAATTTCAGAATCAGAAACCTATCACTTACATTTTGGTATATTTTCTTCTACTCTTTATTTTTCTATATCATATAGGACTTTGTACATTTACTTTTATTATAAAAAATGTAATTGAATTGTACATATTTTGTAAACTTGCAGTTTTTTGTTTTAACTGTTCATAGGCTTCTAATAACTTCGATTCTCCCTTTTTGTTGTTTAATATTAATGTTATGCTAGCATAAACATCTCTTTTGTTTAAAACCCAGATATTTATCACTGGCAAATATTACTAAAAGGAGCAAGTTGAAAGTTTAATAAATAGAAAAGTTATTTTTATTTATAAAGATAAAAAGACAGACTTATGCTCAATATCTGAAATTTTAGTCTGTATTACAAACAAAACAAATATTCAGGTTGAACCTACCATAGGTTAATTATTTACCTTTGGTTAGTTATTTCTGGAACCCCTTTGGGGTGGACAATTTTTCTAAAGATTTGTTTCTAGAATTGTCCTTTTGTATTTTTCACAAGGGACTGGTAAATGTGTCAGGGCTGCCAGGACCTGAAGAGATGTCAATCACAATGACATCCCTCTGGCTCCTGGCTCTCACTGCGGGTGTGAATTTTTATGAGGACTGAGGCAGAATCAAGGTGACAGCACAGCCTGTCAGAACCCACAAATGTCCTGACTTTCAAGAGTGAAGAAAGCTCCCACTACTCAATAATATGTGAAAGAAGGTAATATTAATGATTTGCTTCCCAGCATAGATGGAGGACAGACTGAAAACCACAGTAACAGAAAAGTAACCAATCTAATTGCATGGACCACAGCCTTCTCTAACTCAGTGAAACTATGAGCCATGCCACGTGGGGCTATCCAAGAAGGACGGGTCATGGTGGAGAGTTCTGACAAAATGTGGTCCACTAGAGAAGGGAATGGCAAACCACTTCAGTATTCTTGCCTTGAGAACCTCATGAACAGTATGACAAGGCAAAAAGATAGGACACTGAAAGATGAACTCCCTAGGTCAGTAGGTGCCCAATATGCTTCTGGAGAAATAACTCCAGAAAGAAGGAAGGGATGGAGCCAAAGCAAAAACAACACCCAGTTGTGGATGTGACTGGTGATAGAAGCAAGGTCCAATGCTGTAAAGAGCAATATTGCATAGAAACCTGGAATGTTAGGTCCATGAATCAAGACTAATCAGAAGTGGTCAAATAGGAGATGGCAAAGAGTGAATGTCAACATTCTAGGAATCAGTGAACTAAAATGGACTGGAATGGGTGAATTTAACTCAAATGACCCATTATATCTACTACTGTGGGCAAGAATCCCTTAGAAGAAATAGAGTAGTGATAATAGTCAACAAAAGAGTCCAAAATGCAGTACTTGGACGCAGATTCAAAAATGACAGAATGATCTCTGTTTGTTTCCAAGGCAAACCTTTCAATATCACAGTAATTCAAGTTTATGCCCCGACCAGTAATGCTGAAGAAGCTGAAGTTGAGTGGTTCTATGAAGACCTACAAGACGTTTTAGAACTAACACCACCTCCCCCCCCCCCGCAAATATCCTTTTCATTATAGGGGACTGGAATGCAAAAGTAAGAAGTTAAGAAATACCTGGAGTAACAGGCAAATTTGACTTAGGAGTACAGAATGAAGCAGGGCAAAGGCTAACAGAGTTCTGCCAAGAGAACATACTGGTCATAGCAAACACCCTCTTCCAAAAACACAAAGGATGACTCTACACATGGACATCACCAGATGGTCAATACTCAAATCAGATTGATTATATTCTTTGCAGCCAAAGATGGAGAAGCTCTATACAGTCAGCAAAAACAAGACCAGGAGCTGACTGTGGCTCAGATCATGAACTCCTTATTGCCAAATTCAGACTTAAATTGAAGAGAGTGGGGATAACCACTAAACCATTCAGGTATGACCTAGGTCAAACCCCTTATGATTATACAGTGGAAGTGAGAAATAGATTTAAGGGACTAGATCTGATAGACAGAGTGCCTGATGAACTATGGATGGAGGTTCTTGACATTGTACAGGAGACAGGGATTAAGACCATCCCAAAGAAAAAGAAAGGCAAAAAAGCAAAATGACTGTCTGAGGAGGCCTTACAAATAGCTGTGAAAAGAAGAGAAGTGAAAAGCAAAGGAGAAAAGGAAAGATGTATCCATTTGAATGCAGAGTTCCAAAGAATAGCAAGGAGAGATAACAAAGCTTTCCTCAGTGATCAGTGCAAAGAAATAGAGGAAAACAATAGAGTGAGAAAGATTAGAGATCTCGTCAATAAAATGAGATACCACGGGAAGATTTCATGCGAAGATGGGCTCAATAAAAGACAGAAATGGTATGGACCTAACAGAAGCAGAAGATATGAAGAAGAGGTGGCAGGAATACACAGAAGAACTGTACAAAAAAGATCTTCATGACCTGGATAATCACGATGGTGTGATCACTCACCTAGAGCCAGACATCCTGGAACATGAAGTCAAGTGGACCTTAGGAGGCATCACTATGAACAAAACTAGGGGAATTGATGGAATTCCAGCTAAGTTATCTCAAATCCTAAAAGAGGATGCTGTGAAAGTGCTGCACTCAGTGTGCCAGGAAATTTGGAAAACTCAGCAGTGGCCACAGACCTGCAAAAGGTCAGTTTTCATTCCAATCTTTAAGAAAGGCAATGCCAAAGAATCCTCAAACTACCACACAATTGCACTCACACGCTAGCAAAGTAATACTCGAAATTCTCCAAGCCAGGCTTCAGCAATATGTGAACCATGAACTTCCAGATGTTCAAGCTGGTTTTAGAAAAGGCACAGCAACCAGAGATCAAATTGCCAACATCCATTGGATCATCGAAAAAGCAAGAGTGTTTTCAGAAAAACATCGATTTCTGCTTCACTGACTATGCCAAAGCCTTTGACTGTGTGGATCACAATCATCTGTGGAAAATTCTGAAAGAGATGGGAATACCAGACCACCTGACCTGCCTCCTGAGAAATCTGTATGCGGGTCAGGAAGCAACAGTTAGAACTGGACGTGGAGCAACAGACTGGTTCCAACTAGGAAAAGGAGTATGTCAAGGCTATATATTGTCACCCTGCTTATTTAACTTCTATGCAGAGTACATCATGAGAAATGCTGAGTTGGATGGAGCACAAGCTGGAATCAAGATTGCAGGGAGAAATATCAATAACCTCAGATATGCAGATGACACCACCCTTATGGCAGAAAGTGAAGAACTAAAGAGCCTCTTGATGAAAGTGAAAGAGGAGAGTGAAAAAGTTGGCTTAAAGCTCAACATTCAGAAAACTAAGATCATGGCATCTTGTCCCATCACTTCATGGGAAATAGATGGGGAAACCATGGAAACTGTGGCTGACTTTATTTTTTTGGTCTCCAAAATCATTGCAGATGGTGACTGCAGCCATGAAATGAAAAGATATGTACTCCTTGGAAGAAAAGTTATGACCAACCTAGACACCATATTAAAAAGCAGAGACTACTTTGTTAACAACAGTCAGTCTAGTTAAGGTTACAGTTTTTCCAGTAGTCATGTATGGATGTGATAGTTGGACTATTAAGAAAGCTGAGCACCAAAGAATTAATGCTTTTGAACTATGGTGATGGAGAAGACTCTTGATATTCGCTTGCCTGCAAGAAGACTCAACCAGTCCATCCTAAAGGAAATGATTCCTGAATGTTCATTGGAAGGACTGATGTTGAAGCGGAAACTCCAATATTTGGGCCACCTGATGCGAAGAGCCGACTCATTTGAAAAGACCCTGATTCTGGGAAAGATTGAAAGCTAGAGAAGAAGGGGACAACAGAGGATGAGATGATTGGATGGTTCACCAACTCAATGGACATGAGTTTAAGTAAACTCTGGGAGTTGGTGATGGACAGAGAGTTCTGGCATGCTGCAGTCCATGAGGTAGCAGAGAGTCAGACACGACTGAGTGACTGAACTGAACTGATAGATGGAGGATGAGCTATCTTAATAAACAGAAATATACATTTTTTGTTTGTTTGTTCCTGTGTTTTTCAATTAGTCTGACATAAGCAATCAGCTGGGGTCCTTGTTAAAAATCCAGATCCCTCTGTCTACTCCAGACTGAATCAAAGTCTCCACAGAAGAGTCTACGTTTGGCAAATTCTTCCCCATGTAATTCTAAAGACGTGGCAAGTTTGGGGGAGGAGGGAAACAATATGCATATACTTTTTCTAAGAGTATTCAGTTCAGTTCAGTTCAGTTCAGTCACTCAGTCGTGTCTGACTCTTCACGACCCCATGAATTGTAGCACGCCAGGCCTCCCTGTCCATCACCAACTCCCGGAGTTCACTCAGACTCATGTCCATTGAGTCAGTGATGCCATCCAGCCATCTCATCCTCTGTCGTCCCCTTCTCCTCCTGCCCCCAATCCCTCCCAGCATCAGAGTCTTTTCCAATGAGTCAACTCTTCACATGAGGTGGCCAAAGTACTGGAGTTTCAGCTTCAACATCAGTCCTTTCAAAGAAATTCCGGGGCTGATCTCCTTCAGAATGGACTGATTGGATCTCCTTGCAGTCCAAGGGACTCTCAAGAGTCTTCTCCAACACCACAGTTCAAAAGCATCAATTCTTCGGCGCTCAGCCTTCTTCATAGTCCAACTCTCATATCCATACATGACCACAGGAAAAACCATAGCCTTGACTAGATGGACCTTTGTTGGCAAAATAATGTCTCTGCTTTTGAATATGCTATCTAGGTTGGTCATAACTTTCTTTCCAAGGAGTAAGTGTCTTTTAATTTCATGGCTGCAATCACCGCTTCAGCAAATAATGTCCTAGGGCTGTGTTGAATGCATTCATCTCTGCTGATCCAGAAAAAAGCATTTCACAATCTTGCTGGATCCTAAGAGTAGCATTAAGAACACACATTACAATACTGTTGCAAGAATGCATTTTATGTTATGTGTGTTAAAAGAGTTTTATTTATTTATTTGTTTTTAATTGGAAGATAATTGTTTTACAATATTGTGTTGGTTTCTGCCATTCATCAACATGAATCAGCCATAGGTATGCATATGTCCCCTCCCTCTTGAATATCCCTCCCACCTCCCACCACATCCCACTGCTCTAGGTTGTTACAGAACACTGGATTTGAGCTTCCTGTATCATACAGCAAATTTCCACTGGCTATCTAATTTTACACATGGTTATGTATATGTTTCAGTGCTGCTCTCTCTATTTATCCCACCCTCTCTTCCCTTGCTGTGTCCACAAGTCTGATCTCTGACTCTGCATCTCCATTGCTGCCCTGCAGATGGGTTCATCAGTACTATCTTTGTAGATTCCACATATATGTGTTATCATATAATATTTGCTTTTCTCTTTCTGACTTACTTCGCTCTGTATAATAGGCTGTAGGTTTATACACCTTATTAGAACTGGGTCCAACATGTTTCCTTTTATGGCTGATTAATATTCCATTGTATATATGTACCACAAATTCTTTAACCATTCATCTGCTGATGAACATCTAGCTTGCTTCCACGTCCTAGCAACTGTAAAGTGCTGCGATGAACATTGGGGTTTATGTGCTTTTTTCAATTTTGGTTTCCTCACTGTATATTCCCAGTAGTGGGATTGTTGGGTCTTGTGGTAGTTTTATTCCTAGTATTTTAAGGAATTTCCATACTTCTCTCCACAGTGGCTGTATCAATTTGCATTCCCACCAAGAGTGCAAAAGGGTTCCCTTTATCCATTCCCTCCCAAGCATTTATTGTTTGTAGATTTTTTGATGGTGGCCATTCTGACTGGTGTGAGATGATACCGTCATTGTAGTTTTGATTCACATTTCTCTAATAATGAGTGATGCTGAGCATCTTTCATGTGTTTATTAGCCATCTGTATTTCTTTTTTGGAGATATGTCTGTTTAGGTCATCTGCCCACTTTTTGATTGGGTGGTTTAATATTCTGGTATTGAGCTGAATGAACTGGTTGTGTATATTAGAGATTAATCCTTTGTCAGTTGCTTTGCTTGCAATTATTTTCTCCCATTCTGAGGGTTGTCTTTTCACCTTGTTTATGGTTTCCTTTGCTGTGCAAAAGCTTTTAAGTTTAATTAGATCTCATTTGTTTATTTTTGTTTTTATTTCCATTACTCTAGAAGGTGGGTCATAAAGGATCTCACTGTGATTTATGCCCAAGAGTATTCTGCCTATGTTTTCCTCTAAGAGTTTGATAGATTCTGGTCTTACATTTAGATCTTTAATCCATCACTAGTTTATTTTTGTTTATGGTGTTAGGAAGTGTTCTAATTTCATTCTTTTATATGTAGCTGTCCAATTTTCCCAGCACCACTTATAAAAGAGGCTGTCTTTTCTCCACTGTATATTCTTGCCTCTTTTGTCAAAAATAAGGTGCCAATAGGTGCATGGGTATCTCTGGGCTTTCTATCTTGTTCTATTGGTCTATATTTCTGTTTTTTTGCTGGTACCATACTATCTTGATGACTATATCTTTATAGTACAATGTTACATGTCTTTTTGCCATAGTAGTAAAGCACATACATTATGATGTAATTGTGTAGATTATAAGAACTAGAGCTTCTTGTTGAACAGATAATTTTTAATAGAAATCCCATTTACAATAATTGCTGTTCAGGTGGTCTCAGGGTGTCCTGTAGCAGTCACACTTGACTTGACGATAAGCAGAGCAGTTATTATCAACTCTAAATTAGCTTGTGTAAATTTATTTTACACAATAAATGATGTGAATCATGCATTTAGTTTTGGAATCTCAATTATTCTTGCCATTTTTTATGAAATAACTCATTACTTTCCTGTTGACTGGAAAGTAATCAAAACTCTTCAGGGAAAAGCCAGTTTCTCTATCAAATAAGGAAGCCCTTGAAGAGAGTGCCATAATCAACTTTACAGAGGGGTGAGGAGAGTAAGAGGCAAAAGTAAAAAGGATTTACCCATAAATGTTCAGAAATACCTGCTGTGAGATAAACACCTCACAGTAGTGAATATGTACAATAGGAACTCATAAAAAAGTTGTCTCTTAGGAGAGACTTGTCTTCTAGACTCCCAAGTGGTGGCCTGGGAATATCGTGCAATGGCAGCCAGGAACCTGGACCAGTTTGTTGCCATTTGCCTGGTTACTAACAATTCAGGCACATCCAGTAATTACAAATTGGAATTCACTACTTTTCCTGTTAGAGGACTATTTTTTTTGACACTTTGATACCCTTAGCTATTCGTATATTTTCATCCTTACATAAGATGTTTCCATTCCAGTCCTTTTAACAAGTAGATATGTGATATACTAATAACTAATTGGTGATAAGTGATTGGTACTATTTTTGTCAAAATTTTCTTCTATTTATCTTTTAAAGTGCATCACACTTCATAATATGAGAAGAGAAGAGCATAGCCGACTTTTCTTCCAGCAAGGAAGCAGCAGTGTTGATAACAGCATTGGGGCAGAGCAGGGCAGAGTCTGATCTGTGTAACGCAAAATGAGTTTCCAAATTTGGGGACACACGCTTTAAATATTTGTAACTTTGGCTTTCCTTCCTTTAATCAGTAGGTTGACTAAAAGCAGCTGCATATATTGTCTTTGAGATAAGGCTTTGAAACACTGCAAAAGAACAAGGAAGACAAATTCATTATATGTCATTTCTTTCAGTCTGGCAGGCAGACGATAAGAGTCCTATTTTCATGAATTATAGAACATCCATCCTGCTCTCGGTTTTGGGAGCCTTAAATTGTCAAAGCTTCATCTCCATGAAACTTCATTCTTATCCTTAAATAGTTATTTTCATTACGTTTACTTTCATTAATTCTTTCAGTATAATAGCATCAAATGACCTCAGCAGCTATTTTATACATATGCTACATCAGTACTCGTTACATTGTTATATTGGTACTTAGTATACATATTAGTAAATGGGGCATTCTCTCCAATTACTTTAGGGGTATCTACTTGTGATATTGTGACTTATAATAACAAATACATATTTGGTATTTTGGCACAAAACCTTTGGAATTTCCTAAGTGATAAAAACAACAAAGGTGCCCTTTATTTGTTAATGAGGTGGATTTTGGACTGACCTTAGGTAACCTAAGTGTGGTGGCTGGTTGCCAAGAGAATCAACTTTGTGTTTAGAAGCCTGGAATGTTCAGTCCCATGCCCTGACCTCCAGGGAGGGGAGAGGGCTTAGAGGTGGAGGTCACCAATGGAAGATGTAATCAGTCATATCTATCTGACAAAGCCTCTGTACAAACACAGAAGGATGAAGTAGCAAGAGCTTCCTGGTCAGGGAACATGTGAAGATTCTGGGAGAGCTTGTGTCTGGAGAGGGTCTGGAAGCCCCAAGCCCTTTGCCCAAACCTCACCCTGTGCACATTTTCTGTTGGTTGTCCCTGGGTTGTATCCTTTTAAAACAAATTGGTAATCTAATGTCAACTGAGAAATAAATGCACAACCTAAAAGTTGAGAGGTATATTTTATTCAGTGGACATACTGAGGATTTTAAGCCTAGGAGGCAACATGTCAAGTAATCCTAAGAGAACTGTTCCCAGGAGGTGAGGGGAGGGAGCCAGGTTACACAGGAGTTTTTGCAACAAAGGGCAGGTATTTGGAACAAAGTGAAAGTGAAGTCACTCAGTCATGTCCGACTCTGCAACCCCATGGTCTGTAGCCTACCAGGCTTCTCTGTCCATAGGATTTGCCAGGCAAGAGTACTGGAGTGGGTTGCCATTTCCTTCTCCAGGGGATGTTCCCGACCCAGGGATTGAACCCAGGTCTCCTGCATTGCAGGCAGAGGCTTTACCCTCTGAGCCACTGTGAGCACTCAAGAAAATCAGACATCTCAAGTCAAGGAATTTAGTGTTTTCTATGTACGGGAAGATGCAAGAGTCTGGACTCACTGAAGTCATTCCTTTGATGTGCACCTCAGCTCTCTGGGGCTAGGATCTTGTGTTTTCACAACCTGAGTTCCACAGAGCTTACTATGGGGAGTGGCTGCAGTCTGATGGCTGCTGGATGGCAGGTGTTCTTTCCTTCCTGAGTCCCCTCAGGGCTCACCAGCTCACTATCTGTGGTGGCTGCAACTGCTAAGGATTGTGACATTCTTTGTTCACTGATATGGCAGGAAATATTCCATTTCTCAATATTATTTCCATTTTATGGATAAAGTTACTGAAGTTAAGCAAAGTCAGAAGACATGGTAGTGCAGGTAACTGTTCTGTGAGAGGGAGGGGTTAGAACAGGAAACAGTCTGCCTCACACTTACTCCTTTACCAGATCACACTTAGGACATTAAGAAACATTGTTTTCTTATCAAGCCACTGCTACTAGTATCTAATACTGTCCCTCAGATACATTGTGAAATACGGTCAGTACCATTTAACTCTCAAGATGTAGACTCATTAATTTCCTTAATTAAGAAGTAACTCATTCTGTCATATTATGAATTATGAAACCATAAACTGGAGCTGGATTTGACATCTCTAGTAGCAAAAGTTGATATGGTCTGCCATGTTTTAAAAATGAAATTAAGAATAATATTATATTCACTACTCTATATGAAACCAATATTGTTACCTAGCAGACATTCATATTCAGTGGCATGGTAGAATTCCATTATATTTTGAACTTTGTAGCTTCTTAGTGTTACTGCCAAAATCCTGGCTCCCTCTCCACTGATGCTAAATAAAAATATGGAGACAAGGTTTTGGAGCAAATAGAAAGATGGGTGAGAGAACACCTCAGGCTAGCATCTCAAGAACTGTGCCCCACTTTGAAGAATCTGAGGGAATTATATAGGTGGGGCTTGCAGTCTGGGGTATGTGATAAGGAACAAAGTAGTGAGAATCTTGAATTCTTCTTCCTGCATTACTTCCAAACGGTCAGAGCTGGCGTCAAGTAGTCCAGTAATTGGGTCCTTTGTCTCTATGTTTATCACTCTGCAACATTTTTTCTGAAATACAAAAAGCTACAATGAGTGGTCTGCAAAGGGAGTGTGGGGAAAGTAAGCAGCAGGTACAGGATAGTGTAGTGTCAGGGAGTGGTAGGTTAGCTTTGCATTGTGTCAGGGAGTGTTAGGTTAGCTTTGTGAAATACTAATCTTGTTACAAACTCTGCAGAGTAGTAACAGTTAAAGCAAATCTGCTGCTGCTGCTAAGTCTCTTCAGTCGTGTCCGACTCTATGCGACCCCATAGATTGCAGCCCAGCAGGCTCCCCCGTCCCTGGGATTCTCCAGGCAAGAACACTGGAGTGGGTTGCCATTTCTTTCTCCAATGCATGAAAGTGAAAAGTGAAAGTGAAGATGCTCAGTCGTGTTCGACTCTTAGCAACCCCATGGACTGCAGCCTACCAGGCTCCTCTGTCCATGGGATTGTCCAGGCAGGAGTACTGGAGTGGGTTGCCATTGCCTTCTCCAAAAGCAAAGCTAGGAGTGATTAACTTCTCCAGGTCCATTTATGTTTCTTCTTTAGTCTTTTCACTGCTCCCCTTTCCTTTCCTTGTTCTCAGGAGAGGAAAAACTTCATTTCTATTTTTGTTGCAACATTAGTTTTAAGTCTGTAATTCATTTCCCTTGGAAAGTTTTAGGCAGTAGCCTTTGACCAAAAGCATTCAGTTAAAAAAAAAAAAAAAGACTGACTTGAATATAACTCTTACTTTCTTTACATGAATCATCTTTGGGTAAAAGGCACTGAGGCAGGAGGTAGATGGGCCCTGGTGCAGGGTAAAGCAATTGGAGATTTATCCCCTGTGGACCAACACTCCAAGACAAGGATGGCACAAGAACTGAAAGAGACCAGTTAGACCTAATTGATATCTATAGGACATTTCATTCCAAAACAATGAATTTCACCTTTTTCTCAAGCGCACATGGAACCTTCTCCAGGATAGATCACATCCTGGGCCATAAAGCTAGCCTTGGTAAATTCAAAAACATAGAAATCTTTCCAAGCATCTTTTCTGACCACAATGCAGTAAGATTAGATCTCAACTACAGGAGAAAAACTATTAAAAATTCCAACATATGGAGGCTGAACAACACGCTGCTGAATAACCAACAAATCACAGAAGAAATCAAAAAAGAAATCAAAACTTGCATAGAAATGAATGAAAATGAAAACACAACAACCCAAAACCTGTGGGACACGGTAAAAGCAGTCCTAAGGGGAAAGTTCATAGCAAAACAGGCACACCTCAAGAAACAAGAAAAAAGTCAAATAAATAACCTAATTCTACACCTAAAGCAACTAGAAAAGGAAGAAATGAAGAACCCCAGGGTTAGTAGAAGGAAAGAAATCTTAAAAATTAGAGCAGAAATAAATGCAAAAGAAACAAAAGAGACCATAGCAAAAATCAACAAAGCTGGTTCTTTGAAAGGATAAACAAAATTGACAAACCATTAGCCAGACTCATCAAGAAACAAAGGGAGAAAAATCAAATCAATAAAATTAGAAACGAAAATGGAGAGATCACAACACACAACACAGAAATACAAAGGATCGTAAGAGACTACTATCAACAATTATATGCCAATAAAATGGACAATGTGGAAGAAATGGACAAATTCTTAGAAAAGTACAACTTTCCAAAACTGGACCAGGAAGAAATAGAAAATCTTAACAGACCCATCACAAACACGGAAATTGAAACTGTAATCAAAAATCTTCCAGCAAACAAAAGCCCCGGTCCAGACGGCTTCACAGCTGAATTCTACCAAAAATTTAGAGAAGAGCTAACACCTATCCTGCTCAAACTCTTCCAGAAAATTGCAGAGGAAGGTAAACTTCCAAACTCATTCTATGAGGCCACCATCACCCTAATACCAAAACCTGACAAAGATCCCACAAAAAAAGAAAATTACAGGCCAATATCACTGATGAACATAGATGCAGAAATCCTTAACAAAATTCTAGCAATCAGAATCCAACAACACATTAAAAAGATCATACACCATGACCAAGTGGGCTTTATCCCAGGGATGCAAGGATTCTTCAATATCCACAAATCAATCAATGTAATACACCACATTAACAAATTGAAAAATAAAAACCATATGATTATCTCAATAGATGCAGAGAAAGCCTTTGACAAAATTCAGCACCCATTTATGATAAAAACTCTCCAGAAAGCAGGAATAGAAGGAACATACCTCGACATAATAAAAGCTATATATGACAAACCCACAAAACATTATCCTCAATGGTGAAAAATTGAAAGCATTTCCTCTAAAGTCCGGAACAAGACAAGGGTGCCCACTTTCACCATTACTATTCAACATAGTTTTGGAAGTTTTGGCCACAGCAATCAGAGCAGAAAAAGAAATAAAAGGAATCCAAATTGGAAAAGAAGAAGTGAAACTCTCACTATTTGCAGATGACATGATCCTCTACATAGAAAACCCTAAAGACTCCACTAGAAAATTACTAGAACTAATCAATGACTATAGTAAAGTTGCAGAATATAAAATCAACACACAGAAATCCCTTGCATTCCTATACACTAATAATGAGAAAACAGAAAGAGAAATTAAGGAAACAATTCCATTCACCATTGCAACGGAAAGAATAAAATACTTAGGAATATATCTACCTAAAGAAACTAAAGACCTATATATAGAAAACTATAAAACACTGGTGAAAGAAATCAAAGAGGACACTAATAGATGGAGAAATATACCATGTTCATGGATTGGAAGAATCAATATAGTGAAAATGAGTATACTACCCAAAGCAATTTATAGATTGAATGCAATCCCTATCAAGCTACCAACGGTATTCTTCACAGAGCTAGAACAAATAATTTCACAATTTGTATGGAAATACAAAAAACCTCGAATAGCCAAAGCGATCTTGAGAAAGAAGAATGGAACTGGAGGAATCAACCTACCTGACTTCAGGCTCTACTGCAAAGCCATAGTCATCAAGACAGTATGGTACTGGCACAAAGACAGAAATATAGATCAATGGAACAAAATATAAAGCCCAGAGATAAATCCACGCACATATGGACACCTTATCTTTGACAAAGGAGGCAAGAATATACAATGGATTAAAGACAATCTCTTTAACAAGTGGTGCTGGGAAATCTGGTCAACCACTTGTAAAAGAATGAAACTAGAACACTTTCTAACACCATACACAAAAATAAACTCAAAATGGATTAAAGATCTCAACGTAAGACCAGAAACTATAAAACTCCTAGAGGAGAACATAGGCAAAACACTCTCTGACGTACATCACAGCAGGGTCCTCTATGACCCACCTTCCAGAATATTGGAAATAAAAGCAAAAATAAACAAATGGGACCTAATTAACCTTAAAAGCTTCTGCACATCAAAGGAAACTATTAGCAAGGTGAAAAGACAGCCTTCAGAATGGGAGAAAATAATAGCAAATGAAGCAACTGACAAACAACTAATCTCAAAAATATACAAGCAACTCCTACAGCTCAACTCCAGAAAAATAAATGACCCAATCAAAAAATGGGCCAAAGAACTAAATAGACATTTCTCCAAAGAAGATATGCAGATGGCTAACAAATACATGAAAAGATGCTCAACATCACTCATTATCAGAGAAATACAAACCAAAACCACTATGAGGTACCATTTCACACCAGTCAGAATGGCTGCGATCCAAAAGTCTACAAACAATAAATGCTGGAGAGGGTGTGGAGAAAAGGGAACCCTCTTACACTGTTGGTGGGAATGCAAACTAGTACAGCCACTATGGAGAACAGTGTGGAGATTCCTTAAAAAACTGGAAATAGAACTGCCTTATGACCCAGCAATCCCACTGCTGGGCATACACACTGAGGAAACCAGAAGGGAAAGAGACACGTGTACCCCAATGTTCATTGCAGCACTGTTTATAATAGCCAGGACATGGAAGCAACCTAGATGTCCATCAGCAGATGAATGGATAAGAAAGCTGTGGTACATATACACAATGGAGTATTACTCAGCCATTAAAAAGAAAACATTTGAATCAGTTCTAATGAGGTGGATGAAACTGGAGCCTATTATACAGAGTGAAGTAAGCCAGAAAGAAAAACACCAATACAGTATACTAACGCATATATATGGAATTTAGAAAGATGGTAACAATAACCCTGTGTACGAGACAGCAAAAGAGACACTGATGTATAGAACAGTCTTATGGAGTCTATGGGAGAGGGAGAGGGTGGGAAGATTTGGGAGAATGGCATTGAAACATGTAAAATATCATGTATGAAACGAGATGCCAGTCCAGGTTTGATGCACGATACTGGATGCTTGGGGCTAGTGCACTGGGACGACCCAGAGGGATGGTATGGGGAGGGAGGAGGGAGGAGGGTTCAGGATGGGGAACACATGTATACCTGTGGCAGATTCATTTTGATATTTGGCAAAACTAATACAATTATGTAAAGTTTAAAAATAAAATTAAATTAAAAAAAAAAAAAAAAAAAAAAAAAAACTGAAAGAGGAGGCTGGGCCCCGCCTAGATAGAAGACAAGAGACCACATGTTTCTTATTCTCAGAGTCAGAGACCTTCCTGACTACACATGTGCAGAAAGACTCCTTGGAGGTCAAAAGAGGAGTGATGCTAAGAGATACTACCTATAGGCCTCTTTCGTGGAATCAATCTTGGCTGAGAGATGCATGGACACACGTGGGAGGATCCTGAGACACACCAAATATGGACTCTGCACCAGGCAAATCAAAATGACTGGTCAAAGGAAACCCAGAAGAAATGCCCCATGAAAGTATTTCAAATTGTCAATGAGCACACGACTCAGCGACTCTCTCTGAGCCTGCCTATCCACACATATCCTACAGCATGTGTCTATCCACATATACTGTAGTGTTTTTACTCCTATTAAATAATTTACTTCTTTCACCACTTTCCATCTTTGTGGAAGTTCTTTTTCTGCAAAGCCAAAGAAACAGAGTCTTATCACTGACTGACCACTGGTCTAGTGGCTAGAATTCAGTGCTCTCACAGCCATGACCCGACCTCAATCTCTGGCTGGGAACTGAACCCTGCTTCAAATTGCTGAAGGCTGAGGCCACTAAGATCATGGCATCTGGTCCCATCAGTCCAGTTCAGTTCAGTCATTCAGTCGTGTCCGACTCTTGGAGACCCCATGAATCACAGCACGCCAGGCCTCCTTGTCCAACACCAACTCTCGGAGTTCACTCAGACTCACGTCCATCGAGTCAGTGATGCCATCCAGCCATCTTATCCTCTGTCGTCCCCTTCTCCTCCTGCTCCCAATCCCTCCCAGCATCACAGTCTTTTCCAATGACACAACTCTTCGCATGAGGTGGCCAAAGTACTGGAGTTTCAGCTTCAACATCAGTCCTTTCAAAGAAATCCCAGGGCTGATCTCCTTCAGAAGGGACTGGTTGGATCTCCTTGCAGTCCAAGGGACTCTCAAGAGTCTTCTCCAACACCACAGTTCAAAAGCACCAATTCTTGGGCGCTCAGCCTTCTTCACAGTCCAACTCTCACATCCACACATGACCACAGGAAAAACCATAGCCTTGACTAGATGGACCTTTGTTGGCAAAGTAATGTCTCTGCTTTTGAATATGCTATCTAGGTTGGTCATAACTTTCCTTCCAAGGAGTAAGCGTCTTTTAATGTCATGGCTGCAGTCACCATCTGCAGTGATTTTGGAGCCCCAAAAAATAAAGTCTGACACTGTTTCCACTGTTTCCCCATCTATTTCCCATGAAGTAATGGGACCAGATGCCATGATCTTCATTTTCTGAATGTTGAGCTTTCAGCCAACTTTTTCACTCTCCACTTTCACTTTCTTCAAGCGGCTTTTTAGTTCCTCTTCATTTTCTGCCATAAGGGTGGTGTCATCTGTTTATCTGAGGTTATTGAGATTTCTCCCAGCAATCTTGATTCCAGCTTGTGTTTCTTCCAGCCCAGCGTTTCTCATGATGTACTCTGCATATAAGTTAAATAAACAGGGTGACAATATACAACCTTGATGTACTCCTTTTCCTATTTGGAACCAGTCTGTTGTTTCATGTCCAGTTCTAACTGTTGCTTCCTGACCTGCATATAGGTTTCTCAAGAGGCAGATCAGGTGGTCTGGTATTCCCATCTCTTTCAGAATTTTCCACAGTTTATTGTGATCCACACAGTCAAAGGCTTGGCATAGTCAATAAAGCAGAAATAGATGTTTTTCTGGAACTCTCTTGCTTTTTCCATGATCCAGCAGATCTTGGCAATTTGATCTCTGGTTCCTCTGCCTTTTCTAAAACCAGCTTGAACATCAAGAAGTTCACGGTTCACGTATTGCTGAAGCCTGGCTTGGAGAATTTTGAGCATTACTTTACTAGCGTGTGAGATCAGTGCAATAGTGTGGTCATTTGAGCATTCTTTGGCATTGCCTTTCTTTGGGATTGGAATGAAAACTGACCTTTTCCAGTTGTGTGGCCACTGTTCAGTTTCCCAAATTTGCTGGCATATTGAGTACAGCACTTCACAGCAAATAGGTAGGGAAACAAGGAAACAGTGAGAGACTTTAATTTTGGGGGCTCCAAAATCACTGCAGATGGTGACTGCAGCCATGAAATTAAAAGATGCTTGATCCTTGGAAGAAAAGCTATGACCAACCTAGACAGCATATTAAAAAGCAGAGACATTACTTTACCAACAAAGATCCATCTAGTCAAAGCTATGGTTTTTCCAGTAGTCGTGTATGAATGTGAGAGTTGGACTATAAAGAAGGCTGAGTGCCAAGGAATTGATGGTTTTGAACTCTGGTGTTAGAGAAGACACTTTAGAGTCCCTTGGACTGCAAGGAGATCCAGCCAGTCCATCCTAAAGGAAATGAGTCCTGAATATTCATTGGAAGGACTGGTGCTGAAGCTGAAATTCCAATACTTTGGCCACCTGATATGAAGAACTGACTCCTTGGAAAAGACCCTGATGCTGGGAAAGATTGAAGGCAAGAGGAGAAGGGGACAACAGAGAATGAGATGGTTGGATGGCATCACCAACGTGATAGACATGAGTTTGAGTAAGCTCTAGGAGTTGGTGATGGACAGGGAAGCCTGGTGTGCTACAGTCCACAGGGTTGCAAAAAGGTGGACATGACTGAATGACTGAACTGAACTGAGGCCACCTGAGATCAGCACTAGGGTGAATTTTGGATGTAAGTCTTTTGAAAAATCAACTTAGCAGTGTATCACAGTGTTGGAATACTAGGACCATTTTCGAAGGTCTCCCTCTTGAACTCTCCTCCAGATTTAAAGAAGTAACTGCTACCTTTGGCTGGGATTCACAGATCCTGGAGAAGACAGTCAATCACACCTGCCTTGATGCATAGTGATGGTGGGTCCCTCGAGTGCTTACAATGTGCTGCTGTTTATTCTAGGTGCTCTACAGTTCTCTCTCACTTACTGACACAATAAATCTGAGAAATGGAAAGCTCAAGCTCAGAGGGCTTCACTCACTGGTTTGAAATCCCTCAGCTTGAAAGTGATGGACCTTGTGTGCCAACCTGGTCTTGTGCTTCTCTATTCAACACTGGCTCTCAAGAATGAAACAAAGGACAGGACTTGGAATTTCATGTTTCTCAGTGCTGGTTCCAACATGGTCTCAGTAAGCAGTTATTAGAAGATGAGGAAGGACAGAGGAAGGAAGGAAGGAAGGAGAGCAGGACAGACAAGGATGTGCCGTGAGGAGAATTTGGGAGAGAATGGGAAAACGATGAGGGCTGCACAGCAAAAGGCAGATCCACACTCAGGACCTATGAGGTCACACCTGCTTTCTCATCATGAGGATTTCTCTTCTGGGCCTTAGCTTGGCAGATATTTGTTGTTTACTGCATCATATATTTCACTAAAAGCCTGAAATTTGTGATTTTTAATTATCTCATTTCTTTCACAATTATTAGTTGAAATACTTAAAACAATGAAAACTCCCACAACTGGTACTATTTGGTTACTCTGAAACCCTTTGAAAGGAAAAAAGCAGAAAAAACAGAACTTCATGCTTTTGAGGTGATTGGTCTTGGGGAACTTCATGTTTTCCAGATCCTTTGGCTAAGCAGACCCTTACAAACACCACTTCTTCAAGGAAGCCAATCACCATCCACCCAGGAATCCAGCCCTAGGAATCCACATCTCTGACCCTCAAGTCTTTGTGCTCTTAGAACAAAAACCACAGAAAACTGGGTGTATCCCTAAATACATTTCAGGTTTTGAGGCATGGCTAGATACACTGTTATTTTATGTAAATAAGACAGAGTATATAATTATGGTTTTGGCAGAGGCTCGTAGAAGAGATGAGTAAAGAGAGGGTTTCAAGTATACTCACTTACTCATGAACCGTCCTGCATTCTGTGACATATCCATCAAAGGAGCCCCACCCCAAGGTTGCCTCTTGGGAGGACACATCCATCTAACCCTGAAAGCCAAACTGGACACAGTGATTTTGGTGGGTATGATTTCACCTTCTCCAAAATCTCCATGCAGACAGATGTGGGAAGTAGAGGTGTCTCCTGTCTGCAGAAACACATTTTCATGTCTTAGCCCCAAGTGTCAGAAAAAGCAAGATTTTGTGTCCGATTAGGACCCAGTCTCTCCTTCTGATGCAATCTCTCTCATTCCTAAACACTGTGGACCTGGAACATTGCTGCTGAGATGATAACATTTTTTCCCGAGTAGTGCTTGTGACAGGAGAGAACACAAAGCTAGCATCTCATCACCAACATTAGAATCCTTAAGCCATGTTCTGCTCCTCTCACCCTTTCTTTTTGTCCAGCACAGGCCACAGTGAAATAATGAACTTAATACAATGGGTCTATTGTCAAGGGCGACACTTCTGGCCAGACATGATTTTGAACATAGCTCTGCTTCATCATGGGCTTTTCTGGTGGCTCAGTGGTAAAGAATCCATCTGCCAATGCAGGAGTGATGGGTTTGACCCCTGGGTTGGGAAGATCCCCTGGAGAAGGGAATGGCAACCTACTCCAGTATTCTTGCCTGGAGAATCCCATGGACAGAGGAACCTGGTGGGCTACAGTCCATGGGGTTGCAAGAGAGTCAGACAAGACTTAGTGATTAAACAGCAACAACTGCTTCTTCATATTATAAAAATAAGCAATTCACTTATTAAATGTCATCTTAGGCTTTTAATTTTCACACAAATGTCAGATGTGAAATCTTATTAACTATCAAAAGAATGTACAGGCATATATTTTTGGTAAACAATCTATTTGAATGTTCAGTAGCATCATATCCAATTTGAGGACCGAATCCAAAATCATGGAGGGGTTCATAGAATTAAGTTAGTTCTCATTTTCTTCATTTCTAAGATAAAGAGAATCCATATTATTCAAGGTAACTATGACTCTGTGATCCATGAAAGATTTCATAGTCTTATGAAAAGCTTATGAGAAGCTGCATTTTGTACCCAGGCTTAAATGACTACCGGGAAGGAAATGTGAGGTGTTTATTTATGGGGTCTGTTCTCAAAATTAATGGGAAAGACTGAGAAGGCTCGCTTCATTAATTGCAAAGAAAAGGGCACTTTGTCTCACTTTTCTGTCTCTGCAAGTCCAGCCAGGAAAGAGTGCTGATGCTCACAGGAGATCATATGCAGAAAGGATAGGCAGGCAGATCAACACTTGTCAGGAAGATGATTTACAGGGAAATGATTTTTGGAATATTTCTAAGTCTCAGTAAATATCAAATAACTTAGGAGACACAAACAAAACTCAACTCAGAATGATATGAGTTGTCCATGCAATCCAGACAGCTGTGCTTAGGGAAGTGAACAGCTTTGTCTCACTGAAGTTTGAACAGGGGCACAGACTAAGTTCAACAGCTGCTGCATACATGAGTTGTTAGTTTTTTCTTTTTTTAATTTAATTTTTTATTGAAGTGTAGTTGATTTGCAATGTTGTGTTAGTTTCAGGTGTTCAATAACACGACTCAGTTATATATTCTATTTCAGATTCTTTAAAAATGCACATGTTTAATTTTTCAACATATTACTTACTTAAGATTTATTAATTTAAAAAAGGCCCCATGTGATGACTATAACTTAATGTCATTTTTAAAATTCTTGTCCTGATAAGACCTAATTAGTGTGAGAAAATTTTGTTAATGCTTATCAGTAAATCAGATAAAAGAGAATGTCATTTTTTTGCCAGCCCCGAAATTCTGGATCACAGATACATGACAACTGCTATGTTCTCATGCCAGAGCTTGAAAATATTCTGTTTATTTTTTTCTCTAAGACTGATCAAGGTCAAGTTCTTCATACAAGAATAAAGGCAACTTGCCGATGATGAGTTTTGGATCTAATGTGAGTGTTTTCCTAAATTTGGTAAAACCTTTCACGGACACTACAATGTGTACAGCATAGAAGTAGAGACTGGATATTCATAACTGCCTTTAGTTCTTTACTGTTAAATCCTTTTAATATGATTATGGATATTACTCCAAAGCACAGCAAAAATGAGATACCTTTGCTGCCCATTTGCAATAGGTGGTTCCTCTTTTTCTCAGAAGAGAAGATCTGGTGTGAGAGGGCAGGTCTGAGGTCTGGGACCTCTGCTTACTCCCTCTTTGGCTGCAGGAGAGGTTCCTTCTCAGCCCAGCAAGGTTCCTGTTGATGAAGCACAATCTTTCAGTTGTATACTTTGGTTTAAAACATCCCTGTGAGGAAGGTGCCCAGACCCCAGGGTCCAGGACAGAAGGGTCCTCAGGAGCTTCCTGGGCACAGACCCCCAGAAAAGGGTGGAAAATGTCCCCTTTGTCAATCATAGGAAAGGCTCAGCCCCCGTGGGAAAGGGCACACCTTCCATCCACACACAGATAACACTCCCATCTCATCACTGCCACTTTAAACTTCTTTCTGCCTTTCCTCCTTTCTCTGCATTTTCTGCTTTTGTTTTCCTTCCTCTTCTTTCACCAACAGGTCCCTTTCTTCAGTGTGTTCTTCTCTTTCCTCCCTCACATCTCCCGAGCTCGTTTCCTTGTTCTCTACTCCTGCTCCAGCTTAACTTCCTTCCTCACCACAAACTTTCCTTTTCTTTTTCATCATTTCTGACTTCAACCACTGCAGAGGAGCATATGCCCTTCCATAGAACTATGGTTCTTCCTGGCAGGCACAGAAATGCTCAAAAGATATATTTGGAGTGATCTAATGTTTCAGTGTGGTTACTAAAATCTAAAGCTATGTCAGAGGATGTGAAGGGATGTGTTTCACAGTAAGTTCCCTACAAATGAATGAGTTCTATTCCGAGAGAAAGTCCAGTTTGTTTCTAAGTCCAACAAAGTTAGCCCAGGTACCCAACTAACACGATCGACTCTATAGCACTGCACTGAAATTGGTTTATAATACTTTTCACACAAACAATACATAAAAAAGCATACACTCAATAAATAAAACATTTTTAATCTTACAGTGCAGTACCTTGAAAAGTTCAGTAGTACAGTACAACAGCTGGCATACAGGGGCATATTTGCATCTTTGGAAGTTCACAACTCGAAAGTTTGTATGTAGGTACTTACTGTACTAGAGATTTGCTTAGTCCTTGTTACTCCACTAAGGCAATTGAAGGTTTCTCCACTTGCTATGGAACCTTAACCTTAGAAGCAAACCTCAAGGACATGGGCCACGACTGTTTCTGATGAACTTGAGGCTTCCAGCAAGAGTCAAGATCTGCAGCCCCATCTGTCAGAAGAAGAGGTGATGTAGCTTGTTAACGTTAAATCACACATTGTTTCCCCCACCTTGGCTTAATAAGTTAGATATCTGCAACAATGATTCACCAGAAGATTAAACTACAACTCACCCTTGAACAACATGGGCTTGAACTGCAGGAGTTCACTTATATGTGAATTTTTTCATAGATACAGTGCTTATATTTTCATTGTACAAAAATTTAGATTGACAGAATGTAGGGGGAAGTTTGTGTTTGATTAGAGATCACAGAATGTGATTTCAAAAGGGTTCAAATCTTGATTTCAACCAAACTGCTTTAGCTTCCTGCCCTGGTGTGAAGGCATTTTTTTGAGGCAGAGGTGGCAGCCTGTACTTTTTCCATTGTGAGAGGTCAGAGCACCTGATCCCTCATGTCTCTAAGGGGCAGCTGTATGGTAGTTCCATCTTGCACTGACATTGGAAGAGGATCGGCAAAGCTATTAAGCAAATAATTTCTTTTATCTGCTTTTGTGTATTTAAGAAGGACAAACTAGAAGCTTCATGCTGGTCTAAAATTTTCCATTTAAGGAATTTTCTGTTTTAGCATTGTCCCCTGCCTCAATATAACAACTACTTTGTGCTGTTATAAAGTTTTTTTTTTATTAAAGTTACTTTTAAGAAGGCAGTGGCACCCCACTCCAGTACTCTTGCCTGGAGAATCCCACGGACGGAGGAGCCTGGTGGGCTGCAGTCCATGCGGTCGCTAAGAGTTGGACACGACTGAGCGACTTCACTTTCACTTTTCACTTTCATGCATTGGAGAAGGAAATGGCAACCCACTCCAGTGTTCTTGCCTGGAGAATCCCAGGGACGGAGGAGCCTGTTGGGCTGCCGTCTATGGGGTCGCACAGAGTCGGACACAACTGAAGCGACTTAGCAGCAGCAGCAGCAGTGTTTTTTAAGTCTTCTTCTTGGCAAAGATTTTAATGAAGAATAGATATTACTCAGGTGGCAGAGTAGTGTGCAATTTTCTTCTAAAGAAACTATATTTTTCATGAGAACAAAGAAAGATTGCAAATCATATAACCTAATTTAATTTTCTTTGTCATTCAAAGTACACTTTGCCTCCTGAGGGTTAAATTCCTATACCAACTGAAGATTATTATTTTTTCTATCTTTGCAAAATTAGCAAAATAAGAAGTCATTTATCTTTTAAGTCCTATGATGAAGTGTATATAAACGAATTGTACAAAATCATCACACAAAAAAGAAATTGCCTGTCAGATTCCCTTGTGAGTTTCATACCTGTCAGAAGGAGCATTCTCCTTTAGAATGAAAACAGGCCCACCTTCTCTAATTTTCTACTTGATAAGAGAAAAAGTAATTACAGACAGTTAACCATAGAATTCACCACTTATTAATTTTCTACTCTCCGTCTGACTAAATTTTTTCTTCCATTTCTCTTAACTGAAGTTACTAATTTTACCTAAAAACATCTTTATATGAGTCAATGAGTTAAGCCCGAAGTAGTGTTATTTCAATGAGGCTAAAAGACCAGATCTTTTTGCACTTTTCCAGAGCAACAACACGTGAAGCCAAAGTAAACTATATTGAAGGAAGATTTTTAGTAAGAAAGTGTGTGGCCTGTTCACTTATTAAATTGTTGACTTAGGGTCGGATCACAACTCCATGCACACTGACATTTCTGTTTGCTTGCTCCTGGGGACAAACAGCAGCAAGCCTTGCTTAGCAAGGAAACAAACATATCCAGTCCTTTCCAGAAACATCCTGAACTTCCTCAAGGAGGCTGAATGGACTATGGGGAAATTTTATTTGCTCTTGGTCAAAGGAACAATTAATTCAAAACAGATTTAAATCAGGGCAGCTGTAAGGCATTGGGTTGGAAAGAGGAAAAGGAAAAGAAAAAATTGTTCTGTGTTTCAAGAGAGTTTAGGAGATTTCTTTCAAGTCTAAAAATTGCAACCCAAAGAACACAACGTTTAACTAAAAATAACAGCATTATGACTCTTGGAAAAGAATCAAGACTTTTTTCAATAAAATAATCAGTACATCTGAGCGATCTACTATAACAGTCCTACAATATTCATACATTTATTGATGTTGCAACATAGAACAGTGTATATATTGGACCACAGTTGTGCTAAAATAAGGCAACACGGCAAATGTTTGACTACAGAAGAGTTATTTTATAGTGTAAGCCTCCATGAATAAAAATATACATGCTTATCATCAAACTGACACTAGATGTAGGATGGAGCAATAATTCCCACAGTTGGGTTTCAATAATTTATATATTAAGTGCTTCCATTTTGAGTCAATTTCCTAATACATGTGAATATAAAATTAATTTCATATTTCAACTAGAGAACATACTACATAATTTTATATGGTCTATTCCATTAAGAATGGTCTCTAAAGACTTGATAAGACCATGATATTGTGCATGTATAAAATGCTTTGGGAGTTCTTTGCAAAATAGATAATTTACATTTCATCTGCAAAATATGTCTATAAAACCATATAATTGTATGCAAAAGTATCATAATATTAACTTTGTATTTACTTTGTAAATACCTAAACCATTTGTAAGAAATAATAAACTACTTTTTGTGTTTTGATAATAATCTATATCAGAATTTCCAAATGAACAAAATAGAAAAAAAGTACTTGAAGCCATAAGTTATATTTAGGTATTTGTCAAGAAGCCAGATTCCATGGGTTTTGAATATCTGACCCTTTGGCATCTTCCCACATAATCAGCTCTTTAACCCAGACTTGGAGTAAAGGGAATAACAGTGTTTTTTTCCTTCTCTGTTTAACTTGGCTTAGCTTTCTGTAGAAACTCCTCTTTCCCACAGCCTAATTCCAAACAAATTGTAATGTTAACAATACTCTTACCGTGGTTAATTCAACCATTTTGCCTGTTAACCTGATGAAAGGCCAACATTAGATTGTTTCCTTTTTAGGTGAGAAAGTAATTAGGAATTTCAACCTATGATTGACTTGTATTCTTATTACTGAATTTCCTTTTTTTTTTTTTTTTGCTTTTGAGCAAAATTTTCCTCTTTCATTGCTTTTGAGCAAAAATTTCCAGACATGGAGAGATCTTAAGAACAACAAAAAAACCTGAGGGGGATGATATCAAATGATTTAGAAAATATATGCTTTCCCTTCCTGAGTAACCAATAGGTAACAGAATGCTGGAAAATGGGCCGCAGATAAACTTTGATATGATCATTTTTCCAGGGTAAATTTCCAGGGCATCTCGTTTGCCAACAAGACATTTGAACATCTCAAATTTACCCTGGAAAAAAAAAAAAAGAGCACTGGGATGACCCTGAGGGATGGTATGGGGAGGGAGGAGGGAGGAGGGTTCAGGATGGGGAACACATGTATACCTGTGGTGGATTCATTTTGATATTTGGCAAAACTAATACAATTATGTAAAGTTTAAAAATAAAATTAAAAATAAAGAAAAAAAAAGAAAAAGAAAAAAAAATGTCTTGTTGGTTTTTTGTAATCATCAGAGAGAAAATACATGGATTTGAAAAATAATTATATTCTAAGTCAGGAGACGAAAACTATCTGTCATGCTTTTGGTGGAAATTAAATAGCTAGGGGCTGGAGAGCAAGATGATTTAACCCTATGTGAGGGGCTGAATGTGACTATCAGGACAGAGTATTTCAGCTTTGCTTATTTGACAGAAAAGCAGGAACCATGAAATATGTCAAAAGTCTCTGTTCATGAGGCAAAAGTGGGGTCCAAGGACTGCAAACCTGCTGCCCACAACACTGGGCCAGGAGCTTGCTGGTCTGTTCCTGTATTTTCCAGGGGGTCAAAGGGGCGCTACAGTCCTACAAAGCATTTAAATGATGTCCACAGTGGTGGGGGCAGAAGGTTGGGGCAACAGCCTTAGTGATTGCACATGATGTAGAAATGCTATTAATGTATTCATGGTTTGAACGTTTAGTGTTAAACAGATGTCTGACTTTGCTTATCCAGAGCTGCCCACATTTATTTCAGCAAAGAATTTCCCTCTCTATTCCTTGCCATACACACACACACACACACACACACCAAATTTTTCACAAACCAGAGAACATAGGTGTCCTAAAAAAAATGCATCTTGGTCAATGATGATCTTCATTGTTGTCAGTTGTCTGAAACTAGGATTGGATATATTGGTGCAAAAGTTGTAAAATATTAAGGACTTTGGAACTCTCAGGATACACATTTGGCTCTTCTTATCCACAGGTTCCTTGTCCACAGAGTCAACCAATAGTAATTCAGAAGTGTTTGAAAAAAAATTTCAGAAAGTTTCAAAAAAGAAAAACTTGAATTTGCCTTGCACCTGGCAAATATTGGGGCTTCCCCAGTAGCTCAGTGGTAAAGAATCCACCTGAAATGCAGGAGATGCAGGAGATGCAGGTTTGACCCCTGGTTCAGGAGGATCCCATGGAGGAGGAAATGGCAAATTATTCCAATATTTTTGCCAGGAAAATCCCATGGACAGAGGAGCTTGGCAGGCTATAGTCCATGGGGTCGCAAAGAGTCAGACATGACTGAGCCTGCATGCCTTTGCAACTATTAATTAATAGATTTGCATTGCATTTGGTATAATCTATAGATGATTTAAATTATATAGGGGATATGCAAAGGTCTCATGCAAATACAACACCATTTTGTAGGAGGGACTTGAGCATCCATGGATTTGGGTATTTGAAGGGGGTCCTGGAGTCAGTTCCCTGTGGATACTGAGGGAACACTGTATTTAGTGGTCTGACACTACCCATGAAGGCTGAGTTCAAAGGATCTAAAAATGAATCACATAAGAGCTCAATATTCAGCTACTTAGAGAAGTCTATGTTGTCTTGCCTGGGAAATCCCATGGACAGAGGAGCCTGGTGGGCTACAGTCCATGGGGGCAAGAGTCTGATATGACTTAGGGATTAAACAACAACAATAACAAGAACACCAATGCTAATCTACAGAAGCACGGACTCATTCCCTTTGGTCTGTGTACCCAAAGCATCTATCTAACATTGTTACTCAAGGTTGAGTAGACATGGGGACCAGTACTTAAAGACTTATCCTTCTTTCCTTGCTTTTTATTGTTAATTGAAGTTAGGATCTCCTCTAGGGCATTAGATATTTTCTACAACCGTTGTTCCTCTTCTTTCCTATAGAAAATTAATTTTTCCCATTTAGATAGGACCATAAGAGCAAAACCTGGCCCTTATTTCAGTCATGAATATTCTTGAATGCAATGAATGTAAGTGGTATTTTTTGTTTAATATAGTACATAAAAATGAAAACCAGGCCATAGAAGATATGTTGGATAAGCCTTGCCTCATCCTACATACTGTAGGAGGAATAAATATCTAAAGAGGAGAGAATTGGAAAGATATTGAAGATGTTATGATGTAGGAAAAGTGTAACCCATGAAATCTGTTAAAGGACTCCTCTGATTTGGAATTAAAATATTTTATTGCTCAATCCTATAGCTTCCAATAATTATAAAATAACACACTCACAAGTGATTATTTGGGATCATTTTATTTTTATGTGACTCCCATATGCTGAAGAGTCACAGTGTGTCTGAAAAATAGACAATCCTGTTACTAGTAACAAAAGTATCCACTCTCTATTGCTGTTGGAGGAAACCAGGGGAAATATTTAAATGTCTTTCTATATGTAATATCATGACCTGTATACAGTAGTCACTTAATAATGCTGCTACAGTTGTGCTCATATCAAACATAGGAGAGTCTTCACTCCCATTGCTGGAAGGTACTAGGAGGCTACACAGCATAAAAGGAGAAAATAAGGTGCATATAAAGAACATTCATTTAGTAGGAGTCCTAGGTATTTACCCCCAATTCATTAATTTGCTCTGCAAATATGATATGAGATCAATTAATCTTTCTGGCATTCTGATACTTTCCTTCTGGACTAGAGATAATATCACTCATTTCTGGGCATGTGGTTTTGTGGAAATTTCATCATGATAAAGAAACGCTGGGCTGGAGGAAGCACAGGCTGGAATCAAGATTGCCAGGAGAAATATCCATAACCTCAGATATGCAGATGACACCACCCTTATGGCAGAAAGTGAAGAAGAACTAAAGAGCCTCTTGATGAAAGTGAAAGAGGAGAGTGAAAAAGTTGGCTTAAAGCTCAACATTCAGAAAACGAAGATCATGGCATCCAGTCCTATCACTTCATGGCAAATAGATAGGGAAACAGTGGAAACAGTGGCTGACTTTATTTTTCTGGGCTCCAAAAATCACTGCAGATGATGATTGCAGCCATAAAATTAAAAGACACTTATTCCTTGGAAGGAAAGTTATGACCAATCTAGATAGCATATTAAAAAGCAGAGACGTTACTTTGCCAACAAAGCTCCGTCTAGTCAAGGCTATGGTTTTTCCTGTGGTCATGTATGGATGTGAGAGTTGGACTATAAAGAAGCTGAGTGCAGAAGAATTGATGCTTTTGAACTGTGGTGTTGGAGAAGACTCTTGAGAGTCCCTTGGACTGCAAAGAGATCCAACCAGTCCATCCTAAAGATCAGTCCTGGGTATTCATTGGAAGGACTGATGTTGAAGCTGAAACTCCAATACTTTGGCCACCTCATGCAAAGAGCTGACTCACTGGAAAAGACCCTGATGCTGGGAAAGATTGAGGACAGGAGGAGAAGGGGATGACAGAGGATGAGATGGTTGGATGGCATCACCGACTCAATGGTCATGGGTTTGGGTGGACTCTGGGAGTTGGTGATGGACAGGGAGGCCTGGCGTGCTGCGGTTCATGGGGTCGCAAAGAGTCGGACACGACTGAGCGACTGAACTGAACTGAAACCATATTTTGAAAATGCCTACTTATTTATGTATTTTTGTCTGTGCTAGGTTTTCACTGCTGTGCGAGTGCTTTCTCTAGTTGCGGTGAGCGGGGCCTACTCTCTAGTTGTGGTATGAGGGCTTCTCGTTGCAGTGGCTTCTTTTATTGCAGAGCACAGACTTTAGACATGTGGGCTCTGTAGATGTGGTACACAGCCTCAGTTGCCCCAAGGCATGGGGAGTCTTCCCAGACCAGTGATTGAACCCATGTTCCCTGCATTGACAGGCAGGTTCTTAATAATTAGACCAATAGGGAAATCCTCTATATTTCTGAAAGAGTATTAAATCATAGCTAATCACTAGCTTAGAATCATACAAAATGGCAGTTTTTCCTTTTTCTCCCCATTTTATTTCCTTGACTTAATTTGGTCAAATAATAGCACACTTTTAAAAATATTCAGTTCTCAGAAAATAAAAGCTCTTGAAGGATGTAAAAAAAAATGTGTCCATGCATGAAACAGACCACTCAAAGCTGGTGCACTGGGACAACCCAGAGGGATGGATGGGGAGGGAAGTGAGAGAGGGGTTCAGGATAGGGGGACACATGTATACCCATGCCTGATTCATGTCAATGTATGGCAAAAAACATTACAATATTGTAAAGTAATTAGCCTCAAATTAAAATAAATTAATTAATTTAAAAAAACTGTGTTCAATCTCAAAATTCTTCAAAATCACATACAAGACCCTTAAGTAATTTTTTTAGTTTCAAATATATTTACAATTATGTGTGTGATCGTATTCACTGCTGTGCTGTGCTTAGCTGTTCAGTAGTGTCTGACTCTTTGTGACCCCGTGGACAGTAGCCCACCAGGCTCCTCTGTCCATGGGGATTCTCCAGGCAAGAGTACTGGAGTGGGCTGTCATGCCCTCCTCCAGGGGATCTTCCCAACCCAGGGATGAAACCCAGTTCTCCCACATTACAGGAGGGTTCTTTAGCACCTGAGCCACCAGGGAAGCCCAAGAATACTGGAATGGGTAGTCTATCCCTTCTTCAGGGGTTCTTCCCGACCCAGGAATTGAACTAGGATCTCCTGCATATCAGGCAGATTCTTTAGCAGCTGAGCTACTAGGGAAGCCCATGATAGTATCAGTTCAGTTCAGTCACTCAGTTGTTTCTTTATTTTTGCAACCCCATGGACTACAGCATGCCAGGTTTCCCTGTCCATCACCAACTCCTGGAGCCTACTCAAACTCATATCCATTATGTTGGTGATGCCATCCAACCATCTCATCCTGTCGTCCCCTTCTCCCCCTGCCTTCTATCTTTCCCAGCATCAGGGTCTTTTCCAAGGAGTTAGTTCTTCACATCCGTGGCCAAAGTATTGGAGTTTCAGCTTCAGCATCAGTCCTTCCAATGAATATTCAGGAATGATTTCCTTTAGGATGGACTGGTTGGATCTCCTTGCAGTCCAAGGGACTCTCAAGAGTCTTCTCCAACAGCACAGTTCAAAAGCATCAATTCTTCGGTGCTTTCTTTATAGTCCAACTCTCACATCCATACATGACTACTGGAAAAACCATAGTTTTGACTAGATGGACCTTTGTTGGCAAAGTAATGTCTCTGCTTTTTAATATGCTGTCTAGGTTGGTCACAGCTTTTCTTCCAAGGAGCAAGCGTCTTTTAATTTCATAGCTGCAATCACCATCTGCAGTGATTTTGGAGCCCCCCAGAATAAAATCTCTCACTATTTCCATTGTTTCCCCATGTATTTCCCATGAAGTGATAGGACCAGATGACATGATCTTAGTTTTCTGAATGTCGAACTTTAAGCCAACTTTTTCACTCTCTTCTTTCACTTTCATCAAGAGGCTCTTTAGTTCTTCTTCTCTTTCTGCCATAAGGGTGGTGTCATCTGCATATCTGAGGTTATTGATATTTCTCCTGGCAATCTTGATTCCAGCTTGTGCTTCATTCAGCCCAGCGATTCTCATGATGTACTCCACATATAAATTAAATAAGCAGGGTGACAATATACAGCCTTGACATACTCCTTTCCCTATTTGGAACCAGTCTGTTGTTCCATGTCCACTTCTAACAGTTGCTTCTTGACCAGCATACAGATTTCTCAGGAGGCAGATCAGGTGGTCTGGTATTCCCATCTCTTTCAGAATATTCCACAGTTTGTTGTGATCCACACAGTCAAAAGCTTTGGCATAGTCAATAGAGAAGTAGATGTTTTTCTTGTATTCTTTTGCTTTTTCAATGATCCAACAGATGTTGGCAATTTGATCTCTGATTCCTCTGGCTTTTCTAAATCCAGCTTGAACATCTGAAGTTCATAGTTCACATACTATTGAAGCCTGGCTTGAAGGATTTTGAGCATTACTTTGCTAGTGTGTGAGAGGAGTGCAATTGCGCAGTAGTTTGAGCATTCTATGGCATTGCCTTTCTTTGGGATTGTAATGTAAACTGACCTTTTCCAGTCCTGTGGCCACTGCTGAGTTTTCCAAATCTTCTGGCATATTGCGTGAAACATTTTAACTGCATCTTCTTTTAGGATTTGAAATAGCTCAACTGGAATTCCATAACCTCCACTAGCTTTGTTCATAGTGATACTTCCTAAGGCCCACTTGACTTCACATTCCAGGATGTCTGGCTATAGGTGATCACACCATCATGGTTATCTGGGTCATGAAGATCTTTTTTGTATAGTTCTGTGTATTCTTGCCACCTCTTCTTAATAGCTTTTGCTTCTGTTAGGTCCATACCATTTCTGTCCTTTATTGTGTCCATCTTTGCATGAAGTATTCCCTTAGTATCTCTAATTTTTTTTGAAGATATCTCTAATCTTTCTCATTCTACTGTTTTCCTCTATTTCTTTGAATTGATCACTGAAGAAGGCTTTCTTCTTCTTTTCAGTGAAAAAGACATCTATTTTGGGTATTAGTTCTAGAGGGTCTTGTAGGTCTTCATAAAACCATTCATCTTCAGCTTTTTCAACATTACTGGTTGGGGCATAGAGTTGGATTACTGTGATATTGAATGGTTTGCCTTGGAAACGTACAGAGATCATTCTGTTGTTTTTGAGATTGTCTTCCAGTACTGCATTTCAGACTCTTTTGTTGACTATGATGGCCACTCCATTTCTTCTAAGGGCTTCTTGCCCACAGTAGTAGATATAATAGTCATCTGAGTTAAATTCACTCATTCCAGTCCATTTTAGTTTGCTGATTCTTAAAATGTCGATATTCACTCTTGACACCTCCCGTTTGACCACTTCCAATTTGTCTTGATTCATGGTTCGTATGCAATATTGCTCTTTACAACATCAGACTTTACTTCCATCACCAGTCACATCCACAACTGGGTGTTGTTTTTGCTTTGGCTCCATCTCTTTATTCTCCACTGATCTCCAGTAGCATATTGGGGACCTATCGACCTGGGGAGTTCATCTTTCAGTGTCCTATCTTTTTGCCTTTTCATACTGTTCATGGGGTTCTCAAGGCAAGAATCCTGAAGTGGCTGCCATTCCCTTCTCCAGTGGACCACGTTTTGTCAGACCTCTCCACCACGACCCATTGTCTCAGGTGGCCCTACACAGCATGGCTCGCAGTTTCACTGAGTCAGACAAGGCTGTGGTCCATGTGATCAGATTGGTTAGTTTTCTGTGACTGTATTCCATGAGAGTATTTATATATATACTAATTTAATGCCAAAAGCATCCTACTAAAAGGTGAGCATTCCATGCTAGATGCAGAGACTTTTTAATGTTAATTGGTTTAGTAAACAAAGTTCACAATATTGTAGAGATAAAGAGATTACTACTGATTCCATCCCTGGAATTTTCTTGTAGTTAGTTGAAACTATAGAAACTAGTTACATATAAGTCATATAATGAAGCTATTTTCTAAGATGCCATCATCCATTCATTTATTACCTTGCTCATCAGTATTTGTTGAGTAGTTGACATGTACTAGGGATAGAATCGGAGAAGGCAATGGCACCCCACTCCAGTACTCTTGCCTGGAAAATCCCATGGCGGAGGAGCCTGGTAGGCTACAGTCCATGGGGTCGCTAAGAGTCGGACACGACTGAGCGACTTCACTTTCACTTTTCACTTTCATCCATTGGAGAAGGAAATGGCAACCCACTCCAGTGTTCTTGCCTGGAGAATCCCAGGGACGGGGGAGCTTGGTGCGCTGCCGTCTATGGGGTAGCACAGAGTCGGACACGACTGAAGTGACTTAGCAGTAGCAGCAGCAGGGATAGAATGGTGAGCCCATCAGACAGACTAGGGGCTCCATAAAGCCATGGAGTCCACTCTGTGTACATGTCCATGTATGTTGACCTATTTGTTAAGAAATTAACTGAAAAAATTAATGTCCCCTTTTAGGGTTTGCCTTATTTTAGATTCTACAATTTGATTGCTTTCTTTTTCATATTCCTTGGACTTTAGAGTTTCATTACTTCAAATTAATTCAAAATATATTTGAAACATAAAAGCAAACAAGTCTTTTTATGGAAATGCTAAAAGCAATGTTTTATAAATTTGTTTAGAACTGTGAAATTTGCTTACCATCTCCCACTTGATATGGCTCATTTATCTATGGTAACAGCAATGGAAAAAAATTAAAGCTATTCTATATTTAACCATATTGCCTTCAATGCTATATGTGACCAAAATATGATTTCTGATGGAAATATAAATGAGCTCTGCTAAAATATGTCAAGAGATCTAATCAGTACATTAAATAATACTTTTCATACACTAGGTGGGAATATTTCCCTCACGCAAGGTAGGGAGTTTTTAGATGTCAAATGTGTTTCACCATTTAAAAAGAACTGATGAAAATTACCCTCCTAAACAATAATTATCCTGCTCTCATTGATGTTTGGGTAATTTCAACAGTAAGTTAATGGTGGAAATTTTTTTTTTCCTGATGAAATATAATTTATTAATATCTCAGTTGTGGTGTTGGTACAAATGAGGAAGATGATAGGAAGATAGTAGTAAAAACCCATTACATTATAACTTAATGTTTGTAACTTATTCTATTTGTTTCAGTGGCTGTAATGCTTCCCTTTTCCACCCCAGTCACCCACTCCACCAACACTTTGTTACGTGTTTGTTGATCTAACCCAGCTCTGCTGTGTCTGGTTTTCTCACAGTGATGTTTGAACCCCACCACTCACATATGCACACCCTCTCCATAACCACATTTGAAGACCATAATGCTTGAAAATGTCTTAAACTTGTCTGTATTTTTTTTTCCAAATTTCTTATAAATGCTTTATTCTGACTCTGGCTGTGATAAATGACTTTTCCACAGAGTATGAAATAACTCACCCCATGCTCAGGTAATAGAGTGATTAGCTCACACCTTAGTTCTTAAAATAGGATCCTCACATTTGGATCTCGGAGTCCATACATTGACAAGAGCTAACCTTGACAATATACGCAGGAGACAGACTCTGCTACTGAGGAATTTGTGAAGCCACCAAGGACTGTCATTTCCCCAGTGATTTCTTCCTTTTTTTTTTTTTTGGTTTGAAGATAATTTTATTTTTATTTTTTAAATTTTATTTTATTTTTAAACTTTACAATATTGTATTAGTTTCCCTCTTTAATTCACTAGCTACTCATTCCTTGACCTCTACAATGAAACAACTAACCTTCCACAGACCATTGAATCTGACCCCTACAAGATCATCAAAGACTCTTCATCTTTAAACATACCTTTCCTCCATCCTTGCCACCCCCAGTGCTAGGCTCCCAGAAATAATATGAAGTCACCCTGTGTGTCAGACAAGGGGCTTTGTGGCAACAGAAACTGGTGCTGGCCATCTGTATCTAGTAGGATAGAGAGGTGGTGTGCCATGATCAAGTGGAATTCATCCCAGAGATGCAGTGGTGGATGGATCTGCAAAGCAGTCATGTGATGCACCAAGTTAACAAAACAGAGAAAAAAATCATGATCATTACAAGAGATGCAGAAAAAGCATTGAACAAAATTGAGCATACATTGATGAGAAAAACTCCCAATAAAGCAGGTGTAGAGAGCAGTACCTCCACATCGTAAAGTCATTGGATGGCCAGCCCACCCAAGAGGACTGCTCTCTTGATTTCTGTGCATCTCCTGCCAGACCAGTCCATGCACAACATCCACCCACTCATATGACTGACCTTCCCTTTAAATCGTGGAGCCCCAATCAATAACTGTCTATGTGCTTTCCCCCAGCCCCTGGTCCCCAGCTAGTTATTGATCCAGTATGATAGTGGATCAGTGAGAAACATCCCCCGCTGTTGGTCCTTAGCATGAGGGACTGTGAGGGGCATTTCGCTCTGCTGTTTCCCTGGAAACCCCTCAGCCAACCTGATGTCAATTTCCCCTGTAACTGGGTACTTGCTTCTCCCCCAGTAGCAAAGACTGCGGCCATTTTCTGTCCTGCCCAATGTCTGCAGCACACTGCGGGGTGTTGCTCCAGGGCCTTGCTTCAGACATGAAAGATTCCCCATCCATTAAATCATTGATGTCTCTGTCACTGACTCCAGACTCTTTGGTCTCAAGGCTGGGCTTGCAGGCATGTGGCATACAGTCCAACCTTCATATATGATGAGCCACTGTTAAGCTGTGGTTTTTCCAGTAGTCATGTATGGATGTGAGAGTTGGACCATAAATAAGGCTGAGCACTGAAGAATTGATGCCTTTGAACTGTGGTGTTGGAGAAGACTCTTGAGAGTCCCTTGGACAGCAAGGAGATCAAATCAGTCAATCCTAAAGGAAATCAACCCTGAATATTCATTGGAAGGACTGATGCTGAAGCTGAAGCTCCAATACTTTGGCCACCAAAGTATTGATGCAAAGAGCTGACTCACTGGAAAAGACCCTGAAGCTGGGAAAAATTGAAGGCAGGAGAAGAAGGGGATGACAGAGGATAAGATGGTTGGATGGCATCACTGACTCAATGGGTATGAATTTGAGCAAGCTCTGGGAGTTGGTGAAGTAGAGGGAAGCCTGGTGTGTTACAGTTCATAGGGTCGTAAAGAGTTGGAAACAACTGAGAAACTGAACAACAAAAAGAAAAAAAGGAAAACATTCCTCTTTACAATTACATCCACAAAAGCAAAGCAAAATACCTAGGAATAAATTTAAGCAGGAAGTGAAAGACATTTATATTGAAAACTATAAGACATTAATGAAGGATATTGAAGGACACACAAATAAATGGAAAGAAATTTTCTGTTCATGGGTTGAAAGAATTAATATTGTTAAAATGTCCATACTAACAAAAGCAATCTACAGACTCAATATAATTGTTATCAAAATTCCAAGAGCATTTTTCATAGAAATAGAACAAATAATTATAAAACTAGGATGAAACCAAATATCCAAATATTTAGTAATTAGCAAATTAGTTAACAAGTTTACTAAACAAATTACTAAATTACTTAACAAATTACTAATTACTTAACAAATTACTAAAGTAACAAATTTTGTAATTAACAAATATTTAGTAATTAACATAGTATGTTATTGGCATTAAAAAAAGACACATAGATCAATAGAACAGAAAGAGACCTTGGAAATAAACCCACTCATAAGTGGTCAATTAATTTATGATAAAGAAGAATATACAATGGAGAAAGGACAGTTTCTTCAATAACTTTTTTTGGGAAAACTGGACAACCACATGTAAAAAAATGAAACTCAAGCCACTATCTTATACAATACACAAGAATTAACTCAAAATGGATTAAAGACCTGATTATAAGCCCCCAAATCATGAAACTCCTAGAAGAAAACATAGGAGGAAAGCTCCTTGACATAAACCTTACAATAATTTTTTGAATCTGACATCAAAATCAAAAGAAACAAGAGCAAAAATAAACAAGTGGGGTTGCAGAGGAAGCAACAGAATGAAAAGGCAACCAACTTCATGGCAGAAAATGTTTGCAAACCATATATCTGATTAGGGCCTAATAGCCAAAAGACATAAAGAACCCATACAACTCAATAGCAACAAACAATTTGATCTTAAAATGGGCAGGAGATCTGAATAGACCTTTTTCCAAAGGCCAACAGAGAGATGGCCAGCAGGTACATGAAAAGATGCTCTACATCATTAATCATCCGGAAAACGCAAGTCAAAACTACAGTGAAATATCACTTCACACGTGTTGGAATGGTTATTATCAAAAAGACAAAAATAAAAAGTGTTGGCTAGGATGGAGAGAAAATGTAACTCTCGTACACTGTTGGTGGAAATGTAAATTGGGGGAGCCACTATGGAAAACAGTATGAAGGTTCCTCAAACAATAGCAAATGGAACTGCCATGTGATTCAGCAATTCCAATTCTGGGTGTTTATCTGAAGAAAAGGAAAATACTAACTCAAAAAGATACATGCATCCCCACGTTCACTGAAGCACTGTCTCCAAAGTCTAAGACATGGAAGCAACCTAAGTGTCCATCAATGGAGAAATGGATAAAGAAGGTGTGCTAAATTTATACATACACATATATACATACAATGGAATATTATTCAGATATAAAAATGAAATCTTGCTATTGGTGACAACATTGAGGGCCTTATGTTAAGTGAAATAAGTCAGCAGACAGAGAGACACAAGCACCAGTATCATAAGATCTGTCTTACATGTGGAATTTAAAAACAAACAAAACAAAATCAACACCAAACCCAAGGTCCTAGATCCAGGGAACAGATTGGTGGTGGCCAGAGGCTGGGGTGGGGTAGGAGAAAAAGGTGAAGGGGATCAAAGGACAAAAAGAAATAAGAAGATAAGATAAAAAACAGACAAATCGTTCTATATGTTACTCATAATCCACCTTAGAAGTTGCAGAAACACACCAAAATATTAAGTACCACAGAAAAGTAAATAAAGAACTAACAAGTTAAAACTCAGATTATTAATTAGTCTTTTCCTAAGAAAAATAGTTTCCAGCCAGTGGGGGCCTCGTGGGCCGTGGGAAGCTGACGAGAACATGTCCTTGTGGCTGGAGCTGTTGTGCCTACACGGCAGACACCTTGCATAGCTCAGCCTCCAAGCTTCTCCAGGAAGATGTCAGTCTCGTCTCTTCACATAAAAGCAAAATTCTCCCAGCCTACATCTTTTATCAACCTTAATGGTTCTTCTTCTTCTCATCTCTTTTTAAAAAATCTCCACTGCCTGACAGATATTTCCACTTGGATGAATTACTGTCATCCCAAATTCAATATGTTTAAGCTTAAATGTATATTCTTCCCTCTCCTCTTTCCAAAGAAACCTTAATGCCTCATTATCCCAAGGACATCTGTACAGCTAGCCTTTTAGCAGGCTGAAAACTGTTAGTTATTTTTAATTCTCAGTACACTCCTGGTTCCTATGTTCTCTTCCAACTTGTCCAACTGAGATATCAGTTTATTTAATTTACTATCCATTAGTGACCTCGCGTGCAGAAAGCCTGGGCTTTGCAACAGGTCCCCTGCTAAGTTTCACTTAAAATGTCAACAATAGTAAGTCCAATGAGGTTAAGAAACTATTTGAGAAATAGTCACTGTTAATAGAAAAAAGGGAAAGAAAGAGGGAGGGAAGTAAGGAAAGAGGGAAGAAAAGAGAGGAGGAAGGAAGTAGAGAGGGAGAGAAAGAAGGAAGGAAGGAAGGGAGAAGGAAAGGAAGGAAGGAGGAAAGCAAGGGAAGAAAAGGAAAGATAAGCTACGTAAATAAAAGACCACTCAATAAAAATTGGGAGAACCGGTTCTCCTTGTACTAGTTAGCTCCAGTAAACCATTAAACACTGTTGGTTTTCAGTAACTTGAGATGGGAGTATTAGTCTGTGTGGCATGAGATCTTTCCAGTCCTGACACTGTATGACTTTTCTTCAGAAATCCCTGTTTTCTAGGTTGCAATCCTCAAGCTAGATTAAGAGAGAGCCCTGGAGTCAAGTAGAGACCTCAGCAGGCCTCGAGAGGTGCTCAGGTTACTAGGGGGGTGCCAGAGAGCATGCAATTCCCCAGTGTCCCCATCCTAAGAAATCAGGACCTGTGATGCTAAGCCAGGGTCAGCTGCAGAACCTGAGAGGCTTGGTCAAGGATAAGATAGGGCATCTCTCGTCCATGGCTACTAGGTGTGGTGGAGGGAGAAGGGTAACCCAGGACAGCATCTTAGGAAGTCTGAGTCAAAGCCAACCAGACCACCAAACAAATCTAAACCATCTAAAGGGCTGGGGCATCCATCCAAGACATGGAAACAACCTAAGTGCCCATTGGCAGATAAATGAATGAAGATGTGCTGCATGTGTACAATGGGATATTACTCAGCCATGAAAAAGAAGAAAATAAGGCCACTTGCAGCAACATGGACGCAACTGGAGATTATCATACTAAGTGAAGTAAGTCAGACAGAGAAAGGTAAATGCCATATGATATCACTTATATGTGGAGTCTGAAATATGACACAAGTGAACTTATCTGTGAAACAGAAACAGACTTGCAGACACAGAGAACAGACTTGTGGTTGCCAAGGGGGAGGGGCTCAGTGAGGAGTGGAGTGGGAGTTCGGGGCTGGCAGTGGTAAACTATTTCATATCGCACAGACAGTGGATAAACAACAAGGTCCTAGTGCATAGCATAAGGAACTATACTCATATCCTATGATAGATCATAATGGAAAAGAATATTAAGAAGTTTATTTATATAGCTGAATCACTGTACTGTACAGCAGAAATGGACACAACATAGTAAATCAACTATACTGTAATTTAAAAAACAAAGGACTTAGGCAGACAGGAGAAAAACATATTGGGTTGGTCAAAAAATTCGTTCCGGTTTTTCTGTAAGATGTTGTGGGGAAACCCAAATGAACTTCTTGGTTAGCCCAATGTATGAAGCAGAGAAAAATTCTAGAAATTTTCTCTCATGAGAATTTTGTCAAAGGCTGATCATGTCCTCTGGCTAAAACTTTGACCTGGCTCTGTCTCTCTGTGTGTGTGTATATGTGTGTGTGTGTGCATGTATTTCTCTGTCTCTTTGTGTCTGTGTGTGAATGCTAGTTTGACAGGAGGATGAAAGATTAAAGATAAAAAAGCAATGGGCTAAAATAGGAATGAGATATTACATAATGAGTGTGAGTATATGTAAATTATTCTGTTAATGTTTTCAAGACATTTGATAATGAAGGAAAAATGTAAGTAACAATTAGAAGAGGGTATAGATTGAAAATAAATATTTATTGAGAATCTATTATGTCTATATGTTGCTTCTAAAGAGTCAGCAACATATTAAACAAACCTGGACCTCAAACTGTGCCATGATTTTAATGTAAAACTAAAATTACCACAATGCCAGACTTAAATTATCTTGCTTAGCATCTTTGCTAAAAACCACACAGACTAAAGAAGAAAGCATGTACAGCAGACGAGTTAAGAAAGACTGTGACTTGCTAAGCCTCTGTGAAGCTCCTGCAGGTTTGCCTGAAACTTGGTGACACCCCCACTCCCACCTCACATTGGTGGAGGAGGATGAACTTGCCCTTTCAGGCTGTGGAGTGGTCACTGGGTATGACCACAATGACAACGAACACATTCAGGGGATTCACGGGACAAAGATGTAGTTGAGGCTATAATCTACTAATAAAACGCTCCTCCCAGCTCTGTTCTTTGTAAATGTGTGAGGACAGAAAGTGAGGCTAGTATAGGTTGGAGGTCAAAGGAGACAGGTTTTCCTCTTAGCTTTCCATCTGTCACTGCAGCAAAAATCCCCAAGTACCACTGTGCTCAGGCAACTCTGAAGCTGAAAACCTTCCACAGATTCATACTGATGTGTGGCAGAACCAATACAATATTGTAAAGTAATTAGCCTCCAATTAAAATAAATAAATTTAAATTAAAAAAAAAGATTTGCATGTGAGAACAGGTTTATTCTTTTCTGTTGGTTTTATTTTTTTAATTTTAAATTGAACTATAGTTGGTTTACACTGTAGTGTTAGTTTTAGGTATACAGCAAAGTGACTCGGCTATACATACATATGTATCTATTTTTTCCAGATTCTTTTCCCTTGTTGGTTATTACATACTATTGAGTAGAGTTCCCTGTGTTACACAGTAGGTCTTTGTTGCTTCTCTGTTTTATATTTAGTAGTTTGTATATGTTAATGCCAAGGTCCCAATTTTTCCCTCCCCCTTTTACCCTTTGGCAATCATAATGATACAAATGAACTTATGTACAAAACAGAAATAGATCCACAGATCAAGTTTACTCTTGACTACTTTCCTCCATTTATTTATTTCTCATTCATTCATACAACCTAGCTATTGGAGAAGGAAATGGCAACCCACTCCAGTGTTCTTGCCTGGAGAATCCCAGGGACGGGGGAGCCTGGTGGGCTACCGTTTATGGGGTCGCACAGAGTCGGACACGACTGAAGCGACTTAGCAACAGCAGCAGCTATTGTGTAAAATTTATGCTCTAGGTCCTAAGAAATAGAAATAAAGTGGTTAAAAAAAAGAAAGGGGCCTGGGCTCACAGAGCCTCCCATCCAGGAGGGGATACAGACAATGACCAAATCATCGCAATGCAGTGAATGTTACTATTACGGGAAGTGCTATAGAAACACAAAAGGTGCACTAGTCGAGGAGTGAGAAATCAGTTTTGAAGAGAATGACACTTCAGATGAGACAATGACTTAGCTGAAGCGAGAGGAAGACTCCTGCAGAAACATGCATCATTGAAAGCAGGCTAAATCATGCTGACAGAACAAAAGAGATCTGCAGGTCTCAGTGGTTTATGTCTCCCTCATGGGTTGGCTGCAACTCTGAGACAGGCTGGGACCTGGGACCCTTTGCTGCAGTGCTTGCACCTGGACAAACAGCTCCTCAAGCAACAAAATACAAAGAAACTATAAGGGACTAAAAATAACTGTCATGGGCAGTTGGGGCAAATTATGGACAGCAAGATACAAAAAAGACCAAAAAAATCCAACAGCTGCTTCTGAAGATCCTGGAGCAAAAGGAGGAGATTGGGAGCAAAAGCAGGATACTATACAAGCTGTCTGCTCTAAGCCATCCCTCCCACTTGAACCCTGGACACACCCCTCCCCTCACCCCATGTAAGGACCAGTTTGCCCACTCTTGGGGAATGAGAAAGGGGACCTTTTACTTGTTCTTGCTCTCCCAAATGCAGCAGGGCCCCCAATAAATCCTTGCCTAAATTTCTTGTCTGGCCTCTAGTCAATTTCTACTGATTTGGGAAGGGCAAGTATCCCATTTGATATCAGCTCTGCTCTGCTCTCTACCTTCTTTCTCTAAGACATGAGTTGACAGGTCCTTCTTCATCTGGGCCATCACTTGTCTTATGGCAGAAGGCAGACATCCTGTTGAAGCACAGAGCTATTATCCCCAAGTGAGATGTGCCACTTCTGCTTACATTTCACTGGGCAAAGCAAATCATGTGGCCAAGTCCACAAGGTCAGGGTGTTCAACTCCCAAAGGGCACGGCAGGAAGCTGCACTATGAACTGGACTTGGTAGCAGAAGACTGAGACCATCCATCAATGTTGTAAACAAAGGGACAGACCGGTCATTGAAGTGGTGCAGTCTCAGAGTTCAATGGTTGTCATGCTCCTTGATCTTAGATGGTGAAATGGAAAGTGACAAGGCAAGAGCTGGGACAGACAAGCTCCATAGGCTGCCTTAGAGAGAGGATTTCATCACAAATGCTCTGGGAGCCTTTGCTGGCTGCTTGGACTATGGAAACTGGATTGGAGAGAAGTCAGATTGATGGAAGTGTGGACATTAAGCCAGGTGAAAATTTACAAAACCTGAATAAAGGCAGTAGGAAAAAGATAATAGAATTTAAGGGGTGTTTGGAAAATGGAATCAGCAGTGGTTGGAGAACTCTTGTATATGAGGGATTAACACCAGAACATGCAAGGAGACAGCCAAGTTTTGTTCAATTCCCAGAAGAGGGGTCTCAAGCCCAACATAGAAACACAGAGCAGGGTCAGGCTAGGGAACAAGATGGTAAATCGCATTTGGGGACTTTTGATTCTGGCTCTTGGAAGCCATTCCAGCAAAGGTATCAGTGAGTCAGGACATATTTAGGTCTAAGGTTATGGAAGAGGGGAAATCTGAGCTAGAGGTGTACAGAGTTCATCAGGATATAGGCATGAACCGAGCTGAATGGCTGGCGTCACCCAGATGCTGTGTGAAAGAAGAGGGGAAAGGATGGAAGAAGGCAGCATAACAAAAACACCTTTCCAGCTGAGATTTTCTAGCCCTTTATTAAACACACACTTTTCAGACTTCTATTTCTCTGTCTTAGAGGAAGTGCTCTCATTCCCAAAGAAAAGTTTGGGACAGGTTTTCCCACTGTTCTCAACATAGCATGATCAGAAGGACAATTAAACCACAAATGAGGCAACTTGGGTTCCAATTTTCAGCTTTGCTCATAGCAACCATGTGTCTGTGTTGTTCAGTTGATAAGTTGTGTCTGACTCTTTGAGACCCCATGAACTGCAGCACATCAGGCTTCCCTGTCCTTCACTAAGTCCCAGAGTTTGCTCAAACTCATGTCGATTGAGTTAGTGATGCCATCCAACTATCTCATCCTCTGTAGCCCCCTTGTCCTCTTGACCTCAATCTTTTCCAACATCAGGATATTTTCCAATGAGTCGGCTCTTTGCATCAGGTGGCCAAAGTATTGGAGCTTCAGCTTCAGCATCAGTCCTTCTAATGTGCATTCAGGGTTGATGTTCTTGAGGACGGACTTGGGAAATACCTTAATCAGCAGTGTCTAAACTTTCTCATCCTGAAACAAGGGTGTTAACACCTCAGCTCCCTCCTGAAGGAGCTTGTCAGGGCTGGAAAAGCTATATAGTACAGGTGAAAGTTCCTTGAAACTTGAAGTGCCTTTTAAACACAAGTTGGCGTTATACCATTCACCCGAGGAGGGGAAATTCCAAGATCTATTTTGAGATCTCATAAAATATGAAGGAAATAGAAAGTCCTTTGCCAAATCTCATAAAAGCAAAACTGACAACATTTTTGACATGACTCATTCTTCTCTTGAAAACCAACTATCAGATAAGGGTCGGCTCCTTTCAAATAGAAATTTATGGAAAATAGCACTTTTAAGAAATCTTGTTGGACTGAGATTGCTATTGTTTCACATTGCTCATTTTTGAGGTGTCTGTCATTATTTACACATGATTTAGCCTGTAGCCTTGACCCCAACCCTAATATTTGTATTTTCCCCTTCAGGAAGATACATTTAAATGGTAGCAAAACATTTAAGTTTTCCAATTATGTCACCAAATTTTTAGTGATCTTTTTTTATGGAGCTCTCAGTATTAACCAAAACCTTTGAATATCCACATACTTAAACGAAGATTAATTCTAGAAGATTTCTCTAGAGATGTGAATTAGAGTGTTTCCACTGCCAACGGTCCAGTGAATGTGTTTTCTATAACTGACATTTTCAAACAGTAATTATGACCGCCTTTCCAATGCTTTTTATTTATTTAGATTAGAGTAACCTTCATTGTCATTGCTTGTGTTTTGTTCTTGTAAACTCCCATTTAAATCTATCCAAGCAGGTTATGGGAAATTTTGGACTTTTGGTTGTAGGTCAAGTGTTATTTTAAAGACTGTCAAGAGTGGGAACTTGTGCTTCAGCTTACTATAGTTTTTTTATTTTCACAACCGAAAAGTGTTCCAAATGTGAAAATATGATAAAATTCATCATATACCACAAGAACTATCACAATTTAGAGAGAAAAAGAACTTCACTACACATTTAATTAAGTTTCTTTAAGCTTTAAATGTTAAAAACATGCTTGGTGCATATACACAATAGAATTTATTTGGTCCTTGAGTTAATTTGTAAGCTATAATATACAAGCTGGAGGGGTAATAAATGTTAGGTATGTAGACCATTAATCACCACACTCACCCCAAACATCACTATCATTTTATATGTTCTCAGTCAGTCCTTAGAATTTTTCTCAACACGATGCTCTGGGAAGCCACGTCCAGTTACTTACCTGTTTGCCACCCTGAGGCCAGCAGTCTTCACAGGTGATAAATACCAATAGTCAAATGTATTTCATCCTACTTTATCTACAGTAGATGTATCTTGTATGTAAATTTTATCTTTGAATATAAAAAATCTTCCATAGAACTTAACCTATGCTATAAGCACTAAAGCTATAGGCAACCACCTATTTTTTTTTTACAGGTATTAACACTACTTATGGAATAATAAATTATGACTCTCCTACTATTACTGTCTCTGTCACTCTTTGCTACCATCCCAAATAATGAAGTATTTGCTAACTGTTAATCACTAATGACTATTTAGCAATCATTCCTACACTCACTTCAAATAAACTGTGAATTTAGGAAGGAAAAAGTTGATTTTAAATCTTATGCAAACCTTTGTTTTATCACTTCCATGACTACAGTCTATTTTCTCAAATCTCAGCTAATCTCCTCATTACTGTTTGTGAAGCAGTAATAAAATGGACATTTATTGTGCGCTAATGTGGAAAGTTATCATTATTCTTCCAGAGCACATCCTATGCCTCTTATTGAGAGGCATTTTCCTTTTTCACATTCCACTGGACTCTTCCAAATGAAAGTCCCCTAACCGCATTGTAAAATTGCACCATGTAGCTCTTGATATCATGCAGATGTGTGTTGACAAAATAGCTACTTCAAACTTTGTGCGTGGCCTTAAAAAAAGTGTTTTAATGACTAGGAAAGGAGATTTGTTCAAGAAAACAAGTTGACGGTAAGCAGCTGTTCCTGTTTTATACATTCCATCTGTTGGACCACATTTTCTATCTGTCCTCTTTTCAAGTCAAATCTTCAACAGATTCATCTTAGTCATTCATCTAATAGTAAATGTCTGGTTTGGTACAGTTATGAGACTTGTAACAAACTAGTTGGTGAGTTTTACCCTGTACCCCTGGTGGGGAGCCTTTGGCAACTTGACTGTAGTGCACAGTTCTTACCTGACGGCATGAAATCAATTTCCAAGTGCTAAGGAAAATGCCATAGTATATCATTGTCTATAGCACAACAAAGAGATCTTAAAAATACAGTTTGGGTAAAAACATATCCAAAAATAGTGGCTTCAGAAGTGTGTCTGGTATCAGCACATAGTATGTCTCTTTGTAGACAGCCCACACTTAAAACTCACTTTGAATCAACTTAATAAGTCTTTGATGGCTAATTATAAAAGGTTCTTTAAATTAAAAAAACCTAACATAAATGGCTATTTGTTGATTTTTATTGTGTATTTGCTGGTTTTTATTATATATTTTTATTGTGTATTTTTGCTGGGGTGTAATTGTGACTGTATACTTATTAAAATATACTTAGACTGCACAAATCACTAGTCATACTACTTACATTGGATAATCTTATAGTACCATAGAAAGTACTCTATTGCTTCAGAAAGGCTCATAATTCATGGGTTACATCACAGCATTGTCAGTCTCTCCTGAATAACCACATGTCTCAAATGAGAATTAAAATGACTTATGCTGTGATTGTGTGGCCTTGATAACTACCAGAGAGCCTAAGGGGTCTAATTTCCATGACTGAAGCATATTGATGGGGGCGGGAATGAATGTTCCTGCTCTTTGAACCAGAAATCAATGATTTGAGGTTTTCTAAGTTAATTATATGACATGTTGTTAAGATTTTATTAGATAATATTAGAACTAGTGAAATGTCAGTCCATTTAAACCAAGAGCTATTTAAAATGTAAAAGTTTTAATATATTCACAGATATAGATGAGTAGACCACAGTTGACAATTTGAGTTCCTCTCAAGAATATTTTCATCAGGGGCTTCCCTGGTGGCTCAGTGGTAAAGAATCTGTCTGCCACTGCAGGAGACACAGGTTCAGTCCCTGATCTGGAAAGATCCCTCATGCCACAGATCAGATAAGCCTATGCACCAAAACTACTGAGCCTGTGCTCTAGAGCCCAGAAGCTGCAACTACTGAGTCCATGTGCCCTAGAACCCAAGAGAAGGCCCTGCAAGGGGAAGCCTGCACTGAAACTAGGGAGTAACCCCTGCTCACCACAACTAGAGAAAAGCCTGTGTAGTACAGCCAGAAATAAATAAATAAAATTTCAAAAAAGAATATTGTTATCAAAAATAATAGAAAACGAATCTACTGAATGAACTTAGAACCATCTGGAATCCAATATTGGCAAAGCAGTGATCAGTAACTTGGTATTGACATGTCACATAGTACTCCCACGAGGTCACAGAGACTCTGTGACTTTGAGGTAAAATGTACATTTGAAGGGCACATGTGACTGAGAGTCTGGGGGTCTTGCAACTTGACAACATTTAGCGGTTCTGAGCACCTGTAAAAAAAGGCTTGATATCAGTGCTTTGATCAGTAGTTTTGATGACAGAAAATGAGACAGTATAACCATGATATGACTCTTGACTTTATGTCAAGATTGTCTCTCAGTTTGTTAAGATTTACTCAGTTTTATTCAGAGAACTTCTAAGCCATGATTTGTCAGGATCAAGTTTTTAAAAAATCTTGAAAATAAATTATTTTATTGATGTATAGTTGATTTACAATGCTGTGCTGATTTCTACTGTATAGCAAGGTGATTCAGTTATACATATATGTATACCTTCTTTCTCACATTCTTTTCCATTATGGTTTATTACAGGGTATTGAATAGAGTTCCCTGTGGTATACAATAGTTCCTTGTTGTTTATACATTCTATACATAATAGTTTGCAAGTCAAGATCAGTTTTAAAGTGTTTTCAAAATTTTAGTTTTCAGCAGAGCAATCAAGAATGTGTGATTTGCTTGAAAAATAAATGATAGTAGATCCTAGAGTCAACTTTCTCCCTATAGCGTTGCAGTGTTTCTTGAGTAGAAGGTGAGGAATGACATCAGAGTGAGCATCTTAAGGCCCTGTGAGCTGGCACCCTCTCTGGTCTGAACCTCCTTCCTACTAGACTCATGACAATGAGTGGCTTGGGGCACATCATTCTCTGTGTGGGGCAGACAAAGAAAACCATCTTTACACTGAAGAATGAATTGGACCCTCAATTGCATACCAGTCAAGGGAGCTCAGACCTCAAAGAACTTGTAGTCAAGGAGTACGTGCATGCTAAGCCACTCAGTTGTGTCCTACTCTTTCTGATCCCATGAACTGTAGCCCCCCAGGCTCTTCTGTCCATGGGATTGTCCAGGCAAGAATACTGAAGTGGGTAGCCATTCCCTTCTCCAGGGAATCTCCCCAACCTGGGGATTGAACCTGGGTCTCCTGCTTTGCAGGCAGATTCTTTTATCTTCTGAGCCACCAGGGAAGCCTAAGGAGTAGACAGGTGTACACAAAATACTACAATAAAGTATCTAAGTCCTAAAAATTCATATGAACAAAACAGACAAAACTCAAATTGTATTCAGCGTTTGCACATGGGAAGAGAAGACCTCACACATGAGAGGAAGTGAAAGCAGGCAAGGGGAGGGGGTAGGATCCAGGACAGTGCCAACACCACTCTTGGCTTCTCTAATCTCAAGGGTAAGAAAAAATTTTCATGGAAGGGTCTGCAAGGCGCTGAGGCTGGAGCTTGCTCACAACAGAGCCAACTTTACCTGCATCCCAGAGCTGGAGATGCCTCTTGGGGAGAATGGATGTACAGGAGAGTCCAGTGTAGCAGGGGTCCCGAACGGATACACAGACAATAGAATGTGGCCTCTGATCTCTCCCTGGACCACAGGTCAGAGACAGAGGAATTTGTTCTTGTGCATTGCCAAGGCCACCATTTCTCTACTTGGTCTTTTTAATCTATTCTTTACTTCATTCTAATCTCTTCTTTACTCCTTTCAGTCTCCACATCAGCTACACTCATCTGCTTTCAGTCCTTCAGACTTGCTGTTTCCTGTCCTCAGGGATCTCGCATATATTGTTCCTTCTGTAGGAAACCCCCTTCCTTCCCTGACACTCCATCCAGTTCCCATGCACCCTCCATATCTCAACTCAAGCTTCACTCCCTCTGACCACATCTCCATCTCTCATCTGCACCTGCAAAGATCAGGTTCTCATATTTCTTTGTACTTTCCTTTTATAGCACTTGGCTTGTTTCTAACTATAGGGCTGTGGGCAAAATCTTAAACTGTTTTGCTCCCCACGGTATTTTGTTAATATGTAGCTAGACTCTATTTAATAAATAAAAAGTATTATTAAATCCATCTGAAAAGGTCGTCTTTGAGAACACTCCCCTACCCTCTTGTGTTTACTTCTGTGATATCCCCCATATCTGAACCTCAGCATGAAATTCTCAACCAGATGTTTTATTCATTTTCCATTGCACCTTCTCTTCTATAATCTCAAGCATCCAAAGAAAAATAATCTTAGCTTTTTTAAGAGTAAGACTTAAGGGAAAAACCCTTAGTGTCCACTTTTCATCTTTGCTATTCTTTTGATATATCTAACTTGACAGTTATAAAAAGTTTCTTCTGAGAAAGAAAAGTGCTCTGAACTGCTGGCCCTTTTAATGTGGGGCATAGGAAATTTCTGTTATAAACAGAGGAAGTCAGATGTTTCCTTTTCCACAACTTCTAAGAAAATTATTATTGTTAACATCTATTCCCACCTAGGAATAAAAGGAATTTAATATAAATCCAAGAAAATTCCTCATCACAGAAATAGATTTGCTTCATCTAGAGAAACAGAGGTCAAACCACATTCTCATCAACTTGATGGGAATATTTGCAGTTTGTACACAAGACAGAGAAGCATAATTTAATTATTGATAAGAAATACAATTTGCTGGTAATGTAAGAACATGATTTTATGTTTATCAAATATTTGAATCTTGTAATGATAATAGTCTCTACAGGTGAAATGGCAGCCTTGAGTTCAAACACTTGTCCAAGTCAAACTGTAGCTGCCTGAGTCTTCCCATGTAACTTGTAGTCTAAACCAGAATTTCTGAGAGTACAGAGGATGCTACAAGTAACTGAAATTATGCAACTTTTGACATGTTTATTTTTTCAAATAAGACAGCAGTAGTATATTATCGGAGAAGGCAACGGCACCCCACTCCAGTACTCTTGCCTGGAAAATCCCAGGGACGGGGGAGCCTGGTAGGCTGCAGTCCATGGGGTCGCAAAGAGTTGGACATGACTGAGCGACTTCCCTTTCGTTTTTCACTTTCATGCATTGGAGAAGGAAATGGCAACCCACTCCAGTGTTCTTGCCTGGAGAATCCCAAGGACGGGGGAGCCTGGTGGGCTGCTGTCTATGGGGTCGCACAGAGTCGGACACGACTGAAGCGACTTAGCAGCAGCAGTATATTATGGAGACATGCATTTTTAAAAAATATGTCTATTTTCTTTTTTAAGTAACTAATTAATTAATTTTGGCTGTGCTGGGTCTTTGTTGCTGCACATGAGCTTTCTCTAGTTGTGGCAAGCAGAAACTACTCTCTAGCTGCAGGGCATGGGCTTCTCATTGCAGTGGCTTCTCTTGCTGCAGGGCATGGGCTATAGACGCACAGGCTTCAGTAGTTGTGTTGCGCAGCCTCAGTAGTCATAGCACATGGGCTTGGTTGTTCCACAGCATGTGGGATCTTCCTGGACCTGAGATCATAGAGCACTCCTGCTCTCCATGTTACCACGAAACCAACAGGGCTCTTGTATAGCTGAAATTTGCTGCAAAATGCAGACTCTCACTGAAGCCCAGAATCAAGAGATAAAAACAAGAACACTGAAGGAATTTGAAGCCTCTTGCACCTACAGCTCAAGTAAACATCAAGAAAATCCCAGTGCTTCTCATAACAAAACTTCTCAGATTAAAGGCCTATTTCCTTCCATTTCTACTAGTCAATACAAAATGTCCATCTTTCTCCAGAAAATTACAAGGCATGCCAAAGGCATGAAAAGACATGATCTGAAGAAACAAATGAAGCATCAGAAGCAGATTCAGATATGACACAGATGTTGGAATCATCAGGCAAGGAATTTAAAGTAAGTAAAATGAGTAAGTTTAGGTCTCTAATGAAGAGAGGACAATGTGTAAGAACAGATGGGTAATGTAAGCAGAGAGATGGGAACTCTAAGACACAGTCAAAAGGGGATACAAATTAACTTATCTACAAAACAGAAATAGAGTCAAGGATGTAGAAAACATCTGTGGTTACCAAGGGTAAGCAGTGGTAAGCAGGGGGAGGGATAAACTGGGAGACTGGGGTTGACGTATACACATGTATGCATGCTCAGTCATGTCTGGCTCTGGTGACCCCATGGACTGTAGCCCTCCAGGCTCCTTTGTCCATGGGATTTTTCAAGCAAGAATACTGGAGTGGGTTGCCATCTCCTCCTCCTAGGGATCTTCCTGACCCAGGGATCTAAACCATGTCTCCTGTGTTTCCCACATAGGCAGGTGAATTCCTTACCAATGAACCACCTGGGAACCCCTGACATATACACGCTACTATATATAAAATAGGTAACTAATAAGGACCTGCCGTATAGTGCAGGGAACTCAACTCAATGCTCTGTAATGACCTATATGGGAAAAGAATTAGAAAAAGAGTTGATATATGTATACCTATAATTGATTCACTTTGCTATACACCTAAAAGTATACTAGCACATACTAGTATACTGTATATAGCACACCATTGCAAATCAACCATGCTCCAATAAAGATTTTTTAAAAAAGAAATTGTAGAAGTCAAAAAAAGTACAACAGAAATGAATGCTTTTGACTGATTTTTTTTTTTTTTTCAGTAGAATATGACTCAGTCAAGGAAAGAATCAGGAAATATGAAGATACATCAGGGGGATCTTTAAAGCCAAAATGCAAAGACAAAGAAAGAACAACAACAACAAAATAGAATAGAACACTTAAGAACTATGGGGAAATTTAAGAATGTAAAATATATGTATAATTGAAATACCATAAGGAGAAAAAGAGAGAGCAAAGCAGAAGAAATATATACGTAATAATGGTGGAGAACTTCCTAAAATTAATGACAGACACTAAAGCACTGATACAGAAAGTTTGGAGAACATCAAGCAGAAGAAATTCCAAAAAAGCTCCACTTAGGGCAATGGCACCCCACTCCAGTACTCTTGCCTGGAAAATCCCATGGACGGAGGAGCCTGGTAGGCTGCAGTCCATGGGGTCGCTAAGAGTCAGACACGACTGAGCGGCTTCACTTCGACTTTTCACTTTCATGCATTGGAGAAGGAAATGGCAACCCACTCCAGTGTTCTTGCCTGGAGAATCCCAGAGACGGGGGAGCCTGGTGGGCTGCCGTCTATGGGGTTGCACAGAATCGGACACGACTGAAGTGACTTAGCAGCAGCAGCAGCAGCAGATACATACTACTCAAGCCGCAAAAATACAAAGAAAAAGAAAAAAATCTTTAAAGACATTGGAGGAAGGGAGGGAATGCTGTCTGAAAAAGAATAAGGGTAAGAATCACATTGCACTTCTCATGAGAAACTGCAAGAAGAAACAGGAGTAAGATAACATGTTAAAAGAAAAAAAAAATCCTCTAAGCTAGAATCCAGCAAAATTAACTTTTGTAAGTGAAGGAAAAAGGACAAACAAAAACTGAAGATATCCACTGCAAACAGACCTGCCCAGTAAAAAATGTGAAAACAAATTTTTCAGAAAGAAAGAAAATTCTAAGGTCAGAAACTTACTACTTAAATAAAGGAAGTGCTAGAGAAAGAATTAAGGTATTTTTCTTTTTCTTATTTTAATTTATTTAAAATACCACTGCTTTGTAAAGGAACAATAGTAGGATATATTGAGTGTTTATAAATTATGTTTAATGTAAGTGTCATGAATGACATAATGTCATAGGGATGGGAAGGAGAATTGGAAATATTTTGTTATAGGTTACCTACACCACATATGAATCAATGTAGTATTATTTGAAGGATAACAGATTAGTTAAAAAGTAGTGAAACAAACAAACAAAAACCCTTTAGGACAGCACTCAGTTTTATAAAGACAAGTATAACTGATACACTAAGATAAGAGATAAAATGAAGTCATGTAAAAATGTTCATTAAGCCAGAGAAGACAGAAAACAGGAGAAGGAAAGAAACAATGAATGCATGCAATGAATGGAAAACAAATTTGGTGGCTATTAATCCGACTATATCAATAAACACCTTAAGTATAAATTGTATAGATATAATAAGACACACAGATTGTATAGTGGGTTAAAAAAGACTCAATTATACATCATCTATGAGAAACCCACTTTAAATATGAAAAACTGATGCTAAAAACAAAGCAATGAGGAAAGAAATACCATGGTAACACCAATCAAAAGAAAACTGTAGCAGCTGAGTTAATCTAAGAGCAAGCTGACTTCAGCACAAGGAACACTATCAAGCATCTAGGGTGGATTTTGACAAGAATAAGAAAATGAACATCAAAAAGTAATGTATATTGCGATGACCTTGAAAGGAGGGAAAGTAGAGAAAATCAGATCAAAAGCTGGTCATTTGAAAATATAATTGATAAATCTCTCAGTCAGTCTAATAAATAAAAAATAGAGAAGACAGACATTACACATTTCAGAAATGAGAGAAGGGCTGTCATTATTGCTTTCATGGACATTAAAGAGTGATAAAAGAATGTTATGGACAGCTCTATGCCCATAAATTTGATAACTTAGATGAAATTCCTTGAAAGACATGAATTACCAAAATTCACACAAGGAAAAATAGATGAGCTGAATAGACATATAGGTATCAAAGAAATCAAATTAAAAAATGAATAACTTTCCAGAAAATAAATCACCAGACCCTGATGGTTTCACTGGTGATTTGTACCAAACATTTAAGGAATAAATGATAATATTCTATATAACTTTCTCAGAAAATAGGAGCAGAAGGAACATCTCCTAATTCATCCTATGGAGCCAATATTAACCTAATATTAAAACCAAGTAGACGTTACAAAAAAGGAAAACTACAGACTAAAGTGTGTAGCATGGAAAGGAAGAGGCTGAATGATAGGATTTTGGGGGAAAAAATAAGATATCTTATAAAAACTAAGGGAATATGAATACACTATGGATTACATAATAATTTATCAATATTCACTTAGCATTGTTGTTGTTCAGTCATGTCCCACTCTTTGCGACCCTGTGGACATGCCAGCCTTCCCTGTCCTTCACTATCTCCCAAAGTTTGCTCAAACTCATGTTCATTGAGTTGGTGATGCCATCCAACCATCTCATCTTCTGTCATCCTTTTATCCTCCTGCCTTCAATCTTTCCCAGCATCAGGGTCTTTTCCGGTGAATTGGCTCTTTGCATCAGGTGGCCAAAGTATTGGAGCTTCAACATCAGTCCTTCCAATGAATATTCAGGCTTGACTTCCTTTGGGGTTTTTGACTTCTTTGATCTCTTTGCTGTCCAAAGGAGTCTCAAGAATCTTTTCTAGCACCACAGTTTGAAAGCGTCAATTTTTCAGCGTTCAGCCTTTTTTATGGTCCAACTCTCACATCCATACATGACTACTGGAAAAACCATAGCTTTGACTGGATGAATCTTTGTCGGCAAAGTGATGTCTCTGCTTTTCAATATGCTGTCTAGGTTTGTCATAGTTTTTCTTCCAAGGAGCATCTTTTTAAATTTCATGGCTGCAGTCACTGTCCACATTGATTTTAGAGCCTAAGAAAATAAAGCCTGTCACTGATTCCATAATTGGCTTATTAATTATATCAAATGTATGATATTAATGTAAGATGTAAAATCATAGGAGAAACTGAATGTGGGGTATATAGAAACTCTGTGTTCTAATTTGAATTTTTCTATAAATATAAGACTGTTTTTAAAAATAAAAGTATTTAAAAATAAAGTTTCACTCTATAAAAGAGTATTAAGAGAATAAACAGGTGAGTATATTTACTTCTTATGACAAACATGGTTTATAACTATAAGTGAAGAAGTAAACTTTTTAAAAAAAATTACATTCAACACAGAGAGTGAAGGAAAATGAAGAAACAGAGGAATATATTTCAAATGAAAGAACAGATAAAACCTCAGAAAAAGACACTACTGAAGTGGACGTAAGTGATTTACCTGATAAATTGTTGAAAGGGTACAAACGTCTAGTATTTGCAAAATAAATGTCACAATGCGTTGCAGAGTTACTATAGTTAGTAATTCTGCCTTTTGTATTTGAAAGGTGCCAGGAGAGTAAGATTTAAAAGTTCTCATCACAAGAAAAATGTGGACATCTTTTACTTGTTATTATACAAATATTATGTTGTATAAATTGATACAGCCACTATGGAGAACAATATGGAGGTTCCTTAAAGAACTAAGAATAGAGCCACCATATGACCCTGCAATTTCACTCCTGGGCATATATCCAGAGAAAAACATGATCTGAAAGCTTACATGCATCCCAGTATTCATTGCAGCACTGTTTACAGCAGCCAAGACATGGAAGTAACCTAAGTATCCATGGACAGAGGACTGGATAAAGATGTTGTACATATATACAATAGAATATTACTCAGTCATTAAAAAGAATGAAATAATACAATTTGCAGCAACACGGATGGACCTAGAGAGTGTCGTACTGAGTGAAATAAGTCAGCTAGAGAAGGAGACATATTGTATGAGGTCTCTTATACGTGGAATCTAAAAAGAAATGATACAAATGATCTTACTTACAAAACAGAAAGAGACTCACAGACTTAGAAAGCGAACTTATGGTTGCCTGAGGGGAATGGATAGGTAGGGAGTTTGGGGAAGTCATGTACACACTGGTATATTCAAAATGGAAAATCAAGAAGGACCTATTGTATAGCACATGGAACTCTACTCAATGTTATGTGCCAGCTTGGATGGGAGGGGGGCTTGTGGGAAAATGGATACATGAAAATGTATGACTGAGTTTCTTCACCGTTCATCTGAAACTACCATAACATTGTTAATTGAATATACCCCAATACAAAAGAAAAAGTTTAAAGTTTGAAAAAAAAAACAAAAGCATTATGTTGTACACCTGAAATGAATACACTGCTACATGTCAATTATGTCTCAAATGAAAAATAAAGGAGTACAATATAAATGTTACAAAGATTCTCATCAAGTTCAGGAGAACAATGGGTGAACAAAGTGAGAACTTCAACAAAGAGGTAGAAAATAAAGGAAAATACCAACTTGAAGTCCCAGAGCTGGAGAATATAATATCTGAACTGGAAAACACAGTAGAGGGCTCAACAGCAAACCAGATAAAACAGAAGGAAGGGCCAGTGAACTGGAAGACAGGGCGATGGAACTCATTCAATCAGAATGGCAGAAAAAAAAAAAAATGAGAGAGTGAAGATAGCATAAAGGACTTAAGTGGTGTAGCTCAAAGCCCTTGAAAATACTGAAAAAAAATTCACATTATAGGAATGTTCTTTGCCTCTTTTAGGAAACAGGATTAAAATAAAATAGGTTATTGACATAAAATATGGAATAAGTATAAATTAAACTTGTTTTGTGCACACAGATATAGAAATATTTTTAGCCTACACAAAAGGCGATCTTTACCCAGTGCTTTCTTTACTTGTGCTCAGAGAACTAGCACAAGTGCTGAAAGTGTCTGTTTCTGGGGTTTGACCCTCTTTTCTCAACCTAACTTTAATCAGGGTTAAGTTATACAAAATTAAGTATTTGAATTTAGAATTTTAATTTCTACTTAATAGATGACCCCATCCTTAAGTTTATGGAAGCATATTTCTAGCACATATGGAAGAAGTGAAAAAGAAGATTCTTTTCTGAATTTTATCCTCTCTACGATGTTAATATGATCTCAGGTTATAACTGCAAGAGTGAAAGAGATGAGCTAGGCTCACTCGCACCCCATATGGAAGGGAAGCTTAGACAGAAGATATTAGAAAGCTTATAATCTGCAAACCGATTATAACTGCTGCATGTGTGACTGCTGCATGTCAAGCTGATAACCATAAAATAGGTGTAAATAAGGGCTCACAAGGAAAATTAAGAGTTTTTTGAAAAGTCACTTCAAGCACACATTATTTACTGGAAGCTAATGAGCTTCTGAGAAAGGTAATAGCCTGCAGCATTCCAAATTAGAGCAGTCTTTCTACTGAAGCGTCCCTGGTGGCTCAGAGGTAAAGAATCCCGCCTGCCAATACATGAGACATGGGCTCGATCCCAGAGTCAGGAAGATCCCCTGGAGGAGGAAATGGTAACCCACTCCAGTATTCCAGTATTCTTGCCTGGGAAATCCTATGGACAGAGAAGCCTGTCAGGCTACAGTCCATGGGGCCACAAAAGAGTTGGATACAATTTAGAGACCAAACAACAACAAATACTACTGATGCGACAAAAGGAAAAATTACAATCAAGTAAAATATGTAAACTAGAAACTCTGATCATATGGTAACAGGTAATCTGCTGCATGTGATTCACCAGGACTGCGTCTGCTGTTCCACTTACTCAACCACACGGCCGTGTTAGTTGCTCACGTTCTTTGTTATCGCTTCCCTGATATCTATAGAAATGACTGGTATTGATAACTTCCCTTCCTTAATATTAGGGAAAAGTCTAGTATCCTCTCAATGTCTCTCTCTCCTTTCACTGACCCACAATTATGGCTCCAAACACACAAAAGTCCATTCTCCAGAGAATATATACTGTTCCTACCGTACATCATGACTCTGATCTTGTAAAGAGGAATAGAGGCCCCTCACGATAAAACTTGAGGGAAAACATATTGAGAAAAGATATGCAGCAACCGACAGTGCTGAAGAGCCTATGGGTGAGGTGAGCGGAGGCTCAGTGTTCAGTAAAGTTCTTTTTACTGAGAACACATGTGTGTGCGCAGGAGGGTGGAGGGTGCAGGAGGAGCGGTCCTGATGGAGAAGGAAACAGTCAGAGACAATTTGCCAGGAGGAATTCTTGTTCCATGCTTGCTCTCCCAACATCATTATTATTAGCACACTCTCCATTCTCATAAATGATGCAGTTTAGACAATAAATCATTCTGTCAGCCTAAGATCAGTCACCAAGTCTCAGTTTTTGAGTAACTTAATGCAGCCGAGATTTTTCATCTACTAATGATGCCTGCCTTATTTTACTACTTTCCCACACTTAAGTTTATATCAAATATGTTAAATTATTTTTCATTGTAAATTATTTCCATATTTTAGCTGACAATTCCTAACATCCTTAAAATTATCCCAATCTATGCACCAGTCTCACCTTGCATGAAGAAAGGAAAATTGAGACACAGCAACTTTACCATTATGATTCTGTTTTCCCATCTAGCAACAATGTTCTAGTACACCACATTTCTAGTTACTTTAATTTACTCATTTTAACTCCCCAAAGATTACAATCATAATGTGCAGAAAGAAAGAGAGAAAGAAGGAGAGAAAGCACATAAGTAAATATAACAAGGTTCCTGCTGCTCCACTATGATGAAAATAATTAACTTGACTTGATAATTAACTTATTAAAAGTGCCTGGACATGGCTTCTAGGCTAAAATTGTTATGCAAAAGCCATCAGTCTCAGAAGATTCTTATATCTTTTGATCTTAATTTAGATTACAAACACACAACAAGAGCAGATGCAAAGTACTTGGGTATGCTTTATAGCGTTTGTTGAATTAGTAAAGATAATATAAAACCATTATTAAAGAGTATGAATATAGTTGTGAACTTTCTTATAAGCTTTTTTTCTTGCCTTCTTGATTCCCTTTGTTATAGTTATCTAACAATTATGTGTGACCCTTAAGCAGTTTCTCTGTGTGTGTGTGTGTGTCTGTGTGTGTGAGTGTGTGTGTGTGTTCACTGTCAGTATTGTTTGGTAGGTTGTTGTTACAATAAGAAATTTACTTCTTTTACTTTTAAAGTACACCATGAGTCAAAAAAGGAATCTGAATCAAGCACTAAGCTCTTTATTTTCTGAAATTTGAGAATATATACCTTAGAAAACACCAGGGAATGCAGTGATATCTTCATCTTCATTTCTCTCGACACCAAGCCACCTCTCACCCATCCATCTGCTCAGCAAACATCTGGGAGCCCTGTTCTGTGTCAGGCACTGTGCTGGGTGCCGCACGAATCTACTCGGTTACCCAACCTCTCTGAGCTGCAATTTCCTAGTCCATAAAATTGGAATTGTAATTTAACTTCCACAGAAAATTACTAGACAACCTGGAAATCCCAAATTAAGCTCATCAACTCTCTGAAATGACTCATGACCCTCTGTGGGTTCCTACACACCGTCCAGGTATTTCTATTATATTCTGTATATCTATTTTGCAATTATTTTTCAATGTCCTTTCAGCCCATAGACTGTGAACTCCAGGAGGGACTATAATTAGATAACACCTCTTAAAATTCACAGCGGTTAGGTTACTAGGCAACTAAAATATTATTGAATCAAGTGAAATAATTAACTAATTGATTGAAGCATTACCTTTAAATGGCAATTGTCTCATGAAATGGTAGACTATATGTTTAAATGTGTGAACTTAATTAATAAATATGAAATGTAATTGATTGAACTCATGTAATTGATGAACTAATGTGTCTATCACTCTCAACGTCTTGAGCTTTCTCAGTCTACCAATCAGCCCAAAAGGGGACTCCCCAGAGCTACCTTTCCTCTCACTCACCTTCCCACAGTGTTCTTCTGCAACCTGCTCTTTTTCTAATACCATCTCTCTATGGCCAAACTCAGAACTGGTGGATTTATTTACAACTTAGATGAGCAAAGTCAATATCCTATAAAATAGATTGTATGTGGGAAAAGGCCAAAAGCATACTGGTGTGGTGTTTGCAATAATGTTTTCAAGCTATGTTGTTAGGCCAGATGTTTTGTCATCAGTCCTGCCCTTTGCTACTGTCTCTTTAGCACCACAAGCAGGGAACTTGGAAACTATGCATCTCAGAATCCTTTCCAACAGCCTTGAGATTGGATTCTGAGTTCACTGGAGGTTTAGCCAGCAGAGAGAAGGAGCGTCTCTGGTCCCCTGGGCAGCAGCAGACACAGAGGGACTTATGTCCCCCACGTGCAGGCAGCTGGCATCACCAACACCTTCCTCTGATCCCCACACTCCTTGCCAAAGTCTTCATACAGCTCTGTCTAAAATGCATCAGGTGATTTCCGTTTTCCTGAAAAGAAACAATCTGACATAGTGTTCATAATAAAACATATATTTTATACCTGAGATATTAAAACGATGGCATTGGTCAGACAGTGACTTCTCTTCCCTCCCACCTCTCCACTCTGTGTCCATCGTCTTTCTCTGCTTTGTTTTTCTCACACCACACACCACCATCTGATGACCTACATTTTTTGTTCATATTTTTAATTGTCCTTCATAGTGGAAACACCATGACAACAAAGGTCTTTGTTTTACAGATTGTTAAGTGTCCAGTTTCTAGAACAGTGCCTGCTGTGTGATTGTTTTTCTACCAAAATATTTTAATGAATGGGTGATTCTGAGGGAACACTTTTTATTCCAGAGAGAATTTGTATTTGCTTCTGCCAGGCTCCTGCAGTCTTCCCAACACAGGATCACTTTTAAATTCAAGGTTCCACCTGCGGAGTTTCAAGCCACTGAATATGTATGAATTTCTGAGCTGAAACCATGGACATGCAGGCTTCAGATCAGGAAAACTCAGGAGAGTTTTCTTCTCTAGGTTCTAAGCCAACACTGAGGAGAAAATGCACCCCCACCGTGCAAGACCTCTATTGTGGTATCACTTCCTATCTGCGCTTATTCTCTCTTGTCCCCATGTCCGAGCTCCGAGGCCCTCGCCCACAGCGTCAGGTGATGAACTCCCAGGAACTCCTGCTACTACTGTGCTTGCTACCAGTGAGGCCCTTTTTTCCCCTCTCTGTTCCTTGCTTCAGTTTGTTACCCTTTCTAAACATCCAGCCTGCTTAAACCCTAAAATCCCATTTTTAATTTTACCCAGAGTCATCAGCGGTTCTCTACCAGGGAGGGCTTCTCTGCATGTCTGCCCCCGTGTTGGAAAGGGGAGGCCCTTTTAATTGCTTGCATTATTTCTATAATCAGACCAAAATAGATCCTCTGAAAAGGAAGAAGAATCTGGTAAGACACTACTTCTTGTAGGTAATATTGTCAACTGTTTAAACACTGTATTTTATAAATATAGGAGCAGCAGCCATAACTGTCATTTTCATAAAGTGAGATTTCAACAAGTCTGCCTCTGCATAATCCGCCTTTTCTTTATGTCAAAACAGAGTTCTCTTTACTCTGAAATTCAGATCATTTTCTTGTTTTGAACCAGGGCTCAAGATATGCCTTTGGGCCCCATCCAGCGAGATGATCCCTTAAGAGCATCTTATTTCTCCTTGGATGCCTTTTGTAGCTTTCAGATCTATGTCTTTCGTGTTTCCCAGAAGAAGAAGCAAACATTTATGAGCGAGACTCAAAGGAAACGTCTTGTCTTTGCAAGTAAAGTGAAAACCAGAAGCAACAGTGCTATCCATTCCTTAGATACTTCTGGCATAAACTCATCAGCTCACGGATTCAATACATCCTCAGGGTGAGGCTCCTGTGTTGGAATAATGATCAAGGTATACTCCCATGAGACTGCTCAGGGAGAGGCATATTATTTTTGTCATGCCATATTTTATGGTTTTAAATTATAAAATAAAATATAGGAAGCAGAAAAAGTTTTTTAAATTTTTAAATTAAATTTATTTTTAATTAAAGGATAATTGCTTTACAGTGTTGTGTTGGTTTCTGCCAAACATCAGCTTGAATCAGCCATAGGTATACATATGTCCACTCCCTCTTTAACCTCTCTCCCACCTTCCTCCCCATCCCACCCCTCTAGGTTGTCAGAGAGTCCCGGTTAGAGTTCCCTGAGTCATACCGTAAATTCCCACTGGCTATCTATTTTACATATGGTAGTGTATATGTTTTCATGTTATTCTCTCCATTTGCCCTCCCTTCTCCTTTCTTCCCCTAACCTGTATCCATGTCTGTTCTCTATGTCTGTGTGTCCATTGCTGCTCTGCAAATAGGTTCATCACACCATCTTTCTAGATACCATATGTATGTGTTAGTGTATGCTATTTTTCTCTTTCTGACTTACTTCACTCTGTATAATAGGCTCTAGGTTCATTCACCTCATTAGAACTGACTCAAATGTGGTCCTTTTTATGGCTGAGTAATGCTCCACTGTGTATGTGTACCACAGCTTCTTTATCCACTCATCTGTTGATGGACTTCTAGGTTGCTTCCATGTCCTGCTACTGCTGCTGCTGTTGCTGCTGCTGCTGCTGCTAAGTCGCTTCAGTCATGTCCAACTCTGTGCAACCCCATAGACAGCAGTCCACCAGGCTCCCCCGTCCCCGGGATTCTCCAGGCAAGAACACTGGAGTGGGTTGTAATAAATGGTAGAGTACATGTGTTTTTTTCAATTTTGTTTTCCTCAGGGTATATGCCTAGGAGTGGGATTGCTGGGTCATATGGTAGTTTTAGTCCTAGTTTTTAAAGGAATCTCCATACTTTGAAAGCAGAGAAAGTTTTATCTGTTACAATATTTGAAAGGAGACAGGGAATGTTACTGACTAGAATATTCTTTTCATTCCTTTTACCAAAAAAAGCAACGTTGAAAATGTGTTTTTCTACATAGATGGCTCTCTTTCCTGTAGGTAAGTATGTCATATTGGTTTGGAATGTTCCCCTTAAAACTTAAGGGCTCAAATGGAGATGCAGACTTAGAGAACAGACTTACGGATGTGAGGTGAGGTGGGGAGGAGAGGGTGTGATGAATGGAGAGAGTAGCATGGAAACATATACATTACCATATGTGAAATAGACAGCCAATGGGAATTTGCTGTATGACCCAGGGATCTCAAACCAGGGCTCTGTGACAACCTAGAGGGGTGGGATGGAGAGGGAAGCAGGAGGGAGATGTAAGAGGGAGGGGACATATGTATATCTATGGCTGATTCATGTTGATGTTTGGCAGAAACCAATACAATATTCTAAAGCAATTATTCTTCAATTAAAAATAAATAAATTTTAAAAAACTGAAGGGTTCAAAGATTCTCCTGTATTCATATTTACATAAAAACCTCTTCTCATTTGGATTAAATGCATTCCTCTAAAAATGTCATTCTTTTAAGGCTGTGATTTTTTAAAACTCTATTTCAATTTAGCTTTGCAGGACCCCCTGAAATTGGGAGATGCTCAGCCTGGTAAGGAAGATGCTTCACCTGTAAGAGTTCTGGGTTTTTTTTTTCAAAGACCACTGACCAGACATGGCAGATGCTAAGGAATTTTCAGCTTTTTGTCAAAGGCTTATTTTCTAATATGCCTTGCCATGAAAGGAAGCTGGGACAAGTCAAGTTTTGGTAACATTTGAATAATTGGGATAAGATTACCTGAGTGTGATTGCCTTAATATTTTCTTTTGTAAGCAGTTTTATTAATATACTTCTAATGCTTTGTCTACTTGTTTCAGGAATCTTCCTTTCTCTCCTTCCTCCTCCTTCCCTTCCTTCCTTTCTTTCTTCCCTTTATGTCTGAATCAGTTTCTCCTCTCTTTCATTCTATAAGTGTATAAATAAATGGAAACTCATTATTACACCAATTTAGTTAACTGTTCCATTAGGACATAAAGCTTATTAAAGATGTCTCCACTGCTCACATGCAGCTTAAACTAGCTTCAAACAAGGAAATTAAGGGAGTATAATAAACAGTTTGAAGTGTCAATGTTGAAAATCCTATTGCATAACAGTGTTGGGAATGTGTACCCACCCAGGGACTTCTTCACTAAGACATCTTTACTACCATGAAATATTCCGTGTTTCTGATTGTGACCCTCAACAGCAGAATGATCTATAGGTGCTTGTTAAAATGTAGGTTCCTGGGACCTGCAAGTACCCAGAGAATCAGATTTCATCAGCCTGAGCTGGGCTTCTTTGTCTTGCACAATTAGCAAGCTCTTTGCAAGATGGCCAGAGGGATTCACACTCTGGTTTTAGAACTAAGCCACCTGAGTCTGAGCCCTGCTTTTACCACTTGCTACTTGTGGATTTGGGGGAAACTGGTTAATTTCCCTATACTTCAATTTTCTCGTATGTAAAGCAGATATAATAACAGTACTCACCTCAAAGGATTCCTGGAGGAAAAGAATGACCTAACACATAGAGTGCTTGGAACAGTGTCTAATATATAATTACATCCTACAGTGCAATCTACTATGATTCTTTCCTGACGATTAACATTTACAACCCCAGAAAACAATTCAATCATCCTTCTTTAAATAACTTTGAAAGTTGTTGATGTTGTTTTCAGCTCTCATTTTAAAGCCAGCTTTATTGAAATAAGTGTGTGTGCGTGCTAAGTCACTTCAGTCACGTGCAATTCTTTGTGACCCTATGGACTGTAGCCACCCATGCTCCTCTGTCCATGGGATTCTCCAGGCAAGAATGCTGGAGTGGGTTGCTGTGTGCTCCTCCAAGGGAATCTTCCAGACTCAGCGACTGAACCCACATCTCTTACATCTCCTGCCTTGGCAGGTAGTTTCTTTACTACTAGCACCACCTGTACATACAATAAAACACCCATTTTTAGTGCAAAATTCAATGAATTTTGATAAATACATACACCCTCATCATCTCCACCACAATCATGATGTGGAACATTTCCATCAGCCAGAAAGTACCTTCTGTCCCTTTATTGGCAATTCCCAACCCTGGGTCTAGGCAACCAGGGTCTGCCCTCTGTCTCTATAGATTGGTTTTACCTTTCCTAGAATTTCATATAAATGGAAACATGACACATGTACTCTTTTTTGCCTGTTTTTCTTCTTTTTTCCTCAGCATTGTTTCTGTGATTCGTCTGTGTTGCTGTCTAGATTAGTAGTTTCTTTTCTGCTACTGAGCTGTGTTTTATTTTATGGATGTACTGTAAGTTGCTCATCCACCCATTTGTTACTGGGCATTTGAGTTGTTTCCTATTTGGGGTTACTATAAGTAACTCAAGTAACCTTTTTGTTGGCAGCTAGTTTCATTTTTTCTATTTAAAAATGACTAAGGTCAAGGACTCAGAAAATAGTCTGTCTTCACATGATCAATTTTGGAAAACCTTGAAGACTTGTAAGAGCAGGGTGTGGTGTGAGGGACTAAGCTGGGAAAGAAAGAGCAATATGGAAAACTAAGTGTTAAAATTTTTTTTTTTTTTTTAAATTTATGTGGCCACATCATGCAGCATGTGGGATCTTAGTTCTCCAACCAGGGATCAAACCCAGTCTCTTGGCCGTGAAAGGGTAGAGTCCTAACCACTTGAATTTCCCTAAGTGTATTTTTTAACTAAGTTAGAATAAAAGCTTTACCTTAGCTGTGGACTCCTTTTTTCTTTATGGACAACATATCTTCGTGTGACTGAACTATTCTTTTTAAACCTGTCAAGTTTTGCTCATATGAAATATCTTTTACTTATTTTTTACAAATATCTTTACATAACATGTGCTGTGCTTAGTTGCTTAGTCATGTCTGACTCTTTGCAATCCAACATAGTTACACTCAATAAATACCTTTGAACTAGTTTGCCAAAGTTTATTTTGCAGTATCCATTAGCCCATTTATCTTAGGACCTTTTTCTGTCACTGTTTCTATCTTATGTTTTCCTCTTAGTTTCCTGAAGTCAGTGCAGTGGTAAGTTATTCCTGTGAGGGAAGCATTTTAAAAGCAGCATTAAATATGTTGAGATTCATAAAAGAACATTTTGGCCTCCTTTTGGAGCACAAACAATTTATGAATAGCAGTGTTATGTAATGATATCAGAGCTAAAAGAGTCAATATAATTAATACTCTGGGACATAAAATTAAAATACAGGGATCTGTTGTGTTAATACATTTAGCAGATTTTTCAAATATGAGAATTAACAAAACCTCTCAGGATTGCCAAAGCATGAGGACATCACTGTTTACCTAGAAGAGGATGGCGTGGTATCCAGATAAGCTTAGGATTTCCCAAATCACCAAGTCCTGGTTCCTTTCTGCTTTATGGTTCTTCCTTTAAGTTGTCTCTTTCCTTTCACATTTTCCAATAAGCAGCAAGAGAAACCAGCCTGTTCCTTCAACACATTGCTTAGAAATTGCCTTTGGTGAATATCCAAATTCATTGGTGCCACATAACCTGCAGCCGCCAATGCTGCTGACGTCTGCCACTGTACAAGGATTTCCTTTCCTCCATTTTCTGATAATGGGTTCATTTCCATCTGTGCCTTCCCTGGCAGTACTTTTGCCAGCAGATTATTCATGATGTGCTAGGAATTCTCTCAGATTATGGAGGCTTTCTCTGCCCTGCTTCTGACTCCTCACTAGCAGAGTTAACAGTCATATGTTTACTAACAGTATTGTAAGCTTAAAAATATTCACAGCCTAAGACAGAATTATACTGTATTCAACAGAAATTTTTAGGACTTGAGCCTGGGAGGCAGCATCTCAAGAAACCCTGAGAGAACTTCCCTGAGGAGGCAAGGGGAGGAACCAGGTTATATAGAGGTTTGGCAACAAAGCGCAGATAGTCTGAACATCAAAAGATTATTCCTAATTAAAGAAAACCAGATATCCTAAGTTAAGGGGTTTAGTGCTTTTCTATGTACGGGAAGATGCAAGAGCCTGGGTTCACTGAAATCATTCAGTGAACCGTCTGGGGCACCTCAGCTGTCTGGGGCCTGCGTCCTGTGCTTTCCTCTGGGCTCACCAGCTATGGTGGCTGCAATCACTGAGGACTGTGACATCCTTTGTTTACTGACATTCCAGGAAATATTCCACTTCTCAAGACATTCCAAGCAACCTAGGCTTTTAAAAAAATCATGCTCCACAAAATTCTTCCAGTCTTGCCCCACTCCAAAGCTACTTTACATTTTGGGGATTTGTTACAGCAGGATCCCAATCCTGCTGGGACCAAAATCATATTAGTTTCCTGTTGCTACTATAATGAAAAGCCACAAATCTAGTTATTTAAAAGAATGGGCATGCATTACCTAATATTTCTGGAAGTCAGAAGTCTGAAATGGGTCTCACTGGGCTAGAATCAAAGTGTGTATGTGGCTGCTGCTTCTCTGGAGGCTCTTGGGGAGAAAGGGTTTTCCAGCCTCATCCTTGTTCAGAGGCTGGACACATCTCTTGGCTACTCACTCCTCTCCATCTACAAAGCCAGTCATTCTGGTCAAGAGTTTCTCACACTGCTTCCCTCTGACTCTTTCTGATGAGGACACTGACACATTTGCCTCTATCTTTCATTTGTAAGGACCCTTGTGATTATACTAGGCTCACACAGATCATCTGGGATGATTTCCCATCTCAAGGTCAGTTGGTTACAATCCTAATTCTATGTGCAACCTTGGGGGGAAGGGGGCGGCAGAGGATGAGATGGTTAGATAGCATCTCCTCCATAATGGACATGAATCTGAGCAAATTGGGGAGCTAGTGAAGGACAGGGGAGCCTGGCAGGCTGCAGTCTATGGGTTCACAAGAGCTGGATATGACTTAGCAACTGAACAACAGCAACAAAACTCCCCCTTGCCACATGCCATAATCTATTCACAGGGTTCAGGGATCAGGAGGTGGCATTTTGGGGCCAAGGCCAGAGTGACAGGTATGGGGTGCATTATTCTGCTGACCAGACCACTCTAATGTTAACAAACACCATTGTTTTGAGAAAGTAGAATGAACTATATTTCTGTCACCCTTGAAGATCCCCTGGAGTAGGAGATGGCAACCCACTTCAGTATCCTAGACTGGAGAATTCCATGGACAGAATTCTACAGACCATGGGGTCACAAAGAGTCAGAGGCAACTGAGAGACTGCTGCTGCTGCTACTGCTGTCACTTCAGTTGTGTTTGTCTCTGTGCGACCCCATAGACGGCAGCCCACCAGGCTCCCCCATCCCTGGGATTCTCCAGGCAAGAACACTGGAGTGGGTTGCCATTTCCTTCTCCAGTGCATGAAAGTGAAAAGTGAAAGTGAAGTCACTCAGTCATGCCCGACCCTCAGCTACCCTATGGACTGCAGCCTACCAGTCTCCTCTGTCCATGGGATTTTCCAGGCAAGAGTACTGGAGTGGGGTGCCATTGCCTTCTCCGCCTGAGGGACTAACACTTTCATTTTTTAACTTTTGGTATCCCCAAACCCATGTTGCTTCATGAATGTCTATAACAGGGCCAGAAATTTAGGGAATCTGACCTCATGCTGTTCCACTTTCTTTAATTAAAACCTCACATTGCAAAAGTGACGTGGATGCTAACATGGTCCCAACCATCACAAGTTACCTGGTATCTAACCAGGTGCATTTCAAACACATTGAGGGTAAAGGACCTTAAGGAGGAAAAAAGAATAATAGAGAGGAAAAAATATAATGAAGTTTGACAATTTACCTTGATAAACGGTACAGCCAGTGCTTTGCTTGCTAAAAAATAAAGAGAAGTTCTGCTTCTGAAATATTTTTAAAAAGTACATGTGCACTAGTACCTCATATTTCTCCCTCCTACCCCCACCTGCTTTTCTCTAAATCCCTCTTGGCTTGTGAACTTGTGGTTCTGGTTTATGAACTAGACCAAGAAGCCAAAGAGATGAATTCTTCAGTCACAATACTGTTAATTTGAACTGAATGGTAATAATGTCCCAGATAAAAAGGAAAAACACTGGTTATAAAAATCCCCAGGTTTAAACAGATTCATAAAACCCATTTCCAGGTCAAGCACACTTAATGAGCTGACTGCAGATCAGTGCTTCCAAAACTGTAATATGTGTATGAGTTAACTAGGATTTGTTCAATAAAAGTTCTGATTCAGGTTTGGGATGAGACCTGAGAACTATATTTCTTTTTTTTTGTTTCTTTTAGTCAAGTTTTATTTTATCTATTTTTGAATATTTATTTAGTCATTTATTTATTTGGCTGCACTCTTAGTTGTGGCATATGGGATCTAGTTCCCTGGCCAGGTATTGAACCTAGGCCCTTTTATTGACAGAGTGGACTCAGCCTCTGGATCACCAGGGAAGTCCCTGAAGCCTGTATTTCTGACAAGATCACAGGTCATGGTGTGGCTGCTGATTCACAGACCACACTCTGAGTAGCAAGGAGTTAGACGGCATCTCTGACTGTCATTGTCATTTGCAAGTGTGAAAAGAATACACAGTTGAATGCTTGTGTGCTGTTGCCAATTGTGCTAACAGGGGAAACAAGGCATCTTGAGAAGAAAATTTTGATCTTTTCTGCCTGAGAGACAAAGTTACCTGCAAGTTGTTTTAAATCGAATACTTGTCCTTGTTAATATTTTGATGAAGTTGTCATGACGACTTTCCTGTGCTCAATAAAGTGAAAACAAGTAGGTTTTAAACTACACATCATCTATAAGAAAGAACTGATCTCAAAGATGATGAAATATTCAGGTGTTAATTTATCCACTTAAGGATAATTTTACTAAATCCCTACTGCAAATCATGTTCATTTCTGGGCACTTAGGCTGGAAAGATGTCTTCCCTAACATCAAGGAATTCTTGGTAAGTTTTCAGGGCACATCAGTCATTCAGATTAGAGAATGTCTTTCATCAGCCTTCAGTGGTTCCTGTACCTTTTGCTTTTTCACACACCCCACAGAGAATAGGGCCACAAAGAGAATAGGGACCACAAGCAGACTTCCTTTTATTACACTTCCCTTTGTTGCATTTTTTTCTACAGCTTGAAGTTTCGTGACAACTCTGCATCAAGCAAGTCCATCTGAGCCATTTCCCCAACAGTTTTTACTCGTTTCATGTCTGTGTCACATTTTGGTAATTTCAAAGATTTTCCTGATTATTTTATTTGATATGTGATTTTTTAAAAGATATTTTTATGTGAACCATTTTGAAAATCTTAATTGAATTTGTTACAATATTGCTTCTGATTTATACTTTGATTTTTTGGCCCTAAAGCATGTGGCATTTTGGCCCCAGAGCTCCCTGGCTAAGGATGGAACCCCTACCCCCTGCAACGGAAGAAGTCTTAACTGCTGGGCTGCCAGGGAAGTCCTTCAGTGATCTTTGATTTTACTACTAAGACTTGAAGAAGACTGACAGATGGTTGGCATTTTTTAGCAACAAAGCATTTTTTTTAGTCAAGGCAGATACATTGTGTTTAGACATATTGCTATTGCACACTTCATAGACTACTGTGTAGTGTACACCTAGCTTTTATATGCACTGTTGTTCAGTCACTCAGTCGTGTCCAACTCTCTGTAACCCTGTGAACTGCAGCATGCCAGGCTTCCCTGTTCTTCGCTATCTCCCTGAGTTTGCTCAAACTCATGTCCACTGAGTCAGTGATACCATCCAACCATCTCATCCTTTGATGCCCCCTTCTCCTCTTGCCCTCAGTCTTGTCCAGCATCAGGATCTTTTCCGTTAAGTCGGCTCTTTGCATCAGGTGGCCAAAGTATTGAAGCTTCAGCTTCAGCCTCAGTCCTTCCTATGAACATTCAGGATTCACTTCCTTTAGGATTGGCTGGTTCGATCTCCTTGCAGCCCAAGGGACTCTCAAGAGTCTTCTCCAGCACCACAATTCAAAAGCATCAATTCTTCAGTGCTCAACCTTCTTTATGGTCCAACTCTCACATCCCTACGTGACTACTGGAAAAACCATAGCTTTGACTATAAGAAACTTTGTTGGCAAAGGGATGTCTCTGCTTTTTAATACACTGTCTAAATTTGTCATAGCTTTTCTTCCAAGAAGCAAGTGTCTTTTAATTTTCATGGTTGTGGTCACAATTTGCAGTGATTTTGGAGACCAAGAAACTAAAGTCTGCCATCGTTTCCATTGTTTCCCTATCTATTTGCCATAAAGTGATGGAACTGGATTCATGATTTTCGTTTTTTGAATGTTGAGTTTTAGGCCAGCTTTTTCACTCTCCTCTTTCAATTTCATCAAGAGGCTCTTTAGTTCCTCTTCACTTTCTGCTATTAAAATGGTATCATCTGCATATCTGAGGTTGCTGATATTTCTCTGGGCAAACTTGATTCCAGCTTGTGCTTCATCCAACCCAGTATTTCACATGATGTACTCTGCATATAAGTTAAATAAGCAGGGTGACAATATACAGCCTTGACATACTCCTTCCCCAATGTGGAACCAGCCAGTTGTTCCGTGTCTGGTTCTAACTGTTGCTTCTTAATCCCCATACAGGTTTATCAGGAGGCAGGTAAAGTGAAAGTGAAAGTCACTCAGTCGTGTCTGACTCTGTGATCCCATTCTCCCCGCCAGAATACTGGAGTGGGTAGCCTATCCCTTCTCCAGCTGATCTTCCCAACCTAGGAATCGAGCCAGAGTCTCCTGCATTGCAGGCAGATTCTTTACCAACTGAGCTATTTAGGGAAGGTGGTCTGGTAGTCCCATCTCTTTAAGAATATTCCAGTTTATTGTGATCTACATAGTCAAAGGCTTTCGCATAGTCAATGAAGCAGAAGTAGATTAAAAAAAATTATTTTGCTTTTTCTATGATGCAGCAGATATTGGTAATTTGATCTCTGGTTCCTCTGCCTTTTCTAAATCCAGTTTGTATATTTATTTAGAAGTTCTTGGTTCATGTACTGCTGAAGCCTAGCTTGAAGGATTTTGAGCATAATCTTGCTAGCATGTGCAATGAGTGCAACTGTACAGTAATTTGAACATTCTTTGGCATTACTTTTCTTTGGGATTGGAATGAACACTGATATTTTCCAGTCCTGTGGCCACTGCTGAGTTTTTCAAATTTGCTGGCATATTGAGTGCAGCACTTTAACAGCATCATATTTTATATGCACTAGGAAAAAAATTCATGTGACTCGCCTTATTGTGATATTTGCTTTATTTTGGTGGCCTGGAACTGAATCTAGAATGTCTGAAGAACTGCCTGCACAGGACACTCTCTAGCTGAGAGCTAACTTTGGTGAAACTGAGCAGGTCCTGGTAGAAAGGACTGAGGTAAATGTAATCCTTCCTAAAGAGTTTGTGTCTGAGGATGGTAAAGGCACAAGTGAATGAGTTAAGCAAGTCATAATCCAAGATGCAGAGGCATTACTTTGCAAATAAAGGTCTGTCTAGTTAAAGCTATGATTTTTCCAGTATTCATGTATGGATGTGAGAGTTGGACTATAAAGAAAGCTGAGTGCTGAAGAATTGATGCTTTTGAACTGTGGTGTTGGAGAAGACTCTTGAGAGTCCCTTGGACTGCAAGGAGAGCCAACCAGTCCATTCTGAAGGAGATCAGCCCTGGGATTTCTTTGGAAGGAATGATGCTAAAGCTAAAACTCCAATCTTTGGCCACCTGATGCAAAGAACTGACTCATTGGAAAAGACCCTGATGCTGGGAAAGATTGAAGGCAGGAGGAGAAGGATATGACAGAGGATGAGATGGTCGGATGGCATCACCGACTCAATGGAGTTTGAGCAAGCTTGGGAGTTGGTGATGGACAGGGAAGCCTGGCGTGCTGCAGTCCATGGGATCACAAAGAGTCCGATACGACTGAGCAACTGAACTGAACTGAATCCAAGATGAAGGCATGTTGAGAAGAGTAATGCCAGTAGAAGAAAACAAACAACAACAACAAAAAACAGGTTTTATACAACCCTACAATGTATGACAACTAGAGGTGGACAAATGAGACCATCTGGACTCAACTTATTCTTCTACCTCATTTGCCTATACTTTCTCTCTTTTTCTTTTTTTTTTTTAATGTACTCTGGAAATGGCACCACTTCCTTTTCATTTAAAAAAAATTTTTAATTGAAGTTGGTTTACAATGTTGTTAATTTCTGCTATACAGCAAAGTGATTCAGTTTTATACGTACATAGTGGCTCAGATGGTAAAGAATCTGCCTGCAATGTGGGAGACCTGGAGAAGACCCTCTGGAGAAGGGAATGGTAACCCACTCTGGTATTGCCTAGAGAATTCCACGGACAGAGGAGCCTAGCCGGCTACAGTCCATAGAGTCACAAAATGTTGGACACAACTGAGGAACTAACACTTTGACTTTTTTCACATATATATAATATTATGTTTTTTCATATTCTTTTCCATGACGGTTTATCACAGGATACTGAATATAGTTCCCTGTGCTAAAGAGTTGGACCTTGTTGTTTATCCATTTGACATGTAATAGTTGGTATATGCTTGCTAATCCCCAACTCCCAGTCCATCCTTTCCCTCTCCCCCACCTTTGGCAATCACAAGTCTGTTCTCTATGTCCTTGAGTCTGTTTGTGTTTCACAGATAAGTTCATTTGTGTCATATTTTAGATTCCACATATACGTGGTATCATGTGGTATTTATCTTTCTCTGTTTGACTTACTTCACTTAGTATGATAATCTCTAGTTGCATCCATGTTGCTGCAAATGGCATTATTTCATTCTTTTTTATGGCTGAGTAATATCCTATTGTATATATGTACCACACCTTCCTTATCCACTCATCTACAACATCTAGGTTGTTTCCCTGTCTTGGCTATTGTAAACAGTGCTGCAATGAACACTGGGGTGCACGTATCTTTTTGAATTATAGTTTTGTTTGGATATATGCCCAGGAGTGGAATAGCTGGATCATATAGTAGTTCTATTTTTAGTTTTTTAGGGAAACTCCATATGGAGTTTGTTCTTCAAAGTGGCTCTACCAATTTATATTCCCACCAACAGTGTAGGAGGATTCCCTTTTCTCTACACCCTCTCCAGCATTTATTATTTATAGACTTCTTAAATGATGGCCGTTCTGGCCAGTGTGTTCATTGTTCTCTTTTTGAACATCAGGGTCCTATCTTCCCACCTCCAGGCCTTCACTCACAAGTTTGCCTCTGCCTGAAAAACACAAAAGACAAAACTTTCTTTATTTTATCTTTTCTTAAATATGACCTACCCTGTAGGGCCTATCTCTAATAGTGTTCTGTTGCAAAGTATTTCTCCTGTCAGAAGATCTCTCTTCTTCCTCTGAGTTTTCAAATCATTAACTTTATATTTCCTAAAATAGCATGAGCTCCCCTTTCAACTATGTGTTACTGGGTATTTCTTCTTGTGTTTCCTCCTAGGTCTTAAATTCTAAGTACTCTTGGACAAAAGACCAAAATTTTGACCCAAGAGATTATCAAGTGTTGCAAGTAGAGAAATAGAAGTTTCCAGAGACAGCAGAACCAAAAAACACAAACTTACAGGTCTGGACTTTTCCCCAAGACTAAGACAAATTTTAGTTAAATGCATTTTTTCTAATTTAAATGTCTTCTTAGTTTGACTGATGTTTGCCATGAGAACAGCGTAGTTGTCAGGGTTGGGAGATGAGTCTAAAATGAACGGACTAGGTGGGTAAGTTTGGGGAGAAATATTAATATAAGAACTGGAGATAACCATAAACAATCTATCTCAGAGTTCCTGGGTTTGAAGAAAGATCGCATAATAATCATAATTAATTAATGAATTCAAAATGAAACAGCATAATGAGTTTTTCTTTTAGTCAGAAAGGTGACTAAAAACATTTATGTAAGAACCTATTTTTCTGTGTTGGAATACACACACACACACACACCCTGCACACCCACCAAACAGAACTAAATGTACCAAACCAAGCAGAATCAGGACCTTACTGGAAAGATGTAAATACTCTGCAACAGTAGAACTGCATTTGCAAAGGAGTGGATTGGCTTTAACCTGAGAACCAGGGCACGAAACCCATCCACGCAGACATCAATTTCCAGCAGGAATGCTGGAGTTTCTAACTACGGAGAACTACAGTTTTTCCGGCCCAGTGCACAGCATAAAATATATATATTTTTAAGTGGGCCAAATTTTCCTTGAGTTCCTCCCTCTTTTTCCTTTCTCCTCGTTTGTCCCCATCCCCTAGTGTCTGTCACTACACAGGAACTGCTGGGAAAGCTATTGGGCGGCTGGAGGACTCAGTTCCCCGGCCCTAGTCGGGTCGTCGTGGTGGGTGGGACTCAGTACCGAGCTGATTTTCCACGATCTGGTTTCACTGCAGTTTTTCTCCACTCTGGCTGCTAGACTCCGGGCAAAAAGCAGGGAGTCGCCTTGGGGAACCCTCCCACCCCACCCCTCAAGGCGACCGACCGACTCCTGCGAGGAGGGCGCGCCGCGAGCGGACAGAGGCCTCGAGTGACCTCACCATGGTGCGTTTCAGCCTCTACTTTCTTTTTCAGTCTTCCGTTGCAGGGAAGGGAGGGGTTCCAAAAAGAAGTCAAAGGCAGCAGGGAGAGGCTGTAAGGGATCCTTGGGGCGGGGGGAGAGAGAGAGAGAAAGAGATGGAGACGCTGGGAGAGACCCAGGCTGGAGCTGGCTGAGCGTGGGCGCAGCGCGGGAACCGGGTCTGCAGCGCTTTGCGCCTGCCCCGCCTGTTGAGCAGGAGCCGAGTAAGCGCTGGCTGTGGGGAAACCGGTGCAGGGAGCCGCAGGTGCCGCCGCCGGGTCTCCTCTCCCGCCCACCGCCCCCTCACCCCCCACCCCTGCCGCCCACTCTCCTGCGTTGGCAGCGAGGATCTGCTAGGTGCGCCCGGGAGCTACCGGCGATCCCAGAACGCAGCCCCGAGGTCTGGGACGCAGCCGAGTAAGTGGTCGCCGTGTGCCCGCGCGGGTCAGGGCTGCCAGGAGAGCGGCCCTCTCCGCGGCCCCCGGCCCAGGCCTATCCCCCACCCCTTTGGGAAGACTTCCTGAGCTCCCAGCTGTCTAGCCCTGGGGCCGGCCGGGTTCCCACGCCAAGGAGGAGCGAGGGCGCAAAGAAGACGGCGCCCGGGGCAGCTCAGGGCCCCGGGGACCCGCGGCGGCCGAGGGCGGAAGGCCAGCTGTGGGTGGGCGCCCGGCCGCGCCGAACTGGCGGCTGCGCTCCAGGGGCCCTGGCGTGAGAACGCCGGGAGCCGGGAGCTGCTCTCCCACGGCCCGGGCGCCGGGGGATCGGAGCCCGCAGAGTGAGGCCGCGCTGCGCTGGTGCGCGGTTCGCGCTCCTACGGGGCGGGAGGCTGCGATCCGGTATAGCTTAGCGGGGCCGCCCTCAAACTTCCACGGGGGCTGCCGGGGCTCCACCGAGGAGTGAATGTGCGTGCGCGTGTGTGTGTCTGTGCATGTTTGTCGGGGTGTGTGTTCGCGTGTGTTTGTGAGCGCGCGTGTCTGTGTTGGGGTGCCCGCTGGCGCGTGTGTTAATTGCTGCTTGGGGTGTGTGATTCCCACTGTGATTTGGGGAGCAGTGAGCAGGGGTCTGCGTCTCCGTGCCCGGAGCCCGTCTTGGATGGGCTGAGCAGCCTCGCGGGGGCACTTGTGCGGAGGCTGCTTTGCACTGTGGTCACGTGGTTTCAGGCTATGGATTCCCTGCGTCTTCTTTTGCTCCCTCACTTCACAGGGTTGTGCCTTCCTTTTACATTTGGTGAACAGTGTGTATCTTCCGAAGTAAACCAGAAGGTTGAACGTGTCGCTTACTTGTGGCAGTGCATCTTGGTTTCCAACATATTGAACCCCTTCGGAATTTTAAGAAGAACAGGTCATAAAACATAGTTCTAAATTAGAGCTTCATTTATAACGTATCAGAGTCTGTTCTGTGATGGTGATTTTATTAAATGTTTACCTCTTCACTAGAACTGCTCTTAGGAGGAACATCTTTGATCCTCTGATGACACATGGGTAAGCGTTGGAGTCTTCAAGTGATGGATATAGATTTTTATCTTGGTTCATAGTGTAATACTAATCTGTTGCTTTTCCTAAAACGGCTGTTTTTGTTTTGTTTCTTCAGGAGTTGTCATTTCCGGTACTGTATTATGAAGAGTGGTAAAAGTCAATAATGGCAACAATATAACAAAAATATGAATGTCTAAAATTTCAAAGCAAATCTTAACTTGTCAAAAAGCCATGCAAACTTTATTAGGCATTTGGGGAGGTTGCCGGTGTAGTCTGCACTCTGTTCAGTTATTACACAGCTTGGTTTGTGGATTGCTTCCCGGGGTCTAGAAATTTTACATAAAACATTTGAGTCGCTGCATTTTGAGGGAGATAACCCAGGGTTCTCAGGTAATTTAAAGTGATTTTCGACCCAATAGAAAAATAAAAACCACAGAGTTAAATAAGCTATTCTTTTCATGTTAAAACAGCAGGCTTTTTGCATAAAACCTGTGTAGGAAAATTCTAGAATAATTAAATATTGTTACAGTAATTAAGCATCTCACATAAAACAGACACACTTGTATATTTTAAAATGTATCTGTTAGGAAACTGAAGTAGCTTAAGTTTATTTAATAGAAATTTGTAATTAATAGATGGCTACCTTCTGCTGCTTCTTGTGCTGTAAGATCTTTTTTTCAGTGCATGACAGAGAAAAAAGGAATTTTATTTTTCTCTCATTGAAACCCAACACAAATGTAATGGAAAGTACTTATGCATGGTACAGTGTTTTATAATGTATGAATATAAGAAGCACCTTAAAGGTTTGCTACAAGGTACTTGGGTATAAAATAACATGTTCAAGGTACTTTTTTGTCATTCTTGAGAACATAGAAGGAGATGCAGCTTCACAAGGCTTGGTCCTCATACCTCTTATAACTACGGTTTATTAAGTGATCTTATGTTAAAACATTATTTTGAAAAACTTTAAATCAATCAAGATTGGATTAAAAATATCGGATTAAAATTGGATTAATTAATTGGAATGAATTGGATTAATTAAAATTGGATTTAATCCAATATTGGATTAATAAGTAAAGAAGTAAGTGAATTCAAATTGTTATTTCCGTTATGAATGTCAGATTTGCCAGGAAGTTGCTTAGCTTCCTTTTATTTGCTAGGAAATAAAACTTTTATGTCATTGATTTTTATACCACTTAATTATAAATATTTACCCAAGCAACTTTTGTTAAATGTTACTATTTATTACTTTTTTGCACATTTGTGGAAACATATTTTTCTTTCTAAAATATCAGTGATTTCACTGGTTTTTCATCTCTAGCCTTCTAGATGTTTTCAGTAAGCATTTGTTAGGTGGCTGGGCAGTAGTTTTGGTTAGGTCTCTCCCTCTTGATACAAGAAGAGTTTTTTGCCATTTTTAGGTCTTTAGATGAATAAATTTAGCCACTCATAGACTAGTTGACTCATTTGACACTAGAGTAATTTTTTGGCTTTCCTGACTTACATATACTTCTTCTGTTTTTCTCAAACGGTTTGGAAGTGTCTGACCTAGTTTGTTTCTCTGTCCCCTGAGTGTAGGCCAATAGGCTTGCACTTCCCATAGCCTTGAGGCTTATAGAGTATGAACGGAAGTATTTGCTAGGAGTGAGGGGTTTTAGGCCAGTCACCACCAGCAGCAGTAGTTTATAAAACTGGAGGGACTCTGGGCCATGTACCCCCATGGGCACACCCCCTCACCTGGCACCCCCCCACAAAATTGTGATTATCAACTGCTTGTAGTTGCTTTCCTGGAGTTCTTTCTGTTAATAATCTTTTGTTATTATTATTATTAAAATAAACCCTCCCTTGCAGAAAATCAAAGGCAACTCAAGTTAATTCACTCACCACCTCCTCCTCCTCACCACAGTAGGAATTAGTAAGAAGCCCAAAGAAGACAATGGCTTTGGGAGCGAGCACTCTGGGAAAGGGGTCTGGGCAGACCAAGGAAAGCTTCTTCATTCTGAATTTTTTCCAGGTCTGACATAATTCTATTTGCCTTTTCGCTGTGTTGCCTTACATCAAAAATACCCATTCAGACAGGTAACCAGACAGAGAAAGACATTTATCATATGATGTCACTTATGTGTGGAATCTAAAAAGCTGATACAGAGGAACTGATTTACAAACCAGAAATAGGCCCACAGACACAGAAAACAAACCTATGGTTACCAAAGCAGAGAAGGGAAAGGATAAATTAGGAGTTTAGGATTAAAATACAAAACTACTACTTGATATAAAAACTACTTTATATAAACAAATACAAAACTACTACTACTTTTTATATATATATATATATATATATATATAAAGCAGGTAAACAATGGAGACCTACTGTATAGCACAGGGAATTATACTCAATGTTTTGTAATAAATTATAACGGGAAAAGAGTCTGAAAAAGAATATACCTACATGTGTGTGTGTGTGTGTGTGTGTGTCTGTGTATAACTGATCACTGTGCTGTACACGTGAAACTGAGACAGCTTTGCACATAAACTATACTCCAATTTAAAAAAATACCTGTTTATGTATCTGCATCACTACCAAATTCAAATCACTCTCAGGCTGTTCATCCTTGGATTCAAGATGCCTGGCACATGGTGGGTGCCTAATAAGCTTAATTGTGTTATCTTCGTAATTATTTTTTTCTTCTTCATAGTTATCGATTCAAGTTTTTTGATGCGTTGGTGCTGTGGGTATTTGGTTTGGGAATACTGTCTCTGGATTAGCATCTGTCTTGTGAGGAGCCTGCAGGAAAGAACACTGCTGTGCTTTTTTCCCATGGGGCTTGCAGCTGGTTCAGAGCTGCTTGTAACTGCTCATTCACCACTGCCCAACTACCTTTTGTCTTTCTAAGTTTACACCATTTACCCTCTCCCCATGACCTGTGCTTATTGACTTCCTGAACATTCCACTTTCCTTGAGAATCTACACTAACAGAGGATTTGCTTTCTACACTTTGACCAACTGTAATCGCCTATAACTTAATTCAACTTCTAAGCATTGGATCCACAGGACTGCAGTCCACCTCCCTGGGCCTTTCTGCCCAGCTGAAGATGCTGAGCATTTCATATTCTTTTTCTGACCTCAACCCCTTGTCCTTCCGATAAGCCCTTTTACTCAAAACCACTTACACCCTCCTCTCCGGTGACTACTCCTTAGCCATTTCCAATTTTCTCAGGTTTTTCTGTCTTTACTCAGTGCAATGATTTTGGCAAGAAATGTCAGCTGTGCTCCATTCCTCTGCTTTCTTGCTGCTAGACCTCTTAGCTCTTGATTCCCACCAACTTCAGCTTCAGGGGTGGTTAATAGCTCTAGGCGGTTATTTTATTCTTTCTTGGATAATTCCTATCAATTTCTCCATGGGACATGTGGCAGAGTTTTCCAGTCCAAATTATCTTTAGTTTTTTCATTCTTAGCAGGTGACCTTATTTCCAAATTCAAGGTGAATATTAAGATTGATTTAGCAAGCTCCTTACCAAGATTTATCTTGAATGTGGAAGGCATTCCTTTATTTGACCTGTTCTGAGCATAATAATTCTTTTCTTATATTGAGCTATACTATTTGCCTTTATAATATTCATATCCAAATTTTTACCTTTTAGAGTACTTATACAGAAAGCTTTTATATATAATATTTGAGACATGTATGGCTTCCCTGGGAACTCAGTTGGTAGAGAATCCACCTGCAATGCAGAAGACCCTGGTTCTATTCATGGGCCAGGAAGATCTGCTGGAGAAGGGATAGGCTACCCACTCCAGTATTCTTGGGCTTCCCTGATGGCTCAGATGGCAAAAGAATCCACCTGAAATGTGGGAGACCTGGGTTTGATCCCTGGGTTGGGAAGATCCCCTGGAGAAGGGAACAGTATTCTGGCCTGGAGCATTCCATGGATTGTATAGTCCATGGGGTCACAAAGAGTCGGACATGAGATCTCTATGGTAATGTTCATTTTCTTCAACTCACCCTTAATTGGCATAGTTTGAATATCTTATTATCATCAGGGAATTTCTCCTTTGGGTGCATTCTTGTTTTTCTGAAAATGTGGTCCTGAGAGCTGAAGCAAGACGAGAGGACTAACATAATTAATCTCTTCTAAATACCATATGGTAAATCATCCTAAAATCAAATCTGGTGTCTCTTCCACTGTATTTTTTGCATCCAAACTACAGTGTTTAATTAGGCATCTTTTTGCATTCTCCTCTGCACGTATACTTCTTTTCCTCAGTTTGCACATTTGGCCACTAAATGTGGGACTTTAAAAAATAGTTACTGCAACTAAATACAATCTTTACCTTTAGTTAGCCTATTGTTCCAGAGGGTCAGGATATTTTCGGATTTTAATTCAATGAGACAGGCTAGCTATTCTTCTTCATTTAGAGGCATGAGCAGATTTAATCAGGATACAATTAATACCTTCTTCCAATACCTGTACAGAATGGAGAACGGGCAGAACATTTAGCCCCAGATGCCTCCCCTCACGAGTCCCTGAATTAATCAGCCATCTTTAGAAGGCTGTTCATGTTGTGTTATGGTCAAGTAACTCATTCATCAGAGTTTACATTCCTTTGTGTGGCCCGAGTGGGTATATTCTGTGACAGACTTGATCAGATTCCTTGCTGGTGTGCATTTCCACTTTCTGCAGACTAGCTGTCAAGTAAACCTGTAAAAACAGAAGGAAATAACCCCTAGGCTCCTCTGTAATGATGGGTTCCTTGTGTCTCCCTAGCTGGTAGGTAACAATGCTTCACATTTTGGTTGTGTACAGACCATAATGTTGAGAATCTAGCCTGGAATCAGTGTCAAGTGCTCTTGGCTATAAAGTTGGTGGAATCTAACTTCTGTATTTTGAGAATTGAGACCATAGCAAGATTCCTTGCTCTCTATCAACCCTTCCTTCATCATAATGTTTTAAAAGATGATTTTAACTGTTCCCTTATCACATCCACACACGCTTTCAGTACTTTGTGGTGAGATTTTTCCAAATTAATGGATTTAAACTCTTTTGGAATATTTAACTTCATACTCTTGCTTGGACCTTAAATTTGTTACTTTGATTTTTGCCTTGCTTTTGCCAGGATGATGATATTTTCTTGAAGAGCTGAGATGAAACCATACCAGCATCCGGTAATTCTGCCTGTCAGTCAGGTAGCATCGTTTGAATATCTTTGCCGCCAGCAATCAGTGTGCTCTTCCTACAGCTAAAGAACACGGTTAGCACTTCTGTATCTGGCAATAAGAATGAGAATTGAAAGAACATTTTTTGAATTTGTGATTTTTCAAAACACATGATTTTTCGAAAGCTTCAGCTTACTTTATGTTTTAGGACACACTTTTCAGAGGTTAGTCCCTCTTTCGTACCTCATGATGAAGTGTATTATGGATTATGTATGTCTCTGAGGAAGATGCAAAGATTATGACAGTCCTGCCTGCCTGAAGTTAAAGTCCGTGTGTGAAAGATACCAGCACCAGAACAGTCTCAGAATTACACAGCAGCACTCAACTGAGAGACTGATATTTGTGCTGCAGTTGTATAAGTTCTCAAGAACCTCAGAAGCTGTAATCCCACAGGAGGGAGGTGCTGAAGAAGGCTTTCTGGGGAAGGTCTGGTGCTTAGGGGAGGTTTTACAGCAGGACAAGGTTGCTGGATGTTGCAGGACCTGTGGGGTATAAATATATGGGAGAGTGGAGAGTGTCAGAGGCAGACGAAAGGAAGGGGCCGTGCAGGAGGCAGCTGGGTGTGTAGGTGTGAGAGGTGTGCAAGTGTGTGTGAGTGTGTGAGGGTATGTGTGGGCGAGAGTGTGTGAAGGTATGTGTGTATGTGAGGATATATGAGGGTGAAAGTCTGTGAGGGTGTGAGAGAATGTTAGGGTGAGAGTGTGTGAGTGAGAGAGGGTGTGTGAGGCTGTGAATGTGAATGTGTGAAACCATTTATGGACGGAGAACTGCATGGGCAGTTCTTCACACCCCGCAGCTCTGTAGTGCCCCTTTGCAGGAAACGGGATGACATCCCATCCCTTTCTAGATTCCCTGCCCCTCTCTGGGTTTCAGGGGAGCTGGTACCTCCTCAGCCTTCACATCTCAATCTGGGCTCTGCTTCCCAGAACCTTAGTTACTCTTCCACATCTGCAAGAGCTTGTTATGTTTCTTTGCACCTCCCTGTTCATCCCTCATCCTATTATTATTGTCTGCTATAATTTATTTATTGGACTATAGTTGATTTACATGTTGTGTTAGTTTCAGGTATATAGCAATTTGAATTGGTTACACATATACATACATATATATCTATTCTTTTCAGATTCTTCACCCTTATACATTATTACAAAATATTGAGTATAGTTCCCTGTACTATACAGTAGGTCCTTGTTTATCTATTTTATATATAATAGTGTGTATATGTTCATCCCAAACTCCTGATTTCTCTCTCCCTCCCTTTGCCAGCCATAAGTTTGTTTTCTATGTGTGTGGGTCTGTTTTTGTTTTGTAAACAAGTTCATTTGTACCAGTTTTAGATTTCATGTATAAACAATATCATATGGTATTTGTGTTTCTCTGTCTTATCCTCTGCTGTAATCGCTTCCTGAATTGTCTGCAATGAGAGGAGGTACCATCTCAGGTTAGTTCCCATTCTGTTCACAGACATGTAATAGAAGTGCTCCAGAAATCATGAGCATTCGATTGAAATTGTATAATGTGAAATGGGCAGCTGGGAGCAGTGAGTGTTGGAGAATATTGGTAAAAAGATTTACAGTAAAATGGGGTTAGGTTACAAGATTGGGATGGCCACTGAACCTTTCTTCATTAGGTTATGTGAAACCATTTTGTTTTTTTGAGTTTTGGGGAAGGGCTGTGTGGCTTAGGCACCACTTTTAATTAGACTTTCATACATCAGTTTGAACACTTCAGAGTTTGGGGTGCACCTCTAGACGTAACAAGGAAATTGTGTGGCTCCTCACCTTGCATCAGGTGTTTCCATCCATGAGGTTGACAAAGCTTAGAACTTTAATACTCTGTCTTTTAAAAAGATTTGTTTACTTACTTGGCTGCATCGGATCTTTTGTTGCAGCGCACAGACTCTCTAACTGTGGCGCATGGGCTTAGTTGCTTCACAGCATAGGGGCTCCTCATTTCCCAACAAGGGATCAAACCTCTGTCCCCTGCAAGGCGGGGACTGCAAGGTGGATTCTTAACCCCTGGACCACCAGCAGAGTTCCAATGCTGTGTATTTTTATTAGATATGTTGCATTACTAGTCTAATTTTATATGTATGCACTGGAATTGTCAGCTCCTTATTTTCAATTCTCAACCATTTTGCAACTTCAGATATGCTCAATTATAACTAGTTAAATGATATGTGGCTCATATGATTAAGTTAAGTAAATATGGGACACAATTTCACTGTTTCATTAGTATAATATGAACTTTTAAGTTGTGTATTTGTGAATATAAAGCTTAACATAGGTTAATTCTTCACCATGGATGAAGAATTTAGAGGATTACAAATATAATGTGGAAGACACTTGGATAAACATACTAACATTATTGAGACTTGATGTGTCGAGATTTGAAGCAACAGATTTTTATGCTGGATTAGCACTGTATGTTTCCAAGTGTGATCAGCAAAAGGCAGTCCTCCCCATGAAAATTCTGGGTTAAAAATTCATTTTTTTCAATGTCTTAATAATATTTGCAGTCACTAATGATAATTAACATTCTTCTTTGTTCATCTCCACAGCGAATAACAGTTTCATATTCCACAGCCTCTATTTCTGGGTCTTTTTTGTGGGGACTGTTTATAATAATGTTCTTAAGCTCTTACTGTGTCATCTTATGCTAAAGAATTTTCCCAGTGGAGCAAGATGTGATAGTTTTGGATAGAGTCTGAGGGTAGCAGGTCATCCTAGCTGAAGTCACTATCTCTCACCACCTCTGTCCTAGTTTATCTTACTTAGGCTGGATTATCCCTACACCTCACTTGACGGCTTGTCCAGGAACAAGAAGACCGGGTGTCACAGGTGTCCTAAGGTTACTCTCTACAAAAGTTTCTCTTCCGTTGGTCTTGCCCCACAGTCAGCTCTTTTGGATTGATCCATTCCTTTGGAGTGGACACGGGGTAACTGTTCTGTATCTTTCTTCCCTATTAGTTTTCTTCTTTGCTGACGAAGGAATGTCTTAACCGGAGGTGGCTAGAACATTTTTGCTCACCTGCCTTGATTATCTATCTAAATCAAACCAAGTAAAATCTGTTTAGTTCTTCTTGTCTTAATATTGGCTCTGTTTCAGTGCATGGTGGATGTTGGGAGCTGGGGTGTGTCAATCTGTTTTACACACAGTAAAATGGCATTTGGCTTTTTTTTTTTTTTTTGCAGTAACTGTCCTTGATAAAAAAGCATTGGTCATTGCGTGAGTACCAAGAATTTTTGCTGCATGCTCGGTGTCACACAGCCTTTTAAGTGGTGTAGAAACCCCGTGGTGCTCACAGCATCAAGTGGATAATCTGACAGCATACTTTATGTCTAACTCTGGTCCCGTGTTTCAGTCATGCTCCTACTTGAATACTGTGTTACAGCTATATTCTCTTGGCTGCAGTTTGTCACCCGACTCTCTTGTTTTGCCTTTTTCCTCTGCACAAATTTTTCTGCTCCTTGGAATCCTTTTTCTTGTTTCCTATGCTTTGTTGTTCTTACTTACTCAACAAGGCTTATCTTAAGTCATTTATTTGAGGAAGCACTTACCAAAGTACTGTGTCAGGGTTAAAACAGGCTTTTCTGTGTCCCCATGACACAGAACACCTCATAATAGAGCACACTTCACTAAATTTGTGTGTTTTTATTCTGTCCATACACTGACTCCTACACGAGACTCTCCTTTATCGTCTAGTGTTGGCTTGTTTTCGTTTGATTTTGTTTTTAATTCCTGAAACCACGTCCTTTAAAATGCAGTAATAGGTGCTTAATAAATAACTTGCAGGATGTATGAATAAATGAATGGTTGGATGGATGGGTAAATCCAGGAGTTCAGAGAGACAGAAAGATTAAAGATTTTACGTAGGTAGAATAATTATAAAGAAAGGTCTTAAAGAAAGCATGGGCTCCCCAGGGGGCTCTGTAGTAAAGAATCTGCCTGCCAAAGCAGGAGATGCAAGAGACACAGGTTTGTTCCCTGGGTCTGGAAGATCCCCTAAAGTAGGAAAAGGCAACCCACTCCAGTATTCTTGCCTGGAAAATCCTATGGACAGAGGAGCCTGGTGGGCTACAGTCCATAGGGCCGCAAAGAGTTGGACACAACTGAATAACTGAACACAAAGAAAGCACTTGTGATGAATTCCAGGACAGAATATGAGCTTTAAGAGGAAAGTTATAGTCTTGTCCAGGATTGGAGAGAAGCATGCATCCTTGGTTGATGGAGAGTGAGTGTTAAGATGAGAGTAAAGCGGTGGTATAGCCACACAGTTAGTGAGACTTACAGTTTTTCATCTGTGAGCAGTAACTATGCATTTGGTAAAATAACTCACAATCAGTATATAATTGTTTGAAATAAAAAGGAATATATTTTCAATATTTAACACATTCAAGTTGTTCCAGTTGAAGTGTATGAAAAAATCCAGCTTTACCCTGAAGCACAATTGAAAAGAGAGGAGTGGTTTCATGTGTCTTAATACAGCTATAGATATTCTTTTGGTATAAAAATTTTGAAATTTGAGAAGTGATCATTTCATAAAGGTTGCTTGCCATATAGGATCTGAAGCCATTAAAATCCATCTTTCTGTGAATGGAACCTTTGTTCCTGCATGAGTTTGGAACATCATGGTCACTGGAAAATTCTGGTCTCCTTGTTTTGCAGATCTTCCAGATGTTGACAAACTACACTTTATTATAGAATAGGAGAATAATCACATTAATTAACATCACCATGATCTCATCAAGAAAACTTGAAGTATTGGGAAGCTGTCCAACTGCCATGGTAGATGTACACGGGGCAGTTGTGGGTTGAGGAAGTTTTCCAGTTCCCCTCTTTCAAGCCAAAAATCTGTCCTTAAATAGAAGAAAACTATAAATAAATTATTCTTTAAATTAGAATAAATATTATTAAATTTTAAAATAATAACTGTTAAGCTGAAAATTTCAAATTAAGAAAAGTTACTATAATTTAATGTCACTGCAAAACAAAACCCACAAGAGTGGTTACTTCTTGTGTTTACAGGTAGGTGTAAGAACAACTTGGGAATTTCAGAATAATGATTTATTGGACAATAATGAAGTTAACAGAGATCAGAGCAAGTACAACCAACAATAGGGAGAAGGAGCACAGTAGAAGTTCTGAGAACAAACCGAGTTTACCTCCCCCAAATACATACATTTATAACATTCATACCCTAAAGCTCCTACCCTAGAAAAGTCTACACAGGCAGCATTTCATTAGTTGTAGAATGATGACATTGCAGCTGTCATGTGACTTCCAGGAAGCTGCACAGTGCCCTTGGGAGAGAATGAGAATGGGAAGGACACAGGGTGTCTGAGCGCTGGCATGAAGGCAGCTCTGACCTTGCACGTCCTGTGAGTGACTCTTGAGACATCTCCCAGGGTGTGCAGAACTTTGCACACACTGACAACTACTGCTTTGGTAACCAAGCCTCGAACAAAGAAACATCAAGGGGCTAGAAAGATATAAACCTAATTTCAGGCAATAATAGTCAACGTTCATTAAGTACATACTATATTCCAAGCACTGGGAAAACCAAATTACCCTTCTTGAACCCCCTGGGAATTGTTCTACCCTCATCATTTAATTTAAGATGCGGAAGCAAAGTCAAGAGCAGAAAAGTAATTTGCCTAAATATCATACATCAAATTAGTGGTGGAACCAGTCTTTTTAGCCAAGCATCTTCTAAAAACTATGTTTACCACCTTAACCGCTTACATATAGGTGTTTCTGATGGTTTGCATATAATCAATAGTGTTTTTAAAATAGTCAGATTAGACTCTGTAGCATAATGAGCTTTAGAGTTAGGTTTTGATGGTCTACGAACTTCCAAATAAAACACATAAGACAAGAAAAATTAATACATTTAGTACAAATGATAGAAATATAGTTTAACTAAAATAAAAGTATCATTAAATTTTCACCAGTCTAAAGTTATGACTGTGATATTTAGGAAATTGTTTTCATATTAATTCTTAAAGAATATTTTGTTGGATTTACAACTTAAGGTAAAGAGAGTTTTTTTCTTCTTTCAGCCCATACATCTTTGTTGCACTATCTGCTAGTCTTTATTGCTTTGGTGAAAAGTAAGTACAGATCATATCATTTCCTCTCTGTTTCTTTTTCTTTAACCTCTGGATATTTTTTTAAAAGTTTTCTTTTTATCTTTGAATTTCAGAAGTCTGATAACATTATGCCTAGCTGTAGTTTTCTTTGTGTTTATCATGTATGAGTTTTAATGAACTTCTTGGATCTGTGTTTGATACTATCATCAAATAGAGAATGTTTCCAGCCATTATTTGTTCAAATATTTTTCTACTTCCATTTCCTCTATTTTATTTTCTGGACTCTAAATGCATATATGTTAGGCCTTTAGGTGTTGTCCTACAGATTTCAGATCTATTTGATCACTCTTTGTTCTCTTTGTGGCTTTGTTGGAGTTATTTCTATTAATTTGACTTCATGTTCACTGATCCTTTCCTCTGATGTTAAATGGAATTCTTTATTTCTGTTGCTGTGATTTTTAGCATTTCCAATTGTTTCTTTTTCTTTGCATTCTGTTTCTTAATGGAAACCCCCTCTTATGGCTGCTATTCAACTATACCACTGGATTCTAATGTATATTTCTCATGGTTGTTTTATTTATTTATTTAAAAATTTTATTTTATTTTTTAACTTTACAATATTGTATTGGTTTTGCCATATATCAAAATGAATCCACCACAGGTATACATGTGTTCCCCATCCTGAACCCTCCTCCCTCCTCCCTCCCCATACCATCCCTCTGGGTTGTTTTAAAGTTCTGTTTGATGACAGCATCTGGGCCAATTCTTGGTCTCTTTCTGTTGACTGTTTTCTCTTGATTGTGGGTCACTTTTTTCTTCCTCTCCTGATGTCATGTATCGGTTGTGTGTGTCATATACCACATATGCATCTTAGCTGAGGGGTTCTTGGTGTTCTGGTCTCTCCTGCAGCTGCTAAAAGTCTGATAAAAAGACTCTGACGTGTGGGAGATTTTGCATCTTCCACCACTTCTTCTGGGATGAAAATAGCACAGGTCTCACGTCTCCTGGGGCTTCTTGTCTATTTACTTTGGAATTTAGCTCATTTAGATTTCTTGTAGTCCTCCACTGAGTTTTTTTCCCTTAAACTTGGCTAAGGTACAACGTATATTAATACAAACAACCTCAAATACAAAAAACAGACAATAATTAGATAAGATTTGATAGCTGTACACACGCATGAAACCACCACCACAATCCAGATAAAAATCACTTCTGTCATTTCTCCTGTGTCCTTTTCCAATCAGCACCCTGTCCTCTATTTGCAGAAAATAGTTGTCTGTAGGTATAGGTTTGCTTGCAGTACTTAGATTTTATACAAAGTAATATTTCAATGTGGACTCATGTGTGCAGTCCCATTCACTCACATAATGGTTTTGAGATTTATCTTTGTTACATGTGTCTGCTGGATAGTAGTCATTTTCACTATATGGCTGTTCAGCATCTTTTTCATTCATTCCCGTGATTCAAGACATCTCAATTGTTTCCAGTTTTTGACTATTATGAGTAAAGCTGCTTCATGAATATCTGTGTTCAAGCCTGTGTTTGTATATATATTTACCTTCCTCATGAGTAATTACCTAGAAATGGAATAGCTGGGTGGTATGACAGGTTGTGTCAGCATTTCCAGAAACAACCAAACTGCTTTCCAAAGTGATTGTTCATTTTTTCATTCCCACCAGCAGTTTATGAAAAATTCCAGTTATTTCTTATCATCATAAAGTCTTGACATTGTTGCTTTTAAATTTTAGACATTCTAATGGGTTTTTGTCTCATGACTAATATTATTGACATAAAGAGATGTTAATTGGTTAGTATTAGGTTTAGGTGAGATCATAGGGTGGGAGTGTTACCAAGTACAAGCTCATACAGCTTGCCGCATGACAGGTCAATAAATCCAGCGATGAGTTGTTGGGACAAGGAATATTGGCTTTATTCAGAAAGCAACCAGATCAAGAAGATGGTGGATTCGTGTTCCAAAGAACCATCTTCCCTGGGTTTGGATTCTAGTTTCTTTTGTAAAGCAAAGAAGGGGAGGTGAGGCAGTAAAGTATAAAAGGTGATTTTTTGTTGTTGTTGTTCAGTTGCTCAATCATGTCCTACTCTTTGTGACCTCATGGATTGCAGCATGCCAGGTTTCCCTATCCTTCACCATCTCCTGGAGTTTGCTCCAACGTGTCCATTGAGTCCGTGATGCCATCCAACCATCTCATCCTCTGTCGTCCCCTTCTTTTCCTGCCTTCAATCTTTCCAAGCATCCAAGGTCTATTCTAATAGAACAGAATAGAATAGAATAAGTCTGTGGCCAAAGTATTGGAGCTTCAGCTTCAGCATCAGTGCTTCCAATGAATATTCAGGGTTGGTTTCCTTTAGGAGTGTTTGGTTTGATCTCCTTGCTATCCAAAGGACTCTCAAGAGTCTTCTCCAACACCACAGTTTGAAAGCATCAATTCTTTGGTGCTCAGCCTTCTTTGTGGTCTAACTCTCACATCCATACATGATTACTAGAAAAACCATAGATCTGACTATATGGACCTTTGTTGGCAAAGTAATGTCTCTGCTTTTTAATACACTGTCTGAATTTGTCATAGCTTTTCTTCCAAGAAACAAGTGTCTTTTAATTTCATGGCTGCAGTCACCATCCACAGTGATTTTGGAGCCCAAGAAAATAAAGTCTGTCACTGTTTCCATTGTTTCTCCATCTATTTGCCATGAAGTGATGCGACCAGATGCCATGATCTTAGTTTTTTGAATGTTGAGTTTTAAGCTAGCTTTTTTACTCTCCTCTTTCACCTTCATCAAGAGGCTCTTAATAAATTATTGCAAATATTTTGTGGTTCAAGCCAGACCCTGGAGAAGATGGGTTAACTTTTCTTTCTTGCAGCCATTCACAGGTGGGCCTCCTCAGAATGTTTCTTGTGAGCTGAACAAAGGTATTCAGGCATGGGAAGCATTGTTCCCAGAGACAGTCCATTTTGTACACTTCCAGCTATTGGAATAGATATTCCAGCTATTGTACACTTCCATCCCTTTAGTAATTCATTTGTAGCAAAAGCAATAGAACACAAAGGGTAGAGAAAAAGAAACAGTTCCAATATGGAGTCAGATGTGTTCTTCCCTGTTACAGTAACTTGTGATGGGGTTGGTGCCCTTTTAACAAGAGACACCCGAGAATTATCATTCTCTCTGTCTCTCTTTCTCTCCCCTTCTTGTGAAGGCACTGTGAGAAGGTAGGCATCTGCAAACCAAAAAGACAGCTTTCACCAAAACTCATCCATGCTCACGCCATGACATTGGTCTCCCACCTGTAGAACCTAAGAAAATGCATTAATATTGCTCAGGCCACCCGGTTACCCAATATGGTGCTGTGTTATGGCAGCCTGTCTGAACACAATACCGTGACTGTCTTCAGACTCCCAACAAACACCTCCTTTTGAATAGTGCCCTCTTCTTTTTCCTTCTCAGCACACTTTTCTTTTTTCTGCTTCTCCATCTGAACCATAACATCCTTAAGTATGAATATTCCCCAGAATCTTCCATTTGGCTCTTTTCTATTTCTTTTGTTGCCCTTTAACTTTGAACAGTTTGAGTAAAAGTCCCGATTTGAATGACTTCCTGTATGTGGAGAACCACAGATTCATATCTCTAATCTGTTTTATGCTATTTAATTAAAGACTTGAATTTTTAGATGTATCTCTATCCATATGTCCCTCTTAACAGTTCACGATCCATGTGTACAAAACACAGTGGACCATCCTTCTCTCAACCTGGCTTCTGCTGCCAGTTTCTATTCATGGCACATCATCCTCCCAGGCAGAACTTGAGTCATCCTGCTCCTCGGACCTAGTCAGTTGCCACTGATGCCAACTTTAATTTTGGACTATCTCTGGCACCATCCTTTCCTGCACTCCCCACAACTTCCTGTATCCCCTCCGTTCACCCACACTGTCCTTCTTTCACGGCATGCCCTTCTGCTCATGACTTCACGTCCAATCTCTCGTCATTTTCAAATGACCTTAGTGAACTTCATGCATTTCTATGTGCAATGAGATTTTTTTCTCTTTCCCAAAAGGTAAACATTAAATAATAAAATGGAAAAGGAAGATAATTGATAAATATAATAAAAATGAATAGGACAGCTCATACAAAACAATAAAATAGAACAGGAAAATATATAGAAAAATACTTTCAAAATAATTTCTTCTCTAGTTGTTACATATTTGTGTTTGTGTTGCATGTACAGAAGGACCTAGGGAAAATAAAGGGAAAAGATGGAGTGACCCATATAATAAGGACTTAATACCTCTATATCCTTTCCATGTTTATACCAGATGACTCCAAGCTGATAGTCTTGTCTTTTAATTTCAGCATAAAATAACTTACTAGAAGCCTACAGCTGGATAAATTGTGACCTGCACTGGCTTGTTAGATTAAGGCTGGAAACATACTTAATTTTCAATTAAGTGGCAGAGACAGGGTAATGAATAAGTCAGGCTATTTAGAAAATATGTTTGGAGAATTAAAGAAAGACTAAAGATAGCTTCTTGAGAAAGTGCAAAAGGTGATGAGAAAATCATGAAAAAGAGCCTGGGGAAATGTTTTAGAAGCTGTAGATGCCAAAACAGTTTTATAGTGTGCGTTCATATTGGTGTGGTATGAAGATGAAGTGTAGCATGTACAGTAACTTTCAGGTGTGAAACTTGAGCTCAGAGTACCAAGTGTGAAGTTCTTGAAGCCATTGCAGCTTTGGTGGGGGGCCGACAGAAAGCGGGGGCTTCCCAGCCTTTCAGTTGAGGAGGCGATCAGAGTGCATGGGAGTGAACTCTGGACTCCAGGTCAAATGGCCTCCCTTTCAGAGTAACCTCTGACCCTCAGCAGCTTTGGATTTGGGCCAAGTCACAAGAATCTGGATTTCTGTTCTGCCATCTGTGAGTGGGAAGGATTGCAGTAAATAATCTCTAATGTCTCTTCAGGCTCTGAGCTCGTGTTATGTAAATGCTGTGTCTTTGTGTAAACGATACTGAAATGAAGGAGAAGCATTGTTTGGGTTCACTGTGAACAGGAAGATTTCTTGGAACTTTCCCTGTTTCCAGGCAGTTAGAGATGTGAAGGCCTTAAAACAATGTTGTTGTGGTTTTAGATTTAATGGGAAAGGACTCACTCTTTCAACATGTCCTTTGCGGTATCCAGATATATACCTGCAAACCCATGCTCAGAAGCCAAGTGTCATTTCTGGTAATGATTTCTTTTGAACCAATGTGGCTCAGACGGTTAAGAATCTGCCTGCAATGCAGGAGACCCAGGTTCGATCCCTGGGTCAGGAAGATCTCCTGGAGGAGGGCATGGCAAGCCACTCCAGTATTCTTGCCTGGAGAATCCCATGGACGGATGAGCCTGGTGGACTATAGTCCATGGGGTCTCAAAGAGTCAGACACAGCTGAGCTGTCTAACATCTTCAATCATAATGTAAAAATTCAGAAAGAATTGAATTTCAGTTGGAATTTGCTGCATTTCTTTGGCTGACCTGGTTCCAGCATAAGCTTCAAGCATTGTGTGTCAGTGTCAATGACAAAAGACTATTTTCTGTCTCAAGAATAAGAAAGAGCTGAACAGAACACTTGAGAAGGCCCCTTCCTGCCCAGTGGCCTCTAAACGGTTGGTGGCCTGTGCCCCGTGGACCTACCAGAGAGACTCTCCTCCGGTGTTGCCAGGACGGAGCCCTGGTTGAATGGTAGGGGAGGGGAGGGAGTCTTACTCAAAATCTCTCTTCTGTGTCAGCGTTACTCCAATGCACCTCTATTTTTTCACCTTTGTTAGTCTTTTCCTTGGGATTTTAAAGGAAAATTTCTCAGAAAAATATACTTTCCCATAATTTATTCCTCTGCTTTACTATAAAGACCCCTTGAGTGTGTTAGAGACACTCACAGACTTTCTAGTTGTCTTCTGACAATACTTGCTTCCCCAAACCATAGAGATAAAAGTAAAATTTTGCACAGGGGGGTCTCATGAGAGTTCACGGGGTCCTGAGAGGGCATCTCACACCTGCATTTCTGGGATGTCCCGGCTTCATTCCTTCAGTCCACAGGCCCAATGGCAGGTATGTACTGGTGGAGACTGTATGTACTGGTGGAGGAATTTGAGGAATAATCCCTGTGATATAGAAAAGGTCCCCCATTTATCAAAGGCACCCTAGCACGTTGGGTTTATAATCAGATGGGCCTGGGTTCACTTCCTGTTTCTGCCACTCACTAGCAATGATCAAGGACAAATAATCTATGTTTTAGATTCTTTTTATGTAAAAGATATAAATACACACCCCTCATAGGCTGGTAGTGATGATTCAAGGACATAATGTATATGATGTTTTATAAGATCAGCAAACTGATTCTATAAAGGATCAGACAGTAAATAGTATAGGCTTTGGTGGCCTTGGGGGTCTCTCGCAATTACTTGGTTCTGCCACTGTTCCAAAGCTGCAGCTTTAGGCCACGTATAAATGAATGAACTTGTAAACATGAAAACCCCTGTTTTCCCTATATTATCGGTACTTCACTTCCAACACCAAATGTGTGTGTTTCCTCTCTCCAGAAATTGCGACACCAGCTGGGTGTCCTACAGTTTAATTCAGTTCTGAGACCATATCCCTAGAGTTAGTGTCGGGATCCCTTAGGTTGAGGGCACAGTCCCACAAGACTGCCCCGGCTTCAGATCCTAATCTCACATTCATGCCTCTGGTGCTTCTGACCAACTAACCGTGAATGAAAGGTCCGCACATCTCCCTTCTCTGTGTTCCATAATAGCCACATGAGCTTACAGAATTCAGGAAAATAGCTTGCTTACTGTATACGCATTTATTATAAAAGAATACAATTTAAGAATAGTCAGATGGAATAGACACACAGGGAAGGTGTGGGGAAGGACCTGAACTTCATGGGCTCTGGACGCCCCACCTTCCTAGCACCTCCACATGTTCCCCAGCCCAGGAGCTTGCCACCACAGTTGGGTTTTTCTATGGAGGCTTCATTATGTAGGCATGATGGTTAAATCATTGGTCATCATTTGCAGAGATGTGGATGGACTTAGAGACTCACACAGAGTGAAATAAGTCAGAGTAAAACAAATATGATGTAATATCACTTACACATGGGATCTAGAACAATGGTGCAAATGAACCTTTTTGCAAAGCAGAAAGAGAGACACGTGTGGATACCAAGGGGGTAGGGGTGGGTGGGATGAATTGGGAGATTGAGATTGACATATACACACTACTATGTATAGAATAGATAACAAATGGGAACCTACTGTATAGCGGGGGAACTCTACTCAGTGCTCTGTGGTGACCTAAATGGGAAGCAAATCCAAAAAGGGGGGATGTATGTACACATATGGCTGATTCACTTTGCTGTACAGCAGAAACTAACACAACATTGTAAAGCAACTACACCCCAATAAAAATTAATCAAAAAAATAAAGGCGCAAAAAAAGAAAAATCATTGGCTATTAGTGATTAACTCAAACTTCAGCCTCTCCTTCCCCTACCCACCAGAGATCTGGGTGGGATGCAAAGTTATAACCCTCTAACCCCAGGTTGCATGCTGTGTCCTAGGCGACCCAGAGGCCCTGGCCACCAGCTACCTCATTAGCATTAAAAAAGGACCATCACTCTGGAGATTCCAAGGGTTTCGGGAGCTGTGTGCCAGGAAACTGAAAAGAGCAAGAGTGGGCAGAGACCAGATATGTATTTCTTATTATGGCACAACATGGCCGTGTTCCAGTGAGACTGTATTTATGGACATGGAAATTTGAATTTCATGTTGTGCTCATTTATCATGAAATTTTCTTTTGGTTTTCCTTCACTTTATCATATGAAGACCATTCTCAGGACAAGGGCTGGGCAAAAACAGGCAGCAGGCTGGATTTGACCCACAGGTCATGGTCTGCCAGCCCCCTGAGTTTCCGGGTCTTCCTCGGGGCTGATTTACCTTCCTCTGACCCTCCCACTATTCCAGGACCAGCATCTCTTCCACCACCCACGCCTCCGTCGTGATGCATTTCTTCCTGGTCTCCTTGTTTTGCTCTTTGCTGGTTTCCATGTGGCCAGGCCTATATGTCTTGATTAATTTGCTCTTGGTTAGGCTGAAGAAGGTTCCGTCTCCAGCAGAGCTTACAAGTCTTAGGTTTTTATAACTCTATTAGTTTGTGGTCCTTTTTTCTCAAGGATCTTGGTAAAAGTTCCAAGGGCTGGACTAGAAGAATCAAGACTCACTATTGTATCTTCTTCCAGAATCTTCCTTCCAAATCTGATAGGTTAGACCTCAGATAATTTGACTTTCTTCCACTGTAGAGTGAGTCCATGCTCATGAGGTCACCCTTCTTTCCCATCAAGGAGAAGTCACTTGGATGCCTCCTCATTCAAAATATTAAATCAGATGCTCCACAGATGTGACAGTCAATACCAGAATTGACTTTACTCTTCTCACAAACCTATTTTAGTCGGATGTTGGGTGACTTATCTTGATTTCACAAGTATCTTAAACATTTGCCTAAGTGTCTCACCTCTCCCTCCTCATCACCTAAACCTTTCTACAAAATAAACCAACTTTGAGAGGTAAATAGAAAAAAGGGTTACCACTGAATCAATTTTGAGAAGAACAGGTAACTTATAAAAGCAAAAGCTGGAGATAAGATTCTTTGTATAATAAACACGAACCATTTGTCAATCTAGCATTCTAGGAAAAGAAAATCAGATACCATGGGATTCCTGTTTTAGCTTGGTTTTAATTTTAAAATGTTCCACATTGGAAATAATTTGGATTTATTGAAAGCAGTATGCACTGCAATGACATAAGATTTGCTTGACTGATATAACGTTTGGTTTAATGAGTGGAAAAAGAGATTTAAAATCTAGCATAGTTCTTCAATGTTTATTCTAATATTTTATTAAAGAAATTTGGCATGCAACTTATTAGTTAATAGAATTACATAAGATGAAACCAAAATAGAATCTTAATGTTCTGGGTTATGCTGTATACTCCATTATTTTGTAATTCAATAAACAGAACCCTAACTATTGACATAGATACGACTTTCTTGGTATGCTGTAATGTTCTTCAAGTGGAGAATGTTTTCTGTATTTGTGGTACACTAAGCACCTGCTATGGAGAAGGCAATGGCACCCCACTCCACTACTCTTGCCTGGAAAATCCCATGGTTGGAGGAGCCTGGTAGGCTGCGGTCCATGGGGTCGCTAAGAGTCGGACACAACTGAGCGACTTCACTTTCACTTTTCACTTTCATGCATTGGAGGAGGAAATGGCAACCCACTCCAGTGTTCTTGCTTGGAGAATCCCAGGGACGGGGGAGCCTGGTGGGTTGCCGTCTATGGGGTCACACAGAGTCGGACACGACTGAAGCGACTTAGCAGCAGCAGCAGCAGCAGCAGCAGCAAGCATCTGTTATAAATGAGGTTACTTGGCTTTGAAAAGTGATGATTAAAAGTGGCATAGGTTTAACATATTACCTGTCTTTTTGAGAAGATAGAATACATTTGTCAATCATTTATTTAGTTACTTCTGTGAGCCTGACTATCCTGTGGAATGCTTTTGCATAACTTTTCCCTAATCATTCATACACCCCTGTTTCCTCATCATTTTTTGGGCAAGGTAATAGAAGCTCGGTGAAGTTAAGAAAATGATTCAGTATCACCCTATTGCTGAGAAGTAATTGGGATGCTTGACTGTACAGCACATGTAGGAAATAGTTATTAGTCTACCTATTTCCATATGGAGAGAGTTGGGGTGGATTAGCCTAGGAATTTCGGAGAAGGTAATGGCACCCCACTCCAGTAGTCTTGCCTGGAAAATCCCATGGATGGAGGAGCCTGGAAGGCTGCGGTCCACGGGGTCACTGAGGGTCAGACATGACTGAGCAACTTCACTTTCACTTTCATGCATTGGAGAAGGAAATGGCAACCCACTCCAGTGTTCTTGCCTGGAGAATCCCAGAGACGGAGCATCCTGGTGGGCTGTCGTCTATGGGGCCTCACAGAGTCAGACACGACTGAAGTGATTCAGCAGCAGCAGGAGCAGCTTAGGAATTTGACTAAAATCAGAGTTGATAAAGGGTAGAGTCAAGAAGTAAACACACAGCCTTTGGTGTCAGAACCTAACTCAGCCTTTGGTCCTGGAATCTGACTTGGGTCCACGCACCTGGTCCGTTTTGAAAGTTTCATCAGTGTTTACTACCTGAATAGTAATGAAATCTATAGTCTTAGTGAATGTGACTTTATTGTTTTTTTCCCTAAGTAATTAAGTAGGATTTCACCTTACTTGTAAATTTCAATCAAACACTGTTGAAATACAGGCATTTCTCATACAACATGATACAAGTGTTCCTAAAAATCTCTGTATGCTGCAAAATTATGCACTAAAAATAAATGGACTTATGGGAAGAAAATGTGTTGAAGTGAAACCAATCAACACTTACGGCACTAGCTAAAGCTATAACAGTCCTAACAAACATACAAGCTTAGTTAAAAAGACAAGCTGAATTCTGATGAATACCGCACTACAGTAATTATAGGACTGGTTTAAGGGGAAGAGGTAGCTTGATGGGAAGGAATTATAGGAAAGTGAAGAGCCTGATGAGTTATTGAGAAAGGGAACTAAACAAGGAAACTGTATCAAGACACGGTGTATATTCAAGCTGAGCTGCGGGGATTTGCAGGTGTGAATGGGGGTCTAGTTGACCCCTATTTTACACTGACATTATCCCCCATTAGTGAATATGAGCCAAACCACATCACAGAAATACACAGTATTTATCTGCAAGTAGATGAAAACAAAATGGCTTTATATAGGGTATAAAGGAATCACTTATCTCTTGTAACTCTGCAGAAGAATCACCATATTTTCCATAAATATATTCATAAAAAGATGAAGTCATCGTAAGGAACTATTTGAGCAGTATAAGTATGATGTGGATTCTAGGAAGAGCTGGAAAATATTCCACATATTTCTGGAACAAAATATTGAAACATTTATCTGATTTCCTTGTGATCTGCCATTAAGAGGGTATGATATTTAATTTGAAGAGATACTAACTGTATGCACTCAGATTTCAGTGATAATCCTGGTAGAGAGGTTTAAAAGCGGATATTTAGAATTTATAGTCCCCAAAGTTTTGCTCTTTAATTAGCCATAAAACATCCTGTAACAGTTTGCTATAAAAATTGAGAATCAAAAAGTGATAATTCTTAAAGTTAAAATCTCCCAGCTCTAGAGTATCAACATTGCTCTTATTTCAAAGTTGTCACTGAATTGCCTGCTGAATCTAAGAAAGGTATGGATCACGCCCACCTTATTTTTAAGAAAGAATTAATGTAGTGTGCTAAGCATTTGTGTCCCGTGCTATAGCTTTGGCAAAGCAGTTATTTTCAGGAAAAGGAGAGTTCTTGTGTTTTGGGTCCCCAGGACTGACGTTGCCATGACCTTTAGAGGTAACTTCCTTGTTCTGCGGGGGGTGACAAGCATGGGCTCTTAGTAACAAAAATTTAAACTAAGCATCTTCCGCTTGTGCAGAGAGCTGGAACTGCCTTGCACTGTGGAGGTCAGTAGCCGGCCTGGAATCTGAACTGCTGTTGGCTTGCCCATGTCTGGGCTTTGGAATAAGGAGGAGCTGCTTCCCTAAAGAAGGCTTCAGAGGAGAATTGGAGCAGCCCAGTCCCCATGAATGGTCATGTAATATTGCAAACCCCACATCTGGGCTTGGTTATGACTGAATAACCTGGTCTTGGGAAGTGAGCTGTGGACAACTTTAAAGGGAGCTTTTCTGGATCCTGGTCTCCCCTGGGCTATGGCTTATTGATAAGGTGAGTTGGGAGCCTATGGGCTCCCTTGCCTTCAGCCCCATGTCCCACCAGGAGATGAAGCCTGTGGGTTCTCTCTCGGAGATGCTTCAGGATTGATCTGCTTTTTATCCGCGGGGCCACTCTGATCCAACCTAGATCAGCCGCCTGTCCAACTCTGACCTGTCCCTCATCCTGCATTTCAGATAATCTCTTGAAAATACAATGATATTTTCACTTCTTAGTCACCTAGCTTTTAGAACAGACTGGTGGCTTAGGTAGCATGGTTTACACGCCCCCTCCATCTGTATGTCCTGACCGCCACTGGCTCATCTGCATCACCTTCCCCAGGTTCTCCCTGGCCGCACGCTTCGGCTGGGCTGGGCCCGTTCATTTCCTGGGATGTGCCCTGGTCTGTCCTCGCCTCCAAGCATGCTCGCTGTTTTCTCTGGGGCTCGCTTCTCTCGGCTCACAGTCACCATTCAGCTTGGTTGTCTCTTCCTCCTGGGACTGGATTGGGATCCCTGGTGTCACTCCCGGAGTGCGGTGTGCACCCCCTTTGATAGCACACGTCACACTTGGAGCTGAGTGTCAGAATTAGTTTTCCTAAAGGGATCCTCTTACACTGTTGCTAGGAATTTCAACTGGGACACCACCATGGACAGCCACTATGAACAGTGTAGAGATGCTTCCTTTAAAAACTAAAAATAGAAGTACCATATGATCTAGCAACCCCACTTCTGGGCATATATCTGGGGAAAACCATAATTCAAAAAGATCATGCATCCCAGTGTTCACAGCAGCACTATTTACAATAGCCAGGACATGGAAACAACCTAAATGTCCATCAACCAAAGAATGGATAAAGGAAACATGGTGCTTTTATACAATGGCATATTACTTGGCCATAAAAAGAAATGAGATAATTTCATTTGCAGCAACGTGGATGGACCTAGATATGATGATACTAAGTGAAGTAAGTCAGAGAAAGACAACTACCATATGATATCACTTATATGTGGAACCTACAATATGATACAAATGAACTTATTTGCAAAGCAGAAACAGACTCACAGACATAGAGAACAGACTTATCGCTGCCACAGGAGAAAAAGGATGGGAGGGGGGATAAATTAGGAGTAAAAAATTAAAAATAGTCTAGTCTTCCTGCTAGATTGTAAGCTCCCCCTGACTATGATGCCTTTTGCCCATGGCTCTGCCCTTGCACCTGGAAGAATGTCCCACATATAGTAGGCCACTCATAAATGCTTGTTGAGTAGACTGGAACGTGAACAAATGAAGGGATGAAGCAGGAAGCAAGACGCAAGCCAGTGCATCAGACAATCTGTGGGAATGGAGCTTACGAAAAGCAAAATGCCAGGGGAAGGTCAGGTGTGTTTGGAGGTTTAACTTTCAGGAGCTCATGGCTGAATTTAGCAAGGAGGTTTGGGTGACACGGTGAAAGCAAAGCCAGAGCCTGGTCGGTGGAAGAATAAATCTTGTGTAAACGGGCTGAGTGCTGCACGGGGCTGTGACTGGAAAAAGCAGCAGAGCTGGCATTGGAGCTGGGAGCAGGGGCGGCATGAAGGAAGCCGGCTCTCCCCTGCCCTTTCCCTCCAGTCAGGGAGGCACAGTTTTTCTACTACTTTGTCCAGCTTCCCTGGTCTGTCACAGGGGACTGTTCTGTAAATATTGCTTCCTGCCAAGTGAAAAGAAACACATTTTGAAGGCCTGATTTTTGAAATATTATTGAACAATTTTTCAGCTTTGGAGGAATGAAAACGTTCGATGTTCTGAATGTTAAGCTGCCTTCTTGACATTTGTTTATGAAGATGGTTGTTACAATTTGGGTGGGGCATGCACACTTTATCCTTACCGAGGGGGTTTGTTTTGAAGGTCTCTCTTTCAGCTACTGTTCTATATCTGGACTTTGGAATTTAATCTTAAAACACATATTTCTTGAATCACAGATTTCGGTATGGCTGGGTGCTAAGCCTGGCATGTGACCTGCTATTGTAAAACAAGCTTTCTGTGTGAGAGAGTACGTGTGAGGTGCTTCCCCCCCCGCACTCCCCACCCCCCAGGTTTTTCACATGTGGAAAACAAGGGTTTGTGCTTAATTCTTTCCTTAGAGGTTAATGATGGAGTATCTCATTACCTACACAGCAATGCATCCTGGTTATTTAAAAAAAATTATATTGGAGTATAGTTGATTTATAATGCTGTGTTAGTTTCAGGTGTACAGCCAGTGAACAGTTATACATATACATATATATACTGTTTTTGCATCCTGGTTATTGATATGAGGTCAATAGGTCTTTATTGTCACTCTAGAGGAATTAATAACTTACCAGTAAAGGGAGAAAGCATTCAGTCAATTTGGAGGCTGTTTAATCATCAGCCTGGGGAATGGCAAATACCTCTTTGAATTTCTGAGAATATCTCTCCCACTGCCTGCCAAGGCCTTGTCACCAAATTTATCACTTCAATTCACTTGTTTTTTTCCCTCCCATGTCACTACCACATCTACACCCAGCTCTGTACTGCATTCAGGAACTGACCCAACCATTTCTGAAGTTGCTGCTGGTGTTTTACAAAAGAATCATCACTGGTTCCCTTGAAGAGCATAGTCTGTCTTCCTGGCAACCTGGCAAATGACTGACAAACACGAGTCTCCAAGGTATTGGCATTGGCTGCATCTGTTCGTAGTGTAATTTCATCAGCTGCACAGACGAGGGACGCTAATTAGTTTGTTGATACATATGTGATTTAATGAGACTAAACACTTAACTGATCTTGAAGTAAGCACAATTTGTTTCCTGTTGCTGTTTTTACTTTAATTAAAAAAAAAATGTTAGGCACATTGGCTGGAAATTAGAGCACTGTGTCATATTGGAGAAAAAAGAATTTCCAGGAAGTCTGACTGGTCAGTTGTGTCCTGCTCTAATGAGATTGAAGAGAAGAGGATAAAATATTGGGTTTGAGAACAAGGGTTGAAATCCAATTTAAATAGAAGATTAAGCATAAAGGAAGAATTTTCATAAACTACATTATGTCGGAATCCTCTGTCCAATACTAAAATTATAATATGTACCAAAATAACTGATTTTAGGAAGAAATTCCAGACCCGCATCAGCTCCAACATATAATCTATTTTTATGGCCTTTTTTTAAGTGCCCTCTTTTCTAGTTATTGTATTATATTTTTATGTAACTGAAACTATGACATTCAATTAATAAAATTTTTCTTCCTAAAAATTCACATAAAATAATGGTATTTTGATTTTTATTAATAAATATTTATTTAGAATTATCTACTAGACTCTTCTTAATTACTTTCAAGTTGTGCAAAACTGAATCCAGAGAGGTTCTCTATTTTGGGACTGGGAAGAGGTGATGAGGAAGTAACTCTAACCCCATGGTTAAAATTATATTTGTATTAAAACGCTTCATCTAAGTTGCTTAGCTTTTTGCAAACACGAGTCAGTACTATGGTCTGTGCAGCCTGTTTTCATGGGACCATGTCCATGCTCTCTCCTCTGTGTATCTGCTGCAGTGGCAGAGTTGAGGCATTGACCACAAGCTGAAGTGACCCACTCTGCCTTTATGGGGAGGTTGGACCCCTGATCTACACCATGCCGGAGGACAGGAGTTGATAAGTAGTAATATGAGACGTGGGTTTGATCCCTGGACCGGAAGATCCCCTCAAGTAGGAAATGGCAATCGACTCCAGTATTCTTGGCTGGAGAATCCCAAAGACAAAGAAGCCTGGCGGGCTACAGTCCATAGGGTCACAAAGACTCGGACAGGACTGAAGTGACTTAGCATGACTACTCAATAGTGTTGTTGAGAAACATTAAAGACTAAGAAACAGCTACTTGTAGAACTGAATCTTAAACAGATCTTGGTGGAGAGCTGTAGATCTGCAGGTCTTTCTGAATCCAGTAACCGGTCCTCCATCACCAGATCACCTCTAGGCACCCAGCAGCCTCTGAGATAGACCATGCCCTCTTCTCTGCTGGCAGAATATGGTTTCTGCTCCTTAATGCTGAAAGGATCTCCCTTTGTACCTTCCTGAAGATTCATAAATTATGTGTGAACACAGATTTGGGGTTTGACTTTAAGAAACAGAGTCACGTAGGTGAAATCTTTGAAAATGATACAAATGAACTTATTTACAAAACAGAAACAGACTCACAGACATAGAAAGCAAACTTATGGTTACCAAATGGTAAAGGGGGAGGGATAAACTAGGAGTTTGGATTAAATGTATACCTATGGCTGATAATCATGTTGAGATTTGACAAAAAACAACAAAATTCTGTAAAGCATCTATGATTCAATTAAAAAAATAAAAAAAAAAGATACACACTAAGGGAAAAGAATCTGAAAAAGATACATGTATATGTAAAACTGAACTATTTTGCTGTACACCTGAAACTAACACAACATTGTAAATCAATTATACTCCAATATAAAATAAAAATTAAAAAATAAAAAGAAGCAGAGAGTTCCAGCAGTTTCTTCTGGCCTGTCAGCATCCATCATCTTCCCCAAACCTGATAACCCAGCAACACCCCAGGGGCTGTCAGATGTGAATTCAGCTTCCTTGTTTGTCCCAGTTTGGGAAATGAATTGTACATTGTTCTAAGCCTATCAGTAATTTATCTGTGAAAAATTATAAGCTGATGTTATATACATTAGGAACATACTAAGAGCACTGAGGTGCATAGAAAAGACACAAAATAATTGAACTCCAATTCCGAAGACTGAAGTATAATCCTTTTCATGATTCAAGTACCACCAGCCAGCAAGCAGGATAATTACGTTCTTATTTGCTTTCTAATGTAAACTTATAAACCATATCTTCAAGATAAATTAATTCCAGTGTATAAACTAAGCCTGATTGTTTAGAAACAAGTGTAACTTGTTAATATATGAGTTTGAGTTAATGGAAACCCATTGGCTGTGGAATCAGATGGACCTATGTTTGAATCATAGCTCTTGCACTTTCTAGCATTTCAAATCAAAGATGACACAAACGTTGAGCCTCTGACCCACTGGTGATAAGAATACCTATTTCAAGTGGTTGCTGTGAAGCTTAAATGTAAATACAGGGTTCTTAGCACTGTACCAGACCATGTATTCTTTTTCCCTCTTTTTTGAATTTTTTGATTTTCCAAGTATCGAAATAGCTGGTGGACTCAGTTAATCAACATCACTGTATTGTTGACAAGCTGAATTTACAACCAGATGGTTCCACTGAAAAGTTAATGAGACATGGGTTGTGAATTGTGTGGAGACTCCATTACAACATCAACAAAAACAAAAGTACAGGGGAAAATTGGCCAGAAGGGTCATGCTCCTGACTTTGGGGACTCCTAGAAAGAGAGGCCTTCTTGGATTACTCCAGTGTCATCTGGATTTGGATTCAAAGTCTCCTGTAAATCCAATGGCCTATTCTTAGGAATCAGGAGTCTTTTGAAAAAATATTATTTGTTTTTCATTTTGGTGATATTTTAAAAATATTTTACTATTTATAGAGATAAGTCTCTTTGTCAGTAATCATTTCAATTAATTTTTTTCATGTAAAAGACAATATTTCAGATCTAACAACATATACTTGGGCATCATTATATACATTTTTTTCTTTGGGTATGTTTAGGAGACATTATGCATGCTATTCTGATTTTTTAGAAAATACAGACTAATGAGAATTTAGTAGTATGAGCAGTGATATGACATAGTTTGAGACCCAGCTTCTGTCATGCTGCCAAGTCGCTTCAGTCGTGTCCGACTCTGTGCAACCCCATGGACTGCAGCCTAGCAGGCTTCTTTGTCCATGGGATTCTCCAGGCAAGAACACTGGAGTGGGTTGCCATTTCCTTCTCCAATGCATGAAAGTGGAAAGTGAAAGTGAAGTCACTCAGTCGTGTCTGACTCTTAGCGACCCCATGGACTGCAGCCTACCAGGCCTCTCTGTCCATGGGATTTTCCGGGCAACAGCACTGGAGTGGGGTGCCATTGCCTTCTCCCGCTTCTGTCATAAAACCACAATATTTCACCCTTGTGGAATCAAATGAGACCAAATGGGCTACAAAAATGGGAATCAGTAGTTTGTGCTAAAGACATTTTGGAGAAAATTATATTCTATTTGAAAAATATTAAAATACTAAAAGCAAGTATTTTTCTAGTATACTGGAATGCACACATAGGAAATAAGATCTTTACCAAATGTTCCATCCATTTTATAATGGACATTTGCACCAGATTTTTTTTTTTTAACTTGCAAATGACATAGGACTGTTTGGTCTTCACTTTTTCATACCTGTATTTTTCTCTTTCCATAGGAATACAGAGTCACTCCTCTTTCTCCTCTGACCTTCTGCAGCCCCTGGACTCCCTGGTCATCAGCATCTCTGGTCCGCTAGTGGCTTCTGTGTGTCCATCCTGGTAAGAAGAACCAGGCCCAGGAGCAATCACCATGTTCTGCGCAAAGCTGAAGGACCTGCAGATCACGGGGGACTGCCCTTTCTCCCTGCTGGCCCCGGGGCAGGTCCCCAGAGAGCCCTTGGGGGAAGCCACAGGGAGTGGGCCAGCATCGACCCCAGGGCAGCCAGGCGTCTGTCCAGGTGTCCCCGACAAGAACCCTCCCGGAAGGCTTCCCCGGAGGAAGACCAGCCGCAGCCGGGTCTATCTTCACACTTTGGCAGAGAGTATTTGCAAACTGATTTTCCCAGAGGTGAGTGCCTGCCCTTTCAAGATCTTACTGACATTTTGAAAATGGTAATAGGGTGTTTTCCTAAGGAAAATGTGAACACTCGCTTTCTCACTTTCAAGGCTATAGTAGATGTAGACAATTTGACAATTTTCTGAAAACATTTAAAAACATTTTTAAAAAGCAATCATTTTCTTAAATTGTGTTTAATCTTAAAATGTTTACAGTCTTGCATTCTTTTCCAAAGCATCCTGCACTCTGACAAGCTTTATGACTTTGAGCAGCTGTTTCATCCTCTTGGCCTCAGCATCCTTATCTGAAAATAGACATGCTCACAATCCCGGGTCCCTAGAGTTTGCACAAGCATTAGGTGAAATAATCCACAGCTTTCACCACCCACCAGGACCCATTAGTTACTTATGGATGGCAAGCTTTTTTTTTTTATGGATTCATTAGCTATTTTTTAAGAGCTAAATTCCTTGGAGAATAACTTATTCTCTGCTGGGTTTCCCTCATCTAATTCCTAAGAGCATCATCTGTTCCCGCCAACTTGCTGAGGTGGGAAGACCCACCCTTGTCCTGCTGTGTTGGACAGGGTCACAGGCCTGTTCATGACACCTCTGTCACCACTTTGGACATGTCTTGGTGTAGGTCTGTGGGCGGCACAGCCTAATGCTGTTTTGAGATCTGGAGCACCACCCTTAAAGGGATTCAGGAAAGACACTGTATGGTCTCATACGTGGAATATTGAAAAACAACAATAACTCATAGAAAAAGAGATGATGCATGTGGTCCCCAGAGGCAGGGGAAGGGGAAGGGGATTAGAGGAAGGTGGTCCAGAGATGCTGGAAGATAAGATAAATGAGTACCATGGGTGTAACTCATGGTGACCCTGCCATCCTGTGTGGTGTGTAGGAAGGTTATCTGGGTTCTCATCACAGAGAGAAAGTTTTTTGTTTTCCTTTCTTTTCTTTGTTCTGCATCTGTATGAGACGATGCATGTTAGCTGAGCCTATTGGGGCCATCATTTCACACTATAGGTAAATCAAGGTGTCATGCTGTATGCGTAAACTTAAACAGTGATGTATGTCAATTATTTCTCAATAAAACTGGGGGAAAAAGAGAAAACAGGGAATGCTGGGGACAGGCCATAGACCTAATTAGGTAAAATATGTTTGGAATAGACAGGGCATGTGGAGAGCTCCTCACTCCATGGGCCTAAAGAGAAGAGCCACTGAAAGTCTTCATGGTGTGTCTTCCTCCTTCTATCAGTGTTCACAGTTTTATGCACATTCACTTAGCCTAGGAGATTGGGCATTGAAAAAATCAGATTCTGGCTCTCATAATTTATTGATGATTTTTAATTGACTCCACACCAACCCTTTGCCTTGTGAGAAACACTGAAGGACCACAGGCTGCTGACTTTTAGGACTGGAAGGAACTTCAGAGGTAACCTTGTTTAATTCCCAAGAAGGACCTGAGAGGCTAAGTGACTTGACTAAAGTCACACAGCTTTTGAAAGATATAGCAATTACTGCTGTCAGCAATATGGGCTCAACGGGCAAAGAAGAGACTTGAAGTTTGAAGAATGGATAAATTAGAATTGGCAGGAAGTTGAGGGAACTTATTTCAAATATAAGATAAGCACAGTAGTAGACTGGCTAGTGGCCTTTGAGATGGAAATATTTAATTACAGTCTCCCGCTCCAGTCACCAGCAGCCAGCATTGACTAGGATGAGGGATGCAGCTCTTCCCAGGCAGTTGGTTGGTGTCAGTCTGGGAAGCGGTTGGCACCCTCATTTCCAAGGGCAGAGCACAGGGATGAGCAGATGGTGAGGTTGGGAACCTGGAGAGCGGCCATGCTTTCCCCAGGTCCTATCATTACCCTGTTGGCTTTATTATTTTGTTTGATAAATTCTGAATTCCTACAATGGAAGTCATGCACATATTGGAATCTCTTTTAAAAACATTCAGAATATCAAATATATGCGTTCTTATTTTCCTTTATTTAGGATAATGTGTGTCGTTTGTTTGCGGGCTCATAGCTTTGAGTGTGCTGTCATGTAGTAGAGAAAGCCAGGCTGAGGACTTCCAGGAAGCAAGAGGTCTGCCCTTGACCTGAAGAACCAGGACTCTTTCCCACAACTGAGGCCATTTTCATTCACATTTTAGTGAACATCCCAGGGCTGGGTACATTCATGCTGAATAGCAACCAAACTAGATTACTTCATCAGCTATTCAAACATCTAGGTGTCTTTGATTAAATAGGGCTTTTTAAAAAACTGATCTTTTTTAAGTGGACAGATTTAATGCTTAGCTTACTGTTCAGTTTCAGTCCCATCCGTAGCCCCAAAGAAGAGACTCCAGATAGCATTTGATGGCATCCTCATTCTTGTTTTTGATAATAAGATGTAAACTCCAGTTATGTTTTATGGGGGACAAGTATTATAGTTCATTATCCTTAGAAGATTTAGAGTGGGAGATGGCATTCCAGAGTCATGGAATCGTAGGTTACAAAGGTCTTATAGCTCATCTAGTGCAAACTTTTCATTTGTTTGAAGAAATTAAGACACGTAAAAGTTAGATCACTTGCTTTAAGATAACTAGGGGAGATGGAAAGGTCTCTGCACCTCATTCATAATCTGTTGCTCTTCTATTTTATTATTAGCTGATTTTTCATGGAAATTCTCCCCGATAATCCTGTAAGCTCCTCAAGCAGAGTGTTTTTAAAATAACTGCAGCATGATCTTAGCCACAGTTGTAGCAAATCAGAACCCATTCCCTGAACTAAATTGAGTCACATATGCTTATATGAGGGCTTCTCAGGTGGCACTAGTTATACAGAACCCACCTGCCAGTGCAGGAGACATAAGAGATGCGGGTTCGGTCCCTGGGTTGGGAAGATCCCCTGGAGGAGAACATGGCTAACCCACTCCAGTGTTCTTGCCTGGAGAATCCCGTGGACAGAGGAGCCTGATGGGCTACAGTTCCTAGGGTCGCAAAGAGTCAGACACGGGGCTGAAGCGACAGCACAGCACACAGCAGCACACGCTTCTGTGAAGGATATTATCCCAAATCACACACCTTGTGAGATGAAGGGGGCTTGAAGGAACTCCTGAAGTCTCTGAAGGTGTTGTGGAATATTGGGTTGCAAGAAGAAAAAAAGAAGTAGTATTCCATTATGCTTATGAGCTAAAATTTCCTTGGTCTAGAAGAACATGAAGAACTATAGAAAACATTCCATCCCAGGTCCTGCCATACTCAAAACCTTTCAATGACTTTTCTTCGCTCTTACATAAAAATAAGCTTTCTTAATGTAGTCTCTAGGCAAAAAGAAAAAATGCAGAAAAGTTAAAAATCATCTGAAGTAGCCACTAATCCATAAACCAGACCTATGAAATTCCATTCAGAGTGTTCCCAGCAATACTGGATGAAATGGCAGTTGTACCTGAAGTGTTAATATACTGGTATCCTCCAGGGCCATCCTGCAGTCGTTGATTCTGTATCCTAAGGCGTGAGATCTCAGGGAAGTTGAGTCCTGCTCCTGACATTCTTGTGATCTACATCATCTCAGGGTGTAGGCTCAGGATGTGTTCGAGAAGCCTTAGCACCAAGGTAGGAAGCTCTAGGCACCAGCAGCCTTTACCAATAAATGTTTTGTCTGAAAAACTTGTGGGTTTTGTTTTGTCTTATCTTGAATTTATAACAGTTTCCAGAGGAGCAATGGTGTATGATGAAAGCAGACACCAAAGCCTGTTAAGCTGTAATATCACTAACGTATGCGGCTACAGCTTGGCTAGGACTTCAGAACTTTTTACTTAAAAAAAGCAAATTCTTTTTTAAAAAAAGTTTTATTGGAGTAGAGTTGACTTACAATGTTGTGCTAGTTTCAGGTGTACAGAAAAGTGAGTCAATTATACATATACTTATATTCATTCTTTTTTCAGGTTCTTTCCTCTTATAGGCTATTACAGAATATTGAGTAGAGGGCCCTAAGCTATACAGTGGGTCCTAAGTTCTGATTCAGCATAGAAAGTCAGGAAGACACCTGTTCTAGGAAGTCCAGCAATGAGAGAGGGACCATTTGTCCTTTCTTACAATGACAGCATATATGTTAGGAGGAAAGGACAAGAAAAAGAAGTTTCTGGTGGCAGTGGGAAGGAAATGAAAGACCAGGAAGAATACAGACTGAGAATGGTAAAAACGTGTCCTAGTGTTTAACCAAAAGGTCAAGAGGAGAGAGGATGGTGATATTTCCACTAGTACTTGAGGTGAGGAAGGAGAAAGTCTTCAGGGGCAGAAATGGATGGATTTTCTTTCCTTGTTGCCCATCCCAAGTTCCTGGTCAGAGCCATAAATCATGTATAAGCAAATGTAATTAAAATTATTTTAACTTGAAATAATATAAATTGTGTTTTTGAGCAAGCTGCAATGGTAACATCTCTGTACTGAGTTATATTGCTTCACTGATACACATGTTACAGACTAAGCCTTCAGGACTTGGAATGGCTGACAGGGGAGATGATGTGCATTCATTCCTTTCTTCCTTCATTCCATCAGTATGTAGGTAGCATCTCCTGTGACCAGGTACTTTCTAGGTGCCCAACATGCGGTGGTGAGCTAAACAGATCTTCCCTGTCCTTTTGGAGTCTCTATTCTAGTGGAGAAGACAGAAAATAAGAAAAAAAAAATGTCAGGTTGCAAATGCTTGAAGGACAACCAAGATCTTCTGTGCAGGCAGTGACCATCATGTCACTGATGACCCCTCTTCCAGATGGCTCAGTTGTAAAAAATCTGCCTGCCAACATGAGAGTTGTGGGAGACGCAGCTTCTGTCCCTGGGTGGGGAAGATCCCCTGGAGGAGGAAATGGCAACCCACTCCAGTATTCTTTCTTGGGAAATCTCATGGATAGAGGAATCTGCCAGGCTACAGTCTGTCGGGTCACAAAGAGTCAGATGTGACTGAGCATGCACGCATGCACACACTTTCTGTCTGATTAGGTTTTAGAGAAGGGCAAAACTCCCAGCAACCCAGAGTTTCATGGGCTTTCATCCACAAAGACTTGCTGGTGTTCGTGATTCCAGAGTCACTCTCTATGAAGTCAAAGACCCTTGATGGGGTGAAGCTGACACTGGCAGTCTTATATATAACTGATGGAGTGACAATGGCTACAAACTCTTATGAAATTGATCTGGAAAGAGCTACTGGAAATCCATAGATTTTAAGGATTCCACTTAAAAGAATATAACCTACAGAAATAAAAAGCAATACATAAGAATAAGAAAAAAACAGCAAAAAAATGCCCTTGAAATATTGAAGCCTTCTTAAGCAGCCTAGGCTGTCTGCTTCTGCTTCCTTTAGGGTCTCAAGTCTAATGTTTCCTTCTTCCTTCCTTTCCCAGACCTGCTCTCTGCCTGCCAGGCAATCACCCTTTGCCACAGGGTGCTGGGCCCTTGCTCAGAATCTGCCTGCTGGCCCAGCACCCTCCAGCCCTTCTGTCTCTCGCTCCTTATCTAAACCATCAGAAAAATTGTTATATGGGTAAATTTAAGTTCTATTTTATTTCTTTTCAGCACTTATATTGTCTTTCAAGAAATTTCACATTTAAATTCTACTAATATATGCTCTTTAGAAACCAAAAGTTCTTTTCATAATTTCATTAAAACAGAATCTTGGTCGATTTTGCTTGACTTTACTGTCTTACAAGAGGGATATAAATAGTTCTTAAGGAAAAAGGAATTTCACAACTTGGCACAGAGCCAGAGAATTCTCCACTGTCCTCTGGATAAACTACAGAAGGTGGCTGTATACACATGCAGATACATAGAACTTTTTTTTTTTTATGGAATGTAAAGAAGTTACCAATGATTTACTTTCCACTTATTAACTGGTTAGGGAGAGCAAGCTGCTAAGAGATATTAATTATCAACCAGTATTTAAAACTATGCAGGCTTACATACAAGTATTTTGCAATCTAGGAAGATTCATGAGATACTCAGAAATCAGTAAAAGAGAAGAACACTGTTAAGTATTTTGTGAAGATTGTTTGTTCAAGGAAAAGAAATGAGTACAAGTTTGGGGAAATCCAAGATTTGTTTCAGTCAGTAATCAACTGAACTCGGTGACAGATTGGATTTAAGGGATAAAAGAAAGGGAAGAGACAGATGCTTGGAGTTTCTAGAGAAGGAAGAGACAGGAATGATACATGAGCAGAATGTGAGATTGTGGGAGGGTGGAGGATCTCAGCATAGGGTAGGGGGCTGCTATGGGTCTGTGGAAGGAAAGAGGGTCTCCTGGCTTGAGCCCCGTTGAGACTGAAGTCCTGGCTGCACGTCCAAGGGATTTCCTGACCTGGAGGAAGGGGTGCCTGACTTCACCAAACTGAGTCTCTTGTGTGATTCCAGCTCGGTGGCTGTTGGAGCCACCCACCAGGGACACAGCTCACATCCAGATTCAAGTCAGTCTGAGTGGTTGGCTTCTTCCCAAATGTGAGAGCTGTTGAAAATCAGTCCTCTTTTCCACAGGGGTAGTTCAACTACACTTGTCTTTAAAGTAGCAATGCTTCTGCTTCTTCCTGACAAGCTCTCAGAAGAAATTTTTGTGAAATACGTGTCTTCAAGAAAATGATTATTTAAGGGAGTGTTTAAAACTTTTCTTTTCAATTTTCAGTTTGAGCGTCTGAACCTTGCCCTTCAGAGAACATTGGCAAAACACAAAATAAAGGAAAACAGGTAAATTGAATCATTTCAGTTGCATGAATCTCCTGTTACAATCACTGTCACAGCTTCTAATAACCAGCGCTTAGTGGTGTCTCGCATATATGAATCACTTTGGTATGTAGGAACTGGGCTAAGCATTTGAGCTGCCACTAATCTGAAAGGAAGTGTGTTCATTTTTCACAGTTCTTATGTCACTAAGCTCAGGTTTCTATAAAATGTCTAGAATTTTATAGCTGTTTAGGAAATGACAGAATGGAGTTTCAAGCCTGGGTTTTTCAGAGCCCGTGATTTTAACCATGTTACCCTGTGCTTCTCCATTTAGTAAACTCCCAAAAGGCCTATTCTTTTCTGCTAGGGTGTAATTTCTGAAATATTTAACAAAGTTAAGGCATAGATCAGAGCAGACTCCTGCTTGAAGAACAGTGCCAAGAATCTGGGGCTAGGTCCCAGTGCAGCCTGCCTGTCCCTTTGCCCCAGCCTAAGCCACAATTTTTTAAAATTAATTAACTTATTTTAATTGGAGGCTGATTATTTTACAATATTGCACAGGTTAAATTTTTAGCTCCCACATCAGCAGGGAAGGATGTGGGAGTAAGAGGTGGGCAACTCAGGAGTGGGGCAGCAGCTGGATCAGTCCTTAGGGAGGTGTTTTGGTCTTTTCCTAACTAGCTTGGTTATACTGATTATACTGATATTCAAATACCTATTCCATTTGTACTTTTTCTTCTACTTTGTCTTTGAAACTTTCTTTAAGAAAGCTTTCTGTAGCAGTTTCATATATAAGGTGAATTAAAAACAAACAAACAAACCCTGATTTTTAGAGTTCATTTTACAAATACATCTTGGCACATTTACTGTTGGTGGAAAACTTGATTTGGCTTTGTTTTGGTTTCCCAGAAATTGAAGGATTATTTGCTGTGTAAATACTACAATAAACACTTGCATTCAAATTTCAGAATTGAATTTGCAACTTTTGCAAACCAGTACCTTTGTCAGGAATATTTTATACATTTATCCATCTGCTGCTCAGGAGGGGATCATCTGCTCTGTGCGTTTTCTGGGCTTAATTTCACTCGCTGACTAACTGGTCCCAGGCTTCAGGCAGCAGGCAAGCCAAGAAGGGGTCAGAGACAGATCCAAAGAGAGTGTGAATCTATGTGTCTGACAGAAGCTGTGTTTGCAGAGTGATATGGACAGCATTCCAGAAGCCTCTGACCTTAATTCTCAGTCCGGCTGATAAGATAGCCAGCAAGTCCTGGAGCTGTGCTACTCTGTCTGTCTGCCTGAGGCCTTGGCAGCCAGTTGACTCAGAATTTATTCCCAGGGCTTGGTGTCCTGAAATGTGCCTAAGCTCGATGCTGATATTCAATTAGGATGTGTTCCCAGAGATGGAGCTCTTTAAAAAAAAAAAAACACCTCAAAACTTAAAAAAATGATTTTATTTGAAATTTTGAAAAATCTTTTTACCTCTTCTTTGACTTCTTAAAGCATTATTATACTGTTAAAGTGTCCTAATGATTATACCACTGTTGAAATAAGAAGAGGGACTTTTTCTCTTATGAGACTGCCTGCTGATAATGCCAAATGGCTTCTCTCTGCTTTGTTTCTTTAGTTCTTGGCTATGTGGGGCCTTTTTCCCCATCTTTCTGGCAGGTTGGCTGCCATTTCTACTTAGGGCACTGTGCTGACTGCTGAGGGGAACTTCACTTTCCCACCCACCACCATTTTTAAAATTTTAAATTTGTTTATCTTTAAATTGAAGGATAACTGCTTTACAGAATTGTGTTGGTTTCTGCCAAACATCACTATGTATCAGCCATAGGTATATATACGTCCCCTCCGTCTTGAACCTCCCTCCCATCTTCCTCCCTCTCCCACCCCTTTAAGTTGTTACAGAGCCCTGATTTGAGTTCCCTGAGTCATACAGCACACCCACCACCATTTTTAAGTGAATGAGTTTTATTCAGTCATTATGATACCCTTTTGGGTTGGTTTTGAGCTTTTGCTTTTATCTTTTCCTAGGACCTTTTGATCACATCATGTGTGAATGTGTGTGTATGTGGTGTATGTGTGCCTGTGTGTATAACATACTTACATTTGCTGGTGTACATGCAGACATACACCTTATTTTTAAATTTTTTGAAGGTAAAGTTAAGGAACTTATTTTGAATGGCACTGTATGATGTCCATGGGGTTGCTACAAGTCGGACATGACTGAGCGACTTCACTTTCACTTTTCACCTTCATGCACTGGAGGAGGAAATGGCAACCCACTCCAGAATTCTTGCCTGGAGAATCCCAGGGACGGAGGAGCCTGGTGGGTTGCCGTCTATGGGGTCGCACAGAGTCAGACACGACTGAAGTGACTTAGCAGCAGCAGCAGCAGCAGCAGCAGCAGTGTGATGTTTGACTTAGCTAAGCTTTGCTGGGAATTGGCAGAAGAGTCCTCTGAGCAGCTTTAGGCTAATTCTTCAAAAAAAAAAAAAGAAGTTGCTTAAATGAGAAGAAGGAACAAATCTGGAGACTGACTAATATAGTATATAACAAGGGGTTGGGGGTATCTAATTCAAACTAGATGTAATATCATAGCCTGATCCCCAAGTTATTTAGATAAGAATATATTTCTGACTGTTGTTGTTCAGTTGCTAAGTCATGTCCAACTCTCTGTGACCCCATGGACCGAAGCACTCCAGTGCTTCAGACTGAAGCACTTCCCTCTCCCTATCTCCCAGACTTTGCTCAAACTCATGTCCATTGAGTCAGTGATGCCATGCAACCATCTCATCCTTTGTTGCCCACCTTCTCCTCCTGCCCTCAGTCTTTCCTGGCATCAGGGTCTTATTCCAATGAGTTGGCTCTTTGCATCAGGTGGCAAAGAGTATTGGAGCTTGAGCATCAGTCCTTCCAATGAATGTCCAAGGTTGATTTCCTTTAGGATTGACTGGTTTGATCTCCTTGTAGTCCAAGGGACTCTCAAGAATCTTCTCCAGCATCACAATTTGAATGCATCAATTCTTTGGTGCTCAGCCTTCTTTATGGTGAAACTCTCATATCCAAACACGACTACTGGAAAAACCATAGCTTTGACCAGATGGATCTTTGTCCGCAGAGTGATGTCTCTGCTTTTTAGCATGTTGTCTAGGTTTGTCATAACTTTTCTTTCAAGGAGCAAGCATCCTTTAATTTCATGGCTTCAGTCACTGTCTGCAGTGATTTTGGAGCCCAAGAAAATAAAATTTGCCATTGTTTTCACTTTTCCCCCATCTATTTGCCATGAAGTGATGGAACCAGATGCTATGATCTTAGTTTTTTGAATGTTGAGTTTTAAGCCAGATTTTTCACTCTCCTCTTTCACCCTAATCAAGAGGCTCTTTAGTTCCTCTTTACTTTCTGCCATAGAGTGGTATCATTTGCATATTGGAGGTTGTTGATATTTCTCCCAGCAGTCTTGATTCCAGCTTGTGATTCATCCAGCCCAGCATTTCACATGTTGTACTCTACACATAAGTTAAATAAGCAGGGTGACAACATACAGCCTTGACATACTTGTTTCCCAGTTTTGAACAGTCTATTGTCCCATGTTATAAGCAGTATACCTTTATGTGATCAAGTAGCCAGTGGGATGATTTTCCTTGTCAAGAATTTTTTCTTTTGAAGTTTCTCTACATGTATCATGCTTTATTGAAATCTGTTTGATATAGTATTTTCAACTTATGCCTATTTGTGATCTTGGCTTGTCTAATAGCAAACTGAACCACAAAATAACTTGGGTATCTTTTAATATGCTTTAGTAGTTTTGTAAATTTGATTTTAATCAGTTATCACTATCAGAACTCATCAAAAAAACAATTAAGCAAACATGAATCAACAAGTTGTCCAGTTGAAATTACAAAATCCTATCAGTCAAAATGTATGCTATTATCATATATCATTAATCATATATATTAAATTATATTGATTATTATTAATATATAAGTATATTATAAAACATGTGTTACTTAAAGCAGTTCAGTAATTTAATAAGGAATAAATTTATTTAGTTACTAATTTTATATTAGATCAAGGATAAAAGTTTAATGTGATGATGCCTGATAGTTACATATATAGAACCTAAAACCTAAAAGTAGCACGTACTGTGTATTTGCTTTAAAAAATAAATAAGGACTTACTTAGAAGTGAAATCCATCAGTAGGTAGATTTTTCTTCTTGGTTGTTTTATCAGAAAAGCCCATCCTGATTTATTATCATCCTTGGCCATTTGTACCATTGGGTTTTCTGCCAGCACAAACCTTTGTACTATTAGCTTATATGAAGTTAGTCTCAAGGGTAGATATGCTTTATGAAAAGTGATGAAATAGTCTAGGTCATGTATATTTGGGGGTTTTCCAACGTTGATTTGGTTTGTACATGTCACTGCTCCTATCCTTTAAACTCGACAGTCAAGATTTGCCTCTACAAAGAAGGTAATTTAAATTATTTTCTGTCAGCATTTCTGTATGTTATAATCTGAAACTTTAGCATTCATTTGTCAGTTTATAATTTAAGATATTGAAATAATTTCAGGAAATCTTTGGAAAGAGAAGACTTTGAAAAAATAATTGTGGACCAAGCAATTGCAGCAGGTAATAGAATTAAATATATGAAATTAGAAAATAATTTGCTTATAGAACTATTTCACCTGTAAAGTAAAATTTTCTATTCCTAGAAAATATTTACCTGGAGAACTAATATTTTCTTTAAAATACTCATGTTTATTTGTTGGTAACATCCAATGTGAAATGTTAAATATCATGTTTTGTGTTAATGTAAAGAATTACTCTTTTTCATACTTATACCTTTGTTTGACCTCAAACGTTTCCTCTTCTTACAATGTTTATTTGCTGAGAAGTAGATAAAGCTGCCTGGCAGGCTGATTTATAGACATTCATATGCTTTGGTCTTGAACTTGGTAACTAAGTGTCCTTCATTTATGCATGAAAAGTTCTACTCAGCATAGTAATATAAGTAAGTTTTTAAAGGTTGGAAGCAATTATGAGAAATATGTGAGCAGTGCTTACATATTAATACTTAGTTTGGCAGAATCAAGCAGATGAGTGACTTTGTCATACTGTCCTTTTCAAAGTTCGAGTATGTGGACCAACTGGTGAGGTTTTTTTCGAAGTAGATTTGAAGAATTTGCTTCTGCTGCTGCTGATGATGACTGACTTGCACTGAACCCTCTCTCTGGGTCAGGCACAATTCTAACATGGCCCACAAACACCACAGCAGTGCTGTGAACAGGGCATCCATGTTTCCCCTACGTTATAGATGAGAAGAGTGTGGTACAAAGAGTTTAAAGAATAAAGGAGACTAGTGAAGGAAAAGTTGTGGAAAGTAAATGATATATTCCCAACACATTTTCATTCAGGTAACATTAAACAACAAGAATGCTATTTTGCTCAAAAATAATAATAATAATATTTACTACTATTATTATATTACTTTATATCATCTCAAGAAAAATGACAAAATTGAATTTCACCACCAGTGATATAAATTAATTCTATATCTGATGCTTATATTCCAAGGGGGCTAGCTAGTACCCCTTCACAACATGTGCCACTGTTTCTGATGTTAACAAGGTGGGAAAACTTTTGAAAGAGACTTAACCCTGTGATTCCAATTGCTCTTTTATAGTTAAGTTTCAGGGTGATAAAAAGTCATATACTCAATTGATCATTCTTTCATAATTAACCAATTCGGGTGTATATTTGGAGTTACTTGAATTTTAGAAATGAATTTATGCAGATAATTTTAACAAAAATGATTAATTTTGGTTGGAACTCTTATAGCAGATATAAAGCAAGCTAAATTGTCAGATACGGTGGTATTAAAAATAGTAGTAAAAATACAGCTCTGCCAAGATGATGCATATGATATGGCAGAAAAATGTGTTCTATGCTTTCAGGAGTTCCAGTGGAGATCATCAAAGAATCTCTTGGTGAGGAGCTTTTTAAAATATGTTATGAAGAAGATGAATACATCCTAGGTGTGGTTGGAGGAACCCTGAAAGATTTTTTAAATAGCTTCAGCACCCTCCTGAAACAGAGCAGCCACTGTCAAGAAGCAGAAAAGAAGGGCAGGTTTGAGGACGCATCCATCCTATGCCTGGATAAAGATCCCGATGTCTTATATGTTTACTATTTCTTCCCCAAGAGGATCACTTCCCTGATTCTCCCCGGCATCATTAAGGCAGCTGCTCGCATACTGTATGAGACGGAAGTGGAGGTTTCCTCGACGCCTTCTCGCTTCCACCAGGACTGCCGTGAGTTCGTGGACCAGCCCTGCGAGCTCTACTCCGTCCACATCAGGAGCGCCCGGCCGCACCCGCCCCCTGGGAAACCCGTGTCCTCGCTGGTCATCCCCGCCTCGCTCTTCTGCAAGACCTTCCCTTTCCACTTCATGCTTGACAGAGATATGAGCATCCTGCAGCTCGGCCACGGCATCAGGCGGCTGATGAGCAGGAGAGACGTGCAAGGGAAGCCTCATTTTGATGAGTACTTTGAGATCCTGACCCCCAAAATCAGCCAGACGTTCAGCGGCATTATGACCATGCTGAACATGCAGTTCCTGGTGCGAGTGAGGAGGTGGGACAACTCCGTGAAGAAATCTTCCAGGGTAAGAAGAAAAGTTGTCCTGTTGTGATATGGATTCAATGATTTCACTTTTAAAGACTGGGTGTGAAAAATGTAAAAATATACCGTATCACTTCACAATATTTTAAACATTTTTTAATGTGGACCATTTTTAAAGTCTTTATTGAATTTGTTACAGTGTTGCTTCTACTTTTTGTTTTTTGGCTTTTTGGGTGAAGGGAATGTGGGATCTTAGTTCCCTGACCAGGGGTCAAATTTGCAGAGTCTTAACCACTGGACTGCCAGGGAAGTCGCCAGAATTTTTAATAAAATATTTCTGTTTAAAATAATTCTAAAATACTTTGAAGGCTTAAAACAAGATTCTTTGTGCATTCATTTGCTTGCTTACTTAAGGCATTACTTCACAAATATTTTTTGAACGCAGTCTACCTTTTAAAATCTTTGTGTGCTGTGCTGTGCTAAGTCATTTCAGTCGTGTCCGACTCTTTGCAACCCTATAGACTGTAGCCTGCCAGATTCCTCTCTCCATGGGATTCTCCAAGCGAGAGTATTGGAGTGGGTTGCCGTGCCCTCCTCCAACGGGATCTTCCCGGCCCAGGGATGGAACCCATGTCTCTTACATCTCCTGTATTGGCAGGTTGGTTTTTTACCACTAGCGTCACCTGGAAAATATTTATGGAGTATTTTATAGCTGAATTACAAAAATACTTATGTAAAAATATGGCTTCGATCATCACAAAATAGCTGACTTAATTTGGATAATAAGAGGAATTCTACAACAAAGAAACAAAAATGACTTGTTTCTTAGAGGAGGCAACTAAATGGATTCTTAAGTCAATATTTAATAGACATGGAAAAAATCAATAACTTGTTTGATTAACTGTTAGAAAATGTGGGAGAAAGTGTTCTGCTCTCATCTCATAGTAGAGAACCATGCGTGATTTAGAAAAGAAGTTTGGAAACCACAGTCAGTAGTATAACTGAGCTCATAGAAAGGCTCACAACGCACCTCTCTTCTGGACAAGTTAACCCAGAAGACAAACTATCTGTCCTCCCAGATGGAAACAGCTTTATTACTTTTTGTCATAAACACAGTACAACTAAATGTTTAAAAATAGGTACTACTTTTAAGATGTCCATTGCAAAATCAAAAACATTATGTACATTTTTGTTTAAAACAAAAAAGCCACTTTTTACAGTTCTTTTTTAATCAGTAAATGATATCTGTGTGTATTCTTCCATGTCATTAGACACCGGTCTCTTTCACGATGGGATAGGCCGTGTCGTATCCCATTGTGTGGTCGTCCTGAACTTTGGTTAACCATTCACTGTTGAAGGACGTCCAGGCTGCTTTTGTGGCTCTGTTTCGTTAACACGTATGTACACATCTGTCTCCTTCACACATGTGAGCTTGTGACCCAGAATGAAAACGTGAAGCCCCCTCCCCCAGGGGTCCTGTGCACCCTTCTGCTGATGGCTGCTGCTGAGAGAATGTTGGAGCAGAAGCATCAGTGTAGCACGCAGTGAGAAAGCCTTGAAGCAAGAATTTGGGGCATTGTTGATTGAAAAATCATATTTTCTGTGTAATCTGTGATACTGGGAAAGATTGAGGGCAGGAGGAAAAGGGGGCAACAGAGGATGAGATGGTTGGAAGGCATCACCAACTCAGTAGACATGAGTTTGAGCAAACTCTAGGAGACAGTAGAGGACAAGGAAGCCTGGTGTGCTGCAGTTCATGGGGTCACAAAGAGTTGGACATGACTTAGCAACTGAACAGCAACAATTCTCCAGTATATTCTCCAGATGTATGCATGCATTTTAGAGCTCATAGTAAATTGAAACCGTAAGAGAGCCTATTGTTTTTGTCAACAAGTAGAAAAAGCTCAAGTTTAAAAACAAAGGTGGGGTGGGGGGACTAAGATCCTGCAAGGTGTGTGACTTATTCAAAAAAAAAAAGAAGGGATTATCACTGTTCCTGTTTCCTCACTTTTTGTCTGTTGGGAACGTGAATAAGCCACAAAGCTTGGTCCTCCTTTTACACAGGTGATGGACCTCAAAGGCCAGATGATCTACATGGTGGAGTCCAGCTCCATCCTGTTCCTGGGCTCACCCTGCGTGGACAGACTGGAAGACTTCACGGGCCGAGGGCTGTACCTCTCCGACATCCCCATCCACAACGCGCTGCGGGATGTGGTGCTGATTGGGGAGCAGGCCAGGGCCCAGGATGGCCTGAAGAAGAGGCTGGGCAAGCTGAAGGCCACGCTGGAGCAGGCCCACCAGGCCCTGGAGGAGGAGAAGCGGAAGACGGTGGACCTGCTGTGTTCCATCTTCCCCAGCGAGGTGGCGCGGCAGCTGTGGCAGGGCCACGCTGTGCAGGCCAAGCGCTTCGGCAATGTCACCATGCTCTTCTCGGACATCGTGGGGTTCACGGCCATCTGTTCCCAGTGCTCCCCGCTGCAGGTCATCACCATGCTCAACGCACTCTACACCCGCTTTGACCGGCAGTGTGGAGAGCTGGATGTCTACAAGGTAGGGGGCCAGGCCCTGGACGGGGAGAGTTGGGCATTGGGCCAGGAGCCTGTCCTGGGAGCAGACATCCTGCCTTCGTTGTATGGGTGTCTTCTGGCTCTGAATCTGCTCAGAGATGATTATTCCAGAAAGGACAGCCACTGTGTCTTTTCACAGAATGCAGGGTGACAGCAAGAGAGTGGGCTGCCAGACCCTCAGAAAGGTGACGTTTTAAAGTCAGTGAGCCTGACACTTGGACTGTGAAAACTGAGATGAATTGGTTTGGTTTTGTTTTCTGTTTTTTTTTTTTTTTTAAGTATTGATTTTTTTTTTTTTGGCTGCTCTGGGTCTTATTTGCAGAATGTGGGATCTAGTTCCCTGATCAGGGATTGAACCTGGGCCCCCTGGATTGGGAGCTTGGAGTTATAGCCACTGGACCACCAGGGAAATACCAAGACGGACCGTTAAGCCTGAGATGTTTCAAAGAGGGAGGATGTAGCCTTTCCATCTGCAAAAGTAAAGAAGCAGGGGGATTACATCAATTGTCTTCCAACACATTCATTCAGCATAGAGTAACAGGATGCTTTTAACGGCCAGGGGAACAGAAACTCAAATCACCTGCTTGTCTGGTGACCAAGGGCAGGAGACGGCCTGTCTTCAAATCTCGTTTTCTGCCTTGTTTGCTTTGTAAGCAGAGAAAGTTAAACAACCTTTCCCATTTCTGAAACAGAGGATATAATATCCATTCACAGAGTTAATATGCACGAATAACATGCTTTATGTCCTGTAATCTTCATGAACGGAGCTCTGATAAAGATTACGGTAAAAAAAATATCTGTTATTCATCAGCCAGCAGGGTTGACTGAGTGCCTGCAGGGTACCAGGCATCATTCTAGGCTCTGGGGATGTAAAGAGATTGTCCCGGAAACGTAATAAACTATTTTTAATGTAACTATTGTTAATAAGGGGCTTCCCAGATGGCACTAGTGGTAAAGAACCTACTTGCCAATGCAGGAGACATAAGAGATGTGGGTTTGATCCCTGGGTTGGGAAGATCCTCTGGAGGAGGAAATGGCAACACACTCTAGTATTCTTGCCTGGAGAATCCCATAGACAGAGGAACCTGGCAGGCTATAGTCCATGGGGTCGCACAGAGTTGGACTCGACTGAAATGACTTAGCACGCATTATTAATAAGAGAACCAATGAAGAGATTCTGACTGTTTCTTTAGAAGTAAAACATTTTCTTACTGATTTAATGTTTCTTACATATTTCTCAGCATTGGCTTGAAGAATAAAGCGTGCTTCTCATTTATGTGGCTTGAATCATGTTTTAATTTGCCACATAAAAAACTGACATTTCAGAGCTTAACCTAACATGAAAAAAATAAATGATTAAAGAGGAAACAAAAATTATTTATGGGACAACGTAAGCCCTGCTTGGTTCCAGTCTAGATGCTCACGGTGAAACTTTCTCTTTAAAACATTTCTAACAGGAAATTCCAGACAGAGCTGTGTTTCCCTTGGGAAAAAAGAGGTCCATGTATAATTACAGATAAAATAATTGGCTTCAGTTAGGTTAAGCTGGATGGCCTCTTGTGGAATTCACTGTATTTATTTGTAGACAGCTGATGTCTTGAGAAGGTCTCCTCTCAGAACTGTGAGGAGGTCTCGCTCTCCTCTGCAAACTGTCCAGCTGCTCACAGAAGCCGCCCACTGCTGCATGGTGCTCCCTGCTGAAATGTTTAAAACTGTTGTCACTCCTCTCTAGCGTTCAGAGCCTTACTCCTCATGGTGAGGATGGGGCGCAGAGTCCCCTGGGGACCCAGCTGCTGTCCCAGCCGGTGAGTCTGTGTCCTCGCTTCACCTGCTGTTCACGTCAACGCTGTGTGGAAACACTGGAGATGCTGTGAATAAATGGGGAGGGGGCCTCCCCTCAGAATACACTTAGGATACAGAGTGTGTTCCCATCACCGCTCACCTGTGCCTGGCTGGCTTGTTTATCCCAGCCCCGAATTGGACCAGGACTCCGTTCAGTTTCATTTTCTTTCTTTCATTCTTTTGGTCATTTTCCTGCTTGTTTGATTATTTATCTAGTGGTTTAGAATATCCTTACTGGTCCTCCAGAGTTTGCCAGCGTGGTGGGGGGCAGAGTCCAGTCCCTGTGATAAGAGCCCCAGAGCAGGGAGGGAGCCAGGGAGGGACACACAGATAGAGGACAGGATAGATTCCCTGTGACGCTGGGGACATCATGCCACGCTTGCCAGCGCAGGGGCTCCAGCAGGGCTGAGGGGGCCTCTCCCCCTACTGAGTAGCTCTTTGAGCCCTGTGACAGGTTAGCGCCTAGGCTGAGTGCATCTCCGTGTGTGTGGCCAAGGTGATACTGTCGGATGCCAGGCTCGCTCACTGGTGAATATCCTGGGCCCCAGTGGTGGAGGAGTTGATGAGACAGCAGACTCAGGGAGCTCGCTTTCCACCAGGAAAACAGACAACAAAGGTGTGAATTCACAGCACCCCAGTTGGTGTGCTCTCTCTGGAAGGAAATAGAGCAGGTGCAGGGGAGCCAGGGATTTCACGGAAGTGGCCGGAATCACCTTCCTTGCAAGGTGAGTTTTAGCAGAGCCTGAGGAAACCAAGGACGTGCCTAGTGGTCACCTGCAGGAATACTGATCTAGACAAAGGAATAATAAACATTTGCAATGTTTGAGGGAAAACAGGAGGCCAGCAGCTTGGGACAAAGTGAGCAAGAAAGAGAATAAGGAGAAGGATCAGGATCAGGGGCAGTAGAAAGGCAGGACAGGAACTTTGGGGGCAGCTTAAGGGCTCTGGCATTTATTCTGAGTGAAATAAGCAATTGCTGATGCTGTCCCCCTTTCTCTTCTCTCTCACCTTCACCCCTCCAGATTGCCAGCTTTGGATCAGAACAGTGATATGATCTAGGTTACAATAAGAATTTGGAGGAGAAAAATGCACCTATTACAATTTGGTAGCTAATTTGTGGATTTAAATGAACTGTTAGTTTTCTATATTCAGCATGACAACTGAAAATCACTCGTAACAACAGCAATCATGACAATGATAATAACTGATCAATACATGAAATTCACAGAAGAGATTGATTTCCGATAACTTTCCAATCACCATTGTCTCTGCCTCCTGTTTGACATCTTAGTCTCTGTACTTTATGATTAATATTCATGTAGACAGTTTATCATTGCTATGACAGCACCAAAAGTTCTTTGAAAAGTTGCAATGTCAGTTTTAACCTTAACTATATTCATAGGACCTTGATTCAGTAGTGACTTTGTTCAAAGCACTGTATTTTATGCTGAGAGGATATTATCACCCAATATCTCAAACATATTATAATAGATTCAAAGTAAGTCATTTGCTTCTACAAAGTCCATTTTACATGGTGTGGGAAGAAAGAGGTGCAGGGATATGGGGGAATCAGTGGCAAGTTTGGGAGCAGACACCCCTCCTGACACTGTATTCACAGCAGGGTGCTGCCTTTCAGCTTAGAAACCTTGTGAGTTTCCTGGAAAGAAAAACCTTTTCCAAGAGTCTGTGATTGACTCTGATGTTCCATTGGCCCATGAAGCTGAGATTTCTGCTTCATGATGTAATTTCTGCTGTATGATGTACACTGTGATGCTTCCTGGATTTTTGTTGTTTTTTTTTTTGTAATGTGGAGAATCTGTTGTGCATAGGTGGAGACGATTGGCGATGCGTACTGTGTGGCTGGGGGCTTACACAAAGAGACTGACACCCACGCCGTTCAGATCGCGCTGATGGCCCTCAAGATGATGGAACTCTCTCATGAAGTCGTGTCTCCCCACGGAGAACCCATCAAGGTGAGCCTGCTCACGTGTTGTTCAGGAGATGTCACGAGAGTAAATGCTGGGTAGTTAGTCTTGCTGTATCTCACTGTTCTCTGAACCGTGGGTAGGCAAGGTGCCAGCGGGGAAGCTGGAAGAAAAGTCAAGGAGCTGTAGGAACTGCAGACATGTTTATTCTTTCCTGACTGGCACAGCAGCCATAGCAGCAGACAAGCTGTATTTTCTCATGGTTGACCCAGCGGACACAGCCATAACCGTGGCCATAACGCAGCCTCAAGGGCTTTTCAGGTGGATCTTCTATATGTTTACAGAACAGAAGTGGCCTGTGCCCAAGTGGGTACATTGTGACATGCATGCACAGTGCTATAAGTTAGCTCAGCTGTTACATAACCATGTATTTACAACACGTGGGGCCAGAGTGAGGGGCCATGGGGTGAGAGAGCCTGACCAGTACCTGCTTGGCTAATTAGCCTTTTCCCTACAGTTAGTTATCAGTAGAATGGTGCATCCATCAGGGTTTAGTTGCATAGAGTAGATCTCCAGCTCATTGAAGCATCAGAAAATCTGTAAGTGGCTTACAGATCACTAGGACCAAGGAAGCCATCCATGACTTGAGCTCTCAGAGAGTGGATCCTAAAGCCATGCTTCAGAACCATGGCTTCCTCTGTGATCTGGAAGCTGGTTCTAGAACCACACAGCCACAGCCAGGCAGCAAACCATTGTGCTCAGAAAGTAGCTGTCTCCACTACTGGCTGCACAGCAGAGTTGCACCCACTGTAATTGCATCAGCAACGTGGAAATCCTGCATCATGACTCACAAATTGAATGACTAGAAACCGGGCTCCCTGCTAAGCCTGGGAGACAGAGCACGCAGTCTTCTGCTGTGCTCACAAGGGAAGCTATAGGCAGAAATCCAGATTCCCAGAGCTTATGCAAGGGCGTCTGATTCACCAAAACCTCAGTACATCTAGAAACTTCGAGGGAGTTTGAAAAATGTAGTTTTGGGTTTTTTGAGCCCTGCAGGGGAGGAATTTAACTAGAATGAATGTGGACTGGGTAATCTAGTAATATTTTCCAGGACACATAAAATTCCAAAATTTCTAAATAAGCCAGATCCCAGAATAAGAATGTCTTATTGCAGATGATAAAATTAACGTGCCTGGCATAGATTTAATAGATAACACATGAACAGATATCTTTATTTGTCCTACTTGAAGTGAGTCTGCCACTTAACTTTTATAGAACAGTCCTCAATTGATGACCTTCAGAAATGAGCCTTTGAAATAATATGGAATCCTATCTGGCATGATATAAAATACAGAGAGAAGGAGGAAAAAGAAGTTTAGCCAGAGCTCTGGCTTATACCATAAAGAACCTGCCTGCAATTCAGGAGACCCAGGTTCAGTCCCTCGGTTGGGAAGATCCTCTGGAGAAGGGAACAGCTACCCACTCCAGCATTGTGCCTGGAGAATGCTATGGACAGAGGAGCCTGGCAGGCTACAGTCCATGGGGTCACAAAGAGTCAGACATGACTGAGCCATTAACTTTCACTTTCTTTTTCTCTCCAATGTTACTATCAATAGAAGCTGTATGTGTAAGCCTTCACAACTATTTCTTAAGAGAATGGTCGTCCCAGTTATATGCTGATGTGTGACATGCTTCCCTAAAGTTAGTGGTGTAAAACCACAGAGCTTTTTTTTTTTTTTTTTAAGCATTTTTATTTTATTTTTTTTTTTCTAATTTTATTTTATTTTTAAACTTTACATAATTGTATTAGTTTTGCCAAATATCAAAATGAATCCGCCACAGGTATACATGTGTTCCCCATCCTGAACCCTCCTCCCTCCTCCCTCCCATACCATCCCTCTGGGTCGTTCCAGTGCACTAGCCCCAAGCATCCAGTATCGTGCATCGAACCTGGACTGGCAACTCATTTCTTACATGATATTTTACATGTTTCAATGCCATTCTCCCAAATCTTCCCACCCTCTCCCTCTCCCACAGAGTCCATAAGACTGTTCTATACATCAGTGTCTCTTTTGCTGTCGCATAATCGGGTTATTGTTACCATCTTTCTAAATTCCATATATATGCGTTAGTATACTGTATTTATGTTTTTCCTTCTGGCTTACTTCACTCTGTATAATAGGCTCCAGTTTCATCCACCTCATTAGAACTGATTCAAATGTATTCTTTTTAATGGCTGAGTAATACTCCATTGTGTATATGTACCACAGCTTTCTTATCCATTCATCTGCTGATGGACATCTAGGTTGCTTCCATGTCCTGGCTATTATAAACAGTGCTGCGATGAACATTGGGGTACACGTGTCTCTTTCCCTTCTGGTTTCCTCAGTGTGTATGCCCAGCAGTGGGATTTCTGGATCATAAGGCAGTTCTATTTCCAGTTTTTTAAGGAATCTCCACACTGTTCTCCATAGTGGCTGTACTAGTTTGCATTCCCACCAACAGTGTAAGAGGGTTCCCTTTTCTCCACACCCTCTCCAGCATTTATTATTTGTAGACTTTTGGATCGCAGCCATTCTGACACACAGAGCTTTTGTGATGCATTGATTCTGTGCGGTGGAATTTGGATGAGGCACGAGTACCTTGTCATTTCTCACAGTATCTGGTACCTCCACTGGGAATTCTCAGTGGTTGAGGGCATGCAGAGTAGCTGGGATTACATCACTTGAACCAGAGGACCATTTCAAGATGCCGCCTATCTCACCTGCCTGGTTGTGGCTGGGCATGGCAGAGGGTGGACCCAGTTGGGACTGTCAGCCCAGTGCTTACATGTCCTGCTCCAGCTGGGCAGCCTTGGGATAGTCACACTTCTTACCTGGGGGTGGGTGTCCACTGAACAAAGTTGGTATCTGCTGCATGGCCTTTTACACCTTGGCCTTAGGAGATACACGGTGACACGTCCATTGTATTGGTCAAAGCAACCTTAAGCCTGCCCAGAAGGGAGAAGACATAGATGCCAGGTCACAATAGGAAGAGTGTGAAACAATTCTCCACTGTGTTTTAAAAGCATCACAGTGTCTGACTTTTTCAGATGGTTAATTTCTATAATTTTTTAGAAGATAATTATATTTTGTTTTGTTTTTTGATGAGGAATCTCATAGCATCAAAGTGAATACATAAAATATACGGATTAATAATAAACCCAGTGATCTCCACTTAAATGGATTCTATAATTAAGATGTGTGTGTTTGGGGAAGGGGGTTAGTGCCATGATTTTTGACATTTGTAGAAATGTACTTTTACAGTTTTGCAATTGCAAGAATTATTTATAGCTAATTTCAAAGATGGTTACCCAGGTGATAATAATTTAGCTTTGCTGCTGCTGCTAAGTCATTTCAGTCATGTCAGACTCTGAGCGACCCCATAGACAGTAGCCCATCAGGCTCCTACTTCCCTGGGATTCTCCAGGCAAGTTTTACTGACCTATAAATTCAGGTTTAAACATGCCTTTTTATTTGTACTGACCTAGGAAATTTCTTATGGCCTTAGGGGTTACTCATGAATTACCAAAAGTGCAGACTATTTTTAGTAGTGAGAAAAAAACACTAATGTGTGTCACGGGAGCAGTTGTGACTTAAACATCATTTTACTTAGTATATATGTAGTATATTTAATGTATAATATAATTGAGCCACATTGTAGAGGAATCCACAATTCAGTGATGGACAAGGGCAATCAAGACTCTACTGGATTTGAAGCTGTGTGTTTCTGGGTGCAAAACCCAGGCTTTTACGCATTCTTACCCTCCTTCCCCATGAAATGGAATCACAGTGAAAGAATAGGAAATATTTTTGTTTTCAAACTCTATGTCTTTCTCCAATGTGTCATGTGTACTAACTGTCTACTGGTTATTCTACCAATTTCCTTACCAACACCCACCCACTGAGGCTTGGAAGACCGCAGGTGAATTCTGTCTTAGGATGGAAACTTTGACCAGGCCGAGAAGCACAGCGGGAGTCAGGAAGTGCAGAGTGCATGCTCTGGGAGCCTCCCTCCCAGCCCAGCAGCCAGTGTGTGGAAGGGCTATGTCTAAAGTGGCCCTGATTGGGAGACTCCCCAACAGATTTCCACTTGGGGCATGATGGGCACCTCAAACTTTGGACCATTTTTGTGCTTGTAAATTTACAAAGATCTCTGATATAGCTTTGGAGTCAAGAGTGCAGTTCAGGGCCGGGGGAGGGAGGGAGGGGAGAAAGCAAAGGACCTTGGCCTTGTCTGTGTTGTTTGGATGTTTACAAGGAGGATGCATTTCTATATTAATTATGCAATAGAAACATTAAAACACTATGATGAACTTGTCCTGTTAAAAGCTAGAATAACTAGGTACAAGGGAGAAACTGGTTTAATGAGAAGAATGCCCAAAGAAAATAAAAACTTATGAAAGTATGCCTGGTATTTATAAGCAGAAGATAGCCTTTTGTCACCTTTTCTTGGTTTGTTTAAATTGTTCTTTGTTAATTGTTTATGTATAGAACCCTATTCTCCTAAGGAAGAAAAAGCTGGATGCAATAGAAATCTATGTTTTTGTGCTTAAAGTAAAACTGATGAAGAAGAGGCTTTAAAAGTAATCCAATCCTGAATTTTTTAGGTGAGGAAAGAGTACAAGGGAAATATGGAGATTTAGAGAAAGTCAGACAATCAGACGCAGAGAACAAGCCAGTGGTCACCAGTGAGAAGCAGGTAGAGGGAGAGGGCAGGGAGTGGGGGTCAGAGATACAGACCACTAGGTATGAAATAAGTAAGTTATAGGATGTAATGTACAGTGCAAGAAAAAGAGCTAATATTCTATAATAACTTTGTGTAGGGCATGATCTGTAAAATATTGAACAATTGTATGTCTGAAAATAATATCGTAAGTCAAGTATACTTTGATTAAAAAAGTCAGACTGCCAGCTATTAGCAGAATTTTGGTTTCTAATACAAATCCCTTGATTCATGATGTAGTGCTTTTGTTTAAAAATGTTGCAGAATTCATGGTTTAACAAATGATTCTCAGAAGTTTCTAGAAGAGGTCTGAAATTAGCCATAAAACTTGGGAAGTGTGGGGTCTCCTGTATTCTAAATTACATCTAGGTGACTAAGTCCTTAGCCTCTGTGTACAATACAGGAATCTGATGGAACTTGTTTTAAATGGTCAACTGAACATAGAATTTGAAAATAGCAAACGTGGTGTCTGATTGTCATCTTAAACATCTTTACTCTCACTTGCTTCGTTGTAGCAGTGATTTAAAAATCTGTGCCTCCTCTAAGATCAGCCAGTTTTCAGTCTAAAAGATCCCAGTTTAAAACATTGCCTTAAAGTGAAGTCGCTCAGTCGTGTCCGACCCTCAGCAACCCCATGGACTGCAGCCTTCCAGGCTCCACTATCCATGGGATTTTCCAGGCAGGAGTACTGGAGTGGGGTGCCATTGCCTTCTCCAAAACATTGCCTTAACTGCTCTCCAAATTATCAATTGCTTTCAGAATTCCTAAACATTCACCTCAGTGTATTCTGACTGCCTCCTATACCCAGATATGGCACAACTCTTGTTTTCCATGGATCCAGATGTTGACTGAAGTGTTTATAGTCGCTGCGATCCAGGCTCAGCAATGCCAGCTTTCTGCTTCCTCCATCATTTTCTGCTTCAATATTACAATTCTTTTTCTCCCCGGGTTGGTCATTTGAATAGTGAGGTAGTGTCTGGCATAAAGTTCTTGCGAGCAAAATACCTAAACACCCACACTTTATATCCTGAGAAGTGACCGTGTTTTGGGAAACAGCTTCTGGGCTCCAGAAGTCCTGTCTGTCTCACCCAATGGACAGAGCATGTTCACGTAGCCTGCAGAGACTTCGTCTGGTCACCATGGCGACTGTGGTAGGTTCGTGGGGGGCTTTGATTCAGATAGGAAAGACGAGTGAAATACATGTTGTGTGATAAACCCAAGTGCATCCATGAGAAGTGAAGAGGGGTGACTGATGCCCCGCTAGTGGTTCTTCCTTGGAAGGGAGGAGTAGAGGAACATTGGCTGGAGGTTTGGAGGAAGGAGGAGGTGTGGGAAGAGTGAAGAGTATAATAATTTCAACAGGTCCACAAACAGCACTGACAAGCAGGAGTGTTTTCCAGAACACTGACTGACTTTTCGCTTTCAGATGCGCATTGGGCTGCATTCTGGGTCAGTTTTTGCTGGAGTTGTTGGAGTTAAAATGCCTCGTTACTGCCTTTTTGGAAACAATGTCACCCTGGCTAACAAATTTGAATCGTGCAGTGTTCCCCGGAAAATCAACGTCAGCCCAACCACTTACAGGTATGACCCCACTGAGCGCCTGCAATGTACTCTTTTATATGCAGTTGTCATTTTTGTTCATTGATTTGTCTCATTCTTCATAACATTTTCTTGCTTAGATAATATTAGAGAAAAGTCATAATTGAGTCATCCTCATTTTAACTGTTTTTAAACTACTTGTTAGTCTATGGGAATGACCCTCCTGAGATACCTGTAGCCTGGCTGTCATCCTCAATGTATATCCTATCTTCCCCCATTATTACCCTTTAAGCAAAGGGTAATAATGTATTCCTTCTCACAGGCTTGGGAGGTATTCTAACACTGACCAGAGTTACAGAGACCACACAAGTTGATGGGCATGGTCCCTGAAAAGAATGCCCTTAATTCATGTGCCAGTTGTATATACAGTTTATCTGCTTTGAAAAATCAAATTATAATGGAAATCCTCGAAGAACAAAAAGATTTTCCAGATCTAAGCAAATGAACTGCTATGATGGTTTCATAGCATCTTCTTTCTACTCCAAACAACTTTCCTTTCCAGCCCTGATTCTAAGTTGAAAACCTTGCTTTGTTTTGCCCAAGAAAGGTTGAAACCTGCTAAGACCCGCTCCAGCTTCATGCTTAGATCCAGTGCACCTGGCTCCCTGGCACTCTTGACTGTGTGTGGTTCCTGTCCTGGGGACCAACAGCCCTGCTCCGGATTTGCTGTCCTTTCAAACATTTTCTTTTGAAAATATCAGCCTTGTCTATGATCAGTTCCTCCAATGAAATGATTCTTCCCATCAAAATACAGCCATATCTGTTTACTTACCTCTTTAAAGGTAACATCTTTGTTTTGTTTCCAAGACTGTCTCTGCTGTCTCCTTGTGTTCCTGCTCCTTTTCCAGAAAAACTCTGCACACAGGTCGTCTGTGCTCAGGGCCTCCCCTTGCTCTTCAGCTCACTCTGGTCAGTGTTTGTCCCTCACAGGCCACTCCAATGGCTCCCCTTGCTAAACTCAGGGTCAGTTCTCTCTCCTTATCTTCCTCACCATCTCAGGATGTTTTGAATATCTTCTTCTTCAGGCTTTTGTGACAACAGATTCACCAGGTTCCCTTGTGGCTGCGCCTTCTCCTTGTCTTGGTTGCTGCTGTCTCCACAAAACCGTTCCCCACCAGGTTATTGCAATCCTTAATCAGTAGAAACTGACTAGAGGCCAGATAGAAAATTTAGGCAAGGCTTTACTGGGGCCCCTGCTGCCTGGAAAATCCCATGGACGGAGGAGCCTGGTGGGCTGCAGTCCATGGGGTCGAGAAGAGTCGGACACGACTGAGCGACTTCACTTTCGCTTTTCACTTTCGTGCATTGGAGAAGGAAATGGCAACCCACTCCAGTGTTCTTGCCTGGAGAATCCCAGGGACGGGGGAGCCTGGTGGGCTGCCACCTCTGGGGTCGCACAGAGTCGGACACGACTGAATCGACTTAGCAGCAGCAGCAGCAGCTGCAACAGGAGGGAATGAGAACAAGTAACAAGTTTCCCTTGCTTGCTCCTGGAGTGGAGGATAAGCTAGTTGCTTTTATGGGGTGAGGGTAGGGTGTGTCCAGGGGTCTGGCTGAAGGGGTGGCTTAGGTGGATTCCCCATCCCTCTGGTGGTGTTGAGTGCAGGGGGCATGTGCAGTACCCTACTTTTGCTTCCAATCCCCTGCTTTTGCTCCTCAGAAGTGGCAGTTGGGTTTTTGGTCTTTTTGTATTTTTTGGTCCAAAATTTGCTGCAGCTGCATATGCACATAGTTATTTTGACTCCCACAGTTTCTTTGTATTTTGTTGCTGGAGGGGAAGTTTGTCCAGGTGCAAGCATTGCAGCAAAGGATCCCCAGGTCGCAGGCTGTCTCAAAACCACTAAACTTTGGAAAATTGTCCTGCCCAGAGCCATGTCTGTGTTCTCATGTTTCTGAAATGTTATGATTTACCACTTTTATCTCTAGCCTGACCCATGATTCTCTACTGATCATATAGATTCAGTAGATTCATATAATTCTGTCCTGTATTTCTACTTGGGTGACTAATTGACCTATTAGATGGCTAATGTGATCATGTTAGAACAACTGATTTCCAATTCCCCACCCCCACGTGGATAAAATCTACTTCCCACCCAGCGAAACTCCATCAGTCTCTTTAAAGAGCAGCAGTGTCTACCTCAGGGACCTCAGAGTGATCTCTCCCTTCTCCCCATCGTGCCACCACCCCAGCCTCCACACGTGTGTCCTGCACATAGCCTTCTCACCTCCTCCAATGCCACCAGCCCAGCCCAGCATCACCCTCACTCTTGTATCTCATGTGCCTCCTCCTTGGCTCATCCTCCACACGAGAGCCAAGTTCTCTTCCTAAACCATAAGCAGATCTGTCATCCCTGCCCTACAAGCCCTCCGGTGGCCTCCACTGCAACCAGAATAAAATCAGACTTGTAACCACAGACTCAAGTGGTGTCTCTGGTCATAGTCACATCAGCTCTTACCACCTCATTTTCTTCCACTTTCTCCTTATTTCATGGATCTCCTGCAACCCCAGCCTCGTTTTTATTCATCAGACTTGCTAAACTGATTCCTGAATCTGCTTTCCCTTTATCTCCTGGGTCATCTCCTGTTTTCCTCCTTCTTGTGATCTGACCTTAAGTCAGATGTCATCTCTTCAGGGACACATTCCTCACCTGCCCTGGATACACCCTCACGTGGTCATCTCAGCTCATCCCTGTGCCTGAAATGGTTAAGTTCAGGACAAGGGTAGATTTTATGAGAATTCATGCAGATATAAAAGGTGATTGTTTCTTTGCAGAGCTTTAATGATAGAACGTTAAATCCTGGAATGGTATTTCTCAACAAAATAATATTAGGAAGCTTACCTTCCTTGATATATTTATGAAACCTGTACATTTAGGACACAGACTACATCCCCACACCCAAAAATATCCACTACCTTCAAACTTCTGTTTCCAAATTCTAATCAGTAATTTAGAAAGTAGCAATGTAATAGCAGTTATACATTCCTTTCTTTTAAATGTCATGAGGAGTTTTATTCTCGGGGACAATTTTCTGCATTTTTATTTGTTTTTACTGAACTGCAGAGAACTCACAGAGACTAGGTTTGGTATCGTTTGAGTTTTGGATCAGTGGATTGAGGAGAAGGGTGTGTGATGATCCCAAGATCATTAAAGACAAAACTGGGGCATAATGGAGCATAATGGAGCCACCCCTGTGGGTGGGAAGGTTGACCTAGGAACTCCTGAGGTGACACAGAAGCAGGACTTGGATTCTGTGAGGGAACAAGGAGCGTAAAGGACAGATGACAGAATTAGGAGAGTTGATGCAGCCGCTTGGAGGACATGGTGTCCAGTCCGGGGGAGTAAGAAAACCGCCTTCCGTGTGTGAACATCCACCCTGGGACTGTTGCTGCTAATCTCGGATCTTTCTTTCCTCAAGCTTTCATCTAAATGGTTTTATATTTCCAACCTGTTTTTCCTATAAATTTGGATTTTAAAAAAGATTTAATGAACATTTCTAATTCCATGACACTGTGTTTATCTGTAAGTTTCTTTAAAAAGCATGGGATTTGTAGTCAGAAGACATGTCTTATGGGTCCCCAGTACAGGGCTTACCAGCTGTGTGATCTTAAGAAAAGCTCTTAATACATTCTAATGATTTGCTTTAAAGCCACTTCTAAATGCACCAGATACAAAAATAAAACCAGAGAAAAATAGACTCCCACTCAACCTGTCCATATTCTTTTGCAGCTTGCCTTGAATCCATTCAATATTTTGTTTTTGAGATTTTTTTCTTGATAAAATGTAAATCCAGTTCATATAAATCTAGTTCATTTAGTTAAAGTATTCCAAATGCAGTGGTAAGCTGGTCAACCAGCTTGGGGAGTGAAGTAGATACTCCCTGACTTCTAGCATTTACCATTTCTAAAGTGTAAACACTACACTGTGGCTGGTTTCAGCCTATCCATGGTTTAATTGGCTTGCAGATTCCTGAGTATTTAACAGTTGGTTCTCCCAGGCAGGTCAGAGATAAATCTAACATGTCGCCAGATGTGCCTATGATGTAATATGTATTCTAGGATATAAGTAAGCCACTCTGTCTTCTGTCCATGGTTAATTTCAGGATAGCCAGTTTTTCATTATTATGCAAACTGATTTGATAAATATACTTATATACATGTCTCTAGATAACATACCTATGAATGACATTCCCAGATCGTGAACTTCATTACTCAGTTTCAGCTTTACTCAGCATCACTCAGCTGTCCAAACCCATCTGTGTTCCATTGTGTCTGAAGGTTTCTATTTCCCAATGCCTGATATTATCAAACTTATTGTTACCAATATGGCAGGTGTTGTGTGACATCCAATTGATGATTAATGAATCTTATTTAAACAATTTATTTAATCTTCATAACTGTCCTAAGAGACCTGTATTATTATGAAAGTGAAAGTGTTAGTCGCTCAGTCGTGTTTGACTCTTTGCGACCCCATGGATGGTAGCCTGCCAGGCTCCTCTGTCCATAGAATTATCCAGGCAAGAATACTGGAGTGGGTTGCCATGCCCTTCTCCAAAGTATGGAAGAAAGGAAGCTAGAGATGGGGTTCCATCTCCAGGGGATCTTCTCAACCCAGGGATCGAACCCAGGTCTCCTGCATTGCAGGCAAATTCTTTACTATTTGAGCCATGAGGGAAGCCCTGTGTATTATAGTTTCCTTTTAAAGGCTAGAAATCTGACATCTTTGCTGTTATTCAAACTTAGATCTACCACACTTTGAAGCTTACACTTTCAATACTATGGAATTCTGTAATTTTTCACTATATATTACCAACTACTATGCCTTGGCTATGGTTTTTCCTGTGGTCATGTATGGATGTGAGAGTTGGACTGTGAAGAAGGCTGAGCGCCGAAGAATTGATGCTTTTGAACTGTGGTGTTGGAGAAGACTCTTGAGAGTCCCTTGGACTGCAAGGAGATCCAACCAGTCCATTCTGAAGGAGATCAGCCCTGGGATTTCTTTGGAAGGAATGATGCTAAAGCTGAAACTCCCGTACTTTGGCCACCTCATGCGAAGAGTTGACTCATTGGAAAGGACTCTGATGCTGGGAGGGATTGGGGGCAAGAGGAGAAGGGGACGACAGAGGATGAGATGGCTGGATGGCATCACTGACTTGATGGACGTGAGTCTGAGTGAACTCCGGGAGTTGGTGATGGACAGGGAGGCCTGGCGTGCTGCGATTCATGGGGTCGCAAAGAGTCGGACACGACTGAGCGACTGATCTGATCTGATCTGATGCCTTATAAATAATAGGTACTTGAAATATTTACAAATCCATGACTAAAACATCATTTCACTTGTTTTATTCTTTTGCAGACTAAATATTTATTGATGTGCTTATAAAATTAGTTAATTGAGCACTCTTGTGTATTCTGTCTGAGGTCTGTAATCCTTGAGACCTTATGTCTATATAGCAGTTTCCTCAGTACATATAGAACATCACAGTTCTGAACTTTAGCACAATATCATCACATCATTTAGATGTCCCATTGCAGGGGAGTGGAAGGGACAATATGAGTAATTTTCTGTAGAAGCTGGTTTAGAGCTTGTTCTCATCCATGGCCTGAATAATAGATCAGAGAGATGCTTATTAAGTTTGCATTTGACAGAGACCTCGGGAAGCAAATGGGAAGAGGAGCCAGTAACTTAATCAGTGTGATTAGAATTTAAAATGAGTTTATACTCATGGACCAATGAAGCAAATAATAAAAGCTGGTAGAACATCTGAATTTAAGAGGAAATTTAATTCTTAAGAATTTAAGAAGAAAACATATTGCAAATATCAGATAGTAAGTACAGTATACATATATACAACTAAACCTCACTTTAGTCCTACTAACCTAGAATTCATAAAAACTTTATCCAAAGAGATCCCAAAGTTATTTCCCCATTTTGTGTGTGCACTCAGTTGCTTTGGTTGTGCCTGACTCTTTGTGACTCTGTGGACCGTGGCCCACCAGGCTCCTCTCTCCATGGGATTTTCCTGGCAGGAATACTGGAGTGGGTTGCCATGCCCTCCTCCAAGGGATCTTCCCAGTCCAAGGACTGAACCTGCATCTCCTGCATTGCAGGCAGATTCTTTACCACTGAGTCACTGAGAAAGCCCCATTCTCACATTATATGTGTCTGTCTGTCTGTGTGTATATATATATATATGGCTTCTCTGGTAGCTAAGCTGGTAAAGAATCTGCCTGCAGTGCAGGAGATCGTGGTTCGATTCGTGGGTTGGGAAGGTCCCCTGGAGAAGGGAACAGCTACCTGCTCCAGTATTCTGGCTTAGAAAATTCCATGGACTGTATAGTTCATGGGATCACAAAGAGGTGGACACGACTGAGTGACTTTCACTTTCACATATATATGTGTGTGTATATATTATGTAGAACTTTTCTTTCAAAAGTTCTTGCCCATGATTATTTCTCAGTAATATTTACAAAATGAATGGGTATAGTGTCTTATATCTTTCAACTCCTTCAGTTCTATATTATTATTGTCTTATATTATTAGACTTTGTATCATTTGGGTTTTTTCCACTACTATGAATTGCACTATTGTATAGATTATGGATGATATCTTTACAAAAATATTTTATAGTTATTTTTCCTAATATGAGTGAAATCCATTATTTGGTGGAACTTTCTGTTATTGTGAATTGATTCTTCATTGTTCTTCTGTGAAGAACAATGTGTTTGTAAACATCATTAGGATTTTTCTGTCAATCACACTGAAGATGGTGGGTTTATCAACATTCTCAGGAATGTTCCCTTAGTTGTGTTGCCTTTTCTTGACTAGACAGTTATGTCAATGTTGTTTTATGATCAATATCTGCCTTTTAATCTTTCCAGATTACTCAAGGACTGTCCTGGTTTTGTGTTTACACCTCGATCAAGGGAAGAACTTCCACCAAACTTTCCTAGTGACATTCCTGGGATCTGTCATTTTCTGGAAGCGTATCAACAAGGAACAACTTCAAAGCCATGGTTCCAGAAAAAAGATGTTGAGGAAGCCAATGCCAATTTTTTAGGCAAAGCATCAGGAATAGATTAACCAAACACACACCTGATTGTTAGCCTTTGGGGTTTGACTCCTTGGAACGTGAGTGGACCCTCTGAGAGCACACTGGCATGGTGGTGAGCTGAGGAGCAGTATTAACATTTCAGGAGCCACGTCACCATCTACTTTTCCTTCCACTTAACATGACAAAAATGTATTCACTTCAATATTCAGTTTTTCAGTGAAAAACAAAGAAACCTCAAAAAGTGACTTTGAGGGGATGTAATATACTTATTACCTGTACTCAAAACTCAGCACCTTGTATATAAATCAGGTAATGTAGTGACCTGTACCACCTGGTGAGCTGTCTGCGTATCCTGCCCTGGCCGAATGCCCTGGTTATCAAAGTGCTTGTGGTAGTGTTGGTTGCCTTAAAAATGCTTGTTGAATAGAAACAATAGTCTTGATACCATAAGCTCTTTGAACCTTTCAACTGTACATTTTGTTACATTTCCTCATTTAACAGTTAGCATATATAATAAGATAGACTGAGTTTTTTTTTTTTCCTGTTGCACTTTTTTCTTTTTCCTTTTCTTAAAGAAAATAAGCCATTATGGGTTAGATGCAATATGAATCTAAAGTAGTTCTCCTGTAAATATCAAGATGATTTTATAAAAATATTCTCTACAACATAATATGTCATAAAAATAAGTATTTCCTTTTTTGACATTTGTAAAAGTCTATACATGGTAAAGGCTATTTTAATTCATAATAGCAATTTCATTTCTATTAATTCATTTTTGTGTCATCTTCAGGGTAAAAGAGGGTTATGGCCTATATTAAAATGCAATAATATCATTATGATTTACTTTAATTGAAGCAACATGGAGTAAAGGCAGCATTCAGGGAGCGAGCCATAAAGTCAGAAGCAAAGTACTTACACACACCGAAGTAATTTTGACCTATTTCAGCAGACACCCTCCATTGCCAGGCTGAGCCACAGAAAGTTGCATGAGGAAAATCTAAGTTCAGAAGTCGGAAATAAGACTTGTTCTTTTTGCTGATAGCTTACTTTTAAGTATTTGTGTTGAGCACTTTGGTGTGTATATATGTCCTCAGAATCAAGCTTTTGTCTTAAGTACACATCTGTGAATATTTTATTCTAGTGAAATAACTCAATGATATTTTTAAAGGGAATGTTAATGTTGATGAAGAAAATGATGCTGTGATTTTATTCTGGAACTTTCAAAACATTTTTCTGGAACATAAACTTTTATTTTTAGTGATGTTAGTCTAAGATCTCTGCTGAACTAAATAACATAGAGTTTGGTTGGAGATAAGATCTGATTTTTAAATGAATACAGCTTCAAAGCTAGAGAAAGAGGAACATAAAAGTGTTTAGGTCACTATTAGCAGAGCTATAGATACAGCAAACTCTTATTTGTGGATCTGAGAAGTAATTCAGCTTAAAAATTTAAAAATTATCTCCATTGGTCCCCAGGCTAGTCCATGGTGACCTCAGGAATACCAGTAATTTCTGATAGGTCTCTTAGCATCCCTGTGTATTATTATATATATTACAATAATTATTATTTACTCAATAATGATCCTGTGTCTTGAAGCACTGATGTGGCTCATTAAATGCCAATCCTATTACTGGGGACTACCACAGGCCTTGGAAAAATATAGTTATAATCTTACAAGCATATGAAGTTAATAAAAGAATTTAAAAGTAAAATCAAGACTTAAATATATTTTTCTTTCTGGAACTGAGCCCTTATTACAAGGAAAATATTAGAAATTAAGGAAAATTAAAAAGCATAAAATGTGTTATCACTTGTTTAAGCAGACACAAATTTGCTAATAATTTACTTTCCAAAAGTTGTAAGTTAATTGGAATTCAAAAAATATTCTCTCTCTGTGTGTATAAACACATGTACACACACAGAACCAGTGAAGGAAAATATAAACAATCTGTTGTTCAGTCGCTAAGTCATGTCCAACTCTTTACAGCCCCATGGACTGCAACATGCCACGTTCCTCTGTCCTCCACTATCTCCTGGAATTTGCTCAAATTCATGTTGATTGAGTCAGTGATGCTCTCCCATCATCTCATCCTCTGCTGCCCTCTTCTCCTTTCGCCTTCAGACTTTCCCAGCATTAGGGTCTTTTCCAATGAGTTGGCTTATTGTATCAGGTGGCCAAAGTATTGGAGCTTCAGTTTCAGCTTCAGCATCATAGCTTTGAACATTCTTTGGCATTGCCTTTCTTTGGGATTGGAAATGAGAACTGACCTTTTCCAGTCCTGTGGCTACTGCTGAGTTTTCCAAATTTACTGACATATTGAGCACAGCATTTTCACAGCATCATCTTTTAGGATTTGAAATCGTTCAGCTGGAATTCCATCACCTCTACCAGCTTTGTTCATACTATTACTTCCTAAGTCCCACTTGACTTCACAGTCCACGATGTCTGACACTGGGTGAGTGACCACACCATCATGGTTATCTGAGTCATTAAGATGATCTTTTTTTTTTTTTTTAATAGTTTTCCTGTGTATTTTTGCCTCATCTTCTTAATCTCTTATGCTTCTGTTAGGTCCTTACTGTTTCTGTCTTTTATTGTGCCCATCCTTGCATGAAATGTTTCCTTGATATCTCTAATTTTCTTGAAGAGATCTCTAGTCTTTCCTACTCTATTGTTTTCCTCTATTTCTTTGCATTGTTCATTTAGATAGGCCTTCTTATCTCTCCTTGCTATTCTCTGAAACTCTGCATTCAGTTGGGTATATCTTTCCCTTTCTCCCTTGCTATTTGCTTCTCTTGTTTCCTCAGCTATTTTTGTAAAGAATCCTCAGACAACCACTTTGTCTACTTGCATTTCCTTTTCTTTGGGATGATTTTGGTCACTGCCTCCTCTACAACGTTATGAACTTCCATCCACAGTTCTTTTGGCACTCTGTCTACCAGGTCTAATCTCTTAAATCTATTCATCACCTCCACTGTATCATCATAAAGGATTTGATTTAGGTCATACCTGAATGTCTTAGTGGTTTTCCCTACTTTCTTCAGTTTAAGATTGAATTTTGCAATATGGAGCTCATGATCTGAGCCACAGTCAGCCCAAGGTCTTTGTTGTCTTTGCTGACTGTTATAGAGCTTCTCCATCTTTGGCTGCAAAGAATATACTCAATCTGATTTCAGTATTGACCATCTGGTGATGTCTAGTGTAGAGTTGTCTCTTGTGTTGTTGGACGATGGTATTTGCTATGACCAGCATGTTCTGTTGACCAGACTCTGTTGAAAACAATCTGAGGGAAATGTAAGCAATCTGAGTCAAAGCTACATGGGAATTCCTTGTACTATTCCTGCAATCTTTCCATAAGTTTGATATTTTATCCAAAGAAAAAGTTACTAAAATGTGTTTTCTTGAAAATATTCAGTCACCTGTTATGGATTACCTAGCCCAGTGTGCAAAGGCTCCTTAACTGTGGGATGCTACGTAGCCAGATGGACACACAACATTTCTGTGATGGAATGCACTCAAAATCTGCAACTTGGATGCTAAAAACTTGGAGGAATCCCTTTCTCATCTCTGCCTTATCAATTCTAGAGGATGTACTTGTCAGAGACACATTCAAGTCCGGATCACTGAAGGTGCCTAGGGACAGAGCTTGAGGGTAAGTTCACAAGGAAAGTGAAGGACCAAGACAGAGGCTTGAGACTGGCGTGGAGTTGAGAATGGATAAAGAGTGGACACAGAGGGTCTCTGACAGGGTTGAGGGCCGAATCTTACCGCCAAGTCAACTGTTCTATAATACAATTTGAGTCCCCAGATGCCTATTCCTCCTGAGAATTCCATGAGCTGTTCTTCTGTTCTGTTGTTTCCATGACTTCTTGTCCCATAATTTTGTGTCCAGTACACAGAATAAATTTGCTTGTCACATATCGTTCTCAAGTGAGCATAGAGTTCCCTTGAAGTCTCCCAGAGATATCTGCAAAGTGAAATACAGAGTTCAAAGATCTGTTCCCATTTTCCCTTCTCTTTCTACTTCCATCTGGACTTCGTAAGAAAACACAAAGTTTTTGAACCTAGCACTGAAGAAACTCATTTCATGTATTTGTTCATCTTTTACTGAATGACTACTATGTGCCAGAGACATATAATGCTGTTTTTGGAATTCCAAGTAAGGCCTCTTTTATCAAGAAAGAAAATTGGAAGGTGCACATAAGAAAAATAATCACAAAATGCCATGGAACCCAAAGGAGGAGACTCAGTGCCTGCAGAAGGGTCTTAGTCTTCGAGGAAGTAGCTCATCAGGCCAAGGGGAAGGACTGCCAGGCAAGTGCACGTGTGCACACGGACACAGAGGCTTGGGGTGCAGGGTGCACTCTGCATCCTCAGGTGCCTGGAATGAGCAGTGGTTGGGGGAGGAGAAAAAGGACAGAAAGTCCATTTGTCAGAGTGACTATGATTGTTAATCATTGTTATTATTAGTTATTATTCATGTCCATGGAGCCCTTTGTTCAAAAGGGCTTATAAAGGAAAGAAAGAAGCAAAACAAGCAGACCATTGGCTTCTGCCTCTGTCCCCAACAGTTTTCAAACCACTTCAAGCGCAAAAGGAAGGCATGTGATGCTGAGATGTGAGTCTGTGCAAGCGTGCCATGAGCAGCATGGATGAGGATGGAATTTACCTGCGCAGATGACTAAATGAGCATCCATCTGTATCTCAGAAGAAAATGATGCAGGACCATAAGTATGAACACAAAGCTGGGATGCCCGGCCTGGAAATTGCATGTCACTCTCACTTGTCCTTCACACCCTTTGGTGGGAAAGAAGGAATGGTTGCTACAGTAGCTTGTTTGTTTGTTTGTTTTTACTACTAACCTTTTCTCCAAATTACCCATCCGTGACTTGGCCAGACCTTCCAGGGCAGCTATGGTGAGGTGAGGAGCAGTTGTGGACACAGCAGGCTGCTGGGCAAGGTAAGGGGGAGTGAAGGGAGGAGTGACTGGGGGGCACGCACGCCCCCATCCCACCCTGAGAGCACTAGAGCAAAGCCCGAATGCTGTCTAGGCTGTGTAATGCTGGAAAGACATGCTCACATCTCTGCTAAAGTGACAGGTAGTCGTCCCAAAGAGAATGGGTTAGTGGATTATCCTGGCTATAAGTGCATGGGTTTTACCTGGATAAGTCATTATTCCTCAGAGGAAAGGACTCTCTCATGGGTATTTGTCGGGGTGGCATCATAGGGCACTGCCCTTCCCTGAACCATGAAACAAGGAGCTTGTCTGTGCCTGATTGTGGGCCTGGGTGCATTTCCCTCGGGGACAGTTAGGTAAAGGAGGGTTTGCAGAGTAAAGGATGACAGATGTAGCACACGTGAAGGGGGAGGGCGGTGGATGGGGGGAATCTGGCCAGAGGCCTTGCAAACCTGTCAAGAAGGACTTATCATCTGCAAAACCAAACCTGCAGAGACTGCCACAGAGATGCTAGGGAAGTGCAATCCCCTGGGTCTAAACACAGGCTAAAAGCAGGGACAGCTTGCTTTATTCAGCAGACTTTATAGTGTCGCAGTGTACAGTCTCTGTTGGAATTCGGCTCCAATCCTGGGAAAACTGTTCTCTCCTGAGGGGGAGGATCCCTCCCAGTGTGAGAGGCGGGGAGCTTCTGGAAGTGATTAGCCCTTTGCAGTCCGGTTGCCTTCAGTTTCCTTCTGCTCTTTGCGTGTTTGGTTCCAGATTGTAGGCGAAGTGTGGCTCCCTTTAAATGCTTCTTTTGTGGTGTTGGTGATGTGCACTGACTTGGTGACGTGCACTCTTGGAACATTCTACACTTTAGTGCCACCTATATTTCTCCTGAAGCAGCTTTGCCCTTGACCTGTCACACATGCATCTGTTTTGACCAGCTCACACAATCCACACACTTTTACCTCTAAAACTATTATATTCTTCCTGCATTCAGTGCCTGCAAAAAAAAATAGGTTTCATAAATGCATAGATTCCGAATTAAAAAAAAACCTAACCAAAAGATAAAAAAAATGGTATCCTAAAAGCCAGGCTTCTTTTATTATCAATGCAAATTCTTTTTCATCATAATAAATTTAGTGTCAGGAAGATGGGGTAGAAATTGGGATGACATATAAGTTGCAGGTCTAGGACTGAATCTCAGAAATTTTGGTAGAAGATTTGCAATAAAGGTCTGCTGCCTTTCAGTTTTTCCAAGTATTTCATGTCAAAACATTAAATTGCAACTAAACCTTATAGATTGAGAAGAAAATCACTTGGCAGAAAAGGACTTTGCATAATGCCCAAATCTTAAACTGTTAGCTAAGATGTTTGTTTAGTCTGAAATGTTGCCAAACCCATCTGTACTGAAGCAAGAGCAATGAGGTAGTCTCGGGGGAAACTAAAACAAAGCAAAGCAAAACAAAGATGCTGTTGTAGAAGTTGGACACTCCAACACATTACATACCCAAGAAGAAGGTAAAGCTGAGGGCTTTTGGGAAGTCACAGAGACGAGGCTCAAGAAATTCTGTGCCTTTGGCAGCACTGGTGGCCAGTGAAGTTGTTCAATCACAGTGAGCTGCCTGCTTCCTCAAATAAATGGTATCTTAGAAAATTGAAGTGGATAAAAATATATTAGTATTTGAGAATGTTCTGTTCCTTTACCTCCTCCCACATGTAAGTTAAAGATGCCCTGCAGAATCCTATGACACAGCTTGATAATCACTAATTTCAAGCAGCGTTCTCCAACCTTTTGGATTCTGCACACCATTAGTATTAATAAAATTTTTAGTAAACTGACAATATATTATGAATCCATAAAAATACATGTTATCATATATGTATTATTAATATTTATGATTAATATAATATGCTGTTCTCAATCTGATATATTACAATATAGTAAGAAGCTTATCTTTAAGAGAGCATGAAAATAAGTAGAAATTATAGTATTTTCTTCACTTACCCTAGTGAATTGTCTTTATATTTTACTCTGGAAACTGTTACAACAGGCTGGTGGGCCTCCACTTTGATTGAGTCACAAATCACTTTGAGAACTGGATAAAAGATAACAGATAAGACCATCACCCTCCCAAGTATGTGGGCATGCTCTTATACCCCAAGACTGACATGAATTTCCAGAGGTTTGGGGATTCCTTGGAATCTACTCCTGGGCCACCCCAGTGGGGTAGCAGAGACCCTCAAACCAAGAACTTGTTATCTAGAAGGGAGAAAATAGCAAGTCCTATTTGGAATGAAAGGAGAATGAAGAACCAGAAGTCTGTGAATTTTGGCTTAGATATGACCAGTTGATTTTTGAAGCACAAAGGGAGTAAGTTCTTTCACTCCTGGTTCTGTGGAATGATTCATGGGGCTTCACATATGAGCAACTAAAGTTTTCTTTTTAGCAAATATTAAACATATCTCTCAGTGTATTTTCTCAAGCTTTTGGTAACTGTGCATTGCTCTAAGTATCTAGTAATTTTTTTCTGGTTTAAGTATTTCTTTTCATTGTTCCTCTATGTGAAATAGGAGAGCCACTGAGCCTTGCACTGAAAACCTCCTTAATATTAACAACACTTCTTTTATTATTACTTTAACAGTTGTTTTAAATAACACATTTATTTTGAGTTCTACTTCTGGCAGAGTTGCAAAATCTATCAGAAATTTATCCTGTGTCTCAGAAGCTTGTTAAATATTGCTGCCACATAAATATTGTAATACAAGTGTTAAATAAAAATCTTAAAATGTTAAATGAGTTCTGTTTAAAAAGAAAATGAACTGTTGACTTAAGCAAAAACAACATTGAATATTTTGTTTTCTTGTGGGTCTTGCCGTTTCAGACAGAGGAAACCCCCATACTACTAGTATGACTGAAATATATTTCTTTAGGTATGTAAAACTCCTATTTCTGACAAAACTCATATTCAAGTTTTTCAAATCACAAATAAAATCTTTTTTTAAAAGAGAAAAACCTTAAATTTAAGACTAGAACTGTGCTCAGCTTATCCGAGTGCAATGTAATGGTTAGTAGCACCAGCTCTGGGTCAGTTTGTCCTGGTCGCATGCTGCTAGATGTTTTTCCATCACTCTTTTGCATTTTGTAGAGAAATAGGAGGACTGACTGCCTTCGTTCTACATGATCTTTTCAAGGATGTTTGCACAAGCGCCCTTAGAAAATAGCAATAATGCCTTCCTGCAGAGCAAAAGGCAGGCACAGTTACTACCCATTATAAAACGTTTGTGTTCCTAAGCTGGGGGTTTCTGTCCTATAACTGAAACCACTGTATGCAGAGATCACATTGTCTTGTGGAAATGGGGTTGGGGGCAGGAAGCCAGTACAAGACACTCTGATTCTCTTTGTCTGCTGGCATCACTGTGAGCCACGAAGTCTTCTGTCCCTGACCCAGAGAATGTGTGTGTCTTCTTCCAGAATTCATGAAACCGTGACAATTTAACCTGTTAACTCACAAGTAGAGTAAAATCTCACTCTTTGTAGTCTTGACAGTTTGGCAGTGAGGATGGGAAGCTGATGGAAAGTGTGGCTTCCTGGAAGAGGGTAGGTGAGGGTCTTGTGGGCTGATCAATGGGACTTGAAGGGAGAGTCCATGGGATGTGGGAGCAATGATGGTGACCAAGATGTATGTCCCACAGAGTGGTAAGTGTTTGTCTGTTTTGTCAGCTAGTGAGGAAGGCTCATGGGGAGTTTCATGTCAAGTACCAGACAGGAGGTTCCAGTTCAGTTGTCTCAAGAGTGACTTGGTTGTTGCAACACTCCTCTGGGTGAGAACTTTCTCCCCAGTCAGGCTGCCAGCTCAAATCCACATTGTCACCATAACCAGTACTAAGAACAGTCCTGGACTGGAGCAAGGTTCCAGACTCTTCAGACCACATTCGCGGAAGTGGACGTTCACACTTAATACAAAGGAAGACCATCCATATGCCCTGTGAGCTGAAACCAGATGAATCACTGAAACACTGGCTAGTTCACTTGTGAGGTGCATGTGCTACGTTGGAAGCATCGTGCCTGTTAGGGAAGAATGCAACTCCTGGGAACTCTTAGGCTTAGCTCTCCTGACAGACTTTCACGCGAACCTCAGATCTTTGCAGAAATGACAGTCAGGGATCGATGAAATTTTTCAGTAGTCCTGGCTGCCATAAGTGAGCTTGGTTCTTTGAGGGAGATTGCCCTGAGAAATCTCATGGAAACCACACAAACTCGCATGGAAACCACCGAGAAGGCATTGCTGTGGGGTGAACTGTGTCCCCCCAAAATCCATATGTTGAAGTCCCTGGTCCCTATTTGGGAATAGGGTCAGAGTAGGTGTGTAATTCGTTGTGATGAGGTCACATGGGGCAGATAGACTAGACCCCTAATCCAACATGACTGGTGTTCTTAGAGAAAGGAGAAATCTGGACACAGAGACACTAGGAGAACCCATATGAGTATGAAAGCAGAGATCGAAGTGATGCTTTTACAAGTCAAAGAATACAAATTATTGCCAGAATCACCAGAGGCTATGTGAGAGGCACCGAACAGGTAGTTCTCACAGCTGTCAGCAGGAACCAAGCTGCTGACACCTTGGTCTTGGACTTCTCATCTCCTGGGCTGGGAGACAGTAAATTTCTGCTGTTAAGCACCTGGATACTTGTTTCAGCAGCAGCCCCAGAAAACTCATGTAGGCTTGGTCGTGTATTTGAACCTTTTGGGCCCTCAATTGGGTTAAAGTGCTGATTAATGTGACTGGAGAGACTGACACCGACAAGTGATGGAAGGGACACCCACACCCTGGAAGACACCCTAGGCCTCACTTGTCAGCTGGGAAAGAATTTAAGGATATTTTCTTGAAAACAGGGCAACACATGCCCCAGATTAAAGTAATCTCCTTAAAAAGAAGTTGCTGCCTTGCAAGTGGAGCTCTCATCAGCTGGAGTGAGTGAGTTCCACACCCCCAGCTGGAATTCAGTGTTGCAAAGGCTGCCGACCCCACGGTCCCCAGGCTGAGATGGATGGTGTGAGCCCAAGGACCCCAGCTTCTGCTCCAGGGTGTTGGGCCCCAACACTGGACCTTCACTTTGCCGAACCATGAGCTGCCTCCAAATTAAATGTGAAGGCTCCTCACTTAGCCGGTGGGAGCCATCTCCCACCTGCCCCCAACCCTGCATTCCCTGACCTCTCCTACTCAGGCCTCAGCGGCTTTAAGGAGAAAGACAGGGATGAGGTCAAGGTCTCTCTGCCCTGGGATGGGATCACAGGTCATGAGCACTCACCTGAATATTGGGTAGGAGGAGTGGGAAGGGAGGAGGGAACTGAAATGTTATGACTTATGTTTACAAGTCACGTCCTAGCTCATTCCCTGGTGACATGGGGCATGTGAATTACATTAATGGGATTTAGGCTAGGTGGCGCTAGTGGTAAAGAATCCACTTGCCAATGCAGGAGATATGGGAGACATAGGTTTGATCCCTGGGTCGGGAAGATCCCCTGGAGGAGGGCCTGGCAACCCACTCCATTGTTCTTGCCTGGAGAATCCCATGGCCAGAGGAGCCTGATGGGCTACAGCCCTTAGGGTCGCAAAGAGTTGGACACGACAGCGATTTAGCACACACATGTACATACTGGACAAGGGAAGCAGCATGTTTGGGACCTTTTGGGCTAATCCACTACTGTTGTTACAGCTCTGAGTGTCCACTTGGAAGTGACCTATCTGTTTTCCTGCTTTCTTGATTCCTGGTGTCTGAGGAGATGCTCCTGACCAAACAAGTGCCCACGACCCGAGGAGCTGAAGTCATCAGGCTGCGGGACTCTGGTCCGATCATTTTGGTGACTAGAGCCCCTTGCAGAGGGAATCAGCCTTCACCAGAGGTCCCTCTGGGGGTTTAGACCTGTCACCTCCCTCACAGCGATGAAAACCTCCTTCTGCCCCCACCATCCCGCCACCATCTAGCCTAACTGGCTGCTCTGAGGCTTTGGTCAAAACCAAATGCCTGACCAGAAGGACTGTGCTGGTCTCTCCGGCCTGCTCTTCCATCTGGGGACAGCTTGACTCAGTCTCAATGATTAACAAGGTGGGAAGCTCCCACAGCCTCACTCAGTAAGTGGAAATGGTTTGTTTAAGAATGCAGTAGCCTAACCCTGCAGCATCTCAGCTTCATAGGAAAAGGCAGCAGCTGTAGAATTGGGGGGCATCATTATTCTCCCCAAAGCTACTGGCTCAGTGGAGCCCTTGGTGCACAGAGACCTCTAACTTGTCTGGGCCTGGTTTGCTGACAGATTGGCTGAGCTGAAACCCAGGGTCCTACTCTATTTTTGCTTATTCTTGGGTTATACTAATGTCCTACGTCCTTCAAAAACTATACACCCACAGGCTAAAGGCTCCTTTATTTGGGGTCCTGACTGTGGAAATGAATCACAAGTGTTGATGTTCGTGTAAATGCCTACACTAAGGATCTGCTCTCCAAGGACAGTGATAGGACTCCTGGGGATGAATGAGTCTGGATCACTCAGATTCCCACCATTACCACTTGGATGTGTCATTGTACCGAACATGACATAGTCACTATTGTAGGTCAGGCCCCAGCATAGCTCAGATTCAGAGATTCCCCCCACCTGCTAGGCTTGGGACTCCTGCCAAAGGTAGATCCACCTATCTCCTGGTGAGACTGCCTACTGGCTTAGAGCATCGCCCCTCCCCCAGTCCTGGCAGACAGGCCACATCAGACTTTGACACCACCAGTGTTGACACCTTTTTAGGTCATGATGCTGAAGCAGATCAGCTCACTGAAGTCACGTTATTATAGTCCTTGAAAAGAAGCTGTACACTGTTTTCAGGTTTGGGGAACATTTATAACCTAACAATGGTGTAGTTTTATTGCAGAATTGTGCTAATGGTCAAGTTATTCAGCTGACTTTCCATGCTTCCTGTCACCCACAAGCACCTAGGACTGCAGACCATGAGAGCAGCCTTCTCAAAAATAGACTAAAATTTCTATTGGCTCCACTCCCATCATCTCTCCTGATTTACACACCTTAACAAAGATGTTACTGACTTCAGTTGGTTGACGAAAGTAATCACTTCCTCTGGGATGCTTCCTGGGTAATGAACAGGATAAAAAGAATAACTAAAAGTAGAGCGACCATATAATCCCACTCCTGGGCATATATCTGGAGAAGACCATACTCCAAAAATATAGATGCATCCCAATGTTCACAGCAGCATGGTTTACAATAGCCAAGACATGGAAGCCACCTAAATGTCCATAGACAAATGAATGGATAAAGAAGTGCCACATTTATACAATGGAATATTACTTATATGTGGATTCTAAAATATGACTCAAATGAACTTACCTATGAAACAGAAACTGACTCACAGACATAGAGAACAGATCTGTGGTTACCAAAGGGGAAAGGGGGTTGGGGGAGGATAAATTAGGAGTTTGGGATTAGCAGATACACACTACTGTATGTAAATAGATAAATAACAAAGACCTATTGTATAGCACAGGGAACTATACTCAGTATTCCATAGTAAACTACAAGGGAAAACAATCTGAAAAAGGAATGTGTGTGTGTGTGTGTATCTGAATCACTGTGCTGTACACAAGCAATGCTGAAACTAACACGGCATTGTAAATCTACTATACTTCAATCTGTTGGCAGCCCAGATATTAACAAGAAGACCTAGAAAGTTCAGTTTTAGCTTTGGTTCAGCTGCCTGGGTCCCCGTGCCAGAGTGACAGGTTCCAGATCACAGGGAAGAAGAGCTTTTGGTGGAGCATCTTCTGGTCCATTCCCCGCTCAGTGGCTCATCCAGGCCTGAGTGGGGAATAGAACTCATGTCTCTAAGTTTTGTTAAAAAACATACCCTTGTCTTTCCTGTACCTGAGTTTTCCAGATGAATGGTACGGGCTAAATTAGGAGAGAACTGGGAAAAGGCTGAAGTCATAGCTATTGAAACAGGTCATAGGTTCACGATGGTAGAAGGGGGCCATGATCCTGGTACCTAGGGAGGGGCCACCTTGACCACAGATCAGCAGAGGAAGAATATTCTTGGTCTTTGTCCTCCAGAGCTGCCCGGAGCCTTTCTCATGAAGAAACAGGCCCCATGTGTGCAGCTCTCCAAACTGTTTTAAATGCCTTAAATTGTATTGATTCCTGGGCCTGCCATTTCCTGCCAGACAACCCTGACTGTGATCTAATCACTGTTTCCCTTAAACTGACTGATTCCATCAGCACCACAGGGCCTGGCTCCAGCTCCTGCAACTCCTGCACAACTGCCTGCCTTCCCACTCTCTCCTATAGTGGCTCCTTGGCCTTTTTTTGTGCAGAATGGACGCCTTTGGCTGCTGAAGTCAGAGACACCACCCAGGTCCTGAAGACACTGCACTCAGACTCAGCTCACTGGTCAGGGACCTTAGGAATGATGATAAAATTGCCTGGATTTTCTCCTTGAGGTCGTGGTGGAGGCTGAGCCATCACTAAGAGGACCAGTTGGAGAGGGCTGGCTCTGTAAGACAGGCCTGGTGGTTGATGGACTTGTAATGCTGGCTGGGTCCAGAGTCCTGGGGGTCAGGCGTGGTTAGGGTTAATCCTGCAGAGCGGTTTCACTGCCACTTGGAGTCAGATGGTAAAGAATCTGCCTACCAAGGCAGGAGACTGTGGTTTGATCCCTGGGTTGGGAAGATCCCCTGGAGGAGGAAAGGGCAACCCACTTCAATATTCTTGCCTGAGAAATCCCATGGACAGAGGATACTGGTGGGCTACAGTCCATGGGGGCACAAAGAGTTGGACATGACTGAGATGAACTTGAGACTTAAGCCAAATTGAAAAGATTAGGGCACAGTTTTCAATCAGATTAATCGAAGTGCTACATTTGTAAAATAAACCAAATGCCAGGATGGTGTAGAACTAGGGGTAGATTTTGTTGGGAGACAATTCTCTATGTCCCCTCATATTTGTGCCCATCTCACGACCAGAGGCTCTGACTGCCTTTGGTCCACACTGTCTTTCCAGGGATGTGAACATGGTTGGCTGCCTTAGAAATAGAGATAGCACCTCCCTCTGAAGCAAAGCGAGGCATGCCGACCATCTAGCAGAAAGGATTCAGCTCCTTAAGTCCAGGACTCTTGCCTGTACGTCAGCCTACTACTAATCTGTGGCCCTCTTGGTATCCCCCTGTGAGAACTGAGAGTTGGGAAACTGGCCACTCTGGCTACTGCTGTTGATGTGAGGAACCCGTGGTCTTCACCACTATCCCAGGAGTCTCATGTCTTCCATCAGTGTTCTTGAGATGGCAGCAGGCTAACTTGTTGGTTTGCAAGGTGGATGTGGTTAGCATAGGATGCTAACTTTTAAAAATCAGACTATTTTATTTCTATTTTGCATAATAATCTAGATCAAAGCTATCACTAGGGAATTTCAGTACATTTGGCATCACTGTCCCATCAAGGAATGTCTGTCCCTGCGTAACAACTGCAGCATTTGGGCTGATAAATCTTCACCAGTCCACTGCATTTCCTAACACTCCCTTTTATTTTAAATGTTGCAGAACAAAGAATAGCATTTGTATTGTTGGAGGTTTACAGAAGCACTGTGATCTGACCTAGAGGGAACAGCTGCAACAACAAGGGATTCCCATACCAAGAAGTTTGCAACAAGCAACCACACCCCCTAACGTTTTAGTATAAAAGAAGCCTGAATTCTAACTTAGGTTAAGATGTTTCTTTGGGACATGAGTCCACCACCTCCTTGGGTTTGCTGGCTTTCCAAATAAGGTCACTATTCCTCACCCCAACAACTTGTCTCTTGATTTATTGGCCTGTCATGTGGCCGACAGTATGAGCTTAGATTGGGTAACAAACCTACCCAAACTGCCTCATCACTTCACATCCCTTGCAGCTCTGTGGGTTTTAGAGCTGTGATTCTTGAATACCTCTTTAGTATAGCAAAACTGCTCTATGAAAATTATGATAAAAGGATTGTTTGCTGTGTCAAGAGTCTTCCTCTAGAGACTCCCATATTGTGTGTGTGTGTGTGCTCAGTCACTTAGTCATGTTCAACTCTTTGTGACCCCATGGACTATAGCCCACCAGGCTCCTCTGTCCATGGAATTTTCCAGGCAAGAATACTGAAGTGGGTTGCCATTTCCTACTCCAGGGGATCTCACATCTCTTACATCTGCAAGAGAGACACACACAACTATCTCTGGCCAGTACTATGGCAGAATTGTATCAAAGCAAACCTCACTTTACAGAACCTGTGTTCTTGACAACTACACTCAGTTCTCAAGACAATGAAATGTCATGCAATCCTACCATGAACTATAGGACTTTTGCATTAAATTTCTTCCCTTGTTACACCTAAATGTGACTTGATTCATGGTCTTGACAACTGTGTGTAGTTGTCAAGAACACAGGTTCTATAAAGTGAGGTTTTCTTTGATACAATTCTGCTATAATACTGGTCGGAGATAACTGTGTGTATCTCTCTCAGAGATGACACGGTGGTGGTCAGTTTGCATCCTGAAACTAGCTGAAGTACAGGCTTTAACAGCTCTGAGTTCAGTCCTCAGGTACTGGTATCAACAGCTCGATTATTGTGAGTAATCTACCTGATGACTGTAAGACCAAAGTTCCAACTCACACCTTTGCTTTCTGTTTACAGAAGGAGAAGCCATCTTGTTTGTAATCTGGATTCCTAACAGGAGGGCAAGGCCCAGGTCCACCCAGTTTGGATGGACATGGTATAGGGAAAATAGTTTCTTCAGTTTCCTGCCCTGGGAAGGCTGTATATGGCACAGAAAATAGTGGCATCACTAGGGTGAGCCATCTGCAAGGCTGCCAGCCGGTCCGTGTTAACATAGGCTAATCCTCAAACAGACCCTGAGTTTTGGTGCCCACATGAGCAATTTATTTCTCACATAACCAATCCTTCAGAGGCTGACAGACAAAGCTGTATCCTCCATGATGTGCCCTGAGGAGAGGGTCCCTTCCTCCCAACGGTGAGATGGGAAAGAAAATGGGAAAGTCTGCGAGGTGGATTATGTCCAGGCTGGGAGGTGAGCACATCTCTTCTGGGGCTGGAACTCCAGGACGTGTCCAACCTCACTGCAAGAGACATTAGGAAGAAACGGGGTCCTTGGGTAATCAGCGCGAGCTCTGGCACAAGCATTCACTGTGGCCTCACAGGGTACCAGGCAGTACCTGTCCACACCCTGCGCTACATGGTATCTGGAAGTTCCAAAGAAACAGGAAATTGAGTGATTTGCCCAGATCAGGCTCATCATCCATGCTGCCAGAGGCAGTGTAACCTGGAGAGCAGGTGACAGTGGGGGAGAATCATGATGTGGCAAAACCCACCAGATCCTCCCCAAAGGGAGTCGGATGTCCCTTTCCCTCTTCCAAGTTAGGACGACCACGGATGGTGCTCTCTGGACTGTGTCCATCATCTCTGGAACCTACTGGACCAGAGCCCAGAACTCTCTAGGGAGAGATGAAACACATCTATTATAAGCCTGGCGGTTCCCAGTTTGGGGGTAGGGCACCCCCGGGAGGACATAACCAAACAAAGAGCTTGTCATCACCTTGCAAAGGCAGGAAACATATCTCACGGACAGGCTGTGTACAGTCACGTCCATCTGCTGCAGTACAGGTTGTAAAGGGACCCCGGAGGGGTGCGGTCTCTTGTAACCAGATGCTCTGAACAACCAGGGCTTGCATGCTGGGGGCTTCCCACCTGCCAGCTGCACATTGAAAGCGGCTTCTTCCCAGATGGGTTTTGCACTAAGAGCAGGGACTAAGTGCACTAAGAACACTGCCAAGGGACTGCTAACAGAAGCTCGTTACTGCCAGGGCTGGATGTCATCTGTGCAGAACTTCCTTGTAGCTGCTGCAATCTGCTTGAGAACCTCTTGAAGTTTTCCACCTGGAGTTCCTGTTGTTCATTTTCCAACCTGGACATCAAGGAAGGGGAGCCAGGAGTGCTGAGCATGTGACTTACCCTGGGGACTGGACAGGGGTGTCTGAATGTGGACCACCTTTTGTAGAATCAGTGGAGGAAGAGGGTGCTTGTTAAAGTTGCAGATTCCTGCAAACAACCAGACTCATCAATTCGAATGATAGGCTCAGGGCCCAGAAAGCTGCACTGTAAACAAATGCCTCAAGAGGTTTTCATCAGAGTTTTCAATTCCAGGAGCCTACTCTAGTCCCCTTCAAAGGGCTGGGTAACTCTGTTAATGTTTACCCACTGGATGGCAGAGTCTGCTAACTGCAGACACTGCTACAGACATGTGGATTGCTAGGTAAGTGTTGCAACCCACAGCTCCTTACTTCTTGGACCACAGCCACACCCACAGAAGTGAGAGGAACCTCAAGCTTCCTGGGCCCATCTCCTAGGCTAGATAGCTTAGAGAGTTGATATTCCTGCTCCAGCCCCCTGAGTCTAGAGCAAATGAAACAGATTGTCCATAGTGGACCATGCACCAACAGGAAGAGAAAATGACAGTCACTAAGAATCTGTGCCATAGAGAGGCCACTAAGCCACAGACCAAAAATGAAAAAGTAGAATCAGAGTCTAGAAATGCCAGCCCATGGGCCCACAGGGGTTTTCCTGCATTTGTGCTCAGTTGTACAATCAGTATCTTCAGCACAATCCGTGATAAATCACAGTTTTGATTTGTATTCCCAGGCTCATCTCTGAAATGTGACTCATTTCCTTTGGGTTTTTTCTCTGCCTCTAAGATGAAGAGTTTCATCTGAGTCTCCTTTTCTTTTTTCCCAGCCTCCGAGCTTCACCGCTGGCTCATTCTCAGACCACATTCTCAACTCCTGGGATGAACCACCTCCCTTTACATATTCCTGATGTTCAAATGTGATGGGAAAAAAAGAAAAAAAATTAGTGTTGGGAAACAGACAAGGATTTTGATGGTGGTGGAAGGAGGGTTTCTAACTGTGGAAAGACAGGCAGGAAAATACTGTAGATTCTGTAATATACTCAGCAACACAAAGAGACCCCAATATTAAATAAGGTTATGTCTTGAAAGAAGTCACTCCCTCCCCCCACCAAATCCACATACTTATGTAACTGATGCAACACAACTAACTCTTTTGGGTCACTTTTCTTGGAGGAAATGAGTAGAATTAAACATAAATTCCCCTGGAGAAGGGAATGGTAATCCACTCCAGTATTCTTGCCTGGAGAATCTCATGAACAGAGGAGAGCCTGTTGGGCAACAGTCCATGGAGTCACAAATAGTTGGACACGACTGAGCGACTTTCACTCACTCACTCACACATAAATTGCATCTCCTCCGCCATTTTCACAGTCTTCCTCGTGATTCTGTGAGTTATCCAATATTCCTATGTTTCTTTTCCTTTTAAGTCAGCATAACTTCTGGGGCTTGCAGTGCAGCTTTTTGAGATGCACAGACCAAGATCCATTATAATCCTGGGGAAACACCCTTCCTTCAGAGAAGGCTGTGGTTGTCCACTGAAGTGGAGGTCCTATATCATGTATCAGGTACCTCAGTGGGGTGTGTGTGAATCACACAGAGCACAGCCAACAGGAGGAAAGAGACAGATATACCAGGTGACAGGACTGCCATCAACACCTTTGACCTCTGCTTCTGCTCTCCCAGCTTCCCTGCCTCTGCTTAGAAGACACTGGACCCACTCAGAAAATCTGGGGTCCTCTCCTCGTATCAGTATTCTTGACTTAGTATGCGAAGCCCCTGTGGTCAGGTAAGATGACATATTCCCAGGCTCTGGGGATGAGGACACAGATGCCTTGGAGTGGGGGGAGATGGGGAGGCAGTGGTCTTTCCCCTGCAGCACAGCAGATGCTGCAGATGCGGGAAGGACCGCATCATAACCCAGGACTCCCCACCTCACAGGCCACACTACTGTGCCATTTTTTTTTTCACGTGAGAAAACTCTTGGTTTCTCTAAAATCATCTTTACCTAGATTAGATTGGAAAAACCACAGACTTCTGTAGCAAGCCAAAAATGTAGATTGAACAGCCTTGGAGAGTATGGCCAATTGTTTGTGGTCTTTTTATTGGTTTTTTGGCAGGGATGAAAACGAAAGCAACAAAGTCCAAGAAGAAAGAAACAAAGCAGCTTGATAAAGTGAATGCCCATTATTTTGGTGGATAGAACATAAAAACATACCCCAGGGTGGCTTGAATTTCATTCACTTAGGATAATAGATTGGCATCAGGCTAGAGCTGCTTCATTCTGCTTATGTTGGCTCCTATCTGCGGGGCTGGATTGACAATAAGGGGAAGGATGCGGAAACCATGGTTTTTTCCATAATGCCAGTTTTCTACAATGCCAGCGTGGGATGTAAGCTTTATCTCGAATACAGCACATGTGGACATGGAGTGTTTACATTACATATGTAGAAACACATTCCTTAAATTGATCATGAAGTTCACATTTGGTGAGTATTTACATGTGTCAAGCACCAAAATATGTCTTTACATATATTATACATTTCCTCTCCATGACTGACTGACTTTGAGAGGTGTAGTAAGCTGTCCACAGTAAGACCAAAGGCCAGAAGCTCTATGAATCCCATTCTCTCGTCCCCTTCATCGCATCTTCTTACAAGAAGAATGTTCAAAATTCATATAATTCGGACAGAAAATTGGTACTGACCAAAGTTCTTAGCTTCCTTGCGTGTGTGCTAAGTTGCTTCAGTTGTGTTCGACTCTTCGACCCTATGCATGGTAGCCCATCAGGCTCCTCTGTCTATGGGATTTCCCAGGCAAGAATACTGAAGTGGTTGCCATGCCCTCCTCCAGGGGATATTCCTGACCTAGGGATCGAACCTATGTCTCTTATGTCTCCTGCATTGGCAGGCGTGTTCTTTACCATTAGCGCCACCTGGCTTTTTTAATCACTAAAAATTGATCAAGGGTCAGACAAGAAATTCAGGCAAGGCTTTATGGAGGCCCATGTTGCAGCAGGAGGGAGTGAAAACAAGTAACAGGTTCCTTTGCTTACTCCTGAGGCCGGTGCCAGGCGAGCTGGTTCCTTATATGGGGTGAGAGTAGGAGTGTGTTCATGGGTGGGGCTGGCGGGGTGGCTTAGTGGTTTCCCCACCTCGTTTGTGATATTGAGTGCAGAGGGCATGCACAGCACCCTGCATTTGCTCCTTGCTCTTCAGAAGTGAAAGTTTGGTTTTGGTCTTAATGTATCTTTTGTCCATAATTTGCCCCAACTGCTGCATGCAGGCAGTTATTTTTACTCCCTTAATGTTTCTTTGTATTTTGTTGTTCTAGGAGATATTTGTCCAGGTGCAAGCACTGCAGTGAAGGGTCCCGGGTCCCAGGTCCCAGCCTGTCACAGAATCATGTAATAAAGACAGCAATTCCAATGTGTGATTAAATTGTACTATATCTCAAACAGGAAAAGGAGTTTCTCAAGGCTGTATATTGTTACCCTGTTTATCTAACTTACATGCAGAGTACATCATGAGAAACGCTGGACTGGAAGAAACACAAGCTGGAATCAAGATTGCCTGGAGAAATATCAATGACCTCAGATATGCAGATGACACCACCCTTATGGCAGAAAGTGAAGAGGAACTCAAAAGCCTCTTGACGAAAGTGAAAGTGGAGAGTGAAAAAGTTGGCTTAAAGCTCAACATTCAGAAAACAAAGATCATGGCATCCAGTCCCACCACTTCATGGGAAATAGATGGGGAAACAGTGGAAACAGTGTCAGACTTTATTTTTAGGGGCTCCAAAATCACTGCAGATGGTGACTGCAGCCATGAAATTAAAAGACGCTTACTCCTTGGAAGGAAAGTTATGTCCAACCTAGATAGCATATTCAAAAGCAGAGACATTACTTTGCCAACAAAGATCCGGCTAGTCAAGGCTATGGTTTTTCCTGTGGTCATGTATGGATGTGAGAGTTGGACTGTGAAGAAGGCTGAGCGCCGAAGAATTGATGCTTTTGAACTGTGGTGTCGGAGAAGACTCGAGAGTCCCTTGGACTGCAAGGAGATCCAACCAGTCCATTCTGAAGGAGATCAGCCCTGGGATTTCTTTGGAAGGAATGATGCTAAAGCTGAAACTCCTGTACTTTGGCCACCTCATGCGAAGAGTTGACTCATTGGAAAAGACTCTGATGCTGGGAGGGATTGGGGGCAGGAGGAGAAGGGGACGACAGAGGATGAGATGGCTGGATGGCATCACTGACTCGATGGACGTGAGTCTGAGTGAACTCCAGGAGTTGGTGATGGACAGGGAGGCCTGGCGTGCTGTGATTCATGGGGTCGCAAAGAGTTGGACATGACTGAGCAACTGATCTGATCTGATCTGATATCTAAAATACATGCATATATGTTGACTCATTCAATCTTTATCAAAATCTTCAGTTCAGTACAGTTCAGTTCAGTCACTCAGTCATGTCTGACTCTTTGCAACCCAGTGGACACCAGGCCTCCCTGTCCATCACCAAATCCCGGAGTTCACTCAAACTCATGTCCACTGAGTCAGTGATGCCATCCAACCATCTCATCCTCTGTCGTCCCCTTCTCCCGCCTTCAATCATTCCCAGCATCAGGGTCTTTTCAAATGAGTCAGTTCAAATGAGTCAGTTCTTCACATCAGGTGGCCAGAGTATTGGAGTTTCAGCTACAATATCAGTCCTTCCAATGAATATTCAGGACTGACTTCCCTTAAGATGGACTGGTTGGATCTCCTTGCAGTCCAAGGGACTCTCAAGAGTCTTCTTCAACACCACAGTTCAAAAGCATCAATTCTTCAGCACTCAGCTTTCTTTATAGTTCAACTCTCACATCCATACATGACTACTGGAAAAACCATAGCTTTGACTAGATGGACCTTTGTTGGCAAAGTAATGTCTCTGCTTTTTAATATGCTGTCTAGGTTGGTCATAACTTTCCTTCCAAGGAGTAAACGTCTTTTAATTTCATGGCTGCAATCATCATCTGCAGTGATTTTGGAGCCCCCCCAAAATAAAGTCAGCCACTGTTTCCATTGTTTCCCCAACTATTTGCCATGAAGTGATGGGACTGGATGCCATGATCTTTGTTTTCTGAATGTTGAGCTTTAAGCCAACTTTTTCACTCTCCTCTTTCACTTTTATCAAGAGGTTCTTTAGTTCTTCACTTTCTGCCATAAGGGTGGTGTCATCTGCCTATCTGAAGTTATTGATATTTCTCCTGGCAATCTTGATTCCAGCTTGTGCTTCATCCAGCCCAGCATTTCTCATGATGTACTCTGCATAGAAGTTAAATAAGCAGGGTGACAATATACAGCCTTGACAAACTCCTTTTCCTATTTGGAACCAGTCTGTTGTTTCATGTCCAGTTCTAACTGTTGCTTCCTGACCTTCATAAAGGTTTCTCAAGAGGCATGTCAGGTGGTCTGGTATTCCCATCTCTTTCAGAATTTTCCACAGTTTATTATGATCCACACAGTCAAAGGCTTTGGCATAGTCAATAAAGCAGAAATAGATGTTTTTCTGGAACTCACTTGCTTTTTCAATGATCTAGCGGATGTTGGCAGTTTGATCTCTGGTTCCTCTGCCTTTTCTAAAACCAGCTTGAACATCTGGATCAAAATCTTACAGAAGGTATTAATATAGAATTACTATTTATAAGGTCTTCATTTTACAGACAAGAAAAAAGAAGGAAAATGGTGTGAATTGCCTCAATGTACACAGCTATCATGGAGAAGGGAATGCCAACCCAGTCTGGTGTTTTGCCTGGAGAATCCCATGGATAGAGGAGCCTGGTGGGCTACAGTTCATGGGGTCACAAGAGTCAGACACGACTTAGTGACTAAACCACCACCACCACCACCACCACACACTATCACATTGTGGGGGGAGGTGGGGCAGGCAGTGGTCTGTTCCCCACAGTGCAGCATATGCTACAGGTGACATCTCTTTGGATTCTTATCTACTCTATCAGATAATATAATAAGCAAACAAACACCACCTGCTAGTTCTTTAGACACATGATGGAAAAGAGCTACATCATAAGGAATGGGCTGTGGTCAAGGGGTCAAGGGTTGCCCCTCATCAGCTTGTGAGCCCCTCTCTCCTCAGGCCTCAGGTTCTCACATCCAAAATGAGCAAACCAAAACCTTACAGATCACGAGATCAAGAACAGGAAGTAATGTGCATGAAAGTACTTGGTCAACTGCAAAGGCTATTTAAAAGTAAAGCTTTTTTTTTTTTTTTTTTAAACTAAAGAGCATTAGACTCATTTCAGTGGAACAAATATTGTTTCACACTCCAGTCTTTTCAATAGGGTATTGATGCTTCTCAAGTGAAGCACCATTAAGGGCCCTTTGAATCTGGTTAAACCAGTTTAGGGCTTTTTGTTTCTGCATTTTGGCTTGATATTTTTTATCATGTGGAGGAAGGATCCTTCAAAATGCATTCTAAATGTCATTTTAATAAATACATATGTTTGAGGGACATACTACAGAGTACATTCAATGCAATTATTTTGCTTCAAAAGTCAATAAAAATTATGGGGGAAGGATGGAGGAAGGGATAATTAGAGGGTTTGGGATGGACATGTACACACTGTTATATCTAAAATGGATAACCAATAAGGACCTACATAGCCCAGGGAACTCTGCTCAATGTTACATGGCAGCCTGGATTGGAAGGAAGTTTTAGGGGAGAAAGAATACATGTATATGTATGGCTGAGTCCCTTTGCTGTCCACCTGAAACTATCACAACATTGTTAATTGCCTATACTCTAATATAAAACAAAAAGTTTAAATAAAAGCCAAAGCTATGGTTTTTCCAGTAGTCATGTATGGATGTGAGAGCTGGACTATAAAGAAAGCTGAGTAATGAACAATTGATGCTTTTGAACTGTGGTGTTGAACTGTTGGTGTTGAGAGTTCCTTGGACAGCAAGGAGATGAAACCAGTCAATCCTAAAGGAAATCAGTCCTGAATATTCAGTGGAAGGACTGATGCTAAAGCTGAAGCTCCAATACTTTGGCCATCTGATGCAAAGAACTGACTTATTGGAAAAGACCTGATGCTTGGAAAGATTGAAGGCAAGAAGAGAAGGGGACAACAGAGGATGAGATGGTTGGATGGCATCACCAACTCGATGGACTTGAATTTGAGCAAGCTCTGGAAGTTGGTGATGGACAGGGAAGCCTGGCGTGCTGCACGCCATGGAGTCACAAAGAGTCAGACATTATTGATTAACTGAACTGAACTGTGCTCTACAGTAGGACCTCGCTTATTCATTCTATATATAACAGCTTGCATCTGCTAACCCCAAACTCTCAGTCCATCCTTCCCCTATATCCCTCTCTTTTGACAACCATCAGACACAACTGAGGGTCTGACCGAACTGAATGAGAATGAGAAAGATTTTATCACATCAGCATAGGATAATTTCAACTTTTTTTGTTTCTAATAAAACACTCATTCAGGAAAAAAAGCATATGCTCCATATAAATGGATAATTTGCTTCATTTTCATTATTTTAAACTCATATTTGTTAGAAAATTCATATATTATTGTATCTTTTAGTTAGGTTTGGATATTATTTTTAGCAAATGAGAAAATAATAGAATTTGAAAGGTGAAAGGTGAAAGGTAGACACAGCAAATGATGATCAGATTGTCACTTGCCATTCAGAGCTTCCCACATGGTGTCCCGAGCTTATTCACTCACTGACCCCAAACAGTAAAGAGCAAAGGTGGACAGGTCTTTAAAGCTTGTGAGATGCTTTCAAATAGGTCTCCTTTGATTCCCCTGGCACGTTAGCTGAAGAAAGTGGGCCAGGCACTGTTGTCATGATTATAAAATGGGGTATTGGAAACCCCAGGTTACTTACCAAGCAGAAAACCGCCAAGGTTGATACAATCGTCAGACTGCCAGGTTTCAATTCTTTTCACTGCGCATTTGCTGCCAGTGGACACACTGCATTTCTGTAAGGTGGACACTAAAAGTTTTGTCACTTTAGAGGCTTTCACTGCCCGAAGCATCAGACTTGGGTTAAGCCATTTGCTGTTCACGATAAACCTGCGAGGCAGGTGTTATTTTTGTCTTTGTAGCACTGGAGTGTATTTATCTGTATTTTCCCCGTTTGATTAGTGAGAAAACTGTAGCTCAAAAAATTAAGTGGCCTGTTCAATGTCACTCCTCTACTAAACGGTGAGAAATGGGAATCTGACTAAAGAATTGGTACAACTAATGGTACAATACACTATACTGTTCCCATAGCTGACTTTGTTCTTTGCTTTTTCAATTAAGAAAAGATAAAAAGTGTGGTATTCAAACAATTGAATCTGCGACTCTCATTCTCCCCTATTTCCTTTTGTATCATTAATATTCAGTATCTAACCAAACAGACTAGAAACTTCAGCACAGAATCGAGAGGCTTCTAAATGCTATTTAGAAACAGACACATTGAACTTAAGCACTAGATTTCAACCATCTCTGGGTGGGTGAGAGAGGAAAGTATATTTAGCTCTGGCTTCATGAGAATTTTATATCTTCCAGGGCTTCTGAGAACAATAATTCATGACTTTACTAATTATTACTTCTTAAAAAGGCTGAGACTTAAAATTTTCATTGTTCCCCAACAAAGCAAAGTGCTTAAAGGTTTCCTGATATAGAAAAAGAAAGTTTCTACTGAATGGCCTTTAAAATATGTTTCAAAGCTCAAAGGAGCTGAATCTTTGACATATTAATGGTAAATCTATTTTTATTAAAAAAGTCTATAAATGTGGACTGTGGCCAAGGTACGACCAGTTACTTTTTATTTTAATCTGACTCCAGAAGCATAACATGAGAGCTGAATCTGGTTTTCATAAGTTTCCTCAGGAATATAATGTATTTTATTTAATTATATATATTCCAAATATAGGTGATGAATTCATTTATCTTAAAGTTTTTAATTATTATAACATCAGCAGGATGCATCACTTTAAATTCTCTTTTAATTTCTTTCCATTTATTTATGGAGTTCAAGTATTACTTTTATTTTATATATATCTTATATATAGCATACATATTTATATAATGTATATATATTATATATATATCATATATATTATATATGAATATATATATATTCAAATATATATATGTATGTGTGTTTATTTATAAATTTCAATGGCACAATAAACATTGAAAGGAATTTGGTACAAACAAGTAACTTCAGAAGGTGTTTCTTTTGCTCTTCAAAATACCTTTTTCAAGTAACTAAACTTGCAGTTAATTTGCAAATTAAAAGGAAATCTGAATGTCACTGCTTTAGGAATCTGAATTATTGAATCTCTGTTTTCCATTGATCCAGAACCATGGCAAATAAAACATCATCCAGAACTTACTTTTCTCTTTGCTCATAAGAATTCTGCATTCTCTGCTATAAATACTGAGTGACTGTATTAGCGAAAATCATGGGAGAGGTGATTACTCTGTGCTTTCCGAGCACTGAGCACCAGAAACTTCATGAAGAAAAAAACAACTGAGCTCTGAGCCATGCAGATGAAAGAAGCATATGAGTACCAAGTAAAATGTATAAGGAATCATTGAAATTAAAGAACATGATGCTCCACGACAGGATCCAAAAACAGAAGCCTTAATTCCCTGGTGAAAAAAACTGGCAAAACACCAAAAAGCTCTGAAAAACAATGCACAGACAGAAGAACAACCCCCAAAGGTTTGTTTCCTCTTTATCTCCAACCCAAGGTACGTATCTTCCCATCACTGGAAAAGCTTTGGGAACAATGCTTACAATAGCTTAATGTTTAACTTACCCAACACATTTATTGTTATTAGCTGAAAATGTGAGTCATTTCAGCTGACACTTTGGAAAGCCACATATTAGCTTTTTGCTTATTTATTTTTCATGCATTAGATTGATCTCAAATAGTTTATGTTGACTCCAGGCAGGCTAAACATTCCCCAAGCGCCTCCTTTTCCTCTGTAGCTGGTTCTCCTCAGTTTGGCCATCCAGACCGGAGTGCAGTAATAGATTGTTTCCGAGAACACAGGACAATCTTCTTGTGACCTGACTGCTCTGCTCCTTTGTCAACAGCAGTGACAATGGGGAAGTGCTCGCAAAAGCCTATAACCCCTTTGGGGCCCCTCATGGCTGGGAGGTTCCCTCTTCCTAAACGTCATGTGCTCTGTATTATTTGTGGGCCAAACAAACATTGGCAAGGTTTCCTTTACACTCAGGTGAGTATAAGATAATTAGAATATAAAATATTGTAATTTGCTGACAAATGGGGCCATGAAGGCTACAGGGTGAATTCAGGGAGAAGAAATAGTTGGCAGGGGTGCTCATCCCTCACTTCTCGTGTCTTTGTCTAGGTGGACTTCCCTGATTTTCCGTCACAACAGTGCTATATTCTCTCCCTTTTACTTGCAAAGTCTAAGGTATAGGCCACTGCACTGCAGCACGCTCTGGACTGAGACACAACTTCTGTTCAGAAGAAGACAGGTTGAGAGATAACAAAAAGTCTTTTGAACAAGTTACAAAAATATTACATCTGCATACTTTGAGAGTGGCCATTCTGACCATGTGAAGTGGTACCTCCTTGTAGTTTTGATTTGCATTTCTCTAGTAATTAGTGATGTTTAGCAATTTTCATGTGCTTTTTGGCCATCTATACATCTTCTTATATGTATTTAGATATTCTGCCCATTTTTTTATGGGGCTATTTGTTTTTTGGATATTGAGCTGAATGAGCTGTTTGTATATTTGGGGATTAATTCCTTGTCAGTTGCTTTGTTTGCAAATATTTTCTCCCATTCTGAGGGTTGTCTTCATTTTGCTTATGATTTCCTTTGCTGTACAAAAGCTTTTAAGCTTAATTAGGTCTCATCTGGTTATTTTGTTTTTATTTTCATTACACTAGGAGGTGAGTCAAAGAGGATCTTGCTGCAATTTATGTCAAAGATTGTTCTGCCTATATTTTTCTCTAAGAACCTTACATTTAGGTTTTTAACCCATTTAGAATTTATTTTTGTGTATGGTGTTAGGGAGTGTCCTAATTTCATTTTTTTACATGTGGCTATCCAGTTTTCCCAGCATCACTTATTGAAGAGACTTTTTTTCTCCATAATTCGAAAAGACAAATGCACTCCAGTATTCACTGCAGCACTGTTTATAATAGTCAGGACATGGAAGCAACCTAAATGTCCATCAACAAAGGAATGGATAAAGAAGATGTGAGATATATATATATATATATATATAAATAATGTATTTCTCTAGTAATATATATAATATATAATATTTTTTATATATATATATATATAAAATGGAGTACTGTGTGCGTATGTGTGTTAAGTTGCTTCAGTCATGTCTGACTCTTTGTGACCCTATGGACCGTAGCCTACCAGGCTCCTCTGTCCAAGGGATTCTCTAGGCATGAATACTGGAATGCTCTAGGGGATTATCCCTAGGGGATCCTCTCAATCCAGGAATAAAACTTGCATCTCTTTTGTCTTCTGCTTTGGCAAGCAGGTTCTTTACCACTAGGGCCACCAGGGAAGCCCACAGTGTAATATTATTCAGTCATTAAAAAAGAATGAAAGAATGCCATTTGCAGCAGCCTGAATGGAACCAGAGACTGTCATAGTGAGTGATGTAACTCAAACAGACAGACAAATATCATATGATATAGCTTATATGTGGAATCTTAAAAAAAGGAAAACAAATGAGTTTATCTAGCTCAGCGGTTAAAGCGTCTGCCTGCAATGCTGGAGACCTGGGTTCGATCCCTGGGTTGGGAAGATCCCCTGGAGAAGGAAATGGCAACCCACTCCAGTATTCTTGCCTGGAGAATCCCGTGGACGGAGGAGTCTGGTGGGCTACAGTCCACGGGGTCACAAAGAGTCGGACACGACTGAGCGACTTCACTTTCTCTTTCACTTTCATGAGACAGAAACAGAGTTACAGATACAGAAAATAAATATAGCTAAAAGGGGATAAGGGATCAGGGAGGGATATATTGGAAGATTGGGATTGACATATATATGCTGCTGCTGCTAAGTCGTTTCAGTCATGTCCGACTCTGTGCGACCCCAAAGATGGCAGCCCACCAGGCTCCCCTGTCCCTGGGATTTTCCAGGCAAGAGTACTGGAGTGGGTTGCCATTTCCTTCTCCAATGCGTGAAAGTGAAAAGTGAAAGTGAAGTCGCTCAGTCGCTAAGCTGCTAAATCGACTCTTAGCAACCCCATGAACTGCAGCCCACCAGGCTCCTCCGTCCATGGGATCTTCCAGGCAAGAGTACTGGAGTGGGCTGCCATTGCCTTCTCCATATATACTCTACTACATACAAAATAGACAACTGTTAAGTATCTACTGTATAGCACAGGGAAGTCTACTCTGTATTCTGCAATGGCCTGTTTAGGAAAAGAATCTTGAAAAAAGAGTGGATATATGTATAACAGATTCACTTTGCTGTACACCTGAAACTAACACAATACTGTATATCAACTATACTCCAATAAAAATTTTAAAAAAACTATTATATCTGCATAGAAAAAATAAAAAGGTACAGAAGGTCATGATACAAAAAGTTAAAATCTTTTTTCCTTCAACCACTGGTTCTAGTAACAGATGATAGATATTGATTGCAAAGCTTTTCTATGCATTTTCCCAGAAAGTTACCTTTATATCAATATGTGTGCTCTTATTATACAAATTGCACCTTACTCTATACAAAGATTTTATATACAAAAATTGAAGGTGATCACATACGTGTGTCACTTGTTTATTCAGCAGTGCATCTTTCTGTGTCATTATGTATCTAGCTTTTTCATGATTGTATGGAGTAATGGTCTATTTTAATGGTTAAAAATTAAGTTAATATTAAAAAACGGTTCAACATTGTAATAATTATATAAGTATGAAAGCTTGTATGTATGAAAGCCTCTGATTTATAAAAATTCCATCATTAGTAATAGAAATGAGTATTTTACAGGTTATTCTTCATCTTGTTTGCTGTTTAGTATTTCTGTATCAATTATGTTTCAACGTAGGCCTCTGGTAACAGAAACCAGTACAACTTTTATTGCTGTGACATTTTTCTCTTTTCTCATCACAGAATCTCATCCTGGCTTCTTGGCTCCACTGACACTGGTGACTGGAAGCAAGGCTCGCCTTTTCTTCCCTACTCTTGACCTAACCCCAGTCAACCGTGTCCATGCACTTCCGGCACAGTTCTCATCAGCAGACAGTTCCTGCTGGCTCATCTTTTCCCTGCAGTGGGGCTCAGGGCATTAACTAACCCAAGTACCTGGAAGAAAGGAGACGACGAGCTATATAATTAAAAGTCTGTTCCTTCGGTACTGTGCCTTTTCCAGTTCAGCAGTTCTCTCTGAGAAACAGCAACAGAGGCCAAATTATGACTGGCCAACTTCGGACTCTCTGAGTCGCGGCTCCCCGCTGTGGAGTGGGGTCAGGTGTTCCATCAGGATGGAGCCCCTGGACCTGGCAGGCAGTTGAGTGAGCGGCAGAGCTGATTTAGACAGGCGCTCACCCAAACAATAGTACTGAAATTTTTAGTTGGCTCACTCAGCTCGTCTCATTGACGAAAAGTGAAATGTGCTAAGGGGAGTATTATTAGCTTTCAGCTTGCCATAAACTGTTGAGGGAACAAGCCACAAAGGAAATGTTCATCTGCAGCAAGATGATAAACAGGAGGAGGATGCCGACCACGAGGGCGTATTCCTTTTAAGGCTTATGCGTTGCAAACGACATACGCACACATACACGTTGCAAACGACACACACACACGTTGCAAACGACACACACACACGTTGCAAACGACACACACACGCACACACCCCTCCTTAGTATGTGTTTCCCCGAGGGCATATTTTTGCGTAACAATACATTTGGTGAGACCACAGCAGCTGCGTTCTCCCCGCCCCAGAATCGGTGCCCGAGCCCGGCTGCGGCCTCTCCACCGTCACTGCTGCGGCCTCAATCCTCGTCACGGAGGCGGGGGCGGGGGCGGGCAGGCGCGGGAGCGCGGCGGCACCGGAGCATCCGAATTCCCTCCGCGGCCGCCGATTGGGCAGGAGCCGGGAGGCGGTGGCAGCCCCTCGGCTCCGCTCGCGGTAGCTGCAGGGAGGTGGCCATCAGGGCGCGCCGGGCCGGGGGCGCGGGGTCGCCGCCACCGCCTGGGTCCCTCGGCCGAGCCGGCGCTGACACCATGGTGAGTGGTCTCGGCCGCTCGGACCGCGCCTCCCGCCAGCCGGGCCTGGCTGCCTGAGGGAACCGGCCGAGCGCCGAGGAAGCGCGCTGGGGGCCCCGGGAGCGCAGCGCTGGCAGCGGGGCGGCCTTGCGTTTGCCTGCATCCAGAGCGGGTAGACGGGAAAGTCGGGGGTTAGCTGCGGGGGCGGTTGGTGCCTGGCTTCCCGGGTGTCCGCACGGCGCGCGCCTTCCCGAGCTCCGGAAGGGGACGAGCGGCCGAGGCGCAGGGGCGCCCGGCCAGGGCCGGCCCGCGTGTGTGGGTCTGGGCGCTGCGGCCGGAGAGGCGTCGGGCTCGCGCCCCCTCCGCCGAGCTCTCCTGGGGCGCAACCTGCCTTGGCGCGGGGACAGGTGAGCGTGGGAGGGGGTGGCCTGGGGATGGGGCGGACAATGACGGAGACGAGCTGCCCCTGAATGGGGCGGAGGTTGCGCCTCTGTACTACCCCTCCTTAGCACCCGGACCTCAAATAGAGCGGAAGAAGGGGGCAGGGTACTAGGTTCCCCGGCGCCGTGGCGGCAGTTGCGGCGGCCTGGCCCCCAATCCCCTTCCCACCGCAGCCGGTCCCTGACTCTCGGGTCTTCCTGTCCCGCAGTATGGATTCGTGAATCACGCGCTGGAGCTGCTGGTGATCCGCAACTACGGCCCTGAGGTGTGGGAAGACATCAAGTAAGTGTAGGGTCCCCGCGCCCCGCCGCGCCCCCACTTCCTGCCGGAGGCGCGCATCCTCGGAGCAGCCGCGCTCCCACGCTCCCGAGCCTGGCCGGGGGTGGCTGGGTGGGGCGGGGCGGCCCTGGGGTAAGGATCCCCAGGGTCACCGAGGCCTCTCAACCCGGCCGAGCGTGGGAACGCGCTGCCCGTGCCCTGGCGGCTCCCAGGCTCCGAGCCCGGGAGGCTCCCACGCGCAGGGGCCCCGGGGACCGCAGAGGCCTCCGCAGGAACGAATGAAGACGGCTCGCTGGTCGTTCACACAGTTTGCAGACTTGTACGATAAATAGGGAAGCCTTTTCCGTCTGCTGAAATTCACTTTTGAGACTGCCTATCGAGCAACTGTGAGTCGACCTCGTTTATTCGTCTGAAATAAAGTGAATCCCCCACCCCGTTTATTTTTGGTTTCTATTACCGCGGTGAGGCAGGAAGGTATCCTAGTTTTCGTCTGGAGCTGTGAGCCCAGTGCTTGGGATGTGAACGGAAACAGCGCAGCCACTGGGGGTTTCAACCTGCTGCAGTGACGGTCACCAGCTCTCTGAACACCTTGAGCATTTCAGTCCAACAGAGATCTTTTTCTCTCTCTCACTCTGGTAGAATTTGCCTTTCACTTGTACGGTTTGACCACAACCAAGCAGCCACATCAAAAGCCACCATTATGTGGACTTGCATTTTGGGACAGCCCTGTAACTGTCATGTTCAGTTAGAGGGACAGAGAGTGGAGAATCCCAGGGACAGGGGAGCCTGGTGGGCTGCTGTCTATGCGGTCGCACAGAGTCGGACACGACTGATGCGACTTAGCAGCAGCAGCAGCAGAGTGGTACCCAGGTGGACAGAGAACACACTGTTATTATTTACTGTCTTTTCCTGTGCTCACTGATTTCATTTTGTTGTATCAAGTAGGTGATGGCTTTCATGCTGTTTTTTCCTAAGTATATTACAGTTAGTGGCGGTGAATTCTAACAGGCTGTATTATGAAGTTGCACGACAGTGATTTCTTACACAGATCTGTTTCTATGGAAATTACCAGAATTAAATATATAGCAGTAGACTGCAACTTTTCCTTCCCTTGGGTCAGTATCCTTGAGCATTATTTCGTGTTCCCTGAGCCGTTTATGTTACCACGGAGTGCATCTGCATGCTATAAAGAGAAGTAGGGGTTTTGTGATTATGGGGGTCAATCAAATAAGAATCTAGGCACTAAAGCTTACTTTGGGACTTGAACTCTCTACCTTATTACTACCTTCATAATTTTTACTTTGCTTGGCAGATAGTTACAGAGAGGCAGGGATCAAGAGAAAGATTTTTCACAATGTAACCTATGTATAAGACTATTTTAAAGTCATTTTCTTTGTGAATTTATGAAGGCATCATGTATACCAACCATGTGGTAATTTCTCATCCATAAGAGAAATTCCCAAATTTCCTAGTGGATGTGTGATGACAATGAATATATTCAGAATTTTCAGAGCACAGGATAGCTCTTGTGGTTAAACAGTCTTATGCATAATTGGATTTAGAACATGTGTCTTCCTCATTATAGATTTTGATGAAGTCCAATACAGAAATGAAAAATTGTACTTCATAGAGAAAAGTGTAGGAAATTTAGAAATGAAAATTATCAAGTGCTTCATTTATACTGGCCATATTTTCCACAGAGGTGGTCAGAAATATCTAACGATTTACAAATTCCCTTGATGTGAAACCTTAACTCTGCCAAATCACACTAAGAATGTTCTTGCATTCTTTTTACAAATGTATTAATTTTAGTTAAACATCAATATCTTCTAACTCATGAATTTATTTTTAAGTTTCATCAAACAGTATTCTTCATCTGTTTAAGTGCTAATAATTTAAATCAGATGAAATTTTTTTTTTTCTGGTAAAATGGAGCAAATCATATGAACCTTTTTCAAGGATTATGTGCCCCTGCAAGAGAAATGCTATTAGTTTTACTAGTGTTTGCAGTTCAGGTATTAAGTTTGACTTTTTTTTATGGTTTCAGCATCCCTCCTGTTAGGGTCCATTTTGTCTTGGATACAATTTAGTATCCGGATGAGAGAACCTTGCTGAGTTTTCTCCATGGAGGGCCTTAGAACAGTTCATTGTTGGGACCCCTGAGGGATCCCTGGAAGAGTATATGCTTAGAGCCTCAGAGATCCTCACTGCCTGGGCCAGGATGGGAGACTTTGGCAGGGTTTAACTTTGAAATGCTCCCTGGGAGATTCTGAGTTCTCCTCTGACCTCACCACCTACTCCAGGGAGGATCTCTGTAGTCATGGGTCCAAGATACTTTCAGTTGTACCTTTTTATGAAAACTGAATATATGAAAAACACTTTTTTTTTCATCTCAGTAAATACCAAACTCCTCTAGCTTCCTTTTTGCACTGTGAAAAGCTATCTAAATTGATGTTTATAAAATTTCATATCATACTCTTTTGGTGTAGGAGGAAATGGCCATCCATCCTTCTTCAGAAAGGGTACCAAACATTTAATGACAAGTAAAATCCAAAGTAACAGATTCCAGACAGAAAATCCTAAATGGTAAGAGCCAGAAATACTTCATTGTAAACTCCCTATCCACTTACACTCTTACCAACAGTATAACCATTTCACAAGAATTTTAAATTCCACTGTTAAAGAAAAAGAAAGATTGTCAAGACTGAGGGTCAGCAAACTTTCTCTTAAAGGGCTAGATAGTAAATATTATAAGTGTTGCAGATCAAGAGTCAATTTTGAAGATATTATGTGTATCATCTTTAAAATGTAACCATTAAAAAATGTAAAAGCCATTCTTAGATCCCAAAATGGCAAAACCCGGCAGTGGGTGGGACTTGACTCACGGATTGTCGTTTGCCCTCTGATCTAGATCATAATTGCATGTAAAAAAGCCAAAGAGACTTCTGAATCTCCCTCAGATCCTGTTTTGTTCGTTTCCTTTCAGTTTTGAGATGGCCCTTTCTGGAAGCCATGCTTCCTAAGTGATGAGAAATATCAATCATTGTTTCAGGAAAACATGAAACCAGGATATATGTGTGCATATATGTGTGTATATATCTAATATATATATATATGTATATATTAGAAAAGCACCTAAATATGTAATTTAATAACCATTTCTGTCACCCTGCCATTGACCCTGGCTAGACTAACATTGATTCAAACTACTGGGTTCAGAATCTTGGTATGAGATTTGGAAATGAACTAATGGCTCTGTTACTTGATAAGTTTTGGAGTGAGTTCCTCTAGAAGACTGCCAGGAAGATGACTCCCCTGTGTAAAGAATGCATACGTATTTGGTATGTTTTTATGTGATTTACCTATACAGGACAGCATACTTTTTTCATTCATTGACTCAAGTCTTCTTTCATTCTCTAGTTAAGCTTATTTTTAAGGAGCATAGTCAAGTGTTTGAGTAATGAGAATAGAAAGTTTATGATATGTTAGTTTCTACTGTATGGCAAAGTGAATTAACTATACATATACATATATCCCCTCTTTTTGGATTTCCTTTCCATTTAGGTCACCACAGAGCACTGAGTAGAGTTCCCTGTGCTGTACCGTAGATTTTCATTAGTTATCTATTTTATGCATACTATCAATAGTGTATATATGTCAATCCCAATCTCCCAATTATTTCCATCCTCCTTTTCCCCCTTGGTATTCATGAATTTGTTTTCTACATCTGTCTGTTTCTGCTTTGCAAACAAGATCATTTATATTCCAATAAAAATAATTTAAAAAAAAAAGGCTGAATAGAATCACCTCCAAATAGCAATTGAGAACAAAGAGTGGCAGAACTTCCATGTTTTATGTATTAGTTTTTGTTTATTTTGGTTTTTCTTTTCTTTTTTAGCATTTTTAAATTGAAGTATAGTTGACTTACAGTCTCATGTTGATTTCAGGTATATAGAACAGTAATTCATTTATACATAAATATATGTGTGTATGTATATATTCATTTTCGGAGAAGGCAATGGCAACCCACTCCAGTACTCTTGCCTGGAAAATCCATGGAGAGAGGAGCCTGGTAGGCTACAGTCCATGGGGTCGCTAAGAGTCCAACACGACTGAGCAACTTCACTTTCACTTTTCACTTTCATGCATTGGAGAAGGACATGGCAACCCACTCCAGTGTTCTTGCCTGGAGAATCCCAGGGACGGGGAAGCTTGGTGGGCTGCCGTCTATGGGGTCACACAGAGTCAGACACGACTGAAGCGACTTAACAGCAGCATATATTCATTTTCAGACACTTTTTTTCTTACAAGTTATTATAAAATACTGAGTATAGTTTCCTGTGCTCTATCTTTCTTTTTCATCTTCTTTTTTTCACAAAGGAAACCCATGTTGATTTGGAAAGCTTCCCCCAAAATGTGTATGATATAATCCTTGCTTTCAAATACAGTCTAGAGATATCAGACTGTTTCTAATCTTATTATATCTTGATTTTTTTTGCCTGTAACTCAAATGTGGAAACATTTGGCTGTTGGACAGTATATTCTGATCTTCCAGTTTTGAAAATAATGCTCCTTGGTGAATTTGCTAATCACGAATTAATCATTATGGTTCATGTAAGCAGATGCTTGGCTGTAGGCTAGTTATATGTGACTTTCCCAGTTGCATAAACTTCCCAAGACTAAACTCTATAAGGAAATGGATAATAACTACTTCATGGGGTTTTATATTGAATGATGTCTGCAAAGTGCTTAACACAGTTCTTGATGAATAAGTGCTTAGTAAATGGTAGCTGTTACTTGTGTTACTCTAGAACCAGAGTTTTCAGGTTTTCCCTTTCCAGGTCCCCTGAAAGATAAGAAGCACCCTTACATGACAATAACTGATTGATTCCGCATACTATAGCTGTTTAAGTGTGCACTCATTGCTCTAGGACAGGTAGTGACTTCTTGTCATTTGACTTTCTCTTTCCCTTTCTCCATCTCATGCAGCTGGTACCTGCCCTTTGGATTTGAGGTGCTCTGAAATGCTCATCTTCTCCTTCCCAGCTCTGAGCACTTTCATTTCTTACTATGATGGCCCCCATCGAGTTTTCTGCGTCTGACTGGTCCCACTTCTCCCCCTTCTGCACATTATGGGAAGACTTAATCTCATGATGTTTTTCTGCTGAAGCTTTACTTTGGAATCAATCCTACATTATATTCTTCCACCTCCCAGTCTCTATCTGTTATTTGAAGATGCAGTGTATGTTCTTTTTCTTTTTTTTTAATTCATTAGTTTTTAATATTTTGGATCCCATGTGTAAGTCATAACATACTGTATTTGACTTTCTTTGTCTGACATTTCACTGAGCATCATACCCTCCAGTTCATCCATGTTATTGCAAATGGCAGAATTTTATTCATTTTTATGGCTAGTAATATCCCATTGTATATATATATTGCATCTTCTTTATCTATTCATCTGTTGATGGACACTTAGGTTGTTTCTATATGCTCTTTTTTTGATTTAGTTTTGTATTTTAGGCTGTACCATGCAGCATGCAGGATCTTAGTTTCCCTACCAGGAATTGAACCTGTGCCCTCTGCATTGGGGGTGTGGAGTCTTAAACACTGGACTGCCAAGGAAGTCCTCGTATGCTCTTAATATTCATTTTATCAAAACAAAACCAAGTCAAGTACCATATTTTGCCTTGTTTTAATCAGATTTTCATATACCCGTGGCAATATAATTAAATTTTTATACCTTCCTGTATTCTTGCTCAAGTGGGTTTTAAAATATTAAATCCTTTTTATTATAAAAGCTGTTTAAAATTTCCGAAGTCCTCTCCTCACTAATTTCACATGAGTGCCACAATACCCATTTGAAGTAAGAAAGGCCTTTCTAGCTCATTTTTTTCCAACTTTATTGAGATATAATTGGCACATAACACTGTGTAAGTTTAATGTGTTTTATGTATGGTTTAGACACATTTTTAAATTGCAGAACGATTCCCACCATAATATTCACTGAAACTTCCATCCTGTGGCATAGTGACTATTTTTTGTGGTGAGAAGGTTTAAAACCTACTCTCTTAGCAGCGTTTAAGTCTGGGATACAGTGTTAGCTGTAATCACCAAGCTGTGCACTGATACCCAGACCTATTCATCTTGTAACTGGTTGTCTGTACTCTTGGAGCAACACCTCCCTGTTTCCCCACTTCCAACCCTACTGACCACTCTACACTGTTTCTCTGAGTTTGTCTGTTTTACTTTCTACATAAATAAGTGAGCTCAGTGCTCTTTGTTTAATGATAAAGTTGAGTCTCAGGAGGTGGAATGACTGTCTAAGGAATGACGTCAGAAAACTGTAGACTCAGACCAGGCTCTGCTCTTCTGATGGCAGATCTTCTGTTCCTTTTAAGATAGAAAGTGTGAAAAGTGTTAGTTGCTCAGTCATGTCTGACTCTTTGTGACCCCATGGACTGTAGCCCACCAGTCTCCTCTGTCCATGGAATTCTCCAGACAAGAATACTGGAGTGGGTTGCCATTTCCTTCTCCAGGAGATCTTCTCAACCCAGGGATTGAACCTGGGTGTCCTGCTTTGAAGGCAGATTCTTTACTGTCTGAACCACGGGCACAATACCAAAAAAATAGGAGCTAATGAAGTGACATACAAACATGAAGCCATATTCATTTCATCCCCAGAAACTTCCTCAGTACAAATAAATGAATACATTGCTTTAAAAAATAGGTGAACTAGATAATTGTTACAATCAAGACCTTTTTCTTTAGAAAGACCTGCTGGTCAACCTGGAAGGTGGAGGGAGGCCCAATGCGTCCACTGGAAGCCACCTATGCCTGTGGAACTGGGTGCTTAGGGCAGACCCCTTTTCATGACCCCCAGGGAACCCGAGGTCCTAATCTCAGGGCCTTTCTTTGATGGTCTGAAGTATCCCCCAGCCAAACAATCTGGGTTTTTGTTTTCCTTATATCTGTCATCTTTGCGAAATTGAAAAAAAATCATAGATGCATATTACTTAATTACGTGTCAGAGGAGGAGCTTTGTCCATTAACAGGAGTGGCTGAGGAGTGGCCTGAGGATCTGTATTCCCCTCTCATTCCCAGACCTGCATGGATGAACATTGACTGACCTTGGTCCTGGTCCCCACAAACAATGTCCTTCCTTCCCTTGCTGCTCTCCAGAGTGAGAAGGTCTTGCAGATGTTTCTTGTCAGTATGTTGGAAAGTGATGGTCATAGTTGATACTGTGCAGACATCACCAGGAAAACACACTTAAGGAAAACTCTAGAACCGGCCCCATTCAGAGGCTGATGACTGCCAGGATATAGGGCCGGGGGGCTTTTCCATCGTTGCTTTGTTTCTTTGTTCATTCAACAGAAAACAGGGGAAACAGTGTCTCTGTTTATGTCTGGCCAAGTGGAGTGGCTTTTTCTATATTGATACTGAGATTAGAGGCGTCTACTATATGAAAAAGGGAAACTTTTTTTTATGTGTAAGAAATTTTATTGTGATACAGACATTTTTCTTATAGGAATGTAGCTTAAAGAGTAATTTAAAGTATATAGAAGGATTTAACCATAACGATATTGAACACAGTCCCTTATAATAGCAAAGTAGTAGGAACAGTGAAACTAATCAAAGATAGAGAACTGTTTATTTGTATACTGGTTTTAAAAGGTGTTTCAGAGAAATATAAGACACAACAAGGAAGAGGTGATCTGACACGCATTTTAAAAGGAAACGGATCAGTATTTCTTGAGAGACCCGACAAATTTTTTCATCGAAAGTTTATTAATGAAATTAATTCAAAGTTAATGTCTTTGAAATTACTGAGATAATTATGGATTCAAATGCAGTACTAAGAATTGATGGTCAGAAGCCATGACCTTCTTTCCCCTAGTATGTTTCAAACTGTAGTATAATGACATTAATACATCCATCTTATTCGTATTTTTCAGTTTTACTTAAAACCCTTTATGTGTATCTGTTTGATTTTATCACATGCACAGGTTCACATATCCACAACCACAGTCAAGATACAGAACATTTCCATCACCACAAGGATCCCTCATGTTGTCCTTTATAACCTGGAAAGGGAAACATTCTGACACGTTTATTGTTCCTTTTTGTTACTGTGCATTTGGTTGTGCTGGAGAGTCTGATCTGTTGCCACTTATTGTTGAGTCATGAAATGCTACCTTGTTCCTCTGACCACAGAGATTCTTTGTGGTCAGTCTTCAAATCAGCCAAACATGGGAACGATCAGCCCTCAAGCCCCACTTGCTCTCAGCACCCTAGCCTCGTGGGCAAGTTTTCAAACCAGTTTTCAAGTTCCTCAACCAGGCTGACCTTTCCCATCCAGGAGGGCGACACCTGTGCTTGGAAGGGTCTCACTCCATGCTCCCCACTCCTGCCCCCAAATGAAAATATTTCCCAGCCTTAAGGAGGTGAGAAAAAAATCTTACTTTTTTATTTTTTACATTTTTATCTTTAAAATTGAGGTATAGTTGTCTTACAATGTTGTGTTGGTTTCTGCTGTACAATGAAGTGAATCAGCCGTATGTATACATACATCCCCTCCCTCTTGAGCCTCCTTCCCCCCCTGACCCCTGCCATCTCGTCACAGAGTGCCAGGCTGGGCTCCCTGTGTTATACAGCAGCTTCGCACTGGCTGTGGTTTATGTATATTGGTGGAGATATGTCAATCCTACTGTTTCAATTCGTCTGACACCCCCAACCCATGTCCACATGTCTGTTCTATGTGTCTGTGTGTGTGCTCAGTCGTGTCCGACTCTTTTGCAACCCCAATGGACTGTAGCCCACCAGACTTCTCTGTCCATGGGATTTTCCATGCAAGAACACTGGAGTTGGTTGCCATTTTCTACTTCAGGAGATCTTCCCGACCCAGGGATTGAACCCGGGTCTCCCACATTGCAGGCAGATTCTTTTACCACTAGCGCCACCTCTACAAATCTTACTTAAGGTACGGCTTCTTTCACCTCCAGAACTGTACTTTTCCTTCATAGTACGCGCACAAGTTTCTACTTACTTATTTGTGCTGTTATTTGATTGCTCTCTGTCTTATCCCACCAAGCTGTAGCATCTATAGCTAGCAGAAGGCCTCTGTGTGTGTGTGTAATATATGTGCATTAATTATCTTTCAGATTTTCAGAGAATAGAGCACGTCTGTATGTATCACACGTATTTCTTTCCTGTAACAAGGATTTACTATGTCAGAATGGTGACATCTTCAGCTTCTATTTAATAAAATATAAGCTCTGTTGAAATGGGCATTTCTTATATAAGCAATAGCAGAAGATATAGCAGTAAATTATAACATCTCTATTTGGAAGGGTCAGAGTTCACACATGGATATAATAAAAGGATTAAGAACACTGCTTTTGGATTACCAATTGCATAAACCCTCAAGACACTGGGTTGGATTCAGGACAAGACTGACTCCTTTAGCAAGTGTCTCAAAGGCAGGCCTGTGTGGTTCTGTTTAAAGGCTGTGTCTAGATTGTAGATGGGCTTCCCTGGTGGCTCAGCTGGTAAAGAATCTTGCAATGTGGGAGACCTGGGTTCAATCCTTGGGTTGGGAAGATCCCTTGGAGAAGGGAAAGGTTACCCACTCCAGTATTCTGGCCTAGAATTCCATGGACTGTAGTCCATGGGGTCACAAAGAGTCGGACATGACTGAGCGACTTTCACTTTCACTTTCAGACTGTAGGTAGATGTCTATGATGCTGAAAGTAAATTTTGAAACCGGATGAGGATGCTCCCCAGGACCTGCAGTATTGACTCTAACAGCTCATGTACGTAGGACACTCACCATGTGTTCTGCAGTCGTGGTCCTTTTTAGGCTTCGTTCTTGTTAACTCACATAATCCTCACGCCCACCTAGAGGACAGATTTGTTCTTATTCTTATTTTAGAAATGAGGGAACTGAGGCTTCATGACTAACTCCTACCTCAAGCCACCCATGTCTTAATCATCAGAGCAGAGACTGGGGCACAGGTGGGCTTGTAATGATAGTACTATGTGCTTTCCCGTAAACACGAAGGACTCAACAAGTTTCTCTTTTCCAAAGACAACATAGCATGAGGATGGGCAGCATACATGTGTGTTACTACTACTGTCTTTGTTTTTGTTTTCCTATACTTTTCACGCACTTGTGCAGGTACATGTGGTTGTTACATTTTTAAAGGTGGATTTACTCAGAAATAGGGCTTCCCAGGTGGCACGAGTGGTAAAGAACCTGCCTATGCAGGAGACATAAGAGACTTGGGTTTGATCCCTGGGTTGGGAAGATCTTCTGGAGGAGGGCATGGCAACCCACTCCAGTATTTTTGCCTGGAGAATCCTCATAGACAGAGGAGCCTGGCAGGCTACAGTCCATAGGGTCACAAAGAGTCAGACATGATTGAAGCGACTTAGCACGTACTCAGAAATAGAACATCTACATCTACAAAGAATATCAGAGATTCAGGACTTTTGAGCAGCTTGTGCGGTTTTGGAAACACTCTGAGCTGTGGTGCTTGTGAGCAGAGTTCAGGATGAAGGACACACAGGGCTGAAGGAGTCATTTGTCTTATGAAGCTGCTGAACAGGGCTCCTTTGAAATGTTTGAGATTGTGTTTTCAGAACTGGGACAATTTTCTTATGAGATTGTCTTGTGCCACCACTGGACATAGTCAGAAAAAAATACCGTTATGTATCCAGAGTGGGTCTTTGGTTAAACCTGTGTTGCCTGTGAAAGGATGACTGTCATCACTTACAGGACTTGGATGAATGAAGACACTGGCCTTGGAGGACTGACCTGCACCATCTGGTGAGTGGTCAGAGCATAAGGCCTCTCTCCTCCAAATCCCCTCAACTTAGTGTCTTCTTTAGGGACTCAGGCTTCCCTGGTGGCTCAGACAGTAAAAATGTCTGCCTGCAATGCGGGAGACCTGGGTTTGATTCCTGGGTCGGGAAGATCCCCTGGAGAAGGAAATGGCAATCCACTCCAGCACTCTTGCCTGGAAAATCCCATGGATGGAGGAGCCTGATAGGCTACGGTCCATGGGGTCACAAAGAGTTGGACACGACTGAGCGACTTCACTTTCACTTTCTTTCACTTTCACTTTAGGGACTCAGACTTTCTGGGAATCTTCAGATCATGCTATTGAAAATCGAGGGGCCGTTAATACTTCACAACTGCTCCCAGAAAAGCAGTGTAGATTTTTAATTTGTAAATGACATAAGTAGTTATTATCTGTGCTTCATGGTGGGAGGTTTTAATTTTAATGATTGGACACAACCCAGCCTTGAGGATGTCCTTACCTCTCTGTAAATTAGACAGACCATCCTGGGATTTATTGTCAAGACTCTGCATACTGTCTTTAAATACAGCTTGTGGTGGGGTAACAGTGTTTATAGGATCAGCAGCCCTGGGAGCTGTCATGAGTCGGGTTGATTGATATGAGCTGATTTTTCTGCCTGAGACCAGACTTTGAGACTCCTGTATTCAAGACGCCTGTGGTTAGCCTCTCTGGTATTAGAATTCCTGTTCTCACACCTCCCTAGGAAGCTTCTTTGCCTACTAGCCCCCAGTTTCTGTAGTATACTTAACTTACCTGAAAGTTTTATAATAGCAGGAACTCAGCATCAGAATATGAATTCAGTTTCTGTCCATTCACATCCCTTAGGCAAGGAAAATCCCTTAGGTTTGAGTTCTGAGAAATGCTGCCTGGATATTTCTCACAGCTTTTATACCTACTTAAAAAAGATAAATAGTAAAGACATCCCTCAGTTTGAGAATAAATTGGACTTCTACCAGTAATGTTTGATTGTTTGATTTTTGGTAGGAAGTTTGGAAATGTGTGGAGGATATTTAATTAATTCATTTCTTTTAAAACATGCACACATTCACTGAGTGCATATTCTAATCTAAGCACCTGTGTTTAGACATTAGTGATTAAAAACAAAACCAAAACCACAAAAATCCTACCATAATAAACATGCCCTTGTGGGAAAAGGTAATTTGTGTAAGTAAATGATCAATTTAAATTCCAGCAAATAGCCATCTCAAAAGTAAGTAGGAAATCAGTTGCTCCTGGGAAAATTTTTCATGGGCACAGGCTCAATTTTCAAATACTTTTTATGGCCACAAATGTATAGAATAGAATTGTTTCCTGTTTTGTCTCCAGGTGAAAGTCAGGACTTTATTTTTAAAGCTCTTTGGAGAGATGGAGCTTGCTTTGTTTTGGCTGCCTGAAGTCATGCATTCTGTCAGCTAATGACACATTGCGTACAGCTTTGGTTTAATGGTTTGGATGCTGAGTGGACCCTCCCCCCTTCTTCCACTCGCTGTTTCCTTGTCCTCCTCCTGCTCCCTGCTCCATCTTCCCCACCTTCTGACTCTTGCCAGTTAGATGTTTGGGGCATTGAGTGTGTGAAGAGCCCTCTCCCTAGATGGGTTGTGCTGCTGTTGCTTGGTTCTGCCTATGAGGAGTGAGCTTGCGCGTCCTCTGGGGACATGGGGTGAGGCTGGTCCTTCTTCCCCCTGCTGTGCAAGGGAAGGCTGTGACCTGGGATGCAGATGAAACCAGGTCATCATCTTTCTATCTGGGTTTACTTGGTTGAAGAAAATGCCCTTTTACCTCATCTGGACTCACTTAGGCCAACTTAAAACAAAGCTCTCTCTAAATATTTATCACTGTCTGCAGATTTCTTTCATAAAATAATGCGCTAGCCAGAAAGAGCTAATGCTTAACCCCCAAACAATTGTTAAGTATACAGGTAAAGATAACACACCCTGCTGTTAGTCACACTGGAAATTGTGGAAACCTATATTTGTTTGGGTTTATCCAAGGGATTTTTATAATTATGGGAAACAACAGAATGTAATCACACAAACCCAGATCATTTGATGATAGCAGTTTCATTGATTGCCATTTGATAGATAAACAGTATTGAATACAATTTAAACCAATTTGCCTATGGCTTGATATGGTACTTTTTTGTCACCTAAAAATCATTGGAGGAGAAAAAGTCTTTGATTTTCAGGAAAGTTTTCTATCATATTTCTCAGAGAAGCCTGTGTTTTCCTCACATGTAAAAAAAGTATGCTTTAAAATGTATCAACATACAAAACAAAATTGATGCTCAAAAATATATTCTGAATAAACAATGAGTCTATAAAATTTGGTCAAGGTGTATGGCAGAATTTGGGTAATTTAAGCACAAAAGGAACTCTACATGTAAAAAATAAATCAAATATTGTTAGAAATGATGTATCTGTATGTTTGATTGATCCTTTGCTTTTAATGAGAAAAACACTTGAAAGTTGTGGGATGAGAAAGTGAAGGACAGAGAATAAGGTAATATTACCTAGATTATGGACGGTGTTCATGTGATCTGAATAGTAGCTCACATCCCAACTTATCCTACATTTGTTGGTCACCCTCTGTGATTCTGGGTAGCTGGTGAAAACACATTTTCTTCCCTCAGAGATCAGGTACATCTGAGGGATTGTTGTTATCACATCTGTGCTCTCTAGAGGCCAAAATGTTTGGCAGCATAGAGTCTGAACAAGCCTAACTTTACCTTTAAGTTAGAAGAAAAGCAGTGTTGAGAATTGAGACATTCTCTCAAAATGTCTACTGGCTCCAGTGCAAGTTGCTGGAGAGTAATTTTTTGGATATTTACTTCTTTTGCACTGTAAATTCTCCTGCTCAGTTTAATGGAGGAAACCAATTATCAATGAAATGTTTGTAATATCCTCAATTAGCTTTTACTCCGAAAAAGGAAGAATTTGAAGAATGGGCTACAGAAAGAATTGAGCTGGGTCCAGAGAGATTAGATCCTAGACATAAATGGTCTCCTGGAGCCTCTGCTCGGACATAACTTCAGGATGCCTCGCATGGTCACTACATACCCTTGCATCCTGCCCCTCCTCCTACATCCCCACTTGTCCCTTCATCCTGATCTCATAATAAATTATAAAATTTGCATATATATTATGTAAACATAATAACTTATACAGATTGTAATAATATATGACCTTAATACTTCCCTGGTGGCTCAGAGGTTAAAGTGTCTGCCTCCAATGCGGGAGACCCGGGTTCGATCTCTGGGTTGGGAAGATCCCCTGGAGAAGGAAATGGTAACCCACTCCAGTATTCTTGCCTGGAGAATCCCATGGATGGAGAAGCCTGGTAGGCTACAGTCCACGGGGTTGCAAAGAGTCGGACACGACCCAGCGACTTCACTATACACTATGACCTTAATAACATATGCTTATTGTTTGTTTCCACCAGCTAAAGTGTAAACTCTAGGAGGACACGGATCTTTATGTTTCATTCATTGATACATTAAACATGCTCTGAAGAGTGCATGGAGCATAATAGATATTCAGTTATTTGTGGCAAGACTTCTCCCCCAGGGGAAAAAAAGAAAAAGGGTGACCCAAAGATTTCTGAGATGAAAGCAAATAAGGAATACTAAGTTTATTGAATAATTTATCGGAATTCAGTGTGAAATTTTTGAGAGGGTGATTATTTCCTTTCACGTACTACTATTTATACTTTAGGCTCCCTCCAGGGAGCATGTTGGGCTGATTATTCCAGGAAGTAAGGCTTAAAAGATAAGGGTACTTATTTTATTAAGGCAAGAAAAAGAAGAGTGATGCATTGACTCATGGTTAGGGGATTTCTAGGGAAATGGCCATTTCTCTGCTTTATGCAGAATTTTGTATTCTGTTTAACAGTTATGAATTGATGACTGTTTCTGAAAATCTAAGTGCATTACAAAAATTTATGTTTGATTTATTCCAGTTGGAAGAAAAAAAGTAGGGCATAGTGAGAGCATGAGTTAATTTGTTCTTTATTATATATTTAATTTAAAAATTTTTATATTTTATTAAATACCCTATCACCAGTGTTTTATAGTTTTCTATATATAGGTCTTTAGTTTCTTTAGGTAGATATATTCCTAAGTATTTTATTCTTTCCGTTGCAATGGTGAATGGAATTTTTTCCTTAATTTCTCTTTCTATTTTCTCATTATTAGTGTATAGGAATGCAAGGGATTTCTGTGTGTTGATTTTATATCCTGCAACTTTACTATATTCATTGATTAGTTCTAGTAGTTTTCTGGTGGAGTCTTTAGGGTTTTCTGTGTAGAGGATCATGTCATCTGCAAACAATAAGAGTTTTACTTCTTCTTTTCCAATTTGGATTCCTTTTATTTCTTCTTCTGCTCTGATTGCTGTGGCCAAAACTTCCAAAACTATGTTGAATAGTAATGGTGGATTGGAAGAATCAATATAGTGAAAATGAGTATACTACCCAAAGCAATTTATAGATTCAATGCAATCCCTATCAAGCTACCAATGGTATTCTTCACAGAGCTAGAACAAATAATTTCACAATTTGTATGGAAATACAGAAAACCTCGAATAGCCAAAGCTATCTTGAGAAAGAAGAATGGAACTGGAGGAATCAACCTGCCTGACTTCAGGCTCTACTACAAAGCCACAGTCATCAAGACAGTATGGTACTGGCACAAAGACAGAAATATAGATCAATGGAACAAAATAGAAAGCCCAGAGATAAATCTACGCACATATGGACACCTTATCTTTGACAAAGGAGGCAAGAATATACAATGGATTAAAGACAATCTCTTTAACAAGTGGTGCTGGGAAAACTGGTCAACCACTTGTAAAAGAATGAAACTAGAGCACTTTCTAACACCATACACAAAAATAAACTCAAAATGGATTAAAGGTCTAAATGTAAGACCAGAAACTATAAAACTCCTAGAGGAGAACATAGGCAAAACACTCTCTGACATACATCACAGCAGGATCCTCTATGACCCACCTCCCAGAATATTGTAAATAAAAGCAAAAATAAACAAATGGGACCTAATTAAACTTAAAAGCTTCTGCACAACAAAGGAAACTATAAGCAAGGTGAAAAGACAGTGAAAAGAATGGGAGAAAATAATAGCAAATGAAGCAACAGACAAACAACTAATCTCAAAAATATACAAGCAACTCCTACAGCTCAATTCCAGAAAAATAAATGACCCAATCAAAAAATGGGCCAAAGAACTAAACAGACATTTCTCCAAAGAAGACATACAGATGGCTAACAAACAGATGAAAGGATGCTCAACATCACTCAGTATCAGAGAAATGCAAATCAAAACCACTATGAGGTACCATTTCACGCCAGTCAGAATGGCTGTGATCCAAAAGTCTACAAACAATAAATGCTGGAGAGGGTGTGGAGAAAAGGGAACTCTCTTACACTGTTGGTGGGAATGCAAACTAGTACAGCCACTATGGAGAACAATGTGGAGATTCCTTAAAAAACTGGAATAGAACTGCCTTATGATCCAGCAATCCCACTGCTGGGCATACACACTGAGGAAACCAGAAGGGAAAGAGACATGTGTACCCCAGTGTTCATCGCAGCACTGTTTATAATAGCCAGGACATGGAAGCAACCTAGATGTCCATCAGCAGATGAATGGATAAGACAGCTGTGGTACATATACACAATGGAGTATTACTCAGCCATTAAAAAGAAATACATTTGAATCAGTTCTAATGAGGTGGATAAAACTGGAGCCTATTATACAGAGTGAAGTAAGCCAGAAAGAAAAACACCAATACAGTATACTAATGCATATATATGGAATTTAGAAAGATGGTAACAATAACCCTGTATACGAGACAGCAAAAGAGACACTGATGTATAGAACAGTCTTTTGGACTCTGTGGGAGAGGGAGAGGGTGGGATGATTTGGGAGAATGGCATTGAAATATGTATAATATCAAATATGAAACGAGTTGCCAGTCCAGGTTCGATGCACGATACTGGATGCTTGGGGCTGGTGCACTGGAACGACCCAGAGGGATGGTATGGGGAGGGAGGGGGGAGGAGGGTTCAGGATGGGGAACACATGTATACCTGTGGCAGATTCATTTTGATATATGGCAAAACCAATACAATATTGTAAAGTTAAATAAAATTAAAAAAAAGAAAAAAAGAAATACCCTAAATCAGTCTTCAGAATTCCAGTGTGTTGACCAATGCTGTTTCATAATAAAATGTTAGTTGTAAAATGAGAAAAATTAGACTCTATCCTGCAAATCAGCAATTCCATTTCTAGGAATTTATTCTAGAATAAATTAGAATTTAATTCTAAACCTAGAATTTTCATAGAGAAATAGAAGTATTAGCTACAAAGATACTGATTGCAAGATTTTGTTTGGGCTTGTGGAAAAAAAGTATTTAATATCGACTAAAACGTCAACATGCCTAACCAAAGCAATTTTATGTAGTCAAGGTATAGAAATATATTTATTGACATGAAAGGATGTCCATCAAATAGTAAATCAAAAAGGAGGTTTAAAAACTGTATGATCTGGTATGTGTTGTGTTATATACAATTATTTTTAAGCATAAACAACTTGAATATAATATTAACATTGAGTGAGTGAGTGATAGTTGCTCAGTTGTGTGCAACTCTGTGAGGCCATAGACTGTATCCTGCCGGTCTCCTCTGTCCATGGGATTCCCCAGGCAAGAACACTGGAGTAGGTTGCCATTTCCTTCTTCAATATTGGTGCAGTGTAGACACATAATGCTTCAGGAGCTTAGAACATACTTTCATCCTCTCTCTACAGCTGTGGAAGGAGGATTATATTATTGGTTTCATTTCAGAAGAGAGGGGTTTTTAAAAATTTATTATATTGAAGTATAGTTGAGTTACAATGTTGTGTTAATTTCTTCTGTACAGCAGAGTGATTCAGTTATATATATATATCATTTCCATTCTGGTTTGTCACAAGCTATTGAGGACAGTTACCTGTGCTGTACAATAGGACCTTGTTGTTTATCCATTCTGTATAAAATAGTTTGCATCTGCTAATACCAAACTCCATCCCTCCCTGGAGAGAGATGCTCACGTGCTTTCTGTGATTTGTCCAAGTTCATTTGACAGGTAAGTCCTGGGCTCTGAAATTCATATCTCCGTGCCCACCAAAATCATGCATTTCGCCCTACATGTACTGTTATGTGGAACTGCAGGTATATACATGGTCCACTCTGCAGAACACACAGTGTCTGGGGGAATCTCCATCCTACCTGAACATCAGCTGTCCTGCTGTTTGGAGCACACACTGTGTCATGGCCACAGGTGGCTGCTGTGACAGCCCTGCTTCGAGGAGGAGAAGGCATTGAGGCTGCGGGGTGGCATGGAGGAGCTGTCCCAGCTCCTGAGGTGATAGTTCACCCAGCTTCCCTCTCCCGGAGCTTCGGGGCTGAGACAGCTGGGTTGGGCATCAGAGGTGCAGATGCGCGCTCCGCCTGTGTTTGTGCGTCTCACCCAGACAAGGTGTCTGACACCTCAGGCAGTGTTTTGAACGATGGATTTTTTCCTCCTCTTTAGATGCTGGTTTGAGAAAAATGGGCTTCCCTGGTGACTTAAATGGTAAAAAATCCTTCTGCAATGCAGAAGACCTGGGTTTGATCCCTGGGTCGGGAAGATCCCATGGAGTAGGAAATGGGAACCCACTCCACTATTCTTGCCTGGAGAATCCCATGGACAGAGGAGCCTGGTGGGCTACAGTCTATGGGATTGAAAAGGGTCAAACACGACTGAGTGACTAATACTCCACTTCACTTTAGAAAAATCATCCCAACTCTATCAAAATAAATATATAATCATTTGACCACTCTTCAAATGATAATTCTGATTTCCTTTCACTAACCCCATGTGCATTTTGAGCTGCTGCATTTATTACGCGACAGATGTGATGGAAGATATTATCTCTCCACTGGGCACCCCAGACTCATGTGTTTAATACGAAGCTCTGGATCTTATCTCTTGGTCTGCATCCCACTGTCTTTCCTAGTTCAGCTCCTGGTGACTGCTACCTTCAGCTGCTCCAAAACCTGTGTCCTCTGGTGTCCTTCCCATCCTGTGTCCAGTTCATCAGGAACATGTGGAAGCTGTCTTCAGATTAGCTGGGGTCGGGGCTACTTGCTCCCTCCACTGCTTTCACTCTGAGTCCTGTCATCAGCCTTTCTCACCTGAATGTCCCAGTGGCCTCCTAGCTGGTCTCCTCCTCTGTCCCTGCTCTGTTCTTGCTCTGTCCTTTCTCTGACCTTGCTCTGTCTTTGCTGTTACATTGCTATGACCTTGTTATGACCTTACTATGTCTTGTACTGACCTTGCTATGACCTCGCTCTGTCTCTGATATGATCTTGCCCTGTCCTTCTCTGACCTTGTTATGACATTGCTATGACATTGCTCTGTCCTTGTTCTGACCTTGCTCCACTTTATATGCCTTCAGTCCATGCCCAGTGCAGCTGGAGGGTCCATCCCCTCATTGAGGCCTCGGTTGTTCCTCCCACACCCTGCCAGTGCTTTGCACCTGTGAGCTGCCCAGGCCTCTCAGGGCTCCCTGCAGAGATGCTTCACACCTGACTCCACTGCCAGCTTCTCCATGATGCTTCTGGTTTTGTACTTGAGCCCCTCCTCACCTTGACCAGCTTTACTTTTCTCCAAACTAGTTACCATTATCTGTCATCTATGTATCTATCTGTCTGTCTATCATCTATCCATCTATCATCTGTATATCTGTCCATCTACAGTTCAGGGTTTCAAAGAGTTGGGCACAACTGAGCGACTGAATTGAACTGGACCTATCTAATATATATCTTAGCTTTATGCCTCTTCTGTCCCCTGTTTTAGAATACATTTGTCCCAAGAGCTCCCTACTTTATCCCACTAAAGGGTGAATCTCTAGGGCCTCTAACTGTGCCTGGAACACATAGGGACTCAACATATATTTGTTGACTGTTTACTTAATCAAAAGCTATTTCTTGATTATATTCATTATCGGGTATAGTTCTGGGCATTAGAGTACTATACAAATGTTATTGTTGTTAAAATTACTTAAATATATTATTTTTAATTTGGGGAGGAGATGTGAAATAAGATTTTTTTTGATAGGTACATGAAATTGATTTAAACAAATTTGCCAGAAGTGAATTCTCTTTCAAATAAAAAATTATTTTTATATAATCATTGTAGGTGTAGTATCTGTTCTTTCCTTTCAACTTTTCACCCTGTCTGCCTTGTTTTTGTTTTCTAGAAAAGAGGCACAATTAGATGAAGAAGGACAGTTTCTTGTCCGAATAATTTATGATGATTCTAAAACATATGATTTGGTTGCTGCTGCAAGCAAGGTCCTCAGTAAGTTGAACGCGACTTTCTTTCTTTGGCTAAGCTGCACGTCGATGTCCAAGGGCATGCATGGTCCAAGGTCACACTGTATGGTTGCACAGGTTGTGCACTGTACAACCCTGATGGGAGGACAGTCACATATAGTATTAGGCTCAGGCTACACTAAGTTGTGTTATTCTTTTTACAAACTCTTTAGAGAATAGAGGAGCTCTCTGCCTCTCCCCACAAAAAGCCATGCGTTGAGGAAGCAAAAAATTGTTGATACTTAATGTAATAAGTTAATGATGTAAAAATAACTTAATGTTGCAGTGTCAACATCACAGTAATTACAAAAATGTATTATGTAGAAAATGTTATCTCCATATCTCTTTTGTAATCACAAGTTTTGTTAGGTAATGGTAAAAGAAACAAGAAACTGAGATCTACATGAGACAAAACTCATGCAAAGAAGGCAAAGTCAAAAAAAAAGCTTCATTGGAAAAAAGTTGTTCTCAAAGTAGTATCTCTTATCATTGTAGTACTTAATTTATACCGAGGCTACAGTTTGCATAGACTAGATGGATGCTTTTTAGCTTTGTCAAAATAGCTAGAAGAGAAAAGGCTACCTTTTGTAAAATACAAGAATTACTGTAAAAGTATGGTAAATTGTTAATAAGAAAAATATCCAGCATCACTAGTAATCAAAATTGACACAAATATGAAATAATTTTTATATAAATTTGGCAATTAAAAAATTAAAAATCTAGTGTAGTCAAGGGTAGAGTTAAAGGGGAAATCATACACATTTAAAATCTGATGGGAAAATTAACTGTTTTGGAGAATAATTTTGCATCATCAGTCAAAGTCTGTTTAAAAATGTTTAAATTTTAGAAATATTTAGAAACTTTTCATAAAGAAATAATTAGATTTATTTACATTAAGGTGTATGTGTATTTTCATTTCAGAGTTACTTATATTATCAAAAGTTGGAAAAGTGTGCATTTTGAGCAAGTAGGCATTGGTGAAATGAATTGTTGCATATCTGTGTTAAATAAGTCTGATTAAAATTGATATTAAGAAAAATTTTAATTTTAGGAAATAACAGTAATTGAATATTAAGAAAAAGGCAGGATCTTAGGCTATATATTATTTGTAACCTGGTTATTAAACATGCATATTTTTATAAAGAAAAATGATTTTGCACCCAAATATCTGCCTGGTGGCTCAGACGGTAAAGACTCTGCCTGCCAATGTGGAAGACTTGGGTTCAATCCCTGGGTTGGGAAGATACGCTGGAGAAGAGAATGGCTTCACACTCCAGCATTCTTGCCTAGAGAAGTCCATGGACAGAGGAGCCTGGCAGGCTATAGTCCATGGGGTCACAAAAAGATACAACTGAGCGACTAACACGTTCACTTTCGCTTTTCATCTTCATGTGCATTCTTGATGGTTTTAAAGATCTTTCTCTTATTTTTCAGAAAAAGTAAGTTATACCTTACATATAAGTTTGAAAAAGCTCAAAATTTTGTCACAGAACCTGAGAAACTGGTTGCTTTGCTTTTAAGTACAGACTTAAACTGTTAACATGTCAATATGCTTCTTCTCAGATTTCATTGTATTTTCCTGGCCAGATATTTTTCCTATGATCTGTTCACTGTGCAAAGAAATTGAGGATATTTAACATTTCTGTCATGCACTTATCTTTATTCCTGCCTCTAATGATTTTCTACCTCTAATACGTTTTGTTTCTGTTGTTGCCTCTCAAATCTATAAACCAGATCTCAACGCTGGAGAAATCCTCCAAATGTTTGGGAAGATGTTCTTCGTCTTCTGTCAAGAATCTGGTTATGATACAATCCTGCGCGTCCTGGGATCTAACGTCAGAGAATTTCTGCAGGTGAGCAGTTTGAGTTCCTGGTCCAAAAGTTCTGATTTTCTTCTTCTCCCACGTGGGCTCTAGAATCCCTTTGTTCAGTTGGCTGGATGAGTGTCTAGCTGCTGAAATGAAACCATAGGGGCATTTTCCCTAATTCACATAAAATAATAATTATTAGATGGTCTTGAGTACATTTTAGCATTTTTCCTTCATATTTTTTCTTTAATTTTTGGTTCTGACACTAAACGTTCAAGTTCTAAGCTAGTGGTCTCTGAAAGACTCAATGTGTTGTGATCCGTTCAACTGCTTTTTAAAAAATAAGTCTTTGTGCTGGTAGCTGTGCTTTTATGTATATAACCTGGGCTTGTTTTCTAAGTCATTCTGACTTTAAGTAATTAAATAATTCATCAGTATCTGTAAAGTTCTACCTGAAGCTAATTGTTTCAGGGAAAGAGCCTGCCACCAAAACAGGTTTGAGAATCATTGCTCTGAGTTACATATTAGTTAATCTACTCTGGAGAGGAAAATAGGAACTCTTCCAGAGTCGGTCTCAGGTGAAGTCAAGATAAATAGTATCACCAGAAGCTTTTGTTTTCTTGTTAAACTACTTAATTTTTTTCTTTTTACTAGTGAATGACACATCAGGTGGGAGACTATTTTGGGATCAACTGTCCTATTTTAAGCACAGGCATTTTTGAGACTCTCATCTTAAAATGTGCTAACATTGAACGTTATGTGGTTGTTTGTAAGGGATATTTCTAAACTGGCTGCTGAGAGCAGCCAGATCTTGCTGGAAAATGATGTCAGCACAAGACCAGCTGAACTGGAGCCCAGCTTGGAGGGAATGTAAACGACATTCAGTCCAGCTGCGTTATTGATTTAACAGCCAAAATAAGAACTTGAGTGTTTAATCAAAATGTCTGTTGTTTACATAGTGACATTTTTCTTATAAACTTAAAACAGCGTTAAATCAAGATGGAAACCAGTTTCCAGTCTCTGCTATGGATTTACCAAACTACTGGTGTCCAAAAAACCTGCCACTTCCAAATGAAGTTGCTGCCAGGAGACACTTAAATTAACCTTTAACAGGCTGTATTTAAATGAATTATTTTACCTGGATTAAAGTTTGAGATTTAAAGATATATTGAGATATGGGGGGTTAGAATACATTCCCATTTTTAATATTTCTGTTGACTCCTGGTCACTTAAGTTCCAGTTGCAGCTCCTTTCTCTTAATTTTATCTTTCTCTCTCAATGGTCACATCTGTGTTGACAAAGCAATCATGCAAATAGTTTACTTTTACCTTTACTCATTGTGACTGTCTGCTAAGTGTCCAGTGGCTCAGCTGAGGACTGGCGACTCCTGGTGGTTTCTCCTGGTTCTAGAGCTGTCCTGCCTGCAGGCTGGCCTCTAGGGTAGAATGCACACTGGGCTTCAAAGAGAATGCAAATAGATCGGGTCTGTTTCATATTGATTACATGGTAAAATGATAACGTTTTGGGAATACTGAGTTATATAAAAATGTATCATAAACATCAATTTCACCTGGTTCTTTTTCTTTTTTTAAATGTGCCTACTAGAAAATTTAACATATATGACTGATCTTTGTGACTTGCTTTAATGGCTTCTAAAGCCTTTTATTTTCACTGGACAGCATTGTTTTAAATAGTTTTGAGTCCGTTTTCATCAAAGTCAATAGGCAGTTTTAAAATTGCACACAATTTTATTTTATTAGCATTTTTTTTGGTGCAAGTATGAATAGTGAGGAAATTGGAAAGTTAGAATACTATAAAGTTTTCATTAATATTGTTTATGTTTGAATTTTTTCCTGGTTTTGAAATTGAATATCTTGATGGCAAACTGGTTGTATTAACATATTGCTTTCCTGAAAAGTAGATATTTATGGTATGAGTAGGCTAATTTCAAATAAATGGACTTTTTAAAAAAAATGCCTATGAAATAAAGCAACCGATTTTCATGAAGTTTTTTAAGGTTCTAGCTCACATATAAAAATTGACACTTTTCATTACATAAAATAATAAAACATTCTTTATGGTAGACAGCAATCCTTTGTAAAAGAGTAGGATAAACTAGGCCTTATTTTAAAGATATGTAAAAGATTTTTTTGTGTCTTTCACCGCTTGATTTTAACTAATCATTCAATCCTTAGAGTCTGTTTCCTAAAAACTGAATTTTTCAGAATCCTACCACTTGTCTTCATTTCCCCTAGCCTTCTGTGGGACAGTCCACCATTCTCTACAGAATGCATAGGTTTCCTCATCTCTCTGCATGACTGCTCCATCTCCTCGCCATTCTGTAACTAGTGATTTTTCTTAAAAGCAAATATATCTCATTCCATCATTTACTTGCTTAAACCCTTCAGTAATTCCCAGTTGCTCCTTGGAAATGTAAAAAGCAATTAAAATAATTGAAACTACTTACACCCCTGTCTGTCTCTCTTCTTCTCCAGCAGCCCAGCCAAACAGAATTTCTTTCAGACCGTATTTTTTTCTAACTAGCTTTCTCCACCTTCTGAGCTTTTGCACCTGCTCTTCCCTTTGTCTGGACAGTCTTCCTGCTCCTTTTCACTTAGATTGATCTTCTTCATCCTGCTGGTCAGATTACTTCTTCCAGGAAGGTTCCACTCCTCTCTTAAGGCTCTACCCTGATGGAGTCAGGGAACTGACATTTCTCATGTTTTCACAGTGCGTGTGTCTCCCTACCCACAGGAGTTCTCACTGTAGATCATTTCCTGTTTGGGACTGGAATGTAAATCCCATGAGGCCGGGGGTTGTGTATAGTTCCTTAATGATAGTATCATCACAGATACTATCTGGGAATGAAAAAACATATTTTAAAAATGAATAGTTGCTGTTTATACAAAAATAGGAAACAAATACCCCAATAGCTCAAGATTAATTCTATTAAGGGTAAAACAAATTCATTTTGAGTGAGGCTATATAACTTTACTAAGAGATTGATTATAGACTGAAATATAGAAGAGTAGACATACTCTTGGAGAAGGCAATGGCACCCCACTCCAGTACTCTTGCCTGGAAAATCTCATGGTCGGAGGAGCCTGGTAGGCTGCAGTCCATGGGATCGCTAAGAGTCAGACACAACTGAGTGACTTCACTTTGACTTTTCACTTTCATGCATTGGAGAAGGAAATGGCAACCCACTCCAGTGTTCTTGCCTGGAGAATCCCAGGGATGGGGGAGCCTGGTGGGCTGCCGTCTCTGGGGTCACACAGAGTCGGACACGACTGAAGCAACTTAGCAGCAGCAGCAGCAGACATACTCTAGACCAATTTCCTTTTCATTTGGATGTGGCAAATTACTGTTTATTAATTAATATGCAACTGACATTACTTATATCTATTGAAATTTTCAAAATGTTTACCCTGACATTTCCATCTGATGATTTCAGGTAGCAATAAAATAGCTACTGAAATTCTAACATGGGAGAACACTGGCCATGCCCTGGGCCGGGCACCTCTGTTCACTTGCATCCTTCTGAGGGGGACTTCCTTGGGGGTGTCTCTCCCAGCCTCTCAGTTGGATACATTATTAAGAATTACTGTATTAAAATGCATATTTTTTGCTTTTCTTGAAATAATTTTTATGTTTTCTTAGTACCAGGCATAGTATATAATAGGCGATCAATAAAGAGTCTTTGAATGATGGAATTAGTTAATTCTGAGTTATATGTATATATTTTTTTATTTGGCCACTAATAGGCTATTTTATCTGGTTAATAACGCTATTCCTTTATAAAAATTTTATAATCAAGGATATGCTGTGTAGATAGTATCTGTAGTTCAGTTCCAGAAAAATACTTGTTTCTCACTTAGCTTTTGTCGTTTCCTTTGATTCGTGTATTTAAACATTTTGACAATTTAAACAGCTTAAATAATGGACAATTCTCCTTTGAAAGGTTTTGCTGCCAATATAAAATTCCTGGTTCTGTTTACCCAATCTCCCTTGTGTTTTCAAAGTCAATTTAAGAATTTTTACATCATACCTATTTTTAATCTACCTCAAGACTTTCACAAAAAATAGCTAAAAATTCTAAGTAGGTAAAGTAATAAAATATAAGAAGCATTTTTATAAGAAGCTTTTTAGAAAATTACTCTTCTCTAGACATTACACAATTTGGAATTGATTTTTCCTAAATGTTCTTTGAAACCATCAGTTTGTGGACTGTGATAAAAGTAGATAATCCTTGCAATTAATTATTATCCTTTTCCTGATTTAGTAACCAGAAATATGATTTATTATAAAAAGATAAACAAAAGTAGAAAGACATTTTGATTTAGGTTTTTGGATTTTATAGATTTTTTTTCTGGATTTCTTGTCTTAAAGTTTAGACTATATTTCACAAGAATTTTTTTCTCTGTTTTGGCACTTTCTTATTCTTGAATTAGGAATAAAATGTGGTTTCATGCTGCTTCTGTAGTAAATTTCTATGTGAAACTTCTAGTGTATTGATTAAAATAGTGCAGAGAATATATCAGATTTGAAAGTTCAATTAAATGCTGGTAAGGAATGTCCAATCTGATGGTATTCCACCCTAATCCACAGTCACCTTGACTTTTGATATCCTATTGCATTATTGCAGGTTGTCTTTTCTCAAAATTGCTGTAATATGATTGTCCTTCTCCCCCATGAAAAGTTAGAGCTCGCCCATGTCCCCTGTGACAAGGTAGAGCTCCCATCCCTTGGATCTGGGGTGACTTTAGTGATTATTTGATCAGAAGAGTATAGCAAAAGGAACATTCTTAATACTTTGTAGGCTAGTTCGTAAGAACACTTGAAATTTCCGTATCTTGAAGCACTTGCTCTTGGGATGTTCCCTAGAGGTACCCACCATGAAATGAGATACTTCAATACAGCAGCAGTCCTGCTGGCTGAGCCCTCGGGTGTCTGGGTGACCCATCTTGGGAATCAGCCTGGTGGAACATTATGGTGACTCCATGGCAAACTTCTATGTCATCCCACTCTGAGAACTTCCCACTGAGTCCATATAACCCATAAAAACATGAGAATAATATCATTGTGTTAAGCAAATAAGTCTGAGGTGCTTTGATATGTGGATTATTGGAACAGTATTCTGTGTATTTTCCCCTTTATTTTGTGTGTGTGTTAGTAAATATGTGTCCATATGTGCACATATTAAGTTGAGCTTTGATTAATCTGGGTTTGAAAAGATAAGATTGTATATGGCCTCTGGGACTGGAATCCAGGTCAGTTCACAGCTGGGCTACTGATCCACTTTCAGTGGTGTTATGTTATTATCATGTAATATATTCTTTACCTCCCCAGTAATTTTACAGATATAAAATGAAGCCTAGATAAGCATGGAAGGCTGTCAGGTTGACTGCTGAAAAATAAAGGAGTCATATATAATCTTAGAGGCCAGTTAGGATTTAAATTATGAACCTGCTTAAATAGCATAGGAATCTCAGTAGAAAAGCAAGCCAATACTCTCTAATCATTAGCTGGAAACCTCAGCTTCTTCCACTTTTACTGTGGGTTTGAGGCTGTTTCACTCACTCTCCCAATTCATATATATCAGAGTCTTTTGCCAAGGCCTGTGTTCAGCCTGTAATGGGATTTCCTTAAATCTGTGTTGGCTCCAGGTTTTGGCTTCTAACAGACAACACTGTAATTTGGCCAGCCTGCCAGGAGCAATCTGGGATTGATGGCCCATCTAAAATTCTTAAATGTTTGTGCAAAGTGTTATTTTGGGAAAGCTGAGGTTTTTTCCTGAACAGCTGTGAAATTCTAATACTTCCCTAAATTATTTATAATATTTTTTAGAAAAAAATGCACCATTCATTTTATTTTTAACTTTGAATTTCAAAAGGAACTTTTCTCAACATACAAATGCCAATTTCTGTAATCTGTATCTACTTGAAGAAAATGCATAATGTGAGAGCCAAGAGTTGAGTTTAATCAGTGTCTTACTGAGGACTATGGCCGGGGAGACAGCATTTCAGGAACCTCTGAGAAACTATCCCAAAGACCTGAGGGTGGAGGTCAGTGTGTGTGTGGTGTTGGCAGAGAGGGGCATGAAGTCAATCACACATCTCCGTACAAAGCTGCTGCTGGTCACAAAGAGCAGGTATCATAGTTAATATTTTTAGTGCTTCTCTAACTGTGGAAGATGCAAGAAGCCAGGTTCATGAAAGTTTCCTCCTGAAAATATCTGAGGGCCTGTTCTAGCAGTTCCCCTCATTCTTCATCCTCACCCTGACTTCTTTCTTGGGGTTGTTGAAGGTCAGCGGCTACAAGGGCTCAAGGACTAAATTCTTATAGAATACGGTGGCAAGTGACATTCCTTAGTTGGCACCTGAAATTTTAAAATTTGATAAGTTAGAATTTTTAAAGGAAGATAATATTTTAGAATTTTAAGAATTTTTCTTTGAATAAAGTATATATTTTCACAGTTTTGCAAAATATAGTCAAATGAATATAAATGAAAGTTTTTTAACATGAATTTAGAAGCAGTAAAAAAAAGTGAAATAGTTTACACAGGTAATTTTATGACTATTTTCATTTTTTTCTTTAATTAAAATTTCTCTTGAGATGATAGTAATAATAGGTAGTTTTAAAAATGCCATTTAAGTAATTTTAGTGACTCAAGTATAATTTCTTTTTAAATAAATCCTTGTGCTAAGTTGATTCAGTCATGTCAGACCCTGTGAACCCATGGACTGTAGCCCACCATGTGCCATGGAATTTTCCTGGCATGAATACTGGAGTGGGTTGCCTTGCCCTCCTTCAGGGGATCTTCCCGACCCAGGGATCAAACCTGTGACTTTTACATCTCCGGTACCGGCAGGCGAGTTCTTTACCACTAGTGCCACCCTTACATTATTTATTTTAGAAAAGAGTCTCTGTATCTTTTCAGTTGGAAAGCTACTTCTCAAGGAGTTGCTTGAAGTAGAAAAGACAAAAGTATCATTAAACATTGAGTCTGACTCATTCTGACCTCATACCACTCACACCCTGACCTTGGCGTTTCCCATTATTGGGGGTGAGTTTCTGCTTTACCTAGGTCCTGCTTATTTCCGTTTTTCACATTAAAATTCTGACATGACATCTTTCTTAAAAACTTGAAAAATGATTTTCAAAGTACGTGACTCTCACAAGTAAATACTGTTGTTGGGCTTGCTGTTCAGAAGTGTGAGGAATCAAAAGAAAGGAAATCCTGTGCCTCATTCCTTTCCTTAAGCGGAGAGAGATTTGCAATGATTGATTTTTAAGGCTTTTTCCTGATATAAACTTCAGTAACGCTCTCAAATAACACAGATGGCTCCCTTTCTCTCCATCCACTAGAATAAAGATTCATTTTTAAAAATTAATTAATTTTGGGAGGGGCTGTGCTGCTTGGCTTGTGGATCTCAGTTTCCTGACCAGGGATTCAACCTAGGGCCACAGCAGGTAAAGCCTGGAATCCTAACCACTAGGCTGAGCCTAACCACCACTAAGGGAACTCCTTAGAATAAGGATTCTTAAAAAAAAAAAATATTGTTTATTTTTATCTTTGGCTATTTTGCGACGGCTTTCTCTAGTTGTGGCAAGCGGGGGCTACTCTTTTGTTGTGGTGGTGGGCTTCTTATTGCAGTGGCTTCTCTTGTCGCACAGCACAATCTCTGTAGGGCTCATGGGCTTCTGTAGTTGTGGCTCACGGGCTTAGTTGCAAGTGGAATCTTCCCGGACCAGGAATTAAATGAACCCTCCCTCCTGCATTAGCAGGCAGATTCTTAACCCCTGTACCACCAGGGAAGTCCTAAGGGTTTCTGAAGACTGAAAAATCTCTTTCTCAAAACTTTTAAGGCAAGTCCTTACTACAACCTATTTATGTGCATCATTTAGGAATTTTTAATTAGATACTCTGAAAGCAGGGAATGAGGTATTTAATTCTCAGAAACTTTCCTCTGTGTGTGTGTGTGTGTGTGTATATATATATATATATATATATATATATATATATATATAATGCTTATGTTTGTCGTATTAGAAAGAAAATTTGCATTTATTTTGGAACATTCCAAAATATTAAAAAATATGAATCTGGAGTATTTCTCAAAGGACTAGTAATCTCTCTTGTGTCCTAAATCTGTGGTGTGTACTAAATGTAGAACTTGTTTCCTAGGATGCTAGCATTGGTTTTTCTTCTATAAATGACAAAGCTAGGAGACTTAGAGTAGAATTCCTGAGAAACAGTTCTTTCATCTTGCATGTAGAAAAAAATGGTAAAATTATATCAGAACATTAAGAGAAATGAAATGAAAACCTCAGACCAGTATTTTAATATATTGAGGCAAAATAGATGGACAGAACTCCTCTTATTCCCATCCTGTTTTTGAGTATCATAAAGCTAAGAAGAATGATGTGAAAGCATATTTGAGGTTGGCTTTACTGTTGCCTGGGAATCTACTTGTGCTGAAACACATGTGTTATCATTCAGCTCTTTTCTTTGTATACCCACCTCCATGATTATATTTAAAAATTAAAGAATACCAGTTTCAATATGAACTCTTGTTCTTCAGAATATATTGCTACAACCATGTTGATGAATAATTAGCTTTGTATGTATGGTATTATAAAATGTAGACAGACAAGGTTTTCTCTTGCCTATTTTGAGTGTCTTTTCTGTGACTTTTGAGGTTGCTGCAAGCAGTTGGAGTCTGTGAAGAAAGCACATTTTTGACAATACTAATGTACTCAGTTGGAAATAATTTAATTTTTAATCATGAATTCTATTTTTCATAATAGGCAGTGGTAATAGCTTTTATTTTGGGAGATTAAAACTCTGTAAGGGAAGCTGTAACTAAAGAAATCCCAAGAGTATTTTTATGGTTAGATACTATCTAAAGAAAATCAATATTACATTAAGTGGTGTTAAATCTTTTATGCTCCAAGAAAGCACTTTAGTTGTCCATTTAATTAACAGCAAATTCAACATAACAGTCTGTCTCTGGAGAATTGGTACCACAAAGACTTAAAAGATTAACATTTGACTTCCTGTGCTTTGGTTTCCCACTTGCTTTGAATTGATAAATTTAAGTAATGTTTTTTTATTAATACCTCAGTACCATCAATAACTTTATTTAAAGTAAATGTTAAATTAAAAAGGCTTTAGGTAATTAAATTATTTAAATTAAAATGGCTCTACATTTAGGGAGCAGTGCCAGTCCCTGTGTGACTCCTGACCTGAGTTCTGGGTTGTTCTGGCCCATCTCTCACTTTCTTTAGCATCAGTGATGCAGAGGAAGTAAATGGTACCATGGTTACTGCCTCCTGCTGTCTGCTTAGCTACACATAGAAATGTGCACATGTAATATGACTGAAGATGAAAATAGATAAGTGTGAAAGTGATGTGGGCATATTGACCTAAGATACACTGTATTTGAATATTTCATAGAAGAAAAAGTAGAAAAGAATTAAAATGTATATTTCAAGCTAATGTTTGACTCATTAAAATTTTTTTTTCTGTAAAATGAGCCACAATCCAGTACCTGAGCCTGACTACATTAGGAAATTTCTTAAGGACAAGAACAACAGTTTAATTTAGCAGCAACAAGCTGAATTTTGACTTTGTGGGAAACAGAGATGTGTATAAAACCCTTCTGGTGATTTCCTTTCTCACCAGATTTTTGCAGCATCAGCAGAGGGGTGTGAGGGGTCTGACAGGGTTATGAAGAGCAGGCCTCATATCTTCCCTTCCCAGGAAAGGATTCCCAGGGGAAGAACTCATCATAGGAAAACCCGCTGTGTTATTTACCAAGTAAAGTGGCTTGCTGCTGCTGCTGCTGCTGCTGCTGCTAAGTCGCTTCAGTCGTGTCCGATTCTGCCTGACCCCATAGATGGCAGCCCACCAGACTCCCCTGTCCCTGGGATTCTCCAGGCAAGAACACTGGAGTGGGTTGCCATTTCCTTCTCCAATGCATGAAAGTGAAAAGTGAAAGTGAAGTCGCTCAGTTGTGTCTGACTCAGTGACCCCATGGACTGCAGCCTACCAGGCTCCTACATCCATGGGATTTTCCAGGCAAGAGTACTGGAGTGGGTTGCCATTGCCTTCTCCGAAAGTGACTTGAGGCTTCTGTAAACTGACCATCCTCAGCGCCTGCCACGTGGAGTTCCTTTCCCATGGCAACAGCAGCCTCTGGCGGAGTCAGAGCCACTTGATATTTGAGTTAAGAATTGGCCTGGCTTAATTAGAAAAGGTGTAAATTGAGGGAAGAAAACAAGATCTTAGCACTAGGCGTGAATGCATTTCAAAAAGAAACCAGAGTCATCAGTTGAGGAGACAAGATGTTCATCCGAGTCAGAATGCCAGTTTCTGAGGCCTCAGCTCTCACCTGTGCTCTGCGTCTTTGGACCCTGGCTTCACTCTGAGGTGTTGCTCCCTTTCATGCACCCAAAGCCACTCTGAACATTGTTGGGTGATTTAAACCACGAACTGCTTACAGTCAGGGACTGCATCGTGCAGATCTGATCTAGCTCTGTACCCTGCCCCCGCCTGCACCGCACACCCTGCAAGACATGCATACACATGCTTTATACAGTGGACATGTGATGCATGTACAGTGCACATACAGTGAGTAGATGGGATGAGCATGTGGCAGGGGCCAGGCTGCAGTGCCCTGATGGAGTCACCTTGTACCATACTCGCTCCACCTCCTTTCTGATGTCTTACTGGATCCTGTTTCCCTAAACTGGCCCCTTTGAAATGTTCAGAATGCAAACCATCCTTCAGTTTTAGCCCATTTCCAGCACTGCCTTTTCAGATGTGCTCCTTTTTTCCCCCCAAGAACACCATGCATGCTAAGCCGCTGCAGTCGCGTCTGACTCTTTGTGACCTATGGACTGTAGCCCATCAGGCTCCTCTGTCCATGGGATTCTCCAGGTAAGAATACTGCAGTGGGTTGCCATGCCCTCCTCCAGGGGATCTTCCCCACCCAGGGATCAAACCTGAATCTCTTCTGTCTCCTGCATTGGCAGGTGGGTTCTTTACCATTAGTGCCATCTGGGATCCCCCATGAACACCATAACAAACTTTATTGCAAAATTGTACTTAAGTATCACATTTCTTACTGAAATCAACTCTATTATGAAATTTACAAACCATTTAAATATGAGTTTGAAATCTCTGCATACTGAGTAATACTTATATGTGAAATATATATGAAATATTATTTTTCCCAAATATGTTCTTTATCTTTATTTCTTGTATTTAATCCTAGTTTTAAATGCCTTTTCATTTTAAAATTGTTCTTTTTAAGAGAAAATCTGAAAATTTGATATTTTATTTCTTATTGAAAAGTCATTTTCAAGCTGTAATTCAGAGGGGAAATAACTCTGAAGACAGGTCCAGCTTGCTGCTTTCTGCCAAAAAGACCCCAGCACAGAATCCTGTCCCCGTATTCCCCTCTGAATTGGCCCCTTGCAGAGGTGAGAGGAGTCTGTTGGGGTATCAGATGTGCTCCTGAGGCCTTTGGTATTCTGAGATCATTTGCTTTTCTCATTCTCTTTAGCAATAACCACCAGTTGTTGACAGATTACCATTTGATCAGTGAATTAGCTTTTTTATTGTTACAGTAACAAATTACCACATGCCTAAGTGTTTAAAAGAACACGGATTTATTATCCTATAGTTTCCTAGGTTGGGAGTCTAAAAGGGGTCTCCCTGGATTGTAATGTACTAGCAGGACTGCGGCGGTGGGGTGGGGGGGGTGGCATTTCCTTGCTTATTCAGGTGTTGGCAGAATTCAGCTCCATGTAACCACACATAGACCTGCGGACCAGTTTTCTTACTGGCTGTCACGGGGGGCTGAGTAGGGCCCCAGGGCGCCACCCCTACAAGGCCCTGCACAGGGTGTCCTGCATCTCAAGTCCTGCTTCCTTCTCAGCTTTCATCTCTCCTTGTAACCAGGAAATGTTCTTGGCATCTAAGACTCACTCACTCATGGGATTAGGCTGGGTCCACCCTGGTAATCCAGGATAATTTTTCCAACTTCCCAACCCCACTTTGCCACATGAGGTAACGTATCCAAAGAGACTAGGTCTGGAAATCTTTGGGCCAACATTATTTTGCCTACTACACCTGAGTGTGCTAATGTTTTATCCACATCATTTTAGTTATTTCTATTTTATCAGAGGAAATCAAGTGGTAAATTGGCCACATTATCATGAGCTGACACTTGTTCAGTCGCTCAGTCGTGTCCGACTCTGCGACTCCATGGACTGCAGCACGCCAGGCTTCCCTGTCCTTCACTATCTCCCAGAGTTTGCTCAAACTCATCTCCATTGACTGGATGATGCCATCCAACCATCTCATCCTCTGTTGCCTCCTTCTCTTCCTGCCCTCACTCTTTCCCAGCATTAGGGTCTTTTCCAGTGAGTCAGCTCTTCACATCAGGTGGCTGAAGTATTGGAGCTTCAGCTTCAGCATCAGTCCTTCCAATGAATGCTCAGGGTTGATTTCCTTTAGGATTGACTGGTTTGATCTCCTTGCAGTCCAAGGGAATCTCAAGAGTCTTCTCCAGTACCAAAGTTCAAAAGCATCAATTCTTTGGCACTCGGCCTTCTTTATGGTTCAACACGCACATCTGTACATGACTACTGAGATGACAGGGGCAAGATTTAAATCCAAGTCTGCTTGATTCTAAAGCCACCTTCCCCGTGACTCCCAACACTGTGCTGTGCTGTGTGTGTGTCTACTATATATGTGTAGCACATACACACACACACACAAAGAAGTTACAAATGTGCTGAAAAGCCAAGTCAGAAGTATCATTTGCATCATTTCTTCTGGTGATCTTTAAACAAATGTTTTTTTTTTTTAATATTAGAGGGTGATACTAGATAATGGGAATTTGGTATGTTCTGAATTAATCACAAAGCTATAAGAACAGAAAACATTTATTTGCAAACTTATTAGTTTTCCAAGACTTCAGTTCTGAAAGGTTCAGTTTCACAGGTTCGCTGTGAGGCTGTACTTTGATTGGAAACTCTGAAGAAATTAGACTGATTTAATTTCCAAAGTGATTTTAATTACTAAAATATTATTTCACAAATGAATATACTAACATTTTCATATGTTTATAATTCTGATATAGTTTTTTGAATTAATAGTTAAGGTTTAGTATTGTTAGAGAAACAAATGGTAATATGTGATCACTTTGGGAATTCTATACTATTTATCATAACATAAATATACAGCTGCTCAAACTCCTGTAAATATGCATATCTTTGCTTTAGCTCATAATTGTGTTTCTTTTTTCTGCTTCAGGCATCCTTTTATATCCCCTTGTTTGTTTACCCTTCCTTAAAATATTTCTACTGTAACAATCAAGATGTTTTTCTTTTTTTAAAATCTACTTTATGGAAGTATAGTTGATTCACAATGTGTTAATTTCTGCTACACGGCAAAGTGATTCTGTTATACATATATATATGTTCTTTTTCATATTCTTTTTCATTATGGTTTATCACAGGATATTGAACATAGTTCCCTGTGCTGTTATATAGTAGCACTTTGTTGGTTATCCATTCTGTATATAATAATTTGCATCTGCTAATCCCAAATTCCCCATTCATCTCTCCCCCACTCACTTCCCCCTTGTTAACCACAAATCTGTTCTCTAGGTCTGTTCTCTACGTCTCCATGTCTGTTTTTGTTTTGTAGATAAGTTAGTTTGTGACATAGATTGGATTCCACATTTAAGTGAAATCATATATTTGTCTTTCTGTCTATCTGACTTCAGTTAGTGTGACCATCTCTATGTCCGTCCATGTTACTACAAAGGCTGAATAGTATTCCATTGTACATATGTACCCCATCTTCTTCATTCATTCACACAGATGCTTTTCTTAATTGCATTACCTTAGTTTCAGGCTCTCTGGGTTCTGGCTTTGTCAGGATGCATCCAGGGAAGGGTGTGCTCTGGGAGCATTCATGTGACCCGTCCATCTGCCCCCAGACTCAGCTCTGAGTCTGTCTGCTCTCTCTGCTTGCTCTCCTGAGAGTGACTGTCGCTCAGAAGCAGGATTTACTCATCACCGTGTGCTCTTCCCTGCAGAACCTTGATGCTCTGCATGACCACCTTGCTACCATCTACCCAGGCATGCGGGCACCTTCCTTCCGGTGCACTGATGCGGAGAAGGGCAAAGGACTCATCCTGCACTACTACTCAGAGAGAGAAGGGCTGCAGGATATTGTCATCGGAATCATCAAGACAGTAGCTCAGCAGATACATGGCACTGAAATTGACATGAAGGTAATGGGCAATAAGGGGGGCTCCTCTGAACACAGGTGACATGTGGTGTTAGAAAGGCTCCCAGTTTGCCCTTGGACATCGCTGTTAGTGGACCTCAGCAGAGGTATAGATTAGCCATAACAGTGGTGACACTGGCGATCTTCTATGCTTGGCCTTGGAATGCATGATACAGGAGAGTTTTCCTTGTGGGAGCAGATTTTTCTTTCCATTTATACATTGCTTAAGGCAATGATAAATTTAATTTGCATTTCCTGGGAGTCACACTTGCTGGGAAGCAGGAGAATTTGTGACTGGCTTAGCCGTGGCCTTCAGAATACTAAAACCCATGGACACATTCTAAAATAATATGAAGTATTATTTCACTGTTCATGGCTTCTTTGTGGATTTTTTTTGGGTCTATCCCTGAAATGTGGTTAGAATATCTCATTTTGTGAGCCAGAAGTTTTGCTTTAAAAAAAAAAAAAAATTAGACTGTTTTGTAAAAGCCTGGCTTTTACATCATACTTGCTTTGTTATTGATAATACCCACTGTTTTGAGTGATGGTTTTAAGGTATTGATACAATAACTGTGCAGTAAAAGGAGCCATTGTTTTTCCATATTTCTGACCCAGAGAGCTGCTTCCAGGCAGCTGTGTTTTGTGTGTCTTCATATTTAAACACAAGAGCCATTTTTTAGCGGCCCTAAATTTGACAAAAGTGGGGAGAGGGGTGCCCTATTACTGTTTAGTTTTTTCACAAATGGTAACATTTTATTATAGAAAAAGCATCCCAAATATAGGATTTTATAAACACTGGTGGGTGAACAAGTACAACTTTAAACATAAATACAAAGTAAAAAGGCAAAACCTACCAGCCTTTTGCTTTTTAGAGAAATGTCATGTTCTCCTGCAGAGGTGGTCTCACCAGAGCACAAATGTGACTCCATCTCCTGTAGAGGCTTCAGGTTCACTTTTTCAACTATGCCCCGTCGAACAGTTTCAAAATGATGGCAAGAAGTGGCATGAATAAATCACTGAGACTGATTCTTAACTTTCTCTTGACTTTTACTTGGAAAAGCCTCCCCATCACACTCTGACAATTTAAAGCCTGTGCTCTGTGTTTATTCACAAAAGGACCTCCTGGAATACTAGCCATCCTTCCTGCGCTTATTCCACACTATTTTCATAGAGCTGTGTACATTAGTTCAAGATAATACTGGCTGTTACACATCATGCAGTAAATCCAGCTACTTTCTTCTAGCTTCCTTACCTTTTTTTTTTTAACTGTCATTCTTTCTTTATGGAAAATCTAATAGGCAGTGTATTTTCCTACATATACAGTTACATTCTAACATGTGTGGGAAGCCCAAACTTTAAGTATAGTATTACAGAAATAAAACTTGTAACATTTAGGTTGATTATATTAGGAAAGCATCCTGCATATTTAATCTAGTACCGTTGCATTACATTTCAGTTTTTTTTTCCTTTTCTGGAGTTTCTGTTAATTCTGACATGATCCCCAGGTGCATTCTTTGTTTTTCTACTACTAGAAAGTGGGAAATATGGAACATGATGTTATCAAATCCAGAGACATTTAAAAATTAAAAACTTAGGTTAAGGATTGAAATTCATGCATGATTAGGAATCTCACTGGAAATCATTTAAAATTCAATATGCGTTTCATTTCCAACTTCGGATTCTAACACCTAACTAACACCTCATCTCGAGTGAGGGAGCCTGTTTCAAGGGGGTTGTAAACACTGGTCTGCTCTTGGTTTGTTAATTACTTAGCCAAGTTGAGCAAGAAGCAGGTACATAGAAACTTCAGGAAAGAAACATTAACTGTTGCACACTTGGAAACTGCAATTCCCATGGTGATTAGAGTCTTTGCTTGGGAGGTTGACAGCAGAAGCACTCTATATACAATTCAAGTTTTTACTTAGTCGTGGTAATCACTTATAGACACTTTATACAATATGGGTTGTTCATTGATTCAAGTACTCCAAAATAGGTGTCTGAAATATTTGTATTTGGTATTTATATTTGGTGTATTTAGTTTTTTCAAGGGCAATGTTTTAATTTCCTGAGGTATTCTTTTTTTAATTTATTTTTTATTGAAGGGTAATTGCTTTACAGAATTTTGCTGTTTTCTGTCAAACCTCAACATGAATCAGCCATAGGTATACATATATCCTCTCCCTTTTGAACCTCCCTCCCATCTCCCTCCCCATCCCAACCCTCTAGGTTGATACAGAGCCCCTGTTTGAGTTTCCTGAGCCGTACAGCAAATTCCCATTGGCTATCTATTTTACATATGGTAATGCAAGTTTCCATGTTACTCTTGCCATACACCTCACCCTCTCCTCCCCTCTCCCCATGTCCATAAGTCTATTCCCTATGTATGTTTCTCCCATGGTTGCCCTGTAAATAAATTCTTCAGTACCATCTTTCTAGATTCCGTATATATGTGTTCAATATGGTATTTATCTTTCTCTTTCCGACTCACTTCACTCGGTATAATAGGTTCTAGGTTCATCCACCATCCTGAGGTATGCTTAAGTCTGTAAGTCTCATAAGTCTGGAGCTACCAGATAATTTAACTACTTAAGAAATAGTAGACCATGTCATGAAGTGATAAATGAAGGAGAGGTTACAAATATAATCAGAAAAGCTGTCTTGCAAATTTAAGCAAAGCAGAAGAGTAGAATTGAGGAATTCGTAAACTTGGCTTGCATATAATTCAGTTCTTCTAGCTGAAATGGAAAGAGTAAAACATCAAAATTTTTAGATTGCTTTGTGTTGCTTTGGAGACTTTAGGGAATGAGTCTTCTTGAGGCAAAATTTTCCCATCGTAAATGAGAATACTGATCTTTAACCAGTGTAGATTGGTGTGGAAGTTTTGATAGTAATAACCCTGATTTCACCGTGAAACAATATGTGGGAATATGTATACAAGAGTCCATATTAATTGCTATTTGTTCCTCAGTGCCAGAGTTTGGTGCAGTGAACTAAGGAAAAAGGGGGAAAGGAGCAGTGCTTTGCCCTTATTTAGCTGCAACTGAAGAAATACTCTCCCAACTGCCTCCCATTTTGATCTGGCTGCAACTCGAGATATGTTTTTCCCTTTTTAAGAGGACATGTTGGTTGCAGTTTCTTAAACTCAAAAGAAAAAGTCTTTTTTATACCTTAAGCATGTATTCGCTTGCGAATAATATTTACAAATGTAGTTTTAAAAAGTCAAATTATATTTACTTTATTGAATTTGTTGATACTTTACTCGTTTGAGCCACAGATCTTATTTGCAAAATTGGTTCACCATTGCAAATTTACTTCAGAGTTGATTTCAATACTACTTTAAAGATGTATGTTTGGAACTATATACTGGTGTTCAAGTTTATAATCACAAGTACCAAATACAGTATTTGAATGTTTCAGTTCAGTTCAGTTCAGTTGCTCAGTCGTGTCCGACTCTTTGCGACCCCATGAATCGCAGCATGCCAGGCCTCCCTGTCCATCACCAACTCCCAGAGTTCACTCAGACTCATGTCCGTTGAGTCAGTGATGCCATCCAGCCATCTCATCCTCTGTCGTCCCCTTCGCCTCCTGCCCCCAATCCCTCCCAGCATCAGAGTCTTTTCCAATGAGTCAACTCGTCACATGAGGTGGCCAAAGTACTGGAGTTTCAGCTTTAACATCATTCCTTCCAAAGAAATCCCAGGGCTGATCTCCTTCAGAATGGACTGGTTGGATCTCCTTGCAGTACAAGGGACTCTCAAGAGTCTTCTCCAACACCACAGTTCAAAAGCATCAATTCTTCGGTGCTCAGCTTTCTTCACAGTCCAACTCGCACATCCATACATGACCACTGGGAAAACCATAGTCTTGACTAGACGGACCTTTGTTGGCAAAGTAATGTCTCTGCTTTTCAATGTGCTATCCAGATTGGTCATAACTTTTCTTCCAAGGAGTAAGCGTCTTTTAATTTCATGGCTGCAGTCACCATCTGCAGTGATTTTGGAGCCCCCCAAAATAAAGTCTGACGCTGTTTCCACTGTTGCCCATTTATTTCCCATGAAGTAATGGGACCAGATGCCATGATCTTAGTTTTCTGAATGTTGAGTTTTAAGCCAACTTTTTCACTCTCCTCTTTCACCTTCATCAAGAGGCTTTTTAATTCCTCTTCACTTTCTGCCATAAGGGTGGTGTCATCTGCATATCTGAGGTTATTGAGATTTCTCCCGGCAATCTTGATTCCAGCTTGTGCTTCTTCCAGCCCAGCGTTTCTCATGATGAACTCTGCATAGAAGTTAAATAAGCAGGGTGACAATATACAGCCTTGCTGTACTCCTTTTCCTATTCGGAACCAGTCTGTTGTTCCATGTCCAGTTCTAACTGTTGCTTCCTGACCTGCATACAGGTTTCTCAAAAGGTAGGTCAGGTGGTCTGGTATTCCCATATCTTTCAGAATTTTCCACAGTTTATTGTGATCCACAAAGTCAAAGGCTTTGTCATAGTCAATAAAGCAGAAATAGATGTTTTTCTGGAACTCTCTTGCTTTTCCGATGATCCAGCAGATGTTGGCAATTTGGTCTCTGGTTTCTCTGCCTTTTGTAAAACCAGCTTGAACATCTGGAAGTTCACTGTTCATGTATTGCTGAAGCCTGGCTTGGAGAATTTTGAGCGTTACTTTACTAGCGTGTGAGATGAGTGCAATTGTGCGGTAGTTTGAGCATTCTTTGGCATTGCCTTTCTTTGGGATCGAAATGAAAACTGACCTTTTCCAGTCCTGTGGCCACTGCTGAGTTTTCCAAATTTGCTGGCATATTGAGAGTAGCACTTTCACAGCATCATCTTTCAGGATTTGAAATAGCTCAACTGGAATTCCATCACCTCCACTAGCTTTGTTTGTAGTGATGCTTTCTAAGGCCCACTTGACTTCACATTCCAGGATGTCTGGCTCTAGGTGAGTGATCATACCATCGTGATTATCTGGGTCGTGAAGATCTTTTTTGTACAGTTTTTCTGTGTATTCTTGCCACCTCTTCTTAATATCTTCTGCTTCTGTTAGGTCCATACCATTTCTGTTCTTTATCGAGCCCATCTTTGCATGAAATGTTCCCTTGGTGTCTCTAAGTTTCTTGAAGAGATCTCTAGTCTTTCCCATTCTGTTGTTTTCCTCTATTTCTTTGTATTGATCACTGAGGAAGGCTTTCTTACCTCTTCTTGCTATTCTTTGGAACTCTGCATTCAGATGTTTATATCTTTCCTTTTCTCCTTTGCTTTTTGCTTCTCTTCTTTTCACAGCTATTTGTAAGGCCTCCCCAGACAGCCATTTTGCTTTTTTGCATTGAATGTTTAGAATTAGTTTTAACTACTTAGAAATACATTTTCTTATGAAAGAACAAACAATCCCATTACTTTTCTGATAAAGAAACACACACACTCACACAACACACACACAGAGTCTTACATATCAATGTATACTATTAAAAGTTTTTGGAGGTTATAATATTTATAATATCTTTTCTTGCTGTGATGTTATTAGAACAAAAAGAATACAGCATGCAATTTAACTCAGCAATTCTAAAATTGCTCATGAATACAAGTATCATGCAAGTGTATGCTCCTTGGTTTTTGTCTTGTCACAACAAAGATTTGGAGTGACGACCATTAAAGCCCCCACCGTGTGTCACAGCTCTTGGGTCTTGGACAGACCATGTTATGGTTCTCAGGTCCTAATGGACCGTCTTACAGCTCTATTTTATTTAGAAGACAGCAGGAAATCCATCTTTGAGGCGTGAGGGCACATTGATCCAAAGATGCAAAGAGAAGAGCACCCTAGCGCGCAGGAGAGAGAGTGAGAGCTCTTTGGCTCCTCTTTTTACATGTTTCTTTCTTCCCCCTGGGCCTGCCCTATGCAAATTGGGCTTAGTCAGGAGTGCTGTTCTACCTGAAGTCCTCACTCCGGTCCTCGGACCTCCCTTTGACCTTCCTCTGTTTTATTTTCGCGGGCTTTTCTCTTCCTTGTCTTTTAGACACCGCCATTTTGGACTCCTTTTCCTTATTCTAACTACCTAACATTCCCCCCTCAAGAGATGGGAGGCCTAATTCTTTGGGAATAGGGGCATTGAGGTCTCTCTGGTTACTTCCTGCTGAACTGGGATGGCGAGGGGTATTGGGCCTCCCCCTCTTGCTAGTCTTATGCCTCAGAGTCCTTACAGCGGTGTCCATCTAAGGGTGAGTGATAGTTTCCGTGGTCGGCTGTAGTTTTATTTCTTTGTTGAACTGGCACTGCATGTTGTAGCTTGTTGACCTTAACTGGAGGTCTTCTGGAATATGAGACTGAGCCGCGTGAGCTTTCTGCTGAGTTCATTTTTCACTGTCCCAGTTTCCAACACGATGGGCCTTCCCCTGCACTGGGTTTTCTTCACGTTCTGCTTCTACTGCGGGAGCTTCACTGAGTTGGGCTCCTGCTGTGCTTGGCCTCTTCTGCGCGGAGGTTGTTTCCGCCAGGTTAAATCTGAGTCACGGCACCATAGATGTCACGCGAGTGTATGCTCCTCGGTTTTTGTCTCGTCACAACAAAGATTTGGAGTGACGGACATTAAAGCCCCACTCGGTGTGTCACAGCTCTCGGGTCTTGGACAGACCGTGTTATAGCTCTCAGGTCTCGAACGGACCCTGTTATAGCTCTTAGACAAATCAGTGTTACAGCTCTATTTTATTTAGAAGATAGCAGGAAATCCATCTTCAAGGCGTGAGGGCACATTGACCCAAAGACATGAAGAGAAGAGCACCCCAGCACGCAGGAGAGAGAGCGAGCGTTATTTTTTAAATAAGAGAGTTACACTCATAATCAGGATTACTCCCATAAAATAAACTTATAGACTTAGAATTAAATCAAAGAATATAATTTGAGGAGGGGGATTTTTATGCTTATTGTCAATCTATCCTTCAGAAAGACTAATCAAACTACCCTTCCATTAGTGATGTATGAAATGACTCTTTTTTTCTGTGTCCTACCTAATATGGCACTGTAGTTTTATATACTTGCCAGTTGATAGATAAAAAAGACATCACATATATTTTAAGATATGTATTTCTATCATTTAGTTTTCCTCTGTTTCCACACAACATTTTTTATCATATTAAACAGTACTGCTCTGTCTGATGTGTACGTCATTTACCATAAGTGTGTGCCTGGCTTGAGGGGACACTGAGCCTATGGGGACAGGGGGTGCTTTACTCCAGATTCTACTGAAGATGCTGCATGGACCACTAGGGGACTCGTACCAGATTTGCAGTTTTACTGTGAATAATTATTGTCTTCAAATTTCCTAAGTCAGTATCCAAATATAGTTTTCTATATTAGGCATATATAGTATTTGCATATTTTAAATCTTTAAAATTAACCTTCTAAATGTGGTTTTCATTACCAATTTCTTAGGTATTTAAATATTGTAACCAAATGGAAATGCCAGACAGTTAACACCATTTATCTCTTTGGCATCCAGGTTATTCAACAAAGAAATGAAGAATGTGATCATACTCAATTTTTGATTGAAGAAAAAGAGTCAAAAGAAGAGGATTTTTATGAAGATCTTGACAGATTTGAAGAAAACGGTACCCAGGAATCACGCATCAGCCCGTATACGTTCTGCAAAGCCTTTCCCTTTCACATCATATTTGACAGGGATCTTGTGGTCACTCAGTGTGGCAATGCCATCTACAGAGTCCTTCCCCAGGTAAAGGAGATTACATTCCCTGGGAATGCTACTGTTATACATGGCCACTGATTCACTCAACCTCTGTTTATCTGTCAGGGAACATGGAGCACTTGATACATCACAGAAGTGCTATAACTGTAAACTCAGTATGTTTGAGCATACTGCAACTTTGCCTGGGACAGCTACTTTTTTTTCCCTCTCTTTTAATCACAAGAGCAGTGGGGGAATTTTGCAGGAATAGTGGTCTTGTTTTCATGAGAAAATGACTTTTCAGTAACAATCAGCTTTCACTTAATTTACTCATCATTGAGCAAATAGTCACTGTTTATCTGCTGTCTGAAAATAATGTTCAAAATCAATTGACACTTTTAGGCAAAAGAAAGGAATTTAAAATACACCAAAGTGCTAATTAAGTGCCCTTTTCTTTTCATCTACATTTTAGCTCCAGCCTGGGAACTGCAGCCTCCTGTCTGTCTTCTCCCTGGTCCGTCCTCACATTGACATCAGTTTCCATGGAATCCTCTCACACATCAATACAGTCTTCGTGTTGAGAAGCAAGGTAATCAAGATGTTATTTCACTCAATATGAAGAAGTAAGGTTTGTTACAGGTTAGAAATGTTCCACAGGGATAATTAGCTACAAAAACATTCTGTGAGATTCAGAAGGTGTAGAGAGAGCAAAACCAGACCCCGAAGGGAGTCCTGTTTCAAAAGCAATGGTGCTAAATTGGGGGTTGTCTGAGGAGCAGTGGGATTCTAGTCATGGATTAAAATGAACAGAAGTGAATTTTGAAAATGCCTTGCCTGGATGGGCCAGTCACACATCAGTGGACCAGTCATGCTTAGTTGCTCAGTTGTATCCATCTGTTTGCGACCCCAGTGGACAGTAGCCTGCCAGGCTCCTCTATGGGACTTTTCAGACAAGAAGAGTAGAGTGGGTTGCTATGTCCTTCTCCAGGGGATCTTCCTAACCCAGTGATCAAACCCAGGTCTCCCACATTGCAGACTGATTCTTTACCATCTGCTCCATGGAAAATCAGAAATGAGTCACGGAAGCTTTCCACAAGGATGTCAAAGTAGCAAAGCTCCTGTCTTCGTGGGTTCAGTTTGCATTTCTGCAGTGATGTCAGGTTGTCTGGTTGTTACCTGGCAGACTCTGGTGAAAGGCCTCTTCCGTTCTGCCTGGTTTCCTGTTCTCCCTTATGGTTTGGTGGGAATGAGGTCCCTGTGCCCTTCTTGGGAGAGATGCCCGTGTTGCCTGTGTGTCTTGCCTTTTCCAGGAAGGGTTGTTGGATGTAGAGAAATCAGAGTGTGAGGATGAGCTGACGGGCACTGAAATCAGCTGCTTACGGCTCAAGGGTCAGATGATCTACTTGCCCGAAGCAGACAGCATACTTTTCCTGTGCTCACCAAGGTAATCACTTTTAGATGAATTATAATGGATATAAGCACCCATCTTTTGCTAAAAGGAAATTCAGTAACATTTTATTCAATTGTTTCTACAAAGTATACTTAGATTTTACAACTCTTCTTAGACAAGGAGAATTATCCTTATTCTCTCTATAACAAGGATAAATTCTTTGAACTTGTATAGTAACTCAGAAGAAATTATGTATTCTCTTTTATTTGCCACATCTTAATCAATCTGTTGAGTGTTTATGCCTTTAGGTCAGAGGATATGTAATCTGAAGTTGGCTAATTCTGTAGTTTTGTACCTTCCAGAGAGGCATCACGGAGAAAACAAGTCTACAAAGCATTTATTAATAATGCGATGGCATAAATACACAGGTGTATTTGGCACCAAGAAATTACTTTTCTAATGATTTCTGGATTTAAACTATTTTATGTTAAAAACATTTTTCTACTTTAACTGAGATGCACTATGCACGATGCAGTATTAAGTTAAAATTTATGTGAATTATGTGACATAGTAAACATCAGAGGGAAGTACAACTGTAGGCTGGTATTTTTATAGTTTGACAAAGCACTTTTCTAAAAGATGCGTGGGAATTCAGAGTAAGTAATGTGTGTTTAAATTTATGTTAGAACAGTAGAAATAGATAATTACAAAATTTGTTTTTAGGTAATATTTTGTACATTTTTAATTTGTATAGCCAAAATGTATGCATATTATTTAGTAACAGTTGACAAAGCATGTTTTGGAGGGCTATTGATCAAAAATTTGTTTATTTTATTTTTTTTAAATTTTATTTTATTTTTAAACTTTACAATATTGTATTGGTTTTGCCAAATATCGAAATGAATCTGCCACAGGATGTGTTCCCCATCCTGAACCCTCCTCCCTCCTCCCTCCCCATACCATCCCTCTGGGTCGTCCCAGTGCACCAGCCCCAAGCATCCAGTATCGTGCATCGAACCTGGACTGGCAACTCGTTTCATATATGATATTATACATATTTCAATGCCATTCTCCCAAATCATCCCACCCTCTCCCTCTCCCACAGTGTCCAAAAGACTGTTCTATACATCAGTGTCTCTTTTGCTGTCTCGTACACAGGGTTATTGTTACCATCTTTCTAAATTCCATATATATGCATTAGTATACTGTATTGGTGTTTTTCCTTCTGGCTTACTTCACTCTGTATAATAGGCTCCAGTTTCATCCACCTCATTAGAACTGATTCAAATGTATTCTTTTTAATGGCTGAGTAATACTCCATTGTGTATATGTACCACAGCTGTCTTATCCATTCATCTGCTGATGGACATCTAGGTTGCTTCCATGTCCTGGCTATTATAAACAGTACTGTGATGAACATTGGGGTACACGTGTCTCTTTCCCTTCTGGTTTCCTCAGTGTGTATGCCCAGCAGTGGGATTGCTGGATCATAAGGCAGTTCTATTCCAGTTTTTTAAGGAATCTCCACACTGTTCTCCATAGTGGCTGTACTAGTTTGCATTCCCACCAACAGTGTAAGAGGGTTCCCTTTTCTCCACACCCTCTCCAGCATTTATTGTTTGTAGACTTTTGGATCACAGCCATTCTGACTGGCGTGAAATGGTACCTCATAGTGGTTTTGATTTGCATTTCTCTGATAATGAGTGATGTTGAGCACCTTTTCATGTGTTTGTTAGCCATCTGTATGTCTTCTTTGGAGAAATGTCTATTTAGTTCTTTGGCCCATTTTTTGATTGGGTCATTTATTTTTCTGGAATTGAGCTGTAGGTGTTGCTTGTATATTTTTGAGATTAGTTGTTTGTCTGTTGCTTCATTTGCTATTATTTTCTCCCATTCTGAAGGCTGTCTTTTCACCTTGCTTATAGTTTCCTTTGTTGTGTAGAAGCTTTTAATTTTAATTAGGTCCCATTTGTTTATTTTTGCTTTTATTTCCAATATTCTGGGAGGTGGGTCATAGAGGATCCTGCTGTGATGTATGTCGGAGAGTGTTTTGCCTATGTTCTCCTCTAGGAGTTTTATATTTTCTGGTCTTATGTTTAGATCTTTAATCCATTTTGAGTTTATTTTTGTGTATGGTGTTAGAAAGTGTTCTAGTTTCATTCTTTTACAAGTGGTCCACCAGTTTTCCCAGCACCACTTGTTAAAGAGATTGTCTCTCCTCCATTGTATATTCTTGCCTCCTTTGTCAAAGATAAGGTGTCCATATGTGCATGGATTTATCTCTGGGCTTTCTATTTTGTTCCATTGATCTATATTTCTGTCTTTGTGCCAGTACCATACTGTCTTGATGACTGTGGCTTTGTAGTAGAGCCTGAAGTCAGGCAGGTTGATTCCTCCAGTTCCATTCTTCTTTCTCAAGATAGCTTTGGCTATTTGAGTTTTTTTGTATTTCCATACAAATTGTGAAATTATTTGTTCTAGCTCTGTGAAGAATACCGTTGGTAGCTTGATAGGGATTGCATTGAATCTATAAATTGCTTTGGGTAGTATACTCTTTTTCACTATATTGATTCTTCCAATCCATGAACATGGTATATTTCTCCATCTATTAGTGTCCTCTTTGATTTCTTTCACCAGTGTTTTATAGTTTTCTATATATAGGTCTTTAGTTTCTTTAGGTAGATATATTCCTAAGTATTTTATTCTTTCCGTTGCAACGGTGAATGGACTTGTTTCCTTAATTTCTCTTTCTGTCTTCTCATTATTAGTGTATAGGAATGCAAGGGATTTCTGTGTGTTGATTTTATATCCTGCAACTTTACTATAGTCATTGATTATTTCTAGTAATTTTCTGGTGGAGTCTTTAGGGTTTTCTATGTAGAGGATCATGTCATCTGCAAACAGTGAGAGTTTTACTTCTTCTTTTCCAATTTGGATTCCTTTTATTTCTTTTTCTGCTCTGATTGCTGTGGCCAAAACTTCCAAAACTATGTTGAATAGTAATGGTGAAAGTGGGCACTCTTGTCTTGTTCCTGACTTTAGAGGAAATGCTTTCAATTTTTCACCATTGAGGATAATGTTTGCTGTGGGTTTGTCATATATAGCTTTTATTATGTTGAGGTATGTTCCTTCTATTCCTGCTTTCTGGAGAGTTCTTATCATAAATGGATGTTGAATTTTGTCAAAACCTTTCTCTGCATCTATTGAGATAATCATATGGTTTTTATTTTTCAATTTGTTAATGTGGTGTATTACATTGATTGATTTGTAGATATTGAAGAATCCTTGCATCCCTGGGATAAAGCCCACTTGGTCATGGTGTATGATCTTTTTAATGTGTTGTTGGATTCTGATTGCTAGAATTTTGTTAAGGATTTCTGCATCTATGTTCATCAGTGATATTGGCCTGTAGTTTTCTTTTTTTGTGGGATCTTTGTCAGGTTTCGGTATTAGGGTGATGGTGGCCTCATAGAATGTGTTTGGAAGTTTACCTTCCTCTGCAGTTTTCTGGAAGAGTTTGAGTAGGTTGGGTGTTAGCTCTTCTCTAAATTTTTGGTAGAATTCAGCTGTGAAGCTGTCTGGACCTGGGCTTTTGTTTGCTGGAAGATTTTTGATTACAGTTTCAATTTCCGTGCTTGTGATGGGTCTGTTAAGATTTTCTATTTCTTCCTGGTCCAGTTTTGGAAAGTTGTACTTTTCGAAGAATTTGTCCATTTCTTCCACGTTGTCCATTTTATTGGCATATAATTGTTGATAGTAGTCTCTTATGATCCTTTGTATTTCTGTGTTGTCTGTTGTGATCTCTCCATTTTTGTTTCTAATTTTATTGATTTGATTTTTCTCCCTTTGTTTCTTGATGAGTCTGGCTAATGGTTTGTCAATTTTATTTATCCTTTCAAAGAACCAGCTTTTGGTTTTGTTGATTTTTGCTATGGTCTCTGTTGTTTCTTTTGCATTTATTTCTGCCCTAATTTTTAAGATTTCTTTCTTTCTACTAACCCTGGGGTTCTTCATTTCTTCCTTTTCTAGTTGCTTTAGGTGTAGAGTTAGGTTATTTATTTGACCTTTTTCTTGTTTCTTGAGGTATGCCTGTATTGCTATGAACTTTCCCCTTAGGATTGCTTTTACAGTGTCCCACAGGTTTTGGGTTATTGTGTTTTCATTTTCATTCATTTCTATGCAAATTTTGATTTCTTTTTTGATTTCTTCTGTGATTTGTTGGTTATTCAGCAGTGTGTTGTTCAGCCTCCATATGTTGATCAAAAATTTAAAGTCCAAATAATCAGTTTTCACTTGACAATATTGTTTCAAAATTTCTGAAAAAATTAATGGATTTTGTAACAGGCTTCTTTAAATTTTTAATAATTATTATAAATATATTAATATAATAATAATTATTATAATAACAAATCTGGTATTAGAGATTATATAAGACTAATGATGGGGTTTTTCCCCTGAGAATATATTATGAAAATAAGAGAGACAAAATTAGGGAATATAAACTCATGTTTTTTATTAATAACCTCCATTGATCAAACTGTATTTGCATCTGCTATCAATAAATGTCTTTTCCTTCTGCCTTTTTCCAAGTTGAGCATTGGTAGAAAGATAACTTTTAAATAGAGACAGTTCTTATTCATGGAGAGAATGGTTTCTTTGGAAGTACAGGCAGAAATTTGGAGTCCACTTGCTAATTACCATATGCAGAAATAGGATACATAGTAATATAATCACCAGTTGTTATATGGGACTTGTGTGTGTGGGTGTGCTCACTCAGTCGTGTCCGACTCTTTCCTACCCTGTGGACTGTAGCCTGCCAGGTTCCTCTGTTCATGGGATTCTTGAGTAGGTTGCCATTTTCTCCTCCAGGGGATCTTCCCGACCCAGGGATTGAACCTGAGTCTCTTGAGTCTCCTGCATTGGCAGGTGTAGTCTTTACCACTGAGGCACCTGAGAAGCCTTCTTATATGGGAACTGCTCGTGTGTATAAAAAAATTGGTACTCACATTCCATAAGAGATCAACTAAACGCACTTTAACTTGTAAAATGTATAGTTCCAAGAGGATAGGATAGTTTTGGGGCTTCCTGGTAGCTTAGCTGATAAAGAATCCGCTTCCAATGCAGGAGACCCAGGTTTGATTCCTGGGTCGGAAAGACGCCCTGGAGGAGAGCATGGCAACCCACTCCAGTATTCTTGCCTAGAGAATCCCATGGACAGAGGAGCCTAGCAGGCTACATACAGTCCATGGGGTTGCAAAGAGTTGGACACAACTGAGCAACTAAGCACACAGCTCATTAAGATAATAGTAAGTTTTTTGAACAATGACATGATTTGATGTTCTCTCTCAATATGAGCATTTTAGTGATTCATTTTCAGTTTAAACTTATAGACTTTTTTTTCTCTACTAATTGGCTGGTCTTGAAACCACTGGTGGATGATCTGGCTTCTTTCCTGAGGGGTGTGTGTCAATAGTGGACTCTTTGTGTTTTATTTTCCTTTACTGGTGTGCTTATTTTTGCCTTTTTAATGGACATTCTGAGAATATATTTCAGGGAGACATTTTATTCACCCAAAATTCTTCAATAAATTTATAACACAATTATGTCAGTTTAGAGAAATTATTATTATGAATGACTGGAAATAATTATTTGGCATTTAAATAATTAAAGCCAATAATGTAACCTTAAGATATTTTAACCAAAGTCTAAATTTTTAAAAAACAGTCTACTTTTTAATTTACCAGATCTTCACTGAATCAATAAATATTACATTTTCTAAAAATGACAAGTCACAAAGATGCATAAAATTCAGCAAAAATAGATGAAACAAATAAGCCAAAGAAAATAAGAGTAACAGAAGAAAGTGGAGCCAGAAATTAGAGTAGTGTGTAAAAATACATGTTAGAAGTCAAGAGTACAGAAAATTCATGTTGAAGATGAGTCATAAATCTGGTGTCAACCTCCAGTCATCGTGTCTGAAAGAGAAAACAACTAGGTTCAAGAGTCATAGATCCCCTAAGATGACAATCAACTAGTTTTGTAGAAGAAGCATTGTTATCCTTGTAAAAGAGAGGAAAGATAACTTTTTTTTAAAGATTGTTTTTTTGATGTGGACCATTTGTAAAGTCTTTGTTGAATTTGTTACAACATTGCTTCTGTTTTATGTTTTGTTTTTTTGGCCTCAAAGCATGTGGGATCTTTGCTTCTCAACCAGGGATCAAACCCGCGCCCCTGCACTGGAAGGCAAAGTCTTCCCCACTGGACTGCCAGGGAATTCCCAAGATAACTTTTTCTTCATTTCTTTATAGTGAGGAAAACCTCTGGCAATAATAAGTAATAACAGCCTTGAGAAGAAAACTTGAGTGGGTTTCATAAGGCAACTTTTCACATTTTCTTTTAATTTAGGCTGGCATAAAAAAAATTGCAGTTTGGCACAACTGCATTTCAAGTTCACTTCTCTTTGATAGATGTTTACATATTAAGAAGAATGAAGTCATATTCCTCTTGCTTTTATCTGAGTTTTCTTCAGCCTGACCTTTTGAATGGCACGCAGTGGCAGGATTAGACTCCTTGACGGAAACCATGTGGTGTTGCCATGGAAGCATGGAGTCTGACTGTGTGTCCTTCTTCTTATGACAGTGTCATGAACCTGGACGACCTGACCCGGCGAGGGCTGTACCTGAGTGACATCCCTCTGCACGATGCCACTCGGGACCTCGTGCTCCTGGGAGAGCAGTTCAGAGAGGAGTACAAGCTGACCCAGGAACTGGAAATCCTCACAGACAGGCTGCAGCTCACGTTACGAGCCCTGGAAGATGAAAAGAAAAAGACGGACACGTAAGAATGTAACCTGTGGTTACAGACGACAGGGCTGTCCTGCATGGTGGATTCGGCGGCTCTCGTGTGGTTAAGGCTGACAGACTGTGACTAGGTCCAAGCTCAGGTTACTCGCCGCATGATAGGCCAGTAAATCCAGAGATGCGGTGTTGGGGCAAGGAACAGAGACTTAATTATGAAAGCCAGCAGATGGAGCAGATGGTGAACTCATGTCCCAAAGACCTGTCTTGCCTGAGTTAGAATTCAGCCTCTTTTAATTTAAAGGGGAGGGACTCAAGCCAAGCGTTTCCTGGTTCCCAGCAGCCTCCAGAGGGGGTGTGTTAATTTCTTCTTGCCTGCTGCCACTCACAGGTGGGCCTTGTCAGGACATTTCCTGTGAGCTGAATAAAGATATTTTAGCTTAATGCTTATCACCCGGGAGGCAAAGTGCCCAGAGATGGGACATTACATATAATTTAGGCTTCAAGGCAACATCGCTTCAGTGATTGAATAGTAATAGCATACAAGGGTTCTTCTCTGTACAAAGACTCCAAGTTGTGGAACCTGTCGCAGTTATGGAGTCCTAAATAAATAAACTCTTGCACGTCACTTAAATCTGTCAGGTACACAGAAAGAAATCAGTCATAATAGTAATGGGGATATGTCTTCTAATTTTACAAACCAAGCTGAAAGAATATACGACAAATCATGTCTCTGCAAATCATTAGAATAACGCAAGTGCATGTTTCAAGTCTGACTGCCCGTTCATCCATTTCTTCACACTGGAGTGTGTACCGAGAATCCTCTCTGTGCCAGGGCTGCCAGGTGCTGGGGTACACTGAACAGTGAGCTTAGATTTGGCCATTATATTTTCAAAGAGTTCTTGAATGCCAAATTATTTTAGAATTTGGCAGATATGAATCTGATAGACTGTAGTGTCATCTATGATGACAGTGATTACATCTGTAATTTGACTCACGAACAAAAGTATCAAAATACAAAACTATACAAAACTATGAACGGTGCTTTAAATTTTGAAATAGTGGGCAAATGACATTTAAGATCGTATTTAATTTTCAAGTAATTTATTTAAACAAATACACATTGTGCATACCACTTGGCCTTGCTTGAGGAATAGAGATATATTAGAAGTATATTAATTAAAATTAATTAAAAGAACAAAATCACTGACTTGCATAAGAAAATTTTACCCAGGGTCTTATGTGTTCATTTTTAACATTTGTATAATAGGAAGCAATCTTAGAGAATTGACCTGACCTTCCTTCCTGTAGGACTATTTCACTCTACTTGACATCATAGCATTGGTAGCAGAATCACTTCCTGTGATGTCTGGTGTCTAATCAGACTTTCTTACACTGATACATGTGTTGTTGCCCATGGATGGATGCAAGGTAAACATGTCAACTGTTTGTCAACAGCATAGATGGATAAAGAATCCAGGTGAATGTCTATCTTCGTCCTTAGCCTCTTCCTTCACTTCTCCTACTCTGTATAATGAAGATGAAAATAATAGTTTATTTGAGATCACTTTACTTTCCTTGAAGCCCTAACCCCTTAGTCTTTCCAGGTATTTTTCAAATCTCCTGAAGTATACGGGATGAGGCAGGTACTCAAAATCCCTCCTACTGCTCAAGAAACAACTCAGAATTGTATATTTTAGTATGTGGAACAGCTTCCTTCATGAAAAATAATACATTGTGAGATAGTGCTTAAGAACTGAGGCTCAAAGTCATCTGGATTTATTAAGTTTGAGTTTCTCAGATCCTGCTCAGCTGTTAAATTGGAAAATCACCTAGGTTTCTCTCTTTGTTGATATTTGATTTTCAAAGTGATTTAATTATAAACGTTGACTACTAATTTTCGTTGAAATGAAGTCATGCTACTGTTCACATGTAATATTCAAAATAGCCTTAAAGCATTTTATAAAATGTTCTGTGTTTGAGAGCGAAAATGAAAGACTGAAGAAATTCCACTGGAGCTAGGAAAAAAATGTGACCTCAGCTTCTTAAACCTAGCCCTGAGTGACAGCTGGCTTCGGGGAGAAATAGGCTGGGAGGTGTCGTTTGCTCCTCCAGTTGTCTGGTCCAGGAGACTCTCAGGTCTCAGCTCTCACCTCCTGTGTGCTTGCTTCTCTCCTCCGCATGCCAATGTCGTCTTGTGCCATCGGCCTGGTCTTAGGATTGTCAATGAAAATGAGATCTTTTCTTTCCTAGACCAGTTTCTTACCTGCTTTATCAGTTTCTTCCACAGAGAAGTGAGGCAGGAAGGAAAATCTGTTTTCTTTCTTCCTCCTGTCCTTCCTTTCTTTTATTGAAGTCTAGTTGATTTACAGTGTTATGTTAGTTTCAGGTCTACAACACAGTGATTCATTTACACATGTGTATTCTTTTTCAGATTCTTTATAGATTATTAAAAAATGTTGAGTATAGTTCCCTGTGCTGTACAGTAGGTCCTTGTTGGGGAAATCTGTTTCTTTTCATGTCAGGTGACAAATGTTGAGGCAGGCAGCTTGCCCCTGAGAGGTGAATGTGTCCCTGGGAGCCCATGGTGTTGCGAGAGTCAGACACGACTTAGCGACTCCACCACCACCGCCACACCGCAGAGCTAAATGCTGGGATGACTTCTCTCATCCCATGAATGTCACAGTTGGAGTGCTGAAAACCCAAGGCGCACAGAACAACTTCAGCTTCCTGGTGTCTGTCCTTTGTTTTGTCTGGTTGTTTTGTTTGGTGTATTTTGATATACTTTGAATTGGTTTGGATTGGGAGATGTTTGGATTGGTTTATAACAAACCAATTATTTATATTTTCTAGCCTTGACTTATAAATGTGGCTAATGATGAGTGTGCTAGCAGAGCCTTCACTGTGCATATGGCACCGAAGTCTCTAAAGTGGGCAGTAGAAGCACTAAAGCAGCTCTCAGCATCTCTCATGATGGCTCTGTCCTGATCTCAGGTTGCTGTATTCTGTGCTTCCTCCATCTGTGGCCAACGAGCTGAGGCACAAGCGTCCGGTGCCCGCAAAGAGATATGACAACGTGACTATCCTCTTCAGCGGCATTGTGGGCTTCAATGCTTTCTGCAGCAAGCACGCGTCTGGGGAAGGGGCCATGAAGATTGTCAACCTCCTCAATGACCTCTACACTAGATTTGACACTCTGACGGACTCCCGGAAAAATCCATTTGTTTATAAGGCAAGTCCATGCCCTGTCCGAAAGCAGTGCCATTCATTACTCTGAATTTTCAGACCCTGTCTTCCAATGGCGTGGCAGTCACAGTCCCTGACTGTAGCCCTGCAGCCTGGGTACAGTCAGCTCTCATGCATTCATTGTTTACCATTTTCTTAAATAATTACCTCTTGTTCTAAAATAGTCTCTTCCCTGTAACTCAAATGAATGGAGCAGATGCTTCCCTAGTTAAAATATTTAGCAACTTATTTGCACTTATGTGAATAAATCTGTACACGTGGTTTATCACACATAACATAAACGTAGCATTTGTTTCAGTGCCCTGCCAGAGATATTTTTACTGAAAGGTATAAATGTTTTGCACCGTAGAGAAGTCATGGAGCATAGGAGGGGTGCCAGGGACTCAGACCTGCTTTTAGATAACATCAACTGGAAATAAACAGTCATAAGGCATTTCTGCCCATGGTTTCAGTTAGAAAAAAATTATAACATTGAAAAAATGAAGTCCATGGAATATTGCTTAGTAAAGGCAAGAATGTGAACTAAACCATCCCCAGGCATCTGGAGTCATAGCAGTGCCACAGGGACTATTTATTTTTATGGCCATTTCCTGAGGAACAATGTAACACGGTGTGAGCACATCATAAAGATAAATGGTTAATGACCTGGATGAACCACTGAACTTAGGGAAGTGGTGCTTTGGCCCATCAAACCATCACTGTTTTGAGGGGGAATAGGGTCATAAATTATTCTGCTGGGTCCTAAGGATGTCTAAGGTGAGAAACTAGGACTTACTAGAAGAAAACTAATATTGTGTTCTGTCCCTGCCTGTAATCAGACTTCAAGTGCCAGTTGTGTACATTTTAAATACTGACCAGTTTTCTTCTTGTTGGCATCGAATATATTAGAATTTTAAGAGAGTCGGGGGAGGAAAGTTGAAAGTTATTGATGGCAAATGGAAAAGCATGTTTTGTGTAAGGGTGGCACATGAATCAGTCATGCTTGTACTAACCGGTCTGCACCCTACCAGGTGGAGACTGTCGGGGACAAGTACATGACAGTGAGCGGGCTGCCGGAGCCATGCATCCACCACGCACGGTCCATCTGCCACCTGGCCTTGGATATGATGGAGATTGCTGGCCAGGTCCAAGTAGATGGTGAATCTGTTCAGGTTAGTAGGTAAAACATGTATTTTAATGGTCGTAATAGGCCTTTTGTACAACTGATTTATATTCTTGACCAGCTAGTCATTCATTATGCATAAGGAATTGCATCTTGACAACAAAGATTAAATATTTTTAATGTTTTTTTAATTGAAGTATATTTTACAATGTTGTGTTAGTTTCTACTGTACAGCAATATGATTCAGTTATATACATATGTATGTGCGTTTTTTTTCACATTCTTTTCCATTATGGTTTAATTCAGGATATTGAGTAGAGTTCTCTGTGCTATTCAGTAGGTCCTTGTTGTGTATCTATTTTATATATAGTGGTGTGTATCTGCTAATCCCAAACTCCTATTTTATCCCTCCTCCACCCCCTTTCCTCTTTGGTAACCACGGGTCTGTTCTCTATGTCTATGAGTCTGTTTCTGTTTCGGGATAAGTTCATTTGTGTCAAATTTTAGATTCCACATATGAACGGTATCATATGATATTTGTCTTTGACTTCACTTCCTATGCTTGGTCCCTCCATGTTGCTGCAAATGGCATTATTTAATTCTTCTTATGGCTGAGTAAAATTGTATTGTATATATATACTACATCTTCCCTATCCATTCATCTCTCAGTGGACACTTAAGTTGCTTCTGTGTCCTGGTTGTCGTAAACAGTGCTTCTATGAACATTGAGGTGCATGTGTATTTTTTTTTTATTTTATTTTTAAACTTTACAATATTGTATTGGTTTTGCCAAATATCGAAATGAATCTGCCACAGGTATACATGTGTTCCCCATCCTGAACCCTCCTCCCTCCTCCCCGCCCATACCATCCCTCTGGGTCATCCTGGTGCACCAGCCCCAAGCATCCAGTATCGTTCATCGAACCTGGACTGGCGACTCATTCCATATATGATATTATACGTATTTCAATGCCACTCTCCCAAATCATCCCACCCTCTCCCTCTCCCACAGAGTCCAAAAGACTGTTCTATACATCAGTGTCTCTTTTGCTGTCTCGTACACAGGGTTATTGTTACCATCTTTCTAAATTCCATATATATGCGTTAGTATACTGTATTGGTGCTTTTCTTTCTGGCTTACTTCACTCCACATAAAAGGCTCCAGTTTCATCCACCTCATTAGAACTAATTCAAATGTATTCTTTTTAATGGCTGAGTAATACTCCATTGTGTTATATGTATTTGAATTAAAGTTTTCTTTGGATGTGTGCCCCACAGAGGGATTGCTGGATCATATGGCAGATCTATTTTTAGTTTTTTAAGGAACCTCCATACTGTTCTCCATAGGGGCTGCACCAACTTATATTCCCAGCAACAGTGTAGGAGGGTTCCATTTTCTCCACACCCTCTCCAGTATTTGTTATTTGTAGACTTTTTAATGATGGCTGTTCTGACCAGTGTGAACTGATACTTCATTGTAGTTTTGATTTGCATTTCTCTAATAATTAGTGATGTTGAACATCATTTCATGTGCCTTTTGGCATCTGTATAAACAAAGACTAATATTTTATTGAACCTATTATATTACATTCTTACATAGAAATGGGAAATCTGTCCATCTATTTGAAATTACCTTCTTTATTCCATGTGCTGAAAGTCATGAGGATGAGATTAAAACCCCCTGTCCCTTCTGGTTTATTTTTTAAAATCTCTTTCCTAAATCTAATGTAAGTGGCCAGATTCATACTTTTGAAAGCTCCAAAGAATGTTTCTCTCATGCCAGATTTTGTGAGGGTTTTTGTCTGTAATATGTTTGGAGTTCTAGAGAGTTCTTATGATTTTTATATGATGACTCTGAATTCTTTAGTCTAGCGTGAGCAATAATTCCTATTATTGAATGTATTGAACCAGAGCTTTGATTCTGCAGATAACAATCGGGATCCACACAGGGGAGGTAGTGACCGGAGTCATAGGACAGAGGATGCCTCGCTACTGTCTTTTTGGAAACACTGTCAACCTCACAAGCCGAACAGAAACCACTGGAGAAAAAGGGAAAATAAATGTGTCTGAATATACATACAGGTTAGAGAACACATCTAGGTATCTACTGACTTGAAAAATGTCTCTTTGCAGCTGCTTTAATTCCCTGGGTGATTTTATTACCTTTTACAGTTATCAACTCTGCTTTTATCAATTAAACAAAAACAAAACAAAAAACTGGTGTGTTGTTCTTTTTTTGGTCACACCATGGTATGTGGGATCTTAGTTCCCCAACCAGGGATCAAACCTGGGGTCCCAGCATTGGGAGTGTGGAGTCTTAACCCCTGGACCACCAGGGAAGTCTTGGGATTATTTATTTTTTATTTGAGAAGATTGTGTCATTATTTCCATTTTAAATGATTCTATATACTCTTAGGGATTTCTGCTGTGGTATTTTTACTAAAGCCTTGGTACCTTTAAATAATTTACTGTGTGTCATTCCTGTCTCTCTTTATAACTTTGATGTATGTTACTTTCTCTGTGCGACCATACAGCAAGCTTCTCTGCCTGTTCCCTGTCCCCTTCTAGATGTCTCATGACACCAGAAAATTCAGACCCGCAATTCCATTTGGAGCACAGAGGCCCCGTGTCCATGAAGGGCAAAAAGGAGCCAATGCAAGTTTGGTTTCTATCCAGAAAAAATACAGGAACAGAGGTATGACTCATCAGAGTATAATTCCTTTTTAAAGACAGGGTATGAATATGGGGAGCTAAATCATAATCTCTGAAAATATGTTTCATTTGCAAAGAATTCTTGCTTACATGAACTTGTAAGTACAGCAGCGGAAACACTGACCCATTAGTGAGCTGGTTAGAACAATGCAGCTGCTAGGGGAGACCTGATGGCTGACAGTTTTGTCCTTTAATGAAATTAAAACCAAAAGCACTGGAGAGAGAGAAGCCCTGATTTTGGTTCTTCTGCCGTAATCTGGCTGGAGCCCCACAAGTGAGTGGGCGGTGAGGGGCGTCCCTGGCCCCCTCCCCAGTGCCCTGGGTTGCCATGTGGTCACTGCCAGGGCTGAGACAACATGACCATCTTCAAGGGTGGTTTCCTAACCACGATGCTCCAGATCCTTCTAAGGCCACACCATCACCTTGTGGAATGTTTGGGGATCTTTGGACATGCTAGTCCCTGGTGGGTCTTTCCTGGAGTTCAGTTCAGTTCAGTCGCTCAGTTGTGTCCGACTCTTCACGACCCCATGAATCACAGCACACTAGGCCTCCCTGTCCATCACCAACTCCCGGAGTTTACTCAAACTCATGTCCATTGAGTCGGTGATGCCATCCAGCCATCTCATCCTCTGTCGTCCCCTTCTCCTCCTGCCCCCAATCCCTCCCAGCATCAAGGTCTTTTCCAATGTGTCAACTCCGCATTAGGTGGCCAAAGTATTGGAGTTTCAGCTTCAGCATCAGCCCTTCCAACGAACACCCAGGACTGATCTCGAGAGAAGAGTGATTTATGCATGTCTAGAATCTAAATAATTCCTCAGGGAAGCTATAGATTCGTGCTCATGCTATGGCTGTACTCCATCCAGAACCCATGTGCTGGGGGATAGCACTGGGGTTTGCTCGGGGGTCCTATGGCCCACCGTGGCTCACGACACCAAGGTCCCACCAGCCTTGCCCCTCTTTCAGTGGGCTGTGTCAGAAACAAGCCCGATGCTCTATTCCCTGTCGATGTACTGGTTCTGCAGAGGGGGAGAGACTCCTTGTATGTATTTTCCTGGATGTGCACATTCCCTAAAAATGCTTTTAGAATAGAAGTCGTAAAAGGAATGAAATGCCAAGTTGTAAAATATTTATCTTTATCTTCTTTTCACTGTTTTCACTTAAAATAATTTACTCTGGCACTAGCATGCTTCCAGATGTTCTGATAAATTAGTTTGCTTGAAGCTTTGTTCCTTTTATTTGGGTGGCTGTTTCAGCCAACCTGATGGTGGGAACGGCTTAAAAAAGTGGTAGATATGAATGCAGAGCAAATTTTATTTAAAAAAAAAAGAAAATATTTTGAGGAATCCTACAAGCTTTCTTATCACTGGAAACTAATCCCCTATTTACTTGACTTTTTAAAGGAAACGGAGCAGGATGAAAACTGAATCCTGGACTGTGGGGTTAAGATCGCAGGTTGAGGTCCAGTCTACCCCTAACAGATGCCATGCCCAGGACCAGTGATTCCCTCCGTCCTTTTCATGTTTCCCCAAGCCTTTCTCCTGTGTATCTCTTTCCTTATTCATTATTCAACTTTAGCTCTGCTTTTGATTATTTTTGAGGTTTAGTATGTTATCTGAAGTTTGGCTTTGTGTGGCTGATGTGAGCTTCACATGTCTTCAGATCGACTACGCGTCGCCTGGCATGGTGGTTTTCAAGTAGTGGGCACCCAATAAATATTTGGTGAATTTAATTAAATGAAACTGAACAGTATTCAGCCATGTGTGTATATATATATCATGGTTTTCCACATCTGTTCAGTGTCTCTATATGTGTATATTTTAATGACTATAACATATAAAAAGGTTTTATTGTGTTGGTGCATATCATTATAGAAATTGTTTTCTAAAGGAGTGATTTCAGAATTTTAGGGGAAAAATGCCATTTATTTTCAGACTCCATATATCATGCTAAGAAAACAGTGTCTATTTAGAATTATGTTAATTTCCCTTCAGAAATAGAGAATATACTTCTTTGCTATTAAACTATTAGGTTATTCATTCAGATCACGTGGTGATTACAGTTCCTCTAAAATGCTGTCCTTTGCACTGTATCCTTTGCATTATAAATCTCATTAACCTCATGCAGCTGTTGGTGAAGGCAGCACTGTTTCACAATGAGCTATTGCATTAGCTTGGAGTAAACGTTAGGGGCTCTAACTACATCCAAGGATGAAGCGGCAAGCACAGCTGGGGTGTTTTGGTTGGTCAGAGCCCCTCTTGGCCCTTTCTTCCCAGAAAAGAGCTCCTTTGTCTTAGCTCACAAGAACTTGATTCTATCCAGGGTGCCATCTTGAGAAAAGTTACTTTAATTTCAACATAGAGTGCATTCCTGTTGGAATCATCACCTGTTGTTCTTCATTATCTCTGATAATTTATTAATATCTATCTTTATAAAATACAGGACCACTACTTTTGTGTAAAAATGTTTGTCTTTAAATATAGCATTTCCTATCAGCACGTTGATAACCTGTATAAATGTTCCATGTTCATGTGTAAGAGAACCTGTAATAAATTATTTTTTCCACTTGTCTCTAGACGGTTTTTGATTCAATAAAAATGATGTGAATGCTCTTATTGGTCTTTTGACTAGTGCCATTTCTGGAAATATGTCTTATCATTTTGCCTCTGATAGACTTTCATTTTGAATCCCTGCTTTAATGGTAAAGCTGAGTGGCTCCTATTCCTCAGGACTATTCCTATATGATATTTTTCTTTAGGATCAACACAGTGACAGCAGCAAGACCAGCACTAGGTGGTGGGGGAGTGGATACACAGATACATGGGAAGTGACATCAGCTCTTGAAGAGCCTCCCACATTTTGGGAGTGAAAGACATGTGTCTAAGTAACTAAACTATTTGATATTCATAGTGATTTTATTGTTCAGTAGCTCAGTCGTGTCCAACTCTTTGTGACCCCATGGACTGTGGCACACCAGGCTTCCCTGTCCTTCACCATCTTGCTCAAACTCATATCCATTGAGTCTATGATTCATATTGATAAAACGTGTTCAAGACACAGAAAGAATACTTAGAGAATGAGAACCAGGAGGGATCAGAAAGAGGAGGAGGGAACCAGCTGGATTTTGTTAAGGTTTGTCTAAAGCTGAATGAATTCATCCCTTCTCTGTGGTTTCCTTCTGTTCAGCCCTCTTGTGTACCACACACATACACACACAAAAGAATAAAATATTATGTAAAGGTAGGAGATCCTCACTTTGAATTGAGGATATATGTCTATGTTTTTTGGATGGGGAGCTTACCAGGTGGCTCAATGGTAAAGAATTCGCCTGCCAATGCAGGAGATGAAGGAGACTTGGGTTCCATCTCTGGATCAGGAAGATCCCCTGGAGGAGTAAATGGCAACCCACTGCAGTATTCTTGCCTGGAGAATTCCATGGACAGAGGAGCCTGGTGGGTTAATATTCATTGGGTCACAAAGAGTTGGACATGACTGAGTGACTCACTCAGTCAGTTCAGTTGCTGAGTCATGTCCAACTCTTTGTGACGCCATGGACTAAGCGCACACAAATATATTTTGGAACCAATTCATTATTCGATTTTATTTGCATCCATGATTCACCAGATGATGTATTCTGTTTCTTTGTCACTGAAGGGTGTGACGTTGCGATTTGTATTAAAAATTCTATATGATTGGTCCTAGTCCCTATCCTCATTTCTGGCTCAGAGCTCCGAAAACCACAGGAAATTCCTAAGAGATGAAAAATGACAAAGGCGCCTATTGTTATGTTAATAAAGCGACTCTGGGACTTCAGTGGGGTGGGGGCTGAAGGTGGTTGTTGCCAGGTGAGCCGACTAGGAATTCCACCCTGATCTCTGTTTTCTGGGAGGGGAGACGGTTGTTGTCATTTAGTCGCTAAGTCTTGTCCTACTCTTTTGCGACCCCATGGACTGTAGCCTGCCACGCTCCTCTGTCCATGTGAGGGGAGCAGTTTTGGAGTTTAAATCCTTGCTAGTTGGGCTGGTGGGCAAGGGGAATTTCTGGTGGGTGTAAAGCTCTGTGTCTTTTCCATCAGGCTGTTTCTGAATCACATCCTTTCATGATAAATCGGTCATCTAGTTAGTAAAATGGTTCCCTGAGTTTGTTTCTCTCTAGCAGAATAATCAAACCCAAATAGGGAGTGTGGGAACCTTGGCCCTATAGCCACTTGGTTAGAATTACAGGTGACAGGGTGACTTTGCCTTGATCTCTTAAGTGGGGGATGTTCTTGCAGGACTGAGCCATTAACCTGGGGAATTGGATGTGATATTGGGTCGACGGTGTCAGAACTGAGTTGAAGTGTAGGACATCCAGCTGGATTCTGAGAATTGCTCTGCGGTGTGTGAAGAAAACACACCCCACATTATAAATGGGTGCAGATTGTTGAAGGGGAAAAAGGAACCAATTCTCTGCTCACCTCTAAGATTTCCCTTTGCAACCTTGCTAATGGCTCTCAGAACCGCTAGAGGGCAGCAGAGGATGCTGTTTAGAATCTAAGGGCCGGAGGGGGGAGTGAGGACACAGGGTCTCTCACAGGAAGTGCTACTCGCTCACCCTCTTGGCTCTGCACTGAAGGGCACTTCCTGTGTGCAACCTCGGATTTTTCCCTCCCACCGTCCCTTACCTACAGTCAAAAGTATATCATAAAAATAATTGTTTTTACCCCATTATGACCATTCGTGTAGCTTGAAATCTATTCACACGTATCATGGTCAGAAATTTCACCCACAATTTTTATGCTAATTCTGTAGGAAGGTGTGAAAATTTGTTAAAACAAGCAATTTGTTCTAGAAACTATAATTTTGTACAGAATCATTTTAGGTGAGCTAAGTTGCATGTAGCTCGTGTTAAAATGATTGCTTCTTGCTACTTCTACCGTATTGGAGAGATGACATATAATAGTGTAGATTTTAAAAACCAAACCAAAAATCACTGTACAGAGAGTTGAGAGCCCATATCCAGTTATGGCAAGGCTAACCCTGTGATCTTGCCACATTCTCTAACTTCTTAAATCCCTGATCTGTGAAAAGAGCTGGTCAAGATGATGTCTAAAGAAGATTCTTGCTCTGAAATTCCAACATTTCTTTGGTGAAAGTTCCAGAACAGGGATGCTATGATTTTGGCCTGACCACTGGGGAATTCTCAGAAAAACAACCCAAATTCTTAACTGAACTCCTTTTAATCGTCAGGGAACAATGAGGAGATCAACTGGGGGGCTTTAAAGCAAATTTCTAAGAAATAAACAGCTCTCTGGAAAACACCTGTTGGAGACTTGACTCCAAGCTAAAATCACAATGACTAGGTTATATTAGTGTATTTGTATTAATGCATATGTTTCTATTATAAGCTAGCCCTATAATATTTACCTAATCAGGTTCAAATTCTTTAATAAAGAGTTGGACTTTTGATTCTTTATAAGGGGAGAAAATGTACCTCTATTTCATGCAGAAATCCTTTTGAATAGAAGATAACCTCTTAAAAATTAAAGACAAGATGTGTCAATGAGTAGTATATATAGAGGTTTTTATTATTACCAATAATATTTACTGCCCATTTTGTACTAATTTACAAAACATTCCCCAGTAAAAAAGAAATCCATAGTCAAGAAAGCCTTCCTCAGTGACCAATGCAAATAAATAGAGGAAAACAATAGAATGGGAAAGATTAGAGATCTCTTCAAGAAAATTAGAGATACCAAGGGAATATTTAATGCAGAGATAAAGGACAGAAATGGTATGGACTTAACAGAAGCAGAAAATATTGAGAAGAGGTGGCAAGAATACACAGAAGAACTATACAAAAAAGATTTTAATGACCCAGATAACCACAATGGCATGATCACTCACCTAGAGCCAGACATCCTGGAGTGTGAAGTCAAGTGGGCCTGGAAAACATCACTACAGAGAAAGCTAGTGGAGGGGATGGAATCCCAGCTGAGCTAGTTAAAATCCTAAAAGATGATGCTGTTAAAATGCTGCACTCAATATGCCATGAAATTTGGAAAACTCATCAGTGGCCACAGAAATGGAAAAGTTCAGTTTTTATTCCAAACCCAAAGAAAGGAAATGCCAAAGAATGTTAAAACTACCAGATAATTCTACTCATCTCTTACACAGTAGCAAGGTAATGCTCAAAATTCTCTAAGTGAGGCTTCAAAGATACGTGAACCAAGAACTTCCATATTTTTCAAGCTGGATTTAGAAAAGTCAGAGTAATCAGAGATCAAATTGCCAAAATCTGTTGAGTCATAGAAAAAACAAGAGAATTCCAGAAAAACATCTGCTTGATTGACTACTCTAAAGCCTTTGACTGTGTGGATCACAACAAACTGTGGAAAATTCTGAAAGAGGTGGGAATACCAGACCACCTGACCTGCCTTCTGAGAATCTGTATGCAGGTAAAGAAGCAACAGTTAGAACTGGACATGGCACAATGGACTGGTTCCAAATTGGGAAGGGAGTATGTCAAGGCTGTATATTGTCACCTTGCTTATTTAACTTATATGCAGAGTACATCATAAGAAATGCCAGGCTGGATGTAGCACAAGCTGGAATCAAGACTACTGGGAGAAATATCAATAACCTGAGATATGCAGATGACACCACCCTTGTGGGAGAAAGTGAAAAGGAACTAAAATGCCTCTTGATGAAAGAGAAAGAGAAGAGTGAAAAAGCTGACTTAAAACTCATGTTCAAAGAACTAAGATCTTGGCATCAAGTCCCATCACTTTATGGCAAATGGATGGGGAAACAATGGAAACAGTGACAGACTATTTTTTTGAGCTCCAAAATCACTGCAGATGGTGACTGCAGCCATGAAATTAAAAGATGCTTGCTCCTTGGAAGAAAAGTTATAACCAACCTAGACAGCATATTAAAAAGCAGAGACATTACTTTGCCAATAAAGGTCCATCTAGTCAAAGCTATGGTTTTTCCAGTAGTCATGTATGGATGTGAGAGTTGGACTATAAAGAAAGCTGAATGCTGAAGAATTGATGCTTTTGAACTGTGATGTTGGAGAAGACTGTTGCGAGTCCTTTGGACAGCAAGGAGATGAAACAAGTCAATCCTAAAGGAAATCAGTCCTGAATATTCAGTGGAAGGACTGATGCTAAATCTGAAGCTCCAGTACTTTGGCCATCTGATGCAAAGAACTGACTTATTGGAAAACACCCTGATGCTTGGAAAGATTGAAGGCAAGAAGAGAAAGGAACAACAGAGGATGAGATGGTTGGATGGCATCACCAACTTGATGGACTTGAATTTGAGCAAGCTCTGGAAGTTGGTGATGGACAGGGAAGCCTGGTGTGCTGCAGTCCATGGAGTCACAAAGAGTCAGACATGATTGATTGACTGAACTGAACTGTGTTATACAGTAGGACCTTGCTTATTCATTCTATATATAACAGCTTGCATCTGCTAACTCCAAACTCTCAATCCATCCTTCCCCCATATCCCTCCCTTTTGGCAACCATCAATCTGTTCTCTATGTCCTTGATTTTGTTTCTGTTTCATAGATAGATTCATTTGTATCATTTTTAAGATTCCACATAAAATGAGAAAAATTAGTTTTATCTGAGAGATTTTTAGGAAAATATTTAAGCAATAAGAAATTGGACCTTTTTGTAAGTTACTAACATTTAGTAACTTAATGTTTTGGGATGATAAAGGACCTTTCATTTTCACATGATCATTCTTTTGAAATTTTTGCATAAGAAGCAATTATGAGGCACAAAGCAGCACCTATTATCTTTTGACAAATCTAAGCCTCTTTATAAAGATCGAGTTCATCACTTGGGAACCACCCACACTCCATTTCTCCTGTTCATTTGTATTCCTGTAAAGATTGTTCTTTCCCTGACGACCTCAAACTCCCCAAAACTGCTATTTTTGCAGTGACAAGAATATTACCCAAGTATTAACTAAAAATGAATCATGCAAAAGACAGCTAATAGATGTTTTGCACACATATGTACATGAACAGTTTTTACTTTGCTTGTGCTCAGCAAATTGTCCCAGAACCATAGGGACTCTTCAGACTTTAGTGGGAATAAATGTCTCTATCACACTGACACAAGCCCTTCTCTGGGATTTTTGTCAAAAAGTTGCCCTTGGTGTATGAGTTTTTGAGGTTGAGAAACTCTTTAAATACAGCTCTTTGCATTTCCTAACATGTAAAGCCTTTTTAAAAGGAGTTCTTTTAAAAATAGTGTCAACACTATAATAAAAGTTACAAACTCATTTTTAAAATGGCATTTCTTGAAATGTTGTCCATATTATAACCACTAATTGAATTTAGAAGATAGGCACAAGCTGAGATGGGAGTAATCATAACTCCTGCTGTCCTTGAAGCTCACAACAAAGCTTACACCACCAGGCGGCAATCGGGGCAATACTACAATCACTACACAGCACCCTTGTCCCCAGCACTGTTTGGAACATTTTGCATGTGTTGAATCCTTGTAGCAACTCATTAAGTAAATATCCTTGTTATTGCCTCCATTTTATTTAGAAGGAAACAAGGGCACATAAAGTTTGAGTTCCTCACCTGAGGTCAGAAAATAGTGAGAGAAGAGCCAGTAATTACACACTCTAAGCAGACACAGAGCCTGAGCTTCCAACCAGTGTCCTCTGACATATTCCAGATTACAGGTGAGCAGAGAAGCCGGCAAGTGATGAGTTTTCAGAGTGTGTCTTAGAGTTAGATGATTACTGGTCAGGTAATGAAGTTCTAGTTGGACAGATGGACAAGAAGTGTGAGGTGTGACAGGTGATTTTGGCCCCAAATCTGATGATGAGCACTGCAGAACAGGATTTGGAGGCCTGTGGCACAGGCAAGGGACCAAATAGGTCTAGAGAAGGGGCACAAGGTAGCAATCACAGGATAGAATAAGAGAACCCATATGATGTGCACCAGGAGAAATGTCCTACTAGTGATGGGCCCCCTCTCTGCCTGAAAACCAGATTGCTCTGGAGCTTTCAGGTTGTGAGATTGACTAGTTCCAAGAGTGAGCTGTGGTGAGCTGTGGGAGTAGAGAAATGGCATCATTAGCTTCATGCTTCATGAAGGCACCTGCTCAGAGTGCAGAGTGCAGCCTTTCAGGGACACAGAGGAAGTCCTCCAGGCGATGGGCACGTTGGACTCCTGCACCTTTCTCCATCATTAGTGTTTTCTCATTATTGGTGGGGACTGCTACTAGGGAAACTTTTTTGCTTTTCATTTCTGAAGCTTTGAACAAGGTCTCTCAAAAAATATAGAAGACATTTTCCTGGTTTCCCATACTAAAGTTAGGTCTGTATTTCTCCTGTATACAGATACAATCCATTCCCATTCTTCTACTTGTTATAATGTTGGTGACTAAAAGCAAATACCTCCATGACACTGAAATGTAAAATCTAATCAATCTCCAAATAAAAGAGGACCTGATTTCTTCAGTGTTTCTTATGATGAATTTTATTTCAGCAATAACATAAATAATGATAATATCAGGTTGTAACCCAAAGGATTAAAAAAAATCTTTCTGAATTCATGCTGATTTAAATAAATGATTGAAAAAATAAATAAATGAGGGAGAGAGGACAGCTGTGTGTTATGAAGTAATTCCAACAGAAATAGTTATGAATTAAGCATCTACTTGGGGATGAAAGTGAAAAATCTGGTAAGTCTGAGTAATAGATCTAAAATGAAATCAAATTAACTAGTAGGTACCCAAAGCTAAGCTATTCCATATTTTTGGCTAGGAATTTTGCTTCACTGTAAAAAGTAGTTGGAGTACTTAAAAATAACTCACTGTGTTATACTCTACTTAGCATAACAGGAAATTTAATTTTTCTCAAAATATGCTCAGGGAAAAATGCTATATATGTATTTATACTATATTTCCCTTTTATTGTTATATATCTTTGTATCAAATATTACACAATGCTGTGTCTAACATACTGTATATTTGTTCGAGAGACTCCTCTAGCTTGTTGGCTAAAATTATCAGATGTTGAGTCCCTATGTTCTGTTTTCCATATTCTATATGCTTAACAGATACCCAAGTTTGTCTTCTCACTAAGCCATTGTATAATAAAATTTCATATATTCTTTCACAAAATTTGAATATTGTATTGTTATTTAGCTGCTAAGCATGTCTGATTCTTTTTGATCCCATGGACTATAGCCTGCCAGGTTTCTCTGTCCATGGATTTCCCAGCAAGAATACAGGAGTTGGTTGCCATTTCTTTCTCCAGGGGATCTTCCTGATCTAGGGATCAAACCCAAGTCTCCTGCATCTCCTGCACTGGCAGGTGGATTCTTTACCACTTCAAAGAATTCTTACTGCTTCCACCAGGGAAGCCCCAAATATTATATACACTATTTAAATCTTTGAGAACTTTCCCTTATCTTTAAAAAATACAGAGATATATCATCAATTCAATTTAACAAAATTTTAAATAAGATTATTTCCATTTGTAGCCATTACAAACAAATAATGTCTTAGTGAGCCTCATAACTTTTTATGCTCATTTCTTATTATTTTCAGAGCATACAGTCAAGAAGAACAATTTCTTAATAATAAATAATGTTTTCTAATGTATTCAAAGTTACTCATCAGACAGAGTGCTTTCAGTCAGTCAGTTCAGTTGCTCAGTTGTGTCCGACTCTTCGTGACCGCATGAACTGCAGCACACAAGGCCTCCCTGTCCATCACCAACTCCCGGAGTTCACTCACACTCACGTCCATCGAGTCAGTGATGCCATCCAGCCATCTCATCCTCTGTCGTCCCCTTCTCCTCCTGCCCCCAATCCCTCCCTGCATCAGAGTCTTTTCCAATGAGTCAACTCTTCACATGAGGTGGCCAAAGTACTGGAGTTTCAGCTTTAGCATCATTCCCTCCAAAGAAATCCCAGAGCTGATCTCCTTCAGAATGGACTGGTTGGATCTCCTTGCAGTCCAAGGGACTCTCAAGAGTCTTCTCCAACACCACAGTTCAAAAGCATCAATTCTTCGGCGCTCAGCCTTCTTCACAGTCCAACTCTCACATCCATACATGACCACAGGAAAAACCATAGCCTTGACTAGACGGACCTTTGTTGGCAAAGCAATGTCTCTGCTTTTGAATATGCTATCTAGGTTGGTCATAACTTTCCTTCCAAGGAGAAAGTGTCTTTTAATTTCATGGCTGCAGTCACCATCTGCAGTGATTTTGGAGCCCCCCAAAATAAAGTCTGACACTGTTTCCACTGTTTCCCCATCTATTTCCCATGAAGTGATGGGACCGGATGCCATGATCTTCATTTTCTGAATGTTGAGCTTTAAGCCCACTTTTTCACTCTCCTCTTTCACTTTCATCAAGAGGCTTTTGAGTTCCTCTTCACTTTCTGCCATAAGGGTGGTGTCATCTGCATATCTGAGGTTATTGATATTTCTCCTGGCAATTTTGATTGCAGCTTGTGCTTCTTCCAGTCCAGCGTTTCTCATGATGTACTCTGCATATAAGTTAAACAAACAGGGTGATAATATACAGCCTTGACGAACTCCTTTTCCTATTTGGAACCAGTCTGTTGTTCTATGTCCAGTTCTAACTGTTGCTTCCTGACCTGTGTACAAATTTTCATGTGCTAACAAACTGTGGCACATGAAAAAAATTGAATGTCATCTGAAGCTTACATTTGAGTTATCTGAGCTACTCTACCTCTTTCTCCAGGTAATAATGCAAATGTGTAAGAACATGGAATAATGAATTTGCACAAAAGTTGGCATTGTGTGGATAATGACTCATCATATTGTAAAAACTGTTGAGCAACTTTGGCAATGCTCAATCTTCCTTTTCACTTTCTCAAAACCTCTAGCTCTGGAAAAGTTTGTGTCAATGGATTATTTTTTCTTTTTAACTTTTATTAAAGTAGAGTTGATATACAATGTTGTGTTAGTTAGGTGTGCAACAAAGTAAATCAGTTATACACATAAATATATCCACTCTTTTTAAGATTTTTTCCCATATAGGTCATTACAGAGTATTGAGTAGAGTTTCCTATGCTATAAGGGGACTAACGCATAATATTATTAGTTTTAAGTTGTCTAGTTTATGTATCAGTTCAGTTCAGTTCAGTTGCTCAGCCGTGTCTGACTCTTTGCAACCCCATGAACCGCAGCACGCCAGGCCTTCCTGTCCATCACCAACTCCCGGAGTTCACTCACACTCACGTCCATCGAGTCAGTGATGCCATCCAGCCATCTCATCCTCTGTCGTCCCCTTCTCCTCCTGCCCCCAATCCCTCCCTGCATCAGAGTCTTTTCCAATGAGTCAACTCTTTGCATGAGGTGGCCAAAGTAGTGGAGTTTCAGCTTTAGCATCATTCCTTCCAAAGAACACCCCGGACTGATCTCCTTTAGGATGGACTGGTTGGATCTCCTTGCAGTCCAAGGGACTCTCAAGAGTCTTCTCCAACACCACAGTTCAAAAGCATCAATTCTTTGGCACTCAGCCTTCTTCACAGTCCAACTCTCACATCCATACATGACCACAGGAAAAACCATAGCCTTGACTAGATAGACCTTTGTTGGCAAAGTAATGTCTCTGCTTTTCAATATGCTGTCTAGGTTGGTCATAACTTTCCTTCCAAGGAGTAAGCATCTTTTAATTTCATGGCTGCAATCACCATCTGCAGTGATTTTGGAGCCCCCCAAAATAAAGTCTGACACTGTTTCCACTGTTTTCCCATCTATCCCATGAAGACCAGATGGCATGATCTTTGTTTTCTGAATGTTGAGCTTTAAGCCAACTTTTTTACTCTCCTCTTTCACTTTCATCAAGAGGCTTTTTAGTTCCTCTTCACTTTCTGCCATAAGGGTGGTATCATCTGCATATCTGATGTTATTGATATTTCTCCCAGCAATCTTGATTCCAGCTTGTGCTTCTTCCAGTCCAGCGTTTCTCATGATGTATTCTGCATATACATTAAATAAGCATGGTGACAATATACAGGCTTGATGTACTCCTTTTCCTATTTGGAACCAGTCTGTTGTTCCATGTCCAGTTCTAACTGTTGCTTCCTGACCTGCATATAGGTTTCTCAGGAGGCAGGTCAGGTGGTCTGGTATTCCCATCTCTTTCAGAATTTTCCAGAGTTTATTGTGATCCACACAGTCAAAGGCTTTGGCATAGTCAATAAAGCAGAAATAGATGTTTTTCTGGAACTCTCTTGCTAGTTTATGTATAGCAGTGTGCATATGTCAGTCCCAATCTCCCAGTTTACCCCTCTCTTTTCACCTTTGGTAACCATAATTTTGCTTTCTACATCTGTGACTCTATTTCTGTTTTATGGATAAGTTCATTTGTACCATATTTTTAGATTCCATATATAAGGGATGTCATGTGATGTTTGTCCTTTTCTGTCTGACTTACTTCATTCATTACGACAATCTCTAGGTCAATCTCTAATAGGATTTGTAGATTTAAGTCCCTTTTTATGTGACTTGTATTCCTGCTATTCCTCATTCTTTGTTCTGATTTTGAAAATAGACATTCCAATGAGTTCATTTTTATGCTTGCTAAGGCTCACATTATAATTTGATGATAAATACAGCATAAATGGAACTCTGAATTCTCTTGCTGCTGCTGCCTGTGTGAATTGTTACAGCAACATCAGACAGCAATTTGACAGGAGACATTCAAGGTGGAGACGTATGTTTCAGAAAATCCCAGAAATTTCACTTCTAGTATCATAACCTAGATATATGTATATGTACAAATGATCACTTTGCTGTGCAACCAAAACTAATACAACATTGTAAATCAGCTATAAAATAAAAAAAAAAATTAAATTTCAAAATAACCAAAAGGGATGTACAGAGATTCATTGCAATATCTTTGCTATAGGTAAAATACTGAAGTTATGTGAACATGAGTTAGTTGGGGGAAAATAAATAAATTATGATATATTTATTGGTAATTTTGTGCAGTAAATAAACTAGATCTTCATATGTTGACATGGACACATAGTAAACGTGTAAAATAAGAAAGCAGGCTTTAGCATGATTCAATACATGTAAAACCTGAAGAGAATAAGGCAAAATGTGATATTAAGCAAATTTGTTATTAGTTAAATAAAAATGGCTGTTTATCTTATTTTCATAAATTTTTCAGTTTTTTATTATATTTAATAATCACTAAAGTGTCACTTGTATATAAATTGCTTTCTATGTTAATTTCTATATATTCAATGATCTTATTTAACTACTGATTTATTATACATTTAAGTAATTTTAAAATGTGTGCTGATTACGTGTCTTACCATATTTAGACAAACAGGAATGAAGTAGAGATTGAAGAGTCTGGGAGAAGCTAAATAGAGAAGGTGTAACACTGAAGAGTGGGAAAGATTGCAGAATTCCCATGAAAAAAGAATATTGCTGTAAAAGAGGAGAGAATGAGGAGAGTTATTGAGGAACAAATCACCATGGAAACTTTATGTGACAAAGAAAGAGCTGTCCTTGATTAAAAGGACCAGAAAGAATTAAAAAAGAAATATGCTATATGCTGACTATGTAAGATGGACATCTTGCAAAGGATGATGGGAAGTTGCAAACAGTAAAACCATTTGAGGTGAGAGGAGGGGTCAGACTATGACATGTTGTCATATAGTAAATTGTTGAGAGGAGGTATGGAATTCCAGAAGAGTATTTGATTGTCTGGATTCGGCACTAAAGGCTTCAGTTACGACAGAGACATGAGAGAAAATGAGAAAGGAGACGAAATGTCCAAGGAGAACAAACAGGATTTTGTGATTAGAGGTGGAACACACACTCAGCGGAAACTGACCATTGTCGGAAATTCAGACACAGCAAAATCAAAACCTCCAGTCAATAAACAGTACTTAGTAACAGTTTAGTGGGCAAAGAACAGCTTGAGAACCGGGAGCTTTACAAGAAATAACCTGGAGCTTTACAAGAAATAACCTGGTTTCATTTTCACTTGTGAGATGAGCTACATTCCATTTTGCTTAAGTGGCTTTAACAGTTTTGTCTGCTCTGGGAATTCTCAAATTTGTATAGAATTTTTTTAAGGTTTTAAAAAATGTAGATCTTTTTTTTTTCCATTTTTCTTTTTTAAATTTTTTTATTATTTTATTTTTAAGTTTACAATATTGTATTGGTTTTGCCATATATCAACATGAATCCACCACAGGTATACATGGGTTCCCCATCCTGAACCCTCATCCCTCCTCCCTCCCCCTACCATCCCTCTAGGTCATTTTCTTAAATTTTTTATTGAATTTGTTGCAATATTGCTTCTGTTTTATGTTTTAGTTTTTTGGCTGTGAGGCATGTGGGATCTTAGGTCTCTGACCAAGGAGCCAATCTGCACCCCTTCATTGGAAGATGAAGTATTAACCACTGGACCACCAGGGAAATCCCCATTTTGTATTGAATTTTAAACAGTGGTCATGCTCACAGCATTAAAGAGTCTTCATGATAGCCAGGAATTGTTACCAATGTTCCCCAGACACTCTGCTGTCAGGACATGTGCTGTCACGTGAGGCAGTGGTGGCCTCCAGTTCTGGGGCTTCTCCAGCTTTTGTTCCTTGCTGATCACAGGGGTTCTCAAGGTTTGTGACCAGCTCTTAGCTCCAGGGCAGCTCAATAAACACCCCCAACAATGCAGGTGCGTGTGTTTCCCATGACCCACAGTGCTTGGCCTAATTTTCAGTTATCTTGGTATTTTGCTGGAAGTTTTAAATTTTGTTTTAGGTTCAAAGGATTCATTAACAAAAAAAACCACTCATTATATACAAATAAGTAATTTCAATATTTAATAGAGAATTACCTAACTTGTTTTCAATATACAATCATTAAAAGAAAAGAGAAACAGTAGAGGAGAATAACAGCACAAACATCACCTAATTGGGGCCAACTAACATCCAGATTTAAACAGCACTGGGACTTCCTGGCATAACAGCAATCTGGAGTCCCCATTGAGAAAAGATCCCAGGCAGTGCATCCACCTCACTGGTGGGACTTCAAAATTGCAATTTGGGGGGTTCCCACTTAGAATCCCAGGCCATAAATGGATATCATCATCAGTTTGCAAGCAAATTGCAGCTCTGATTTCACATTAATATTTTTTACAATGCTGTTTGTTTTATCTTACTTGTTGTAGGATTTTGTTAAGACCCAAGCTTGGTTGGCCAGGCCTCCTCCAGAGGCTCAAGAATTCCAAGACCCACTCCCTATCTTATCTATATTGTCATTCATCTTACTGGTAATGATTGGTGTACTTGCTATCAGGCACACAGTCAGGACAGTGTCCAGGCAGGTCAGAAACAAGGTCAAAGGCCTGCTCTGCTTTCTTGGCTCTGCAGCCTAAACAAGGCTGCTTCCATTTAATGTCCATAACACTTGGCTCTGAGCCAAGTTGACTCCCATAAATCCCTTGAATTTTCAAGGTAATTAATCCTTGAGGCTGGGGGAGAGGCCACAGAACCAATCCTTTATTCTCACTTCCATCTCCTTGCTACGCATCCCCCAGGCATTGCTTGTCATTCTTGCTATAGTAATTTCTATAATAGTCAACCCATAGAAGCAGACTAACTAAAACACTGATGACTGTCAGGACCTGCAGCTTCCAGTGAAGTGTAGCGATTTGCTTTCAAAACACGCTGATGATGACCACAGGTCTCACAATTTTTTTATATTCCTTAACCACTTGGATTATTCATTTCCTTCCTTAATCCATTATTCTTTTGGACCTTCCAATAGCTTTTATAGAGGAATTCAACTGCATATGGTTACTCTCCCAAACTTAAATTTACTTCTTTCTCTGGCCGATTAATCTCATGAGCTCTGACATTGGTGGGGAGTTTTAGGTTAATTCCTGAAAACTTACCTTTATCCTGAGATTATAGTTTACTTAAGTTTCATTTATTTTAAGGTTTACAAGTAGATCATAAATCTTTTATTATGACATATAGCTGCTGTGGAGAGCTTCAAATACACTTTATATAACACATCTCTGTTAACAGAAGGGCTTCCAGGGTGGCTTAGCAGGTAAAGAATCTGCCTGCCACTTCAGGAGACTCTGGTTTGATCCCTGGGTCTGGAAGATCCCCTGAAGAAGGAAATGGAGACTCACTCCAGTATCCTTGCCAGGGAAATCCCATGGGCAGAGGAGGCTTGTCTATGGATTCCAAGTGGTGCCCACGGTGTCCAAGAGTCGGACACCACTTAGTGACTAAATTACAACTCAGTTAATATTACGATGTTATGTCTCAACTTTCCCACAAAGATCTCTTTTTATACAAAATGCACTTCCAATGAACAAAGGAGTTACTGGAGGCCAGTGGTCACTAAATTTCAGGTCCATCTGGACTGGGGGATCATTCCATACTTTAATCTTTAAGAAACAGATTTTCAGTGACACAGGATTCCAGGTATCATTTTGACACACTGACATTCTGCCTTCTGACTCATTCCGTGTACTGCGGGGAAAGTTCTTTGGTAATTCAGAGTGCTCTGGCCAGAAAATTATTGTCACACTGTAGTCTGTGTATAGTCATGCTACAAATGCATCCCTCTATTCAGAGTCTCCATCATCCCTCACCACTGCACTTTGAAAAAATAATTAATACACTTTATTTTTTTGAGCAGTTTTAGGTTGACAGAAAAATTGAGTGGAAAGTAGGGAATTCCCATACACCCATTACTCCACCACCTCTGGTTTACCCTATTATTGATGTTTTGCATTAATATGTACATATGTTACATATGATATCCCTATGTTGGTATATTATTATTAATGCACATCCATAGTTTACTTGAGAGATCACTCTTTTATTTTTTTAACATTCTGTAAAATTTGACAAATGTCTAATGTGTCCACCACTACAGTATCATGCAGAATATTTTCACTGCCCTAAAAATCTTCTGGGTGTTACTTCCTTTCCTTCCCTGAGTCCTGTAAACCACTGATTTTTCTTCTTACATTTTTGTCTTTTTCCAGAATGCCATATAGTTGGAACCATACAATATGTTGTCTTTTCAGATTTGTTTCTTTCACTTAGCAATGTGCGTTTAAGGATCTGCTATGTCTTTTTTATGGCTTGGTGGCTTATTTCTTTTTACGCTGTTGCACTTTTAACACAATAGGTTTTATTGTAATCAAGACATTAATGAAAGATATAAGCCCTTTCCCAGCATGGTTGGCAAGTACAATGCTCCACTGGTTTAGAGATATGAATAGTGCATCATGTCTACACATAATCCTCTCAGGCATCCTCCAGTAATGCCAGGACCACTTGGCTCAACACACCAAGTCCTATTTCCCACGTACCTACTCTCTTAGGATGTTGAGATCAACATTATCTAAGCCAGTGGTGACACTTCTACTTGTTATATTTTATGCATGTACATGAATAGTACCCCCCAGAGGCTGTGAGTTTAAACATTCAGCTTCTATGTGCAATTATTTCTGAAGATTCTTTGGATGACTCATCGGTGACTTACGGCTGTGTAAAAGCATCTGCGTGATAAGCATGACTTGAAAAATAAAACCCAGTGATGATTTCAACCTGCTCTTCGTTCAGGCAGGTCATCAAGGAGTGCTGATGATACCTCTTCTGCTATGAACTCAAGTAGTTTTTTGGGTTAACTTTATAAATAGGCTTAAGGTCACTTTTCCATCTTAGAGGAAAAACAAATCCAGGGGTCTTTTCCGCATGGATCATGAACTACTGCTGCTCCTGAGAGAATTAAAAACATTAATTCTTTCATTCAAGCCCTCTCTCAGGGAAAGTATGACAGCATCCTTCCTGATGTTATTTGTATTCACAAGCTCCTTTCCCATCTCCCCAGTCTCTCTTCCGTTGTTGACATGTCTTAACTCAGACTTGATTTTTCAGGCAAGTAGCAGAAATCTCCTTTCTGGAATGTTCCCTTTGTCCAGTCCTAAGGAGCACCTTCCAAAGGCAAAGGCTCTAGGACCGCTGTGGCCAGGAGCAGGGGGCCAGCATTCTGGTCAGTCCTAGGCGAGCCACACAGTGTGCGTTTCTCTGTTCTCCTAGGGATATTTATACTTTCAGAGGAATTGACATTGTGGTGTCAATTGTTTGCACAGTGATGCTCCCCTCCTTCAGGACACACGAGTGCAACCCTTGATGCGCAGTGACTAGATCCAGGAAAATAAGGAAAGTATTTTGAGATGAGAAGTCAGTGTGTGATCGTAGCATCTTCAGCCTTCATTCTCATCCCTGAACTCTTTGGAAAGAAACCTTCTCAGAGATGCTTCTCCTCCACTGTCCCTCATAGTGTCAGCTCAGCTCTTCAAGACTCTACCACAGTCTCTGCATCTTTGAGTAAAAGTGTTTTAAGTCCAGTTTGAAGGTGGTAGGAAATATCCTAAGACCAGACAGCATTAAGCTTCTCACTGTTTTGGTGCACTGACAGCAGTGATGTGTCACTTTGGTCCATGAAATGTAGTGGGTAGAATCAAACAGAAGCACAACCTGTTGCATCAACCTCTTAATGATGAGACTGGCTCCAGTCAAAGGGTAATACAGCCCACAGTAGAAATCATGCCTATTCCTGTCAGAACCACTCTGAAGCCACCAGGGTTACTGGTAAGGATTTTAACAATCTACATGCTAGTGTTTGTCCTTAAGCATCTTACCCAAAGCCTTTGAAAGCAGTTCCTTTCCTCTCAGTCTTCTGGACTGTGCCTGACCACATGGGAAAGGAATACACCATCTTCCTACCTATTATTACGTAGCTGGGACATCTCTGTGTTCATTTACATTCATTTGCCAATTAACCAGCTCCAGGGTCAGAACAAGCAAGCCTCAGCCTTCACATCCCACATTCCCTCTGAGTCAGCCATGGGGTTTTCCAGGCGGGCGTCTCATAAGCTGCTCTGATTCTCCTTCAGAATTCTGACAGAGATTTCCAAAATCACCTTCCTCATTGAGAGAAATTCCTGATCATCCAATTATTGTGGGCCCATTTGACTGGCCACACATATCTATAAATATCCAAGTATTGTTCTGGAGTGGGAATCCCGAGGGTCAGGCTCCCTAGTGAGCCTTCTGTTTTCCCAGTGTGTGGACTCACTTTTACCTTCTGCAACCAAAGTGTCACCCTCTAAGTCTGAAGGGAGGCTGGTTTCCAAACGGACTTTCAGTTAAGAATTTTCCATCAGTACCTCAGGCAGCTGCTTTGAGATAGCAGAGAGGGGATTGTAACGTTTAGGGCATAGAGCAATAGGAGCTGGCCACTGAGGAGATTTTGTTTACTGGCTTTATTTTTTACTTGTAATATTTACTTGTTGAGTTTCAGAATATAAGTTCTGTGCATCATTTTTATACACCATGTTCATTTTTTAATTTTCATTTTTAAATTAATTTTTGTTGGCGAATAGTTGATTTATAATGTTGTGCTAGTTTCTACTGCACAGCAAAGTGAATCAGCTATACATACACATACACCTCCTCTTTTTTGGATTTCCTTCCCATTTAGGTCATGACAGAGCACTGAGAACAGTTCCCGGAAATTAGTTTTATACACAGTATCAGTAGTGTGTATATGTCAGTCCCAATCTCCCAATTCATCCCATTCTATCCCCTTACCCGTCTTGGTGTCCATATGTTTGTTCTCTATGACTGTGTCTCTATTTCTGTTTTGCAAATAACATCATCTATACCATTTTTACATTTCATATATGTGCAATAATTGTTTTTCTCTTTATGACTTATCTAACTCTGTATAACAGTCATATATATATCCATTCACGTCTCTACAAATAGCACAATTTTGTTCTTTTTATGGTTGAGTACTATTCCATTGTATATATGTAGCTTCTTTATCCACTCCTCTGTTGATGGACCGTTAAGTTGCTTCCATGTCCTGGCTATTGTAAATGGTGCTGCAGTGAACATTGGGGTGCATGTATCTGAATTGTGGTTTTCTCTGTGTATATGCCCAGGAATGGGATTGCTAAATCATATGCAATGTGTATGCTGGGTTCTATTTTTAGTTTTTTAAGGAACCTCCATACTGGCTTTAAATGCACAGCTACAAACTGGTTTTGGATACAATGTTCTTCTTCCCTTCCCTCCACGTGCTCCAGAGTCGCCATCAGATGGGCTCCCTGGGTACCATTTCCATTGCATGAGTGACTCTGCTGAGTTGCTCTGTCTTTATTGGAAAGTCCTTCTGATATTGCAGTTATGAGGGGACTTAGATGTCTCAGTGGCAGGATATATCTTCAATAAAACCTGGTAATACATCAACAATTGACTCCTGAAAGAATTCTAAGTAGTTGCTGCATCTGGTGACTGACAATCCTAAATTTTCAGTATTTTATGCTGAGATTTGATATTAAATTTCTACCAAAGACTCTAATCTGCATATATCCATTTTCTGATACTTCCAAAAAGATTCTTGCTTTAATTAAAGTTACAGTAGTCACTGTGGATGGAAATCGGGCAATTCTAGAGGTTCTCAAATAAAAATGGAGCAAAAGGTGAAACTGACTTATTTAAGTGATAAGCCTCTAGTGGCAAAGCCCTCTATCTTATGTGATAAATGTATCATTAGAGGGCTTTTTCTTTCTTGCTCCCCAACCCACAATTTCTTGTTTACCCTAATGCCTTCCACTGCAGCAGCACTGCATCCTCCAAACTGTCCTTTCAGCTTTAGGATATTGCCTTCTGCAGCTTCAGCTTTCTTTATGGCTTCATCCCTTCTTAAGAGGAGGTTTGTATTAGGGACTCAAACCTTTATCCACATCCACCATCACTCTCTTCAGTGTTGTATCACTTGAGGGTGACCCATTACTGGCTGTCATGTCACAAATATGGGTTTGCTTGTTTCACAATATTTAAAATGCTTCAGAAGGACTAGTCCTTTTTTTTTGGGGGGGGCAAGGGGTAGAGTTGTAATTTTGACTTTCAAAGCAAAAAATCTCTATGTGGCTACCTTCATCAATCCCCAAAGAAGTAACACTCATAAATGAATACTCATCTCAAGGACTCTTCTCCATTTCATTTTCTTCTTCATTCCATTGCATTTACTCTCTGACTATTTGCCCTTGATTATTTAAGCAAAGAAATGAAGAAAACAGATTCCCAGATGGGTGATGGTACCTTTCAGCCACATGGTCCAACTCTCACCTGCCCTATAACCATGTGCTGTTTATTTATTTATTTTTGAAAATTTTAATTTAGGTAGTTACTTTTGGCTGTGCTGGATCTTCGCTGCTGCTCAGGCTTTTCTCTAGTTGTGGCAAACAGGGGTTACTCTCTAGCTGCATTGGGCAGGCTTCTCATTGCGGTAGCTTCTTTTGCTGCAGAGAATGGGCTCTAGGGTGTGCGGGCTTTAGTAGTGGTGGTTCTAGGACTCAGTAGTTGCAACTCCCGGGCTCTGGAGCACAGGCTCAATTGTTGTGGTGCACCAGCTTAGTTGCTACACAGTATGTGGGAATTTCCTGGACCAGGGATCAAACCCTGTGGCAGGTAGATTCTTTACCACTGGACCTCCAGGGATGCCCCCCAACCCCTGACACATGCTATTTAGATGGTGCATTTAATAACAGAGTCACAAAGAGAAGAGTAGACTAACTGCCTGAGGGATGATGACAGAACAGCAAATCTTGAATTTCCTCCCGAAATTAAAGAAGTATACATAGATATTAGAGATAAACACTGTGTTCTCCCAATATACTACAAATTTACTTTCAAACAGATTTATTGTAAGTATCCACCTGTACAGGAAATAGACATAGATACTGTCCAAAAGTCAGTTGTATAATAGGACTTTCCAGACAAAAGAAAAGAAATCATGTTGACCTTTCCGCAAAATAAAATCTCTCAGAAATTTTATAAAGCACAAATTACATGCACTGTTTCCTGAATAAAGAAGTATCTTGTCTCCTCAAATATAGAGTATCTACCATGTCTAACTTATGTAGTTAATCATAGAGTGTCTTTTCTATTGCACAAGCTTTCAATCATTAAGAAGTATTTTTGAAATGCCTACTATATAATCTCTACTGTTCTGGGTGCTGGGGATTAATCAATTAATTCCATGGTGGAAAAAAACCCAAGACAGTGCCTGTTTCTTTTTTTTAATATATAAATCAATATGTATGTGTAATTAAAGACACAGACAGAGATGAAGTATGTATAAAAAGATATCTCCAGGACTATAACATAAAGTTACAAAGCAGTGAATAAGCCATGAGTAAATCTGAAGGTATCATGAAGAGAAGAACAAATGCTTTTGTCCTAAGTGGACATCAGCATACCTCGATGCTGTCTTTATTCCCCAGGTGATTCTGAGGTGCAGGAGCTCCCTGGGTCATTTCAGGGATCTTCAACAAGAACAAAATGCATATCCAGTAGAAATTGGTGAATATATACTCAATAATTTCTATAATTGTAATCACACTGGCCCCACAAAATAGGCCCAGCTGACCACCAACATCTGCTGTAATAAAACCAATAAAGAAAGTGAATAAATCATGCTTATTCCATAAAAAGCAAACTAAACTTTACTAGATTTTAAATTATTTGAAGCTAAAAAGTTAATAATAGCTGATATATGAATATGAGCTAATGGTATTAAGTTTAGCATAAATAATGCAGTAGCAATAAATAATACCTTAGAGTAACATTCACATAATTGTCTCAAAAAAGGGAGCAAAAGAAAACATAAATTCTATTTCCAAAAATACAACTCAAGGACTTTGGAGGGTATTAAATCTCAGCAAATTCATAAAACATCCTAGACAATCACACATTCATTTCTAAGTGGAGAACAGAATGGAGAACAGAAATTGGACACCAGGACAGCCTTACTTGTTAATGATACTTTCCAGAAACAGATTTCCAAGTAGTTTATGACCTCAAGTGTCCAAACAATTTCTTTGTAAGCATTTGCCGTATTTCATTGAACTAAGATGTATGAACATAGTACTGCCTTCTTTTTAACAAATTTTTCAGCATCTATAAGTCTTTATTGTTTGTGCTTTTTTTTTGTGGTAAAATGTATATAGTATAGAATTAGCCATGTTAGTCAGTTTTAAATGTACAATTAAAATGTACAAATTAAAAAAAAAAGTTAAATGGAATAGCAAGTTATAACTTTGGTTAAAGAAAAAAAAAATAAGTGTACAATTCTGTGGCATTAAGTATGTTTCCACTGTCATAGAATCATCACCAGCCTCTGTCTCCAGAACTTTCTCATCTTTCCCAGCAGAAACTCTGTCCTCATTAAATACTGACTCTTCACTGCCCCCTTCCCCAGTCCCTTGCACTCACCACCCTATTTTTTGTCTCTGAATCTGACTCCTCAAGCACTGCCTTTGTAAATAGATTACATTACTAATCTTTTCCTCCTTGCCCTGAGCCATTCTTAGGACAATGTTATTTTTGTAAGGCCTGGTGATGGATTGAGTATGAAAGTGAAAGTTGCTCAGTCCTATCCGACTCTATGTGACCCCATAGACTATACAGTCGATGGAATTCTCCAGGCCAGAATACTGAGTAGATAGCCATTTACTTCTCCAGGGGATCTTCCCAACACAGGAATCTTCCCAACACAGGAATCAAACCCAGGTCTCCCACATTGTAGGTGGATTCTTTACCAGCTGAGCTACCAGGGAAGCCCATCCAAGAACATTGAGGATTCTGCATTGTGTTGAGGAGATTGGCTCAGCCACCAGGGTTTGACCATGGTCACTTAACCTGACTCTGATTCCTGTTCTGTCTGTTCCACAACCTCCTCTGAGAGACAGTGAGATCTGGAATTCAGCGGTTAAGTTTGCCAAGGATGGAATGATGGAGGAGTATGAACAGGTGGTGGTTGTACCTTAAATGCAGATTTTACTTTTTCGGGTTCTTTACAGCCCAGTCTGGGTGGAATTTGTTGCAGAGGTCAGTGACGCTGACATGGGGTTAGATACATCTGAGTGAAGGAAGATGCCGAGTGACCATGAGACCACGTGCTGTGCACTGTACTGTGCCCAGTCATGGCTAATTCTTTGCAGCCCCATGGACTGTAGCCCGCCAGGTTCCTCTGTTGTGCACAGAGTTTTCCAGGCAAGAATATTGGAATGGGTTGCCATTTCCTTCTCCAGGGGATCTTTTGAACCCAGGGATGGAACTCATGTCTCTTGAGTCTCCTACATTGGCAGGCGATTCTTTACCACTGCGCCACCTGGGAAGTCCATGAGCCCTGCCTTATTTGTGAGCACCCCGCTGCATTTGCTGGAGACATGTCCAGGGACTGGAAAGGTGTCAGATTTACATGACAAGTGAATGACAAGCACCATGGATTATTTTTCTCCATTGATAAGCTAAACCTTAAATATGAAAGGAAAATAAACTAATAGAAATCTTTTTAAAAATTGAGGAACAGACATTTCTACAAAGAAGACATGCAGATGGCTAACAAACATGAGAAGATGCTCAACATCACTCACTATCAGAGAAATACAAATCAAAACCACAATGAGGTACCATCTCATGCTGGTCAGAATGGCTGCCATCAAAAGGTCTACAAACAATAAATGCTGGAGAGGGTGTGGAGAAAAGGGAACCCTCTTACCCTGTTGGTGGGAATGCAAACTAGTACAGCCACTATGGAGAACAGTGTGGAGATTCCTTAAAAAACTGGAAATAGAACTGCCATATGATGCAGCAACCCCATTACTGGGCACACACACCAAGGAAACCAGAATTGAAAGAGACACGTGTACCCCAGTGTTCATTGCAGCACTGTTTACAATAGCTAGGACATGGAAGCAACCTAGATGTCCATCACACACACACACACACACACACACACACACACAGAAGTCGCTCAGTTGTGTCCGACTCTTTGCGACCCCATGGATTGTAGCCCACCAGGCTCCTCGATCCATGGGATTTTCCAGGCATGAATACTGGAGTGGGTTGCTGTTTCCTTCTCCAGATGTCCATCAGCAGATGGATGGATAAGAAAGCTGTGGTGCATATACACAATGGAATATTACTCAGTTATTAAAAAGAATGCATTTGAGTCAGTTCTAATAAGGTGGATGAAACTGGAGCTGATTATACAGAGTGAAGTCAGTCAGAAAGAAAAACACCAATACAGTATATTAACACATATATATGGAATTTAGAAAGATGGCGACGACGACCCTATATGCAAGACAACAAAAGAGGTACAGATATAAAGAACAGACTTTTGGACTCTGTGGGAGAAGGTGAGGGTGGGATGATTTGAGAGAATAGCACTGAAGCATGCATATTACCATATGTGAAACAGGTGACCAGTGCAAGTTCGATGCATGAAATAGGGCACTCAAAGCCGGTGCACTGGGACAACCCAGAGGGATGGGATGGGGAGGGAAGGGGGTTGGGGGTTCAGGATGGGGCGACACATGCACACCCATGGCTGATTCAGGTCAATGTGTGTCAAAAACCACCACAAAATTTAAAGTAATTAGCCTTCAATTAAAATAGATATATTTTAAAAAATGAGGAACAGCTAGATAATACTTACCAAGTAACTCAGAGACACTCACTGCTTTTTGCTGCTGGGTTATCTTATAGTTTAAGTCACTATAGTTTATTTCAATATTTACAAGATTCTCCCTGGGGATAAAACAGAGTTAATTGAGCTCAAGATTGTCAGCCAGATTTTTTTTTCAGCTTTTGAATTACTTCCTCTTTTTTTGGTTACTCATATAAACATTGCCCACACTCAAACATGTGCAATATAATTAAATTTATCTATCTTTGATATTTGCCAACTTTCAATCATATGAAAAGAAATCTATGGTTTCTTCTGATATTTTTGACTTTGTCATTTTGACCATGTACTTGAGGTAGGTGGGCAAGCATATTTTACCAAACAGTTAGGTATCTTATTTTGTACCTTTAAAATATTTAGTCCTGAGGGGGAGGAGCTAAGATGGCGGAGGAGTAGGACGGGGAGAACACTTTCTCCCCAACAAATTCATCAAAAGAACATTTAAATGCCGAGTAAATTCCACAAAACAACTTCTGAGAGCCGGCAGAGGACATCAGGCACCCAGAAAAGCAACCCAAGTCTTCGAAAGGAGGTAGGAAAAAATATAAAAGACAAAAAAAGGGACAAAAGAGGGAGGGACAGAGTTCCGTCCTGGGAAGGGGAGTCTTAAAAAGAGAGAGAAGTTTCCAAACACCAGGAAACCTTCTCACTGCCGAATCTGTGCCGAGCCTTGGAAGCACAGAGGGCAACATTACAGGGAGGAAAAATAAATAATTAAAACCCGCACACTGCGAGCCCTACGGTAACTCCCCCAGCGGAGAAGCAGCGCAGATGCCTGCATCCGCAATTAGCAAGCGGGGGCTGGGCAGGCAGGCACGGCGCGGGCTGCATCGCAAGAATCTGGCCTGAATACCCGGAGCGCTATCTGAGCGAAATAATTTGGGCTAGCAAACCAGACTGTGGGATATCTACCACGCGAAAAGCCAGCCCTAACCTATGACACTGCCAGGCCTGCACACAGAACAAAGGACTGAACAGAGATAGCCGGCGGCAGACCATCCCCCTCCGGTGATAGGCAGCCAGAGCCAGAAGGGGACAATCGCAGCCCCAGAGAGACATTATCTATAAAACTGTAAGCAGGCTTCTTTGCTAACTAAAACTTCTTGGGGGTCTGGACGGTCAACATCTGCCTGAGAAGGTGTGCCGGTGCACAACTAGATAACCGAGAGGCGGGGAGGCGATAAGTCGCAGCAATCGCGTGCGCAAAACATCTCATCACCTGAGCTGCTCGGATCTGGGAAGGGCACAAAACGCAGGCCCAACTGAGAGTCTGCGCCTCTGGGGACTACCCGAGTGCCTGAACCTGAGTGGCTTGGACCTGGGAAGTACAGGCAGCCCAGGGCCGGCCGCGGATGGTTCCCGGTGGAGCAACCTAGAGCCTGAGCAGCGTGGGCAGAGAGGCTACATGCGCCGTGAAGCGGGGGCAGACCCAGTGTGGCTGAGGCACTGCGAGCACAGGACAGTGTTATTTGTTTGCAGCATCCCTCCCTACCTCCCCTCAGCGCGACTGAACAAGTGAGCCTAAAAAAAAAAAAAAAAAAAAGTGTCCTCCACCGTCCCCTTTGTGTCAGGGCGGAAACCAGACACTGAAGAGACCAGCAAACAGAAGAAACTATAACAGAGGGAACCGCCTTGGAAGCTACAGGCAATAGATTAAAACGCTGTGGTTACTACTATCTACATAGGAAGGGGCCTATAAATCTTGAGAAATATAAGTCGGACCAAGGAACTAGCCAAAAATGAACTGAACCCACAGTACTCACAACAAAACCGGAGAAAGTCCTAGATATATTTTTACTATTTGTACGATCATTTTTTCTTTCTTTTTTTTTTAATTATTTTTAATTTTTTTTTTAATTAAAAAAATTTTAAGTCCTCTATTATTTCTTTAATTTCCACTTTTATAACCGATTACTTTGCAAAAAAAAAAAAAAAGAAGACCCTATTTTTTTAAAGCAAACTTCATATATATATTTTTAATATAATTTTTTGACCTTTTTTTCCCTTCTTTTCTTTAACATTGTATTTTTGAAATTCCAAACTCTACTCTAGATTTTTAATTTTAGCTTTTTAGTATTTGTTATCAATTTTGTACCTATAGTTTTTTTTTTAATATATAATTTCTGTGACCCTTTTTTATTTTTCTTTTTCTTTTTCTCTGTTTCTTTCTCTTCTTCTTTTAAATAACATTGTATATCTGAAATTCCAAACTCTACTCTAGATTTTTAATTTATGCTTTTTGGTATTTGTTATCAATTTTGTACCTGTTTTTTTTTTTTTATAATTTATGCGACTTTGTTTGTTCTTTTTTTTTTTTTTCTCTCTCTCTCTTTCTTTTTCTTCTTCTTTTTTTAACATTGTATTTTTTAAATTCCAAACTCTACTCTAGATTTTTAACTTTTGCTTTTTGGTATTAGTTATCAATTTTGTACCTATATTTTCTTTATAACTTTCGCGACCTTGTTTGTTTTTGTTTGTTCGTTTTTTCTCTCTTTCTTTTCCTTCTTCTTTTCTTTAACATCGTATTTTTGAAATTCCAAACTCTACTCTAGATTTTTAATTTTTGCTTTTATGTATTTTTTACCAATTTTGTACCTTTAAGAACTCAATCTTCAGTACCCATTTTTCACTAGGAAGTGAGATTACTGGCTTAACTGCTTTCTCTCCCTTTGGACTCTCCTTTTTCTCCACCAGGTCGCCTGTGTCTCCTCCCTAACCCCTCTCTACTCTACCCAACTCTGTGAATTTCTGTGTGTTCCAGACGGTGGAGAACACTTAGGGAACTGATTACTGGCTGGATCTGTCTCCCTCCTTTTCATTCCCCCAATTTATCCTCCTGGCCACCTCTGCCACCTTCCTCCTTCTTCTCTTCTCTGTATAACTCTGTGAACAACTCTGAGTGGTCCAGTTGTGGAGTGCACATAAGGAAGAGATTACTGAATAGCCTACTCTCTCCTCTATTGATTCCACCTCATCTCATTCGGGTCACCTCTTACTCCCTCCTCACACTTCTCCATATAACGCTGTAAACCTCTCTGGGTGAAACAAGTTTCAGGGCAAGACATGCCAAGCAAATTCTCCAGCAGCAAGGAACACAGCCCTGAGCTCCAAGATACAGGCAGCCCAAAGTCACCCCAAAACCATAGACATCCCATAACTCATTACTGGATATTTCATTGCACTCCAGAGAGAAGAAATACAGCTCCACTCACCAGAACACCGACACAAGCTTCCCTAACCAAGAAACCTTGACAAGCCACCTGTACAAACCCACACAGAGCGAGGAAACGCCACAATAAAGAGAACTCCACAAACTGCCAGAATACAGAAAGGACACCCCAAACTCAGCAATTTAAACAAGATGAAGAGACAGAGGAATACCCAGCAGATAAAGGAACAGGATAAATGCCCACCAAACCAAACAAAAGAGGAAGAGATAGGGAATCTACCTGATAAAGAATTCCAAATAATGATAGTGAAATTGATCCAAAATCTTGAAATCAAAATGGAATCACAGATAAATAGCTTGGAGACAAAGATTGAGAAGATGCAAGAAAGGCTTAACAAGGACCTAGAAGAAATAAAAGAGAGTCAATATAAAATGAATAGTGCAATAAATGAAATTAAAAACACTCTGGTGGCAACAAATAGTAGAATAACAGAGGCAGAAGATAGGATTAGTGAATTAGAAGATAGAATGGTAGAAATAAATGAATCAGAGAGGATGAAAGAAAAACGAATTAAAAGAAATGAGGACAATCTCAGAGACTTCCAGGACAATATTAAATGCTACAACATTCGAATCATAGGAGTCCCAGAAGAAGAAGACAAAAAGAAAGACCATGAGAAAATACTTGAAGAGATAATAGTTGAAAACTTCCCTAAAATGGGGAAGGAAATAATCACCCAAGTCCAAGAAACCCAGAGAGTTCCAAACAGGATAAACCCAAGGCGAAGCACCCCAAGACACATATTAATCAAATTAACAAAGATCAAACACAAAGAACAAATATTAAAAGCAGCAAGGGAAAAACAACAAATAACACACAAGGGAATTCCCATAAGGATAACAGCTGATCTTTCAATAGAAACTCTTCAAGCCAGGAGGGAATGGCAAGACATACTTAAAGTGATGAAAGAAAATAACCTACAGCTCATATTATTGTACCCAGCAAGGATCTCATTCAAATATGAAGGAGAAATCAAAAGCTTCTCAGACAAGCAAAAGCTGAGAGAATTCAGCACCACCAAACCAGCTCTCCAACAAATACTAAAGGATATTCTCTAGACAGGAAACACAAAACGGTGTATAAACTCGAACCCAAAACAATAAAGTAAATGGCAATGGGATCATACTTATCAGTAATTACCTTAAACGTAAATGGGTTGAATGCCCCAACCAAAAGACAAAGACTGGCTGAATGGATACAAAAACAAGACCCCTACATGTGTTGTCTACAAGAGACCCACCTCAAAACAGGGGACACATACAGACTGAAAGTGAAGGGCTGGAAAAAGATTTTCCATGCAAATAGGGACCAAAAGAAAGCAGGAGTAGCAATACTTATATCAGATAAAATAGACTTTAAAACAAAGGCTGTGAAAAGAGACAAAGATGGTCACTACATAATGATCAAAGGATCAATCCAAGAAGAAAATATAACAATTATAAATATATATGCACCCAACACGGGAGTGCCGCAATATGTAAGAAAAATGCTAACAAGTGTGAAAGGAGAAATTAACAATAACACAATAATAGTGGGAGACTTTAATACCCCACTCACACCTATGGATAGATCAACTAAACAGAAAATTAACAAGGAAACACAAACGTTAAACGATACAATAGACCAGTTAGACCTAATTGATATCTATAGGACATTTCATCCCAAAACAATGAATTTCACTTTTGCCTCAAGCGCACATGGAACCTTCTCCAGGATAGATCACATCCTGGGCCATAAAGCTAGCCTTGGTAAATTCAAAAAAATAGAAATCATTCCAAGCATCTTTTCTGACCACAATGCAGTAAGATTAGATCTCAATTACAGGAGAAAAACTATTAAAAATTCCAACATATGGAGGCTAAACAACACACTGCTGAATAACCAACAAATCACAGAAGAAATCAAAAAAGAAATCAAAATTTGCATAGAAACAAATGAAAATGAAAACACAACAACTCAAAACCTGTGGGACACTTTAAAAGCAGTCCTAAGGGGAAAGTTCATAGCAATACAGGCACACCTCAAGAAACAAGAAAAAAGTCAAATAAATAACCTAACCCTACACCTAAAGCAACTAGAAAAGGAAGAATTGAAGAACCCCAGGGTTAGTAGAAGGAAAGAAATCTTAAAAATTAGGGCAGAAATAAATGCAAAAGAAACAAAAGAGACCATAGCAAAAATCAACAAAGCCAAAAGCTGGTTCTTTGAAAGGATAAATAAAATTGACAAACCATTAGCCAGACTCATCAGGAAACAAAGGGAGAAAAATCAAATCAATAAAATTAGAAATGAAAATGGAGAGATCACATCAGACAACACAGAAATACAAAGGATCATAAGAGACTACTATCAACAATTATATGCCAATAAAATGGACAACGTGGAAGAAATGGACAAATTCTTCGAAAAGTACAACTTTCCAAAACTGGACCAGGAAGAAATAGAAAATCTTAACAGACCCATCACAAGCACGGAAATTGAAACTGTAATCAAAAATCTTCCAGCAAACAAAAGCCCAGGTCCAGACGGCTTCACAGCTGAATTCTACCAAAAATTTAGAGAAGAGCTAACACCTATCCTGCTCAAACTCTTCCAGAAAATTGCAGAGGAAGGTAAACTTCCAAACTCATTCTATGAGGCCACCATCACCCTAATACCAAAACCTGACAAAGATCCCACAAAAAAAGAAAACTACAGGCCAATATCACTGAGGAACATAGATGCAAAAATCCTTAACAAAATTCTAGCAATCAGAATCCAACAACACATTAAAAAGATCATACACCATGACCAAGTGGGCTTTATCCCAGGGATGCAGGGATTCTTCAATATCCACAAATCAATCAGTGTTATACACCACATTAACAAATTGAAAAATAAAAACCATATGATTATGTCAATTGATGCAGAGAAAGCCTTTGACAAAATTCAACATCCATTTATGATAAGAACTCTCCAGAAAGCAGGAATAGAAGGAACATACCTCAACATAATAAAAGCTATATATGACAAACCCACAGCAAACATTATCCTCAATCGTAAAAAATTGAAAGCATTTCCTCTAAAGTCAGGAACAAGACAAGGGTGCCCACTTTCACCATTACTATTCAACATAGTTTTGGAAGTTTTGGCCACAGCAATCAGAGCAGAAAAAATAAAAGGAATCCAAATTGGAAAAGAGGAAGTAAAACTCACTATTTGCAGATGACATGATCCTCTACATAGAAAACCCTAAAGACTCCACCAGAAAGTTACTAGAACTAATCAATGATTATAGTAAAGTTGCAGGATATAAAATCAACACACAGAAATCCCTTGCATTCCTATACACTAATAATGAGAAAACAGAAAGAGAAATTAAGGAAACAATTCCATTCACCATTGCAACGAAAAGAATAAAATACTTAGGAATATATCTACCTAAAGAAACTAAAGACCTATATATAGAAAACTATAAAACACTGGTGAAAGAAATCAAAGAGGACACTAATAGATGGAGAAATATACCATGTTCATGGATTGGAAGAATCAATATAGTGAAAATGAGTATACTACCCAAAGCAATTTATAGATTCAATGCAATCCCTATCAAGCTACCAACGGTATTCTTCACAGAGCTAGAACAAATAATTTCACAATTTGTATGGAAATACAAAACCTCGAATAGCCAAAGCTATCTTGAGAAAGAAGCATGGAACTGGAGGAATCAACCTACCTGACTTCAGGCTCTATTATAAAGCCACAGTTATCAAGACAGTATGGTACTGGCACAAAGACCGAAATATTGATCAATGGAACAAAATAGAAAGCCCAGAGATAAATCCACACACATATGGACACCTTATCTTTGACAAAGGAGGCAAGAATATACAATGGATTAAAGACAATCTCTTTAACAAGTGGTGCTGGGAAAACTGGTCAACCACTTGTAAAAGAATGAAACTAGAACACTTTCTAACACCATACACAAAAATAAACTCAAAATGGATTAAAGATCTCAACGTAAGACCAGAAACTATAAAACTCCTAGAGGAGAACATAGGCAAAACACTCTCCGACATACATCACAGCAGGATCCTCTATGACCCACCTCCCAGAATATTGGAAATAAAAGCAAAAATAAATGGGACCTAATTAAACTTAAAAGCTTCTGCACAACAAAGGAAACTATTAGCAAGGTGAAAAGGCAGCCTTCAGAATGGGAGAAAATAATAGCAAATGAAGCAACAGACAAACAACTAATCTCAAAAATATACAAGCAACTCCTACAGCTCAACTCCAGAAAAATAAATGACCCAATCAAAAAATGGGCCAAAGAACTAAATAGACATTTCTCCAAAGAAGACATACAGATGGCTAACAAACACATGAAAAGATGCTCAACATCACTCATTATCAGAGAAATGCAAATCAAAACCACTATGAGGTACCATTTCATGCCAGTCAGAATGGCTGCGATCCATATGTCTACAAGCAATAAATGCTGGAGAGGGTGTGGAGAAAAGGGAACTCTCTTACACTGTTGGTGGGAATGCAACCTAGTACAGCCACTATGGAGAACAGTGTGGAGATTCCTTAAAAAACTGGAAATAGAACTGCCTTATGACCCAGCAATCCCACTGCTGGGCATACACACTGAGGAAACCAGAAGGGAAAGAGACACGTGTACCCCAATGTTCATTGCAGCACTGTTTATAATAGCCAGGACATGGAAGCAACCTAGATGTCCATCAGCAGATGAATGGATAAGACAGCTGTGGTACATATACATAATGGAGTATTACTCAGCCATTAAAAAGAATACATTTGAATCAGTTCTAATGAGATGGATGAAACTGGAGCCTATTATACAGAGTGAAGTAAGCCAGAAAGAAAAACACCAATACAGTATACTAACGCATATATATGGAATTTAGAAAGACGGTAACAATAACCCTGTACGAGACAGCGAAAGAGACACTGATGTGTAGATCAGTCTTATGGACTCTGTGGGAGAGGGAGAGGGTGGGGAGATTTGGGAGAATGATGTTGAAACATGTATAATATCATGTATGAAATGAGTCGCCAGTCCGGGTTCAATGCTCGATACTGGATGCTTGGGGCTGGTGCACTGGGACGACCCAGAGGGAGGGTATGGGGAGGGAGGAGGGAGGAGGGTTCAGGATGGGTAACACAGGTATACCTGTGGCGGATTCATTTCGATATTTGGCAAAACTATACAATATTGTAAAGTTTAAAAATAAAATAAAATAAAAATATTTAGTCCTAAGTTATGTTGCCCTGTTTACAGCATCAAACCTTACTTCTATCACCACTCACATCCACAGCTGGGTGTTGTTTTTGCTTTGGCTCTGTCTCTTCATTATTTCTGGAGTTATTTCTCCACTGATCTCCAGTAGCATTTTGGGCACCTACCCACCTGGGGAGTTCATCTTTCAGTGTCCCATCTTTTTGCCTTTTCATACTGTTCATGGGGTTCTCAAGGCAAGAATACTGAAGTGGTTTGCCATTCCCTTCTCCAGTGGACCACATTCGAAATCAGATTGAATGTTTTCTTTGCACCCAAAGATGGAGAAGCTCTATATAGTCAGTGAAAACAAGACTGGGAGCTGACTGTGGCTCAGATCATGAACTCCTTGTTGCCAAATTCAGACTTGCCAAATTGAAGAAAGTAGGGAAAACCACTAGACCATTCAGGTATGACCTATATCATATCCCTTATGATTATACATTGGAAGTGAGAAATGGATTTAAGGGACTAGATCTGATAGAGTGCCTGATGAACTATGGACGGAGTTTCGTGACATTGTACAGGAGACAGAGATCAAGACTATTCCAAAGAAAAAGAAATGCAAAGAAGCAAAATGGCTGTCTGAGGAGGCCTTACAAATAACTGTGAAAAGAAGAGAAGGGAAAAGTTAGGAGAAAAGGAAAGATATTCCCATTTGAATGCAGAGTTCCAAAGAATAGCAAGGAGAGATAAGAAAGCCTTCCTCAGTGATCAATGCAAAGAAATAGAGGAAAACAATAGAATGGGAAAGACTAGAGATCCCCTTGAGAAAATTAGAGATACCAAGGGACCATTTCATGCAAAGATGGGCTCAATAAAGGACAGAAATGGTATGGACTTAACAGAAGCAAAAGATATTAAGAAGAGGTGGCAAGAATACACAGAAGAACTGTACAAAAAGATATTCATGACCCAGTTAATCATGATGGTGTGATCACTCACCTAGAGCCAGACATCCTGGAATGTGAAGTCAAGTGGGCCTTAGGAAACATCACTATGAAAAAAGCTAGTGGAGGTGATGGAATGCCAGTTGAGCTATTTCAAATCCTGAAAGATGATGCTGTGAAAGTGTTGCACTCAATATGCCAGCAAATTTGGAAAACCCGGCAGTGGCCACAGGACTGGAAAAGGTCAGTATTCATTCCAATCCCAAAGAAAGGCAATGCCAAAGAATGCTCAAACTACTGCACAATTGCACTCATCTCACACACTAGTAAAGTAATGCTCAAAATTCTCCAAGTCAGGCTTCAGCAATACGTGAACCGTGAACTTTCAGATGTTCAAGCTGGTTTTAGAAAAGGCAGAGGAACCAGAGATCAAATTGCCAACATCCACTGGATCATGGAGAAAGCAAAAGAGTTCCAGAAAAACATCTACTTCTGCTTTATTGACTATGCCAAAGCCTTTGACTGTGTGGATCACAATCAACTGTGGAAAATTCTGAAAGAGATGGGAATACCAGACCACCTGACCTGCCTCTTGATAAATCTGGATGCAGGTCAGGAAGCAACTGGACATGGAACAACAGACTGTTTCCGAATAGGAAAAGGAGTACATCAAGGCTGTATATTGTCACTGTGCTTATTTAACTTATATGCAGAGTACATCATGAGAAATGCTGGGCTGGAAGAAGCACAAGCTGGAATCAAGATTGGAGTTGCCGAGAGAAATATCAATAACCTCAGATATGTAGATGACACCACCCTTATGGCAGAAAGTGAAGAAGAACTAAAGAGCCTATTGATGAAAGTGAAAGAGGAGAGTGGAAAAGTTGGCGTAAAGATCAACATTCAGAAAACTAGTATCATGGCATCTGGTCCTATCATTTCATGGCAAATAGACGGGAAGCAGTGGAAACAGTGGCTTTATTTTGGGGGGGCTCCAAAATCACTGCAGCTGGTGACCACAGCCAGGAAATTAAAAGACACTAACTCCTTGGAAGGAAAGTTATGACCAACCTAGATAGGATATTAAAAACAGAGACATTACTTTGCCAGGAAAGGTCCATCTCATCAAGACTATGGCTTTTCCAGTAATCTTGTATGGATGTGAGAGTTGGACTATAAAGAAAGCTGAGCACTGAAGAACTGATGCTTTTGAACTGTGGTATTGGAGAAGACTCTTGAGAGTCCCTAGGACTGCAAGGAGTCCAACCAGTCCATCCTAAAGGAGATCAGTCCTGAGTGTTCATTAGAAGGACTGATGCTGGAGCTCAAACTCCAATACTTTGGCCAGTTAATGCGAAGAGTTAAAAAGACCCTGATGCTGGGAAAGATTGAAGGCAGGAGGAGAAGGGGATGACAGAGGATGAGATGGTTGGATGGCATCACCAACTCAATGGACATGAGTTTGGGTAAACTCTGGGAGCTGGTGAACTCAGGGTGAACTCAGGGACAAGGAGGCCTGGTGTGCTGCAGTTCATGGGGTCGCAAATTGTCGGACACGACTGAGCGACTGAACTGAACTGAACTACGTTGCCCTCTGATGCCCTGGGCTATCCCCACATTAGGAGAGGTTCTGACCACCTTTTGTGACAGTCTTAGCTGACTCATTCTATTCTCAGCCTTTATTCTAACACGGTAGCCCTCACAGGCACAGACAGAAGGTTTGGCAAATGGTCATTTAATTCCCATTTGACAAAGGTAGTATTTATTTTTGTCTCAGAGGTTGTTTAGTATTGAATTAGACATGACATTGTGTTCAGTACTAATCACTATAGCTACATTTTGAACACATTCATGTCATGTTGGTATTTAGGGAAAATAATTTTTCTCCTGACCTAATAACTTTTCTGTGCTTCATTCCTAAGAAACTGGAAAAGACATTAAAAGTAAATATCTACTGAGTATATGATTTAAAAATGCTTGAGTGTGTGTCTAACTTTAATTCAAATCTGGGTCCTGTTCTTTGTGACTTATGTGGTCCTGGAGAAACCACCTTCTTTTCCCGAGTCTTGGTTGCTTCTTCTGTAGTCAGGATTTCAGTTCTGTGGCAAGAAGCAATTAAATAATATATGCAAAGAACTGACGCAGAACCTGCATATATTGTGCTTTTAATAAGTGGTAGTCATTTACCTCGGAGAAGGCAATGGCACCCCACTCCAGTACTCTTGCCTGGAGAATCCCATGGATGGAGGAGCCTGGAAGGCTGCGGTCCATGGGGTCCCTGAGGGTTGGACACGAATGAGCGACTTCACTTTCACTTTTCACTTTCATGCATTGGAGAAGGAAATGGCAACCCACTCCAGTATTCTTGCCTGGAGAATCCCAGGGACGGGGGAGCCTGGTAGGCTGCCGTCTATGGGGTCGCACAGAATCGGACACGACTGAAGTGACTTAGCCTAGCCTTAGCCTAGTCATTTACCTTACATGATTAGTATTTTGGGCAGAGACTTTTCTCAGTGTTTTCTGGAAATCTTTATATGAAGCCAGAGTGGCTAAATAACTATTTTGAAATAACTCTTATGTACACTTACCATCTTCAGCCCAGACACCACCTTGAAATTCACTAACACATCAAATTGCCTCTTGGTATTCTACTTGATGGTCAACAGATATTTCAAATATTCCAAGTCAAACTTTATATATTTCTTCATTTTTAATGCAATAACACTTCACAGCTAATCCATCAGTAAATATTTGCTTTACTTTCAAATATACCCAGAATCCAACCTCTCACCCATCCACTGAGACCACCTTTGCCTAAACCTCCATCATCTCTCACCTGGATTTTTCCAATCGCTTTCTGATTTCTCCTTCTGCTTCTGACCTTAGTGTACTCCATCTCAACAGATACTCACCCTCCACTCTTCACACAAGAACAAAGGCAATACTTTTGCAACTTGTAAATCATATCACTTTGCTGCTGAGAGCTCACCAGAGACTCACCCTCTATGTTGTTATGAGATTTCTGTCTACCACTGACCTGTTCATGGTGACTGATGCTTGCCCATCCTTGGCTATCATCTGCTCTGCCTCTTGCCACACCAATTTCCAGGCTATTCTGCCCATATACAAGGTGCGCTGTCAGTCTAGGACTTTTCTTGGCATGTGGTTTTCCTTCCTGGGGAAGGAAAGGTTTGCCTTTTCCCCATTACTATTGAGACCAGCTCTTATATCACCTTAAGTTCAGTTCAGTTCAGTTGCTCAGTCATGTCCGACTCTTTGCGACCCCATGAATCACAGCACGCCAGGCCTCCCTGTCCATCATCATCTCCCGGAGTTCACTCAAACTCATGTTCATCGGGTTGGTGATGGCATCCAGCCATCTCATCCTCTGTTGTCCCCTTTTCCTCCTGCCCCCAATCCCTCCCAGCATCAGAGTCTTCTCCAATGGGTCAATTCTTCACATGAGGTGGCCAAAGTACTGGAGTTTCAGCTTTAGCATCATTCCTTCCAAAGAACACCCAGGGCTGATCTCCTTTAGAATGGACTGGTTGGATCTCCTTGCAGTCCAAGGGACTCTCAAGAATCTTCTCCAACACCACAGTTCAAAAGCATCAATTCTTTGGCGCTCAGCTTTCTTCACAGTCCAACTCTCGCATGTGGTCTCGCATGACCCCTGGAAAAACCATAGCCTTGACTAGATGGAGCTTTGTTGGCAAAGTAATATCTCTGCTTTTCAATATGCTATCTAGGTTGGTCATAACTTTTCTTCCAAGGAGTAAGCGTCTTTTAATTTCATGGCTGCAGTCACCATCTGCAGTGATTTTGGAGCCCCCCAAAATAAAGTCTGACACTGTTTCCACTGTTTCCCCATCTATTTCCCATGAAGTGATGGGACCAGATGCCATGATCTTAGTTTTCTGAATGTTGAGCTTTATGCCAACTTTTTCAGTCTCCTCTTTCACTTTCAACAAGAGGCTTTTTAGTTCCTCTTCACTCTGCCATAAGGGTGGTGTCATCTGCATATCTGAGGTTAATGATATTTCTCCCAGCAATCTTGATTCCAGCTTGTGCTTCTTCCAGCCCAGCATTTCTCACGATGTACTCTGCATATGTTAAATAAGCAGGGTGACAATACACAACCTTGATGTACTCCTTTTCCTATTTGGAACCAGTCTGTTGTTCCATGTCCAGTTCTAACTGTTGCTTCCTGACCTGCATACAGGTTTCTCAAGAGGCAGGTCAGGTGGTCTGGTATTCCCATCTCTTTCAGAATTTTCCACAGTTGATTGTGATCCACACAGTCAAAGGCTTTGGCATAGTCAATAAAGCAGAAGTAGATGTTTTTCTGGAATTCTTTTGCTTTCTCCATGATCCAACAGATGTTGGCAATTTGATCTCTGGTTCCTCTGCCTTTTCTAAAACCAGCTTGAACATCTGGAATTTCACGGTTCACGCATTGCTGAAGAATGACTTGGAGAATTTTGAGCATTACTTTACTAGTGTGTGAGATGAGTGCAATTGTGCAGTAGTTTGAGCATTCTTTGGCATTGCCTTTCTTTGGGATTGGAGTGAAAATTGACCTTTTCCAGTCCTGTGGCCACTGCCGGGTTTTCCAAATTTGCTGGCATATTGAGTGTAGCACTTTCACAGCATCATCTTTCAGGATTTGAAATAGCTCAACTGGAATTCCATCACCTCCACCAGCTTTGTTCATAGTGATGCTTTCTAAGGCCCACTTGACTTCACATTCCATGATGTCTGGCTCTAGGTGAGTGATCATATCATTGTGATTATCTTGGTTGTGTTCTTTTTTGTACAGTTCTTCTGTGTATTCTTGCCACATCTTCTTAATATCTTCTGCTTCTGTCAGGTCCATAACATTTCTGTCCTTTATCAAGCCCATCTTTGCATGAAATGTTCCCTTGGTGTCTCTAATTTTCTTGAAGAGATCTCTAGTCTTTCCCATTCTATTGTTTTCCTCTATTTCTTTGCATTGATCGCTGAGGAAGGCTTTCTGATCTCTCCTTGCTATTCTTTGGAACTCTGCATTCAGATGCTTATATCTTTCCTTTTCTCCTTTGTTTTTTGCTTCTCTTCTTTTCACAGCTATTTGTAAGGCCTCCGCAGACAGCCATTTTGCTTTTTTGCATTTTTTCCCCATGGGAATGGTCTTGATCCCTGTCTCCTGTACAATGTCATGAACCTCAGTCCATAGTTCATCAGGCACTCTATCTATCAGATCTAGTACCTTAAATCTGTCTCTCACTTCCACTGTATAATCATAAGGGATTTGATTATCACCTTAAAGGCTAACAATTTTCAAAGTGTGGTTATAGACCCCTACTGTGCATGCCTGCTTAGTCACTCAGTATCACACTCTTTGCAACCTCATAAACTGTAGCCTGCCAGGCTCCTCTGTCCATGGGAGTCTCCAGGCCAGAATACTGGAGTAGGTTGCCATGCCATCCTCCAGGGGGTCTTCCTCACCCAGGGATGGAACTCACACCTCATGGATTGCAGGTGGATTCTTTACCACTTGAGCCATCAGGGAAGCCCACACAGACCCCTAGGGGTCCTTGTTATCTCTTTTGGAAGTTCACAAAGTCAAAATTATTTTCATAAAATACTGACATGTTATCTAACATTTCCACTATGATTATTATTTAAAGAAAGCTGCAGTAGCCACTTTTGATATGAAACATCATTTTCACTTGAAGGAATGGCTGACAAACTATAGTTCTTAAGAATGTGAAATTTGGCAGAGATTTTCACAATAATAAACAAAATGAACTTGTTGCATCAAGGAGAATAACTGATAAGACTTGAGGTCAATAATAAATTTTAAGCTTTTAACTTTTATGCTAAAGTTAAAATTTTGGAAAATTTATGTCTGCTATGATGAGCTTGATAACTCAATTTTTAAAGACTTTTATGATAGGAAACAGAGAAGGCAATGGCAATCCACTCCAGTACTCTTGCCTGGAAATCTCATATATGGAGGAGCCTGGTAAGCTGCAGTCCACGGGGTCATTGAGTTGGACACAACTGAGCGACTTCCCTTTCACTTTTCTCTTTCATGCATTGGAGAAGGAAATGGCAACCCCCTCCTGGGTTGCCAGAGCCTGGTGGGCTGCCATCTCTGGGATTGCACAGAGTCAGACATGACTGAAGCGACTTAACAGCAGCAGCAGCATGATAGGAAAAGTAATGTTATTACATTCCAATGTGTATTATATAATAAAGTAGATCGATATTTGGAAAATGTGCATAGCTAAAAGAATTTTTCTAACACCCAATAAATGATGTTCCAAACCATGCACAAATAAAAGACCCATTCAAAGTGCAAGTTCAGTGAATATAAATAGAATTGAATATGAAAAATTCACTGATATGTCTTGACATTTCATAGATGACAGCTTTCAAATGCCACCCTGCCCCTTTCTTGTCCTCAAAGAGTTAAACTGATGAGAAAGCCATGGTCTTCCCCCTTTGGCATCTAGGAAAGTTCAACCACACAGACCCTGGCCATCATCTTGGATTATTTGTCCAAGTCCTACCTCAAAACCATAAGGCCAGGCAGAGCCAGCTGCCTTTTCTTGTTCTGTCACAAACCAGGAAAAATTCTGCCTGGAAGCCTGCCCTTCCGTTCACAGAAAGTGTCATTATGTGAACAATATACACATTTTCATACCCTCCTGATGCTTGTATGGCAGCATGAATCTCAACAGTTGCATCAAATATTGAGTCAAGAGTTGACCTCAGTCCCTCTGGGCAAATTACAAAACACAAACTCCTGTTAACATGTAACAAGCTAGTCTTGTTGATTTTTGATGTATCATCAAAGAAAAATATCACAATTATCTATTATGGCTATTAAAATAGGCCTCCCTTTTTGAACTATACATGTGCTTCATACAAGCTTTCCTTCATGTTCTCCAACCAAACAACATAACCCGACAGATTAAATGCAAAAATGAGAATCCAGCTGTCTTCTCTTGTCAGACACTGAAGAAACCTACCACATCCTAAAACAATACCACTCCTCTTCCTAAACATTTTTGAAAATAGTTAATCTTTATAAAAACTTTTACTTATGTCACTGTATAGCACATTCACTATTGTTGTTTTAAGTGAATCAATAAATTTACGAAGTCACACCTTACTTTCCTAATATGGCAAATATTGATACTTAAATCTCACATGAAGGAGAACTCACTGGACTCCTCAGTGGTTCTGAAGACTGTAAAGGGACCTTGACACTGACAAGTTTGAGAAGCACCGGGTCTTTGCTCAGCTGTCACCCTGCCAGGACAGTCTTATTGATCTCAGTCCTTCATGCTGAGACCAGCCCTCCCCGACTCTGACTCCTTCTTTTCTGTCCCTTCCCCTCCCAGGCACTGAGCACCACGGCTGGTTGCCCCATATATTATTGTCCATCTTCACTCCACAGGGCACGCATGCAGCATGGCAGGGGTTTATCTTTTACGCACAGAAGTATCTCTAGTTTTTAGAGCACTCTGAAACACTGACACACAAAAGGCACTCATTTCCAATTTGTGAAATGGACAAATAAGGGAACAAATCAAAGAAGAAAACAACGAATGAATAAATTTATAAATATTTAACCTCTCTGTCTTTTAAACTGAGGTAAAAATCAACTACCTGATGGTTTTCATATGCAACAATAGTTTCATTAAGAAAGATCCTATTATGTAATATAATATGTAAATGGGAAAAGATTTTGGAAAAGAAGAGATATATGTATATGTGTAACTGGAACAGCTGTACATCTGAAACTAACACAACATTATTAATCAACTATAATCCAGTATAAAATAAAAAGTAAAAAAGAATAGGTTTTATTAGCAATGATTCCTGGAATTATGTGGTATCTTTAATATCTGAGAGGCACGGTTGTAAATCACTCTCTTTATTGTTTACCATTTAGAAATCAATATTCCCAAATAGAATTAATTCAAAATATATCATTAATATGTTTACTTAATTTCTATTGGTTTAACCCTGGGTAACAGGGGAATGTACTGTGTTTAAGTAGCTAAGCAAGGGGTATCATAATATTTGCAAATAATAAAACAGCAGCCAAAGTGAAGGAAATAATAAGGTTGTTTTGGAAGTTGAGAAATTTTAGCAATATTGCAATCTTTTTGTGATCCAAATTTGCATGTAAACTGATAATACTGTTTAATTTCCCAAGCACAAACTTAGAGTCATTTTCCAGAATTATCTATTTGTGTTTTGGGGAGAAGATAAATTCAACGCCTATAAAAATATCGCAAGGTTTACTCAGCTCCTCCAAAGTGAGTGACTTGCTGGTAATTTGGGTCTTGTTGAATCTACATTTCATGGTGATAGGAAAATTTTTCAGAATTTAGATCCAAGAATATTTATGTCAAGAGATACAATTATAAAATAAAATCTGGATTTTAATGAGGGTAAGAAGATCAAAGAAAAAATAGTGTTTATTGCATTTATAAAACACTAAAAAATGCTTCCACATGCTTAAGTTTTAGTGCTGGATTAATTAAAGGGAATACTTTTTTTTATAAACCAAATCATTTTATACAAATTTCACTTGAAAATTCGTTCAATTAAACACACAAAAAATTACTTTGCTAATGAAATTGGCCTAAATTCAGCCACAATTCACTTCCATGGGGCCTGCTTCAATCAGGCTAATCTTCTAACCTCCTTCTTGATGGGACCCAGCAACTGCCACTTGGGGCTTCAGACTGGTCATAGTCTGGGGCTGGTTTGTGCCACTGCCATCACACTTCGTGATTAAATTAAGAGTGCTTTAAGTCCTACTGATGCTAAGCTTTTATATCTGCTTTCCTAACAAACTGTATGGTCTTTCCTGGTGGCTCAGTGGTAAAGAATCCACCTGCCAATGCAGGAGATGCAGGTTCGATCCCTGGGTGGGGAAGATCTCCTGGAGAAGGAAATGACAACTCACTCCAGTTTTCTTGCCTGGAAAATCCCATAAACAAAGGAGGCTGGTGGGCTACAGTTCATGGGGTTGCGAAAGAATCAGACACCACTTAGCAACTAAACAACAGCAACAAACTCTTCATGTTTTCTGATTAATCACTCTTCAATTTTTGATCTCTTTGATCTTAAAATTTGTGCACAAAGCAAATTTTTAATTATATGTGTGATTTCTAACCCCTGGCTCTGTCTAGGATTTGGACAGCCCTGAGTCCAGCTGTGTTTGTTTAGCCATTCACCTTAGCCCTCCCGGCACTGGCCTCTGCTAGTCACAAGCCTGCAAGTCCCCATGTGTCAGTTATAGGATGAGGTTAATGGGTAGCTACTTACAATAATATAAATTTTAGGAGAAAAAACAACAATGTTTTCTAAAGTCATTTTATATAACAATGAGTTTCTTTTCTGACTTCACCAATATGTCTCTAAAATAAAGTATATATCCTCTGCATGATAAACAGTGAGCCCAGGAGATTTTTTTCCAGCCAAAAAATCACATGAACTGCTCTTCTCAGGCACAGCTAAGTATAATAGGAATAATATTATAAATACACCAGTTTTCCATATTAAAATGAAATAGAGGCATCTATACTAGAGACAGAAGTGCTGACAAAGATACAGCTGCAAATTTTCTAGCTTTCTATCTTTTTATCCAAGTTTTTAAAGTGCTACCCTATCAACCCCATCTTAATGAAAAGACTTTTTCTTCCTGATTTGAAAGATCATTTTATTGTCTAGGAATTTATACTGGGAGAATGCTTTTTTGTTTGTTTCATTAAAATACATACCAGCTTAAAACCTGAAATATGCTTTCAAAGTCAGATACTTGGCTGGGCAAAAGTAAATCCACTTTTAATTAGTTAATATATTTTATTATAATAGACTTAAGTACAAACACCAAATGTACTATATTGCTATTTTAGGTCCTCAGCTTAAAAATATGAATAAAATACAAAGATAAATGTTATGATGCTGCCTGATTTTTAAAATATTTTTTAAGAAGTTTGATTTGTTATTTCTGATAGGAGAGTGATATAGCAGGAGACCTAATACAATCTTTAGTTCATCAAAATTGTAGTGATGTGTCTCTGTGGAAAATATACAGAGACCAGAGTTATAGGTTTGGGGCATAAATTCCCTGAGTGCCAATAAGGACCTTCACAGGACAGTTCATTTGAAATGCAGTAACTTTACTCCCCTCCTCTGTAAAATGAGAATAATTTGTATTCCCTTTAATTAATACAGTTATTAGTACACCCAAACGTTATAATATATGTGGTTGTGCTTAGCTGCTTAGTCGTATCCGACTCTTTATGACCCCGTGGACTATAGCCCGCCAGGCTCCTCTGTCCATGGATATTCTCCAAGCAAGAATACTGGAGTGAGTAGCTGTTCCCTTCTCCAGGGAATCTTCCCAGCCCAGGGATAGAACCCAGGTCTCCTGCATTGCAGGTGGATTCTTTACCATCTGAGCTACCAGGGAAGCCCAAGAATACTGGACTGGGTAGCCTATTGCTTCTCCAGGGGAACTTCCCTACCTAGGAATTGAACTGGGGTCTCCTGCATTGCAGGCAGATTCTTTACCAGCTAAGCTGCCAGGGAAGCCCTTATAATGTACAAGTAAGGGATTTTCATGTTTTCAGTCATGTTAGCATTATTCCCCAGTTGGGCCAAAAATGTAAGATCATAAGCAAATTATTCAGTCCTTATTTCACTTTTCACTTAATTAAGTTAAGGGATTGAAAGACAAGCTCTTTTCTACCTTTAAAATTCTAGGCTTTCATTGATGATTCACTGCTGTCAGCCCTTGCTTTCTGTGATTGATCAGAATTTTATTCCTGGAGTCTTTGAAAGTAAAGAAAATATGTATGTTAATTAGAAATAATGTACAAAGCTGAAACAAATACCTGATATATTGCTGGCTTTGATTCAACTTCTTGGAAAGATACTTCAAAGCTTTTTGGCTTGGAAAAGTAGAATAAGAAATGAACGCAGGGTATTCTGTTTCTTCACAAGGTACAGGGCAGCTGGAATTGTGTGTTCCCACTGTACACAATCCCTTAATTTCAATGTGGTCTGAAATGAAAATTAGGATAGGATATTTGGAGAAAAAGATTATTTCACAGTGGGGAGGACAGAGCTTTTAAAAATTTTATCATTTCACTTTCGCTGTGCAAGAATACTGGGGTGGGTTGCCATTTCCTTCTGAAGGGGATATTTCTGACCCAGGGAATGAATCCACATCTCCTGCTTGAAGGCGGATTCTATACAGTCAGAGCCTTTAGGGAAACTCCTATGTTTAAAACAGTGGTTAACAAGTTCAATCACTGCTTCTTTAAGAAGTGGTATTTATATTCTGTTTACATTTTAGTATAAATACAGCAAAGAAGACAATCATAGGGTTTAACCTTGGATTCATGGTGTCACTGGATTCATATCTTTGTTAGAAGTAAGAATTTCTTACCAGAAAGTCTCGGGGCTTATTTTCACAAGAAATTAGACATTTGGATAAAAGATGGAAAGTTTTTGTGACCTTACGTCACCTTGAGAGGAACTTAGAAACATCATCTTGAAAGTGAGTGACACAGGTTTAAACGAAATGTACTCTTGGGCTTGTCTCAATAAAGATGGTGCGCATCGTGCTGTGGGCTGCTGAGGTCCTCGGGTCTGGGGATGCCATGACTTTCTCACTCAGTTCCCTGTCCTCTGGCTTCTCCTCAGCAACCACACCACCCATGTGAGTGTGTCGGGAAGGGAGTGGTGTTTGCCCACAGGCACTTTTGGACCAGTGCCGGGGCCCATCTCACTGTTCTTTGCTTTCAGCAAATGTTCCAGTTCTTGTTTTCCTTGTGGTTTTGTTAGTGAAACTCTTTCCTGTGAATCCTTTGTTCACCAAGACCTTGAATAAGGACCAACTTTGGGCTTGTTTTCTAGATTCTCCTATTGATACTCCTCTGAGCATGACTTTTGTAGGCATCCCCTGGTTCTGAAAGATGACTGGCAATAACCTCCATGTTTTCCCTACACACACACACACGCACACACATATACATGCACAGACACATACATGCACACACACACACACACATGCACTCCTCTGATCCCATTTTCCCATAAAACTCCCCCAAGAAGTAACTACATGCATAATGTTTCCCCAAACTTCACATTCATCCTTTTTCAGGGATAGGAAATGACAAGAAATTTGACAATGTAACTTTAACTCCTCACTTAGTAATGTGACTTCTGCATATTCAGCTTGTAAAGCTGTTTAAAAATATCAGATCATTTGTACCCATGCCCATTCCATGAAATATTTTACAGCCATTAAAAGGAGTCTCTGAAATCTTGTCCTGCTGTCCTGGAGATATTTCTGCAACAGGTTAGATAAGCGAGTTTCATAGAAGGGTATATAGTATGATTCCATTTTAATAAAATAACCAATGACTTAAAATCATAAATAGAAAACTATATTTGTGGAGAAAATTATGGTAGAATGTGCTGGAGTGTTAACATTGGTTGAGAGTTAAGGTGAGAGATACATAAGTGAAAAATGCTGTTTAAGAGGAAGCTGTCCCCAGTATGTGTGCCATGTATGTTGTGATTCCATTTATGTAAAAACTATCCATACACACTTCTGTATAAGTTACATATAGTGAAATGAATGAGGAAAAGAATGGTCACCTAAATTGTGACAGTAATTTTCAAAGTGATGCTATTGCTATTGATTTTCAAGTGATTCTTTCCTATTCTGTAATGTTTGAACTAATCACAACAAGCGTGATTTATGTATGTAAGAAGAAAACCCAACAAAGCTACTTTCATTATAAAAATGTTTACAGTTGAAAAAAATTAGAAGTAAAAACAACAGCTCTCTTACTTTGATAGTGCATATCTTTGATTCAGATGTATTTTGAAATAAGAAAGGCTTTTCATTGTGTTTTACTGTGTAAGCTATTGTTATTAAATTTAAGAACATTGAAAACCTACCTCTTATAGTCTCTTTTTTTTTTTCATTTCTGAACTATCTATAGTATGATTTAGAGTCTTGTATGATTCTGAGCAGCTTTCATATAAATCTTGAAAATAAAGAAATAAATTAAGCCACTTACCAAGTATAGGAGACACACAGTTGTAAAACTTTTGTAGGTCACACTCTATCCCATTTCCTTAAAAATAAAAAGGGTAAATATAGAGACTTTACATTTTATGAAATGAGTGAAATAATGACAAAAACACTCTCCAACTATCATTTTGCAAAAGCTAGTATGAAAATACAATACCCAATGAAAATGTACACTGGGAAGAAGAAAATAATGTTTTTGTTTCCTCCATGTTTCTTTCCATTTGTCCATATCACTTAAAATCTTAAGACTCTGATGCTAGAAAAGATTGAAGGCAGGAGGAGAAGGGGATGACAGAGGATGAGATGGTTGGATGGCATCACTGACTTTATGGACATGAGTTTGAGCAAGTTCCAGGAGTTGGTGAAGGGCAGGGAAGCCTGGTGTGCTGCAGTCCATGGGGTTACAAAGAGCTGGACGTGACTGAGAGACTGAACTGAACTGAAAGTAGGAATAATAATTTTCAACTGTTCATATCTTTGGAATTTAAACTCGCTTTTACATTTATCATCTCATTTTTTTCTACAGTAATTGTAAGATGTGCAAATCATCATTTTACAAATGAAGAAACCAAGTTTCAGAAAGTGGCTTGCCTAAGCAGGTAGGGGGCTTAGACTTATCTCTTCACCTTCTGTCCAGCTCCCTATATCCATTGATTTAAATATACATAAACCCACGCACCTGGTGGGGCTGCCTGTCTAGTGGTAGGATGGGGCAGGGAAGTAGCACTCTGTGGAGCACCTGCTGTGAACCTTGGGAAAGAATCAATCTCAATCAGAACTGGGTTTCATCCCAGGCTGATTCTAAAACTTCAGTTTTTTCACTTTAATGCAGCACTTGTCTCTTGCTATAACCCATGCATCTCTGGGGTAAGCTCAATGTTTATTCAATGGTCCTGAAAACAAACAACAGAGAACATCACTTACAGTCTGTGGTGAAGTTCAGCTGACAAGGGGGAAGTGTGCTTTGTGAAGAAGTGAAAATAAAAAAGAAAAGTCTACTTTGAACACTGAGTCTATAAGAAGTTTCTCTTACCACACTGTGGCTTACTTCTTGAATGATATTTCTCTCATTACCAAGAGGTAATGCTTAAGCAAGCCACTTTCTGAAACTTGGTTTCTTCATGTGTAAAATGGTGATTTGCACACCTTACAATCACCGTAGAAAAAAATGAGATGATAAATGTAAAAGTGAGTTTAAACTCCCAGGTGGCTCAGTGGTAAAGAGTCTGCCTGCAATGCAGGAGATGCAGGTTCAATCCCTGGGTGGGGAAGATCCCCTGGAGGAGGGCACAGCAACCCACTCCAGTATTCTTGCCTGGAGAATCTCATGGACAGAGGACCCTGGCAGGCTACAGTCCACAGGCTCGCAAAGAGTCAGACAGGACTGAAGCAACGGGACATATACACATCAAGAACGATGCAATTTTGGAAATGACCCACATCTGAAAGGCTGATTTTTAGAATTGCCTCTACAATTTGCTACTGGGAGTTCTTCAGCTAGTTCATTTAATGTGTATAAATCTCGTTCCTCATCTGTAAGCAGACTTAGAGGGATAACTAAGGATCAAATCAAATAAGCTACATTTCTGCAAGCACCCCAAAGTTTGTGCACATGTCATGCTTTGTGTTTTACGTTTCGTTTTGCCTAGTGTCTGATTCTTATTAGTTATTTCATCTTTGTTTTGTTCTGTCAGAAATGATACATTTTAAAACTGTAACATTATTTTTCATATATCAATTTAGACCCTTTCCTGTAACTTTGGAATTTTCTGTAATTAGGAATGAGAATCAGAGCCAGAATTAGCAGTTTTATAGAATGCCAGTTTTGGAGGAGCCACAAGACCAAAAATAAAAATTCTGGAAAGAAGGAAGTGATGATTCTCAAAATTTCTGAGAAGCCGTTTGCCGAGTTGCAACCCCTGTTATAGGGGCAGTATTAGCATGTTCATGTGTGAGTGTGTGTGTGGTGTGTGTGAGTGTTTGTGTGTGTGTGTGTGTGTGTGTGTGTGGTGTGTGATGGGCCATCTCATGGGGAACTGGTAAACTTGTAGGACCAGACTGGTTCACTGCTTAAATCACTCTACACTTCTTCATAAATACACTGGAGAATAGGGTGAAGGAAATCTGAATAGAAATATCTGGCTGTTACATGGAGTGAGTTCTGTGTCAAGCAGTTTTGAGACCACCTGCATCCTCACTCTCCATGTTATAACTTGTCAGGCCATGCAGGTTGGATACATCCTGCTGCTCCTTACTTTCCAGGAGCTGCAGAACTTAAGTGCGAGGCCAGCTCCATCCACCCTGCTCCAATGCCCTGTCCAGGGCTCGGCTCAGACATCCGTGGCTCTGAAAGCATTCAGACTGGATGCAAAGGGAGACTACAGAGTCTTTCTAACAACAACAAAAAGGTCTCAACAAGGAAATATTCAGCATTGGTAAGAAGATCTACTGTTTCTTTCAAACGGAGAAAAATCTTGATGAGCAGCTTAAGAGCACCCAATTGAAAATGTTGAAATCAGATTTGGGGACCGGCTCAGACAACACAAGGCTCTTTTCTTTTCCAGATATCCCTGCTAGGAGGTTTATTTGTCAGGTGGATGGTTTTCCAGCATAGTATTACTTAAGAATGTGAAACAGCTTTCTGATACATTTATTTCCATGTTTCAGATTAAGTAAAGAGTTACAGAACAGGACACAGCCTCTATTTACCAGGAAGAAGGAAAGGCAGACATCCGCACTGCTTCTTGATGTGCCAAGCTTTGCATTCCTGCAAGCAGCCCGAGGTGCTATAGGTCCTGAAGTTCTGCAGTTTCATGTGGGGATTGCATTCTCCCCAAGGGTATTCCTGATGGACTGTCTTAAGACAAAATAAACACCCGGGTCAGGAGATCTGTCTGACTCAATATATCCCTTTCCTTTTCTCTCAAGCCTTTGATATTCTTTAGTTGACTACATTTGTCCACTATGCCTACTCTATTAACCTGAAAACCCCTGAAGTTAAGTCTACTGTTTGCCCTTTAGTATCCGCCCTAAATGCTCTGTGTTGTTCAGTTGTTCAGTCGGGTCTGACTCTTTGCGACCCCGTGAAGTGCAGTATGACAAGCTTCCCTGTCCTTCACCATCTCCTGGAGTCTGCTCAAACTCATGTCAGTTGAGTCAGTGATGCCTGTACCTGTAGTGAATCAATAAAATCAGACAAAGTGCTCTAAAACTGAACTCCTACAAGGAAAAAAAATTTATTGATATATTTTAGCATATTCATCAACCCACTCACAAAACGGCAACCAAAATTATACACACAAAAAGATGCTTTAAAACAGAATCAAAACATGAGACTAGACTTATGGTTGCCAAGGTTGGGAGAAAATGGGCTGAGAGTTTGGGATTAGCAGATGCAAACTAGTATATATATAGAATGGATACACAACAAGGTCCCACTGCATAACACAGAACTATATTCAATATCCCATGATAGATCATAATGGAAAAGAATGTAAAAATAATGTATATATAGATAGATATGTATAACTGAATCACTTTATTGTACAGAAGAAATTAGCACAACATTGTAAATCAGCTAAACTTCAATTAAGAAAAGATCCTTTGGTGGTGGTTTAGCCCCACCAAAGATCCTTTCAGATCAGATCAGATTAGTCGCTCAGTCGTGTCCGACTCTTTGCGACCCCATGAATCGTAGCAGGCCAGGCCTCCCTGTCCATCACCAACTCCCGGAGTTCACTCAGACTCACGTCCATCGACTCAGTGATGCCATCCAGCCATCTCATCCTCTGTTGTCCCCTTCTCCTCTTGCCCCCAATCCCTCCCAGCATCAGAGTCTTTTCCAATGAGTCAACTCTTCGCATGAGGTGGCCAAAGGACTGGAGTTTCAGCTTTAGCATCATTCCTTCCCAAGAAATCCCAGGGCTGATCTCCTTCAGAATGGACTGGTTGGATCTCCTTGCAGTCCAAGGGACTCTCAAGAGTCTTCTCCAACACCACAGTTCAAAAGCATCAATTCTTTGGCGCTCAGCTTTCTTCACAGTCCAACTCTCACATCCATACATGACCACAGGAAAAACCATAGCCTTGACTAGACGGACCTTTGTTGGCAAAGTAATGTCTCTGCTTTTGAATATGCTATCTAGGTTGGTCATAACTTTCCTTCCAAGGAGCAAGTGTCTTTTAATTTCATGGCTGCAGTCACCATCTGCAGTGATTTTGGAGCCCAGAAAAATAAAGTCTGACACTGTTTCCACTATTTCCCCATTTATTTCCCATGAAGTAATGGGACCGGATGCCATGATCTTCGCTTTCTGAATGTTGAGCTTTAAGCCCACTTTTTCACTCTCCTCTTTCACTTTCATCAAGAGGCTTTTCAGTTCCTCTTCACTTTCTGCCATAAGGGTGGTGTCATCTGCATATCTGAGGTTATTGATATTTCTCCTGGCAATCTTGATTCCAGCTTGTGTTTCTTCCAGTCCAGCGTTTCTCATGATGTACTCTGCAAAGAAGTTAAATAAACAGGGTGACAATATACAGCCTTGCCGTACTCCTTTTCCTATTTGGAACCAGTCTGTTGTTCCATGTCCAGTTCTAACTGTTGCTTCCTGACCTGCATACAAATTTCTCAAGAGGCAGGTCAGGTGGTCTGGTATTCCCATCTCTTTCAGAATTTTCCAGAGTTTATTGTGATCCACACAGTCAAAGGCTTTGGCATAGTCAATAAAGCAGAAATAGATGCTTTTCTGGAACTCTCTTGCTTTTTCCATGATACAGCAGATGTTGGCAATTTGATCTCTGGTTCCTCTGCCTTTTCTAAAACCAGCTTGAACATCAGGAAGTTCATGGTTCACATATTGCTGAAGCCTGGCCAGGCAATATGGTAATGTTTTCTTTATATTATTTCACTTAAACCTCAAAGTAACTGTGATTTGGCCACCTGATGCGAAGAGCCGACTCACTGGAAAAGACCCTGCTGCTGGAAAAGATTGAGGGCAGAAGAAGATGGTTGGATGGTGTTAGAGGCTGAGATGGTTTGATGGCATCACCAACTCAATGGACATGAGTTTGACCAAGCTCTGGGAGACGGTGAAGGACAGCCTGGAATGCTGCAGTCCATGGGGTCACAAAGAGTCAGACACAGCTGAGTGACTGAACAACAACAGAGTAACTGTGAAAGGAAACACTAGCCCTTGGCCCTCAGTGTGCAGAGAGGAGATGGAAATTCAGGAAGTTAACCCAGAAAATTACAGAGCAAGGGGCTGGAAAGTGGAAACCTGTTAGACACTGGGATTCTAAGACCTGCTCTGCCCATTGACTTTTTCCTTCCTAGAAAGTCCTGTTGAGAAAAAGTACAGTTCAGCCACATGGGCTTCCTTTTTAATGTCCATTTTCAACTCAAATAAAATTCAAAGTTGACTTGGGTTTGCTGGGCTTCCCAGCCCTCACTTAAACTGTATCTGTGAATTTGCTGTTTTTGAGGCTCCCAGTAATGGAAAAGTATCTGAACTGAAACTGTTGAATTTCTGGCGATGTTTGAAATGCAGGAGAGAAAAGAGTTTCTAATGAAATGTGTTATTATGTATTTATGGGATCATTACCCCACTGATGGACACAGCCTCTATTTATCAGGAAGAAGGAAAGGCAGACACCGGCACTGCTTCTTGATGTGCCAAGCTTTGCATTCCTCTGATTAGCTGGGGGTCAGAGATCCCTCAGATTCTGAATTTTGTGATTATATGTACGTCTTTATTTGATATTTACCTTCACCTGGCGGATGGTCACCCGTGTATGCATTCCCACTGGTGAGGACAAGCCCAAACCATCAAACTGCGGCACCTTCATGGGTGAATGGATAACAAAGGTGATCCCAGCGTCGACAAAGCCAAGGGTTGGGTCATCAGTAAATTCCTCCTGAAACAAACAAGTATTTCTTCCCAGATTACAAATTGATGTCAATTATGCACAAGATGAGTTCGTGCAGAATTTTGTGCAGAGTTCAAGACTGATTTTTATCATCTCATGATAGCATTTGAATAACTTAAAAATCAAATACTTCATGTCAATATGAGAGCTCCTTTTATATAAAAGCCGTGAAAATTAAACACCTAAAGACCTACTTTTCACGGTTAAACTGCACATCAAGGCCTTGGCCGTTTTCTCCAGGCCACCTCTTGCCTGAGGCAATTTGAATAGAAATACAGAACTTATCGTATCCTGACTGTCAGCCACCTGGTTCCCCTGGCCCTCTCCTCACCTGCCTCTTTAGTTTCTTTCTCTTTGGCTGTTCTCTTTACTTATTTGTCTCAGAAAATCCTTTGGCCCTCTGCTTCTCTTTGCAATTAAAATATTCGACCTGACTTAAAATTCAAATTTATTTTCTCCTAAAAGTGAAGACTTATACTACTTCTTTAGCACTAGTGCTTTTCTCCTGTAAATCTTATGTCAGATAAAGAGTTTTTTACAAGAAAACAAATATATATATATATATATATATATGTAATTGTTCATTACATAAAAGCATACATTTCAGGAACTCAAGCTTTGCTTTATTGGTTAGGTTTCTTGGTTGGTTTTCATATATCATCATAAAACCAAATTTCTGATTTATTGTTTCTCTTTTTTTCCCTAAGAAGCCAGTAGTTCTTCATGATCAGGATCAGAAAGGGCTTTTGGAGGCATGCTGTTAAAAGATGCTTACTCCTTGGAAGGAAAGTTATGACCAACCTAGATAGCATATTCAAAAGCAGAGACATTACTTTGCCAACAAATGTCCGTCTAGTCAAGGCTATGGTTTTTCCTGTGGTCATGTATGGATGTGAGAGTTGGACCGTGAAGAAAGCTGAGCACCGAAGAATTGATGCTTTTGAACTGTGGTGTTGGAGAAGATTCTTGAGAGTCCCTTGGACTGCAAGGAGATCCAACCAGTCCATTCTGAAGCAGATCAGCCCTGGGATTTCTTTGGAAGGAATGATGCTAAAGCTGAAACTCCAGTCCTTTGGCCACCTCATGCGAAGAGTTGACTCATTGGAAAAGACTCTGATGCTGGGAGGGATTGGGGGCAAGAGGAGAAGGGGACGACAGAGGATGAGATGGCTGGATGGCATCACTGATTCGATGGACGTGAGTCTGAGTGAACTCCGGGAGTTGGTGATGGACAGGGAGGCCTGTGTGCTGCGATTCATGGGGTTGCAGAGTCAGACACGACTGAGCGACTGAACTGTGTTTATTCCTGTAACTCTGAGGCAGGAAGAGCACACTCCCAAGGAGGGGTCACAGTGAGCCTGTTTCACCAACCCACAGCAGCGAGCACAGCTGAAAGGAACCCCACCAGTGCAGACATGAGCACCAGATGCAGTTCGACTTCCAAAAGGCAGGACCCAAAGCAGCCGGTTTGTCAGAGGGGCAAAAGAAATTTAAGATCAAACTTCTGGTGACTTTATTAGTTATAATTTCAAGCTATAAGGGGAAGGGGTGGCCTTGATGAGGGACTAGGATGATTTTTCTTGTGAACAAGTTAACTGCACATATAACAACAATAAACTTGCGTTTGATACTCAGGACCCTATTTCTCCTAGCCCCACTGTAACTCTCTAAGGAACACTTAACTGCTAGTCTGGAGAAATATCTCAGCTCTATTTACTTATTGAACTTTGCACTGAATTTGCAGATTTTAATTGCACCCTAAAAACACTGGGGGAAATTCTAGCTTGTAGAAGTTATTATATAATATTTGAAGCGAACATATGGCTTATATTTAAATAACTTGAAAATATCAATGGACTAGATATACAATCCTGGCTGTGTATATCTCAATGTGCAGTGCTGTGGACTCTTGAATGGAATACAGGGGAAACTATGAAGTGTGGCTTAGCAGAAATTCCTGGAAAGTAATCAATTGCCTTGTTCATTTGGATTGGGGAGTAGTTTGGTGAAATTCAGGGATGCTACTTTTATTTCTCACCTCTACCATTAATTGTGTGATTCTGAATACTTCATTCAATAGCATTTCAAATCTTCACTTACAAAATCATAACAATGGAATACTTCTAAGTGTGTAACACTACAAATGCTTGTGCAAGATAGAGGGTGAGGATCAGCCTTGGGTGAGAGTTACACCAGGTAGTCTTGAAGGAACACCTCTGAATTTCTAAGGAGCCTGGACAGCTGCCACCTAGGTCTAAACACTTAGAATCTACTTACACCAATTACAGATTTACAAAACTGGCTTAGGCAAAGCCCACTGATACAATATTTTTGCAAAGCAATATTTTTCATCACTTTATCAGACTATAGATTTCTATGGTTTGTCAAATATCTCTGTATGGCTTCTTTCTAAAACATATTGCCTATTTTCGTGAAAATCTAAACATCATCTGAACATTAAAAATACATGGGTCTTCTTAAATTACTATACACATTGAGATTTAGAAATCTTTAGTTTCCTTGTTTTGTGACATGAACATTTCCAGCGTCATAAAAATGACAGTAAGTAATACAGCTAAAAAAGTCCAGGTTATTCCTCTAAACTGTACCTTTTCAATCTCCAAGTCTGTATTTTCATCATGGGAGTCTTGACTAAATTAATTAAACAAACAAACAAACAAAAAGACATGTAGGAACGATTTAACAGGGCACAGGGTCCTGAAACTCCTGTGCATTCTTCTTTACCTTAAACCTTGGTGAAGTTTAAAGAAATTCAATACCTGATTGACATTGAAGAGCAAGTGTAAGCCTCTTCCAGAAACACTCACTTTTTCCTTCGCTTGGATATTTTCACCATGATTAAAGGTAAAACAGTTTCCATATTCAGTGAAGACATGTGCAAAATCCTCCAATATGAAAATAAACCAAAGAAAACACAATCAGGTGAGTATTTTGGTCCTTTCAAAGTTTAAATGCCTATAACTTTCTTTTCTTAATCATACTGCTGAGTGAGAAGGCAAAAACAGCAGGAAGAATAGAAATCTGGTGATTTTAGTCTGTATTCCAAAAACAGTTTTCATTTTTTTGTAAAATGCACCTGTCAATTTGTATCTGATTATCTAGTTGAGACATTTTCATATACAGTTGACCCTTGAACAACAGGGATTTGAACTTCATAGACACATTGTTTTAAAATAAATACCCACCACAGTACAGCTCAACCTATGGTTGGTAGAATCCTCAGCTGGGACTTGGACCCACAGATAGGGGTTTCCCTTTAAGGACAATCCTGCAAGAAATATCACCAAATATTTCTGTCCTCTATCTTTCCCTATATAACTGTATGAAAAAGGAGGCATGTCCCATGTGTATTCACACCTCCTGATTCCATAAGGCTGAGCTAAGGACATGTGATCTTGGAGCAAATTTAAACTGATTCCGCATGGGAGTAAACTTTACCTCAATGCAAAATAATACGAAGAAGTAGCTTGTTATATTGATGAAATTTGAAGAAATATTGCAACATTACCTCTGGGCCACATGGCTTTCCAAAAAATTCACATTCTAACAATGTGCTGCTGTTGAGATAAAAACCATTTTCCTTGACAAACTCTGTAATGCTGAAGTTTCGCTCACTTGCGAGGAAATCAATAGCCTCTTTAGAGCCAGTAGAATTGGTACTGATTTCCTGAAGATGAAGGACTTTGGATACAATATTCCATAAGAAAAAAATAATGCCAAATGTGGCTGCAGCTCCTGCTTGGAACCTATTTGTGGGAATAAAGGCACTATTTAGAATAATAAACACTTGTTGTTATCTCAAAGATGGTATCTGAACTCTATCATCTTCTCCTCCTATCTCCTATATTTTCCCTTATTTGTAATACATTCAAGCAAAATTGGATTACTAAGAGGTCTTTGTCACCTGCTGCAATCTAACTTGAATTTCTACATATAGTTTCATTTACCTAGAATACCTTCCAGACCTTGCTCTGGATATATCCAAATGGATCTTCACCCAACACAGAGAAGTATTAGGAATTGTTAACACTATAGGAATCAGATTTCCAGGGTTCACATCCAAGCCCTGCTGTGCTCTATGCTGAATCTGTGTGGCTGCTTCAACTGCATTGCTAAACCTGTCCCTCTTGTCTGCATCTGGTTACAACCTGCAGTTCATTGCAGAGTGGAGTTGTGGTTGTTCTGTACATTGTGTATGTGGATCTGCAACCCCAGCTTGTCTGCACTGGGCAGTTCCCCCAGCCCTGTCCAGTCTCCTCAGACAGCTTCTGCTGCTGGGTCAAGCACGGGTGCAATCTGAAAAAGATGCCAACTCCTCCTGCAGGTCACCGGCACCACCAGGATCAGAGATGATCATGTTTGTTTCCTTCATTTCAAATTTATCTCCCTTTCTAGTCACGGATCCTGTTGACTTTAGATCCAACACCAGAAACAGAGGCAACAGACCTGCAAAGACTGCTTACCCAGCCCCTATGTTTCAGTGGGCTGAATCCCTATAGTAAACCCTTGGTTTTCTGCCATTCACAGTGGTTCTGCTTCTTGGATGGAGCCCTGATTGTCACAGCCATCTAAGGCTATGACAGTGCACTTTTTCATCTCACTGTCGCACATCTTCCTCACTCATGAAACTGGTATTTGTTAATACAACAATGATGAAGGTTAATATATTGATATATTTTAATAACACGTCAAACAATCATTTAGATGATTAAACTACTTTTCCTAACATATTTAGAAGAGTGTAAGGTAAATATTTATTAAATAAATGCCTCATTATTGGCAAAGCAACTTGCTGGCAATCAAAACAGAAGTAATGTGTTTGCCCTAATAAGTGCCTTGTAATTCTTTTATTTTGCTGGACAATTTCTGCTTTGCATTCTGTATGGTTCTTTATTTTCATACCTTAACTTCTTTCAAAATGTGATTTTCATATTTTGGATATTATATTATATTATTACACAATCTAAAATGGAACAAACTTTCTCTCCTCCAATCGGATGCCAAACAGGATGGAATAAAATACATAGCCAGTTGGTAAAGAATCTGCCTGCAATGTGGGAGACCTGGGTTTGATCCCTGGGTAGGGAAGATCCCCTGGAGAAGGGAACTACTACCCACTCCAGTATTCTGGCCTGGAGAATTCCATGAACTGTATAATCCATGGGGTCACAAAGAGCGACTTTCATGTCATTCTTGGTGAGCATACAGGACCACGCGGTGCATGGTTTGTATGTGACTTTGCTTCTATGTCACAAAATCTATATTTTATTTTCTCTTTCCTTTTGTATTATCTGTACTGTAATTTTTCATTCTCAGGGCAGTCACATTAAACCCTTTCTCAGTCAAGGTGGGACATACACAAAACCAAAAACAAGGGAAAAAAAAAAAAAGACAACCAAACCAACAGCATATCCTTTTAGAGATGCAAAACAACTTTTTTGGACCAGTTTTTAATAGAATACCTTATGTAACTAGCTCTAAGCCTTGCAAGACCTCTCTTAAAACAGCTGACCTAGGTCCCAGAACCCTATAAATATTCTCTTTGACCTCCTTTTTCTTCAGAGACACTATTAAGCCTCCACCCTTGTGGTATTTTATCTAACTAGAATATATTTAACAACCTTGATTTTCTTGGGCAAAAGTGTTTTTAGTGATCTTTTGAGGAGTTAAAAACCTACACTAGTAACAGATTTTGTGAAGAAGAAGTGTTTGCTCTAAATGGAGGGATGAACCTTTGGCTGGCTTCAGGTTTCTAACTCTGACTGACAGGGGACCAAGGGTCTGCTCCAAAGCCCTGCGACCTTGGAATCCTACACCACTTCATACAATGTTCACTGCATTCTTTTCATGATGATTATGCAGAGAAATGAAGAAATTATTACAGGTGTAGGAGGTCTGAGCACAATATATTAAAAGGTTAAAGAGGAGAGCATTTTAGAACATTATTTTAGAACTATTTTTTATACTATTAATAGTTAGATCATAGAGTAATTTAGGTGGATGAATTAAACTTAGTGAATAAAGTCCAACATTATTTGGAACAAAGGAAGTGATAAATCTTGTGAGACATTTTTGTTTAGCGTAAAATCTAAGTGTTTTGCTCCAAGTTTATTTTCAACTTTAATTCAAGCTCCAAAACTCTTCCAAATATAATTTGTCAGAAACCTTGTTTAGTGATAGCTTGTCTTACTCTTTCATTTCCTATACTGATAAGTCTAGTAAAACAAAACAATAAAAATACATCAATATGTTTAAACAGTTTAATAACTGATAACCAATTACTAAACCCGTCTTTCTTAGGTGTGTTAATACCTCTAAGTACATTTCCCCAAATTATATGACCCAAATGAGTAAGCTTCATTTCAAGTCCACATTGATGCCTCACTCAGTCCTTTGTTGAGCTCCATCAAAATAGATCCAAGTGTATGTGTGTTAGAATCAATTTCCAGATCCTCTGCTCTAACTCAGCATTTAAAAAGAAACACCCACAAGGATTCTTCTCCAATTTATGAAAGAGTTCTTACCTGTCAATCATTACAAATCTTAGCATATAATGCACCTGGTGTATAGCAATCTCAAGGCCCGTAACAAAGGCAAACACTGGTGGAAGACTCCTCTAAGAATTAATCAAAGCTCCTTAAACTTTGTCTTGTCCTGTTATGCACATATTTCTGGCTAGGGTGAAGCTTGGCATTAAACATAGGATATTTTAGCCCCTACTGGATCCTCTGAATTGAGAAAAGTTGAAGTAATATGATAAAATTTGTCATTTCATTTTTATTTTGTGAGTTATTAAAAAATAGGGTTTTAAAATTTTTATTGGAGTATAGTTGCTTTATAACATTTTGTTAATTTCCACTGTACACAAAAGCAAATTACCTGTATGTATATATATACTCCTTCTTTTTTGGATTTCCTGCACATTATTTTAAATGAAACTGGGTTGTTGTGTGCAAAGTCCAGATTATTGCAATATTAAAAAATGTGAAGTGTAGTGAAGTGAAGACGGTCAGTCATGTCTGACTCTTTGCGATCCCATGGACTGTAGCCTACCAGGCTCCTCCATCCATAGGATTTTCCAGGCAAGAGTACTGGAGTGGGGTGCCATTTCCTTCTCCAATTAAAAAATGTACACAGGTTAAAATTTACATGATTTTTATCAATGAAGTAATTAAATATTTATAAAATCATATTTATTCTTAATAGTCAATCCTTATCATATTTTATCTCATAATATTTATTTATCTCATAATATTTATTTTTGATCTCCTAAAACTAAGACATTATGTTATTTAAAGCTATGGTTAAAATTTTAGCTGCCAATTTAAAATTTGTAACTGAAATACATAGTTTTTCAAACTTCCTTTATATGGAACATGAGGGAAAATGTTTGAAGACCACTGGCTGTGAGAACAGGGGAGTTCGCAACCTAAGTTCTTTTCCTGATCCATCAGTCATTTGCTAAAGAGTGTTGGTGAGATACTGGTGAACTGACATTCAAAGTATCTATTTGTAAAATCAGACTTTGAGAGTTGAAAATGTCTCTAACCATGACAGTATTGATGATGTATTACTTGCTACCTAAGAAAGAGTAATTTTCTTATAATTCATAATTTTCCTCTTCTACAATTTTAGTTTCTACACTATTGAATCTCATTTTTCATCTGGATATTAACTATATCTAACTGCAGGGTACACTATCAGTTTTTTCTTAATGCCACCATCCAACACCAGAGTTTAAATCATTGACCTGAGATTTGGATTATGCAAAATAAACTTTTTGTTTAGTATTTTATTTTATTTTTTAATTTAAATTTATTTATTTTAATTACTTTACAATATTGTATTGGTTTTGCCATACATCAACATGAATCGGCCATGGGTGTACACGTGTTCCCCATCCTGAACCCCCCTCCCACCTCCCTCCCCGTACTAAAAACATGAAAGTACTTAAATTATAGGGTATTAAATATTTTCCTTGAGATCATTCTTTTTTTAATCCATGCATTTCCCGATCAGCACTGCTTGAGTTGCAAATGTAAGTTTAGGTACGCTGTGTGTTTTTCCATTCATCCCAGAGTGTTGTCTGACACCATGTGACTTTTTTCTTTCATGGTTATTTCGTGTGTGCTGTGTAATATCTATATATTAGTTAATATGCCAAATTTCTTCCTATTATTGACTACTTATTTCACTCTGTTGTAGTTGATAAACATACTCTGAATGATTGCAAATCTTCTAAATGTATTGAAGCTTGTTTTATGGTCTTGCTACAACTTGCCCTAGAAAGTGTTGCATGCACACATGAGAAGAGTGTGTAATCTGCTGTTATATAGAGTGATCTATAGGTATTATGGGCCTAAGTACTACACATTTGCATTTTATTTTATTTATTTATTTATTTATTTTTTTCTACAAAGTCCATAGGACTGTTCTATACGTCAGTGTCTCTTTTGCTGTCTCACACACAGGGTTATCGTCACCATCCCTCTAAATTCCATATATATGCGTTAGTATACTGTATTGGTGTTTTTCCTTCTGGCTTACTTCACTCTGTATAATAGGCTCCAGTTTCATCCACCTCATTAGAACTGATTCAAATGTATTCTTTTTAATGGCTGAGTAATACTCCATTGTATATATGTACCACAGCTTTCCTATCCATTCATCTGCTGATGGACATCTAGGTTGCTTCCATGTCCTGGCTATTATAAACAGTGCTGCAATGAACATTGGGGTACACGTGTCTCTTTCCCTTCTGGTTTCCTCAGTGTGTATGCCCAGCAGTGGGATTGCTGGATCATAAGGCAGTTCTATTTCCAGTTTTTTAAGGAATCTCCACACTGTTCTCCATAGTGGCTGTACTAGGTTGCATTCCCACCAACAGTGTAAGAGGGTTCCCTTTTCTCCACACGCTCTCCAGCATTTATTATTTGTAGACATTTGGGTTGCAGCCATTCTGACTGGTGTGAAATGGTACCTCATAGTGGTTTTGATTTGCATTTCTCTGATAATGAGTGATGTTGAGCATCTTCTCATGTGTTTGTTAGCCATCTGTATGTCTTCTTTGGAGAAATGTCTATTTAGATCTTTGGCCCATTTTTTGATTGGGTCATTTATTTTTCTGGAGTTGAGCTATAGGAGTTGCTTGTATATTTTTGAAATTAGTTGTTTGTCGGTTGCTTCATTTGCTATTATTTTCTCCCATTCTGAAGGCTGTCTTTTCACCTTGCTAATAGTTTCCTTTGATGTGCAGAAGCTTTTAAGTTTAATTAGGTCCCATTTGTTTATTTTTGCTTTTATTTCCAATATTCTGGGAGGTGGGTCATAGAGGATCCTGCTGTGATGTATGTCAGAGAGTGTTTTGCCTATGTTCTCCTCTAGGAGTTTTATAGTTTCTGGTCTTACGTTGAGATCTTTAATCCATTTTGAGTTTATTTTTGTATATGGTGTTAGAAAGTGTTCTAGTTTCATTCTTTTACAAGTGGTTGACCAGATTTCCCAGCACCACTTGTTAAAGAGATTGTCTTTAATCCATTGTATATTCTTGCCTCCTTTGTCAAAGATAAGGTGTCCGTATGTGCATGGATTTATCTCTGGGCTTTCTATTTTGTTCCATTGATCAATATTTCTGTCTTTGTGCCAGTACCATACTGTCTTGATAACCGTGGCTTTGTAGTAGAGCCTGAAGTCAGGTAGGTTGATTCCTCCAGTTCCATTCTTCTTTCTCAAGATCGCTTTGGCTATTCAAGGTTTTTTGTATTTCCATACAAATTGTGAAATTATTTGTTCTAGCTCTGTGAAGAATACTGTTGGTAGCTTGATAGGGATTGCATTGAATCTATAAATTGCTTTGGGTAGTATATTCATTTTCACTATATTGATTCTTCCAATCCATGAACATGGTATATTTCTCCATCTATTAGTGTCCTCTTTGATTTCTTTCACCAGTGTTTTATAGTTTTTTCTATATATAGGTCTTTAGTTTCTTTAGGTAGATATATTCCTAAGTATTTTATTCTTTCCGTTGCAATGGTGAATGGAATTGTTTCCTTAATTTCTCTTTCTGTTTTCTCATTATTAGTGTATAGGAATGCAAGGGATTTCTGTGTGTTGATTTTATATCCTGCAACTTTACTATAATCATTGATTAGTTCTAGTAATTTTCTGGTGGAGTCTTTAGGGTTTTCTATGTAGAGGATCATGTCATCTGCAAATAGTGAGAGTTTTACTTCTTCTTTTCCAATTTGGATTCCTTTTATTTCTTTTTCTGCTCTGATTGCTGTGGCCAAAACTTCCAAAACTATGTTGAATAGTAATGGTGAAAGTGGACACCCTTGTCTTGTTCCTGACTTTAGAGGAAATGCTTTCAATTTTTCACCATTGAGGATAATGTTCGCTGTCGGTTTGTCATATATAGCTTTTATTATGTTGAGGTATGTTCCTTCTATTCCTGCTTTCTGGAGAGTTTTTATCATAAATGGGTGTTGAATTTTGTCAAAGGCTTTCTCTGCATCTATTGAGATAATCATATGGTTTTTATTTTTCAATTTGTTAATGTGGTGTATAACATTGATTGATTTACGGATATTGAAGAATCCTTGCATCCCTGGGATAAAGCCCACTTGGTCATGGTGTATGATCTTTTTAATGTGTTGTTGGATTCTGATTGCTAGAATTTTGTTTAGGATTTTTGCATCTATGTTCCTCAGTGATATTGGCCTGTAGTTTTCTTTTTTTGTGGGATCTTTGTCAGGTTTTGGTATTAGAGTGATGGTGGCCTCATAGAATGAGTTTGGAAGTTTACCTTCCTCTGCAACTTTCTGGAAGAGTTTGAGCAGGATAGGTGTTAGCTCTTCTCTAAATTTTTGGTAGAATTCAGCTGTGAAGCCGTCTGGACCTGGGCTTTTGTTTGCTGGAAGATTTTTGATTACAGTTTCAATTTCCGTGCTTGTGATGGGTCTGTTAAGGTTTTCTATTTCTTCCTGGTCGAGTTTTGGAAAGTTGTACTTTTCTAAGAATTTGTCCATTTCTTCCTCGTTGTCCATTTATTGGCATATAATTGTTGATAATAGTCTCTTATGATCCTTTGTATTTCTGTGTTGTCTGTTGTGATCTCTCCATTTTCGTTTCTAATTTTATTGATTTGATTTTTCTCCCTTTGTTTCTTGATGAGTCTGGCTAATGGTTTGTCAATTTTATTTATCCTTTCAAAGAACCAGCTTTTGGCTTTGTTGATTTTGCTATGGTCTCTTTTGTTTCTTTTGCATTTATTTCTTCTCTAATTTTTAAGATTTCTTTCCTTCTACTAACCCTGGGGTTCTTCATTTCTTCCTTTTCTAGTTGCTTTAGGTGTAGAGTTAGGTTATTTATTTGACTTTTTTCTTGTTTCTTGAGGTATGCCTGTATTGCTATGAACTTTCCCCTTAGGACTGCTTTTACTGTGTCCCACAGGTTTTGGGTTGTTGTGTTTTCATTTTCATTCGTTTCTATGGAAATTTTGATTTCTTTTTTGATTTCTTCTGTGATTTGTTGGTTATTCAGCAGTGTGTTGTTCAGCCTCCATATGTTGGAATTTTTAATAGTTTTTCTCCTGTAATTGAGATCTAATCTTACTGCATTATGGTCAGAAAAGATGCTTGGAATGATTTCTATTTTTTTGAATTTACCAAGGCTAGCTTTATGGCCCAGGATGTGATCTATCCTGGAGAAGGTTCCATGTGCGCTTGAGAAAAAGGTGAAATTCATTGTTTTGGAATGAAATGTCCTATAGATATCAATTAGGTCTAACTGGTCTATTGTATCGTTTAACGTTTGTGTTTCCTTGTTAATTTTCTGTTTAGTTGATCTATCCATAGGTGTGAGTGGGGTATTAAAGTCTCCCACTATTATTGTGTTATTGTTAATTTCTCCTTTCATACTTGTTAGCATTTGTCTTACATACTGTGGTGCTCCTGTGTTGGGTGCATATACATTTATAATTGTTATATCTTCTTCTTGGATTGATCCTTTGATCATTATGTAGTGACCTTCTTTGTCTCTTTTCACAGCCTTTGTTTTAAAGTCTATTTTATCTGATATGAGTATTGCTACTCCTGCTTTCTTTTGGTCCCTATTTGCATGGAAAATCTTTTTACAGCCCTTCACTTTCAGTCTGTATGTGTCCCCTGTTTTGAGGTGGGTCTCTTGTAGACAACATATGTAGGGTCTTGTTTTTGTATCCATTCAGCCAGTCTTTGTCTTTTGGTTTGGGGCATTCAACCCATTTACGTTTAAGGTAATTACTGATAAGTATGATCCCATTGCCATTTACTTTATTGTTTTGGGTTCGAATTTATACACCATTTTTGTGTTTCCTGTCTAGAGAATATCCTTTAGTATTTGTTGGAGAGCTGGTTTGGTGGTGCTGAATTCTCTCAGCTTTTGCTTGTCTGAGAAGCTTTTGATTTCTCCTTCATACTTGAATGAAATCCTTGCTGGGTACAATAATCTGGGCTGTAGGTTATTTTCTTTCATCATTTTAAGTATGTCTTGCCATTCCCTCCTGGCTTGAAGAGTTTCTATTGAAAGATCAGCTGTTATCCGTATGGGAATTCCCTTGTGTGTTATTTGTTGTTTTTCCCTTGCTGCTTTTAATATTTGTTCTTTGTGTTTGATCTTTGTTAATTTGATTAATATGTGTCTTGGGGTGTTTCGCCTTGGGTTTATCCTGTTTGGGATTCTCTGGGTTTCTTGGACTTGGGTGATTATTTCCTTCCCCAGTTTAGGGAAGTTTTCAACTATTATCTCCTCAAGTATTTTCTCATGGTCTTTCTTTTTGTCTTCTTCTTCTGGAACCCCTATGATTCGAATGTTGTAGCGTTTAATACTGTCCTGGAGGTCTCTGAGATTGTCCTCATTTCTTTTAATTCGTTTTTCTTTTATTCTCTCTGATTCATTTATTTCTGCCATTCTATCTTCTAATTCACTAATCCTATCTTCTGCCTCTGTTATTCTACTATTTGTTGCCTCCAGAGTGTTTTTAATTTCATTTATTGCATTGTTCATTATATATTGACTCTTTTTTATTTCTTCTAGGTCCTTGTTAAACCTTTCTTGCATCTTCTCAATCCTTGTCTCCACGCTATTTATCTGTGATTCCATTTTAATTTCAAGATTTTGGATCAATTTCACTATCATTATTTGGAATTCTTTATCAGGTAGATTCCCTATCTCTTCCTCTTTTGTTTGGTTTGGTGGGCATTTATCCTGTTCCTTTATCTGCTGGCTATTCCTCTGTCTCTTCATCTTGTTTAAATTGCTGAGTTTGGGGTGTCCTTTCTGTATTCTGGCAGTTTGTGGAGTTCTCTTTATTGTGGCTTTTCCTCACTGTGTGTGGGTTTGTACAGGTGGCTTGTCAAGGTTTCCTGGTTAGGGAAGCTTGTGTTGGTGTTCTGATGGGTGGAGCTGTATTTCTTCTCTTTGTTCAGTCGCGCTCCTTTCGAAGAGTTGGATTGCTTTTCTGGGTGCCTGATGTCCTCTGCCGGCATTCAGAAGTTGTTTTGTGGAATTTACTCGACGTTTAAATGCTCTTTTGATGAATTTGTGGGGGAGAAAGTGTTCTCCCCGTCCTACTCCTCCGCCATCTTGGCTCCTCCCCACAGTGAAATTGTTTAACCAAATTTCACTCTGCCAGAGTCCATCCCCAACCAGGGTCCTTCCTTCAGCACAGTGTTGTGTGGGTCCATAGATTGAGTTTTTGGTTGAGAAACAAAGAAAAGCTTTGATCAGAGAATGGAGAGGCCGCAGCTGCAGCTCTAGTGTCCAAGCTCTCGCGCACAAAACGCAATCAGGGCTGCCTTATAGGGATCTGGTGGGAGCACAATCAGGGCTGCCTTATAGGGATCTCCACATTTGCATTTTAAAACAAGCAAGAGAAGAAACAAGAATAAACACACATTTATAATGTCTTTTAAAATTGCAAAAGTATATTTACACGTGCTTTTAGTTTTTCATATGGATTTGAAAACTCTCTGAGTTCACTTGCTTTAAGTCTGAACAACTTTTTAGTATTTCTTGTATGATGGGCCTGCTAGAATGAATTCTCTCTGAATGTTTTTATTTTATCTTCATTTTAAAGATACATTTTTGTGCAAACTTGGGGAGTTTTGACACATTATATTAAAAAGAAATTTTTCCACTGTATTTTCTCTCCTCTTCTGGTACTCTCATTTTACATATATTTTTATGCTTTTTAGTATCCCCCATTTCTCTGAGGCCCTTTTAATTTTCCTTCATTTAGTTTTTCTCTCTGTTTCTCAGCTCACATACTTTGTTAATTTATCTTCCAGTTCACTGATTCTTTCTTCAGCCACCTCAAACCTATTGCTCAGTCCCTTAATGGATGTAGTGAATTTTTCACTTCAGTAATACACTTTTCAAAACCAGAATGTCCTTTTGGTTCTTTGTATAATTTCTGTCCTTACTGATATTGTTTGCTTAATGAGACATTATATCTTCCTTTATGTCTTCAATCACAGTTTATTCAATTATTTGTATTTATAATAGCTGATTTGATGTCTGCTAAGTCTGATACCCCATGTCCAAGGTAAGAGAAACCCAGGTAAGATGATAGGTGTTGCGAGAGGGCATCAGAGGGCTGACACGTGGAAACCATAACCACAGAAAACTAGCCAATCTGATCAACAGACCACAGCCTTGTCTACTCAATGAAACTAAGCCATGCTGTGTGGGGCCACCCAAGATGCACGGGTCATGGTGGAGAGGTCTGACAGAAAGTGGTCCACTGGAGAAGGGAATGGCAAACCACTTCAGTATTCTTGCCTTGGAAACCCCATGAACAGTATGAAAAGGCAAAATGTTAGGATACTGAAAGGGGAACTCCCGGGGTCAGTAGGTGCCCAATATGCTACTGGAGATCAGTGGAGAAATAACTCCAGAATGAATGAAGGGATGGAGCCAAAGCAAAAACAATACCCAGTTGTGGATGCGACTGGTGATAGAAGCAAGGTCCAATGCTGTAAAGAGCAATATTGCATAGGAGTCTGGAATGTCAGGTCCATGAATCAAGCTAAATTGGAAGTGGTCAAACAGGAGATGGCAAGAGTGAATGTCGACATTCTAGGAATCAGCGAACTAAAATGGACCGGAATGGGTGAATTAACTCAGATCTACTACTGTGGGCAGGATTCCTTTGGAAGAAATGGAGTAGCCATCATGGTCAACAAGAGTCCGAAATGCAGTACTTGGATGCAATCTCAAAAACAACAGAATGATCTCTGTTCATTTCCAAGGCAAACCATTCAATATCACAGTAATCCAAGTCTATGCCCCAACCAGTAACGCTGAAGAAGCTGAACGGTTTTATGAAGATCTACAAGACCTTTTAGAACTAACACCCAGAAAAGATGTCCTTTTCATTATAGGGGACTGGAATGCAAAAGTAGGAAGTCAAGAAACACCTGTGGTAACAGGTAAATTTGGCCTTGGAATGTGGAATGAAGCAGGGAAAAGGCTAATAGAGTTTTACCAAGAGAATGCACTGGTCATAACAAACACTCTCTTCCAACAACACAAGAGAAGACTCTAAACAAGGACATCACCAGGTGGTCAACACCGAAATCAGATTGATTATATTCTTTGCAGCCAAAGATGGAGAAGCTTTAGACAGTCAGCAAAAACAAGACCGGGAGCTGACTGTGGCTCAGATCATGAATTCCTTCTTGCCAAATTCAGACTTAAATTGAAGAAAGTGGGGAAAACCACTAGACCATTCAGGTATGACCTAAATCAAATCCCTTATGATTATACAGTGGAAGTGAGAAATAGATATAAGGGACTAGATCTGATAGACAGAGTGCCTGATGAACTATGGATGGAGGTTTGTGACATTGTACAGGAGACAGGGATTGAGACCATCCCCATGGAAAAGAAATGCAAAAAAGCAAACGGCTGTCTAAGGAGGACTTACAAATAGCTGTGAAAAGAAGAGAAGCAAAAAGCAAAGGAGAAAAGGAAAGATATAAACATCTGAATGCAGAGTTCCAAAGAATAGCAAGGAGAGATAAGAAAGCCTTCCTCAGTGATCAATGCAAAGAAATAGAGGAAAACAACAGAATGGGAAAGACTAGAGATCGCTTTAAGAATATTAGAGATACCAAGGGAACATTTCATGCAAGATGGGCTCAAAAAAGGACAGAAATGATATGGACCTAACAGAAGCAGGAGATATTAGAAGAGGTGGCAAGAATACACAGAAGAACTGTACAAAAAAGATATTCACGACCAAGATAATCACAATGGTGTGATCACTCACCTAGAGCCAGACATCCTGGAATGTGAAGAGAAGTGGGCCTTATAAAGCATCACTACGAACAAAGCTAGTGGAGGTGATGGAATTCCAGTTGAGCTCTTTCAAATCCTGAAAGATGATGCTCTGAAAGTGCTGCACTCAATATGCCAGTAAATTTGGAAAACTCAGCAGTGGCCACAGGACTGGAAAAGGTCAGTTTTCATTCCAATCCCAAAGAAAGGCAATGCCAAAGAATGCTTAAACTACCACACAATTGCGCCCATCTTACACTCTAGTAAATTAATGCTCAAAATTCTCCAAAGCAGGCTTCAGCAGTAGGTGAACCATGAACTTCCAGATGTTCAAGTTAGTTTTAGAAAAGGCAGAGGAACCAGAGATCAAGTTGCCAACATCTGCTGGATCATGGAAAAAGCAAGAGAGTTCCAGAAAAACATCTATTTCTGCTTTATTGACTATGCCAAAGCCTTTGACTGTGTGGATCACAATAAACTCTGGAAAATTCTGAAAGAGATGGGAATACCAGACCATCTGACCTGCCTCCTGAGAAACCTATATGCAGGTCGGGAAGCAACAGATAGAACTGGACATGGAACAACAGACTGGTTCCAAATAAGAAAAGGAGTACATCAAGCCTGTATATTGTCACCATGCTTATTTAACTTCTATGCAGAGTACATCATGAAAAACGCTTGGCTGGAAGAAGCACAAGCTGGAATTAAGATTGTCGGGAGAAATATCAATAACCTCAGATATGCAGATGACGCCACCCTTATGGCAGAAAGTGAAGAGAAACTAAAAAGCCTCTTGATGAAAGTGAAAGAGGAGAGTGAAAAAGTTGGCTTAAAGCTCAACATTCAGAAAACGAAGATCATGGCATCTGATCTTCTTGGGAAATAGATGGGGAAACAGTGGAAACAGTGTCAGACTATTTTTTTGAACTCCAAAATCACTGCAGATGGTGATTGCAGCCACGAAATTAAAAGACGCTTACTCCTTGGAAGGAAAGTTATGACCAACCTAGATAGCATATTGAAAAGCAGAGATATTACTTTGCCAAGAAAAGTCCATCTAGTCAAGGCTATGGTTTTTCCAGTAGTCATGTATGGATGTGAGAGTTGGACTGTGAAGAAGGCTGAGCGCCGAAGAATTGATGCTTTTGAGCTGTGGTGTTGGAGAAAACTCTTGAGAGTCCCTTGGACTGCAAGGGGATCCAACCAGTCCATCCTAAAGGAGATCAGTCCTGGGTGTTCATTGGAAGAACTGATGCTAAAGCTGAAACTCCAATACTTTGGCCACCTCATGCGAAGAGTTAACGCATTGGAAAAGACTCTGATGCTGGGAGGGATTGGGGGCAGGCGGAGAAGGGGACGACAGGGGATGAGATGGCTGGATGGCATCACTGACTCGATGGACATAAGTTAGAGTGAACTCCGGGAGTTGGTGATGGACAAGGAGGCCTGGTGTGCTGCAGTTCATGGGGTCGCAAAGAGTCAGACACAACTGAGCGAGTGAACTGAACTGAATTGAAGTCTGATATCTAAGTTGGGCAATTTATGTTGACTGTTATTTAAGATTCCTCCATCTATTTATGGCTTGATAACTTATTTTTTTTTTTTTTACCACTAATAATATTTCACTGAGTTGTAGGAGTTGCTTCTGTATTTTGGTGATTAGCTTCTAAATGGTTGTTTTTTTGAGTAAATTGTACCAGTTATGGTTGTTTCTCTCAGGAAAATTTCTGTTAAGGTCCTCACACTGGCATACTCAAAATGATATGTGCAATTTCTTTTTAATAATTGCTATCTTCAACCAGCCTTGCTTTTGTTAGACCATATACCATTTGGACATCCCTCATGGTCCAATGGTTAAAAAACTGCCTGCCAATGCAGAAGACGTGAATTCAATTCTTGCTCTGGGATCCCATGTGTGGCAGGACAACTAAGCCCATGCATCACAACTACTGAGCTCACGCTCCAGAACCCAGAAGATGCAACTACTGAGCACATCCGCCCTAGAGCCTGTGCTTTACAACAAGAGAAGCCACAACACTGAGAAGTCTGTGCACTGCAACTAGAGAGCCGCCTCCCACTGGCTGCAACTAGCGAAAACCCGCACACGGCAGTGAAGACCTGGTGCCACCAAAAAGAAGTAGAGAAATTAAAAAGTTTTTAAATAAATAAAATTTTAAAAAAGAACACATGCCATTTAAAATACAGTATGGTGCAACCGTATTGAATATCTTTGTGGGGCCTTTGGTTTTGTTTTACTCTTTGGCACCTTGACACATATCTTGAAATAAATCTAACTATTACCCATGCTGTAATATCAACTATATATTGAACCCTGGTGCTTCCCTTGTGGCTCAGATGGTAAAGAATCTGCCTGCAATGTGGGAGACCCAGGTTCGATCCCTGTGTTGGGAAGATCCCTGGAGAAGGCAATGGCAACCTGCTCCAGTATTTGTGCCTGGAGAATTTCATGGACAGAGGAGTCTGGCAGGCTACAGTCCATGGAGTCGCAAAGAGTCAGACGAAACTGAGTGACTAACACACACACATTGAACACCTGTCCAAAGAACCACCCCAGGGGTGAGACAAAATGGTGTATATACCACCTGAACTAATGTAACAGAAAATGCATGAAGTAGATATTACATCATTTTGTACACACAGAAGTTGAAACTTTAAAAGGTGAAGTGATTTGTCCATGGCCAAATAGCTGATTAGTGGTGAATCTGAAGGAAACTACCTCCCCCACCTGCTAGGTGAAAATCCCAGGTACAGAATTTCAGGCTTGACCACAGGCAGTAACAAGGGTTTTCATGAATGGCCTCATGGGGAAATTCCCTCCCTACTCCCCACAGGAGACCTGGTACGCAATCAGGGACTTGCAGATCTCTGGAGGGAGTTGTGGTCAAGGGTGCAATAGCAACAGAGTGCTGAACCAAGTGTGTGCACAGGTCACATGCCCATGGAGCTGGGCATGTTCCTATCACAATAAACATCTCACCCTGAACACATGGGAACTTTTCACATCTCCAACTTTAGCACAGTGCTTTCCTGTATCTTCAAGTTATTCCTCATCTCCCCCTACAAACTGCCTGGCCACTTTTTGACACTCACATTCCGTGACACCTAGACAGGGACGTCACCTGTCTGTCCTCTGTGCTCACAGAGTCCTTGCACATACCTTTCATGTAATCTACAGTCACCATATATATTGCATTGTGATTGCTGATGTTTCTCTCTTTTTGGCTAATTGAAATAAACTTTTTAAATGCAAGGATAGGGGGAGGAGCTAAGATGGTGGAGGAGTAGGACGGGGAGAACACTTTCTCCCCCAACAATTTCATCTAAAGAACATTTAAACGCCGAGTAAATTCCACAAAACAACTTCTGAAAGCCGCCAGAGGATATCAGGCACCCAGAAAAGCAACCCAAGTCTTTGAAAGGAGAGAGAAGAAATACAGCTCCACCCATCAGAACACCAACACAAGCTTCCCTAACCAAGAAACCTTGACAAGCCACCTGTACAAATCCACACAGAGCGAGGAAACGCCACAATAAAGAGAACTCCACAAACTGCCAGAATACAGAAAGGACACCCCAAGCTCAGCAATTTAAACAAGATGAAGAGACAGAGGAATACCCAGCAGACAAAGGAACAGGATAAAAGCCCACCAAACCAAACAAAAGAGGAAGAGATAGGGAATCTACCTGATAAAGAATTCCAAATAATGATAGTGAAATTGATCCAAAATCTTGAAATTAAAATGGAATCACAGATAAATAGCTTGGAGACAAAGATTGAGAAGAAGGAAGAAAGGTTTAACAAGGACCTAGAAGAAATAAAAGAGAGTCAATATAAAATGAATAATGCAATAAATGAAATTAAAAACACTCTGGAGGCAACAAATAGTAGAATAACAGAGGCAGAAGATAGGATTAGTGAATTAGAAGATAGAATGGTAGAAATAAATGAATCAGAGAGGATAAAAGAACAAATTAAAAGAAATGAGGACAATCTCAGAGACCTCCAGGACAATATTAAACGCTACAACATTCGAATCATAGGGGTTCCAGAAAAAGAAGACAAAAAGAAAGACCATGAGAAAATACTTGAGGAGATAATAGTTGAAAACTTCCCTAAAATGGGGAAGGAAATAATCACCCAAGTCCAAGAAACCCACAGAGTCCCAAACAGGATAAACCCAAGGCAAAACACCCAAGACACATATTAATCAAATTAACAAAGATCAAACACAAAGAACAAATATTAAAAGCAGCAAGGGAAAAACAACAAATAACACACAAGGGAATTCCCATTAGGATAACAGCTGATCTTTCAATAGAAACTCTTCAAGCCAGGAGGGAATGGCAAGACATACTTAAAGTGATGAAAGAAAATAACCTACAGCCCAGATTATTGTACCCAGCAAGGATCTCATTCAAATATGAAGGAGAAATCAAAAGCTTCTCAGACAAGCAAAAGCTGAGAGAATTCTGCACCACCAAACCAGCTCTCCAACAAATACTAAAGGATATTCTCTAGACAGGAAACACAAAAACAGTGTATAGACTCGAACCCAAAACAATAAAGTAAATGGCAATGGGATCATACTTATCAGTAATTACCTTAAATGTAAATGGGTTGAATGCCCCGACCAAAAGACAAAGACTGGCTGAATGGATACAAAAACAAGACCCCTACATATGTTGTCTACAAGAGACCCACCTCAAAACAGGGGACACATACAGACTGAAAGTGAAGGGCTGTAAAAAGATTTTCCATGCAAGTAGGGACCAAAAGAAAGCAGGAGTAGCAATACTCATATCAGATAAAATAGACTTTAAAACAAAGGCTGTGAAAAGAGACAAAGAAGGTCACTACATAATGATCAAAGGATCAATCCAAGAAGAAGATATAACAATTATAAATGTATATGCACCCAACACAGGAGCACCACAGTATGTAAGACAAATGCTAACAAGTATGAAAGGAGAAATTAACAATAACACAATAATAGTGGGAGACTTTAATACCCCACTCACACCTATGGATAGATCAACTAAACAGAAAATTAACAAGGAAACACAAACGTTAAATGATACAATAGACCAGTTAGACCTAATTGATATCTATAGGACATTTCATCCCAAAACAATGAATTTCACCTTTGCCTCAAGCGCACATGGAACCTTCTCCAGGATAGATCACATCCTGGGCCATAAAGCTAGCCTTGGTAAATTCAAAAAAATAGAAACCATTCCAAGCATCTTTTCTGACCACAATGCAGTAAGATTAGATCTCAATTACAGGAGAAAAAATATTAAAAATTCCAACATATGGAGGCTGAGCAACACGCTGCTGAATAACCAACAAATCACAGAAGAAATCAAAAAAGAAATCAAAATTTGCATAGAAATGAATGAAAATGAAAACACAACAACTCAAAACCTGTGGGACACTTTAAAAGCAGTCCTAAGGGGAAAGTTCATAGCAATACAGGCATACCTCAAGAAACAAGAAAAAAGTCAAATAAATAACCTAACCCTACACCTAAAGCAACTAGAAAAGGAAGAAATGAAGAACCCCAGGGTTAGTAGAAGGAAAGGAATCTTAAAAATTAGGGCAGAAATAAATGCAAAAGAAACAAAAGAGACCATAGCAAAAATCAACAAAGCCAAAAGCTGGTTCTTTGAAAGGATAAATAAAATTGACAAACCATTAGCCAGACTCATCAAGAAACAAAGGAGAAAAATCAAATCAATAAAATTAGAAACGAAAATGGAGAGATCACAACAGACAACACAGAAATACAAAGGATCATAAGAGACTACTATCAACAATTATATGCCAATAAAATGGACAACGAGGAAGAAATGGACAAATTCTTAGAAAAGTACAACTTTCCAAAACTGGACCAGGAAGAAATAGAAAATCTTAACAGACCCATCACAAGCACGGAAATTGAAACTGTAATCAAAAATCTTCCAGCAAACAAAAGCCCAGGTCCAGACGGCTTCACAGCTGAATTCTACCAAAAATTTAGAGAAGAGCTAACACCTATCCTGCTCAAACTCTTCCAGAAAGTTGCAGAGGAAGGTAAACTTCCAAACTCATTCTATGAGGCCACCATCACTCTAATACCAAAACCTGACAAAGATCCCACAAAAAAAGAAAACTACAGGCCAATATCACTGATGAACATAGATGCAAAAATCCTTAACAGAATTCTAGCAATCAGAATCCAACAACACATTAAAAAGATCATACACCATGACCAAGTGGGCTTTATCCCAGGGATGCAAGGATTCTTCAATATAAATCAATCAATGTTATACACCACATTAACAAATTGAAAAACAAAAACCATATGATTATCTCAATAGATGCAGAGAAAGCCTTTGACAAAATTCAACATCCATTTATGATAAAAACTCTCCAGAAAGCAGGAATAGAAGGAACATAGCTCAACATAATAAAAGCTATATATGACAAACCCACAGCAAACATTATCCTCAATGGTGAAAAATTGAAAGCATTTCCTCTAAAGTCAGGAACAAGACAAGGGTGTCCACTTTCACCATTACTATTCAACATAGTTTTGGAAGTTTTGGCCACAGCAATCAGAGCAGAAAAAGAAATAAAAGGAATCCAAATTGGAAAAGAAGAAGTAAAACTCTCACTATTTGCAGATGACATGATCCTCTACATAGAAAACCCTAAAGACTCCACCAGAAAATTACTAGAACTAATCAATGATTATAGTAAAGTTGCAGGATATAAAATCAACACACAGAAATCCCTTGCATTCCTATACACTAATAATGAGAAAACAGAAAGAGAAATTAAGGAAACAATTCCATTCACCGTTGCAACGGAAAGAATAAAATACTTAGGAATATATCTACCTAAAGAAACTAAAGACCTATATATATAGAAAACTATAAAACACTGGTGAAAGAAATCAAAGAGGACACTAATAGATGGAGAAATATACCATGTTCATGGATTGGAAGAATCAATATAGTGAAAAAGAGTATACTACCCAAAGCAATTTATAGATTCAATGCAATCCCTATCAAGCTACCAACAGTATTCTTCACAGAGCTAGAACAAATAATTTCACAATTTGTATGGAAATACAAAAAAACCTCGAATAGCCAAAGCGATCTTGAGAAAGAAGAATGGAACTGGAGGAATCAACCTACCTGACTTCAGGCTCTACTACAAAGCCACAGTCATCAAGACAGTATGGTACTGGCACAAAGACAGAAATATTGATCAATGGAACAAAATAGAAAGCCCAGAGATAAATCCACGCACATATGGACACCTTATCTTTGACAAAGGAGGCAAGAATATACAATGGATTAAAGACAATCTCTTTAACAAGTGGTGCTGGGAAAACTGGTCAACCACTTGTAAAAGAATGAAACTAGAACACTTTCTAACACCATACACAAAAATAAACTCAAAATGGATTAAAGATCTCAACGTAAGACCAGAAACTATAAAACTCCTAGAGGAGAACATAGGCAAAACACTCTCCGACATACATCACAGCAGGATCCTCTATGACCCACCTCCCAGAATATTGGAAATAAAAGCAAAAATAAACAAATGGGACCTAATTAAACTTAAAAGCTTCTGCACAACAAAGGAAACTATTAGCAAGGTGAAAAGGCAGCCTTCAGAATGGGAGAAAATAATAGCAAATGAAGCAACGGACAAACAACTAATCTCAAAAATATACAAGCAACTCCTACAGCTCAACTCCAGAAAAATAAATGACCCAATCAAAAAATGGGCCAAAGAACTAAATAGACATTTCTCCAAAGAAGACATACAGATGGCTAACAAACACATGAAAAGATGCTCAACATCACTCATTATCAGAGAAATGCAAATCAAAACCACTATGAGGTACCATTTCACGCCAGTCAGAATGGCTGTGATCCAAAAGTCTACAAGCAATAAATGCTGGAGAGGGTGTGGAGAAAAGGGAACCCTCTTACACTGTTGGTGGGAATGCAACCTAGTACAGCCACTATGGAGAACAGTGTGGAGATTCCTTAACAAACTGGAAATAGAACTGCCTTATGATCCAGCAATCCCACTGCTGGGCATACACACTGAGGAAACCAGAAGGGAAAGAGACACGTGTACCCCAATGTTCATTGCAGCACTGTTTATAATAGCCAGGACATGGAAGCAACCTAGATGCCCATCAGCAGATGAATGGATAAGACAGCTGTGGTACATATACATAATGGAGTATTACTCAGCCATTAAAAAGAATACATTTGAATCAGTTCTAATGAGATGGATAAAACTGGAACCTATTATACAGAGTGAAGTAAGCCAGAAAGAAAAACACCAATACAGTATACTAACGCATATATATGGAATTTAGAAAGATGGTAACAATAACACTGTGTACGAGACAGCAAAAGAGACACCGATGTATAGATCAGTCTTATGGACTCTGTGGGAGAGGGAGAGGGTGGGGAGATTTGGGAGAATAGCATTGAAACATGTATAATATCATGTATGAAACGAGTCGCCAGTCCAGGTTCGATGCACGATACTGGATGCTTGGGGCTGGTGCACTGGGACGAACCAGAGGGAGGGGGGGGGGAGGAGGGAGGAGGGTTCAGGATGGGGAACGCGGGTATACCTGTGGCGGATTCATTTCGATATTTGGCAAAACTAATACAATATTGTAAAGTTTAAAAATAAAATAAAATTAAAAAAAAATAAATGCAATGATAAAGACTTGTACATCTATTTAACCACAGGGTTTGGTGCTTAGCCTAGCATATAATTGTGGAGGGAAAAAAGGAAGAAAAAAAGGAAAATAAAGAAGAAATCAATACGCTTCTTAGCACCCAACATTTCTGTTTTTAAGACAATTTAAGACCACGAGTGGTTTTGTGTATATTAAATAGCACACAATAAACTATTTCAGTCATCCAAGGAAGATTATACCTAGTAAAGTTACAGAGACTTATTAAAAGTGTAGTTTTTACCTGTTTAAATTGCAGAAGGTCACAGCTGGGAACTCTATCTTCTCCACATACTGTACCTCCATAGATGTCGTGGTGGGCCACCTGAAGTAATTGACGAGACGGCTGTATACCTGCCAGACGAGGAGACTGATGGAGCCCAGGACCACCAGCAACCAGATCACCTTGCGAATCCTACTCGGATTCCTGACAATGTTGTGGACTCCGTGGAAGGAAGTGGAGATGGCAAAGTCATGGTCAAACTTCCTACGGTCAGTGTGAGGTGGCAAAGTTTTCTTTGAAAGGTAGAGCTTGATCTTTTCCAAGAGTCCTTAAATTCAACCAAAGACAAAACCAGCAATAAGTTAGGAAAACCTAACACTGTATGTGAAAAACACAACTCACATGACTTTAAACATGCTCCCCTTTTATGTGTACACATAAGGACTCAAAATTCATCTTGAGTTGCACAGATTCTTCAGGAGTCAAGAAGTGTCTACTATAGAGATCTAATAAGTATGTGAGGCCTCTCATGAGAGAATGCCTCTAGTTAATGCAAACTTACTTTAGCCCATTTCTTATTCTAATAGTGTATTTCTCTTTAGTCAAATGGGAAAAATATTCTCTGCCTCATGAGTTGGTTGTATTAAATAAAAAATACCTGGAGATAGCTTGGCACCTCACCCAGACCATGATAAGTACTCAATTCATATTAGCAGCTTGTGTTTTTCTATTGATTTGGTAGTGATGTGGTAGATGGAAAAGTTTCATGTCTAAAATTCTCATTTAAGAAATGAGTTCTTGGGTCTTCCTTGGTGGCTCAGTGGTAAAGAATCTCCTGTCAATGCAGGACACATGGGCACAGTCCCTGATCTGGGAAGAGGCTACATGCCGTGGAGCAACTGAGCTCTCGTGTCACAACTACTGAGCCTGTGCTCTGGAGTCCAGGAGATGTGACTGCTGAACTCAACATGCTGCTGAAGCTCGTGCACACTAGAGCCCATGCTCCACAACAAGAGAAGCTGCTGCAATGAGAAGCCCACATACCGCAACTAGAGAAAAGCCCAGACAGCAACAAAGACCCAGGGCAGCCAAAAATAAATAAATAAATAAAGAGAGATGAGTTCTAAGTCTCGCAAATGCTCATGATTAGTTGAATTAACTTATATCCTTTGTTTCGGTTCAGGAAGTATTCTTTCTGTCAACTAATCAACATTAATTTATTGTGTTTATTGGAAATTTTTGGAAATTAATTAATTTATCGGAAATTAATTAATTTCCAAAAGGTTTCATTAAATCATTAGTTAACATTCCCCAGGTCTCTAATCAATTAACTAAGTTTAAGTTATGGGATATACAATGATACATAAAGACACCTATGAACATTTTCTAAGGGACTCTATCTCATCTGCAAAGCATTAGGGCACAATTACAAATTATTTTATGATTGTTTTACACAGATTGTACACTGAGCAGGAAATTACGTATTAGTCTGATTAGCTTGACTTTGTACTAAGATCTTATAATATCTCCACGAATGGTTTTTTTAAATTTTTTGAATTTTAAACAGGTTATATATAATATATATTATATATATTTCCTGTCATGTGGTTATATATTAATACATACTTATTATATATATATGGGGGTTCCCAGATGGCTCAGTGGGTAAAGAACCTGCCTGCAGTGCAGGAGGCACTGGAGATATGGGTTTAATTCTTGGCTTGGGAAGATATCCTGGAAGAGGGCACAGCAACACTCCAGTATTCTTGCCCGGAGAATCCCATGGACAGAGGAACCTGGCAGGCTACAGTCCACAGGTCGCAAAGAGTTGGACACGACTGAAGCTACTGAGCATAGCACATTTTCTTTACATACATATATTCCTGCACGCGGAATCTCAGCTTCCTGACAAGGGATCAAACTCATGCCACCTGCGGTGGAACAGCAGAATTTTAACTTACTGGACTGCCAGGGAAGTCCCTAAATATGTGTATTTATAGTAACTGCACAGCTCCAGAGCAAAATCAGAAATGTATGAAAAGCTTTTGTTATTATTACTGATGAGCAAAATAAACTTAATAATGCTTGTTTACATACTATTTATCCATTAGCTACAATACATGTGCGGAATTGACTCTGACAGAAGGACAATTCAGTCTCAAGGAACCTGATGCCCTTCCTTCCACAAGGGAAGAGTGATCTAGAAATTAGTAATTGGTCAACTGCAGTGTTTCTGGTTGTAAACATTACTCTGAAAAATATAAGTTTTAAGTAGCTCTGTCAAAACTCAGCTCATTTATTATAAATCTACTTCTTGACAACTGCTCTGACTTTCCTGGGGTGTTCTCCATCATATGCTAGGGCATTAAAAGAATTCTTAAAAATATTTTTGGATGGATAGTGAAGTAACAAGGTCATGTATTACTGTCAGGAAGATTAGAATTTGTTTAATAAGGAGTCTACCAGTCTACAAAGCAAGAAACTTCTTACTTTTCCACTGAAATGGATACTTTGTAATTATTGCAAGTGGCCCTTGCATTGAATATTGATCTTTACAGAAGCATTCTAAAGAACATCAAACAAGTTTTGCTGTATTTTAATATAAAAATTGTAGGCACATGATAAATAGAAACCAAATAAATAAAACTACAAAAACTGATTCTGGTATACAAGGATATTTTAAAACTGCATATATTTGACTCCTGCATACAAAATAACACTTTTCCTAGGTAACAGAAACTGTATTACTTATAGTACATCCAAGTAATATTGGAAATCAAATTTCCCCAATGAAAATATAACCTCCTTTTCCTTTGTTAATTTCTGGCTTTTACAGATAAAAATTCTACCTGTTCTGAGGATTTTACTCCTTACCCACCTTTCTTAGCCTGGGTGTTTGATTTCTCAAACTGCTCCATCTCCAATTTCAATAAGCAGGAGTCCTTGAGGTCTAACCAATTTCCATCAATAACCATACTCATTTTGTGGCCTTTATATAAAATACAGCAGTTGAGGCTATAAAACGTGGGCGCAATTTAAATGTTTGTGTTGCTATGCTTTGCTTCATAAAGTGCATAACCTGCAAGCTGAACACACTGGCAGAACCAGCTATGGGCCTCCGTGGACTCATGAGAAGCTGGCAGAGTGAAACCAAAAAGTATAATTAAGGAAACCATTTTCTCAGAACTAAAGGGACAATCCCTACAGATATTTGTGGTTTTAGAATCCCCCTGAACAGGCCACGTGACTCTGAAGACTCACCCGGGAGAAAGTCTTCTTGTTCTTTATTTCCACCTCTCTTTACATCACTTTGAATCAAAATGCAGTTGGAGTGAAATTTGTGGGGATAAAGATGCCTTTTCCTTGTTGAATTTTCTTTCTAAATAGCGGATGAAGGTTTTGTACAGAAATAATAATCAAATGAAAATGACAAAATAAAACCCCAGAAAAATATCTCCTTGAGAGGAAATGGTTGTTGAAAGCATTCAAACTCAATCGAGCACAAAGGCTGGTTATTTGTTCATAGGAACAATTCTGAGAAATTATAAGCACTTATTATATTAAATAATAAACTGGAGACTATGCATTGTTGTGTTTAAACGGCACCATCTCTTGACAGAACTGAGGAACTGTCTGTATCACTACTTAAAGCCTTTTAGAGTTGCCATGGTAGCATTTCATATGATCACTAACCTTTAACATATGTGTTACATGTATTTTCTTGGAAACTCAGGACTCTAAGTTGAAACTATTCTTATATGGAAGCAAACTAAGAAATTTCAAGAGATGTAAATGAAACTCCTGGGATGACTTCCATAACCATGAAATTAAAAATTACAGGAAGAGGGTCAATCTTAACGTATGAATTTCTCCCTTAGAGGGCTCTCCTTTGGGGTTAATGACAGCTTCAGTTACAGTCTGTTAAAATCCAGGTGCTCCTCACTTACCTGATCACTTTTCCTTCCCCTGCATGTCCTCCTCCTTTTCTTCTTCTGAACATCTTTCTGCAGCATTCCTGGAGGTTACCTGTTCATGTCCTGTCACTCACTGTCTGAACTTTTAGGGGCAGACTCACTGGGTGATTTCAGTTTGGGAACAGACTGGTAGGTGATGGTGCCAACATGGAAAGGGCAGGCCAGGTGGGGGGCAGTAATAAAACTGGGAGTGGGTACCCTGGGGGGAAAATGCTGGAAGGGAAATCAAGAGAGAGAAAGATAGCCTCCAAAGCCACATTTTATCTGCATGACAATTTAATGCAGGCTCAGGCATAACCAGGGCTTCCCTGGTGGCTCAGCAGTAAAGAATCTGCCTGCCAGTGCAGGAGGCACAGGGGCTGTGCGTTCAACCCCTGCGTCAGGAAGATCCCCTGAAGGAGGGCATGGCAACCCACTCCAGTGCTCTTGTCTGGAGAATCCTATAGACCAAGAAGCCTGAGGGGCTACAGTCCATGGAGCAGCAAAGAGTCAGACAGAACTGAAGTGACTGAGCATGCAAGCAGGCAGGCATAACTAGAAATATTTCTTTTTTTGATTTTTAAAATTTTTTGATGTGGTACATTTTTTTCAAGTTTTTATTGAATTTTTTTATAATATTGCTTCTGTTTTATGTTTTTTTTTTTTTTTTTTTTTTTTTTATCCCAAGGCATGTGAGACCTTACCTCCCTGATCAGGGATCAAACCTTTACCTCCTGCATTGGAAGGCACAGTCTTAACCACTGGACCACCAGGGAAATCCCCACTAGAACATTCCTAAAGTCCCTTTCATGTATTCCCTCCCTCTCCCTCTTGCTCACAACTTCTGGTTATTTCCACATAAGACCTCAGAGCAAAGAGGAAAGAAGAGTGAAACAGACAGGAAGCAAAGAAGGTTGCCAAGACTTCTCTTGTTTTGCCTACCCTTTACTTGATAGAGAATAGCATTTTAAAAGCCTCTTATTTTTGTGTGTATTCCTCACATGTGACACAATTGAAGACTGTGGTTGCTCTGGCCTGCTTGCTCTGACACCTCCTCCTCTCTCTTCTACTTTAGGATGGCCTTTCCAACATTGCTTCCTTTTCTCCTTCTCTGCTCAGTTTTAAAATATTTTACTGTCACTTTCCTCTATCAGCAGCTGGTAGTAAATTTGAACTCAATCTTTGTCCAGTTGAGGAAATGCCCCCGTTTGCTTCATCACGTCCTTGTGTGAAATCTAAGCCACCGTGCATCTTGAAAGTGCCTCTGGTTTCTTCTTTGTTAATTAATGTACCTCTTTAAGCAGCTCAGTGAAAACACAGAACCTCCCACTCCCTTCCTTCTGCTTGCCCTGCCCACTGCCCTTGATTTGCATAGCAAGGGCCTTTGGCAAAAGATCCTATCTCCAGATTTCTCCCATCACCACCCCTTAACATGCTCATGAACAGACAAAGTCAAATCCAGAGGAAGTCCAGAGATTTCTAAATTATTGTTATCTACCACCCTTGCACCAATAGTATCAGCAGCAGAAAACCACTCATTACTACTGATAAATACAAAAGGTGAAATAGAGTGGATGGTGGGGGAGAGCATTTTCTCTGCCCTTGCATTTGAATTCAGAGCATAAGCAACATTAAGAATTTTGTGCAGTGTCTAGAGAAGTATATTGTGGTACCACATTCGTTATACAGACACATTTTTATTCTATTTTTCAAAAAAATCTCATGTGTTTTTTTTGTTGTTGTTGTTGTTGCTTGTTTTTTTGCCACACAGCAGGTGGGGTCATAGTTTCCTGGCCAGGGATTGAACCTGCACCCCCTGCATAGGAAGCGTGGAGTCTTAACCGGTGCACCACCAGAGAAGCCCCAAATCTTATGTGTTTTTAATAAAATTTTTGATCCCATTGAATCGACCTACATCTAAAGGTATCAAAAAGATCATCTTTAGCTACTTTTAAGTTTACCTTTGAATTAAAACTTTTACTTTCTCTTTAGGGAAGTGCATAACTATTAATAGTAATGCACAACTTTTTTAGATTTAGACAGATCTGATAATGACTATACGTTCTGCAAAGGAAGACAATGTAAAAAATACCTTATCTTGTATTATTTTAAGACACTGTTCTTAATAATCTTGGAAAGGAAAAAATAAAGCAAACTCACAGCTTAGCATATCTTAACAAATACTTTCTCTGATTATATCTATTATTGTGGGTAAGAATCCCTTAGAAGACATGGAATAGCCCCCATAGTAAAAAAAAAGAGTCCAAAATGCAGTACTTGGATGTAGTCTCAAAAAAGACAGAATTATCTTGGTTCGTTTTCAAGGCAAACCATTCAGCATCACAGTAAGTCTATGCCCAAATCTATGCCCCAACCACTAATGCCAAAGAAGCTGAAGTTGAATGGTTCTATGAAGACCTAACAGACCTTCTAAAATTAAGACCAAATAAAGATGTCCTTTTCATCATAGGGAATTAGAATGCGAAAGTAAGAATTCAAGAGATACCTGGAGTAAAAGGCAAATATGGCCTTGGAGTACAAAATGAAGCAGGGCGAATGCTAACAGAGTTTTGCCAAGAGAACACACTGGTCATAGCAGACACCTTCTTTCAACAACACAAGAGATGACTCTACATATTGACGTCACCAAATGGTTGTTACCAAAATCAGATTGATTATATTCTTTGCAGCTGAAGATGAAGAAGCTCTATACAGCCAGCAAAAATAAGACCTGGAGCTGACTGTGGCTCAGATCATCAGCTCCTTATTGCAAAATTCAGGCTTAAATTGAAGAAAGTAGGGAAAACATCATTCAGGTATGACTTAAATAAAATCCTTTATGATTATACAGTGGAGGTGAGAATAGATTCAAGAGATTAGATCTGGTAGACAGACAGAAGAACTATGGACAGAGTTTTGAAACATTGCACAGTAGGTGGTGACCAAAACCTCAAAGAAAAAGAAATGCAAGAAAGCAAAGTGGTTGTCTGAAGAGTCCTTACAAACAGCTGAGCAAAGAAGAGAAGTGAAAGGCAAAGGACAAAGGAAAAGATATACTTACCTGAATGTGGAGGTCCAGAGAATAGCAAGGAGAGATAAGAAAGCTTTCTTAAGTGAACACTGCAAATAAATAGAGGCAAACAATAGAATGGGAAAGACTAAAGATCTCTTCAAGAAAACTGGAGATAACAAGTGAACATTTCACGCAAAAATGGGCACAATAAAGAACAGAAATGCAAGGACCTAACAGAAGCAGAAGAGATTAAGAAGAGGTGGCAAGAATACACAGAAGAACTATACAAGAAAGTCTTAATGACCCAGACAACCACGATGATATAGTCATTCACCTAGAGTCAGACAACTTGGAGTGTGAAGTCAAGTGGGCCTTAGGAAGCATTACTATAAACCAAGTTAGTGGAACAGATGGAATTCCAGCTGAGCTATTTTAAATCCTAAAAGTTGAAGCTGTTAAAATGCTGCATTCAATATGATAGCAAATTTGGAAAACTCAGCAGTGGCCACAGGACTAGAAAATGTCAGTTTTTCATTCCAATCCTAAAGAAAGGCAATGCCAAAGAATGTTCAAACTACCACATAACTGTACTCATTTCACATGCTAGCAAGGTAATGCTCAAAATCCTTCAAAGAAGGCTTTAGCAGTATGTAAAGAGAGAACTTCCAGATGTACAAGCTAGATTTACAAAAGGCAGAGGAACCAGAGATGGAATTGCCAACATTCTTTAGGTCACAGAAAAAGCAAAGGAATTCCAGAAAAATTTCTGTTGCACTGACTACACTAAAGACTTTGACTGTGTGGATCACAACAAACTGTAGAAAATTCTTCAAGAGATGGGAGTACCAGACCAGTTTACTTGCCTCCTGACAATCTTGTATTAGGTCAAGAAGCAACAGTTCGAACCAGACATGGAACAACTGGCTGGTTCCAAATTGGGAAAGGAGTATGTCAAGGCTGTGTATTATCACCCTGCTTATTTAACTTAAATGCAGAGTACATTATGCAGAATGACAGGCTGGAATCAAGATTGCTGGAAGAAGTATCAACAACCTCAGATATGCAGATGATACCACTCTAATGGCAGAAAGTGCAGAGTAAGTAAAGAGCCTCTTGATAAGAGTGAAAGAGGAGAGTGAAAAAGCTGGCTTAAAACTCAACGTTCAAAAAACTAAAATTATGACATACGATCCCATCACTTAATGGCAAATACATGGGGAAAAAGTGGAAACAGGTTTCATTTTCTTTGGCTCCCCAAATCACTGCAGATGGTTAATGCAGCCATGACATTAAGATGCTTGCTCCTTGGAAGAAAAGCTATGAGAATCCTAGTAGCATATTAAAAAGCAGAGACATCACTTCGCCAAGAAAGTTTCATCTAATCAAAGCTATGGTTTTTCCAGTAGTCATGTACAGATGTGAGAGCTGGACCACAAAGAAGGCTGAACACTGAAGAACGGATGCTTTCAAACTGTGGTGTTTGAAGACTCTTGAGAGTCCCTTGGACTGCAAGATCATACCAGTCAATCCTAAAGAAAATGAACCCTGTATATTAATTGGAAGGACTGATGCTGAAGCTGAAGCTCCAGTACTTTGGTCAACTGATGCAAAGAACTGACTTATTGGAGAAGACCCTCGTGCTGGCAAAGATTGAGGGCAGGAGGAGAAGGAGGCCACAGAGGATGAGATGGTTGGATGACATCACTGACTCAATGGATGTAAGTTTGAGCAAACTCAGGGAAATGCTGAAGTACAGGGAAACCTGGCATGTAGCAGTCCATGGGGTCACAGAGAATCAGACTCGACTGACTGGACAACAACAATAAATAATTCTATTTTGCTTTGGGTTTGTATTAACACAAAAACAGAGCTGCTATTTTCTGTTGTGCCCTGTGTGTAAGCATTGTGGGTTAGTGTTTTTGTATTTGTTACAGTATATATATATATTTTATAAAACACTAAATGAAAGAAACTAGCTACTATATCATATCTATTAAAAGCAAATAAATTCACATATTTAAAATGATAGCATTTGTCACAGAAAGGAAACTTATGTTACCACCAAGTCCAAGCCTCATAGCTACCTCCACCCTCACCCAGACAAGAGGAGAAGGAAAGTAAATTCCAAAATAGCAGGGTTCTTTTTTTTTTTGCTATTGTTGTTTACCCAACTGGGTAGAAAAATAACTGGTAAGTAAGAGATAGTCAACAAATATGTTGAATGAATACAAAGTCTGTCCTAGCCTTGTACTTTTTTCATTATGCACATGCTATCATGATACAAGAAAATTATTGTCATTAATTTTGTACTTTTATTTTGAAAAGTACAAACTTAAAATTGCATAAATTGTGCAATGAGTACCTATATACTCTACCATAATCTATTCATTTTAAACATTTTCTCACATTTGCTTTATCTTCCTTGTTAAATAAAGGAATAAAATCCATCCTCTTATTGCTTAAGAAAAAAGACACCCTCCTGTGTAAATATGCTGTAAAAATCACACTCAGGAAACTTAATTTTGATGCAGCAGTATATTTTAATACTCATTCTATACTGAATATTTCCAAATTTTTCCCCAGTTGAATTTTATAATATTTTATTTCCTAATCCAAAATCCCTTCAAGGATCATGGGTTTTATTTCCTTATCATTTTTATTCATTAACTTTTAATCCAGAACAGTTCCCTAGCCATTAGTTTATTTTTTTTGTCTTCTCATCATATTGCTGTTTTGAGGAATTCATTCCAGATGTTTTGCAGAATGTCTCTCAAGTCAGGGCTGTACAGTTTCTTCTTCATAATTAGGCTCAGGTCAGGTACTTAAGGTCCCTGGAGAACCACTCGGGGATTGGTGTTCCTCACAAAGCATCAGATCAAGGAGCATGTGACTTCAATCTCTTGTATCATTGACGGCAGGAAGCTTGATCGCCTGGTTAAGGGAGGCCAGTCATATTCCTTCTTTGTAAATGCACCTTTTCCCTTTGTAATTAATAAGTAACCAGAAGGAAGTTAGACTCTTGTTCCCAACTGTTCACCCACTGATTTTAGCACAAATCAATGAGTCTCATCTGAATTATTATAGCTATGGTGTTTATAGAATGATACTCTCTTTCTTTATTCTTGCTATATTTTTTGTCACTATTCTTCTATAAAGAAGAGCTTTATCTTCTGATTTCCCTTATTTTTTTAAAATTAGTTTTGAATTGTTGTATACATTAAAACTTATTTCTGTGGTTACTACTTTTTAAAAAAATTATTTAAATTGACAACTTTTCTGGAAGGACTAATTGAAATATGTTTCCTGTGTTTACTCCTCTCTTATCTTCCATAAGTATCTATTAAAAATTAGAAATTAAAAATGCACTTTAGACAAAAAAGTGTTAATCTGAGAATAAAAACATGGGATGTTTTCTACTCGGATCAATTAATTTAAAGCACCAAAATACTTAGCTTTAGGAAAGAGATAGGGTTCATAATTATTTTAGCACTCAGTTGTTTGGGTGGCTGTCAAAAGAGTGGTAAGGTGACATGTAGATACGCTAACTTTTGGGTGTTCCTTTTAAATAACTCAATTTCCTTTTCTGTCTTTATTTTACATCAAATAAAGATAAATGCATTTATTTATCTTTGTTTCTAGATATACTAGAAACAAAGCCTCTTGGCTCAACACAAAATTTAATCACAGACTCTGTTTCTTTATCTCTTGACCCATAATAAGAAGTTGACCTTGTTATCCAAACAATTCTGAATTTCATTTTCGTGCTCTGATTCAATAAAATGCCCATCCTTTAATTTTTAAATATAGGAAGCTACTGTTTCCTACACATAGCAGTAAGACAGACAAGAAAACATCACATATCTGTAATACCATCATTAATAAACATGTATTAAATGTACCTCAATGATATCCTAATTATTTGTATGTTGAAAAGGGCCACCCCCAGCTGGTATGTTCAATTTTCTAAAAATGGAAGGCTTTGGGGACTCCAGCTCTGCCACAGCCTGCCATTGGTCCAGTCTGTGGGAGGTTTGTTTGTCACTCAGCGCCTGCCACCCCGCAAGGGAAACGGTCTCTGTTTAAACACCGCTGGGTTTTCCTCACAGCATTGAACATGTTCCTGTCACTGGCCAAAGTAGGGGAAGGACTCTACTAATGCTTAACCTGCAGGCCCAGGAGGTTGTGAAACTATGTGTCCATATAGTTCATGATGCTGGGGTCAAGGTTACTTGAATAGGGTCAACTTATCCAAACATTCTACTGGAGATTTTATGTTTCTGTTTTTTTTCTCAACTCTGATCTCTTATTTCTTTGTGCAACGGCATATTTGGGAAAAATTTACCTGCCTTACAACTACTTAGAGGAAAAATAGTGATTCCTCACAATTTTCATACATTTGGAAACTATTCTAAAGAAGGCTATAAGTTGTGTGCTTAGAGTATCTTCAAGAAAGAAGGCAAAACAAACTCAAAGATGGTGAATTTTTAAAATTGAACATTCAACAGACATAGATCGTCGGGAGTAATAGGAATGATCTAATTTTAATTTTTCTCATGTGAATTTCACACACTAGAGGGGGGTAAATTAAAAAAAAAATTCATGTCCACTGGAAATTTCAATATGACCTTATTTAGAAATAGTCTTCGCAGATGTGATCCATTAAGGATCTCAAGATGAAATCATCAGGATTTTGGACACAGAGAGGAAGCCATGGAAGATGGAGGCAGTGATTGGAGGGACACTGTGCCTCAGGTGAGAATCTTTGGGAGCCCCCAGCAGCTGGAGGAGGCAGGCATCATATTTGTGGTAAATTATTTTAGCAGTCCTAAAAAACTCATGGGCTTCCCTGGTAGCTCAGTGGTAAAGATCTGCCTGCCTATGGAAGAGATGTAGGGTATCCCTGGGTCAGGAAGATCCCCTGGAGAAAGAGATGGCAACCCACTCCAGTATTCTTGCCTGGAAAATCCTATGGACAGAGGAGCCTGGCAGGCTACAGTCCATGGAATCACAAGAGTTAGATACGACTTAGCCACTAAAAAGCAACAACAACAAACTCGTGCATACAATGAAGAGATATCTGGTGGATTTTTAACTGGATTTGTAAAAAAGTTGTGAGATTTCTTGGCAACTAAGCCTCATGATAAAGCCTGGTTTTCAGAAGTGAATAGTAAGTTTGTATGTGAGATGAAACTCTTTGCAACTCTATAGCAAACAAATGTTACAATCCAGATGAATGTCAGGAAAGATATTGAAGATATCAAGAAATGCTTCATGAAAACTATGTCACAGCAAAAGCCCAAAATTTCTGTAAGGCTTTCAATAAGTCAAGAACAATGAGAAATACTTTTACACCATACTTGGGTTTAGCATTAAATCTGTGGAGATAGTTGTCTTCATTCAACAAAGTCTGGACACCCTGCTGTGGTTCAAATGCTGCTCCCAGTTCTGTAAGAGGCATCTGTGGGCAAAACAGAGATGCCTGATTTTGTGGAGGTGCTAGTTTAGCAGGAGATGACAGTAAACCTAATCAGTAAGTAAATTATATAATGAGTTAGAGAAGGAACTGTGCTTGAGAAGAAAAAGGTAAAACATGCAGGAGAGATCAAGGGTCCTCAGTTGGAGGAGATGGTGTAGATGATGCTGGGGCAGTCAGTGTGTAACAGGAAAGAATAAACTTGACTCCATATTGAATCTGTTCCTTCTATGTTAACTCTGTGTTCTAGGGCTGGGGAAGAGAGAAGATGAAAATCATGTGAAGAACCCAGCTGAGGTTCATGGTGATGAGTTTAAAGTGAATTCAGTAGAACGACACAAGAATAAAACACGTGTATAGCTTTTAAAATTTTCTTATAGACTTTAAAAAAGGAGAAACAGGTGAAATTGGTTTTAATCATATATCTCATGCAACAGAATAACTAATATATTATTTGGACTTGTTATCAACATGATTATTAAAGAGACATTTTCCCACTCTTCTTTTAGTGCTCAACCTTCAAAATCTGGTGTATATTTTACACTCACATCTCTGTTTGGACCAAGACACTTAAAGTGGTCAATAGCCACATGTATCTGATGGCTACTGTGTGGGTGGTGCAAGAGCAGGTGGTGGCTCCGGGGGTGACTGGCTGAGAGAAAAGGAAGTTCAAGATTCTTAGAGGAGACAGAAGACCAGAGGACAGATTGGACAGGCTGTGCATAGGGCAGTTTACACGCACTGAAAGTTTCAAGAATAAATAAATGACAACCTCTGAAAGGAAAGCCAACCTGCAGGTAGGTACAAGCCCTGGGAAACATGAAAGGACTGTGCAGGACTCTGTCCTTCATATCAACAGTGAGGGGTAATGTAGTTTTCAGAAAGAAACAAAGAATAGTCTGAAAACAAGAATAAGAAGTGAACAGACAGCTGTAAAAAAAGAATTGAAATAATACCATTTGCAGGAACATGGATGGACCTACTGAGTGAAGTAAGTCAGAAAGAGAAAAAACAATATGATTTCACTTATATATGGAATCTAAAAAGATGATACAAATGAACATATTTACAAAACAGAAATAGACACACAGAAAACAAACATATGATTAACAAAGGGGAAAGGTGTGTGTGTGGGGTAATTTAGGAGATTGGGATTAACATGTACACACTTTGTTGTTGTTGCTGTTCAGTCACTGAGTCATTTCCAACTCTTTGAGACCCCATGGACTGCAGCACATCAGGCTCCTCTGTCCTCCATCATCTCCTGGAATTTGCTCAAATTTCATTGAATTGGTGATGTTATCTAGCTAGCTCATCCTCTGCTGCCCCTGTCTCCTTTTGCCTTCAATCTTTTCCAGCATCATGGTCTTTTCCAATGAGTCCGCTCTTCTCATCAGGTGGTCAAAGTATTGGAGCTTTAGCTTCAGTATTAGTCATTCCAATGAATATTCAGGGTTGGTTTTCCTTAGGATTGACTGGTTTGATCTCCTTGCAGTCCAAGGGACTCTAGGGAGTCTTGTCCAGCACCACAGTTTGAATGCATCAGTTCTTCAGTGCTCAGCCTTATTTGTGGTCCAACTCTCTCAACCGTACATGACTACTGGAAAACCATAGTTTCAACTATATGGACATTAATATATATAAGAAATAGATAAAGAACAAGGACCTACTCATAGAACAGGGAACTCTACTCAGCATTCTGTAATAACCTATATTACAGGTTATAGGCTGTAAAAGACTCTGAAAAAGAATATGTATGTGTGTGTGTGTGTGTGTGTATCCTTTCAAGGAGGTGCCCTTGGAAACTCCCTCCTTTCTGGCTTTGCCCTTGCCCTTCTTTCATAAGATTCCATTCTCCTTGAGTCCTTGACTTTTTATAAAGAGTGACCTGGAAGACCTCAAAGAAGATGGCAGAATAGAAGGACATGTGCTCATCTTCTCCTGTGAGAACTCCAAAATTGCAACTAACCACTGAAAAACCATCAAGAGGAGAAAGTTGGATTCTACCAAAAAAAGAGACCCCATGTGCAAAGGCAAAGGAGAAGCCCCAGCAAGATGGTAGGAGGGGCGAAATCACATTTAGAATCAAACCCCATACCTGCCAGAGACATTAGGAGGGATGAAACAAACCTTGTGCTTACCAAGCCCCAGTTAAATAAGCAGGGTGAAAATATGTAGCCTTGACGTACTTCTTTTCCTATTTGGAACCAGTCAGTTGTTCCATGTCCAGTTCTAACTGTTGCTTCCTGACCTGCATATAGGTTTCTCAAGAGGCAGGTCAGGTGATCTGGTATTCCCATCTCTTTCAGAATTTTCCACAGTTTAGTGTGATCCACACAGTCAAAGGCTTTGGCATAGTCAATAAAGCAGAAATAGATGTTTTTCTGGAACTCTCTTGCTTTTTCCATGATCCAGCAGATGTTGGCAATTTGATCTCTGGTTCCTCTGCCTTTTCTAAAACCAGCTTGAACATCTGGAAGTTCATGGTTCATGTATTGCTAAAGCCTGGCTTGGAGAATTTTGAGCATTACTTTACTAGCGTTGAGATGAGTGCAATTGTGCGGTAGTTTGAGCACTTTTTGGCATTGCCTTTCTTTGGGATTGGAATGAAAACGGACCTTTTCCAGTCCTGTGGCCACTGCTGAGTTTTCCAAATTTGCTGGCATATTGAGTGCAGCACTTTCACAGCATCATCTTTCAGGATTTGAAATAGCTCAACTGGAATTCCATCACCTCCACTAGCTTTGTTCATAGTGATGCTTTCTAAGGCCCACTTGACTTCACCGTCCAGGATGTCTGGCTCTAGGTGAGTGATCATACCATTGTGATTATCTGGGTCGTGAATATCTTTTTTGTACTGTTCTTCTGTGTATTCTTGCCACCTCTTCTTGATATCTTCTGCTTCTGTTAGGTCCATACCATTTCTGTCCTTTATCGAGCTCATCTTTGCATGAAATGTTTCCTTGGTATCTCTAATTTTCTTGAAGACATCTCTAGTCTTTCCCATTCTATTGTTTTCTTCTATTTCTTTGCATTGATCGCTGAGGAAGGCTTTCTGATCTCTCCTTGCTATTCTTTGGAACTCTGCATTCAGATGCTTATATCTTTCCTTTTCTCCTTTGCTTTTCTCTTCTCTTCTTTTCACAGCTATTTGTAAGGCCTCCTCAGACAGCCATTTTGCTTTTTTGCATTTCTTTTCCATGGGGATGGTCTTGATCCCTGTCTCCTGTACAATGTCACGAACCTCATTCCATAGTTCATCAGGCACTCTGTCTATCAGATCTAGTCCTTTAAATCTATTTCTCACTTCCACTGTATAATCATAAGGGATTTGATTTAGGTCATACCTGAATGGTCTAGTGGTTTTCCCTACTTTCTTCAATTTAAGTCTGAATTTGGCAATACAGAGTTCATGATCTGAGCCACAGTCAGCTCCCGGTCTTGTTTTTGCTGACTGTATAGGGCTTCTACATCTTTGGCTGCAAAGAATATATATATAAAACTAACTCAGTTTGCTACACACCTGAAACTAACAGAACATTGTAACTCAACTATACCACAATATAAGATAAACATTAATTTTAAAAAGTGAGTGGTATTTCTATCCCTGGCCATGGTGAAAGAGATGCAGAGAGAAGAAGCAGGCATATTGGAGAGGGCTTCTTTGGGGATAAGTAACTTTGGGGAGATTTTCAGGACAGTGAAATGAACCACTTAATCAAGAGACACTGGTTTGCTTACACCTCTTAAGAGATGAGCTTGTTTTTGCTGGGGTTGAAAAACTTCATAATAAAAATAGTCAAATACACACATATTTGCATTTTTCAACATAGGTAAATAGGTTTGACTAAATTTAGAATATTAAAAATAATTATTTTTCTAGATATGGGAATATTTGACTCAAGTGAAAGATTGATTCTTTCTGGGAAGTGGAGCCCTGGTAACCTTCATTTTTGAGTTGCTGCTGTTTTGTATTGATATTGTTTCACAATGTGTACATTTTTGTAGGAATAAAGAAAAATTCAAAGGCCTGTTTTTTCCTGGAGTTCTTTTAATTTTATATAATGTCTCTCCTGAAGAAAACATGGGATTTAAAAAAAAAATTGAATAACATTGTTCTGTGTGTGTTTGCGTGTGTGTATAATACCATGCTAGATAATACATACAAAGGAGAGCCACAGTTACCAAGTATTTAATAAAGAAGGAAACCCCAGGCTGTGTCATGCTTCTTTGACATAAAAATTATGTCGAGTTGAAGGCAATTAAGAAGCAGTAAATGTAGGAAAAGCTCCCCACTTTCTGCCTAAAGCAGGAATTTTCCCTTTTTGCTGGAGTCAGACTCTTATCAGCCCAGAAAAAGTCAGCTGAGGACTCTGCAAACAAGCCTTTTCCCTTAGCCCTTATATCCTGAGTTACTTCTTCACTCTTTACTATACCAGACCCCTTTTTCTTGTTAATTCTTCACAGATTTATTGTTTCTTGGTCCAAGAAATATAAATGATTCCTTCCAGGTCTTTACTCCCTTATGAAGGCTCCTGTGTACATGTATAAATTCTGTAACATTTGTATAATTTTCTTCTATTAATCTGTCTTTGTCAGTTTGATTTTCAGAAACAGCCAGGTACCCTCAGAGTGTCAAGGAACATGCTTTTCTAGCCTTCTGCAACAATCCTGAGCATTCTTTGTACACCAGCTAAATCAGACTTCACCAGGACAGACAAAACACCAAAGTAGGTGGCTAACCACAGCTGTACTCTGTTGGTATCAGTGTTTTCTCAGGACTGCTGAAGAATCTCTATCCATGTGCTAAATTAATCTCAGAATTGAGGAGACAGCCATGGTTCTTTTCCTTCTGTGACATGAGATCTATGCTTGGCTGGGGGCAGCAGTCATGGTTTCAGGGCCCATGGCTTTTTACAATAGCCTTTTAAGCTTGAGGTGACTGAAAGCTTTAAAATGAACCACTACACACTCAAGTCTGCATGATAATTTGAATTTAGCAAAAAGTTTAAAGCTGTCATTATTTTTTCAACATTAACAATGTAGTTTTTCTTTTTCATTATGGTTCATCACAGGATACTGAACATAGTTCCCTGTGCTATAGAGTAACATCTTGTTGTTTAGGCCTCCTATATATAATATATATAATAACTTACATCCACTAATCCCACTTCCAGTTCATCCCCCTCCAACCCTCCTCACCATTGCAACCACACATGTGTGTGTGAATCTACTTCTGTTTCGTAGATAAGTTCATTTGTGTCATATTTTAGGTTCCACATATGAGATATCATGTTATATTTGTCTTTCTCTATATGACTTACTTCACTTAGTATACTCTCTAGATGTTGCTGCATATGACATTATTTCATCCCTTCTTATCGCTAAGTAATGTTCCACTGTACATATATTTATACCACATCTTCTTTATCCATTCATCTGTTGATGGACATTTAAGTTGTTTCCATATTTTGGCTATTGTGAATAGTGCTGCTATGAACATAAGGGTACATGTATCTTTTTAAAAAACTAATTAATTTATTTATTTTAAAATGTAACAAAGATGAATATTTTTAATGATGAACAGTACAATTAACAAAGAATATAGACCTCATAAACCACTAGACATCTAACAGAAAAGAAACAAAGGTACATAAAGCAAAAATCAGAAGAAATATAAGGAAAAAAATATAATCATAGTAAGACATATTAACATTTCTCTGAGAATATTTTATCAAGTGCAGAAAAAATAAGAATAGAATATCTTGAAGGATGTTATTAATAATTTAAATATAATAGTTTATATTTCTATTAATCTTATATCTTACATAAATATATTTAAAATTTTATATCTCATAGGTTATTAGATTTCCATAGGACATTTACAAAAACCGTAAAGAGATAAACATTACTAAATTTCAAAAAGTAAAATTCTTTCTTGTGTGATCCAGTTATACATATACACATATATCATTTTTGAAATTATTTTCCATTATAGTTATTACAAGGTATTACTATAATTCAATAGTCAATCACAAGATACTGACTATAGTTCCCTGTGCTGTACAGTACAGCTTTGTTGCATATCAATTATTTTAAATTAGAACACTAGCATTCTACTCATACTAACTCAAAATGGAATCAAAATGTCATAAATTTTTTAGTTAGCTGAAAATTCACGTTTTCTAAAAAACACATATTATACATATTATTTATATATATACGTATGCAAAAACCTTTCTACTATGCTTGATAGAGGCTTGAGAAAGAATGCAAAAAAAAAAAAAAAGAGATGGAGAAATTGGAAAAAATAAACTAAACGAAATAGAAGCACTGAATATGAAATAGAAAAAGTGAAAAAAACTAGATAAAAGTAAAATATTTTAAAATATTTCAGTTGTTTTTAATCATGGCTGCTCATTAGAAAAATATCTGGAGCTCTGGAGGAAAAAAAGCAATACCTGAGCATATATATTTTTCAAAAAATTTTAAGATAATTCTGATATGCATCTGGATTTTAAAAGTGATTGTAGGTGTTTCTGTTAAATGGTAGTTTTGATGATATAGAATTCTATTCTTTTTCTGTTGACCAATCATGATACAATGGTATTAAGTGAGTAATAGTTATATAATCACAATAGTAAAAGATGTTTATCAGTTTTCACAGTCAATAGCAAGTGAAGTGGCTCAGTCATGTCTGACTCTTTTCGACCCCATGGACTGTAGCCTGCCAGGCTCTTCCATCCATGGGATTTTCCAGGCAAGAACACTCGAGTGAGTTGCCATTTCCTTCTCCAGGGTATCTTCCTGACCCAGGGATTGTTTCTGGGTCTCCCACATTGCAGGCAGAGTCTTTATCTTCTGAGCCACCAGGGAATCCTCACAGTCAATAGCCAGACAAAAAATAAAAGATAATTACAATTGCAAGCCATACTGGAAGTGTGATTACTCTAACAATGTAAAACAATTACATTGTTTTTTGGGGCTCAAGCAGAGTGGTGTGGTAAGTGCAAGTGCATACATGCACATGTTTGCATCTGCTCAGCCAATCTATTTCTTTTGGTTGGTGCATTAATCCATTTATATGTAAGGTAACTACTGACATGTATTATCCTCTTGCTGCTGCTGCTAAGTCACTTTAGTCGTGTCCGACTCTGTGCAACCACATAGACGCAGCCCATCAGGCTCCCCGGTCCCTGGGATTCTCCAGGCAAGAACACTGGAGTGGGTTTCCATTTCCTTCTCCAATGCATGAAAGTGAAAAGTGAAAGTGAAGTCGCTCAGTCGTGTCCGACTCTTAGTGACCCCATGGACTGAAGCCCACCAGGCTCCTCTGTCCATGGGATTTTCCAGGCAAGAGTACTGGAGTGGGGTGCCATTGCTTTGGGTTTATTTTCTATAGGTAGGTCTTTTCCTTCTATTGTTTCCTGCCTAGAGAATTTCCTTTACCATTTCTTGTAAAGCTGCTTTGGTGATGCTGACTTCTCTTAACTTCTGCTTGTTTGGAAAGCTTTTGATTTCTCCATCAAATCTGAATGAGAGTCTTGCTGGGTAGGGTATTGTTGGTTGCATGTTCTTTCCTTTCATCACTTTAAATATGTCATGCTATTCCCTTCTGGCTTGTAGAGTTTCTGATGAGAAATTGGCTGATAGCCTGATGGGAATTCCCTTGTATGTTATTTATCTTTTTTCCCTCGTTGCTTTTAATATTTTGTCTCTGTCTTTAATTTTAGTCAGTTTGATTACTATGTGTCTCAGTGTGCCTCTTTGGGTTTATCCTGCCTGGGACTCTGTGCTTCCTGGACTTGGTTGACTATTTCTTTTCCCATGTTAAGGAAGTTTTCAGGTATTATCTCTTCAAATATATTCTCAGGTCCTTTCTCACTCTCTTTTTCTTCTGGGACCCCTATAATGTGAATATCAGTGCATTTATTATTGTCCCAGAAGTTTCATAGGCTGTCTTTATTTCTTTTCATTCTTTTCTCTATATTCTGTTTTGTGGCAGTGATTGCCACCATTCTGTCCTCTGTATCATTTATCCATTATTCTGCCTCAGTTATTCTACTATCAATTCCTTCTATTTATCTCTCTTTGTTTGTTCTTTAGTTCTTGTAGTTCTTTGGTAAACATTTCTTGTATCTTCTCAGTCTTTGCCTTCATTCTTTTTCTGAGATCCTGAATCATCTTCACTATCATTATTCTAAATTATTTTCTGGAAGACTGCATATCTCTACTTCATTTAGCTGTATTTCTTGGGTTTTATCTTGTCCCTTCATTTGGGATGTAACTTTCTGCTTTTTCCTGATGATTCAGATCAGATCAGTTGCTCAGTCGTGTCTGACTCTTTGCGACCCCATGAATCGCAGCACACCAGGCCTCCTTGTCCATCACAAACTCCCGGAGTTCACCCAGACTCACGTCCATCGAGTCAGTGATGCCATCCAGCCATCTCATCCTCTGTCATCCCCTTCTCCTCTTGCCCTCAACCCCTGCCAGCATCAGAGTCTTTTCCAATGAGTCAACTCTTCACATGAGGTGGCCAAAGTACTGGAGTTTCAGCTTTAGCATCATTCCTTCCAAAGAAATCCCAGGGCTGATCTCCTTCAGAATGGACTGGTTGGATCTCCTTGCAGTCCAAAGGACTCTCAAGAGTCTTCTCCAACACCACAGTTCAAAAGCATCAATTCTTCGGCGCTCAGCCTTCTTCACAGTCCAACTCTCACATCCATACATGACCACAGGAAAAACCATAGCCTTGACTAGATGAACCTTTGTTGGCAAAGTAATGTCTGTGCTTTTCAATATGCTATCTAGGTTGGTCATAAGTTTCCTTCAAAGGAGTAAGCGTCTTTTAATTTCATGGCTGCGGTCACCATCCGCAGTGATTTGGGAGCCCAGAAAAATAAAGTCTGACACTGTTTCCACTGTTTCCCATCTATTTCCCATGAAGTGATGGGACTGGATCTTCATTTTCTGAATGTTGAGCTTTAAGCCAACTTTTTCACTCTCCACTTTCACTTACATTAAAAGGCTTTTTAGTTCCTCTTCACTTTCTGCCATAAGGGTGGTGTCATCTGCATATCTGAGGTTATTGATATTTCTCCAGGCAATCTTGATTCCAGCTTGTGTTTCGTCCAGTCCAGCATTTCTCATGATGTACTCTGCATATAAGTTAAATAAGCAGGGTGACAATATACAGTCTTGCTGTAGTCTTTTTCCTATTTGGAACCAGTCTGTTGTTCCATATTCAGTTCTAACTGTTGCTTCCTGACCTGCATACAAGTTTCTCAAGAGGCAGATCAGGTGGTCTGGTATTCCCATCTCTTTCAGAATTTTCCACAGTTTATTGTGATCCACAGAGTCAAAGGCTTTGGCATAGTCAATAAAGCAGAAATAGATGTTTTTCTGGAACTCTCTTGCTTTTTCCATGATCCAGCAGATGTTGGCAATTTGATCTCTGGTTCTTTTGCATTTTCTAAAGCCAGCTTGAACATCTGGAAGTTCACGGTTCACATATTGCTAAAGCCTGGCTTGGAGAATCTTGAGCATTACTTTACTAGCATGTGAGATGAGTGCAATTGTGCGGTAGTTTGAGCATTCTTTGGCATTGCCTTTCTTTGGGAATGGAACGAAAACTGACCTCTTCCTGCAGATTAACTTTCTGTAATGTGGTTTTTGTTTTAGTTGTTGTAGGACTGTGGTTCTTGCTTCTTCTGTCTGCCATCTGATGAAGGAGGCTAAGAAGCTTGTGTAAAGTTCCTAATGGAGGGCCTAGTGGTAGGAAAAACTGGGTCTTGCTCTGGTGAAGGGCCTTTCTTAGTAAGGCTTTAATTCATTTATCTGCCGACAGGTTTGTTGCACTCCGTCCCTGGTACATTTTTGGCCTGAGGTGACCCAGACCTTGAGTCTATGGGCTCTATGATCAGGTTAATGGTGACCTCCAAGAGGGTTTATGCCAAGGGGACCTTCCCACACTGCTGCTGCCAATGTCCCCATTCCTGTGGTGAGCCTCTGCTGACCCACACCTCCACAGGAGACTCCCCAACATTAGCAGGTAATTTTGGTTCAGTCTCCTGTTGGGTAACTGCTCCTTTCTTCTGAGTCTTGGTATGCAAGGTTTTACTTGTGATCTCCAAGACTGGAGTCTCTGTTTTTCCCAGTCCTGTGGAAGTCTTTTAATCAAATCCTGCTGGCCTTCAAGGTCAGATTCCCTTGGGATTCGCAGTCCCTTTGTCAGATCCCCAGGCTGGGAGGCCTGACATGGGGTTCAGAACCTTCACAACAGTGGGAGAACTTCTTTGGTATTATTTTTCTACAGTTTGTGTGTCACCTACCTGGTGGGAATGGGGTTTGATTTTATCATGATTGTGCCCATCCCTTCTTCTTTGTCTCTGGACATGGTGCATCTTTTCCCACTAGCTGCTGCTGCTGCTAAGTCGCCTCGGTCGTGTCCGACTCTGTGGGACCCCATAGACAGCAGCCCACAAGGCTCCCCTGTCCCTGGGATTCTCCAGACAAGAATACTGGAGTTGGTTGCGATTTCCTTCTTCAATGCGTGAAAGTGAAGTCGCTCAGTCGAGTCCGACTCTTAGTGACCCCATGGACTGCAGCCTACCAGGCTCCTCCATCCATGGGATTTTCTAGGCAAAAGTACTGGAGTGGGGTGCCATTGCCTTCTCCTTCCCACTAACTATACATTAAATATTTTACACATGGTAGTGCAGTTATGTCAAACATAATCTCCCAATTCATCCCATGTTTCCCTTCACACCGTGTGTCCAGATGGAAAAAAAAAAAAAAAAGAAGCCTTGCAGAATCTAAGCCTGTGTGCATACAGCCATCATTTGATGACCAAAACCTTTATTTTGATGACTCTCATGAAATCAATGAGAGCAATTCTGTCTCAGGCTCCCACTAAAGTGATGGGTTGAGATTGCAAGGTATTAATACAGCTTCGTATGCTGTTCAGGGACTCATAACCCTCAATGAAACATCTCCTAATGGAGATGAGTCCTGGCTTAGCCCCTCCCCCAGCAGCATCCTACCTACACCAGGGAACCTCTGTTTACTAGAACAAAGGGCGTTTCTCTGTTTCATTACTAGGACTGTTTGTGGATTTCCCAAATAACTGACTTATCTTTATTTTAACAAAACTGAGACTTGTATACTTATCTAATTTCCTTCTTTGCATTGGCTACTAGAAAACTTAGAAGCAAATTTTGGCTCCCTCTCTAAAAAACTGTCTAGATTCTTACAGCTTGCCTTATGATAATATCATTTCTGGCTTAATCTTATTTTCCTACATTCATTCTCTTTTGCCCTGTTCTCTGTTTAATTTTAGCTATTTTTTTTCATGCTCACTGAATATATATTATAAATTGCCTGATTTTTTTTTTTTTTCTTTTGGAATAGGAGAGGTGTAAACACATAATTGGAGAAGGCAATGGCAACCCACTCCAGTACTCTTGCCTGGAAAATCCCATGGATGGAGGAGCCTGGTAGGCTGCAGTCCATGGGGTCGCTAGAAGTTGGACATGACTGAGCGACTTCACTTTCACTTTTCACTTTCATGCATTGGAAAAGGAAATGGCAACCCACTCCAGTATTCTTGCCTGGAGAATCCCAGGGACAGAGGAGCCTAGTGGGCTGCCGTCTATGGGGTAGCACAGAGTCGGACATGACTGAAGTGACTTAGCAGCAGCAATCACATAATAAATAACTATATTTTTATCCCACTTCCTGCATGTATTTTGTTTAGTTAACCCAGTCTCCTTTTAGAGAAGCAGTGTAACACAGGAGAATGATTATTCCCTTCTTGGAGGCAGAAGATTTTTAAATGGTTTTACTCCAATCCTATCTCTAAGTAGATATTGCATTTAAGCCATATTTTGAAATTCTCTGAGCCTTCATTTTCCTACCTGTGAAGTGAGACTGTTAGAAATAAATGGCCTAGGTTAAGAATTTCAAGTCAAGGAGTTTGGCTGAGAGGGAAAATGCAACTTTCATGGCCCTCTGGAGAAGGGAGAGAATGAAGGGGCACCGGCTCTTGTCTGGTGTTGTGTAGAAACAGTGCTGGTCTAGGACTGGAGTTATCTCACAGTGTGGTGGCCATTTAAACAAATATCTCTTACAGAGCTGTTAAGAAGAAATTTTCATTTAATCAGAATTATTGTTTCTAAACACAGACTTACTGATGATTCAGTTCCAACATCTGAAGTGGAATGAGTAGTTTGAAATAGATTTTTAAATTCTTTCAAAAAATTTTTCTTTTTAAAATGGCATCTTCATTATACTTCTATATCTTAAATTCCTCAGAAAATAGCATGCCAAAGGATTGAGAATCTGTTTATGAAAAGTTATTTATTCCCATTAAACAGCAATAGTTTTGCATTCTTTATGTTCAGAATTCCAGCTAACTGTCCTGCACCTGCTCATGGAGAGAAAATTCAATTGTGATAGGTCAGACTCGTGAGGAATCTTCTTACCCCTCCATCCTAGCCTTGAAGATGCTTCCTGTGCAAACAGAGGAAGGCTCTGGTCACGTCTCCCCCATGATACAGGGAGCTGTGCATTCGTGTTTATATTCACGTTATCACCCATAACCCTACATATGTCCTGGGCAAATGAGACAAGAATGCAGGTGAACTGAATGGGTATCTACTTGTTCACACCAGGCACATAGGGAGTGTCTCAGCTTCCTTAGTTGGTGACTAGGGCACTGTTGAGGTGCTCGCTACAACACCATCTGTAGCTGCAGAGGGCTGTGATGGAATAAGAGACAGCACTTCTGGACACTGTGGGCATCTAGTCACCTGGAACTCTACCCCGTTGGTGTGAAAAAGCCAATGGACACAGTTATGTATGAATTGTGACTCCAATAAAAGAGTAACAGCTTAAAAAAATGCCATCCCTGTGCTCTGCTGAAACAGATCTTTCCCAATTGTGTGAACAGACAGAAGTGCGGGCAGGATGGCGGCATTACACAGCCCCATCCTGTTGACAAGCAACACTCAGGAAGACCTGCCTTGAAACAAGTGTAGGCAGTCACCCTGGAGCCAAGCACATGCTATCAACAGATATTAAATCACCTGTGTGAATTTAACTTTTTTGGATATCAACAGTCTTATGTGAAAGTTTTTTATAGATTTGCTTTGGAGTTAAAATATACAAGAGTCAAGCATCCTTACATGTATTTTGTCCACCCAAATCTGGGCCTGGCTTGATACCATTTGGACTCATGGATGACACCTCTCGGATGGCCTTGCCTTATCAATCAAGTGTCCCAAGCCCTGTCTCATAATCCTGTTTTATTTTATCCATTGTGATCTAAAATTTTCATCTTTCTTAATTTGTCTTAAATTTTGTTGTCATTTTTTCTTACTAAGGGTATTAACATTAGCACACAGATATTTTCTGTTCTGCTCATCACTTTAACCCTTGAGCTTAGAACACTGTTTATAATATAGTCACCAAGCTCACTATTCTGATTGAGTGAATTTTTAGTATAATTTTAAATAAACTTATAATAAATAGTTTAAGTTAACACTTAAGATTATTTCTATTTTGGTATTTAAAAGGATTTTCCACTGTTGGACAGATGATAAACTAAGTGATTTTAACTTCTGAAACCCAGGCTGTATTTTAAATACCTAGGATTTTATGAGGTAAAAATTCTGTGTAGAAAATACTACACATGAGTTTTTACACCAGAGCTATAAATCTTTGGGTGTCCTAACGATGTTTTATCTGAATGTTTGGATGTATTACTTTAAATTTGGCTGTTTAAACAGACTCAAGCCTTGAAGCAAATTTGGAACTAGTGAAAGAAAACAGCATGGCTTCCTTCCTGGAGAAACTAATAAACTTGCCTTACAGGTCAGACTCTGGATACTGCAAGTTTATCATGTAATATTAATATAATCAAGGTTAATATCATGTAATATTAATATAATCAAGGTTAAAGTCAAAGTCAAATCAGCAAATCATTATCATGAAAACTGATTTCTTTATAGTATAAGATAACTCAAGATATTCCTAGATTTACAGAAATGAGAAACGTGGGACCCGATCCTTGATAAAGTGGAGAATCAGTAAAGGTATGTAAAAAGAAAACCCTCAGTGCCTCACCTGTTGTGTGTCCTTTACTTTTCACAGAGCAGTTTACTTCCTGTCACCAGCTGTGTACAGGTTTTTCCCCCACACCAAGAGTTCTTTTTTCCCTCTGGAATTATTGATAACTGGTGTTACACCAATGTAGACTTAAAACCCCACCTTGGATGTGGGGCCAGGGCAGAAAGAGGGTGGGCAGCAAATTAACCTGAAGACCAAGCAGAAGAGAGGCGGCCAGCCAGGGGCTGGGCTGTTTCCCCAGACGGGGCTGCTGCGGAGGGTGGTCCTCACAGGCAGAGTCTCTGCCCCAGAGCAACAGGTGCAAAGACCACCAAGAGCTCCCCACAAAAATCATGAGAGGGTCAAGGACAGAAAGCATCCAAAAGGAAGGAAAAGGAAAGCTGGACACCAGCAGGTGTCTGTCCTACGACTTAAGTGGATTCTAACTCTGTCTACCTGGAGATCACATAAGATTCCCCAGGTTGAGACTCAGCCCCACAGGTTTGCTCCCCACCCCTCAGACACCAATTGCAATCATAGTTCCTCTGGTCACCCACAACTTCTGTCTGATTTGGCTACAAATTGGAGACTCCTATGACCCCCTCCTCAGGTTCAATTACTTGCTATAGCAGTTCACAGAACTCAGAGACACACTTACTTATATTTACCAGTTTGTTTAAAAACACAGATGAACAGACAGATGAAGAGGTGTGTCGGGCATGGTGTGTGGGGAGGGGTGCAGAGCCCTTGTGCCCTCTGAGTGTCCCCCATTTTGTAGCACCTCGCCACACCTCCCCTCAGTCACCCACCTGAAACCCCCCTGGATGCCATACTATGCGGTGTGTGTGGAGGCTCCATCACACCGGCAAGATCTGTTTTTAAGCCCATTCTCAGCCATGCTCCCTTCACAAGAGAATTGTGGGGGTGGGGCTGAAAACCCCAAGCATCTGATTATGGCTTGTTCTTTCCAGTGACCGTTCCTCAGCCAGGACCCACCCAGAGTTGCCTTATTAGAGCGAAAGACACTCCTGTCATCCAGCAAATGAAAGGGCTTTCAGGAGCTGTGTCAGGGCTGGGGTCAAAGACCAAATATTAGAACAAAAGATGTTCCCAGCACCCTTTGACATGGACCGTTTTTAAAGTCTTTACTGAATTCATTACAATATTGCTTCTGTTTTACGTTTTGTTTTGTTTTGTTTTTGGCTTCAAGGCATGCAGGATCTTAGCTCCCTGACCTGGGATCGAACCTCTGTCCCCTGTACTAGAAGGTGAAGTGTTAACCACTGGACCACCAGGGAAGTCCTGTGCCAACACTCTAATCACTTAAGAAATTACCAGGGTTTAAAGAGCTCTGTGCCAGGACCTGTTATCTCCTAGGATGTTACTGAAATCTACCAGCTGGGAAACACAAGGCAGGCTATGTAGGAGAGAGAGCAAGGACTTAGAGTGAGAGTCTGGGTTATACTTTGGCTCTGTCAACCACCAGCATGTGCAGCGTCAGTTCTTAGAAGACCAAAAACGTATGAACCTTTGTACAGCCCTAGCATAGTGTTTGGCGCGTAGTGGACATTACAAAAACTACACAATTATTTTCTCTTTCTCTTTACTGAATTTTCTCTCCATTCCTGGAAATCATTTCACACATATTGGCCAACTATTTGGGAGTGACTGATTTAAACTTTGAACTCAGAAAAATTAAAAACACACAGAAGATGGTTAACTGCACCTGAACAACTTTTACTGAACAGGTGCTTTAGCAAGTTGTTGACGCACTTACCTGCCTATGTGTAAATATTTGCTCTAAATATACAAGTCATGATATCTGAGATTCTTAATTTGAAAACAAAGTTCATTGACTTTCTTCTAAGTTTAACCATGTTTAGCCTCTCCTTTGTAAATACTATCAATAGGCTCCTTCTCTGCTAAATAGGTAAGTTTTTAAATTGGTTTTTGACTCTCTTGAACAAAGGGTGATGGAAAGGGAAGGTAGAAACATTAATTGCATCCTTTTTTTAAAATATTACCAACTTAATTTTATATTTTCCTTACATCATAAACCACTTCTTCTTGTACAAATAATTGGGTTGAACATACATATATCATGGACAGTTAGACATTGAGAATCCCTTATGTCCATCTGGTGATTATTGTAGGAAAACTGAGGTTGACTGATTTTTATGAGGCCTGGAACTATATTTTTTATGATATCATATATATATGTATATGTATATGGGATAGGGCTTCCCTGATGACTCAGACTGTAAAGAATCTGCCTGTGGGGCAGGAGACCCAGGTCTGATCCCTGGGTTGGGAAGATCCCCTGGAGGAGGAAATGGCAACCCACTCCAGTATTCTTGGCTGGAGAATTCCAAGGACAGAGGAGCCTGGTGAGTTATAGTCCATGGGATTGCAAAGAGTCAGACACAACAGAGTGATTAACATGTTCATGTATGGGATTATAAAAAATATAAATATATATTTTAATTGACATATAGTTGATTTACAGTTGTGCCAATCTCTGCTGTACAGCAAAGTGACTCAGTTACACACACACACACGTATATATATATATATATACATTATTTTTAAATATTCTTTTCCTATATGATTTATCAAAAGATACTGAATACGATTCCCTGTGCTATACATTAGGACCTTGTCTGTCCATTCTAAATGTAATGGTTTGCATCTACCAACCCCAAACTCCCAGTCTGTCCTTCCCCCTCTTGCTTCTCTTGGTAACCACAAGTCTGATCCCCATGACTGCGAGTCTGTTTCTGTTTTGTAGACAGGTTCATTTGTGCCATCTGTTAGATTACACACATGTGAAATTATATGGTATTTGTCTTTCTCTGTCTGACTTGGTTCACTTAGTATGATAACCTCTAGTTGAATTCATGTTGCTGCAATATTTTCAGCATTTCATTATTTTTTGTGGCTGAGTAGTATCCATATATATTTATATATGTGTATATACATCTTCTTTATCCATTCCTCTGTTGATGGACATGTATGTTGTTTCCATGTTTTGGCTGCTGTGAGCAGTGCTGCTATGAATGCAAGGGTGCATGCATTTTTTTGAATTATAATTTTGTCTGGGTAAATTCCAAGAAGTGAGTTTGCTGGATCATATGGAAATTCTCTTTTTAGTTTTCTAAGGAATCTCCCTACTGGTTTTTATGGTGGTTGTACCAATTTGCAATCCCACCAATAGTGCAGGAGTGTTCCCCTCTCTCTACACCCTCTCCAACATCCGCTATTTGCAGAGTTTATAATGACGCCGTTCTGACTGGTGTGAGGTGGTACCTCACTGTAGTTGCAATTTGTATTTCTCTAAAAGTTCGTGGTGTTGAGCATCTTTTTCTGTGCCTACTGGCCATCTGTATGTCTTCTTTGGAGAAATGTCTATCAAGGTCTTTTTGATTGAATTTTTTTGATTGAATTTTTAGTTTTTTGTTGTTGGGTTATATGAGCTATTTGTATATTTTGGAGATTAAACCCAAATATTTTCTCTCATTCCATAGGTTGTCTTTTCATTTTTTAATCATTTTCCTTGCTGCACAACAGCTTGTAAGTTTGATTAGGTCCTATTTGTTTATTTTCATTTTTATTTCTATTGCCTTGGGAGACCAATCCAAGAAAACATTGCTACGATTTATGTCAGAGGATGTGTTGCCTACGCTCTCTTCTAGGCAGTCATAGTCACTGTAAATCCACACAGAGGGAAGAAATAGTTCCTTCTTTGATCCATGATTAGCAACATGAGAACCCCTTCTCTTTAAATTGGTGTTCTAATAGTGTCTTTTCCGATTTTTCTTGGGTCTGTCATAATAATTACAACTGAGCAATATTTACTTATTGATAGCTTTTCCAAGTTTTATCAAACAGACTTTGCATAGTTCCTTCTTGTATGACTAAATTTAAATATCAGCTAAAATGCATCTTAATTCTCTTGAGACTCCCATCTATGGGACTAAAGCAAAACATCAACAATAACAATACAAGAACAACCAATGAAAGACTACTTCATATAACAAGTGGCAATTTGTCACACAAAATAAATCAATGAAAATGGATTGTGGAATGGCTGCTATGTTTATAGAACTTTCTTCGCTTGGAAAGGAAAATGATTTTGACAACTACTCAGTTCCTAAGTGTTCTGCATCTCATGATGAATAAGAGTTCTCCATATTGCTTTGGTTTTCTCCAAAGCAGAGCCTGAGGCAAGGGCTTGAGCAAGGGGAGCTTATATAGAAACTGGTCCAGGAGGAGGTAGTGAGGAGTTGCGGGGAGGAGGGTGGGTGAGACAGGCAGGGAAGGAGGAAAAGCCAAAACCAAAATTCCTTATGGAGGTAGATAAGTTGAGGTTCCCTTGCGGATGTTTTGAAGTGGGTGCAGGATACCTTTCAGAATTATCTTCTGAAAAATAGAATGCTTAGTCATTTATCCATGACAACTTCCATTCTTGACTCCTGATTTCCTTGTCTGCCACCATCTTTAACTGCTGAGCAAGAAAAATGGGAACAGGTGGTTTGTGGAGTAGGGTTGCGGGTGTTGTCCCAGTTCTAAGTGAAAGAAGGAAATGGGACATTCCACAGCAGATTACAGATGGTCTTTCAAAACCAATACTGCGATGGCAAATTCCCTTCACTTTCTAAATTGAGCCCAGCACCAGTTCTTGCCAATTCTTTTTGCTCCATCTCATAGGCTCCCTTTCTTCACCTAATCTTAGACCAAAGGAAGAACCAAAAACATTGGTTTTAATAGTTCATTTTTTATATACTTTTAATATTTTTAGGACACGTGCTGTGCTGTGTTGTGCTTAGATCCTCAGTTGTGTCTCTTTGAGACCCTGTGGACTGCAGTCCGCCAGGCTCCTCCATCAATGGGGATTCTCCAGGCAAGAATACTCGAGTGGGTTGCCATGCCCTTCTCTGGGGATCTTTCAAACTGAAGGATCAAAACTAGGTCTCCCACATTATAGGTGCATTCTTTACCAGCTGAGCTACCAGGAGAATCCTTTTAGGACATACCTGGGGACAAGGTTACTTTGCTTCCCAGGTTTTCAATATTTTTACCTATAAACAGATGGGTGATTTGTAGGGATTCCCTTGGGTCAAAAATTGGGCATGATTCTTGTCTTCTAAGCATGGTCATCAGCCAGCTTTGTGTCCAGTGTTTCCCTTCTGAAATTCATGTGTGCAGACAGTTACATGTGTGAGAACACATGATGAGTTTGGAAGAGTACCACAAAACGTTGTCTGTTCCCATAAGTCTGTCTTCCCTTTTCACCTTCTTTGATGTCTGAGGTTCTCACCATGAGATTTCTTGGAGTTAAAATTATCTTTCTACAAGGTCTGTATAAACTATCCAGTACATAAAATATATTTGGAGCAATAAGTACTGTATTGATTATAGAAGTTTTAAATCCCATCATGAAGAAAAAATTTTCACTATGAGGTAAGCATCAGACTAACAGATTGATTTCCAAGAGGCAACATGTAAGTATTAACAAGACTCTGGCCAGAATACAACCAGTCCTAAAATTGCATTATACTTTCTATTGCAAAAATAAATAGGAATATTTCTGTATGAGGGATCGTTATTGTAGTTACTGTCCTTAGGTTAACTTATGTATTCTCTGATGCACTGAATTCACATCTTTGAATAATCAGTTCTCATGTTGCATGACAAGTAACTGAATTGACCCTACTTAGAAGATCTGAGAGCTTCCCTGGTGGCTCAGATGGTAAAGAATCTGCCTGCAATGCAGGAAACCCAGGTTTGATCCCTGGCTTGGGAAGATCCCTTGGAGAAAAAAAAATGGCTATCCACTCCAGTATTCTTGCCTAGAGAATCTTATGGACAGAGGAATCTGGTGGGCTGCAGTCCATGGGGTCACAATGAGTTGGACGTGACTGAGTGACTCACACACACACACACAAGATCCAAGTGGAATCTTATTTTAAAAAAGAAGAAAACTTTTTGCTTCTAAAATATCTAATTTTTCTAATTCATAGTGAAAGAAGTTTCCTTATTTCTTTCACTAGTATAGGAACCAGTATGTGGAGAACACTTCTCAACCTTAAAGAGAATAGAATAAATTATTTAGCTGTATTCTTTGTAAACTCATAGCTAGTTAAACAATCACATGGAGAAAGAGGAGCTATTAAATATTCTCTGCTTCCAAACACTCCAGACCAGGATACCAGGACCTGTTTCTGTCTCTCCTGCTGACAAACCCCTGTCCTGGGAATAAGCAATTGCCAAGATGTATCTGTAAAAAGGGCTTCCCAGGTGGCACAATGGGCTTCCCTTGTGGCTCCGCTGGTAAAGAGTCTGCCTGCAATGCAGGAGACCTGGGTTCAATCCATTGGTTGGGAAGATCCCCTGGAGAAGGAAAAGGCTACCCACTCCAGTATTCTGGCCAGAAGAAGTCCATGGACTGTGTAGTCCATGGGGTCACAAAGAGTCAGATACAACTAAGTGACTTTCACTCACAGGTGGCTCTGAGGATAAAGAATCTGCCAGCAGTGAAGGAGACACAGGTGAGGTGGGTTAGATACATGGGTCAGGAAGATCCCCTGGAGAGGGGAATAGCAACCCATTCCAGTATTCTTTCTTGGGAAATCTCATGGACAGAGGAGGCTGGCAGGCTCAGACCATGAGGTTGCAAAGAGACAGACACAACTGAGATGACTGAGCACATACACACACCTGTATGTATCTGTAAAAACCCCAAGGGAATACAGGGGTCAAGGATGTGGCTTACATGATTTTCAAGTTCTTTATAACATTTTCCTGCTGTTTATCCTTCTGTAAAACTGCATTAATGTTAAAATTTATTATAGTCATAAAATCAGAATTTTGCTTCCCTGGTAGCTCAGCTGGTAAAGAATCCACCTGCAATGAAGGAGACCCCAGTTGGATCCCTGGGCTGGGAAGATCCCCTGGAGAAGGGAACGACTACCCACTCCAGTATTCTGGCCTGGAGAATTCCATGCAGTCACAAAGAGTTGGACATGACTAAGTGACTTTCACTTTCAAGATCTTTGAAACTACAGTCAATTTTAAACATCTTCATTTCTTTTGATGAAGTTGATACATATACATGTTAATTTTCCCATTTCACAAATTAGTCAGTTGTAGAATTATGGACAGAGGTTCGTGACATTGTACAGGAGACAGGGATCAAGACCATCCCCATGGAAAAGAAATGCAAAAAAGCAAAATGGTTGTCTGGGGAGGACTTACAAATAGCTGTGAAAAGAAGAGAAGCGAAAAGCAAAGGAGAAAAGGAAAGATATAAGCATCTGAATGCAGAGTTCCAAAGAATAGCAAGAAGAGATAAGAAAGCCTGCCTCAGCGATCAATGCAAAGAAATAGAGGAAGACAACAGAATGGGAAAGCCTAGAGATCTCTTCAAGAAAATTAGAGATACCAAGGAAACATTTCATGCAAACATGGGCTCGATAAAGGACAGAAATGGTATGGACCTAACAGAAGCAGACAATATTAAGAAGAGGTGGCAAAAATACACAGAAGAACTGTACAAAAAAGATCTTCACGACCCAGATAATCACGACGGTGTGATCACTCACCTAGAGCCAGACACCCTGGAATGTGAAGTCAAGTGGGCCTTAGGAAGCATCACTACAAACAAAGCTAGTGGAGGTGATGGAATTCCAGTTGAGCTATTTCAAATCCTGAAAGATGATGCTGTGAAAGTGCTGCACTCAATATGCCAGCAAATTTGGAAAACTCAGCAGTGGCCACAGGACTGGAAAAGGTCCGTTTTCATTCCAATCCCAAAGAAAGGCAATGCCAAAGAATGCTCAAACTACAGCACAATTGCACTCATCTCACATGCTAGTAAAGTAATGCTCAAAATTCTCCAAGCCAGGCTTTAGCAATATGTGAACTGTGGACTTCCAGATGTTCAAGTTGGTTTTAGAAAAGGCAGAGGAACCAGAGATCACATTGCCAACATGCACTGGATCATGGAAAAAGCAAGAGTTCCAGAAAAACCTCTATTTCTGCTTTATTGTCTATGCCAAAGCCTTTGACTGTGTGGATCACAATAAACTGTGGAAAATTCTGAAAGAGATGGGAATACCAGACCACCTGACCTGCCTCCTGAGAAACCTACATGCAGGTCAGGAAGCAACAGTTAGAACTGGACATGAAACAACAGACTGGTTCCAAATAGGAAAAGGAGTATGTCAAGGCTGTATGTTGTCACTCTACTTATTTAACTTATATGCAGAGTACATCATGAGAAATGCTGGGCTGGAAGAAGAACAAGCTGGAATCAAGATTGCTGGGACAAATATCAAAAACCTCAGATTTTCAGATGACACCACCCTTATGGCAGAAAGTGAAGAGGAACTAAAGAGCCTCTTGATGAAAGTGAAAGAGGAGAGTGAAAAAGTTGGCTGAAAGCTCAACATTCAGAAAACTAAGATCATGGCATCTGGTCCCATCATGGCAAATAGATGGGGGAACAGGGGAAACAGTGGAAACAGTGTCAGACTTTATTTTGGGGGGCTCCAAAATCACTGCAGATGGTGATTGCAGCCATGAAATTAAAAGACGCTTCCTCCTTGGAAGGAAAGTTATGACCAACCTACATAGCGTATTCCAAAGTAGGGACATTACTTTGTCAACAAAGGTCCATCTAGTCAAGGCTATAGTTTTTCCAGTGGTCATGTATGGATGTGAAAGTTGGACTGTGAAGAAAACTGAGTGCTGAAGAATTGATGATTTTGAACTGTGGTGTTGGAGAAGATTCTTGAGAGTCCCTTGGACTGCAAGGAGATCCAGCCAGTACATCTTAAAGGAGATCAGTCCTGGGTGTTCTTAGGAAGGAATGATGCTAAAGCTGAAACTCCAGTCCTTTGGCCACCTCATGCGAGGAGTTGACTCATTGGAAAAGACTCTGATGTTGGGAGGGATTGGGGGCAGGAGGAGAAGGGGATGACAGAGGATGAGATGGCTGGATGGCATCACTGACTCCATGGATATGAGTCTGAGTGAACTCCAGGAGTTGGTTATGGACAGGGAGGCCTTGTGTGCTGCAGTTCATGGGGTCACAAAGAGTCGGACTGAATTGAGTGACTGAGCGACTGGACTGAACTGAAATGAGGGCCAAGACTGGAAATGAGGCTTTTGACCTCTAATGACTCTGGGGAATTAGACATAAGCTGACCATTGAGATAAATAGGAAAAGCCATCTCTGTGTGGTTCTTTGTGCACTGCAGTGGTGGATAGGGAGGATGGAGTCTCTGCTCTGGCTCCATGGACCTCAAAGCAACAGTTAGAACTTAGGCCAATCAGTAATATTTTCTAGAAAGAATACTTTCTCATGGACATGCTTTGGAACTCAAGTTATGTTATTACTGTTTTAAAATTATCTGCAGACATAGTGGGTTGACTCCCAGTGCCCTGTAGTCAGTATGCCCAAGTGTCAGTAAATTAATAATATGCATTTAAGTTCTAATACAGTAAGCAGCATGACTGCTGCTAATTATTAAATGAGATTTAGACCAGGAAAACTTTGAAGAGGGGCTGAAATTGGGGTTTAAGTGTGAATCCTGCCTCTGTTGAATAATGAGTTTCTCCAGAGACACTCAAGGTCCGTCTTTGGCTTTGGAGTTGTAAAAATATCCAAATCTAAGACCAAGAGAATAAATACTTGTTTTTTAACAAGCTCATTCTCTTATACATTCTAACACTATGCAAATGTGTTCTTGGAATAGAATAGTTAAATCTTCGGTTTTTAAACTTTGCCTCTCATCGATTTATTTACTGCTTGTTATTTTGGATATGAAAGCAGAACTTAGCAAGTCAAATACTGTTGGCAGAATACTCAGGTCTATAGCAAACAAACTGCCCCAAACATAAATCCACGCTACGGTCTGCCAAAGTTCAGCTTCTGTACCAACTGAAACAGAAGTCCCACTAGGAGATGCAAAGGGGCTGATTGGCTGGGGCAGGGTGGGCAGGGTACATAAAAGGCAGCTGTGGACCATCTGGGGAGGTCAGCCTCATCATCCAGCTACAATTAGAGCTCTGGGCTGCCCTGACAGTGTATCTTCATCATGAGTGGGTGCCCCTTTTTAGGAAAGAGCTTTGGGTGAGTATTTACCTCTATCCTGAGTATGGTTAAGCTCTTAGGAAGGTCAGATAGGAGAAGTAATTTCAGAATTTCAAGAGCAAAGGTGAAAACTGTCAGCCTTCTTCCACTGTTTAATCATCTACTTTGAAAAGTTAGGAATAAGAGAATTCTCGTCGCTCCTGTTATTCGGTACTGTGCTTTCTCAAGCTCTATTTTTTCCCCTTTTACTTCTTTCACCTGCAGATATGCTTTTAAACCACTCTCTGCACAAGGCAGTGAAGAAGACAAATCACAGGCCGGTGTGAACAGAGCCAGTAAAGGAGGACTTATCTATGGGAACTACCTGCAAGTAAGTGGCAGGGTCCTTACAAGAATTATCTTTCATTTTTGGGCCTTAAACTCAGTTACATGACATTTTCATGTTTGGGGATTGTTTTGTGTTTGTTTTTGCAGTTGGGCTTCCCTGGTAGCTCAGCTGGTAAAGAATCTGCCTGCAATGCAGTAGACCCTGGTTCGATTCCTGAGTCAGGCAGATCCCCTAGAGAAGGGATAGGCTCCCCACTCCAGTATTCTTGGGCTTCCCTGGTGGCTCAGCTGGTTAAGAATCTGCCTGCAATGTGGGAGACCTGGGTTTGATCCCTCTGTTGGGAAGAGCCCCTGGAGAAGGGAACGACTACCCACTCCAGTATTCTTGCTTGGAGAATTTCATGGACCGTATAGTCCATGGGGTCGTAAAGATTCTCAGTCACCCAATAGTTTTATGGATCTAAAGATATCTCTTTTTATACAAATGTATGCTTTTTTGAGCATATATTTTTATTAGAAAATTCTAAGACTTGTATGTAAAGATTCACCTGCCCAACAAACGTACAATAATGGCAGAGAAAGCGTAGATAACTGGCTGGCATTGCACGACCTGTTCACGTGAGACCTGGTTACTAGATCCCAGCCTAGAATTGCAAATGTAGCCAGACAATTTCTCTTTTAAATTCTTTATTGTAAAGTGGAAATGTTGAAGGCATATGTTTAGATGAAAGAAGGGTGTTAAAAAGAGGTATTTGAACATTATTTTATTTTTTTTTTGCCACTTGGCATGTGGGAACTTAGTTCCCTGACCAGGGGTTGAACCCTCACCTCTTGCAGGGGAAGCATGGAGTCCCAGCCACTGGACCACTAGGGAAATTGCTGGAGATTATTTTTAAGATGTGAAATGATTAGAATCCTTGATGACTTTGTTGATGGGTTTCTAAGGATGAGCTGATAGGCAATGTTAAGACCTTCTTAGAACTGACTCTTTAGGAGAATAAAAGAACAGCAGACACGTAGTAGGCTAAGCAAGTTATAGAGCTTTTATGGCACTGGCTTCAAGAGATGGAAGGGATGTGATTTCTCAGTGAGGGTAATAATATGTATTAGTAAAAATTCCTGGGCTTCCCCAGTGGCACAGTGATAAAGAATCCACCTGCCAATGCAGGAGACTCTAGAGACTCAGGTTCGAACCCTGGGTTGGAAAGATCCTTTGGAGGAGGGCATGGGAAACCACTCCAGTATTCTTGCCTGGAGAATCCCACGGACAGAGGAGCCTGGTGGGCTACAGTCCATTTGGTGGCAAAGAGTCAGACATGACAGCACACACACATACACAGATATAATTTCTTCTGAAAAGAATAAAACTCATAAATTCAACTCACTCCTTGTGAAGAGACATTAATTGTTTAAAAGAAAGTAGATTGGTTCCTGAGTATTTGGGAGTTTTTTTTTTTATAGTATCATATTCTATTTATTAAAGTTGGTAAAAATCAAGTTTTGCAATTTCAATATCAGTCTTTTTGTAATCTTTTTTTCCAGTTTTACTGAGATATAATTGACATATAACTTCTCATAAGTTTAAGGTGCCCACACGTTGATTTGATTACACTTACATATGGCATAGTGATTACTACCAGAGCATTAACTAATGCCTGCATCATGTCACATAATCACCTTTCTTGTTTTTTTTTTTTTTTTGTGGTAAGAACATTTAAGATCTAGTATATGGTGCATTGTCATTAACTACAATCACTATGGTGTACATTAGATCCTAACTGTAACTTATTCATCATGTAAATAGAAGTTTCTACAAAATCAGTTTTTCTATTTTTTTTTGTTTGAAGTTGGAAAAAGTTTTGAATGCACAGGAGCTTCAAAGTGAAATGAAAGGAAATAAAATCCACGATGAACATCTTTTTATCATAACTCATCAAGGTAAGTCACACACAGGGTTGAACAGTAACTATTCGTAGTAGTTTCCCATTAGTAATGGGGAGAGTTACAATGCTTTTAACTGTAGAATGGTGGAAAAGTAAAGGATCACGTTTGCTAGGGTGCTTGCAAAGCCTTTGCTCTCAGATAAATTATCACAGGTCCTCCTTCTGGGATTTACTACAGTCTTCTTTCCGTTACCTCACTACTTATCAGGTAGGACTTTGTCCTTAATCCAAAGAGACTTTTTATCTCTTGGAATTCACAAAGAATCTGAAAGTTAAGATGTCACTACTTGTCAACTCAGAGCTATTTTCAAGAAATAGATCACTCACATTTACTGTAACTGTACATGTCCTACAGAAATTTGGTACTAAACAGGAATATAAATTTTATCTAAAATGTGTATTCATTCTCTCCAGACTTCTAACTTCTGGGTAGTGGTTTTTTAACATAGGAGTCCATGACTTTGGAAGTTGAGGAAGTCTCAGAACTCTTTGACTTGTGTGAAAGACTTCACAAATATGTGTCTTACAGAAGTCTGTTACCCCAAAACATTCAGATTTACTCTAACTCCTTTGTATCTAATACTGTCCTCTGGTTGATCATGGCTCCGTCTCTCATGCTGATCAGCGCTGCATTTCTAGATGTTTCTTTGTCTTATCCATTCTTTCTGTCTTTCAAATGATTGTTTTCTTCACTGACTGGCTAATATAACCAACTCCTTTGAGGAAAAAAAAAAAAAGGAAAATAATTGGCTTAATGTGTTACTTCTTCTGTTTTTTATGGTGACATTCTGTTGGTGGCTTATACCAAGACAAAATCAATGAGGGCAGAATGACAGCAGGTGAGCATACATCTAGAATCAGAAATCTATTTCGAATCCCATCTCTACCATTAAAGATGATGCAACCTCAGTCTGGTTTCTGGACTAGTAATTCTCTTCATTTCCCCATCTGTACAATGGGAAGAATGATTACATCTTCTCATTCACAGAGCTCCTGTGAGGATGACATGAGATAAGGTGTGTTACACATTTAGTTCAAGGTACAGCATGCAGTGAGCTCATAGTAAATGGTAGCTTGCATCATTTGATGGAGAAACTTTCCTTCCATTAGAACACAAGGTAAGCAGGTCATGGGACCTGCTACCCATAGTTAAACTTGAAAAATTGATAAATAAACTGATCAAAAAATATTTGATTTGCTCTTTTTGTCTAAAGATGGAAATTAGATTTCTAAAGTCTCCTTAGCTCTAATTTAAAGGTATAATTTTATTCCTTTCATTAGTACAGAAGCACAGCCTTTGCCCAAACAGAATGCATGAGCAATCATTAAAATGATTCATTTCCATGTTCCCCTAATGACTACATTTGCTATTTAATTTATCTATTTATAAAATAATCACCCAGTGTTTATCTTATCTCAAACATTATGCCAGGAGCTGAGGGAAACTGATGAATATGACAGAGTTTCAGCCTGTTCATAACTTGTCCTCCCTGTAAAGTCTGCGGCTAAGTTGTTTCAGTCGTGTCTGACTCTGTGCGACCCCATAGACGGCAGCCCACCAGGCTCCCCCATCCCTGGGATTCTCCAGGCAAGAACACTGGAGTGGGTTGCCATTTCTTTCTCCAAAGCATGAAAGTGAAAAGTGAAAGGGAAGTTGCTCAGTCATATCTGACTCTTAGTGACCCCATGGACGGCGGCCTACCAGGCTCCCCCGTCCATGGGATTTTTCAAGCAAGAGTACTGGAGTGGGGTGCCATTGCCTTCTCCGCTGTAAAGTCTAAATCTCTAGAAACAAACATGTCATCATACTCATTAGGTTGCGCGCATGATGCTTAGTCGCTCAGTGGCGTCCAACTTTTGCAACCTTATGGACTGTAGCCCACCAGGCTCCTCTGTCCATGAGATTATCCAGGCAAGAATACTGGAATGGGTAGCCAGTTCCTTCTCCACAGAAACTTCCTGACCCAGGGATCGAACCCTTATTGCAGGGATCAAACTTCTGTATTGTAGGCAGATTCTTTTCTGTCTGAGCCACCAGGGAAGCCCATTCATTACGTTAATGAATTATTAATATCTCACTTTATAGATATTCAGTATTACTTCTGCTTCTCCACACACCTCCAGCTTCCACATGGGAAGATAAGATTATTTGCTGTATCCCAAAAAGACATTTACAGTATTTAGTTGAAAGAAATAAGTTCAAAAATAACATAAAGCACATAGATAACATACCTGACATATTAAAACATTCATTAAAAGGAGGCTATTTTAACTTGATCACTAATACTTGTTTGTTAGCATAGCATAGGGCTATGTTGGCATTTATAGACTTTTAAGTTACATTTTTATTTCTCTTTCAATGTGTTAGCCTTGTCTTTCATATAATTATGGTCAAAAGGCTCCCGACTGATGATGATCTTCTCCTTGCAGCTTATGAACTCTGGTTTAAGCAGATCCTGTGGGAATTAGATTCTGTTCGTGAGATCTTTCAGAATGGCCATGTGAGTTGCTATGTCACAGTATTCCTTTCATACTTTTCTTTGAGAGTGTAGAAAATATTATTAATGGGAAAAGTTTAACACCAAATGGTGGAATTAGTATTTAAGGGGGAAAAAAGTTTCTAGTGTAGAGAGTTTAGTCATGTTCTTCCAGTGTAATTATCACCATGCCCTTGCTTTAAGATGCCTTTCAAATTTTATTTTCAAGTCCTTTGTTTAGAAATCAATTTTTTTCCCTGCAAAAAGTTGTTACAAATGACAGTGGATTGCCAGGACAGCTAATGTAGATTCTTTAATCAATAGCTACCAGAATTGTATTTCTAATGAATGTTTGCTATGAGAAGATAGGAGCAATGATGAGGGAGGTGACACAGGAGGAGAGGTGGAGATGGGGAAAGAGAATAGACAAGATGAGGAGGATGAGCCAGAAGAGGATTAGGAGGAACAGAGTGGGAGGAGGGAGAGTCAGAAGTCCTGGTGATGTTCCCTCAGTCTCCCTCCCAGCCCACTTCTTGCACACGTACCTTCCTCCATCCTTGGAGGACACAGGACACAGTCTTGTGTTCTCCAGCTCAGAGCCCGTGTGCCAAGGGGGCTGGGAAGGAGAGAACATCCATCCTCTGTGAACATCATCCCCATCCATTTCCATGGCAACTCCTGCCCTTGAGACAGAACAGAGGAACCCAAGTGTCTGCTTAATTCTTACCCACAAGTTTCCACGTTCTCCTAAACTTTATTCCTCAGAGCAAAACTGAGACATTTGCTTTGAAATCAGTGGGAGTTGTGTTCCAGAATTTACTCAAATTGTCCTTCCATAGAATTTTTCTAGATTTAAAGAAAAAAAAAAAAAAGATTTGAATGTTGCAGACACTTCTTGCAAACAATTCAGAGTTGCCATTAGTTTAGCATCTACCTAAGGCACATTTTAATGCAAATGTTCCTCTTTAAAGTAGAGATAACATCCACAGGAGTGCATTGTTTAGTGTCTCCCAGAATTGAGGATTGATTACTCAGTGTCTTGTCTCCTAACACCCAGGTGAGGGATGAGAGGAACATGCTGAAGGTGATCACCCGAATGCACCGAGTGGTGGTGATCCTCAAACTCTTGGTCCAGCAGTTTTCCGTCCTGGAGACCATGACAGCCTTGGACTTCAATGACTTCAGGTGCGCGCGCGGCTTTGCCAGCATACAGGGGTTACCCTTCCCTTCTGATGGGCTGGAGAGAACGTGCCTGCTGTTTTGCGTGGCGTTAAGGAGTCAGTCTTGCTGACAGTCTGTCACTGTGAGCACTTGGGAGCCGTCATCCCGAAGCATTTGAGTAGCTATTGAAAATATTTCATCTCTTCCTTTCACATATGAACATAACAGGATCCATTAAATTCAATTCATCATGTGTACCCTAGTTTTATCCCAAAAGGATTTTAGACAGCTTAGCAAAATGGCTTAAAAGGCTGATATAATACACATTCTAAATTTAAATGATTAAAAACCAAAAATACAAGAGAAATAGGAATGATATGTAAAGAAGCATGTAACCAAAACTGACAGTATAAATTATGGATTGAACTATAAATTTTATTTTTTATGTGTTTTAAATTTTTATTTTATATTAGACTACAGTTAATTAACAATGTTGTGTTAGTTTCAGGTGTTCAGCAAAGTGATTCAGTTATACATGTACATGTATCTATTCTTTTTCAGATTCTTTTCCCACTTAGGTTATTATGGAATGTTTAGCAGTCAAACTATAAATTTTATAAGAAAACTTTTTCATAACTAAGATTTGAGAAGAAATTTTAAGAGCATGGGGTGCAGAAGCAGTATCCTCTACATGGTTGGTAATCAAATGAAAAGAAGTAGAATTCCTTTTTAGTATATACTTAACAAATTGAAGTCTTAGTACCAGTTATAGGGAGAACATTTATAGGGATGTGAGGGTTGTGCCTGGTGGGAGTAATCACATTTTGTGATGCCCTGTTTTGTGCAACATTCCATTCATTTCACTTGTGGAGTCTCACAGTGCTGAACTTTGAGAATTGAACTTTAAGGAGAAACTGAAGAAAATTTACAAAGGAACTTTTAGCACTATTGAATAAGAAGTATTGCTCAATGTTCATCTGTCTTTACCTTAGGAAAAAACTTAGTATACACACATGCATGTACATCTATGCATGTGTATATATAAGCACACATGTGAACGCACATACACAGATATAAACACACATTGGTACACTATGACCCTTCACAAACTATACAAACATCGGCCTGCAGAGAGGATGATGGCTAGGAGCTCGTTGTCCTGATTGGATCAAGTCCAAGTCATGGGTTCAGCCCTGGGCTGTTGTGTGTCTGTGCCTGGTGACACCTGCAGAGTCACATGACCACCGCCTCCCCCCTCCCCAAGAAGGCAGTGTTACAGTGATTTACAATGCGCACCTTCCCCTGCTCTTCTCTCCCGGGACCTGTTCTCAAAGAGAGTACCTATCCCCGGCGTCCGGCTTCCAGAGTCTGCAGTTCCGCCTGTTAGAAAACAAGATAGGGGTTCTGCAGAGCTTGAGGGTCCCTTACAACAGAAGACACTACCGTGACAACTTCAGAGGGAAAGACAACGAGCTTCTGCTGAAGTCCGAGCAAGAAAGGACGCTTCTGCAGCTGGTTGAGGTGCGTGCGCAGACGTAACGTTTCGCTCAGCACGTGTAGTTCACTGAGCTTCTGCGAGATCCGGACTTCAAAACTCCTGTCGAAATTGGGTTGCATTTGTTGTAAATAAGAGAAGAATGAACTTATAAAAATACTTCAACTGGTAAATTCCACTAATTAAAATATTAAGAACTCTCTTGAGAACTTCAGAGATATTTCTATAGTCAATGATATGTTAACATTTAATAACCTCTATATCTTATTAAAACAATCCTTTTAAACATTCCTGCTAAGCAACTAGCATTGGGTTAGCTGATTTTTAAACTGGGTATGGTTATTTATTTAATGAGCTTTACTTTAAAATATTCCATAATTGAAAAGTTCCACAAGTTGAGTATGTTTCTTAATTAAACTACATCACTAAGGTTCATCACTAAAGTTCTGTCCTTCAGGATTTCCCCCAGTCATATCTAGTTCTCTGTGGGTCTGTACATGGTCCTGAGGAATTATTAGTTTCTGCGCAAGAAAATTATTAAAAAGGATTGTACAGTCTTGACTTCTTGGACAAAGGCTTTTACTTTGCAAATTAAACTTTTATTTTAGCAAATTATGCTCTGCTCACTAATCCCCTGGGCATTATAAATACAGATTTAGGTTAATAAACTATTAATGCCACTTAATGGCTATAGAAAAAGAATCACAAAGTTAAATTCAAAACCAAGAATAAGCTATATGAGAGCTCATAGAGATGCATGGACTCGTTTTTATTTCTAGATTAAAAATCCTGTGGAATCTGGAAATAATTGAGTAGCTAGCTGATTTCAATGTTGCTAAGTACACAGTGTTCTTGCATTTAGATCAAATCAAATTATATATGATATGATTCCTTCAGCTCCTAAGACATAAACTATTTTGAGAATAAACCAGTATACCTCATTAAAACAACATATACATATGTTCATAGATCTATAGAACAAAACTGGAATATCTGTAATAATTTGTTAATAGAAAGTAAATTTTTAATATGATTGCCCTCTAGATTAGGAGAAAAAAACACTGCTGTTTTATAAATGAAGAAATTGAAGGGGAGAGTGGATATAGCTCAGTGGTAGAGCATTTGACTGCAGATATTGAAAGGAAAGAGAAACGTTTACATACAAAAAGATTAATGATGTACTGACATTTTCCTCAAAACCAGGAAAATTTTATATTTCAAGTTCACAAATGTTTGTTACAAAACATTTGACATATTTTAAATTTTACAATGTATTCACTTGAAAAATATTTACTTCAGGCATGGCTGGAAAGAACCCCAGGTTTAGAGCCGCATGGATTTAACTTCTGGGGAAAGCTTGAAAAGAACATTGTCAAAGGTTTGGAAGAAGAATTCACAAAGATTCAGGTATTTGTGAAACCATAAGTAAACATAAGTTTACTATAGGAGAAGTTTTGGGAATTTTATTTTAATTTTATTTTCTCTTAGTCTTTCATTTTCCTTATTTCTTTTTCTTTTACACGTGCATCTGCTTGGAATATATTACACAAGTGATTTAATTTTATTGATGCATAATAAAAAATAAGTGAAGGAGTTTATTGTAGGCAAGATTTTGAGGAGATGAGACTAATAGAGATTTTTCATTTTTATTGAAAGTTTCATGTTATGATTGCTTCTAGACAGAAGTGGGCTCACAAAGGACCAGTCAACCAATACATTAAGTCACGTAACTTCCCCTTCACTCATGTATGCTGAGTTCCTCCTATTGGCTGAGTTCTTCCTCAGACCATGGCAAACTTCCCTCAGTTAAAACAATACTGTTGATTCCTCAGTTTCTCTCATGTTATGGGCCCTCATCCTTTCTTCATGACCAAATTTTTGGAAGAGTTGTTTCAATTCTACATCTTGAGAGGCTATGTGCACCATGCAGTGTTGTCACAGTCACGGGTCAAATTCCCCTTCCCTTCTTGGTGACCCTGTAACATACCCTTCTGCTACCTGGTTCATTTGCTTCCCTCCCTTCATGGGCAAAATGTAAAATATGAGTATTTACCTCATAGAGATATTGTGAACGTTACATTGGATTCATATTTGCAGGGTATTTAGAACAGCAGTGAGTGTAATTATTTCTTTTTCTCCATCTAATTCTCACCGTGGTTCAGTCTGCCTTCCTGTTGTTCACAAGTGACCCCCGTATGTAAATCCAATGGCCGTTTTATCTTCATTTTATTTCATTTCCTACTGGCTTTAATACTAATCACTACCTACACTTTCTTGAACATTCTCCCCACCCAACCCCTCTCCGCCATGGTTTTGGTATCAACATTTTGTTCTCACCTAGCTTTCTGACCCTTACTTCTCCAGCTCTTTCATGGGTTCATGTTTCTTTCTGAAACCAGTAACTGATGGAGATTCACAATGCATGGGCTCAGGTCCCTTGTATCCTCTTTTTCCTCTTCCACCAGGTGAACTCATTTATACCTGCTGCTGCAGCATCTGCTTAGACACCAGTAATTCTCAACTGTTTATGTCTAGCTTATTTGGCTCTTTGAATTTCATAATCCATTCTCCTTTCCCAGATAACTCTTTCCCAGTCTTCAGGTCTTGTTTCAAGGAAAACTTCAGCAGGAGGGTCTTTATTGAACTCTCTGCTACTATAAGTTGTGATGGTATGACATTGCTCCTTTACTTCACTGCCCGTGGTTGCAATTATTTAAAATTCTTTTTCAAAAAATTGAGGTATAGTTGTCTTACAATGTTGTATTAGTTTCTGCTATAAAACAAAGTGAATCAGCCATATGTATACATACATGCCCTCTGTCTTGAGACTCCAACCTCCCCATCCCACCCCTCTAAGTCATCACAGAGCACCAATCTGAGCTCCCTGTGCTATACAGCAGCTGCCCACTAGCTATCTATTTTATAGTAGTGTATATATAGGGCTTCCCAGGTGACAAGAGTGGTGAAGAATCCACCTGCCACTGCAGGAGATGCAAGAGCAGTGGGTTTGATCCCTGGGTCAGGAAGATTCCCTGGAGGAGAAAATGGCAACCCACTCCAGTATTCTTGCCTGGAAAATCCCATGGACAGAGGCTACAGTCCATGGGGTCACAAAAGAGTCAGACATGACTGAGCGACTGAACACAAACATGCATAGTATATATATAATCCCAATCTCCCAATTTATCTCACTCTTTTGCCCTCTGTTTCCAACCCTCCATGTCCACACATTTGTTCTCTACATATTCATCTCTCTTCCTGCCCTGCACTGTTTATAACAGCAAAGATCTGGCAACAACCTAAATGTCTGTCAACAGAAGAATGGATGAAGATGCGGTACATTTATAAAATAGAGTATTACTCAGCCATAAAAAATGAACGCAATTAGGTCATTTGTAGAGAAGTGGATGCACCTAGAGTCTGTCATACAGAGTGAAGTAAGTCAGAAAGAGGAAAAATAAAGTATGTTGATGCATATATGTGGAGAAATGGTTCAGATGAACCTAGCTGTATGGTTGTAATTTAACAAGTTTTCAGTGTTTTAGTCCCACCAGATAGAGATCAGGGGACTCGGTTTTTGCTCACAATTTTTTCTCTATCACTAGCCTGACATTTACTGAATAAATGAATAGTCCATTGGCCATAGAAGGCACACACATTCTGACCACATGATATGCTTGATCTGGTAAATGGAAGTCAGCTGGAGTAACTGATTTTTGCTCCAAGTAATTGAATTCTAAGTAGAGCATGTGTTGAAGGCAGGAAAATGCAAATTTCCTTAAACAAATCAATAAATATCAAGTGAATAAAAATATAACAGTGAAAAATATCTAAGGAATTGTATTTATAGAATATTGCTCTGAAGATAGAATTTCAGTAGAATTAGTAGTTTCTCTGACTAGGAATTCTTAACTTTTCCTAACTGGAATTAATTTACTCCCTGTATTAAATAATTGTCTAAAATTAGACATTATTGACCCCTCATAGTCACTCCAGTTTTGCCCAAATTCATTTATCATGACATTTATGAAAAGAGTATTTGAGTTTAACAAATCATTTAAACTTAAACAAAAGGGTAGAACCAGTGGGCATGAGGCCTCCCTAATTTTCCAAGCTTATAGTCTTAGATGATACACTGCATATCCTAGGGGACACCTTTTCTGCACCTGGGCTAGTCTATTTCTCACAAGCAGTATTTTCTAAAATAAGAATTTATTTTCTTTTGGGAATATTAATGCAGCTTTTCTCCCAAAGGCTAAGGAAGAGTCAGAGGAAAAGGAGGAACAAATGGCTGAATTTCAGAAGCAGAAAGAGGTATTACTGTCCTTATTTGATGAGAAACGTCATGAGCATCTCCTTAGTAAAGGTAGGCATTTCTATTCAGAGGATCCTTTCCCTGGAACATAAGACTGTGAGCTCAAAATACCAAACCCTACTTCGGGGGGATAAAATGGACATTGATATTTCCATTCATAGAAGTAAGGAATTTTAAAATTTATCTTGCAAGTTATCTTTATCAATTTTTTCTTTTTTTGAAAGTGAAAAATATATTTAACTAACTTTATAATTCTATAATTTAGTTGCATTATTTTCAAAGAGATATTCATAAATGATACAGGAACTAAATATTTAGAGGGGAAAAGCTCACGTCCTTTTGTCTGTGGCTGTTTATTGCATGATTTCTGTCTATTTAAAAGTTTTGAGAATTTAAAGTGTGTGTGTATATACATGTATGTATTATTTTGTTTTTTAAAATCTAATACTAAAATAATGTTTTAAATGATAGTTTTCCAAATTCAAGTTAAGGGATTAAATATTTAACTAACATTCACATTATTTTCTAAAAACATGAACAATTACTTAAGGTGATGATGCCAAATTAACATGAGTGCCTTAAATTACCTATTAAATTAAAACTTGTTCCATGTCTTGCAGGAGAAAGACGGCTATCATACAAAGCACTTCAGGGGGCCTTGATGATATATTTTTACAGGTAAAAACAAATCAAAAGAAGAGAATTTGAAGCAAAAAATTGAGGAGTAGATATAGATAATGTATCAAGTATAAAGCTTATACATTGCTTTAAAAACTAATTAGTTTAAAAACTAATCATAGTTTTTAAAAAGTCATTTAGATTTGGGGGAAAGCTTAGAAAATAATTGTGAAGTTTCATGAGGTTTTTCTTTATTTTAAATAGTAAGAGTCCAATGTTATCCCTGTCACGGGTTAAACACAGACACACACACACACACACACACACACACACACACACACACACACACACACACACACACACACACACAAGTTAATCAAATATCCTTTTCATTAAATTCTGTGACATTGTGTCCTAAGGACCCGAAGTTGAATCTGTCTCAGAATCTTAGCCATGAAATAGGTTCTGTCATTTAACGACATTGTTATTCCTGTTTTATAAAATGAAAAAGAATGAAGTAGAAGCACCATATAAATTGCTGTGCTCTTTGCTCTGCAATTTCAAGTCTAATTGTTGTCACCGCCCACTATGTCTGAGGCCCATCTGTGTTTCATAAATTGAATGTGTCAGAGCAAAAGATGCCACGCTGGTATAAAGCAAAAAAAAAAAAATCTATGTTTACTGCGTGTCTTACTTGAATTCATTTAGTTTTTTAATCCTCTTTCACCTATTTTTCAGAATAGCAGCAGCATAAAAAACAGTTTTGACTGTTTTCCTCAATTCTTAGTGAATATATGCCATTCAAGCTTATGTATCCTCTGCAGAAAATACACCAAGTTGTGAAAACTGAAAAAATATATATATAAGTAAAATTACATAGATATAAATTAAAAATATATAAATATACATATATAATTTTATTTTGTGTATATATTTATTTAATATATATTTATTATGTATATATGTATTAGAGGAAACTTTAACAGGCAGTCTTTGTTTTCACAGTTTAATATCCTTGCCTGGAAGAAGTAGCTAGCTATTATTGGCTAGAAAACCTTAGATGTTGTCTGTGTCTGCCTTTTATGAGAATGGGGGTGAGGTGTGACTCTGGTTATTTTATGTACTTCAAGAAATGTTCTAGAATCTTTAAACACACACTGAAAGATGAATTGTGTTATCCCCTAAGCCTGGGAGAGTTATCTAAGCTGTCACAGCTCCCCAGAGGCAAAGGGGATGTTGGTTTGGGGCCCAAGAGATTGTAGAGTATGTGTTCTTTCTGACACACTGGACTTGGCTGGACATGTTTATGGTCCAGATGATGATGGTGGTTTTGTTCCCTAGGGAAGAGCCCAGGTTCCAGGTCCCTTTCCAGCTGCTGACTTTCCTCATGGATGTGGACTCACTCATGACCAAGTGGAGATGTAAGCCCTTCCCCCCAACCTGACCCACAACCCTGCTCCCCTTCAAGCCCCCAATACCCCTCCACCCTCCATTTGTGTGTGTGTGTGCTGGGGGGGATGGGCTACTTTGTGAAAAAACAGCTCAGAAATTTCTCTGAGGGCCACCCACCCAGTGCACATGGCAGGCAGTTTTCAGGGCTCATATGTCCTCTGGGGGCCCAGGAAAATGTTGTGTTTGATCAGCAGGAAGAAAAGTGAAGTCACTCAGTCGTGTCTGACTCTTTGCGATCCCATGGACTGTAGTCTACCAGGTTCCTCAGTCCATGGAATTTTCAAGAGGACTGGAGTGGGTTGCCATTCCTTCTCCAGGGGATCTTCCCAACCCAGGGATCGAACCCGGGTCTCCCGCATTGCAGGCAGACGCTTTACCGTCTGAGCCACCAGGAATCATCAGAAGGAAAAAGTAAACTTTAGGTCAAAGAAAATGTTTTAATTTATAATAGTAATGTATTCATCTTTGTGTCAATACAACTTGAAAATATAACGTCAGTAGTTTTGTTTTAATGGAGGAAGGGCCCCATGAAGGCGGTAGGAACAAGGGCTCATAAAAGTCACAGTGTGCCCACACCCCCCGCCCTGGCATCCAAGAGCTAATCCTAGGGAAGAATGGATGCACCGCGCAGCCTGGACCAGGCGGAGCACCAGGCAACCTCCCCTTGTGCCGCATAGGCTCACAGGCGAACCTCCCATATGGAATGATAAAGGGGAGCCTTTTTTCAGAGGCAATAATCGTTCCGACCCCTCTGCCTCAGCGCCCTGGAGCTAATGTGTGTGTTCACCTAGATAACCACGTGTGCCTGGTGCACAGGATGCTCGGCAGCAAGGCGGGCACTGGCGGGTCCTCTGGGTACCAGTACCTGCGCTCCACCGTGAGGTAAGCCGGCGTCACCTTCACCTCCGCGGGGCCACCAGCACCTGTTTGAACACGGAGATGTGCTTTATCTAGGCAAGTCACTTACACTTGCTCCTGTCTGAACTGCTGGCAACACATTTATCCTTAAATTAAGGAATTCCTACAGGAGCTTTTGGAGATCATTGTAAACATCCTTATTTCTGGAAGGTCATCAATTGGATCCTGGGATGCGATTGGACACGGTACCAATATTTGCATCACCTGTGAGGGAGGGAACCAAGTTAACCCAAGGAGAAGTGTTTTCAACTCAGGGTACAGCACAGTGACCCGGAAATTCTTTGCAATTCACCTATTTTCATCCCTAATCTTATCACCTGATTGACTAAATTATAAAATGCACAGTTTCAGTTTTCATTATTTTTATACATCTTCATTTTCCCAAGAATAAAAGTTAGATTGAATGATTCTAAAAATTTATTAGTTTGAATTTTTATAATCATTACACATTTTCTCCTTTCCTGGAAATAAATTCTGTGAGCATGAAACCATAAATGATCACAGAAAATGAGCACACCCATCAGTGGCGATGGGAATAGTGAACGCAAACCACCTTCCTAGTGTGTCACTTTCTCATTAAATCATCACAAAGGCCTGGTGAGAGGAAGGGATTGTGGTTTTTATTTGATGAAGTTGGAAACCAAAACACTAAGCTTTGGACAGCTTGACCAAGGTCACATGAGTTGCAAATGACAGCAAAATATGAACCCAAATTTGATTTTAAAGACAAATGTTCTTCTGCAGGTGAAATGCAAGTGAAAATAGTTGGCTAACAAACATAAAAGCAATTTTAAAGTGAAAACCACTCTTATAGACATTTATTATATAATCTAAGATGGTGTTTCAATATATCAATACACTCATGTCTGTTACTTGGCAGCTACTTTACAGGTGAGAAATATTTTCCAATGAACAACTGGGAATTTTATTTGCTTTCAATTTATTATTTTGCATCCCACCCTTTAAAAATCAGAAATAGGAACACATCTTTATCTTCATGAAAGTAGCATGACAGTAATAACTCTAGGTTTTGTTCTGGCCCAGTCTGGTCTGGATCGCTGAAACATGTAATATTGTTTTATGGACATAAATTTTGGATATGGAATAAAAATGAAGCAATCTTAATACTAACACTACTTGATATATACAACACGTAACATATATAATATGATAGAATATAGAAATTTATTTATGGCAAAATATCATTATTTGAAACTTTAAAAAATCTTTTGTATCAATAATTCTAAAACATCTGTATATATGTGTTTTTCCAGTGACAGGTACAAAGTATTTGTAGATTTATTTAATCTCTCAACATATCTGGTTCCCCGACACTGGATTCCGAAGATGAACCCAGTCATTCATAAGTTCCTTTACACGGCTGAATACTGTGACAGCTCTTACTTCAGCAGTGATGAATCAGATTAAAATCATCTGCAAAAATCTATGAATTTGCTTTCTCAGTCTGCATTTAAAATTTTTTCTATGAATTTTCATGACTATACAGAGTCCTAATGTAATATATGTACTTACATATATATACATATATAGCATATATTAAACATATAGTACTGTAGCACTGATTCAAACCTAGAAATAATTTTATCACCTCATGTTTGTGATAACAGACTAAACATTAAGATAAGAAATTCAGTTAAATTATAACATTGTACATAGTGTATTTTCCTGTTAAAAACAATGTCCTAGTACTTATCTTAATGTAGCCATGTAATGCAATGGTTATCTCATTTCAAACATTGTAAGCTTGTAAACTTCAGCTGTTTCAAATATTTTATGGAATAAAATGTGTCATTCTGTACAAAGAGGTGTTCAGTCAAACATTTTGCAAGTATTAAGATTGTTTGTTGACATATATTGTTTTGGAAACATTGATTGCATCTGTCAGGACTCTTGGTGACCAAGGACAGAAATCTATCTGAAACTTAACGGGGTTCACTGGGCAGTTACTCCAGGAGATCCTGTATGTGACAAAAGCTTGGGAAGCTTGGAGCCCCAGGGATGGATGTGGGCCCTGGAGACCTCAGTTCTTGGCACCTGGGGGAACCCTGTCTCATCTCTCTTTCTCAGTAGGGTTGCCCTTGCTCTTCCCTGTTGTGGACCAGTTCTGTCCTCAGGCTGCATCCATGCTTCAGCACCTCTAGACTCTCAGAGGGAAAAGTGCTCTTCCCAGCCCCAAGGCTCATGGTCTGGGAGGCAGAGCACACCCTAAGGCATGGCAGAATTGAGGTGACCATAGGTATTCTTTCCAGAAGACAGGAGACACATAAACTAAGAAATGACCAAGTTCATTTGTCATGAAAAGTGTGAGACCCAGAGTTTAGATCAGACAGGAGTTCCTTTCTTCTCTTTCTAGCATGGCCTGGCAATACTTAGTGGAATGTCTATTATGAAAATACTATAAAAAATTTTGGGATGTAGAATAACCTTGATGTCGGGTGATCATCTCTGTAAGAAGTAGGTTCTTGGTGGAACTGAACTATTCTTTGGTCTCAATTGCAACTTTTTCTCATAAGAATCATACTGCCTAGTTTATCTCTAAATTACATATAATTGCTTTTGCCTATATGTGTGTGTGGATACATATGTAGTACCTGATGGTGGTTAAGCTGAAAAATCCAAAGACAAATAGCATGGTGGCCGGTGGTAGTCCCTTAAGTTTGACAGTAAATGCATCTATTAATTACCTATTTTGATATAACAAGGTTAATCCCTAGTTTCCTATCTGTTTAATGGGGATAAAGTTTACAATTTTTGCTTTTTCTCATGAAGTAATGAAGAAATATGTTAGTGGATGTTCTGTCACCAAGATGCCTTGGAAGTTTGAAATAAATGTTATTTGTCAAGACTTATTCTTTTAATAAGTAATCTTATTTAATTATTTTTATCTTGTTTCTTGGTGTGCTAGGTTATACAGCTGTAAGGGTTTTTTTCAAATGATGTATCACTAATTCTTATGTAAATGTCAAAACCACTTATGTACCATGTGTGTGTACTCAGTCGTGTCCGACTCTGTGCGACACCACAGACTGAACCCCGCCAGCCTCCTCTGTTCACGGAATTTTCCAGGCAAGGACACTGGAGTAGGTTGCCATTTCCTACTCCAAAACCACTTATAATGCCCCATTTAAACTTGCTTCTAGTGTCTACAATGCACTTTTAATAATTCTTAAATAAATCATGAAATCAAGGCTGCCCAATTTAGTATTCAGTCTGAGATCCCAGTGAAATCACATCCAGGAACATCTTGATGTTTTTCATTATGACTTCTACTAAATACATGACGATTTCATTGCTCTGCTCTTGGCCTCACTGGGTGAATGCCCAGCAGCTTGTCAGAGCTGGACCACAGCATACACCCACGTGGAATAGCAACTGGTGAGGCTGAGAAGCCAGTGAAAGAGTTAAAGCTTAGGCAGGCAGTCCAAGACCCTTTAAGGAGGAGGTGAACAGTCTTGCTCATGTTGTCCTTAAGCCTTGTGCAACAATGTATCTTGCCTGAGCTACATATTTAGGTCTGGAACTAAGATCACACAGCACAGTGTCTTACTTATGGAAATGCTTTTCTTAGGCTCTATGTTAATGATTATAATTGTAACAGATCTTGCCTGGGAACCTGTTTCTCAAGACTTGTACCCCTGGTTGCACAGCAACAGTGTATCTTGCCTGGAGGCACTGCAGGGAACCCTTCTCCCTGGCTAATCTTGTGCCTAAATTATCTCAGGATGTATGCCTTGGCAAAGGGTCTGGTGAACTCTTGCAACCTTGAGGTATTCTTTTTATGTATTCTCAGCAACCCACTCCAGTGTTCTTGCCTGGAGAATCCCAGGGACGGGGGAGCCTGGTGGCTGCTGTCTATGGGATCACACAGAGTCCGACACGACTGAAGTGACTTAGCAGCAGCAGCAGCAGGTAGTTGAAAAGTATATAAGGTCCCGCTTAAACTAGTGAGGCAGGTACTCTCCTGCCCCCTTCCATTGCCTCTTGCTGGAAGCTTTCTTTATCCCAGTTCAGTTCAGTTCAGTCACTCAGTTGTGTCCGACTCTTGGCGACCCCATGAATCGCAGCATGCCAGGCCTCCCTGTCCACCACCAACTCCCGGAGTTCACTCAGACTCACAAAATCTACACAAAGCTCTGAGTGACTGAGACTGTCTTTGGTTCCAGAGTTAAATCTTCTCCATCGTAGACCACGAATCCAGCAGCACCATTTACTGTGAGCTATCAACAGGAAGTGGCTTCTTTGGGAAATCTCTTTTAAAAGAGTTGATGTGTGATCTTTAGCCTTTAAAAGGCTAAAATGGGGGCAGGGGGGGATGGTGGTGGTGGTGAAATAACATGATTGTGGTGTCTTTTAGAACTGTCAACCCAGGAACACAGAGTAGATGGATTAGCATCCCGTCCACCACAAACAACTGGGGGGACTGATGAAACAGTTTCCCATCCTCAGGTGATTCCTGGTCTGGGGACCACACGTGAGAAGTCTTGGATTAAAGGACACGGACTTAGTGGGTCAACTCCTGGGCAGTGGGGGTGAGAGATGCTCAAGAATATGCACTGAGGGAAGGATGGAGAGAGGAGATGGAGAAGTGGCAGGTGATCAGGTGATGGATCAGGTATAGCTGAACTGGTAGAACACTCAAGATTTCCCTCAATTTCATTGATTGGGTCAATATATAATGCTCATGATGTTACCAAAAACAGAGACTCTAAGAAGTGTGGGGAGTTTTTTTGTTTGTGTTTTTTTTTTTTTCTCTAAGGAGGGACAGGAGATGGTTTGCAGACATTGCAGTTAAGGTGTCTATGTGCATGCATGCTAAATCACTCCAGTCATGGCTGACTCTTTGCAACCCCATGGAGTGTAGCCCACCAGGCTCCTCTGTACATGGGATTCTCCAGGCAAGAATAGTGGAGTGGGTTGCCATGGCCTCCTCCAGGGGATCTTCCTGACCTAGGGATTGAACCCATGTTTTATGTCTCCTCCATTGACAGGAGGGTTCTTTACCACTAGCACCATCTGGGAAGCCCAACATGTCTATAGAGAAAATTAAAAAATCAATATATGGATTCAGAGCTGAGGAAAGTCCTGTGTGAATATAAAACACATTAACACTGTGTTCACAAAATGTAAGTCATACACAAGGACAGAGTCTTCTTAACTCAGAGTCAAATATAGGTTGTTTCATTATTAATTTTATAAAAATCCACAAGAGCTGAAAAGAATGCATCATTCAGTAATTAAAACTATCATTTGTAAAAGAGTATCAGAAAATCATTTACATTTTACAAGAATTAGTACATCATCACAAACTAGGACAATCAAGACATATTCCTTTCTGGTACATTACAATATTAATCAAATAAAATATCAATTTTCATTCTGAAGCATTTCTAAACCTGAGTCAACACATATTCATTTGAAATTGCTTCTGGCTGGTGTAAGGAAAAGAAATAGTGTCCTGTTGTGGATTTTGTTTTTCTAATAAGGAGACTGATAAAGGCCAACCATGAGAGAAAAAAAGAGGATGTCTCAATTGTTTTCAGTGGTTGTTGCTACCTTTACAATTTGCTTCTATTGAGCTTGGAAAGTGACCGTGAATCTTAGAGAGGAAATGCTTAAATATGTAGTATTTGATGCAGTTGTATTAACTCCTATGATACGATTGTACTTATATTCAGTCAGAAGAGCAGCTCTCATGCTCTGCGGTTCTCATACAGCCACACTGACTTAGCAAGAGAGGAGATGACCTCAAGAACCAGGGACGAGCTGAAAGCCCAAAGGATGCACAGAAAAGTAGCTAGGATGGGAGTCTGCAAAAAACAAGCAGAAAACTGGAAAACCACGGGCTGGGGAAGTCACATTTTGGCTAATACAGTCTCAAATTACTGAGACTGAATTTTGAAAGGAGTGGTGCCTCCACACGACAAAGGAGCAGACAGGTGAGGTCCTGACATGGATAAAGCCTTAGAGACAACTGGAGTCAAATGAATGGTTATAAAATAGAAATAGAAGGTAAAAAATGGGACTTCTTTAGCCAGGGAAGCCAGACCATGAGGAAGATTTAAAGTTTCACAGTTGAGAGTAAGAGAAAATGTGAGAAAATATAGGCAGGCCCACTGCTCCTCAATCCAGGGAGAACCAAGGAGGAAATCAAATGTGCTGGAGGGACGTCCCTGGTGGTCCTGTGGTTGAGACTTGGTGTTTCCAAAGCAGGGGCTTCAGGTTTGACCCCTGGTGCCGGAGCTACGGTTCTGCATGCCATGAGGCCAAAAAACCAAAACATAAAACAGAAATAATATTGTAACAAACTCAATGAAGACTTTAAAAATGGTCCACATTAAAAAAAAAAGCACTGAAATCCTACTGATAGTGAAAATCCACAAATAACAATTTGTCTCTCATGCAAGGCTACTTGAGGTTTTCCCATTACATGGTTGCCATATGGGTTACTTAGTTTCAATCAATTGTTTGTCTTAAAAAGTGATTGTCTTTTTAGTTCTTTCTACATGACCTCTGCACAGGTCAAGGGGTGAGCACCATTTTGGGGGGTAAAGCAACTGGCATTTCACAACTCTTATGAAATTCCCTCTGGGAGGCTGGGAACACCCATGTGACAGGCACACGCAGTTCTAGTTGGGCTGTTCTTGTGTGTAGGGGCAGCTGAGGCCGGTGACTGTATCCCAGAAAGGAAAAGGACTGTTTATCCTCTCTTTAATCCTGTTTGAAATATGTCATTAAAAACAAACAAACAACAAACAGAAACAACAATCAAACAAAACCAGATAATAGCTGCTTCAGAATGAAGAGACCTAAAACACTTCCTAATCTGACCTTCCTCCCAGGAGGAAACTGTTCCCAGTCTGCCTCCCAGGCCTTCGTGCTGGTCTTCTTCCTTCTGGCGTGGGCACTTCACCTCTCTCTAAGAGAATTTTCATAGTTTAGTTTCAACATGACCAGGTCCTAGAACTTGTCTTTGTGGGAAGTTGCAAAAGCGTAATGATGAAACGCCAAGAATGAAGTGTCAGATCTCATGAACCTTCAGTTTTGTATTCGACTCTCAATCTGGCAAACATGTTACACGAATACAGCCGAAACAGAATCTGCAATACCTAAGAAAAAAAGGAAATCATTGGTACTACTCTATTTTTTCTTTACATGTTGTTTTTTTAACTAACATGAATGAGTTTATTATGCACCACTATGATTTAACCCTTCATCACTAATTTTTTAAATTTATTTTTAATTGAAGGATAATTGCTGTACAATATTGTACTGGTTTCTTCTACACATCAACATGAATCAGCTATAGGTCTACATATGTCGCTTCCCTCTTGACCATTCCTCCCACCTCCCACTGCTCTAGGTTTTTACAGAGTCCCGGTTTGAGTTCCCTGATGATACAGCAAATTCCCATTGACTATCTATTTTACATATGGTAGTGTATATCTTTCCATGCCACTCTCTCCATTTAAAAAATATGCAACGCTCCACTAATTCGCATGTCATCCTTGCACAGGGGCCATGCTAGTTTTCTCTGTATCGTTCCAATTTTAGTAAATGTGCTGCTCACACTACATGTCTTTTAAATATTAAAACAGTTTTGATTTGGGTTCAGAAAGTTAATATCTACCAAGAAAACAGCTTACTGGTTCTAGTTATCTGTCCATATAAACATGGCAACCTCAAAAGTAGATATCAGCAGAGATTCTTAATGTTTTTATTTCAAGAAACTATTACAAAAACTCAAAACAACTTATTAACTGAACAGATGAATGTATCTGAAATATGGAATGCACTCTATATACTTTAGAGGCAATACAATAATTTATAGGATTATTTTAAATATAACTTAAAACCTTTAAATTCTAACTTTAACAAAATTTCAATCACTCACAAGTGTGCTATGCTTCCTTAGTATGAAAGAGCACAGATCACAATGCCATGGTGGAAGCGATGAAACGTCCTATTTAAAGACTGGATTTGTCTGTGATTAGCTGTGTCTCTAAATTTCTTGGGGCCACAGAATTGCTACCTGCCTTCGTGGTTGTTCATGAGAGTAATGTGATCATATCAGGGATTTAACTTTCAGGAAATACTTTCGGAAAGGATATAATGACTAACCAGGCAGGGTGTGCAGACTTAATTGGGGAATAGAAAGAAATGATTCCAACCACCCTTTGTAGCTGGGGGCTGGGAGAAGTGGGGGCAGGGAACAGAGTCGTGATTGAGGTGAAGATGAACCAGTGTTTGAATCATGTTCCTGCAACTCTCCTTCTAGAACTTTAACAGCAGCCACCCCTCAGCCCTGATGCAGGCATGGCACTCCACAGTCAGAGATAAACTGGAGGTGGCAAGGGTTCAGGAACCACATCAGCCTTCTACCTGCAAAGCCCCTCAGGGATGCTGAAAGGAGAGGCGCGGGCTGGGGTCTGGTGCTCGGGCTGCAACACTCCAGTTACCAGTTAGTGGAACAATGGAGCTGTTGTGACTAGGTTGAATCAAAATATAAGCTCTCAGGGACTTCCCTGGTGGTCCAGTGGTTAAGAATATGCCCTTGCAATGCAGAGGGTTTCGGTTCAATCCCTGGTTGGGGAGCCAAGATCCCATAGGCTGTGGAGCAACTGAGCGTGCATGTCTCAACTACTGAGCCAGTCTGTTCTGGAGTCCGCGCTCTGCAAGTGGAGAAGCCACCCCGTGCTACAGCAAGACAAAGCCCGCAGGCTGAATAGAAGACCCAGCACAACCAAAGTAACATACATATATATATATCTACATATATATATATAGAAGAAGAAGCAAAAAATATATATGCTCTCAAAATTTTCCATAACTCTCTCTCTCTTTTTTTTTTAAACTCAGAATTTATTGTAAGAACTTCAATAAACTGTTCCTCAGCTAAAAACTCTATTTGGTCCTATTCAAGAGGATTGGCTTAAATTAGCATATTTTTTTCATTGCTCTAATTTCTTTGTGGAAAAACTGCATTTGAACTAGAGAACTGTGCTCCAGCTACGGGCAATAGACCACTGTTTCATATTTGAACCACTTCAGTAGCAATGCCAAATCAATTATAAAAACATCTAAAAATGACTAATCATTTTATCATAAATACCACAACCTGGGGTGTACCACAATTTTAAAAAGTTGTATATTTGTTAGAACTAATGAGAAATTAAATAACTGCTCTCATACATAATATAGTTTGGATCAACTCAATTCAGAAAACTTGCTGATTTTCCAGATCAAAAGTTTTAGAATAGGGTTTGAATATAGATTTTTAGAATACATTTAAAATACTTAAATAGCTACTTTAATTTGTTGTTCTTTAACAAAAATGTTGTTATTCAACAAAAAGAGTGTGTCTGGTATTTTCTTAAGCCTCTCAATTTCAGGGAACAGAATTTTTTGCTAGAATTTTATAGGTGGCAAGAGGTATATTAAATCTGAAACAACACTAATGCTCAGATTTTCACTCAGTTTGATACAAAGAAAAAGTGATTCTTGATGATCCTAAGGTAGGCATTATAATACATTAAATAATGGACAGTCATATAGTTATAAAAGGCAAATTTGGAAATTTTTGGAGAAGTTCAGCTTCTTAAGTGGGTTTTTGGAAGTAGTTAACTTTGGTAAATTATTGCTATATCTTATAATGTTCTGCTCATTACATTGGTTTTTACTACAGTCCCTCTTAAAAACATGAATATATGCAGTAGTGTCTTGTTTAAAAAAATACTATTTTATTTTTATCAATTAGTTGAAGGATGACCATTATTACTGTAATAGTGGTTTGAAAACCCTGGATGCACACTGGATGGGACAGGCTTATAATTTTAATCTATTCAGTCTCTTTCTTGACATTGAGCCAGGAATTTTCAATATCAGTTCAAGACTCACCACAAATATTTCCTCCCATTTTCACACGGACATAGCCATCGATGCCCCATGAAGTTCCCCAGGAGTTCCGTACAATCCAGTATGGGATACTTCCTACAAAATATAAATCAGACCCTGGAGAACATAGCTGTGGTGAAAGAATGTTCATTTAAAGCTCTGGTGGCACAGCAGTAAAGAAGCTGCTTGCCAATGCAGGAAATGTAGGAGAAGTGGGTTCGATCCCTGAATCAGGAAGATCCCTTGGAGAAGGAAATGGCAACCCACTCCAGTATTCTTGCCTGGGAAATCTCATGCACAGAGGAGCCTGGTGGGCTATAGTCCATGGGGTCTCAAAGAGTCAGACATGACTGAACACTTCCTGAAAAGTAGAGTGGTTTTAAGAAAACAAATAAACAAACAAAAACTAACCAAATGCTAACAAACTAGCCAAGTAAACTGGGCTGTACGAGTGTCACACTGCAATCAATGGAAAAGGGGTTTGAATTCATTTTGCTTGTTACATTTACTGCATAAAATGAAAACACACATATATACACATTTCCAAGCAATTTGAAAAAAGGAAAGGAAAAGAACTGTTCGATAAGTATGATGAAGTAATAAGCACTTCTCTTTTCCCAGGAATTATCCTAAACATTGCAGATGGAGAATGTCCAATATTTAGATCAAGAATTTAGTGTCATTTTAACATGGCATCTACCAAAAATTGACCAGGGGATCTGCAGGGCATGTATACCTGGAAGTTTAGGGCAAAGCTGTAAAGCTCGTGAGAACTTAGATGTAAGAGGACCAAGGTTCAGCATTTTAAAGGATGGAGTCATGTGTCAAGCTGGAGTTGAAGCTGCAGAGCAATCAGTCACGTCTCACCAGCACTCACCCGTTTTATCAAAGCCCGTTACAAGGACGGCGTGATTTGCTTCTCCACTGGAGCAGTGATGTTGTATAATGCCTCCCAGGTAGTCTTGCCAGCTCATGGCATCTACCACCACTATCAGAGGTCCCAAGGCCAGAAGTGCTTCTGCCATTTTGTCTTCTTGACCACTATCAAAAGAAAAAAAAATTTTGGTTAAGAAGTTTAGTTTCCAAGGTAAAAATATTTTACAAAAGTGATGTATTTCATCTGTATATGGCAAGGAGTAGGTTTGGTGGCAATTATCAAGTTCTAAACAATGGAGGCTGTAAGAAGCCTGGAAGACTGGCAGTCCAGGAGCGCTATGGGGCTCCAGGATACCAGGATCTGGGTTCTTCTTATATGAGGCTTCCGTTCCCAAGATCACTTCCCGATCCAAGAAGGCTGCTAGAGTGCCAGCCATTTCACTCGTATTTCAGACAGTAAGAAGTAGAAAGGGGAGGTGCGACGTCCCTGTCGAGATCCCAGAAGTGATCACACATTCTGCACACATCTGCGTGGGTCTCATTGGCTAGATGTCAGTCCTACAGCCAAGGCTAGTTTTAAGGAAGATGGGAAACTAAATTTTATAGCTGGTTGACAAAGTACCACGCTAAAATATATGGATTCTCTTAATAAGGAGAGTGGAAAGCCTGGATGTGGTGGTATCTCATCACCTCTGCCACACCAAGTAAAAATCAAGAGAACAGACAGCCTAGGTTAGTGAATATCAAATAAAGAAAACTACAGAAAAGAGTTACCCAAAAATGTGGGGGGCGGGGAGTGTAGTTATAGGGCAGGAGGGATGTTAAGATGCCAGGAGAACTAGGGCCAAACTGGGAAGACAGCAGGGCACGCAGTTCTGCTTTCCCACCTGGACCCGAATTGATAAAGTCTGATGTTATATAACATGCAGCCTTCATCAATCTTAAAAGTACATAATTAAACCATTAATTGTATTTTTAAAGGTCAGCTTTGTGGGTGCAGGACACTGAAACCAAGTTACTGCTATTTCGGCCCATTAAGATAGCGTTTGATAGTTTATTGCTGTAGCAAAGCATGGTGGATTAGTGGCTAGAAAGAGTAGATAAGCCCTCATCCTGCCAGCTGGAGACCAGTTTCTATCAAGGGGATATTGTGTCCAAAGATGAGGGAAAAATATGAGTGCCTACCAATGGGATTTGCTGAAATAGAAACCACAAATTCATTCTAAACAATCACTCACATTATCTGTTAAGGAGACAATGTTTTTGGAGATTTACAAGCAGGCATTTCTAATTTTTGCTGCTGTAAAAATAATTGGTTTTCATTAGAGTCAAAATTATAAAATTCTGGAGGAGAACATGATAGGGTATGGGCTTTGAGGTTCCACAGAGTTGGTTCAAATTCCAGTTTCATGCCACAGCCACCGCACCCACCTTCAGAATCAACATAAAGATACAATTATAGGCATAGATTTCATAGCCTGCCTAACCCACAAATTATACCCCAGGTTTATAATAAGCATTGTATCCTTCCCTTATTTCTAAGTTATCTAATAAACTAGTTTTCTTCAGCACAGGTTTTAGTGTATAATGTCTATTTTATTTAAATTTGCGGAATGTTTTCTAATGCAACTGTGACAAACACAATAATCTCCATATTAACCAGAAGACAACTGCCTCCACCTTTTAGAGATAACAAAAGCTATCCAGTAAATTATTCCAGTAAAATCAAAGATCATTTTACAGAGATGGTGTGAGGGAAGGAGAAGGATGAAAGAGAGAAGTTTGAGGGAATTGCAGAAGGTGGTGAACACTATGGGGTCATGGAAACAGTTTAGTTATGATCTCTGCTTGAGGGAGGACCAGGAAAAAGATTTCATAGTTGCTGGAAAACAGGAAATAGGAGGGCATCTGTGTTCTAGATCAGCAGGGAAAGGCTCCAGGGAAAGGCTCCATTTAGCCCCAGAACTGTTGTCATTCATTTTTCAGAAAGGTGTGGGCCAGAAACAAGTTACAATATATTCCAAAAAATATCTTTATTTCCATTTTAGCCCAATATGGAACTACCATCATATTATCAAACCTTGTTCCATGAGCTTAGGATTACTTTCATAGATCAGTAAGAGACAAATCCTGCAGTCTTTAAGAATTCTTCTAAATGTTACTGTCATAAAGATTTGCTGATTAGGGCGAGTCTTACCTGTTACAGACCCTTGATGAGCACATGGATTTACACTTCATCTTCCCTATGGCATCCTAGTTTTTCTGTCCATAGTTATACGTGATAGGTTCTTTCCCTTTTTATTTATTTAGTCATGTTAATATTCTAGTTTGGCTTCTGAAATGTTTTTCCTGAGGTCTGATGCGCAAAAATGCAGGATGCAGCCTGTGTGTGAATGATCATTCTGCTTTAAGGCTAGATTATGCTTTTTGGATTCAGAAGGATTTATATGTAAATATGTATTTTCCGAGTTAGCAGACAATTTTGTGAACTTTTTGGCTGATAGCTATGATCTGGGCTGGTGTTGTCTGGGCATACTAAAAAACTAAGAGAGCATGATGATAAAATAGAAGTCAGGGGAAACTCCTGGGAGATGATGTACACCAACACGGGGGGGGGGGCATCATTTTTGACATGCATATTCTGCCCATCTGCGGAGGTCCCAGTAGGACTGAGGGCTAGGTTACCCCAGGACTAACTTGTTTCCTGAGGACACTCGGCTCTCCGGTTCTGCTTCACACCCTAGTCCTCCCAGCTTCCTGGGATTACTTTCTGTGCATCTGTCTTACGTGGACCTGCTGTTCTCTGCTTCTGTCTCTGACTTTCCAACTTCCTGCCTGGCAATGCCATTCTTTCAGTCTTTCAGGGTAAAATCCTAGAGTACTCCCTGACATTCTCCTCTCTTACCCTCACAAATATCCCTCAATATGCCCTATGGGGCTTTATTCTCCATCCCATCTAAGATGTCTAAGATCATTCTTCCAACACCGCCCCAAGATCATCCCCTGACGACCTCTGTCACCTCACCCCCTACAGTCTAGTGTGTCTCTCCACGACATGACACAACACGACAGGACAGGACAGTCACAGTGGCTTCCTAACTGCTCTTCAGCTATGCCAGACCTGGGTCTGCCACAGGGCCTTTGCACATTCGATCCCTTCTGCCAGGAGCTGTGTTTCCCCAGGTACCTGCAGGGTTAAGTCTTCACTAAATGTTACATCCTCCAGGAACCCCTTCCTGAGACTGCAACCCCCTACCCCTGTTGTTTTCTCTTCACCTCATGGCTGTTTAGTTCTCTTTAAAGCTATTTCATCTAGCAGACCATTCATATTTTTATTTCTTTGGTTTACTGCTTGTCTCTATCACTAAAATATAGTCCAGAGGGCAGAGCTTTTGTCCGCTGTGTTCACTGCCAAATCCCCAGAACCTAAAACAGGGTTCAGTAAATATCTGAATGAATGAATAAATCAAAGGAAGGTATTCTTGCAGAGAGAGTCTAATGTGGTTATTAGCTTGGTGCCGTGTTCTTAGAGTTTAATATTCTGTGCGATGGGGAATGTTCACAGCAGCCTCTGCCTTCTGATCCAAGGACAGATGAATCTTGCAGTCACCTTCACTTTGTCTCTCTCTCTAAAGTAGACTGATGCCCATTATTCTTTTATTTCTTCCTAACTTTCTTAATCTGCGCCTTGTGACAAGGGAGGCCTTGAGTTCTCTCTGATCACATTGTGAACCTCAGGAGGTTCCTGTGCACACACTCACCTTAGACTCTCCAGGAGCCAGCAGCATAGGGGCTCACTTGCTCATTTAGAAAGTATGTGGTCTTCACCCTCAAGGGAGGTGGGGACAACTGTGCTCAGGGGCCCTGCCCATTTATCACGATTCTGTGCATCCTGCCCTTGGGGACTGAGCTGTCACGTGACAGTTGCTCTGGCAGCCGGGAACTGAGGGGACGGTCAGCTCGTCCTCAGACACATGGCTGCTGGTGTGGGTTCCACTTTGTTCAAGGATCCAGAGTCACTCATGATTTCTTTCCGATTCCATGGGGACATGCCATCTAGACCCAGAGATGCTTTTATATTCAGTAAGTAGTAGACCAGTCTGTTACCTTAGCCAAATTTAATTTTTTTTGGCTTTCTCTGTTTCAAAACCCTGTGGAAAGCTTCCTTTATACTTCTAAAAAATGAAGCAAGGAGTTGGATGGCTCTGTTTCTCATCCCTGAGCACCTCTTTTGCACTAAATAAAATGGTCATAATAGTTCTTTAGCTGACTTTGACTGCCATGTGTTTTTAAAGCATTTTTAAATGATTGCTTCCCCTGAACCCACCCCAAGTCATCACGCCCTTCCCATTCCCACACAAGTCCCTTCCTCACCCACCCCCGCATCCCATCACGCCTGCAGGATGAGCTTGTCATCTGCCTTGTTATATACTCTGTCCACTTGCCTCTAAAAGGAAAACTTCATTTTATATTTTTCTTACAGTCGATGACTTGAACAATGTAGGGAAGAGAGAGGGGGTTCAAAAAAGCTTCTTGGTAAGTAAGACTGCTTGACATTAGCTTCAGACTCTACAGAAAGCAAGTTTTTATTATTATTATTAATTCAAGAGTAAGACTGAAATGTGCTAAGGGTAATTGTGACACTGAAACTTGGTAGGAGGTGCTAAGTATCAATTATACCTTAAAATGAATTTAAATGTGTTGATTTAATTGCATTATTTCTGTTGGTAGAGACATGGGAAAAAAGTAGATAATATTTAAGAAACAACATCCATAGACCTCCATGGTGACTGCCAATGCATCTTTCTAATCAAAGTGTTAGTCGCTCAGTTGTGTCTGACTCTGTGTGACCCTATGGACTGTAGCCCACCAAACTCCTCTGTCCATGGAATTCTCTAGGCAAGAATACCGGAGTGGGTGGCCATTCCCTTTTCCAGGGCATCTTCCCCATCCAGAGGTGGAACCCTGGTCTCCTGTATTGCATGTGGATTCTTTATCTGAGCCACCAGGAAATCAAGTGTATTTTAAAACAATTAAAACTATGCAGTAAAGCTGCCAAGCAAGTTATTAATTCCAAGTAGTCAATAGATAACAACTTAAGAAACATAGAGAAAACCACAAGAGAAGGAGACATTTACCTGAAGTCATACGCAGAATAACCTTTGATTGAAGATCCAGAATGTGAGTCGGAAAAGTAACGGCAGAGGCCATTCTGGGCTTGAAATGGGTATTCCGAATCTCTCACCAGCTTGACTTGCAGCTGAAAGAAAATAATCATCCAACGTAATCTATGTCACATGATTGTGTCAAAGATCAAACAGAACTTACTACAAGGAGTCTAAGATTCCAGTTGGTCACAGGTCATTATTGGGTATTCTTTGAGTTATGAAAATCTGAGGTTAAAACTTTAAGTGTTTTTTATTGACAGCCTAGGTAATTAAATTCTGTTTGTCTTTGTCTTTTGCTCCTGTTTTCTCTATATCTCCGGTTCCTGGAACTTCCACTGATTTGATAATAAAGTCTGGTCATCTTTCTCCTGAAGGTTCAAGAGCATAAACATCTTCCTTCTGTAGCTCTGGCTCCGGGTTATCAAGCCCTTTGAGGTCATGCATTATGCTCACAAGTATCCTTCCATCCACTCTCTGTGCCATTCATCTGGCAGTGACTCCAGACACAGCAAACGAAGAAGAGAGGGATGTTCAACTTTGGGAACTCTGTTTGACAGCTTTTCACAGTACAAAGCAGCACCTTCATCGCTGGCTTCACGCCACTGCTGCTGGACCAGGACAGTGTCAGAGGGTGTGTGCTGGGGGAGGTGGGAGGTGGGGAGAGGACCAAGGTGCTGCCCATCTCAGCTACTGACCTGGCAACAGGGTCTCACCTCCCAGGGCTCAGTTCTGCATCTACACAGAGGCCCCCAACCAGCTGACCTCTAATTCCCTTTTAACCTGGGCATTCAGATCAGATCAGCTCAGATCAGTCACTCAGTCATGTCCGACTCTTTGTGATCCCATGAATCGCAGCATGCCAGGCCTCCCTGTCCATCACCAACTCCCGGAGTTCACTCAGACTCATGTCCATCGAGTCAGTGATGCCATCCAGCCATCTTGTCCTCTGTTGTCCCCTTCTCCTCCTGCCCCCAATCCCTCCCAACATCAGAGGCTTTTCCAATGAGTCAACTCTTTGCATGAGGTGGCCAAAGTACGGGAGGTTCAGCTTTAGCATCATTCCTTCCAAAGAAATCTCAGGGCTGATCTCCTTCAGAATGGACTGGTTGGATCTCCTTGCAGTCCAAGGGACTCTCAAGAGTCTTCTCCAACACCACAGTTCAAAAGCATCAATTCTTTGGTGCTCAGCTTTCTTCACAGTCCAACTCTCACATCCATACATGACCACAGGAAAAACCATAGCCTTGACTAGACCAACCTTCGTTGGTAAAGTAATGTCTCTGCTTTTCAATATGCTATCTAGGTTGGTCATAACTTTCCTTCCAAGGAGGAAGCGTCTTTTAATTTCATGGCTGCAGTCATCATCTGTAGTGATTTTGGAGCCCAGAAAAATAAAGTCTGACACTGTTTCCACTGTTTCCCCATCTATTTCCCACGAAGTGATGGGACCGGATGTCATGATCTTCGTTTTCTGAATGTTGAGCTTTCAGCCAACTTTTTCACTCTCCACTTTCACTTTCATCAAGAGGCTTTTTAGTTCCTCTTCACTTTCTGCCATAAGGCTGGTGTCATCTGCATATCTGAGGTGCCTGATATTTGTCCAGGCAATCTTGATTCCAGCTTGTGTTTCTTCCAGTCCAGCGTTTCTCATGATGTACTCTGCATATAAGTTAAATAAGCAGGGTGACAATATACAGCCTTGACATACTCCTTTTCCTATTCAGAACCAGTCTGTTGTTCCATGTCCAGTTCTAACTGTTGCTTCCTGACCTGCATACAAGTTTCTCAAGAGGCAGATCAGGTGGTCTGGTATTCCCATCTCTTGAAGAATTTTCCACAGTTTACTGTGATCCACACAGTCAAAGGCTTTGGCATAGTCAATAAAGCAGAAATACATGTTTTTCTGGAACTCTCTTGCTTTTTCTATGATCCAGCGGATGTTGACAATTTGATCTCTGGTTCCTCTGCCTTTTCTAAAACCAGTTTGAACATCAGGAAGCTCACGGTTCACGTATTGCTGGAGCCTGGCTTGGAGAATTTTAAGCATTACTTTACTAGCGTGTGAGATGAGTGCAATTGTGCAGTAGTTTGAGCATTCTTTGGCATTGCCTTTCTTTGGGATTGGAATGAAAACTGACCTTTTCCAGTCCTGTGGCCACTGCTGAGTTTTCCAAATTTGCTGGCATATTGAGTGCAACACTTTCACAGCATCATCTTTCAGGATTTGAAAGAGCTCAACTGGAATTCCATCACCTCCACTAGCTTTGTTCATAGTATTGCTTTCTAAGGCCCACTTGACTTCACATTCCAGGATGTCTGGCTCTAGGTCAGTGATCACACCATCGTGATTATCTGGGTCGTGAAGATCTTTTTTGTACAGTTCTTCTGTGTATGCTTGCCATCTCTTCTTAATATCTTCTGCTTCTATTAGGTTCATACCATTTCTGTCCTTTATCGAGCTCATCTTTGCATGAAATGTTCCTTTGGTATCTCTGATTTTCTTGAAGAGATCCCTAGTCTTTCCCATTCAGAAGTTCTATGGAAATGAATAACCATACGCTGTCATCTTTAAAAAAAGATGGGTCATCTGCAAAAAAAGCAATTACCAAGTAATATTAGGGAATAAACATAAATATTTTTCTGAACACAGACGGCAGGTAAGATTTTTCACACTTTGGTTTCTCTCTTGATGGCTGACCGGCTGCTGCTGCTAAGTTGCTTTAGTCGTGTCCGACTCTGTGCAACCCCATTGACGGAAGCCCACCAGGCTCCTGTGTCCCTGGGATTCTCCAGGCAAGAACACTGGAGTGGGTTGCCATTTCCTTCTCCAATGCATGAAAGTGAAAAGTGAAAGTGAAGTTGCTCAGTTGTGTCCAACTCTTAGCGACCCCAGGGACTGCAGCACCAGGCTCCTCCATCCATGGGATTTTCCAGGCAAGAGTACTGGAGTGGGGTGCCATTGCCTTCTGCGATGGCTGACCTACACAGAAGCAATTCTTATTTTTTGGGGTGGAGGGCTTAAATAACTGACATTTATTTTCACACAGTTGTGGACACTGGAAGTTCAAGGTCAAGGGGCCAGCAGGGTCAGTGTCTGGTGAGAACTTTCTCTTTGAGGTGCAGATGGCCACCTTCTCAATGTGTCCTCACACGGGAGACAGAGACCCTGCCCTCTTCATTCTCTTCTTCTGTCACAGTCCTATCAAATTAGGGCCCCAGGCTGATGATCTTGTGTGTGCATGCTCAGTTGTTTCAGTCGTGTCCAACTCTGCGATGCTATGGACCATGGCCCGCCAGGTTCCTCTCTCTATGGGATTCTCCAGGCACGAATACTGGAGTAGGTTGTTATTTCCTCCTCCAGCGGATTTTCCCAACCTATGTATTGAACCCACATCTGTGTCTCCTGAATTGCAGGAGGATTCTTTACTGCTAAGCCATCAAGGAAGCCCCTTATGACCTCATTTAACCTCAATAACCTCCTAAAGACCCCTTTTCTAGATATACATAGTCAGATATATGGGAAATCTTTGGATTAATTCAAGCTCTGGTTAGCTACATTTTCAAACTTGAAAATATTATTTAGTAAATGACAGACTGAACACACAGTAAACAAGCAGCTTAAAAGACTGCAGAGCCACTCACCTTATTGAGCCAGTACAAAGCGCTGAGCGGGGATCCTCCGTTGCAGCCGTAGTTGCTGTAAGAACAGTCTATCACCTGCTGAACACTCAGCACCTCCAAGGGCTGCCCTTTTATCGCACACACAGACTCCACTGCACCTACCACGCTGAAAGCCCAGCATCCACCACACTGAGATAGAATGATGACAGAAACAGAGATAGAATGATATTTGTTATCTAACAATGTGCAAATCACGTCCATTGACATCTCTGACAACACAAATGATGAAATCATGTGAGCAGAATCTGAGGCCTACAGAACGTAAATGTCAATCCTGCTGATTTTCAATTAAATTCTCTTAGAAGCATCAAAATATACTATTTATTAAAGGTAAATTGGTAGTATCACTATTGCAAGTTAGACACTGCAAAATAAAAGTGAACTTTAGAGATTAGGAAAACACTTGGACTGACGTTCTTTTTAGAAAAACAAGTCAGCACAAACATAGGTAACTGACTTGTAGTTGCCAAGGGAGGAGGGGGTGGGGGAGGGGTGGACAGGGAACTTGGGATTAACAGATGCAAACTATTACTTATAGGATGGATAACCAACAAGTTCCTCCTGTACAGTACATGGAGCTATATTCAATATCCTGTGATTAAACCATTATGGAAAAAATATGAAAAAGTGTGTGTGTGCTTCTCCCCTGACACTCTGCTCTGCCCTCCAACACCTCCCCTCCAAGGGCAGAAGGCAGGGAAAAGGTGAGCAGAGCAGGGGTGCATGGTACATATTTGTTCCCATTAACAGACAAGCACAGGACATGGATGAATGACTTGTTAGCTCAACAGGATTATGACCGCACAGGTAATGTCCTAATTATAGGAACCCACAGTAATCGTTCCTCATTGAAATACTCGCTAACAATCTTTCTGACTCTGGGTCTCTTAACTTGCTTTTATTGGCTAAACTAAATGGCAACCCACTCCAGTGTTCTTGCCTGGAGAATCCCAGGGATGGGGGAGCCTTGTGGGCTGCCGTCTATGGGGTTGCACAGAGTCGGACACGACTGATGCGACTTAGCAGCAGTAGCAGCAGAACAAAGGAATGAAAGGAATGGAATCAAGAATTTCACATAAGAAAGAAGAATCGCAGGAAAGGTAGAGATGAGAGTGGGACTTGAAACTGGGTGGAACCATCTTAATCCTGGGACCAGGTGCTGCGGGCGGAGAAGGCAATGGCAACCCACTCCAGTACTCTTGCCTGGAAAATTCCATGGATGGAGGAGCCTGGTGGGCTGCAGTCCGTGGGGTCGCGAAGAGTCAGACACGACTGAGTGACTTCACTTTCGCTTTTCACTTTCATGCATTGGAGAAGGAAATGGCAACCTACTCCAGTGTTCTTGCCTGGAGAATCCCAGGGATGGGAGATCCTGGTGGGCTGCCGTCTATGGGGTCACACAGAGTCGGACATGACTGAAGTAACTTAGCAGCAGCAGCAGGTGCTGAAGGAAAGAGAGGAAGGGCAGCTGGTGGTCCTTGTGGAGTGAAGTTCTGAGGGATCTCATGTGGCCTACATCTCTAGCTCCAGGGCATGTGGAGAGTACAGCATTCACTAAGGGATGCTACTGCAGGCTCTGCACTCCTTGAGAAAGGTAAATGCAGGTTGCTTCAGGTCACCCACCTACTGCTGCTCCAAGAGGGTGGTGGCTGCTCCAAAACATCTTTCCTTTAGTACAAAGATTCCTAAATGAAAGTTCTACTTTAAGACACCATAAGCTCTTCCTGGATAGATTGGGTTTCAGACTGCATCACTCTTCATTAGAACCCAGTAATAAAGCACATGATATGGTGGTAATTTCTATCCACAACCACAAATACAGAATCTGAGAAACAAAAAGGATCTCATCTTAATGCAATGGTCACTGGGGAACTGTTGGATCCAAAATGCTGGTCTTACAAGAGGACACTGAATGACCTGTTGAGGTTCCCACTGCAGACACACTGAGACCACATCCCTGTAGGGATCAACTTTTCCTGGTGAGCTGCCATCCCTGTGCCTGGCAGGGGTGCAGGGCACACGCACCTGTTCTCGAATGTGTGCTGGCAAGATGGCTCACTGTGGGCCATGAGCACCCCACCAACATCTGGGGTTCTGCTTTCCCTCTGATTCCAGATATCTTCACAGGCACACTCAGGACTTCTGCAAGGTAAATGGCTGCATTTTTTAAATTTATCTTTTCATTGAGTATAGTTGATTTACATATAGTATTAACTTCTGCTGTATAGCAAAGTGAGTCAGTTATACATAAACACACACATTCTTTTTTCATATTCTTTTCCATTCTGGTTTATCACAGGATATTGAACATAGTTTCCTGTGTTGTACAGTAGGACTTAGTTGTTTATCCATTTTATATGTAATAGTTTGCATGTGCTAACGCCAAACTCTCACTACATCCCCTTATACCCCTCCTCCCTGGCAAGAGGAAGTCTGTTCTGTGTGTTGTGAGTCTGTTTCTGTTTTGTAGATAAGTTCGTGTCATATCTTAGATTCCACATATAAGTGATATCACATGGTGGTTAATGGTTGCATTTACTGAAGGACTTACACATTTCTTTACCATTTAACACCAGTAAAACTGTGCTGTTACTTTTACTACTTTCTTGTTCTTTTTCTTTTTTTTTAATGTGTCATGAATTTTTAGTGCGAAGTCTTAACCTCATTTCTCCTACAATCCCTTTAATTTCCATTTTATGATTTTGCACAGTTGGTAATTTCCAGGAACGTCTATGTCATATCAAAGCAGATCTGACAGCTTTTTTAAGGACCACAGATAAAACGTGTGTGATTGTGCAGGGGAGAGCTGGGGGCAGGGCTGGGGGCAGGGTCTCTGAGGGAGCTCAAGGGATAGACCCAAGGGTTCAGGGAGGGACCAGGCACCTGATTTCAAGTTGTTTCCCTTCGGAGCTACTTAACTTGGTCAAGTTCACCTTCTTGAGCCTTCCACCCTCTGTTCTGCAGAGTCCTGGGAACTGTGACACTGGGCAGCAGCCCCAAGTCTGTGTGCCGAGTGGGGGCCAGGCAGGCAGGGAGGGACACCCGCAGAGCTCAGCCCCCGAGTGAAGCTGGGCCTAACAGCGCCTCCCTCTCCAGGGTTGGGGGTGGTCTCCTGTTCTCATCATTTTGTGATGATTGAGGTGTGAATTTACCTACTGAAAGGATGGTTCCATCACAAGTTTGATTGAACTTGATCCCAAAAGTGACTCCCATCCTAAAGTGATTAAAAAGAAAAAAGAAAAAACAAAAAACCTAAGACATACCGTCTTCTGGTTTCTCACTTGGGTGACGACATGCTTATCCCTCCAGTCAAATCTTAACGGCAAAGACAGGTTGGAGATGGATGTGTACTCTTCTGCCGGAAATCGGGGAAACCTGGAAGGGCTGCTTCTTAAATAAATAGCTGAGAACACATACAAGATGAAAGGACAACCAACATTATATTACAGGGATTCCTTTCAGAGGGATGTTTCAACAGAAACAGTGGAGCTTCTGATAAAGTCTGCCTTTTATTCTTTCCCATAATTGGAATGGAGTAGACAAAAGCTATAAAGATGAGAATTCTTCCAATAGGGCTGGGTTGTCACATGAAATGGTTTGACAGAAGCAGGCCAATAAAAAATGAGTATAATTGACATCATCTGTTTTATCATAACCAGGGGGGTCTTGAACAGAAATAGCATAGAAAACTGGAGGAGGGATGAGTTGCTATTCCTCAGAGCCACAGGAAAATGTCTGCATTGGAAGTATTTAGTTCTTAAGTGATTATTAGAAGAAAGTGGCCATGAACTTATTTCTCCAACTGTCAGCACCAGGTACTTGCTTGACACTTTTAAGCATTTAATTACTGTTAACTATTACTCAGTTTACTAACTTCACAACTAAAGATTCTCAAAACTTAAGGAAAAAAAATTAAAATCAGGAAACTAATCAGCTAATAACCCCAGAGCCCATACCTTTAAACTCTTCAGGAAACAAATATGAAAACTGGTTTATTCCATAGACGGCAGTGGAGTTTTCATGAGGAAATAAAGAATTCAAGTATCGCTGTCTATTAAGACTTTCCTAGGAGAAGAAAAAAAAAAAACATACTAATTTCTATCACCTATGTTAACTTTCTGGAGCAATGTGCATATAACTGACTTAGAAATAGTTTTCAGATGCAAAAGTAAAAGCTTTATTTATTTCCTGTGGATCACAATGAAAGGTTATCTAAGATAATAGATTAGATTTAGAAATGTTTTGCATTAAAAATACTATCTGACTTCAGGAATAATTTCTGAGGCTGGGAAAGGAATGTCTTATCCATTTATAATTCCTCTTTACCAAGCATTTTGAAAGCACTAAATATGCTTATTTAACATAGTGGAAAAAAGAAAATAAATTGCAAATAAATACCAGACACTAGTAGGAATGTAACCAGTAAGTACTTATGTGATCTTTATCTTTGTCTTAGCACAATGAATGAAGCATGAAAAAAGGAATAAATAACTAATGGATAAATCAGTGTAGTTCTATCTGGGCTTTACAGAGATCTCTATTTCATTTGGGTAAAAGGCTTTGGGAAAGAGATTCAATCCTGGAAATGTCCCAAGAAGATGGCTCGGTTTGTCTGTCTGAAGAGAAAATTAGATCCTTGTTTACAGATTCCTCCACTTTGAATTTTGTGATGTTAGGCTCATCTTTTACACAAACAAGCTTCAATTTGCTAGTACTAACCAACTCTGAAAAGCAGAGACATTACTTTGCCAACAAAGGTCCGTCTAGTCAAGGCTATGGTTTTTCCAGTGGTCATGTATGGATGTGAGAGTTGGACTGTGAAGAAGACTGAGCGCTGAAGAATTGATGCTTTTGAACTGTGGTGTTGGAGAAGACTCGAGAGTCCCTTGTACTGCACGGAGATCCAACCAGTCCATTCTAAAGGAGATCAGCCCTGGGTGTTCATTGGAAGGAATGATGCTAAAGCTGAAACTCCAGTACTTTGGCCACCTCATGAGAAGAGTTGACTCATTGGAAAAAACTCTGATGCTGAGAGGGATTGGGGGCAGGAGGAAGAGGGGACGACAGAGGATGAGATGGCTGGATGGCATCACCGACTCAGTGGACGTGAGTTTGAGTGAACTCTTAGAGATGGTGATGGACAGGGAGGCCTGGCGTGCTGTGATTCATGCGGTCACAAAGAGTCGGACACGACTGAGCGACTGAACCGAACTTAACTGAACCAACCCTGTGGAGTAAATACAACTTCAGGAGACCACCATTCATTAAGTCTCTATCTTCAGCTACTCTAAACTTGCTTGTTCACTTATATGCTTATTGTGTGTCTGTCTCATAAACCTATAAGCAAAATGAGGGCCAGGCTGGTCTTATTTATCACTGTTTTCGCCTCACTGAGCACATGCCTGGCACACAACAGATGCTTAATTAGCACTTTTTGTTGAATAACGCATAATTATATTTTATATATATCATGCCCTTGATAGCTCTAAGCTATGTTTTTTTACATATGTATATATAATTATTTTTCAGACTGTTTTCCATTATGGGTTATTACAAGATAATGGATATAGTTCCCTGTGCTATACAAACTTTTTGGTTATCAGTTTTATATACAGTAGTGTATATCATTAATTCAAAATTCCTAATTTATACCTCCCCCAACCCCATTCCCTTTGGAAACCATAAATTTGGTTCCTATGTCTGTGAGTCTATTTCTGGCTTATATATAAGTTCATTTGTACCATTTTTTAGGTTTCACAAATAAGTGATATGGGTATTTGTCTTTCAATGTCCGACTTTCTTCACTTAGTATGATAATCTCTAGGGTCATTCTTGTTGCCACAAATGGCATAAGCTGTTTATTTTTAAGCAAATTATTCCTGGGATTTATCATGATTGTATTTTCCTTACTGAGCATACGTGGAAAGATTGCTAATCTATGAAATTATCAACAGTTATCGAGTTTCAGGCATTCAAAAGATAATCTTGATGAAGCAAGGCTTTGAATTTAATTTGGGAAGAAGATGTATACATCTAAAAATAGAACTGAACTACAAAGTGAGTGTGTGACAAATATAAGCCAGTGACTGTAAACTGCTGAGCATTTCAGAGGGTTCCTTGGTCCTAAAGGCATCTCCTGGACTTCACTGTGAGTTGGAGGGATGATGGAGGTCCTGAGGGTGTAGGACCTTTATGGATGCACAGCAAAGTACATGGCAGCCACGAGGGTGGGCCTCACAGACAGACTGCAGCGAGGAGGCCCAGCTTCCTACAACCTGGCCCATGACCAAGCACTCAGGTGTCCTACTAGGGGAAGGGGGTCCCCTGAAGGTTGGTTTGTGATTAATGCATCCCCACGGCTTCCTAACTCTGCCCTGGCCTGCAAGGTGTCCAGGGCACATCCCCCAGGCCCTTTTCCCCCCTTCTCTCAGCTTAGAGCTTTGCTCTAGTCAGATGCTCTCCCTGAGCCCCTCTCTGCACTTTCTCAGTCCTGACTCCTGTGATAAAGAAAAAGAAAAAAAGAGAAGACACATAAATCACCACTATTGAGAATGAAAGAAGGGCCACAAAGATGCTTCAGGCACATATTTTAAGCACTTGAGGCCAACAAGTTTGATAACCTATGCAAAATGGACAACTCCCAAGAAAGACATACATCACCAAATCTGGATACAACAAAAATAGAGAATTTGAACAACTTTTTATCAACTAAAGTCATTAAATTCCTAACTGAAAATCATCCCACAAAGAAAACCCCAGACCCGGATGGCTTCACTGGTGAATTCCATGTAACTAAAAAAGAAATGCCAATACCAATTGTACACACACATTCATGGGAACCCCTTGCAACTGGTTATATAAGGCCTGATTCCAAAACCAGACAAGAAACACCTCATGGCAAGAGAAATATACACCAATAGCCCTCATGACTGTAGATGTAAAATCCTTAAAAAAAAAAAAAATCAGCAAATCAAATTCAAAAATTTATAAGACAATAGATCATGACCAAGTGAGGTTCATTAAATAAAAATAGGAAAACCATATGATATTTTCAATAGATGTGGAAAAAGCACTTGGCATAATTCATAATCCTTTCATAAGGACTCTCAGCAGTGAATGAAAGGAAACTTGATCAACCTGACGGGAGGAATTGATGAAATGCCTACTTTGACCAGAGGCCAACTTCTAACAGAATCCATTTGGGTCTTATTCCCCACTGAATCAATCAGAAAACCTAGACCATTTCATTATCAAGTACAAATTGGCACCTGCCACAGGTGCTTGCCATCTTCCTCTACAAGGATTAAATCATGTGCTGTTGCAGCTGCTGACCTTCAATACCCGCTGAAATAAGTTCTGTGTGAAGATCAGAAATGATATGCCCTGTTCTCAAGGAAAAGTTGGCAGGACAGTTCTTCGACAGGTATCTTCAGGAGCCGATTTTATGAGCCCAATTCTTGCATCTCCTACATGATGACATCTGCTCCTCATGATTAGCAGAAACCTTCTGCAAAAAAATATGTGCTTGATTGCATGTACTCCCTTTTCACTAAAATTACATATATACTGAACTCCCCTGCTACCTCTTTGGAGCAGTTTCTCAAAGCTATCTAAGATGCAGTCTCCCATACTATAGTTCTCATTTTGCCCCAAACAAAACTTAACTTGCGACTCTTATATTGTTTTTTTTTTTTTTTTTTTAAGTCAGTACATTATATATGTGTCAGTCGTGTCTGACTCTTTGCGACCCCATGGACTGTAGCCTACCAGGGTCCTCTGTCCATGGGATTTCCAGGCAAGAATACTGGGGTGTGTTGCCATTTCCTTCTCCAGGGGATCTTCCCAACCCAGGGATCGAACCCAGGTCTCCCGCATTGTGGGCAGACACTTTACCATCTGAGCCACCAGGGAAGCCCACATTATATATAGTAAATATTAAAGTACTAGATAAATAGATGGACAGATGAACAAATGAATGAATAAATTTTGAGCCAAGATTTCAAGTTTCTGGTATATTTTAATTTTGGCAGTATATGCATTAGGCTAGAACCATTAGAAATTACCACCTGAACAAGAGTCTCTTACATCAATTTCACCCTCTTAATGTTTCAGTTAGATGAAAATTGTGGTTTAAAGTGTTCTGGATAAAGTTTATTTGGAGAAAATAATCCAGATCTTCAAGGGCTGTTAATAGCAAACGTCTGTGGCTCATTCTTTAGGATCATTCATCGTAAAATGATCTATTTAAAGAAACATGCCTCCAAGTATGCATAATTTAATTTAATTTTTTAAAACTGGCACATGTATCATTAACGTAAGCATTTTAAACGTGAAGCTTCTGAAATTGTAGGCAAAATCACATGTGCACTGGCATATAAACATTATTCTGAAGTGAGTACATACAACTATCATTGGTTCCTTTAATGGGTTTGTAGCCCCAAAGTGGTCAGGAGACCAGCTGCTCTTGGTCAAATAGGGATCATGAGTAAAGGTCAGTGCACAGCTGGGTTCCAGCCTGAGGAACAGGCCAAAACAAGAGCAGGGGCTTCCTGAGCACCAGAAGCTTCTAAGGAGTGAAAAGGTGGGGGCTGGGTGCTGTTTCCCCCTTTCCCGGTCAGTTATCCTGAGAGGCATCCCATAATCATGCTAGGAGGGGCCTGGTCTTCACCCAACAGTGACTGAATGACAGTTTGTGAGCAAGGATCACAGATGCCACCTAACTTCTACTCATGGAATATTCAAATTTAGGAAAACAGGTAAGGCAGGGATGACAAAATCTTTCATCATGAACCTAAGATTGTGAAAAAACTGTGAATCAATTAGACCCTTTCTCCAACTGTGTCAACAGTTTCAGTTCCCTGAATATCTTTCCACGCTATGTTTCAGGAGCCACTGTTCATCAATGCATTTGTAGACATGAGACCTCTTTGGTCTCCCTAAATAAGATATAAAGAGCCCAAAACTACAGCTCCTGGCCCTCCATATTTGTTTACTTTTCACCCTAAAACCTATTGGTTCTCCCCAGCACAACACAGAGAATACTTTATAACTCTATTTTAATTTTTAAACCTTTTTTAAAAATTTAACTTGATTATGGAGCCAGGAAATTTTCTAGAATCTGTAATTTACCCCAGATAGGTTAGCAGAGAATTTCAACTTAACCAACTCCTAATCTGACATAATTTTAAGGAGTAAAGTTTTCCAGAGTTATACTGAACATCAGTCACAACACACGTTAGTCTCTCTTGTCGGGGCAGAGGGAGGCTTCCTAATGCTCAAGCAAGGCCCCTTCTACCTGCTCATGTCGTCTGCCCCATGTTCAAACAGCCATCGATGTTCAAACACAGTTTCCACCAAGTATGGAAAGGAGTCACCAACATCTCATGACGTTAAGTCCCACGAGGGGCAATTGCTTTGGAAATTTTTCAGGCTCTCTCCACTCAAGATTTTTAAAATGTGCTGAGAATCTTTATCACTCTGCCTTCCTCCACCTAAAACAGAAATTCTATCTTCCAACAAGCACTCTTGTACTTCTGACACGAGCTACCTGTATTTCCTAGCTGCCATTGTCTGGGTAGGGCCTCTACTATGAGTAACTATATAATATGAACAAATGCACATATATTTATAAATTATACAAATAACACATATTTAGGATATATTCATTACTCTGGCCTCCTTGTGATTCCAATCCCCAAATATATTTTTGAGGAGGATGGCAGTGCTCTTATTTCTTGGTCAATGAACACATCACCAGGATAGGTAGGACTGATTATTTTCTCCCAAAGAGATTTACTTCACCATCACACGTCACTAAACTCAGGGCAGGAAGAGAATACAGCACAAAACCTTTGTTCTCAAGCGATTATACCAGTGCTTCTGGTTTTGAAAGCTAGAGCAGTAAGTAGGAGATAAAAAATATCTAGCCTGGTTTGGGCAAAAATACAAATAGACTCAGGTGAGGTTGGCACTTCCCACCCACTGCAGCCCCAGGGGACCAGCAGGAGGTGTAGAAGGGAGCACAGCCTCAGAATCCCTGGCAAACCTCAAGAAAATACCAGGAAAAAGAATAAATACACCTCCAATAAGCAGCAGGATTACTGACTTCATACTTCCTGATTAGGAATGAATGAACTTTGACAGCAAAATTAAACCATGATAATGACCTCTCACAATTTAAAACTATTAGGTAGTATCGGATATTATTAATAGAACACACTGAGGTCCACTCTAAATCATTCTCTCTTGCATCTTCCTTGGTTTCAGGAAAAACCTTATTGATACTCAGCTAACTGGTGTGCTCCTGAGTTTTAACGCTGGGGTGCCATCTGAGATTATGAAGCCTTTTCAAAATAATCTGAAAAGGAAATTAAACACTACACCCTTCTCCAAATCAGTCTCCACCAAGTTAGGTGAACTTGTAGGGTTTGCGCTAGTTCAAGGAGCCCGGGTTCAGGAAAATCATAAATGGACAGGATTCCCTGAGCTCTGGATAAAATTCTTATTTGAGGAGGAGGTGATCAGTGACCCCCTCCGGAAAACGGCCAGGCTTCTTCCAACTACTTCTGGTTCCAGTCCCTGAAATGCACAGAATGGGGAGGCTGAGAGAACGCCCGGGGGCTGTGCCTTTCAATTAGGACCACCTTGGACATAATCAGCGGGCAACCTGGGACGTATCATATAAACCTTCAGGCACGCATCCTTCCTGGAGGACCCATCTGTGGGTCAGCTTGTCCTGGGAAACCCTGGGACGAGTCCGGGTCTGGAACCCGGGCGCGTCACCGGACTGAGTTTAGGCGACCCCCTGGGGATGGCGCTCGAGTGCCACCCCCCTCGCCCCCACCCCTGGAAAGGACGGCGCAGGTATTCTCTGGGGGTGCTCGCGTGGCCCCTCCAGCCCGCGGACAGGGGGGCGTGCTCGCGGAGATTCTCCAACCCCCTACCCCGCCCTGGTGTCGCGCTCAGGTGCCCCAGCCCCACTTCCCGCCCCGGGAAAGGTCGTGGCAGGTAACCGCCGGGATTGGCCAGTGTGGCACCTCGGACCAGCCCAGCCTAGCCCCGGGCTGGAAAATACTGGAGACTCCAGGGTGTGGAGCTCAAGTGCTCCGCCCTCCGCCCCGGGACCGGAAGGGGCCAGCGACCCCGGGGGTGGGAGTGGGTGGGGCTCGCGCGGCCCCTGCGCCCCGCCCAGCCCGGGACTGGAAGCGCGGGAAGGGATCCGCCGGCGTGCGCGGTACCCGGAAGGCGGCGGCGGGGTGGCGGCCGAACGGCGGGGTCAGCGCGGCGCAGGAGCCCCAGCAGTAGAAGCAGCAGCAGCAGCAGAGCAGCCAGAGGCGCCGCAGCTCCATCCCGCGCTTCCTCTTCGGTTTCGAGCTCCTCCCTGCAGGCGGGTCCGGGGCGGGGCGCGGGGCTGAGACGGCGACGCCCCCTCGGTCCTGGCGGCTCTGAGCCCGGATGTCGGGTAGGCTGCAAACTGTAGGGTTCACGCTGTTTTCAGTATGAGCACCTGCCCAGGACCGCGTGCCCTGGGGTAGTTTCACTTCTGCTAAAGAAGAGCCTCTTCACACGGAAGTGTGACAGTGCAGACAGCTGTGTGACCTGCACTTGCTGCGTCAAGTGGAAGTTTTATCTTTTTTCTTTTCCATCTCAGATGGAAGGATGCAGGCGACAGTGGAATCCAAAGGATCTTAATTCTGTTTCTCTTTGTGATGGGCCCTGACTTTAGGAACCCAATTCCAAAATGCTTGTGAATTTACACAGACATTCTTCCAGCAGGTGTTTATAATTGCGTATCAGAACACACAGTTGTGAAAATAATACACCACGTTTTGATGATTTAGCCAGTTCAAACTTTGGAAATCAGTTTCTGAAGGTAGCACTTCTTACATTTGGGTTGAAATTTAAATAAAGTATTTCAAACGCTTTGTAAGATGCCCAGCGCGTTTTAAGCGCTTGGTTTATCAGTTATTTTGTTTTTAAGGTAGCTTTCCCCCTCTTATTATCATTACACTGCTTTCCCCCTGTTCAGCTTAGTTCATAGTTACCCATCCTTCATGTTTTCTTCTCTCTTTTATTTATCTCTTCAAGTCATTTCACTTCATATCAACTTAATCCTAGAGAATGGACCATAGACACAACAGAAGTAATGTTCAAATCAGTTAACATCCCAATCTGGCAGCATTTCAGGTTAAGGATTTTCTGGTGAAGGTGGAAGGTCCCCTTTAAGGATGAAGGTGGCTCTTTTGCTCTTTTTTTTTTTGCCCATTTCTATGCCTTCAAACCTTAAAAACCTAATTGTAGGAATGAGATCCCTAGGCATCGAAACTAACTCCTGACTTATGCTCTCCTGAATGTACACCATGCCTAGCCTGACCTGTTGATTCTTCTAGATAAAAAGAGGTAAGAATGAAGAATTCATCAGCTAAAGAGTGGCTCCCTTTCTACCCAGAACAGCCCCCTTGGCTGGTGGATCACACAGGCAAGATAACATCTGAAGAGTCAGCCAGCCTGCAGCTATGGAGGACCACGTAGAACCCACCCTCCTGCTTCCCTGACTCACTGAGACTCTGCTCCTATTCTGTTTTTCTCTTGAAAACGTACCATCACTGCTCAAAATCTTTGGAGTTCGTCTCAAGACATGAATCTACCTTCTCCCCAAATTGCCGGCTTTTCTGATTAAAGCACCTTTCCTTTCTGTTCACATTTGCCTCTTGGCTTTTAAGCCGCGAGCAGCTGCGACCTGAGTTCAGTAGTAACAAGGAGACCAGGCCACTTGTAACATGCATTGTCATTGGTGTCCTGATGGCTTTTGGAAGGGCACAGATTTGTTTCTCAAATTTAAAGTGCACATTGAATGCAAATTGTAATGCAGGAGTTCGGGAGTGGGTCCCGATTCTGCTTTTCTAACCATTTCCTGGGCCTGCTGCTGGTGGCATCAGGGTTCCCGTTTGGAACAGCAAGCAGTGTACCAAACTTGCTGCTGTTTCTCTGCTCCCCTAACTCAGGAGGGACATGGGGAGAAGGCTGGGGTATCTTCCCCAGGGAAAATTCATACTTTCCTGGTCATTCTATCTCTGTTCATTTCCTTGCGCAGTGAATAGAACTAAAACAGAGCAGGGCCCTTTGGTTCTTGTTCCTCATGACCTCTGTCTGCCTTTGTCTGTGAAGAAACTTTAGCCAAAGAAGAAGTTTAATCAGAGAAGTGGGAAAATGCAGACCCAAAGGAAAACAGCCTGACAGGACAAAGCAATAATAATTCAGTCAGTAAGCAAAGTCAAGGACGTTTTTGTTCCTTCTCAAGGGCTTTAGATAATATTCTAAGCCATGGCCTGTGAGCTGCTTATAGATATTGAAACCCCCACCAGGTGAGAGAAGTTAACTGCGTGATGACCAGACTGTAGCCATGACAGTAGCTGCCACAGTTCTGAGAACTGGCCTGAAGAAATGGAAACAAACTGACCCTGAACCTAAAGATTAACTGTACCTAAAACAAACAAGATGACACTGGTCAGACCTCCAATGACCAACTTCAAGGTGATGGGTCAGAGCTAACTGTGCTGTTTCTGCATGTAGCCCCCTCCCTCCATCTATAAAATTTCTTGCCCCCTGACTGTCAGTATATATGTGTGGGGGGGCAGGGTGGGGGGTGGGGTGGCCTTTGGACAGGCATGTGCCCTCCCCAAAGGTTGCCAGAATCCAAAAGCAAAGTTTCCTTTTCACCAACCTAGCCTCCTTAATCGGAGAAGGCAATGGCACCCCACTCCAGTACTCTTGCCTGGAAAATCCCATGGACAGAGGAACCTGGAGGGCTGCAGTCCATGGGGTGGCTGAGGTTCAGACACAACTGAGCAACTTCACTTTCACTTTGCATTTTCATACATTGGAGAAGGAAATGGCAACCCACTCCACTGTTCTTGCCTGGACAATCCCAGGGACAGCGGAGCCTGGTGCTCTGCCGTCTATGGGGTCGCACAGAGTTGGACATGACTGAAGTGACTTAGCAGCTTAGCAGCAGTAGCAGCCTCCTTAATGGCTTTTGAACAGTGAGCAGCTGGACCACTTTTGGTTACAGTAGTGAGTAATATTGTCTTCTCTGGCTTAAGGCCAGCTATGTGATTTGCAGGGTCCCGTGTAAACAGAATGTTAGTAAGGACTTTAGGATGGCAACAGTAGAACATTAAAACAAGGATGAATCTCTCTCATACAGGGTCCTATGTGGCTACCCAGGCCACACAGGCAGCTTACTGGGTCTTTCTGCTATAATCTTTTCTAAACGACTTTTAGGAGTCTTCTGAATTGATGTCATGGTCAGCCCTCCTAGACTTTTTAGACTCACTCTCTGATTTACATCTTTAGTTTTTACCTAGTATAGTGAGTCATGCTATTCTCTGATGGAAAATTGTTACTAAAGATAATGTATATACACAATGGAGTATTACTCAGCCATTAAAAAGAATACATTTGAATCAGTTCTAATGAGGTGGGTGAAACTGGAGCCTATTATACAGAGTGAAGTAAGCCAGAAAGAAAAACATTAATACAGTATGCTAACGCATATATATGGAATTTAGAAAGATGGTAACAATAACCCTGTGTACGAGACAGCAAAAGAGAAACTGATGTATAGAACAGTCTTATGGACTCTGTGGGAAAGGGAGAGGGTGGAAAGATTTGGGAGAATGGCATTGAAACATGTATAATATCATGTATGAAATGAGTCACCAGTCCAGGTTTGATGCATGATACTGGATGCTTGGGGCTGGTGCACTGGGACGACCCAGAGGGATGGTGTGGGGAGGGAGGAGGGAGGAGAGTTCAGGATGGGGAACACATGTATACCTGTGGCGGATTCATTTCGATATTTGGCAAAACTAATACAATATTGTAAAGTTTAAAAATAAAATTAAAAAGAAAAAAAAGATAATGTATATTAATAAAGATAATGTATTAAAAGTAAAGACATGAAAAATTTTTTCTATTCATATATGACGAGATGATTGCTCTCGGAATGTAGGTGGTTAAGATTTAATTTAAACGGTGAATTTACAGGTCAGTGTTCATATCATCCCTGGCAGTTCTGCATCTAGACCTTCCTTGTAAGACACTCAAGCTAATATATAAACAGCGAGTCCCCTATATAGGAACCTTCAAGTGGCAAACGTTCAAAGACATGAACATGGGTTCACATGTTCAATCACAGAGACTAGTTCACATGTCTAGTGTACATTGTTGCCTGCATGCATCCTCTACCAGTGGTTGTGCTTTTGTGTCCCTCACTACAGTACTGTATAGAGTACAGTAGGGCTGTATCTTTATTTAAAGTTCAGGATGTCCAGAAGCAAGTGTGAAAGCAATGGTGACGTAGCTGGCACTGCTAAGAAGAGACCCAGGACACAGGAAATGGCAGGGGAATCTTCTTTATCTGAGGAGGCACTGTTAGCTTTTGAGGCACAAGGACCTGAATGTAGAATGGTGCACAAAGGTTGCAGCAGCCATTCAGAATTCAGTCCAGTGCTACTGTGTCATCTATGACGAGAAAAGAAGAGCTACTACCCAGACATTACTGGGTCATTTTTTTCAAGAGGGTGAGAGAGTCAGTTCCTAGGCAGGTTGATAAGAAGTCCGGGGTTCCGGAGGGGGAGGGGGAGGAGAAGAAAGGGGTCTGGGGCTCTTAAGGAGGAGATAGGGTCTGGAATTCTCAAGGAGGAAAGGACAAACATTTTTTCCCCTATATTCCTTAATAAGGATTATAAAACAATAATGTATCCTGCTTGAGGGCATGTTTCTCCTTCCTGAAAACCTGACTAACCCTGTTATCTTAAAATGTATATTGTGGGAGTGCGTCTAGTAACTTTAGTTACTAAAGTTATAACTAAAGTTATAACTAGATGCACTTTACAAACTTGAGACATTCTTTTGATTTATTGTGATCAATTAAAAAAGTGTATAACTCTCTTGCTAGCACTAGCAAGGCGGGGCACTCTCCATCTCTCTTCTGATGTCTGTGTCAGAAGCTTTCTCTGTTCCTTTTTGTACTTTAATAAAACTGCTACACAAAAGCTCTTGAGTGATCAAGGCTGGTCCCTGGTCCTGAAGCTAAATCTTCTGCTTGGGAGATCAAGAATCTGACACTGCTGACTGTAAGCTATCAAGGGTAGATAGAATTGAATCCATCAAGGAACCAGACCTGTGGCATCAACATCAGGAATGAGTGACTTTGCAGCTTGCCCTCTATTGCTGATGACTCTTGACTCTGCCATCTCCCACTTCCTCTCCCTCCTCCGGTCAGTAACTCTTCTTGCCTGTTCACTCAGTGCCAGCCCCTGTATGCCAGCTGTTGTACTGTGTGTGTGTGTGTGTGTGTGTGTGTGTGTGTGTTAGTCCCTCAGTCATGTCCGACTCTTTGCGACCCATGGACCCACCAGGCTCCTTTGTCCATGAAACTCTCCAGGCGAGAATACTGGAGTGGTTTGCCGTTCCCTTCTCCAGGGGATCTTTCCAACCCAGGGATTGAATCCAGGTCTCCTGCATTGCAGGCAGATTTCTTACCATCCGAGCTACCTGGGAAGCTCTGTTGTACTGTACTACTGTACTTTTCAAGATACTGTAATGTAGGATTAAAAATGTTTTCTTTATTTTTTGTGTCTGTTTTTAATGTATTATTTGTGTGAAAAGTTTTATAAACCTTGTTTACAATAAAGTACTATATAGCCAATTGTATTAGCAGTGGCAACAGGACTGGAAAAGGTCAGTTTTCATTCCAATCCCAAAGAAAGGCAATGCCAAAGAATGCTCAAACTACCACACAATTGCACTCATCTCACATGCTAGTAAAGTAATGCTTAAAATTCTCCAAGCTAGGCTTCAGCAATATGTGAACTGTAAACTTCCTGATGTTCAAGCTGGTTTTAGAAAAGGCAGAGGAACCAGAGATCAAATTGCCAACATCCGCTGGATCATAGAAAAAGCAGGAGAATTCCAGAAAGACATCTATTTCTGCTTTAATGACTGTGCCAAAGCCTTTGACTGTGTGGATCACAATAAACTGTGGAAAATTCTTCAAGAGATGGGAATACCAGACCACCTGATCTGCCTCTTGAGAAACCTGTATGCAGGTCAGGAAGCAACAATTAGAACTGGACATGAAACAACAGACTGGTTCCAAATAGGAAAAGGAGTATGTCAAGGCTGTATATTGTCACCCTTTTTATTTAACTTCTATGCAGAGTACATCATGAGAAATGCTGGACTGGAAGAAGCACAAGCTGGAATCAAGATTGCGGGGACAAATATCAGTCACCTCAGATATGCAGATGACACCACCCTTATGGCAGAAAGTAAAGAGGAACTAAAAACCCTCTTGATGAAGGTGAAAGTGGAGAGTGAAAAAGTTGGCTTAAAGCTCAACATTCAGAAAACGAAGATCATGGCATCCGGTCCCATCACTTCATGGGAAATAGATGGGGAAACAATGTCAGACTTTATTTTTCTGGGCTCCAAAATCACTACAGATGGTGACTGCAGCCATGAAATTAAAAGACGCTTCCTCCTTGGAAGGAAAGTTATGAACAACCTAGATAGCATATTGAAAAGCAGAGACATTACTTTGCCAACAAAGGTTCATCTAGTCAAGGCTATGGTTTTTCCTGTGGTCGTGTATGGATGTGAGAGTTGGACTGTGAAGAAGGCTGAGCGCCGAAGAATTGATGCTTTTGAACTGTGGTGTTGGAGAAGACTCTTGAGAGTCCCTTGGACTGCAAGGAGATCCAACCAGTCCCTTCTGAAGGAGATCAGCCCTGGGATTTCTTTGGAAGGAGTGATGCTAAAGCTGAAACTCCAGTACTTTGGCCACCTCATGTGACGAGTTGACTCATTGGAAAAGCCTCTGATGCTGGGAGGGATTGGGGGCAAGAGGAGAAGGGGACGACAGAGGATGAGATGGCTGGATGGCATCACTGACTTGATGGACATGAGTCTGAGTGAACTCTGGGAGTTGGTGATGGACAGGGAGGCCTGGCATGCTTTGATTCATGGGGTTGCAAAGAGTCGGACATGAATGAGTGACTGATCTGATCTGATCTGATTAGTTGGGTACCTAGGCTAACTTTGTTGGACTTATGAACAAATTGAACAAACATGTTCTTGGAAGGGAACTTGTTCATATTTAGGGGAGTTACTGTGTGTGTGTATGTGTACATATCTGCAACGTCTTGCCAAAAAAAAAAAAAAAAACAACCCTCAAACGAACTTTTGGTCAACCCAATATAAACAGAAGTTTGCATTCAGATCATAGCTACTATTTATTGACAACCTACTGAGTCAGAACATTTAAATAAAATAGCCACCTTACCCCAGGAATATTGTTATGGGGAGGGGGGGAGCATTTAAACTAAATCTACTTCCTAAGCTCACATCAACAAATACATGTTGAGCACCTGTTAAGTACCAGACATCGTTCTGGTTGATGAGGATCTGTTAGTAAATAAATGATGAAAGTGATAAAATTCCCTGCCCTCATGGAGTTGGTGTCAAGTTAGGAAAGATACACATAAAAACCAGTAAAATGTGTTACAAGGCAATGAAATGGGATACAGAGAGTCAGAAGTGTGAGCAGGTGGGGCTGCAATTTTCAGTAATATGTTTGGGATGAACCTCCCTGAGGAAAAGACTAAGGAGTGACAGTGAGATGCTCTTGATTCTGGGGAAAGAGAAGCAGATGGAAGGAATGGTCAATGCCCATCCTTGAGGTGGGACTGTGACTGCAATTTCCCAAAACATCAAAGACAGCATAAGAGGAGAGGAGAGAAAGTGGGAGAGAGTAGAGGATGAGGGGGGCAAGAAACTCTCAGACTGTATGTCTCTGAAGGTTAAAGGGGAATCAAAGTTATTTATCAAATGGTTTTTGGGAAAGTGATTGAAAAAGCTTTTATCTTGAAAATGGAAGTTTGCATGTTCAGTTCAGTTCAGATGCTCAGTTGTGTCCAACTCTTTGTGACCCCATGGACTGTGTGTGCCAGGCTTCCCTGTTCATCACCAACTCCCAAGCTTGCTCAGACTCATGTCCATTGAGTCAGTGATGCCACCCAACTATCTTATCCTCTGTTGTCCCCTTCTCCTCCTGCGTTCAATCTTTCCCAGCATCAGGGTCTTTTCCAGTGAGTCAGTTCTTTGTATCAGGTGGCCAAAGTATTGAAGTTTCAGCTTTAGCATCAGTCCTCCCAATGAATATTTAGGACTGATTTCCTTTAGAAATGACTTCTTGGATCTCCTTGCAGTCCAAGGGACTCTCAAGAGTGTTCTCCAACACTACAGTTCAAAAGCATCGATTGTTCATCCCTCAGCTTTCTTTATAGTCCAACTCTCACATCCATACATGACTGCTGGAAAAACCATAGCTTTGACTAGATGGACCTTAGTTGGTAAAGTAATGTCTCTGCTTTTTAATATGCTATCTAGGTTTGCCATAGCTTTGCTTCCAAGGAGCAAGTGTCTTTTAGTTTCACAGCTGAGTTCACCATCTGCAGTAATTTTGGAGCCCAAGAAAATAAAGTCTCCCACTGTTTTCATTGTTTCCACAAGTATTTGCCATGAAGTGATGGGAGTGGATGCCATGATCTTAGTTTTTTGAATGTTGAATTTTAAGCCAACTTTTCACTCTCCTCTTTCACTTTTATCAAGAGGCTCTTTAGTTCTTTTTTTTTTCTATCATAAGGGTGGTGTTATCTGCATATCTGAAGTTATTCATATTTATCCCAGCAATCTTGATTCCAACTTGTGCTTCATTCAGCCCAGCATCTCGCATGATATACTCTGCATATAAGTTAAGCAGGGTGACAGTATACAGCCTTGACGTACTCCTTTCCCAATTTGGAATCAGTCTGTTGCTCCATGTCTGGTTCTCACTGTTGCTTCTTGACCTGCATACAGATTTCTCGGGGGGCAGGTAAGGGGGTCTGGTATTCCCATCTCTTTAAGAATTTTCCACAGTTTGTTGTGATCCACACAGGCAAAGGATTGCTAGTTTTTAGAATCAGTTCAGTTCAGTCGCTCAGTCGTGTCTGACTCTTTGCGACCCCATCAATTGCAGCACTCCAGGCCTCCCTGTCCATCACTAACTCCCGGAGTTCACTCAAACTCATGTCCATCGAGTCAGTGGTGCCATCCAGCCATCTCATCCTCTGTCGTCCCCTTCTCCTCCTGCCCCCAATCCCTCCAAGCATCAGAATCTTTTCCAATGAGAACTCTTCGCATGAGGTGGCCAAAGATTGGAGTTTCAGCTTCAACATCAGTCCTTCCAATGAACACCCAGGACTGATCTCCTTTAGAATGGACTGGTTGGATCTCCTTGCAGTCCAAGGGACTCTCAAGAGTCTTCTTCAACACCACAGTTCAAAAGCATCAGGCGCTCAGCCTTCTTCACAGTCCAAATCTCACATCCATACTTCATCTATGTGGGAGGTAATTTTTCTCATTAACTTTGCAGAATACCAAATAGCACTTCCTTCACTTCTGTGTTAGTTGTTGCTACACAACAGTGACCCCAAACTTAGTAGCTGAAAGTGCTAACCTTTATGATCTCATACAGTCTCTGTGGAGCAAGCAGCTAAGCGGGACCTAGCTGGGTGGTTTGGGCTCAGGCTCTCTCATGCGGTTGCAGATGTCAGTGAGGAAGCCTGCCATATGACTAAGCAAAGGATGTTGTCACCTTCAAGCCTTCACATTACAGCCACCCTGACAGTGAGCCCTAAGGAAACACAGGATAGACAGAGGGTGCCTACCATCCAGCAGTTAGTCCTGCAGCCAACCTGCATTGAAGCACCCCAGGGTGACTCAGGCTGAGAAAACACAGGACACTGGCCCCAGACTACTGAGGTGTACATCAGAGGAAAGATTCAGTGAACCCAGACTCTTGCATCCTCCCAAACATAGAAAAGCTCTGAATTCCTTAACTTGACATATCTGGTTTTCTTTGATAACAGTAATCTTTTGAAGTTCCTACTACCTGGTGTTTGTTGTAAAAGCTCCTATATACCCTGGCTTCTCCCTTGCCTCTTTGAAGAGGTCCCCCAGAGTGATCTGAGAGGGCTGTCCCAGGCTGACATCATCAGGATGTCTGCCAAATAAAACATAATTCTCAACTTTTTGGTTGTGCCTTTTTTCCCCAGTGGACACAGACAAGCTGTTGAGAGCAGTTGAGGTTGTCTGAAAGCTTCACAGGGCTGGGGTTGAGATTTCAAGCTCACATCACTGTTGGTAGGAGTTCTCAGGCTTTTGGACAAAAGCCTCAGGTCCCCACCACCTGGGCCCTTCCCAGGGCTCCATGGGGCCTGCAAGCTGTTTTCCTCCAGAGTGAGGATTGGAGGTGTGGGGAGAACAGACAAGGGAGTGACTGAGATGAGGCAGCAATGTCTCCTGGGACCTGACCTTGAAGTTGCACAGCGTGCTGCTGCCCAGGGTTACATAGACCAAGCCTGGTTTGGGGCAGGGGGTGGGGAGGGGAGAGGATACAGGCTGTGAACACCAAGAGCTGGACCCACTGGTGTGTCTGGAAAACCAACTGCCAAGGCCTCATCTGGATACAAGCGGTCCTACAGCCCACGTGGTCATCTGTGTGTATATGACAATAATCCAGCTCTTTGCTTCACAAATGCTTCTCAAGTTCTGTGATAGTCAAATCATTATTTATTATTTCTACTATCTTGTCATAAATCTTTTTGGATTTCTTTCTTTAGCTTATAATCATTTTACTTTATTTTAAAATGATTTTGATATGCAGCACAATTTACAATAGCTGAGACATCGAGGAAACCAAATGTCCATTGACAGAGGAATGGATAAAGAAGCTGTGGTAACACATATACAATGGAATATTACTCAGCCATAACAAAAAAGGAAATAACACCATTTGGAACAACATGGATGGGCCTGGAGATTACTTATCTAAGTGAAGTAAGCTATGCTATGCTAAGTCACTTCAGTCGTGTCTGACTCTGTGCAACCCCATAGATGGCAGCCCACCAGGCTCCCCTGTCCCTGGGATTCTCCAGGCAAGAATACTGGAGTGGGCTGCCATTTCCTTCTCCAATGCATGAAAGTGAAAAGTGAAAGTGAAGTCGCTCAGTCATGTCCGACTCTTAGCGACCCCATGGACTGCAGCCTATCAGGCTCCTCCGTCCATGGGATTTTCCAAGCAAGAGTACTGGAGTGGGGTGCCGTTAAATATCATAGGATATTACTTATGTGTGGAATCTAAAATATAACACAGATGAACGTATCCACGAAAGAGAAGCAGGCTCATAGACACAGAGAACAGGCTTGTGGTTGCCAAGGGGGAGGAGTGTTGGGGGGAAGATGGATTGAGAGACTGGGATTAGCATATGCAAGCTATTATGTATAGGATGGACAAACAACAAGGTCCTCTGTGTAGCACAGGGAACTATAGAAGGAAAAATATGGAAAAAAAATCCATAACTGAATCTAAATCAGCTAAGTTTCAATTAAAAAATAAAAATAAATAAAATGACTTTGCTATGGAGTTGTTTCGTTTGCTTTTATTTTTTCTTAATAAACACCCATGTTTTTGATTTTCTAAGCATTGTTCTAGTACTTTACAAGTATTACCTTTATTGAATCCTCATGAAAATCCTTGTAGGAGATGGTATTATCCTTATTTCTGCTGTGTATATGGGAAACTGAGACACAGAAAAGTTGAGGTACTTGCCTGAAGTTGTGCATCTGAAAACTGGTCCATGTGAATCAGCGCAGTCTGGCTCTCATCTCTGCTATGCAGCCTTTCCAGTCCTTCATCCTCATTTTTGAACGCTTTATTAAATTCTGAACATTCTTAAGAGATGCATTACAGTACTCATTGAATGAGTACTGTGATGTGTGAGATTTTGTAAACTTTAATCAGCTAAAGTTTGTCAAGCATAAACTGAGGAAGCTCCTGGTTTTAAACGGGGAAATGTTTCAATGGATATTAATTTTATAAGAGATTAGTACTTAAGTGATGTTTTTCATGATATGGGGAATTGTGTAACATCTAACCTCATGATTTCAGTATTTCAGATAATGAATATACTGATGAGAAGGATACTTACCCACTACCTCTGATCCTTACAACATCTCTGCAAGGTAGGAACTCCCATCCTCCCTCCACAGATGAAAAAACTGACTTGCATAGTGAGAAAGAAAATTATTTAAGATCCTAGGTAGTCAGTAGTGATGAGATGTAAACTAAGCTCTTACTTCAGAGCCCATATTGCCCTCAGTTATTCCAAGGAACATTTGTGGTTGTTTCTTCTCCTTAGTTTTATTTTGTGTTGACTTTTCTTTATTATTAATATTTTTGTAGTCTGCTACAAGTTTTCTATGTTTTGATATTATTACAGGACAACATGACACTCGATAGTGTATTCGAGTCCTTGTATCACCTCTGGGTTGAAGAGCTGCTTTTCTCCTATTTAACTTTTCTTTTCCCAGTTAAGGAGGGGATTCTATTCCTCCAGGCAACTAATTAGCTAATGTCTGGATTGAAATATTTTATTTTCTTCGGTCTTGAATTTTGCACTGAAAGATTTATTAATGCCACAAAATCCTCCCCCACCATGCATCCCCTTATGTTGTTGTTGCTAACTGGGTTCATACAGTCATCAAAGTTGTATTGACGTCCTGCGTTAGCTACATTTCATAGAAGTGAAGTCGCTCAGTCGTGTCTGACTCTTTGCAACCCCATGGCCTGTAGCCCACTAGGCTCCTCCATCCATGGAATTTTCTAGGCAAGAGTACTGGAGTGGGTTGCCATTTCCTTCTCCAGGGTATCTTCCCAACCCAGGGATTGAGTCCCGGTCTCCCGCACTGCGGGCAGATGCTTTACTATCTGAGCCACCAGGGAATCGGAACTACATAAATCCTGAATGAGAAAATACATTACGAAAATCTCTAGGTACCAGACTTTCAAATTTCCTTTCAGGCCAGAGAAGAGAGATTCTCTCTGAACAGTTACTGCTGATGGGTAGGATCTGTAGGCTTCAGAAGTAGTTCATTCCATTTTCTCATCCACAGGGAAACTGCAACTGGGGGCTGCCAAAAATGTGGTAAAACAAAGGACAAGGTGGTAACTCCACCCACCAGCTTATAACCAGGAGGGAAAATGTCATTAGTGAGAAGCCCTAGTGTATATCTCCTTTCTCCAAACAATTAACGAAATAAAATATCCTGAGAAACAACTGAAACCACAAATGGTTTCCATAGAAACTTCAATCCATTTCTGTGTGGCTGACATTTGAGTGAATGTGAGCAGAGAAAAGCTTTAGCTTTGCTGCACTGCATGTGCTATGGTGACAGCTAATGGGTTTATCTTAAAACCATTATTAACTGCTCATAGCAAAATAGTACCAGTTCTCTTCTCACAGACTTAAGGTGATTCCGTGTGTGCTGTGCTGTGCTGAGTCAATTCAGTCAGGTCCGACTCTCTGCAACCCTATGGACTGTAGCCTGCCAGGCTCCTCTGTCCATGGGATTCTCCAGGCAAGAGTACCAGAGTAGGTTGCCATGCCTTCCTCCAGGGGATCTTCCCGACCCAGGGATCAAACCCGCATCTCTTAAATCTTCTGCATTACAGGCAAGTTCTTTACCACTACTGCCACCTAGGAAGCTCTGGATGATTCCATAGTCTTAAGAATTTTAGAAAAACCTAGGACTCATAGGTATCAACAATACATTTCACATGACAGAAGTACTTTGCAAGAGCCTAAAACTCCCTTTCTCTTTCATGTAACCATTTTAAATATCAGAAATGTGTCCTTTTCATAATCTAAGAAAAGTAATTCTAGTATCCTTTATTCTCCACATGTCATTAGTACTAATGTACTTTATGTTTTAATACTTCTCCATTCCCTGGAGTTAGATGGAGCCTGAAACAATTACATACCTTTTGACTTTTATTGCCTGTGCAAAAATTACAGTGCTGCAAAGATAAGATGTGAGAAAAAAGGAAGACTTACAGGGAGGGACAAACATTAAAAAAATAAAAAATACTGTCCTCAGGTGGAATTTGCATAAATGAGGGTGGCTCTTACTGACCATAAATCTAGCCTTACACTCAACAATCACAGAAAAATCTATAGTCCAGGAAGTATACGAAAAAGAGAACTACTCCCAGCCGAACCACCGAAGCAGTTAACTGCAGAATGACACAGTTTCATGGCTTTGAAAGATTCAGTTCAGTTCAGTCACTCAGTCGTGTGTGACTCTTTGCGACTCCATGAATCACAGCATGCCAGGCCTCCCTGTCCATCACCAACTCCCGGAGTTCACTCAGACTCATGTCCATCAAGTCAGTGATGCCATCCAGCCATCTCATCCTCTGTCATCCCCTTCTTCTCCTGCCCCCACTCCCTCCTAGCATCAGAGTCTTTTCCAATGAATCAACTCTTCGCATGAAGTGGCCAAAATATTGGAGTTTCAGCTTCAACATCAGTCCTTCCAATGAACACCCAGGACTGATTTCCTTTGGAATGGACTGGTTGGATCTCCTTGCAGTCCAAGAGACTCTCAAGAGTCTTCTCCAACACCACAGTTCAAAAGCATCAATTCTTCAGCACTCAGCTTTCTTCACAGTCCAACTCTCACATGCATACATGACCACTGGAAAAACTAAGCCTTGACTAGATGGAACTTTGTTGGCAAAGTAATGTCTCTGCTTTTCAATATGCCATCTAGGTTGGTCATAACTTTCCTTTCAAGGAGAAAGTGTCTTTTAATTTCATGGCTGCAGTCACCATCTGCAGTGATTTTGGAGCCCAGAAAAATAAAGTCTGACACTGTTTCCACTGTTTCCCCATCTATTTCCCATGAAGTGATGGCACCGGATGCCATGATCTTAGTTTTCTGAATGTTGAGCTTTCAGCCAACTTTTTCACTCTCCTCTTTCACTTTCATCAAGAGGCTTTTTAGTTCCTCTTCACTTTCTGCCATAAGGGTGGTGTCATCTGCATATCTGAGGTGATTGATATTTGTCCTGGCAATCTTGATTCCAGCTTGTGCTTCTTCCAGCCCAGCATTTCTCATGATGTACTCTTCATATAAGTTAAATAAGCAGGGTGACAATATACAGCCTTGACATACTCCTTTTCCTGTTTGGAACCAGTCTGTTGTTCCATGTCCAGTTCTAACTGTTGCTTCCTGACCTGCATATAGGTTTCTCAAGAGGCAGATCAGGTGGTCTGATATTCCAATCTCTTTCAGAATTTTCCACAGTTTATTGTGATCCACACAGCCAAAGGCTTTGGCATAGTCAAGAAAGCAGAAATACATGTTTTTCTGAAACTTTCTTGCTTTTTCCATGATTCAGCAGATGTTGGCAATTTGATCTCTGGTTCCTCTGCCTTTTCTAAAACCAACTTGAACATCTGGAAGTTCACGGTTCACGTATTGGTGCAACCTGGCTTGCAGAATTTTGAGCATTACTTTACTAGCTTGTGAGATGAGTGCAATGGTGCGGTAGTTTGAGCATTCTTTGAAATTGCCTTTCTTTGGGATTGGAATGAAAACTGACCTTTTCCAGTCCTGTGGCCACTGCTGAATTTTCCAAGTTTGCTGGCATACTGAGTGCAGCACTTTCACAGCATCATCTTTCAGGATTTGGAACAGCTCAACTGGAATTCCATCACCTCCACTAGCTTTGTTCGTAGTGATGCTTTCTAAGGCCCACGTGACTTCACATTCCAGGATGTCTGGCTCTAGGTGAGTGATCACACCATTGTGATTATCTGGGTCATGAAGATCTTTTTTGTACAGTTCTTCTGTGTATTCTTGCCACCTCTCCTTATTATCGTCTATTTCTGTTAGGTCCATACCATTTTTGTCCTTTTTCGAGCCCATCTTTGCATGAAATGTTCCCTTGGTATCTCTAATTTTCTTGAAGACGTCTCTAGGCTTTCCCATTCTGTTGTTTTCCTCTATTTCTTTGCATTGATTGCTGAGGAAGGCTTTCTTATCTCTCCTTGCTATTCTTTGGAACTCTGCATTCAGATGCTTATATCTTTCCTTTTCTCCTTTGCTTTTCTCTTCTCTTCTTTTCACAGCTATTTGTAAGGCCTCCCCAGACAGCCATTTTGCTTTTTTACATTTCTTTTTCATGGGGATGGTCTTGATCCCTGTCTCCTGTACAATATCACGAACCTCCGTCCATAGTTCATCAGACACTCAATCAGATCTAGTCCCTTAAATCTATTTCTCACTTCCACTGTATAATCATAAGGGATTTGATTTAGGTCATACCTGAATGGTCTAATGGTTTTCCCTACTTTCTTCAATTTAAGTCTGAATTTGGCCATAAGTTCATGATCTGAGCCACAGTCAGCTCCCAGTCTTTTTTTGCTGTCTAGAGCTTCTCCATTTTTTGCTGCAAAGAATACAATCAATCTGATTTATAATCAATCTGATTGTAATCCTCATTGATTATAATCAGTATATTCAGTCTTGTGATGTCCATGTATAGAGTCTTCTCTTGTGTTGGAAGAGGGTGTTTGCTATGACCAGTGCGTTTTCTTGGCAAAACTCTATTAACCTTTGCCCTGCCTCATTCCGTATTCCAAGGCCAAATTTGCCTGTTACCCCAGGTGTTTCTTGAGTTCCTACTTTTGCATTCCAGTCCCTTATAATGAAAAGGCCATCTTTTTGGGTCTTAGTTCTAAAAGGTCTTGTAGGTCTTCATAGAACCATTCAACTTCATCTTCTTCAGCGTTACTGGTTGGGGCATAGGCTTGGATTACTGTGATATTGAATGGTTTGCCTTGGAAACGAACAGAGATCATACTCAGCTTAAATGACTTTTTAATTGATCACTGTCTTTTTCAAATTAATAAATTGTATTTTTAGAGTTGTTTTAGGTTTGGAGCAAAATGAACGAAAAGGACAATGAATTTCCATATTTTTCTTGTCCCTCACCCCACACATATGATCTCCCCCACCATCAACATCCCCACTGGATAGTATGTTTGTTATAATCAATGATCTATATTAGCTCATCACTCTTCTCCATTGGTGCTCACTCTTGATATTGGATAGTCTATGGGCTTTGATGAATGTGTAATGACTTTATCCACCATTATAGAATCATACAGAATTGTTTTACTGCCCTAAACATCCTCTGTGCTCCTATTCATCTTTCCCAACCCCTGACCCTTGGCTACTGTCAATCATTTTATATTCTCCATAATTTTGCCTTTTCCAGCATGTCATATAGTTGGCATCATAACATAATTCAGCCTTTTCAAATGAACTTAACTTTCTCTTAGTAATATGTATTTGTTTCCTCCATGTTTTTCAAGGCTTAATAACTCATTTCTTTATAGTGCTAAATAATATTATTTAGTTTGGATAAATCACAGCTTATTTATCCAGTCACCTAGGATATCATGGTTGCTTCCAAGTTTTGGCGATTATGACTAAGGCTTTTACAATATAAACATCCACGTGCAAGGTTTTTTTTTTTTTGTGAACAGAAGTTTTCAATTTCATTTGAATACTACAAAAGGCCATTGCTGTATTGTATGGTAAGAGTATATTTACTTCTGTAAGTAATGGTCAAGCTATCTTTCAAAGTGTCTGTACCATTTTGCAATACTACCATTAGCATACATGAGTTCCTGTTGCTCCACAGCCTTGACAGCATTTGGTGATGTCAGTGTTTTGGATTTCACTCATTCTAATAGGTGTGTAGTGGTATCTCCCTGATGTTTTCATTTGTACTTTGTTAATAACTTCTGATATTGAATACTTTTATGTGTTACTTGCCATCTATGTATCTTTTTTGGTGAGGTGTCTGTTAAGATCTTTGGCCCGTTTTCTGTATGGGTAGTTTATATATATATATATATATATATATTCTTATTGTTGAGTTTTAAGAGTTCTTTGTATATTTTGAATAGCAATTCTTTATCAGCTGTGTTTTTTTCAACTATTTTCTTCCAGTTTGTGTCTTATCTTCTCACTCACTTGACATGGTCTTTCATAGACAAAACTTTCACATTTTAATGAAGTCTAGCTTATGATTTATTTCTTTCATAGGTTGTAAATTTGGTATTGTGCTTTGAAAGTCATCACCATACCCAAGGTAGTCTAGGTTTTCTCCTATGTTATCTTTTAGGATTTTTATAGTTTGCTTTTTGTATTCAGGTCTCTATCTACTTTGTGAAAGGTGTAAGTCTGTGACTAGGTTTGTATTTTATATGTGGAAGTATAGCTGTTCCAGAACCATTAGTTGTTGAGATAGTCCATGTGTTGCCTTCACTTATTTGTCAGAGACCAGTTGATTATAATTAATGTGTCAGAGACCAGTTGGTTATAATATATTTATATGGATCTACTTCTGAGGTTTCTATTTTATTCCTTTAAGCTATCTGTCTGTTCTTTCACTGGTACCATGATGTCTTGATTACTGTAACTTCATACAAAGTCTTAAAGTCAGTTAGTGTCTGTTCTCTGATTTAGCTGTTCTGTATCCTTTGCCTCTTTGTATACACTTTACAATCAGTTTGTCAATATCTACAAAATAACTTGCTGGGACTTTGGGATTCTGTTGAATTCACAGATTAAACCCGGAAGAACTGACATCTTGACAATATTGAGTCTTTCTATCCATGAACATGAGATATTTTCCCATTTATTTAGTTCTTCTTTGGAATCTTTCATCAGACTTTTGTGGTTTTTCTCATACAGATCTTGTAATATTTTTGAATTTTTTTAAGTATTTAATTTCATGGGTCCTAATATAAATGATATGTTTTTAATTTCATGTTCCACTTGCTCATTGCTGTTATCATAAAAGAGATTGACTTAACCATATTAACATTACATCTTTCAATATTGCTGTGATCACTTACTAGTCCCAGGAGTTTTTTAGTTATTTTTTTCAGATTTTCTACATTGATTAATCTGTCATCTGTGAACAAAGACAGTTTATGTCTTCCCTCTCAGTCTGCATAGCCTTAATTTTCTTGTCTTATTGCATTAGATAGGACTTCAAGTATGATGTTGAAAAGCACTGCTGAGAAAGAGTATCCTTACCTTGTTCCTGATGATTACCATTTTTAATACTACATTTGTTAATTACGGTCTTTAACATAATTCTTGAGCTGAGACCCTAGGTAATACCAGAGTGCATGTGACAAAAAGTGGATAAAACACAGCCTTGTGTGTGTGTTATGTCATGTCTGATTTTTTGCGACACCATGGACTATAGCCTGCCAGGCTCCTTTGACCATGGAATTCTCCAGGCAAGAATACTGGAGTGGGGTGCCATTTCCTTCTCCAGGGGATCTTCCCAACCCAGGGATAGAACCCTGGTCTCCTGCATAGCAGGCAGATTCTTTACTATCTTAGCTACCAGGGAAGCCCAAAACACAACCTTGGATTTGGGTAAACATGAACCCTTCTACTTGTTTGCTTATTGTCTGTGTGACCTTAAGGAATTACTTATCTTTCTTGGGCCTCGATTACATTCTATATAAGTTAGATATAATTCCTAGTTCTGGTGTTGCTATGAGGATTAGAGATAATGGATCAAGAGTTCTTAAGCCATAGCTGTTGATTCATAGTAGTAGCTATGGTTATTGGCTATAAAATTTCGCTTTGGGATAAGAAGCAGAACCAACATCTGTAGACTTTACTCTCTTTATTGTTAAGTCCTTATGCAAAAATCATTCCATAGATGGTATCTTTTCTGCATCTTAGTAACCTTTTCTGATCTCAACAGTGGACTAGTAGTCATACATAATAAAAGCTAGCTATTATTATTATCAGGGGTGTATGGTAACTTCCTAATGACTAACTTGTTTAGGTTTTATAAATACCATAATATTTCCTTCTTAGATAGTCTCACTGACCCAAGAAGTTTGGACATTTTTTGTTTAAGTTATTATTTCTTCCTTTAGAGATGTTTAAGGAAATGGGGTTCTTGGAGTTTGAAACAAAACAGAGGAAACATGAATAGCAGAGCCAGCAGCACTATTTTTGCATGGAATTTGGGGAGAGAGATTGGCATGTGAAATTCAGTCACTGGCTTTCTCTGTCCATATGACACTTTAAAAAGATCTGATAGCACATGCTCTATCATTGACTTATTAGGGGCAAAGGTAAGACTGTTAACCTCACATCTCAGGTGGATGGTTGAGAAATAACTGAAAAAGTTAAATAAAGCCTAAGCAAACACAAATCCTCCTGCCACATGACTATAGAATTATGAAACAAAGTAGACCAAAGATGAAGATGATCTGAACTCAAGACTTCTTAGAGTCACTGGGATCAAACCCTAGAATCTAATCTCTTTAATTTGCAGATGAGAAATTTTCTAATGAGATGAAACACTCCTAAATTTCACATGGTCAGCCCCCGGAGAGCCAGAGATTAACACGGTATTTTGGCTGCTACTGCTTCTCTGAGTAGAAACATCCTCTCATTTTTAAACTAAAAATAGCTCTTTTTTTTTTGCAACTTGAAATGCAGTCACTGCTGATCTGCCTTGTGCAGTCAACCAACAAAAATATAAACCTGAAATAAATCCTCTTTCATTCCTAAGCTCTTAACAGATCTTTTTTAACTTATCAGGGATAGAGTTTGAACTGTTTAGAAGATCAGTACTCACTGGTTGATTTAAGATAATTTATTTTTTTGATTCACATCCCAATAGGTTGGTAGTGAATATTAGTTATTAAATAAAGTAGTATTATTCTGTTAGCAATAAGATACTTAATTCAGAAAGAAGTTAAATTTTTTTGAGCTCCTATTTTCATACTGCTGCTGCTGCTAAGTCACTTCAGTCGTGTCCAACTCTGTGCGACCCCATAGACGGCAGCCCACCAGGCTCCCCCGTCCCTGGGATTCTCCAGGCAAGAACACTGGAGTGGGTTGCCATTTCCTTCTCCAATGCAGGGAAGTGAAAAGTGAAAGCGAAGTCGCTCAGTCGTGTCTGACCCTCAGCGATCCCATGGACTGCAGCCTTCCAGCCTCCTCCATCCATGGGATTTTCCAGGCAAGAGTACTGGAGTGAGGTGCCATTGTGCATTTGTATAGTTTTCATATATATATGAACTATATATATATATATATATATAAACTATATATATAGTTTTCTTTTTTAAATTTTATTTTATTTTTAAGCTTTACATAATTGTATTAGTTTTGCCAAATATCAAAATGAATCCATCACAGGTATACATGTGCTCCCCATCCTGAACCCTCCTCCCTCCTCCCTCCCCATACCATCCCTCTAGGTCATCCCAGTGCACTAGCCCCAAGCATCCAGTATCATGCATTGAACCTGGACTGGCATCTCGTTTCATACATGATATTTTACATGTTTCAATGCCATTCTCCCAAATCTTCCCACCCTCTCCCTCTCCCACAGAGTCCATAAGACTGTTCCATACATCAGTGTTTCTTTTGCTGTCTCGTACACAGGGTTATTGTTATCATCTTTCTAAATTCCATATATATGTGTTAGTATACTGTATTGGTGTTTTTCCTTCTGGCTTACTTCACTCTGTATAATAGGCTCCAGTTTCATCCACCTCATTAGAACTGATTCAAATGAATTCTTTTTAATGGCTGAGTAATACTCCATTGTATATATGTACCACAGCTTTCTTATCCATTCATCTGCTGATGGACATCTAGGTTGCTTCCATGTCCTGGCTATTATAAACAGTGCTGCGATGAACATTGGGGTACACGTGTCTCTTTCCCTTCTGGTTTCCTCAGTGTGTATGCCCAGCAGTGGGATTGCTGGATCATAAGGCAGTTCTATTTCCAGTTTTTTAAGGAATCTCCACACTGTTCTCCATAGTGGCTGTACTAGTTTGCATTCCCACCAACAGTGTAAGAGGGTTCCCTTTTCTCCACACCCTCTCCAACATTTATTATTTGTAGACTTTTGGATCGCAGCCATTCTGACTGGTGTGAAATGGTACCTCATAGTGGTCTTGATTTGCATTTCTCTGATAATGAGTGATGTTGAGCATCTTTTCATGTGTTTGTTAGCCATCTGTATGTCTTCTTTGGAGAAATGTCTATTTAGTTCTTTGGCCCATTTTTTGATTGGGTCATTTATTTTTCTGGAGTTGAGCTGTAGGAGTTGCTTGTATATTTTTGAGATGAGTTGTCTGTCAGTTGCTTCATTTGCTATTATTTTCTCCCATTCTGAAGGCTGTCTTTTCACCTTGCTGATAGTTTCCTTTGATGTGCAGAAGCTTTTAAGGTTAATTAGGTCCCATTTGTTTATTTTTGCTTTTATTTCCGATATTCTGGGAGGTGGGTCATAGAGGATCCTGCTGTGATGTATGTCGGAGAGTGTTTTGCCTATGTTCTCCTCTAGGAGTTTTATAGTTTCTGGTCTTATGTTTAGATCTTTAATCCATTTTGAGATTATATATAAAATATAATATATATTATATTATCTCACCTCATTTTCAAGAATTCTTTGTCCCTTTCCTTATTCGTGTCTCCTGATAATGGAATATTAGAAAATGCACTTTTGTTAATATAAAAGAATTGAACAAGGTAAGAATATGATCCCTAAAGAGTTTGGGCTCTGAGTCAGAAAAATCAGCTTATACTGGCCTTTACATTTATTTATTGACATCTTGGCACTTTCCCCATATGTGTTTTAGTGTCCACACATGAAAAATAATATAGCAAAACAGCCTATGCTTGAAAAATTAAGTGAGATGAGGTATGTAGAATTTTACCTTGCCTAGCTCAGCTTATGCTCATTCATGTTAACTCATGTTAGAATATGTATTATTATTACTACAGGAAAATTTTGCATCCGTGAGTGGGTAAAACCTTGACACTTTTAGTAGACAGATGATCCAAATTGATTTTGTTATTATTTATGAACTTTAATTTTAAAGTATAGGATTTCACTTGACATTAATTAAAACAAAAATTGTACTTACTAGTTTCCTTAAATGTGTGTCATTTCAAGTCTGACCACATGAGGGCAGCATGGTACTTTTAAAAACAGAGACGTGCCTGGCTGGAGTTGGGGGGGAAATATCTAGTATTAAATCTATAGAAATCATAGGTACAAAATTAAAACGGGAAGACTCCGCAATGACTCTCTAATCCAAACTTTCTTTTTAAAAAGAAGGAGTTGCGGTCCAAAGAGGCCAATTAGCAAGTCCCCTGTCACATAGCTGGCATCTACGGCTGCGAAACAGAGAACCAGCCCGCAGCGCTAAGGAAGCAATAGTAATTGCGTTATTGGAGCATGTAAGTACTAAGGACGTTTTATTATGCACTGAATATTGTGTGCGGCGGTATTGTAGAGGGAATTGAGTGTTTCTGATAACGAATTGGCTTCCAGAATCTTCCTTTCTGAAGAAATAGAAAAACAGAAAGATAGAGTCTCATTTTCTCAAGATGTAAGTGCGTCCTTCAAGGCAGAAGACTGAACTGGGCGACTTCTCATGGTTGTCATTAATATTTTGCTCACAGCCCTATGCTTGTGTGCGACCTTTAAACTGAAATACTGACTCCAGGATCCAGTGGCCAGCAAAGGAGTGCACACCTACCTGGGATATCTAGTATGTATCTGGTATACCTAGTGTATCTGCCGCCTTTCTTTAACCCAGTTTTCACCACACACCACTTCCCGGCCACATACAAACACATACATATACACATCCAGGAACATGCAGAAACATACACCCCAGTGGCATTGCCACAGCTTGGGGACTTGTTGGGGAGAGTTACTTTAACTTTGCACCCATGGTCTTCATCACACACACCCCTTTCCCAAACTCCACCAATAAGCATCAGGTGATCTGGTTCAGGTGGATATGCTTGTCATGAACCCTGCTGTCCCCACTTCCCTTACCTCCTTCATGTCTTTTAAATTTTTGCAGTTCTTCCCTGCTCTACTGCCATGGTCATCACTCATTTGTGTTAGTCAGCCTTGAAAAGTGGACATCATGATGTTTAATTTTATGTGTCACCCTGACTGGGGCACAGGGATCCAAGACATTGGGTGAGACATAATCTGGGTGTTTCCATGAGGGTGTTTTTGGGTGATATTAACATTTAAATCACTAGCCTGTGTAAAGAAGGTTACCCTCCTGGATGTGGGTGGGCTGTGGGCAAGCAGGTGAAAGCTGAATAAAAAGATGAGAACAAAATGGCTAATCTGGAGAATCAATCCTGATTGACTCGTTTCAAACCGGGACATTGGCAGTCTTCCGCTTCAGACTCAAACTGAAACCCTGGCTCTTCCTGGACCTGAAGGCAACTGACCTTCAGACCAGAACATTACCATCAGCTTTCCTGGTTTGCAGGTCTTCAGACTCCATCCTGTAGAAGATGCTGGGTCTCCAGTTGACTCACCCTGCAGGTCTTGACATTTGCTTGCCTCCATAATCATGTGATAATCATCCTCCATAATTCCTTGTAATAAATCAATCAAGGAATCAATAAGTTCTTATATTCTTTTTTTTTTTTTCTGGAGAATCCTGACTGCTGCAGATAATCTGGTTCTCTTCCATCTGTTTTCAACGGAAACCAGAGTATCATTTGTACAATTTACTACTTATAACTATCCATTAACTTGACAAATTACCAATTAAATGTGAAATCCCAACCTTATGCTAGCACTAACCTTGACTCCTTAGTGATCATCATAGTTTTTGACACTTAGTGGGTATTTAACAAGTATGTGTTGACTCAATGAATATGTAAATTCTATTAGTTATCTTTTGAAAGAATTTTTGTTTCTATCAGAGCTCTAGCATTTTTCCTTCCATCTATAAGTGAGCATATTGCAGTTATTAACTTCGTATAAAGGAGGCACTTATTTCTCTATTGCTAGGATACTACTTTGTCCAGCCACAAAGCTATACATATTATAGTTTTAGGCTGAAGGATGAAACTGATGCCAAGTATGATTAACATAAAGAAGCTTAATATAACAGTGTTAGTTGTCAGTCAATGTTAGATCATTAGATTTTTAATTTAGTTTATTAAAGCCTATGATAGCACCTTGACAGTATAGATACCTACATTTTATAGGTAAGAGAAATGAGGGCCTTAAAAGCGATTCATTTGGCCAAGTCTATATAGTTAGAAATGAGAGAGTAGAAATAAGGTCCCCAAATACCCAGTCTTTGCCATCTCATCATTGGCAAATTTCTTCTCTGTTGACCTGTACCCAGAAACTCCTGAAATCCACCCCCTGGAAACCACCATCATCTATGTTAAATTTCTTTGATGACCTGCCCACCATGATGATCCCACCAGGTATTATGCTTCTCCTTGCTCCCTGGACATCAGCATGCTGTCTTCCTCACTGTGTCTCTTGGTCATTGCAGGTATATTCACACATGAGGGTCTTGCCTATCTTCCTCTGAGCCTGGAGCTCTCTCCTCCCCTCCTCCTCCTCCCCAGGAACGTGGGTTCCCATGTTGCTGGGAACCCACACCACTCAGCCCTTTATTCCTTTAGATTCAGCTCAGATGTCTCCCCCAACCACCATAATTCAAGCAGCACACATTCTGGGAGTCATTTCCTGCCCCATTTCTCTGCTTATTTTCTTCATAAAAGTTAAAATGTCAAAAATACATTTCATTTTTAATTTGTTTGATCTTATCTGTACCCCAGGCAGATAATTTCTGCAAACTACAGACAAATCTCTATCATGCTAGAAGCCTACAAAATAATCTTATGTTTTGTAGAGCATACATTTCAGATAATCCTTGTGTGATCTCTGAAATGACTGGCCTTGAGTCCATGAAACAATCTGCAGTTCATGACGAGAAGACTTCTATATCAGATACTTATTTGAAAATAGGGTTCAAGACTAAATAATAAAGTCTTCCGGCAATGCAGGAGACCCTGGTTCAATCCCCGGATCAGGAAGATCCCCTGGAGAAGGGAATGGCAACCCACTCCAGTTTTGTTGCCTGGAGAATCCCATGGACAGGGGACCCTGGTGGGCTATAGTCCATTGGGTCGCAAAGAGTCAGACATAACTAACACTTTCTCACTCTCTCTTTCAAATGTAGAATGCTGTCTATGTCAGGAATTGCATTATTTAAATGCATTTGTAAAATCTGGATGGAATTTCTAAGCTTTGAAATTGGAAGGGCTACATGTATGTGATACTGGTGTTTGTTTTGAATAAAAGATATATGTGTCTTTAATTATCAAAGATAATGTTTCACTTACTTAGTATCATCAAAGATAATGTCTCACTTACTTAGTATCATCTGAGTAGGATTATCTGAAGCCTTCATATGAATGGGGTTACCAAAAATCAAATACAGGAATAGATGTCGTGTAGAAAGTGACTGAAAGTCTTAATGACAGAGGCAGGGATAAAAGCAGAAACTGTTCTATTCTACCTTAGTTCATGATTTCTCTGATATCTAGGAAGCCCAACAGCTTACATTTAGCCTTTACTTTGAATGAAATATATAAAATTGAACTGCAATGTTGTTATTAATAATCTAAATTCATAGTATATTTTGATTGATTTGTAACTTTCAATGGTTTTGAGAATAAACATTCTCAACAATACATTGAATGGGGACTTCCTTGATGGTCTAGTGTTAAGAATCTGCTTTGCAGTGTGGGGGACGTGGGTTCCATCCCTGGTGGGAATCCCTCATGCCTCGGGGCACCTAAGCCGGCTCAACAATAGAAGTCTGCAAGCTGAAACAAAGACCCAGCATAGTAAAAATAACAATAAGTAATAAAATTTAAAGAAATAAAAGACAAGATTATTTAAAAAATAAGACATTGGATGATTCCTGGGTGGAATACCCAGAGTCAGGAGTCAAGGTTGTTAGGTTCTAAGTGCCAAATGCTGATGGGGAGAGGTTGGCAGTGGGAAAACAAGACCCAGTTTGAGTGAAAGTGAAGGATTTGATGAGTGAATATCCTAGGCAGAGACTGGAGCTAAACCCAGAAGAAATGCCATTTGGGAAATAGCTGCCGAAACTCTAACCCACATGCAGGGGAACAGGGTGTGCTGTGTCCCTGAGTCAGGAGGGCGTCAGTGTCAGGGACTGGCGGTGATGACCATGCAGGTGTGACCTTGAGATGTCCTTTTCAAGCAGCTGCCTCACTCTATCCTGACTTCTTCCCCACTGTGGTGTTTGCAAGTTATCCCAGACAGTGAGCATTAATTATTATCCATCTTTTTACTTCTGAGGTGGATTATATCATGCCTCCTTAGTCCTTCATTTCTCCCTTGCTGTGCTATCACTCTCCTGGGCATGGAATATACTTTCTCAACCACTGACTTCGGGCTTGGCCACGTGACAACTACTTTGGCACAAATGAAATATGGGGCAGAGATTACTGTAGATTTCCAAACTGGTGCCTTCCTGGCAAGTTTCAGTGGATACTTTAGGAACACCTACCTTTGCCTCAAGAGGAGTGTATCTTAAGGAGCTATTCCTTCTCTCTTTCTTTCACTCTGAAGAGAAGACCTAGGCCAATCTGAAGCTTATGATCCTGTCTAGCTCAGAAGGTGAGACAAGCCCAGTTGAGGTCAACCAAATAGCAGATCACCCACCAACATGTGACTGTGGAAAAAATGATTGTTTTCATAAGCTACAGAAATTTGGGTGCAGTTTGCCATGCAGCATGGTTACAGCAGAAACCTAATTCACCCATTCATAAAATATGCATGGTGTGTGCATGCATGGTAAGTCACTTCAGTCACTTCTGACTCTTTGTGACACTATGGACCATAGCCCGCCAGGCTCCTTTGTCCATGGGATTCTCTAAGCAAGAAACTGGAGCAGGTTGCCATGCTCTCCTCCAGGGGATCTTCTCAACCCAGGGATCTAACCCACATCTTTTATGTCTCCTGCATTGGCAGGTGGGTTCTTTACCACTAATTCCCCCTGGGAAGCCCTAGTAAATTGTAGTTAGAAAAATAATGAATTTACTGTAGAAAAGATAAAATGATTAATTGAAACATGTTTATAGAAATTGAAAAATTGTATCCAATGTAATTGAGAAAAATGATCTCATCACTGTTTATTTATTTTTAAAATAGCCAGCTAGATCTCTTTAGAATGATGTTAATAATTTATTTACAACAATGTCTCAAAACAGTGCAGATTGTCTGGACTTCGACCTGCAGCATCTCTATCTTGAAGGAAGAAAGCAATTCCAGGGCAAGATTACATTTTAGGAAGGACAAACTCTATCTGTACATTGTAATTTTCCAAAGTGCATTTTCTGGGTGTGCATTTCCAAGGAACGCCATGTTACCAGCCTACTTGGACCATGTGCAAAGTAATGCATGGAACTGGGGAGACCTCTAGAGGGGAAAATTAATAGTGATTCCTCTGTAATATGACAGATGGCCCTGTATTACTGGGGACTCTAGTCTTCTCAAACTGTGTCTGGGGCAAAAAAGGAAAGAATTATAGCGATATTCTCATCTCTAAAGGCTTGTGTGCTCCAAACAAAAGCTATGTCTGATGCATTTGTTTAGATTTTTAACTTACTAGCATATTTATTCATCTGTAAGGATGCTCCTTTTTAGATTTTCTATTTAATTTTAAACACTGTAAAGGTAGACATGGTTGCTTTCTTTAAAGTTATTCACAGGGCATTCTACAAAAATTTTGTGAAAAGTGAATATTCAGTGGTTGCTGCTAATTGCCTGTGTTCTCCACTTTGCTACTGCAGACGTGGCCAAAGACTGTCTGAATGAATCCCACCTTTGTTCCAGTTAATAATCCTGCTTTTGGGAGAAGTGAAGCCTGCTATTTAAAACAAGTAATAAATATGTGTCACGCACTGAGGGAATGCTCTCGTTACTCCATGAATAAAAAGCTGTGATCCAAATGAAAGGCTAGGTTATTTTATTGTTTTGAAAGGTCAGAAAATTCAGAGTTTTGGAGACATTTTGGCTTCACATCTTATTCACACCATCTGTAACTGATAATCATACTTTTTAAAAGTAGAGAAACTGACCAAACCTAGAAAAAACTTTGTTGTTGTTCAGTCACTAAGTTGTATCTGACTCTTTGTGACCCCATGGACTGCAGCATGTCAGGCTCCTCTGTCCTCCGCTATCTCCCAGACTGCTCAAATTCCTGTCCATTGAATTGGTGATGCTCTCTAACCACTTCATCCTGTGCCTTCTCCATCCCCTTTTGCTTTCAATCTTTAAATTTTAGTAGCATTAAAAATAAACCATTTAAATCAACATAGGTACATTTTCAAAGATGGCTGGGAACACAAATGCTTTAAAAATTCACTCTAATGTCAACTTTGAAATATTGGTTCTGAGGTTTTGCAAAGTTATGACCTGGAGGGTTTACAGGGTCATATCAATTAAAGAGCCTGGGAGGCAACTCTAGTTTCATTTTTTTTCAAAATAATTTTTATGATATGTAATAGAATTTCTTGTAAGGAAAGAATGACCTTCAGCTCAAGGGTGTCATTTCTTAGATGCTCAGTATGACTATAGTTTTTCAACTACCAAATTGATTTTCTAGCAATCAAATTGAACTAGCAAATGGACCATGCATTTGAAAAATCTAAATGGTATTAATATATCATTTCAAAGAAGGACCAAACTTCTGTAAATTATGAAAAGATGTTTATTTTCTGTGATAACTGGGATTACTTTTAAACACCACTTTTATTTTCTGTATCATAAATTCTATAACATTAATATGTACCTATGCTGAGGTCTTTCCAAGTCTGTGGTAACACAATTACCAGATCTACTGTTCATTATATCTTTATCTTTAATGAGGGCAATACAATCTCATTAAAACATTGCAGTAAGATTTTGTAAATACTAAATTGAAGCAAAAATAATGTAACAAAAATGCCTACCAGAAATCACCTTTCTTCTGTCAACTACATTGAAGGTGATGACGATTGTGAGTAATCTCAGTGAACTAAATATTTGGCAGTTCAGTCTCTTTTTATCGATGATTAGAACTTTCCAAGGGAAACTTAACAGTTACAGAGAATGGACAGGAAAAGCACACAGAGCTTTAATATCATCCCACAGAGGACAAAAGAGCCAGGATCCTTGTTCAGAGGATGAGGGGGATGGTCAGACACAAGGGTGCTCATTGGTACCTCTAATGCAGTTTGGCTCCCGTAAGTGATGGATGCTGAGCAGAAGACCTGTGGGTGGCATGGCAGCTACCAAGGTCATAGGAAGGGGAACTTGTCTCAGTGGCTGTCAGGACCAGGGGCTCTGGGAGTGATTGAGGTCTAGCTCTGCATAAGGCTGACCCTGTAGTCAGTTATTGATTCACCTACAGGTGGTCGTTAGATCACCCAGGGATGGACCCAGGCTATGTGCACCCAAGAAACATCAAGGAGTCCATGGAAGAGCCAAGGTGGCATGGACGCTGGGGAGGCTGCACAGACCTGAGAATCCATTCATCATGCTTCCTCAAGGGCCTAAGTGTCCCTGCACTCAGAGAAACACTGCTTCAGGGGGAACCTGAAGGAGAGCTGAGGAGCTGAGCTAACAGGCTGAATTCCATCCCCACTCCCTTTCCAATCCCACATCTTGTGTGGAAGCTTGTGAGGAAGGCAAGAAAAGCTATGCAGTTGTAGTTGGAGTAACTTTGTGACATTACAGGGGGAAAGCAAGCTGTGGCTGGGCCAAACGTGTGTGTTTCCTGCCATTTATTCCATGCCACTATTTCTCAGACTTTTCTTTGACATTTTTATATATTTGTGGTGATACTATCATCCAACATTGACCCACATCTTCAGTTCAGTTCAGTTCAGTTGCTCAGTTGTGTCCGACTCTGCGACCCCATGAACTGCAGCACGCCAGGCCTCCCTGTCCATCATCGACTCCTGGAGTCCACCCAAACTCATGTCCATTGAGTCAGTGATGCCAACTCACCATCTCACCATCTCATCCTCTGCCGTCCCCTTCTCCTCCTGCCTTTAATCTTTCCCAACATTAGGGTCTTTTCAAATGAGTCAGCTCTTCGCATCAGGTGGCCAAAATACTGGAGTTTCAGCTTCAACATCAGTCCTTCCAATGAACACCCAGGACTGATTTCCTTTAGGATGGCACATCTTCACTTCACCCTAAAAGTGGTGGCCTGGATCCATAGTGGAGACTGACAGACCCAACCCCCCCACCACCCAACAGTTTGGAGAGAGCAACCAGCAGTTTCAGATGAACACACCTGCAGAATCAGCCCCATGAATGTGAGAAGCACAGTCCCTTCAAGATTGAGAGGCGAAGCCTGAGGAGGGAAGGAAAAGCCATCAGCCTCCTGGGAGGTATAGTGTTGGTGACGGTCCTGAGCCCCCCAGCCCAGCCCCAGCCCCCGGCCTCAGTGACCACGGTGGGGCTAGTGGGGGGTGTGTGGGATAAAGGCTGGTTTGTGGAAATGGACATCAAAGGCAGCCTGGAGTCTGCTGTGCAGGTGGATGCTCCTTTGGGCATCTCACCTGCTACTCAGCCAGAGGCCCATGTGGGTAGGGGCAAAGGTGATCTGAGGGAGAAGAGGCTTCCCTGCCATGTCATCAGGGCAAGAACTTATGTTTTCATGGGTCAGATGGAGGTCTCCTGGGGCTGAGCTGCACTCTCTTTCTTTTATTATTATTATTATTTTTACTTTACAATATTTATTGGTTTTGCCATACATCAACATGCATCCGCCACGGGTGTACACGTGTTCCCCATCCTGAACCCCCCTCCCACCTCCCTCCCCATACCATCCCTCTGGGTCATCCCAGTGCACCAGCCCCAAGCTTCCTGTATCCTGCATCGAACCTGGACTGGCGATTCATTTCTTATATATTATACATGTTTTAATGCTATTCTCCCAAATCATCCCCCCATCCCTCTGCCACAGAGTCCAAAAGACTGTTCTATACATCTGTGTCTCTTTTGCTGTCACGCATATATATGGAATTTAGAAAGATGGTAACGACAACCCTGTATGCACTCTCTTTCTTTTGTAATTTAATTTTTATTTTATAGTGGAGTAGAGTTGGTTTATTCTGTTGTGTTAGTTTCAGGTGTACAGCAAAGTGAATCAGTTATAAATAAATACGTATCAGGCCATATTAAAGGGAGGGAGCACAGCCCCACCCATCAACAGATAATTAAAAATGTATTGAGCCTGGCTCTGCCCACCAGAGTAAAACTCACTTTTCCCCACAGCCAGTCCCTTTACTCAGGAACCTTGCACAAGCCTCTGAAGGCAGACAGAATGGAAACCACAATCACAGAAAACTAACCAAAATGATCGCATGGATCACAGCCTTGTCTAACTCAATGAAACTATGAGCCATGCTGTGTAGGGCTACCCAATACAGATGGTCATGGTGGAGAGTTCTGACAAAATATGGTCCACTGTAAAAGGGAATGGCAAACCACTTCAGCATTCTTGCCTTGAGAACCCCATGAACAGTATGAAAAGGCAAAAAGATATGACAATGAAAGATACCCGCCCCCCACCCCAGGTCTGTACGTGTCCAATATGTTCCTAGAGAAGAGCAGAGAAATAGCTCCAGAAAGGAGAAAAGGAACAATATACCCATGTGAACGCAGAGTTCCAAAAATAGCAAGGAGAGATAAGAAAGCTTTCCTCAGTGATCAGTCCAAAGAAATAGAGGAAAACAGTAGAATAGGAAAGACTAGAAATCTCTTCAAGAAAATTAGAGATACCAAGGGAAAATTTTTTTCAAAGATGGGCACAATAAAGGACAGAAATGGTATGGACCTAACAGAAGCAGAAGATATTAAGAAGAGGTGGCAAGAATACACAGAACTTACAAAATAGGTCTTAATGACCTGGATAACCACAATGATGTGATCACTCACCTAGAGCCAGATAGCCTGGAGTGTGAAGTCAAGTGGCTTTAGGAAGTATTACTAAGAACAAAGTTAGTGGAGGTGATGGAATTTCATCTGAGCTATTTCAAATCCTAAAAGATGATGGTATTAAAGTGCTGCATTCAATATGCCAGCAAATTTGGAAAACTCAGCAGTCATCACAGGACTTGAAAAGGTCAGTTTTCATTCAATTCAAAGGCAATGCCAAAGAATATTCAAAGTACTGCTCAATTGTGCTCTTCTTGCATGCTAGCAAGGTAATGCTCAAAATCCTTTAAGCTAGGCTTCAGTAATACATGAACCAAGAACTTCAAGATGTAAAAGCTGGATTTAAAGAAGGCAGAGATCAAATTGCCAACATCCATTCGATCATAGAAAAAGCAAGGGAATTCCAGAAAAATCTCTACTTCTGCTTCATTGACTGCTCTAAAGCCTTTGGCTATGTGGATTACAACAAACTGGAAAATTCTCAAAGAAATGGGAAAATCAGACCACATTATCTGCTTCCTGAGAAACCTGGAAGGTCAAGGAAACCTATGCAGGTCAAGAAACAACAGTTAGAACTGGACATGGGACAACAGACTGGTTCAAAATTGTGAAAGAAGTATGTCAAGGCTGTATATTGTCACCCTACTTGTTTAACTTATATGCAGAGTACATCATGAGAAGTACCAGGATGGATGAATCACAAGCTGGAATCAAGACTGCCGGGAGAAATATCACCACCTCATATATGCAGATGATAGCACTCTAATGGCATAAAGTGAAGAAGAACTAAAGAGCCTCTTGAAAGAGGAAGGTGAAAAAGCTGGTTTAAAACTCAACATTCAAAAAACTAAGATCATGGCATCTGGTCCCATCACATCATGGCAAATAGATGGGGGAAAAAAATGGATACTGTGACAGACTATTTTTTTGTGGTCCAAAATCACTGTGGATAGTGACCACAACCATGAAATTAAAAGACACTTGCTCCTTGGAAGAAAAGCTGTGACAATCCTAGACAGTGTATTAAAAAGCAGAGACATCACTTTGTGGACAAAGGTCTATGGTTCCCAGTAGTCATTTATGGATGTGAGAGTTGCACCATGAAGAAAGCTGAGTGCCATGGTGTTGGATAAGACTCTTGAGAGTCCCTTGAACAGTAAGGAGATCCAATCAGTCAATCCCAAAGGAAATCAACCCTGAATATGCATTGGAAAGATTGATGCTGAAGCTGAAACTCCAATACTTTGGCCACCTGATGCAAAGAGCCAACTCATTGGAAAAGATCCTTATGCTGGGAAAGATTGAGGGTAGGAGGAGAAGGGGGCAACAGAGGATAAGATAGTTGGATGGCATTACCGACTCGATGGACATGAGTTTGAGAAAACTCTGGGAGATAGTGAAGGACAGGAAAGCCTGGCATGCTGCAGTCCATGGGGTCGCAAAGAGTTGGACACAACTGAACAACTGAACTGAACTGATGCTCTTTTTCAGATCCTTTTCCCATTTAGGTTATTACAGAGTATTGAATAGAATTCCCTGTAGTATACAGCAGGTCCTTGTTTATTTATTTATTATATAATACTGTGTATGTGTTAATCCAAAACTCCTAATTTATCGTCCCCTTTCCCTGCCTCGGTTATCTTAAGTTTGTTTTCTGAGTCTGTGAGTCTGTCTGTTTTGTAGATAAGTTCATTTGTGTCATATTTTAGCTCCCATCTATAAATTATATGTGATATGTCTTTATCTGACTTATTTTACTTGTGAAAGTAAGTACTTTATTTACTTTTTTTAAATTTTATTTTATTTTTTAACTTTACAATATTGTATTGGTTTTGCCATATATCAAAATGAATCTGCCACAGGTATACATGTGTTCCCCATCCTGAACCCTACATTACTTACTATGATGATCTCTAGGTCCATCCATTTTGCTACAAATGGCATTATTTTATTCTCTTATTGACTGAGTAGTATTCCATTGCATATATGTACCACACCTTCTTTATCCATTCATCTGTCAATGGATATTTAGGTTGCTTCCATGACTTGGGTGTTATAAATAGTGTTGCAATGAGCATTGGGTGGGTGTGTGTGTGTGTGTGTGTGTGTGTGTGTGTATCTTTGTGAATTATGATTTTTCTCTGAATATATGCCCAGCAGTAGGATTGCTGGTCACATAGTAGCTCTGTCTTTCTGGAAAGCTCACTCTGTAGGGGATCCAAGTAGTAGTGGGCTTGTTGGGTCATTAGGGGCTGGAGTTGGCTTGTCCTGGACACTGAACCAGAGCCAAGTTTATCATTTCAGGAGTTGTGCACTAGGGGGGCTCAAAGGACTTCATAGGTGTGTTCAAGGAGGGGCTGGCCCTGGGGTGTCCCCCTGAGAGAGGGCAATGCTGGCCAGGCATCAACGGCTAAAGGAGCAATGATGACCCTCCAGGGGGTCCTGGTTCAGCAAATTAACCTCTGCCCTGTCACTCCCTACCCCCCATCATCTGGTCAGGGGCTTCAGGCTGACAAGGGCATCAGAGATGGGGGAGCTAACCATGTCTCTTTCCTTGGACAACTTCACAGCAGCAGAAGAAGTGTTGAATTAGATCTGAGACTGGAATTTTAACGTGGACTGGACCACATTCTAATAAGGAAAAATATTCAGAAAGGTGTGAAGTCGGCTGAGATGACATTCAGGGACAGGAAAGGGCATTCACATGAGGACAGTTGAGAGGAGTGACTGGAAAAATACAGCCATTTCATGTTCATAGCCCCAGTGATCTGCTTTTCAATAAATGAGCAGTTATGAATTCAGATAACAGAAATGGAGACTATTTTATGAGGAAAGCAGGGAGAGTAACTTTTACTAAGCACTTTTTAACAGTCAGGTGGTTTGCTGATATCTCTTATCTTATTTATTCTTGCAGTGAGTTGCCCTCAATTCTCGCCCTTTAACCAGTGAAACTGAAACTGAGAGACATTAAATAACTTACCCAAGGGCACAGCTAATTAATGATGGACCTAGGGTTAAATTTAGGAAAATATGAGGCTAAAACCAGCTGTCCACAGCCACCAATTGAGATGGACAGTTAAACATGCTACATAATAACACTTCCTTCTTGTCTGCTTTCCTTTTCATGTTTTATCCAGGATGAAAATCCTTCTTCGAGGGACAGTTGATGCTAATTGGATTTGTCAAATGTATGTGTCAGTTCGAATATGAATTCCTGATGGTAAGTGTAGCATCTTGCCTTAGTTGTGAATTTCCTGTTTGGGTGGTGTGGTTGATGCTGGGTCAATTCTTAGGCAGGTTGATTAGAAGTCCGGGGTCCCCCAGGAGGAGAAAGGGGTCTGGGGCTCTCAAGGAGGAGAAAGGGGTCTGGAATTCTCAAGGAGGAGGAAAGGACAAATATCTTTTTTTCCCCTCTACATTCCTTAGTCTTAGTCACATAAAACGTTTTTTCTGTCTGAAACCTTTTAAGTTACAAATGGTTGTCCAGGCTCCTATGAGTGTCACAGCCTTCTCCAACTATTACTTGGGGCCTCTGGATCAGAGATCCTCAATATCAGGGTTAGGAGAATATGTTGCCTCAACAATTTGGGGATGACACCCCTCAACAGCAGGAAGTAGTTATGGAACAAAAACAACGCCCCTTTCCCCTGGCAACATAATTCTCCTAAAAGAAAATGGGGAAATGCGAGAGTCAATTCCTAGGCAGGTTGATAAGAAGTCCAGGGTCCCCAGGAGGAGAAAGGGGTCTGACCCTCTCAAGGAGGAGGAAAGGACAAGCATCTTTTTTTTTTTTCTACATTCCTTAGTCTTAGTTACATAAAATGTTTTTTCTTTAAGCCTGGAATTGATGATTACACAACAAATAACTCAGTTTAAAGTCTGTACTAAGGATTATATAACAAGAATGTATCCTGCTTGAGGACAGTTTCTCCTACTTGAAAACCTTCTGACTAATCCTGTTATCTTAGGATGTATATTATGGGAATGGGTCAGGTAAGATCTTTCTATTGTTAGTTCTAATCCTGTCATCTTAAATTGTAAATTGTGGGAGTGGGTCTAGTAAGATCTTTACAACCTTGAGACATTCTTTTGATATATTATTAATAATCAACTAAAAAAGTATATAACTCCCTTGCTAACACTAGCAAAGGGGGCACTCTCTGTCCCCCTTCTGATGTCTATATCAGAAGCTTTCTCTGTCCCTTTTTGTACTTTAATAAAACTCTGCTACACAAAAACTCTTGACTGATCAAGCCTGGTCCCTGGTCTTGAAGCTAAATCTTCTTCTTTGGAGATCACGAATTGGACACCGTTCAACATAAGCTATCAATGCCATGGAGGTAAGGTTCACAGACAGATGTTAACGCAACACTACAAACATGCCCATCCTCACCATCTGCTGGAAGTGATGGGTCTGTCAGCATTTCATAGCACGTTCCCCCTGGGACTGGGGGCAAACCTTGCTTCTGGACATGTGTTCACTGGGAATGACTAGCTTCTTTTCTGTTCGTGTCTGATTTAGATTCCTAAATTCAAGTTTCAATTTCCATTTTGAAGAGTGGACAGTGGGGAAAGAAGATGCAGGATGAGGGACTGGGTGAGAAAATGGTTCTCTTAAAATGTCTGATGCTGAAGATGTTGGAAGAACAACTCTGGAGCTAAGAGTGACTGAATGATTGACTCAGATATTCCCAACTGAGGATGCCAAGATCCCAACATCACAGATTAATTTTTCTGATGCTCCTCTCTTCCCGTCAGTTCAGTTCAGTTCAGTTCAGTTGCTCAGTCGTGTCCGACTCTTTGAGATCCCATGTAATTGCAACACACCAGGCTTCCCTGTCCATCACCAGCTCCCAGAGTTTACCTAAACTCATGGGCATCGAGTCGGTGATGCCATCCAGCCATCTCATCCTTTGTCGTCCCCTTCTCCTCCTGACCCCAATCCCTCCCAGCATCAGGGTCTTTTCCAATGAGTCAACTCTTTGCATGAGGTGGCCAAAGTATTGGAGTTTCAGCCTCAGCATCAGTCCTTCCAATGAACACCCAGGACTTGTCTCCTTTAGGATGGACAGGTTGGATCTCTTTGCAGTCCAAGGGACTATCAAAAGTCTTCTCCAACACCACAGTTCAATAGCATCAATTCTTCGGCGTTCAGCTTTCTTCACAGTCCAACTCTCATACACATACATGACCACTGGAAAAACCATAGCCTTGACTAGATGGACCTTTGTTGCCGAAGTAATATCTCTGCTTTTGAATATGCTATCTAGGTTGGTCATAACTTTCCTTCCAAGGAGGAAGTGTCTTTTAATTTCATGGCTGCAATCACCATCTGCAGTGATTTTGGAGCCCCCCAAAATAAAGTCTGACACTGTTTCCACTGTTTCCCCATCTATTTCCCATGAAGTGATGGGACAGATGCCATGATCTTCATTTTCTGAATGTTGAGCTTTAAGCCAACTTTTTCACTCTCCTCTTTCACTTTCATCAAGAGGCTCTTTAGTTCCTCTTCACTTTCTGTCATAAGGGTGGTGTCATCTGCATATCTGAGGTGATTGATATTTCTCCTGGCAATCTTGATTCCAGCTTGTGCTTCTTTCAGCCCAGCATTTCTCATGATGTACTCTGCATAGAAGTTAAATAAGCAGGGTGACAGTATACAACATTGATGTACTCTTTTTCCTATTTGGAACCAGTCTATTCCATGTCCAGTTCTAACTATTGCTTTCTGACCTGCATACAGTTTTCTCAAGAGGCAGGTCAGGTGGTCTGGTATTCCCATCTCTTGATGAATTTTCCACAGTTTATTGTGATACACATAGTCAAAGGCTTTGGCATAGTCAATAAAGCAGAAATAGATGTTTTTCTGGAACTCTCTTGCCTTTTCCATGATCCAGCAGATGTTGGCAATTTGATCTCTGGTTCCCCTGCCTTTTCTAAAACCAGCTTGAACATCAGGAAGTTCATGGTTCACATATTGCTGAAGCCTGGCTTGGAGAATTTTGAGCATTACTTTACTAGCATGTGAGATGAGTGCAATTGTGCGGTAGTTTGAGCATTCTTTGGCATTGCCTTTCTTTGGGATTGGAATGAAAACTGACTTTTTCCAGTCCTGTGGCCACTGCTGTGTTTTCCAAGTTTGCTGGCATATTAAGTGCAGCACTTTCACAGCATCATCTTTCAGGATTTGAAATAGCTGAACTGGAATTCCATCACCTCCACTAGCTTTGTTTGTAGTGATGCTTCCTAAGGCCCACTTGACTTCACATTCCAGGATGGCTGGCTCTAGGTGAGTGACCACAACATTGTGATTATCTTGGTCGTGAAGATCTTTTATGTACAGTTCTTCTGTGTATTCTTGTCACCTTTTCTTAATATCTTCTGCTTCTGTTAGGTCCATACCATTTCTGTCCTTTATCGAGCTCATCTTTGCATGAAATGTTCCCTTGGTATGTCTAATTTTCTTGAAGAGATCTCTAGTCTTTCCCATTCTGTTGTTTTCCTCTATTTCTTTGCATTGATCACTGAGGAAGGCTTTCTTATCTCTTCTTGCTATTCTTTAGAACTCTGCATTCAGATGCTTATATCTTTCCTTTTCTTCCTTGCTTTTTGCTTCTCTTCTTTTCACAGCCATTTGTAAGGCCTCCCCAGACAGCCATTTTGCTTTTTTGCATTTCTTTTCCATGGGGATGGTCTTGATCCCTGTCTCCTGTACAATGTCACGAACCTCATTCCATAGTTCATCAGGCACTCTATCTATCAGATCTAGTCCGTTAAATCTATTTCTCACTTCCACTGTATAATCATAAGGGGTTTGATTTAGGTTGTACCTGAATGGTCTAGTGGTTTTCCCTACTTTCTTCAATTTCACTCTGAATTTGGCAATAAGGAGTTCATGATCCTGAGCCACAGTCAACTCCTGGTCTTGTTTTTGCTGACTGTATAGAGCTTCTCCATCCTTGGCTGCAAAGAATATAATCAATCTGATTTCGGTTTTGACCATCTGGTGATGTCCATGTGTAGAGTCTTCTCTTGTGTTGTTGGAAGAGGGTGTTTGCTATGACCAGAGCATTCTCTTGGCAAAACTCTATTAGCCTTTGCTCTTCTTCATTCCGTATTCCAAAATTTGCCTGTTACTCCAGGTGTTTCTTGACTTCCTACTTTTGCATTCCAGTCCCCTATAATGAAAAGGACATCTTTTTTGGGTGTTAGTTCTAAAAGGTCTTATAGGTTTTCATAGAACCATTCAACTTCAGCTTCTTCAGCGTTACTGGTTGGGGCATAAGTTTGAATCACAGTGATATTGAATGGTTTGCCTTGGAAATGAACAGAGATCATTCTGTCATTTTTGAGGCTGCATCCAAGTACTGCATTTCAGATTCTTTTGTTGACCATGATGGCTACTCCATTTCTGCTAAGGGATTCTTGTCCACACTAGTAGATATAATGGTCATCTGAGTTAATTTCACCCATTCCAGTCCATTTTAGTTTGCTGATTCCTAGAATGTCGACATTCACTCTTGCCATCTCCTGTTTGACCACTTCCAATTTGCCTTGATTCACGGGCCTAACATTCCAGGTTCCTATGCAGTATTGCTCTTTACAGCATTGGACCTTGCTTCTATCACCAGTCACATCCACAACTGGATATTGTTTTTGCTTTGGCTCCATCCCTTCATTCTTTCTGGAGTTATTTGTCTACTGGTCTCCTGTAGCATATTGGGCACCTACCGACCTGGGGAGTTCCTCTTTCAGTATCCTATTATTTTGCCTTTTTATACTGTTCATGGGGTTCTCAAGGCAAGAATACTGAAGTGGTTTGCCATTCCCTTCTCCAGTGGACCACAATCTGTCAGACCTCTCCACCAATACCCGTGCATCTTGGGTGGCCCCACATGGCATGGCTTAGTTTCATTGAATTAGACAAGGCTGTGGTCTGTGTGATCAGATTGGCTAGTAAGAGAAACCATTGAGATGGTAGGTGTTGTGAGAGGGTATCAGAGGGCCGACACACTGAAACCATAATCGCAGAAAACTAGCCAATCTGATTACATCACCACAGCCTTGTCTAACTCTCTTCCCTTAGCTTCCATGAATTACTCAAAATTATTCCAATTTTGAGTTTTCATACTTGACTCTGTGCTCAGTATTTGATTGACTCTTATGTTCATGTTTCCTAGTTTATTTAAAATTGTTAGTTTAATCATTAGAGATAGGACTGAATTACACCAAATACTTCCTTTTATCCTGTATATTAATATCTTAAACAGGGACATTTCCTTTTAACATCTGCAGATATACAGTAGTTTCAGACCTTAAGACCTCATGTGCTTTTAATCTTGACATTAGATCCATTTGGAGGTTATATTTTTCAGTTGCATATCTGTATAAATTTAAATAACCTGGAATCCATTCCACCCATCAATAGCTAGTCTCATAGCAGTAGGCAAAGCTTTAGTCTCCCATGAACACACAGTTACTCTAAATTGAAGAGGAAAAATAATTCATAAATAAAGATCTATGCAAACTTAACTAATAATTTAAAAGATAAATTTCAGGTTACAATTAGGAATACTTCTAACATTGCATGTCTTATGTTTTGATCTCTAACTTCATAACTGTGCTCATGGCTGACTAACTTCAGACCAACTTCAGATTAACTTCAGGCCAACTGAGTAGTTTATTGGGGCAGGTGACCAATTTAATCTTATCCATCCTTGTTAAGTTTTTGAGACTTGTTAGAACAAGTATCAACACTTTAATTTTTGTTTCCCACTCTATTTTTACAAAACATAACAGCAGATACTTTATAAAATCCAATGAACACCACCAACAAAAACAAAGTCAAAGAACTGCACAAACCCTGCTTTACTGACAAAAGTGGTGATGTTCTGAAATTAAATTGCTGGTCAGAGGACCATCCAGCATGAGACAGCTCCAAATATTTAACTGTCAGATGCTGTACAAATGTTTGAGTTTAGAAAACAGAAGGAGACTTAAGGTTCCCAGTGAATGATATATACAGGTATAATTTGTGTAAAATTTGAATTTTAGGAAATTTCAGTCTAAGTTTTTTACATTTGCATTTACCAAAGTCCAAGTTTTGCTGTATGTCAAGGAAAGAAAAAAAAAAAAACATAGAAAAAAAAAAAAAAAAACCAAAAACCCATATAGATTATCTTGAATGCCCCTGCTATCAACTTTAAAGGCTGCTGTGTTACCATTCCTGACCTAATGTCTGTAGAAGGCGAGGTTCAGAAGGTCATGGGCCATGGCCAACATTGGCGAGGATGAACTAAGAGGGAATGAAAGGTATCAGTTGGTTGATGCAGGCAGTTGGTTTGATGGAAGCTGCTTAAGAGTATCTATTCCCGATTTACCTAACCGAGTGACCACGTGAATCCAGTGATTATTATCTTTAGTAGTAGTAGTGTTACTCAGTCGTGTCCGACTCTTTGCGACCCCATGGACTGTGGCCCACCAGGCTCCTCTGTCCATGGGATTCTCCAGGCAAGAATACTGGAGTGGATTGCCATTCCCTTCTCCAGAGGATCTTTTTGACCCAGGGATCGAACCCCAGTCTTCTTCATTGCAGGCAGATTCTTTACTGCCTGAGCTACAGGGAAGATCACTTTATCTTTAGCACCTGTTTACTCTTTTGAGTTGAAAGCATAGAAGTGATGGCCTGGATTCACTGTAAAAAATGATGAATGATGCCAAGTTCTTTTAGTATTCCCATGAGCCCTCTCTTCTAAAGCACCGTTTCCATCCCACTGAGTGGGTGTTTGGAAAGCTACCTTAGTAAAAACTCTGAACTGTAATTTTCTTTTTAGCTGAATGAGAACATCTGAAAGTCCATCTCCCATTTTCTTTCATTGACATTAACTCAGTTTGACAGTCTGCACCCAAGAGAACTATACATCACAACATGAACGAGAGTTAGCCAGACATTTAAATGCTTTTCCAGCCCTGAACTCACAAGGCCATTTTTAACAGTTATTTTGTTTGTAGACTGCTGTTCAAGGTAAGTTCCCAAGTAAAGTTACTGCCATTGTTCCACACGGAGTTCACCTCTATTTGACAACCTATTTTTTTCTTATTTATTTTATTGTAAAACACTTGAGAAGCCCCAGAAGCTAAGTTCTCTTTCTTTCCCATTCAATATTCATCCACTTGTGAACTTATGACAAACTGGTGGCCAATCACAGTCATGAGAAACAGATGATACATGACAAATCAATATAAATTGTGCACATAAAGCTGAGCACATTTATATCTAGGAAGTAGAACACACACTTAAGCCTTCAAACAATTTTGCCTTAAATCAGTCTAAATTGAGGGATCCCATTTTCCCATGATCTTTTTCTGGTTCTTTTGAAATTGCCCCTAAATTGAATCTATCATTTTTGTGTACCATGATGAAGACCTAGAACTGAGCATGCTCAGTTGCTCAGTCATGTCCAATTCTGTGACCCCATGAACTGTAGCCCACCAGGTTCCTCTGTCCATGATATTTTCCAGGAAAGAATACTGGGGTGAGGTGCCATTTCCTATTCCAACTTTGTGTTTTATGTTACTTTAATTTGTTGGAGCAAATGAAACTTAGAACCCACATTTTACATTCTTATTTTGTCTTTCTTTCCTTCTTGCATCATGACATTCTATGTGGTTCCAATTTCAGCAATTATCTCTAACATGATAAAAATATCTTTGGTCTCTTCATTTTTCAGTGCTTGACATTTTGATGTATGTTGAGCTGGCTGATTTCCCAAGGCAATGGGGACTTTGGCATAACATTAGCTTTACTTTTATATCTTTTTTTTTTTTTTTTAATATTTATTCGGCTGTGCCATGTCTTAGTTGCAACACTAGGGATCTTTGATATTCCTTGTGACATGTGGGATCTTTTAGTATTCTTGCCTGGAAAATTCCGTGGACAGAGGAAGTTGTGGTGGGCTACAGTCCATGGGGTCACAAAGAGTCAGACATGACTGAGTGATTGAGCACATGCACACATGCAGAGTCTAGTTGCATCATATGCAATCTAGTTCCCCGTCCAAGGATTGAATCCAGGTCCCCTGCATTGGGAACATGGAGTTTTAGCCACTGGACCACCAGGGAAGTCCTTAAATAACATTAGTTTTCATTCTTAGTCATTGTTTCTAAGAAAGGCCCCTAAATTCATTCTTTAAAAATACCTCTTTGTATCTTAATGTGCAAGACACTGGTTCCTACAGTGGAAGACTTTACCTCCTGGTGTGGAAGGAAAGTCATGGACACAACACAACACAGTCTATGAGGTTCTGTGTCATCCGGAGGTAAAGGAAAAATATTGGTGGTCTGGAGGAAGAAACAGTTGTCACAGGAGCCGTCTAACCTCAGAGAATGTGACATCCTTGAACGATAGTCAAGAACTCGATGTGCAGAAATAAGGTTGAAGGCAGAAGAGGGCAGGACATGATGGATATTTCAATGGCTTGGTGTTTCTCTTGAAAAGTTAAGCTCCTTTCTTTAGCAGGCAAAATGGACATCAGTGATTTTCCTCTTTGGCTGAGCTTCAGAATCTAACCCTGAGCTTCACTTAGAGATTCAGATTAACTCATCTGAAGGTCACTTGATGAAGAGCCAGAGTTGGGACTTACTAAGGAGAGTACTGAGGTCCCTACCTCCATCTCAGATTGCATCCCCCACCACATTCTTCCCTGTTCACTCAGCCTCCACTCCACGGGCTCCCACCTTGCCTTTTGTTTCCCAGGAGCATCTTTCCTATTAGGATAACCTGCTCTAACCTCTACCCAGGCTACTATTTCAGAGATGACACAAGCTCATGTTTACCAAGCACTCACGTAGTCCCAGGTGCCCTATAGTACAAGGATCATGAAAGGTACTCATTCATTTAATCCTCCTTGTGGTCATATGAGATGTCCTCTTTATGCAGTTGAGGGATCAGAGGTACAAGCGGTGATGTTTGTACAAGTGTGCAGCTTCCCTGGCATTCAATGTCCTTGAACCTCAGAGTCCTGATGCTAAACTCCATCAAGCCACCTCCTTTTTCCTTCATGTTGTTGAAGCCTTTTTCTTAGTTTGGACCCTGGCTAGGAAGACAGGAATATTCATGCATACTGAACCTTTTCTCAGAAGCTTTGTTAGACTACCCTTTCTAAAATATCCCCCACCTCATCCCACCACTCTGAGGGCTGGCCTTTCCCTTGCTATTATAATATTCATTTACATTTTCTTGGCCAAGTCTTTCCTCCACTCTCATGTAAATTCCACAAATCTGACTGCTTCCTCACCTCTGTACCTCTAACTCCAGAAAAATAACACACAGGTTTTCAACACATATGTTGTCAGAGCAAAGAACGGATTTCTGGTTTAAGGTGGATCCAAATGGGGATAGATTTGTTCCAGGCATGGTCTTCTCTGATGTGTGTCTGGCACAATGACATCATGATTTGAAATTCCAAAGGGAAGACTGAGGCTAAGGACTTTTCAACTTCATGTGCTTGGTGCCTGCTTGAACATGCCGGGAACATGGCTTCTATGGTGGATACCTACAGCAGACACCCTGCTGTGGGCACCGTACCATCCTTTCCAAGTCCCCATGGGCAGAGTTGTCCTGCAATTCCTTCTCCAGGAGACTTGGGTGAGCCCAGCTCCGCATCCCTGCAGGATGAATCCTGAGGGCTGGAGCCCATCACAGTGCTGCTGGTCCACTTGCCAATGACCACCTGATGGGGCAGGTGGGACAGTTCTGGCAAGTGAGACCTCAGCAAAGGTCTGCAGGGGCTCTTGGCAAAGGGCTTCTGGCTCTTAAAGTGAACACAAGGGAGTGGGCACCTCATCTACCCTTTGACACTCTCCCATGTGGAAGGAATTCCTGAAGACCCCCGTCCAACTTGCAAGCATAAGATTAGATAGCCTGACAGTGAAGAAGATAGTCTTCTGAATGGGATGCTGGTGTCTATCCCCAGCTTGGCCACGTGCTGGCCACCTGGTCTTGTGCAAGGTGCCCAGTCTCCCATGATTCCTTCCCCTTCTCCGTGAAGTGGACAACGTTGGATATTCTTTTTTTTTTTTTTTGACAGAGTATCTTTTATTTTTATTTTTATTTTTTTCTTAATGCCTGGTATGTGTTGTCTATTTTTTTTTTAATTAATTTTATTTTATTTTTAAACCTTACATAATTGTATTAGTTTTGCCAAATATCAAAATGAATCCACCACAGGTATACATGTGTTCCCCATCCTGAACCCTCCTCCCTCCTCCCTCCCCATACCATCCCTCCGGGTCGTCCCAGTGCACCAGCCCCAAGCATCCAGCATCGTGCATTGAACCTGGACTGGCATCTCGTTTCATACATGACATTTCACATGTTTCAATGCCATTCTCCCAAATCTTCCCACCCTCTCCCTCTCCCACAGAGTCCATAAGACTGTTCTATACATCAGTGCACTGCTGGGCATACACACTGAGGAAACCAGAAGGGAAAGAGACATGTGTACCCCAATGTTCATCACAGCACTGTTTATAATAGCCAGGACATGGAAGCAACCTAGATGTCCATCAGCAGATGAATGGATAAGAAAGTTGTGGTACATATACACAACGGAGTATTACTCAGCCATTAAAAAGAATACATTTGAATCAGTTCTAATGAGGTGGATGAAACTGGAGCCTATTATACAGCGTGAAGTAAGCCAGAAGGAAAAACACCAATACAGTATACTAACGCATATATATGGAATTTAGAAAGATGGTAACGATAACCCTGTAAACGTTGGATATTCTGAGAATAATTGAGTCAATATGTACTTGAAGTCCCCTCATGTGAAAATAAGAATAATAAGAGGTCTACCGGGCAGGACTGCTATGAGGATGACATGAATTGAAACACGTGTAAGGCACTGATGCTGAGGCCGGTGTACAGACAGTGTTCATGAGTGTAGTGTGAAACAAAAGAGCAGATGGCAGAGTCAGGCAGCCCCAGAGGCAGTGCAACTGAAGCCCCGATTGCACTGAATTTGGAGCTGCCTTAGCTTCAAAGTGCTTTTATATAGGATTTTTAAAAGTAATGTCATAACCTGAGCCTTTAGAATCAGGGTTTTCTGTATCATCCAGTGAAAACAATCTTAACTGATAGGTATCACCCGTAAGTGTACAAATAGTGGAGCTGATGGCCAGTCACACCTGAGATAGTGAATCATAAACTTCTTTTTCTTGGTTTGGACCCTGGCTAGAAAGACAGGAATATTCATGCATACTGAACAATCTGCTTTCACAAGGGTAAGAATCAACGTTTTAATTCAATCCTCAACACTTAAATTTAAATGCTCTCTACCTCAAGGACCAATGGAGCTGATAGCAACTATAGGGCCCAGTTCTGAATGCAGATACTGTGAAGCATCCTAGCATCATGCAGAGTTTTAAAAATCTTCTTAGGCTAAAATGACAAGAAAAGCTTGACATTTTGCTTTCTTCTCTATCTAGCTCCCATGGCTAAAATTCTCAAGTCCAGAACATGCACTGTTCAATTATCTGACAACTCCTGAATCTCACTGGAGGAAAAAGAGTTTGATTGATGGGTCCAGCTGTGACCATTGTGTAGCATGAATTTTCTGATGGCTTTAAAATGTTGGCTCTGCAGCTGTCATCTGGAACTTGAGAATGCACTAGCATTAAAACGCCAAGCAAGAGAAGTGGCATTCTTCAGGGCAACACCAATATACAATTTGTTACATATTCTTGTGATGCTGTCACCAGTGTGAATGTTTTTGTTTTTCTTAAATTCTTGTATTAGTGTAATTGAGCAGTTCTGAAGGGAGTTATCTCAGGCCACTTATTTTCCCAGTAAAGGACTGTTTGCTGAAGTTTTATTTTCTTCCTGCCTATACAATGATGCTGATGATGGCTGAGATGGTGGAAAGTGATTGCTGGTTCCTGCATTTCCACAATTTGTACAGTTTATTAGGGAAACCACTGAAGGAAGGTGTTAGTCTATGTCTTTCTCACCAAGACTGCCATAGGGGGATCAGAAGAGTTGAAGGAGGGCCAGAGCAGGAAAACTTCTCTAAGTCAGAGAAGCATGGAGACAATGAAGCAGCAGACTCCAGGCTTGTCTCCGAGCCATCTCTGATTGTTTAGGGCACTCAGGTGGAGTTATTCCCATCTTCCATTGAAACCACCTACCTGGTCCCTCTAGAAGTAGGGGAGAAGATGAATTTCTACAGAAACTTTAATAAAATGAAAGACCTGGGGTTTTCAAATGGCCAAATAAAGAATGACAAGTTTTTATATAGCATCATTTAAAATGATGCTACTTATATGCTTTCTTTGTTGTGCTCCAATGACCTGCATCTTCCCTACGTCTGTAGGAGTAAAAGCAATCTAAATGTAACTGGGGTATTTTGATGTCCGATTTTGGTAGATCATTTATGTGCTTTCAAGGTCACCTTTTCCATCAACAAGCAAAAATAAAGCAAAAATTATTATTTAGTTGGAAATATCTGCTATGACATTACAGAAGGTGAACAAATTTCTTTCAACCTACTTCTCTCTGAAATTTATAAACATTAGCAACATGAGCCATTATATAGAAGCCTATCTTTCTCTTCCTTTTTCTTTGAGTATTTCTGCTCTAAACCCACTCAGGTGTGCTTAGCATAGGAACAATTTGTGACCTTTGTCACCATCAGTTCCCAGCTGATGCTTGCTGCTGTTTTGGGTAATATCAGGAAAAAGAAGAATTAGCTGTAGATATGTGGAAAGCTTGGTAACATTATAGTGAGCATTTAGACATTTTTGTTTGGAAATATTCCACATAAAGCAGAAACTCCTGTATAATTTTCAGAGTTACTTACTCACATGAGGTATATTGACCTTTGTTTTTCTTTGGCTGAACAAAATTTCCCAAGAGTGGCTTCCTTCTGTTCAACCCATCACTTCCCCACAACAATAACCAATAATGATTTAAATTCTTTTGGTTCAGGGACAATTTTTTTTTTTGTTGTTGTTGTTATTTTTCATGTCTGAAAGTCAAAGATTTAATTAAATATATTCATATTCTTTACTGTCTAGTAGGAAAGCTATTAATATCTTACTGCAGTGTAGCTGGGACTGGTCCTATGAGAAATCTTGGTCAAAGGGAAGGTGGAATGAAATGGCACAGCTGTGAAGATTCAAGGGGACATGAGGTTACATTTGGCTGATTGCTCTGAGCTTGGAATCATAGTGATGACTGTAAGAATTATTGGAAGGAGGAATGAAATAGATTTTCCTATTGTTTCCTCTTTATTTCAGAGTGTATAATGAGAGGATAATAAAAATTTACAAACCTAGGTACAAAGTGACAGAGTTCAGCAGTATTGTTAGATAATTTCTGTTTTTTATAAACCTTCTTGCTATTCTTCACCATTATAGTGTTAAGAACTTTTGGTAACAAACTAAGAAAAAAGACATTATATATGAGCATGAGTCTACTTCACTCAGATAATGATTTGCATTTAATGTATGAGAATGCTTGTTTTTACATTTTTACCTAAAATACTGATTTTTTTTGTTGCTTGCCATTGAATAAATTTTTCATTATTTATATGATACAGAAAACTCTTCCTACTTTTTATGCATTTAAGTGGCCAGTTTGTTCTGCATTTATTTGTACCTGTTTATAGCATCTTTTAAAATGTCCTGTGCCTTGTATAAAAAACTATCTTCTCTTCCAGTTGATTAAACACAGAAAAAAAGCAAAAACAAAAAACAGATTGAAAGCATTAAAACATTGAGATCTCAAAGGTAGGCTAAGATAGAGGCAACATTTATCTAATAGGGTTTCAAAAGAAAAAACAAATAAAAGTAGAGAAGAAGCAAAATTAGTATAAGTAATAGATTATATCTTGGACTGATAAAAAATAATTCCTCAGATTATAGAAGGTAGTTAAGTCCTGATATTTAATTAGGTGCTGAGATTTATTATAGAAAAACTGCAGAACAACAAAGATGAAGGTAAATAAATTAAAGTGAGCATTGATAAATCATACATTATAAACAATTGCAGGAATTATAATTTGACTGTAAATTTCATATTAGTGAAGATCGAGGAATAAAAAAATATGACCTTGAATATACTGAGAGAACATAACTATCAACCTAAATTTTCCTTCAATAGTGAGGGTAAAATGAAGATATTTAAAATAAGGGTTAATTTTTGTCAGTCTTAAAATTTTGCTGAAATGAAAGGATGAAGTTTTTAGAAAAGAAGAAAGCTATAGTAAAAAATTAAAATGATGCTGGTAAATGCATACTTTACATATATGGAAAATATAAAAACAATTTAATGATGATAAATTAAAAAATTGAGATTTTAAATACACAGAGGGACTACTATGCCAGACAAATTTTATAATGTAAGATGGATCAAAGCTCTCTGATAGTAGTAATACAGAAATATTAATGTACATCTTTATTAAGTCAAATGTACACATAAAAACTTAAGAGTAATCAATAGAAGAATAGGTTCTTAAATATAGCTAGAGAGAAGATGAGTAGACTGAAAAGTATCAAAGTGAAGTTGCTTAGTCGTGTCCTGACTCTTTGCAACCCCATGCACTGTATAGCCTACCCGGCTCCTCTGTCCATGGGATTCTCCAGGCAAGAGTACTGGAGTGGGTTGCCATTTCCTTCTCCAGGGGATCTTCCCAATCCAGGGATCGAACCCTGGTCTCCCGCATTCCAGGCAGATGCTTTAACCTCTGAGCCACCAGGGAAGCCTAGACTGAAAGATGTATTTAAAGATATTATTTAGAATGAAGTACAAAGATTAAGCATATGTAAAAATGAGAGTGTAAGAGAAGAAGAGTGTTCAGAAAGTTGAATACACCACTGATCGAAATTCTGAAAGAGAAGAACAATGAAGAGAGAAAACTTTGGAAGTTATACTGAGAGTATATTGTTGTTGTTGTTTAGTCACTCAGTCGTGTCCGGCTGTTTCTGATCCCTTAGTCAGCAGCACACCAGACTTCCCTGTCCTTCACCATCTTCCGGAGCTTGCTCAAACTCATATCCATTGAGTCAGTAATGCCATCCAACCATCTCGTCCTCTGTCATCCCCTTCTTCTCCTGCCTTCAATCTTTCCCAGCATCTGGGTCTTTTCTAACGAGTCAGTTCTTGCATCAGGTGGTCAAATATTGGAGCTTCAGCTTCAGCATCAGTCCTTCCAGTGAATATTCAGGATTGATTTCCTTTAGAGGTGACAAAAGATTGCCATCAGCAGATTCAAGAGGTCAAATAAATGAAAGCATATTCATCTTCTGTGAGACTGTATTATTACTCTCAAACATTTCCTGATCCTTCCTATGGAGGAAAATGCTTTTCACCCAATTAATATTGAGCTTGGCAGTGCAACTTGCTTTAGTTAATGAAGTGGAAGTATCAGTGTTTAAGGATCTCATCTAAGCTGAAGTGTTGAGAGTTAGTGTGTGTTTTGTCCAGCTGTTCTTCCCTTTCATTCTTTTCCTGCCGTGATTCCAGGAAATGCCCTGCTGCTGCTGCTGCTGCTAAGTCGCTTCAGTCGTGTCCGACTCTGTGCAACCCCATAGATGGCAGCCCGCCAGGCTCCGCCATCCCTGGGATTCTCCAGGCAAGAACACTGGAGTGGGTTGCCATTTCCTTCTCCAATGCATGAAAGTGAATGGTGAAAGTGAAGTTGCTCAGTCGTGTCCAACTCTTAGCGACCCCATGGACTGCAGCCTACCAGGCTCCTCCGTCCATGGGATTTTCCAAGCAAGAGTACTGGAGTGGGGTGCCGTTGCCTTCTCCGAGGAAATGCCCTAAATAAAGGCTTATCTACCAGTCTAGATCCCAGACAAATGAAGACATGGAGCAAAGCCATGGTCAACCCCCAATGGGCATGTAGCATAGATGAGACATAAATATTTGTTGTTATAATCTATTGATACATTTTGAAGGTGTTTTTGTGATTGCTGTTTAAACTAACTGGGCAGCTCTCAATGTGAAATGACTCTGCTCCCTGGGGATATTTGCAGTTTCTGGGGGCACTTTTGGTGGACACAGCTGGGGAGGGGGCTGTGGTCTAACAGGTGGCACTGACTGAGTAAAGCCCAGGTATCTGCTAATCCTCCTACAAGACATGGAACAGCCTCCACCATAGAGAGCTATCCAGCCTCCAGTGTGACTGGTGCCAGGGTGAGGCCCCCTGACCCCGTCTCCCCTCCTGGTTATAGGCACCCAAACACAGTGCAGCTAATAGCAGATCACTACAGACACATGGATCTTACAAGGAACCACAGACAACTGGCTGATTACAATCCAAGAACTAACAGTTGGATGGTCAGCTGATTGTTCCATAGAAACCAGAGGACAATGGCTACTGCTTCAAAATTCTGAAAGAGATAACCATAGACATAGACGTGTATAATCTACAAAACTGTATCTTAGACATGACAGCAAACTAATGGCATTTTCATGTAAATGAAAACAAGGACATTTACCACAAGTAAACCTTAAGTAAAGAGTATATTCCAGCCTGTCCTGACTAAAAGCAACTGTAGTTGAGAGGTCTGAGAGGGAAAAAGCAATAGTGAGCAAGCAAAAGGGTAATCTGAGGGCATATTTCAGTAAACATGGAGTATACAACATAATACCTCACAGAGTCAAAGAAAAATGAAGATAAAAGCTAAAATCCATGATAGCCATAATGTACAAATTAGACATTGTTTTCAAACTTCTTCTATCATTTGAAGTTGAGTATGGTTCAGTATAGACATATAAACTGCTAAGGTTTCTGAAACCTTAATACAAAACCAAAATTGGCAGTATTGACAGGGGAAAAAAAAATTGCACAATGTGAGAGTTGTGAGTTAAATTTTATTTGGGAAAATGAGGACTGCAGTCCAGGAGACTGCTTCTAAGATGGCTCTGAGAAACTGCTCCAAAGAGGCAGGGTGGAGGTGGGGAGGAAGGTCAGTATATGTGTGGTTTTGGAGAATGGGTACATGTAGTTAAGCACATATTTTGGTGGATGCTTGTTGCTAGTCACAAGGAGCAGATATCTCTGTTAATTATTTTAGTGCTTTTCTAGATAGGAGAGGAGAAGGAAATGGCAACTCACTTCAGTATTCTTGCCTGGAGAATCTCAGGGACAAGGGAGCCTGGTGGGGTGCCATCCAAGGGGTTGCACAGAGTTGGACATGACTGAAGCGACTTAGCATGCATGCATGCTAGATAGGAGATACAAGAGTTGGGCTCATGAAGTCTTTTCTCCTGAAAATATCTGTCTGAAGATCTGTTCTGCCAGTTTTCCCCAGAGCACAGAGCACCTCGTTTCTGATCTCTGCCCTGAACTCCTTTCAGGGGGTGTTGAATATTAGCAGCTACAGTGGCTACTAACCTAATCCTTGTGAAGGCAGATGGCCAGTGACAAATTTTGGTTGCCAGCAGATATAAGGAAACCGACAAATTTACAGTTATTTGGGGTTTTCCCCATCATGTGTGAGTTCATTCCATGCCCACACCCAAAGTACTTGCTAAATGAGTCTGTAAAGCAGGTCTTGGAGATACTAAAATGCAGGTTTGGCTTTTTTTTTTTTTTCCAGTTTGATAGTATAAGTTTTTTCAATCCATGAGCAATATTTGACTAATACCTAGATGGAAAACTGTCAGTTAAATGAACATACATATATGAAACCCCTTCAAGGATCACAGCCTTGTCTTGGTGAAAAGGCTTCTGAAACTCAATGAAGCCATGAACCATGCCAAGCAGGGCCACCCAAGATGGATAGGTCATAGTGGAGAGTTCTGACAAAACATGATCCACTGGAGAAGGAAATGGCAAACCACTCCAGTATTCTCGCCATGAGAACTCAATGGGAAGTATGAAAAGGCAAAAAGATATGATACTGGAAGATGAGTTCACTGGGTCAAAATGCGTCCAATATACTACTGGGCAAGAGCAGAGGGCAATTACTAATAACTCCAGAAAGAATGAAGAGGCCGGGTCAAAGCAGAAATGATGCTCAGTTGTGGTGGCGCTAGGGGTAAAGAACCTGCCTGCCAATGCAGGAGACATAAGAGACACGGGTTTGATCCCTGTGTCTGGAAGATCCCCTGGAGGAGGGCTTGGTTACCCACTCCAGTATACTTGTCTGGAGAATCCTAAGGACAGAGGAGCCTGGTGAGCTACAGTCCATAGGGTCACAAAGAGTTGGACACAACTGAAGTGACTTAGCATGCATGCACAGGTGGTGAAAGTAAAGTCTGATGTTGTAAAAAAAAAATATTGCCTAGGAACCTGGAATGTTTTAAAAAGGAAAAGGAACCAGAGATCAAATTGCCAGCATTCACTGGATCATAGAGAAAGCAAGGGAACTCCAAAACCACTTTACTGTCTTCTGAGAAACCTTCATGCAGGTCAAAAAGCAACAGTTAGAACTGGGCATGGAACAACTGACTGATTCCAAATTGGGAAAGGAGTACATCAAGGCTATATATTGTCACCTTGCTTATTTAACTTCTATGCAGGGTACATCATGAAAAATTCTGGGCTGGATGAATCACAAGTTGGAATCAGGATTGTCGGGAGAAATATCACCACCTCAGATATGCAGATGATACCACTCTAATGGCAGAAACTGAAGAGGAACTAAAGAGTCTCTTCATGAAGGTGAAAGAGGAGAGTGAAAAAGCTGGCTTAACACTCAAGAAACTAAGATATGGCATCTGGTCCCAATACTTCTTGGCAAATAGAAGGGGAAAACATGGAAACAGTGACAGATTTTATTTTCTTGGGCTCCAAAACCACTGCAGATGGTGACTGCAGCCATGAAGGTAAAGATGCTTGCTCCTTGGAAGGAAAGCTATGACAAACCTAGACAGCACGTTGAAAAGTAGAGACATTACTTTGCCAACAAAGGTCCGCCTAGTCAAAGCTGTTGTTTTTCTAATAATCATGTAAGGACATGAGAGCTGGACCATAAAGAAAGCTGAGCACCAACGAATTTTGATACTTTCGAATTGTGATCCTGGAGAAGATTCTAAAGAGTCCCTTAGATTTCAAAGAGATCCAACTAGTCAATCCTAAAGGAAATCAATCCTGAATATTCATTGGAAGGACTGATGCTTAAGCTGAAGCTCCAGTTCTTTGGCCACTTGATGTGAAGAGCTGACTCATTGGAAAAGATCCTGATGATGGGAAAGATTGAAGGCAAAAGGAGAAGGGAATGGCAGAGGATGAGATGGTTAGATAGCATCACTGACTCAATGGACATGAATTTAAGCAATCTCTGGGAGTTAGTGAAGGACAAGGAAGCCTGCAGTCCATGGGATCGCAAGGAGTCGGATAGGATTTAGTGACTGAACAACAACATACATGAAAATGTAACAAACAGAATTTAATGTTTGCATATTATTTCTGAGTCAGACTCTGACTACCATGTGGACCAATATTGCCAGGATTGCATCTAAGATTCATAGCTTTATTGTATTCATTGATAATGTGAATCATAAAATAAAGATAACATTTTATTTCTATGACCCAAATAATTCTATGACCCAAATATTTATATGATGCAAATAATGTAACATTAATTATTTAAAATCACTGGGAGCATTATCAGATATGCCAATTACATGTGAAACAAATGGAAATTTAAAAAATACTTTTTTTCATTCATTCACTATACACCACCATATATTACTCTACACTTTAGCCAGAGATGAGCAACAGGCAGATAGAGTTAAAGATTAACCTTATAATTGTGATGCATAGTTTCTAATTTTAATACTGAGGCCTTTGGGAAAAAGATAAAGAAAACATTAAAATTATAAAGATACTATTAAATATGCAGTTCTGGCAGGACACAAATTGGTCTCACAGAACATTTTAGTACAGGGATTAATGAGAATTTGTTGGATTGGTTTCATCTGTGAAATTAATAGCCTCCATATATTTCTTTTACTCATTTATTTTCCTTTTGCAGAGGTATTGCATGTTATTGAGTTGGCACATTAGATAAGTAGATATTTTTCTCAGACACATAGCCTAACTGGATGGACATACTGACCATTATTTTCATGTTTTACTGCAATGTGAGAAAATAAACAAATTAAAAAAATGTATTTTTCTTCCATAAATTGAAAAAAATTAAAGTATAAAAAATTTCATTTAATCAATTCTGAGCCCACTAATCACTTTCTGTAATATTCCCCACATTTTTCTGAGTTTCATTTTGAATGGTGATCTGCATGTAACAGCTCACTCAGTATCATAAATTACTATTTCATACTTAATTTTCATGCTTACTTTGGGAAAATCAGCTAGAGCTTTTAATTTCTCCAAGTCCTCAAGGTGACTCCTAGATTGCTTCTACAGCTCCATTTGCAAATATATGAACTTTCTTCTGAGAATTGAACTATGAAGACTTTCATTATACAGTTGTCAAGGGAGTAAATGAATTAGGACTAGCAGAAAAAGAAAATATAATCATAATAACAACTAAAATTTTTTTCGGGAGTTTTCCATGAGCTATACAAGTAATTTACATGTCAAATTCATCTAATTCTTGAAAAATCCAATATATAAGATTGCTATTAAACTCATTTTATAAACTGGGAAACACATAATAAAAATTTTTGCCTCAGTCCATAGAGATCTGGCCTTTGTCCCCAGTTACCAGGAAGTATCCTCTAGACTCTTGGAGTTACCTGGAGGATGAGGTATCCTAGTTATTCATGGTGGATCTTCAGGCCCACACTGCATGGTTTGTGCTAATGAGATGATTCTGTTTGTTAGTCACTCAGTCTCCCCATGGACTGCAGCCCATCAGGCTCCTCGGTCCATGGGATTTTCCAGGCAAGGATACTGGAGTGGTTTGCCATTGATTGCATTATGCTAATGAGGAAGACTTACCATTTGATTAGAGGATTAGGGCTTTTGGCCAGGTGACCATCAGTTCAGCCTCCAGGAAGCGGGAAGCTGGAGATTGAGTTCAGCTACATGGCAATGACTCAATCGCCCAAGCTTACATAAAGAAACACAGGTATAAACTCTGAATATTGAGGTCTGCTGAGCCCCCGGGGTTGGCGACAGTCTGGGTTGGTGACAATCTGTACACATTCCTGAGAACCAGGAAGCCTCACATTTGGAACACCCTCGCACCCCTCCCCCCATTCTACTCTGCACCTCTTGCCTTGGCTGATTCTCATTTGTATCCTTTGGCTATAATTAAACAGTAATAGTAATTGCATCACCCACTCAATGGAAATAGTTTGAGTAAACTCTGGGAGATAGTGCAGGACAGGGAATCCTGGTGTGTTGCAGTCCCTGGGACCGCAAAGTGTCAAACATGACTTAGGGACTGAACAACAGCAACAGCAATTGTATACAAAGGAAATATAGACATACTGCTGCTGCTGCTGCTGCTGCTGCTGCTAAGTCGCTTCAGTCGTGTCTGACTCTGTGCGACCCCATAGACAGAAGCCCACCAGGCTCCCCTGTCCCTGGGATTCTCCAGGCAAGAACACTGGAGTGGGTTGCCATTTCCTTCTCCAATGTGTGAAAGTGAAAGTGAAGTTGCTCAATCTTGTCTGACTCTTAGCGATCCCATGGACTGCAGCCCACCAGGCTCCTCCATCCATGGGATTTTCCAGGCAAGAGCGCTGGAGTGGGGTGCCATTGCCTTCTCCAATAGACATACTAAGTATATCTAATTTTTATGAGTGCTGTGAGTTGTTGTAGGAAATTCTTCATCTTGAAGGAAGTTGTGAGCACCCTTAGGTTTAGTCGGCTGGTCCGAAGTGAGAGGGGTCCTGCAGACCCCCAACCTACCAGCTGGAGTATGAATCAAGGGGAGTTTTGTGAGGATTGTTCCTTTAGACTTCTCAGTTTGGCAATCTTATTGCAGAACCCAGGTGGACTTTGTGGTCTGGAACCTCTGTCTGTATCCTTGAGTCTGGCTGACTGTGGATAGAAAAAAAAGGTTTATGTATTTTAGCTCATTTGCTCAAAACTCTGGAGTAAATGTTTGTGCATTTGGTACCTAGATCTAGCAGTGTAGTCTGATCCTATTCAGTTCGCCTTAATCCGCTTCATAAAACTATTGAGTGAGAAGATATAGCAAGTTACCTACATATGAATGATTTCCTTTCCAAGAGTGTGTTTGTAAGTCCAATTTGTTTGTAAGTCCAACAAAGTTAGCTTAGGTACCCAACTGGCATAATCAGCTATTATAGAATTGTACTGTAATATGTTTATAATGCTTTTCACACAAATAATAAATAACAACAAATACAAAGAATAAAGAAAACATTTTTGAATCTTTCAGTACAGTGCCTTGAAAAGTACAACAGCTGGCATACAGGGCTCGCATGGAGTGAACAGGCAAGAACAGTTGCTGACTGGAAGAAGGAGAGGAGGTGGGAGATGGTAGAGCTGAAGGATGGTCAGCAACAGGAGATGGGAACAATTTCACTGCATGCCTGATGTTGTAATAAAATCAACGTAATAAATGATGTTAATGAGATTGAGAAAAACCACATGATTGTCTCAACTGATGCAAAAAGGACATTTGACAAAATTCATGATAAAAACACTCAACAAACTTGGTACAGAAGGAAGCTATCTCAACATAATTAAGTTCACATATGAAAAACCCAAACCCAACATTATATTCAGTGGTGAAAGATGGAAAGCTTTTAAGATCAGGAACAAGATAATGTCTACTCAACATGGTACCTGAAGTCCTACCTACAGTGATTAAAATGGTAAAGGAAGAAAGGCATCCATATTGGGAGGGAAGAAAACAGTCTCTGTTCACAGGGGATAGTTCCAAAGCTACTGCTCTGGTCCAGGTGAGGGAGGAGAGTGGCTTGGATACTTTGAAAGTTGTGTCAGAGAAAGACTCTCTTTTGGATTGACTTTTGAGCTGAAACCAGAAGGATGAGGACAGATACATGAACAGCCAAGAATAGAGCTTTCCAGATACTTTTGCTCCAGATGGGAGTGCTGAGCCATGTAGAGAGGAGGTATGAGCCAGATCATTTCTTTCTGTTTTTTGTTTTTAAACATCCTTTCTTCTTCTTCCTTTTTTTGGCTGCACTGCACGGGGTGTGGGATCTTAGTTTCTCTACCAGGGATCCAATCTCAGTCTCTGCATTGGAGCAGGCAGTCTTAACCACGACCACCAGGGAAGCCCCAGACCACGTCTGTCCTTGCAGCCCTCTGGGGATTCGAAATGAACTCAGAAGATATTTCAGATCGTGGCCTTGTGGTATACACAGCAAGACATTTGTAGAATAACAGGAACAGAATAGAGGATGGCCAAACAGAGGTACAAGAATCTTACTGCTGCATCAGAGGGAAAGAATAATCTAATTCAATTTGTCTATTGACATATATCTATTTGAAAAAAAAAATAGTATTCATGCCTTGAAGGATGAGTATACTTTCAGTAAACAGGGACAGAGGGGAGCACAGTCCAGACTTTGAGACTGACAGAAATAAGTTACAATGGAGAGTGTCCTAGTTTATTAAATTATATCCAATAAATATCCTTTTACCTTAAATAAGAGGATAAGGAAATGGAGAAGGAAATGGCAATCCACTTCAGTATTCTTGCCTGGAGGATCCCATGGACGGAGGAGCCTGGTGGGCTACAGTCCACGGGGTTGCAAAGAGTCAGACATGACTGAGCGACTTCACTTTCACCTTAAATAAATACCCCCCCTCAAGGTGAAGTTAAGGCGTCTTAACTTTAGCCCTCAGTGCTATACTTGTGGGTGGTACAGGGTCACCTTAGGAAACTCTGGTGACAACAGCCATGTGCGTGCATGCGTGCTCAGTCGCTCAATTGTGTCTGACTCTTTGTGACCCCATGGACTGTAGCCCACTAGGCTCCTCTGTCCATGGGATTTTTGAGACAAAAATATTGGAGTGTGTTGCCATGCTTCCTCCAGGGGATTTTTCTGACCCTGGGATAGAACCCATGTCTCCTGTGGCTCCTGCATTGACAGGTGGATTCTTTACCACTGAACCACCTGGAAAGCACACAGCTATACTTTTCTTCTATTTTGAGAACTTGTTTGTACAAACAGCATAGGGGAAACTGATTAAAGTTTCCAAACAAGCAGATGTACCATCTCTGCTTTTTGGACCCTGTTAAATAGTGGTAAGCACAACTGACTGGTGAAGATATTAACCATGTTTTATCAGCAGATATATAGCAATAATTATGGTTACTAAAACAGGATCTTGGAGAAGGCAATGGCACCCCACTCCAGTACTCTTGCCTGGAAAATCCCATGGACGGAGGAGCCTGGTAGGCTGCAGTCCATGGGGTCTCAAAGAGTCGGACATGGCTGAGTGACTTCACTTTCACTTTTTACTTTCATGCATTGGAGAAGGAAATGGAAACCCACTCCAGTGTTCTTGCCTGGAGAATCCCAGGGACGGGGGAGCCTGGTGGGCTGCCATCTACGGGGTCGCACAGAGTCGGACACGACTGAAGTGACTTAGCAGCAGCAGCAAAACAGGATCTCCAGCTAATACATGTGAATAATGCATCACCTCACACTTCACAATTACACTTTGAAATAGGTAATATTATTATGTCAATTTGCAGATGAGTCCACTGAGGCCCAGTGAGGTCTAAGCTATAGTCAAAAGACATTCACCTGTGAAATTCTAAGCTAGAGTCAGACAAAGTCCAGCTGACCCTTGAGGCCAAGTCTCTAGTTATTATACCCCACTGGCAATTCCGTGTTACTACTGACTTTTAAAGAATCTTGGCTTGGAATGCTGTGTAATGTCAATATTTTTAACCAGATATTTAGAGATCTAGTTGACCTCTTTTTTGGGGGTACATTTTATTTTCTGGACATTTCAAGTAGGATTGAAGTTGCTTCCAAATAAATACAGCATAAACACAACCAGAATTGTGTTTTCAAGGGCTAAGTTATTCTTTTGGTAAGTGCTTTTTATTTCAGTTCAGATTATTCTGTTAAGCAAATAAGATTAAGCTTTGTTGTATAGTTGTTTCAAAGCAAGTTTCACACCAACTTAAGAGAAGCCTTTGTAGAATGTTTGTTCCATTACTTTTGATTAGCTGATCAACAACATTCAATTTTGTTCTCTGTGAAAATGTGCAGCTTAATAGGTTTCATATGTTGTTGTTCAATTTATCTGCCTATTAGGAGAAGTCATTAAGTGGAAGAAACCAGCTTTTGGAAATAATGAGTTTTTCATTTACTGGTACAGGCATTTACTTTAAAAAGGCATCATTAATCACGTAGTTAAACCACTAATTAAAAATGTTTTACTTAAATTTGCTTTATTTTCCTGAACAACATGAAACACCAATTTATCATGTGGATGGCATGCAAAAATCAAAGACCTCTGTGGTCCCAGTTGTCATTAAAAGTTAATAATAGCTCAGCTTTGCCTTTCTTTTGTCACGTGCCCTTGTGCGTGTGCACATAGCTTTGGTCACTCAATCCTGTCCGACTCTTGGCGATCCCATGGACTGTAGCCTGCCAGTCTCCTCTGTCCATGGAATTCTCCAGGCAAGAATACTGAAGTGGGTTGCCATTCCCTTCTCCAGGGGATCTTCCCAGGCCCAGACCCAGGCCTGATCCCTGGGTCTCCCACATTGCGGGCAGATTCTTTACCATCTGAGCCTCCAAGGAAGCATGTATGTATATATGTGTGTGAGAAATATTCTACTCAATCACATGTGTGAGATAGTTTCTATTAACAAAGAAATCACCTTTCAAAATATATGTCAACTTTAAAGCAAGTCATCTGAATATACACAATGTATCAAAAGTAAACATTTGCCTTATAATTGCTGGAATTTTTGTTTTTATTTCTATTGGTGTCTTTTTGTTGGTTTAAATGAAAATAATTGATTTATAAACTCTCCATTAGATAAGGATCATGTTTTTAAGGAAACTAATGTGTTCTAGCTCTTCTTTTTAAATAAGATTTTGGAACATCACTAGAAGATAAGAAGCAGGATATTTGGGTGGAAAAACAATAGAATGGGAAACAAAGAGATTATTGTTTTGTTTATAACCTGCCTCCAACTTGCTATGCAGTGCAGATCACTACAGCTCCTGGGGCCTGAACTTTCCAAAACTTGCAAAATGACAAAGAAAAAGCTCATGGTTTTATTTTTGCTTCTAGATGTAATGTACCATGATGTTACACTATCATTTCATTTTTAGGTAAAGAAACACATTTTCTAAGAACATCAGTTCAGTTCAGTCACTCAGTCCTGTCCGGCTCTTTGCGACCCAATGAATTGCAGCATTCCAGGCCTTCCTGTCCATCACCATCTCCTGGAGTTCACTCAAACTCACATCCATCGAGTCGGTGATGTCATCCAGCCATCTCATTCTCTGTCATCCCCTTTTCCTCCTGCCCCCAATCCCTCCCAGCATCAGAGTCTTTTCCAATGAGTCAACTCTTCGCATGAGGTGGCCACAGTACTGGAGTTTCAGCTTTAGCATCACTCCTTCCAAGAACATAGATACACAAAATATTTCTTTTCCTCACATCCTTTGCCATTTTACAATGTTTTATATTATGTTACTTGATTTGAAGGTTCTAAACCACTGGATAAAGGTCTGATCTCAAATGAAGAAAATAAGAAAAATGATAAATGCTGGGATATCACCTGTTTTTCTTTTTCCCAAAAGATAAAAGGGAATTGTGCTGTGTTACTGTTTCGCATCATCTAAAGACAAAGACATTCCTGTCTCCGCAGTGTGGCACTGTGTGCTGAGGTTAATGAAACCTGGAAGCTTACTCGTACGGATGCACACTACAAAGCTTCCCAGGTGGCTCAGATCATAAATAACCCGCCTGCCAATGCAGTTGATCCCCGGGTTGGGAAGATCCCCTGGAGAAGAGAATGGCTACCCACTCCACTATTCTTGCTTGGAGAATTCCACAGATAGAAGAGCCTAGCAGGCTACAGTCTATAGGGTCGCAAAGAGTCAGATACGCCTGAGCAATTTTCAAACACACTTTTCACACACGTGCCCTTCAGAGAAGAATCTTGTTTTGTTCTTTTTTTTTCTTTTTGGCATGTCAGAATTGAGAGCAATAGAGAAATATAACTGAAGGTGTAAAGAGATCATCCACATTGCTCTAATTTACTTGAAAATGTTAGCTATTTTTGGTTTAGGAGGTTGATAGCTTAACTATAATTGGTGTGAGTGCTGATAAAAGAAACCATGGCAACAAGTGACCTTGGGAAGTGGGAGGACCATTCTGCACAGCAAACCACCAGAATTATTTACTTACTGCTTTTCCTGTGCCTTTTTTCCTTCCTGAAAATATTAAATGTAGTGTAACAGCATGAGTTTTAGAGTCAGGGTTGGCTCTAGTTGCACACCTTGGGCAGCCTAATAAATCTTAGTGGATCTAATTGTCATCTGTTGTGAAATGGGGGTCAGTAGAGTCTACTTCACGGATGTGTTTCACAGTTGAGGGAAATGACATCATCCATTTGACAGCATCTATGGGGTTCCTGCTGTTTCCCACGCATGGAAGGAAAATGAAGAGTCAGAATGGAAGGGCTCCTATCCTAATGGATCTTATATTCCACACAAGTTATGAATAAATGTATATATGGTTCCTTGAAGTGATAATTAGCAGACATGCACAAGGATCTAATAGATCCTTGCTGCTGTTAAGTTGCTTTAGTCGTGTCCAACTCTGTGCGACCCCATAGATGGCAGCCCACCAGGCTCCCCCGTCCCTGGGATTCTCCAGGCAAGAACACTGGAGTGGGTTGCCATTTCCTTCTCCAATGCATGAAAGTGAAAAGTCAAAGTGAAGTCACTCAGTTGTTTACGACTCTTACCGACCCCATGGACTGCAGCCTACTAGGCTCCTCCGTCCATGGGATTTTCCAGGCAAGAGTACTGGAGTGGGGTGCCATGGCCTTCTCCATTAGATCCTTACTCTCATGTAAATACAGCTGTTCATCTAAAGCTTGACTACATTGTACAGCACATTCACTAAATGATTGTTTAGAGTCCTCTCGAATATACAGAACTTACCTCCCAAGGAAACCCACTAACTTGGGGGGAAAGCACTAATATATAGATGGTACGAACCAAAGTCATCACCATCCCCCAGTCCTCACTGAATGATACAGTCAGATGTTGGAGACCTGAAACCTTCCCCCAATGTCATCTGTTTTCTAGACAAGCACCTTTGACCATGACCCGTGAGCAAGTTCTGGAGCCTTTCAATTTTCTTTCACTGCTTGAGTTTTCCTATTTTCTTTTTAATATCAAAACGCCATATGGCTTATGGCCATTGAAGAATAAAATACACTCATGAATCTGAAGCTAATGTTATCTTTGTTCTGGACATTTCCCTGTCTGTATACTTTAGCTTAAGATCACATTAACTCTTTTGTCAGTCAGATAACACAGTTGTTATTATTCAGATTACTATCAGAACTTGTTAGACGTTTTACATTTTCACTTCAACTTTTAGCCTGTCCTTCCTTCCTTCCCTCCTTTCTTTCATTTCTTTGTTTCTTTCTTACTTCCTCCCTTTCTTTATTTCTTTTCTAGCTCTGTTCTCACTCCTTTTCTGGGACTGTGTATTTGATGTTCTGAAACCCAGTGCAGGAACAATATTTCTTTTCATGAGACTGATTTGGGAATTTTGGAGATAATCATTTCATTGTCTCTGGCTTATGTTGTGTTGATACTTGGGTGTAATTTAGCATCCTTGGATGTGGTTGTTTAAGCAGTTGCATATTCCCTTATGTTTGAGAAGGAAATGGGGACCCACTCCAGTATACTTGCCTGGAGAATCCACATGGACAGAGGAGCCTGGAGGGTTACAGTCTATGGGGTTGCAAAGAGTCAGACACAACTGAGCACTCACACACATACATTCCTTTATCACAACTTATATCAGTCTGGTTTAACACAAAAATCATAAAATCCATGCTCCCATCTTATCTGAGTGTGGATAGCTTGTGCATCTTAGACCAAAGCCCTTCACGTTCAGCCTCGGCTGGTGCCTCTGCCCGGTGACCTGGCCTGGAGGGCTGCTTCTGTGATCTTCTCTGGACTGGCCACCCCTCACCTCAGAATTCTTCTTTCGCTTCCCATTTGTGAGGACCTGAGACTTGTAGTTTTGGGAGTCTAGGATTTCAGGTCTCCATCTCCATTTCACTTCATTTCCTTCTTCACTGCTGACTTACATTGTGTCTTGTTGTGTTTTCTAAGTTACAGCAGAAAAAGAGGAAGATTTGTGCGCTTTATTTTTTTAAAATATAAATTTATTTATTTTAATTGGAGGTTAGTTACTTTACAATATTGTATTGGTTTTGCCATACATCAACATAAATCTGCCTTTTGTTTATGAAAGAGACTTTTGGCTTGAGTTTCAAGCTTGCAGCGTCACCCATTGGACAGTTATTGGTAAATCGACTCATCCAGTGTAGCAGCGTTAAACTTGACAACAATTTTAGTGAAGTTTTCATGCATTAGAGAGACATTTAGAAAATCATTGTTTGCCCTGACTTTGCTTCCACTGAGAGAATATACAATCATACTTACTAATTAGAACAACTCTTTCTTTATTCTGGACAAAGAGACAAGGATCAGAAGCTCAACCAGCAGCAACACTCAGTGGGAGGCGTCATAATTCTATGTGCTTATTCATCTGAAAGTTGAGTGAACATGATTTAATGATGACACCTCCAAGCTCTTGATTTAAAATTATATACAATGTACATCTAATTCCTTGGAAATTCTTTTAAGAGAGTATTTTCTTTGATTTTTTAGTTTTTTTCTCAATACCTGTTAAAGCTAGTTTTTAATTTCAAGATAATTGTAGTGATTGCATGCTCAGTTGTGTCTCTTAGTGAACCCAGGGCTGTAGCCCACCAGACTCCTCTGTCCATGGAATTCTCCAGACAAGAATACTGGAGCAGGTTGCCATTTAATTCTCCAAGGAATCTTTCCGATCCAGGGATCAAACTCGAGTCTCCTGCATCTTCTGCATTGGCAGGTGGATTCTTTACCACTGAATCACCTGGGAAGCCTGAGATAATTGTAGACTCACATGAAGTTATAGGGCTTCCCAGTGTCTCTGATGGTAAAGAATCTGCCTGCAATGCAGGAGACCTAGGTTTGATCCCTAGGTTGGGAAAATTTCCTGGAGTAGGGGATGACAACCGACTCCAGTATTCTTGCCTGGAAAATTCCATAGGCAGAGGATCCTAGCGGGCTACAGTCCATGGGGTTGCAAAGAGTCAGAGATGATTGATCGACTAACTTTCATGTGGTTATAAGAAGTAACAGAGAGAGATCCCAGGCACCTTTATTGATCTTCTTCAATGGTAGTATTTTGTAAAGCAATCGCATTACATGTACATTAACACCACCAGGAAATTGGAATTGGTGCAGTGAAAATGCTGATCATTACCATCAGCACAGGGGTTCCTTCAGTGGCCCTTCTACATCACATCCACTTGCTGCCTGCTCACCTCACCTTTATTCTTAACCCCTGGAAACCACCAACTTGCTCTCCAGTTCTGCAATTTTGTCACTTCTGGAATATTACATGAATATAATCATACAATATGTAAACTTTCAAGATTGGATTTGATCATTCAGTTTATTTCTCTGAAGATTCATTGAGGTTGATGTGCATATCAATAGATGCTTTTCTTTCATACTGCTAGGTAATATTCCATGATATTTATATATCAGTTTTTTATATCTGTTCCATTATTTTTTATTATCTGTTCTCTCACTGAAGATGGTAATTTCCAATATGGGGTTATTGAATCAAGATACTATGAACATTTGTGTACATGTTTTTGTACATAAAATGTAAGTCTTCATTTCTTTGGGATAAAAAACCACAATTGGAATTGCTAGGTTGCATAGTGGCTGCATGTAAAAATTATTTCCATTTTTATAACTATAATTCTCAAGTAACACCTCAATGATAGAAATTACATAAGAAAGGCTTTTTGAAGTTGAATGTTCATAAATTAAATCACATTTTTAATATAATACCATGACTGTATGTTTTGAAAAATGGAGCATTAAGAAAAATGTCTACATTAGTAATAATTATTCCCTATTTAGCAGCTTTATTCCATAGCTCCATAAATGCTAGCTTCATTATGTATATTGGATTTTTAATGGACAACCTCCAATGAATTTCTATAGTGCTTGCTTATTTCACAAGGGTAGTAGTGGAGCTGCTCTTATGTGCTGCTCTGTCACTCCATAGCCATTCTGAGCACTGGTTATTATTCTGTCCCCAGGCATTATATTTTCATAATCCAGAACTGAAAATAGGTTTAGGTATTTAAGTTTTGATTAAAATGAACTTTGTCTTTCTTTTCCTCTGCATTGTTCATCATCAAAGGGTAGCAGCCTAATTCAACTAATGCATTTGGGATACAACAAAGACAAAACTCATCAGGGTCTTGGGTGGTTAAATTGTTTGAACATTATGACTTCTTTTTAAACTTTTTTCTTTTATTGAAGTATAGTTTAATACTATACAATGATTGATTTACAATGTTGCATTAGTTTCATTATGATTTCTTGATGAAGCATTTTTCTCCCTGAGGTCACAGGCATGATGTCATTTTTACATTAAAACAAAACAAAACAAAACAAAACAAAAACACTTGACTTAGAGAAACTTTTTCTCCCTAAAGTTATCTATTACTTAGATATATGTTTGAAGAAAGTCTTCATTGTTCTGGTTTATTTAACTAAAGGGTTTATGTGTTTTTTAAACTTTAGTTTAAAGTAGACTTTTCAGTGTGTTTTGCTCAGTTTTTTCTTAAATAAACAGAAATACATTCATAGATTGTGCAAATTTATTCCAATTATGTAGTCTGGTTAAAACATAATTTAAAATGTAATACATTTTAGTGCTTTAATACATATTTGATTTATTAACTATTTACCTTATATATTTTTTGGAAAGGACATGTTAGTTTCTCTATTGAAAGTTTATTATTATTTTTTATTTTATTTTATTCTTTTAATATAAATTTATTTATTTTATTATAACCTATGAAATCACTGTAATTATTAACATTTCTAAAGAAAATTATATGGAATTAGCACCTGAATGAGAGAGACTTCCATCATCCAAGATGCTCACAGCATGTCATTTGTGAGGTTTACATCTGACTTTCGTGTGAGGTGGCTTCCTTCTCTTATGTGCATAATTGGAGCAAACATTTTCTAATCTATGAAAATATCTTTCTAATGTAATAGTTATCTTCTGTCTCAAGTTGTTTGATCCAAGGGGAATTATATGTACAGTAGAAACAAAATAATCATTTGCAAGATAATCTAAAGAGAATATTTATGTTATTTTGTTGAGAGTGAGTTTAACTTAGTAACTGTTAATCATTAGAGAGGTGAGAAATGATCACTGTACCTTGATCAGTCAAATAGATTTCCCTTCTGATTGGGTTTCTAAGAGTCTGTGTATGGGGAAGTCTCAAGGAAAAAAATGCATTTAAATCACCAGTTAAGGGCCTTTCCCCCAAATCCTCATCTGGTTCTCATATTGTGGGCTAGTGACTTGAACCATGTGTAAACATCAAGAATGTTTCAACTTCAGACCAGGTGCAAAGCTGTCTGGAGCTTTGTCCCTTTCCCCCAGATCCATCCCAAGGAACCACCTTAATGAGAGGACATCTGGATGCTGGCTACCAAACCAGCTGCACCAAAGTGAAGGAGAAAGTGAGGAAAATACATGAGAGAAGAAAGAAACTGACCTCAAGCAGTTCTACTTATCACTTTCTTCCCTCACCTGTAAACTCTGGTCCCCTGGATGGTCTACGTGCAGGTCCCTGTGGACTCCACATCTTCTGTGACAACTGAGCATGTCTTCCTGTGTGTCCTCTGGGGTGGATGGGAGAGAATGAGGCACTGAACTTCCAGAGATGACAAGCCTGGAACCAGGGATATCAGAGATCACCTCACCTAACCTCCTGATGTTGTAAATGAGGATTAGGATTTGCAGAGCTGTACCTACTTTTCCAGGTCCACAATGCTGTCTTAATTCTAATTCACCATGCTGCTCAATTCAGACACTGTTTTTCCAAATTGTCTTACTCATTCCCCAACTGAGGCTCAGTTCTTTCAGGCAGTTTCAATGTCATAGTATCAAGTTCATTAAAGTTGTATTTTAAGTTCGTGAGAGAAGCTGTGGGTTCCACCCTCACAAAAGAAAGAAGGAAATAAGATGAATGGTAAAGTCCTGTTCCATTAAAATCGTCCATAACAGCAGATGGCTGAGTTTTCACCTGCTGGTTTTGTTCCCTCAACAGGCCTCCATGGAGGCCATGAACATCCTCTCTCAATATTGCTAGAAGGACTGTTGACTTCTGAACTGTTCCTTCCTCAAAACATTCATCCTCTGCTGTTGTATGAGGTTCTTCTCTATCAAGTGTAGTGGTAAATACACTTGGTAAAATAGAAAACAGTCCCTACAAACAAAAACATAATCTATTTTACTGGTAACCATTATGAGATAAACCCCTTCATGGATCACTGCCTTGTTGTGAAGGGGCTTGTGTAACTCAGTGAAGCTATGAACTCAATGAACTCTATGACAAATAGAAGAGGAAAAGGTAGAAGTAGTGACAGATTTCCTCTTCTTGGGCTCCAAAATCACTGCAGATGGTGACTGAAACCATGAAATCAGAAGATGATTGCTTCTTGGCAGGAAAGCCATGACAAACATACAGTGTGTTGAAAAGCAGAGCCATTACTCTGCTGACAAAGTCCCTATAGTCAAGGTCTTCCCAATGGTCACATATGATTGTGTGACCTGTACCATAAAGAAGGCAGAGTGCCAAAGAATTCACATCTTCAAACTGTAGTGCTGTAGAAGACTCCTGAGAGTCTTGGACAGAGAGGAGACCAAACCCAGTCAATCTTAAGGGAAATAAACCCTGATTACTCACTGGAAGGACTGATGCTGAAGCTGAAGCTCCAGTAATTTGGTCACCTGATGTGAACAGCCGACTCATAGGAAAAGTCCCTGATGCTGGGAAAGATTGAGAGGAGGAGGAGAAGAGGGCATCAGAGGAAGATATGGCTGGATGGACTCACTGATACAATGGACATGAACTTGGGAAAACTCCAGCAGACGGTGAGGGATAGAGAGGCCTGGCGTACTGCAGTCCACATGCTCTTTGCTGGAGTCGCAAAGAGTCAGACATAGCTGGGTGACTGAACAGCATTACAGATAAAACTTGGGGACGAAAGAAAACAAAATCATGGTTCGGAATAAGTTGCTCAGTTTATAAAGTCAGCAGAATCCTTGAATCACAATCCAGTACTCCTTAATATCTAATGTGCCTGGGAATTCCCTGGAGTTCTTGTTAAAGTCTAGCTCTTAACCATTTTTTCAGGGTCTGAGACCTGGAAACTTGCATTTTAGATAAGAACTCTCCCACTCCCCTCACTCTCTCCAGCTGGTTCTTTTCTGACAAATCCTGAGGAGCATGGTCTTTTGACTGACTGTGGAAGACCCCCTCCAAATGGGGGGAATTCTGGAAGTCATGTGATATGGCTCCTACCTCAGCCTCCAGGATGGTCACAACTAGAAAGGCTGATGGAATTCCTGGTCCCTCCCAGATCCTCCTCCTAATGACTCCTGTGGTCATTGTAATCTGTTATTTTCGTCAAACCTCATTTTCTTCCATGAAGATTATTTTCCATTTTATTTGCCTTATCTACTGTTTCAATTTGTTTATGAAGAACTTCAAATAGGTGATCTTTAAATACCCCTTTGCCCCTACAGAGCTATAATTCCTAGGTTCTGTCTAGTCAATTTAGGAATGAATGACTCATACTTGACAGTGATGAAACAGGTTTGACTTCAGTATCATATCAGAAATGTCCAGCCCCGGGAAGAGAGTAAGAAGCATACATAAATAAGGGTATTGCTTCAGAAGCAGAGAAATCTTTATTTCCCTCTATCTGTAGGCCACTGTAATTCCTAGGTCATTGGTTACTCATATCAGAATTTTATTTTCATGATGAGATAAAAAGTTTATACATAGAATTCTATCTATTAAAGTATTTTATATGATTTATTTTTAAAATGGCAAATCTTTGTGAATAAGATAGAAGATTGACTAGATAATACAGATTTGTAAACAGGGAGAAAAGGCATAGAAGGCAAAATTTATTTTTCAAAATGTATTAGCATAATTTGGGCTTCCTAGTGCAAAGAACCTGCTTGCCAGTGCAGGAGATGTAAAGAGACGTGGGTTGGAGTTGGACCCCCGGATTGGGAAGATCGCCTGGGGGAGGGAATGGCTATCCACTCCAGTGTTATTGCCTGGAGAATCCCTTGAACAGAGGAGCCTGGCAGACTACAGTCTGCAGGGTCGCAAAGAGTTGGACACAACTGAAGAGACTTAGCACATGTGAACCCATTAGCATAATTTAAACTGGAACTTGAACTATGAGTGTGTGTCATTTGGAAGGACATTTTCAAGTGCCCTGATGGGATCCTGGGTAAGGTTACCATGGTTCCCTGGGGATGTGGAATATTCACGGATAAAGTGAGAGACGATTGTCCTGCAATAGTGCCTGTTTGCACATAGTGTGAGGGAAGTTCAGGCAGATTTCCCACAGCATTTATTTAAAATCTCTCACATATCTAGGGATTTCATCCCTCCCAGTTCTAGTCAGGACCCCACTGGAAAGCAATGCAAACGTTTCCATTCACAGGTGAACTTCCTAGCTTTGATTTCTTTGGGAAAAAGTAGCTGACTTTTGTCTTTCAAAGTTTTTTTTTTCCTACTGTGAAAATGTTCTGTATTGTATTTTTGTTAGATTAATCTTGTATGCTCTGTGCCACTTAATCATGGCAACTGGAAAACAAAAACATTCTATTAAATCTACATGACAAAATCTTGTTAGTCTTTCAAAAGTATGAAAAGAGCTGATTCATTTTCACCTTTTGAGTAGTTATTGCAATACATTTTTCTGAATAGTGAATTTTCAAGGGAGAGTTATGTTACCCTGGCAGGGCTGATATGACAATTTAAAAAGCTGTGGACAGTATCTCACTCACAATATAGCATCATACCTATTAGGTTAGCTGTGAATTACGAATGGGGAAAAAAAAAAACACAAAAAAACCCAAAATAGGACAACCACTGATGATCACGACCAAATAAGTGGCCAATGTTATGAAAATTTAGTGAAAATTTATATATTTAATGAAAGAAATGCTGGGTTCTCAATCATGGTAATATAATGAACTGATTGTGTGATAACTTTTGTAATATATTTATTGGTAATATCTAAGAGGTAATTTATAATATTCATTCTAGATATTCTATAAACTCTTAATATTAGCACGCATAGAATCATAACTGAATACACAGTTTTCTTATGGTATAAAAGAGCTGAATAAACATACAAAAAAAATACTAACATATCCCATAGCAATGTAATCCTGCTCAAGATGTTAAACAGAGAATAAAACTGATTATTTCCAGTTTCAAATGATGTTTTTCTTGAAGAAAGAGATGTGTAGAACCTTTTCCAATTTTCCATAAATGAAAAGATATGGACTAGGAAAAGAGCATTTGTAAAAGTTATTCAAAACTGGTGCAAAAACCTAATTATTATCAGAATTTTGAGGTTTACATTCATTTTAAAAGTCAAAAGTAATAAGATTATATATAAAAATTATCTTTTTCTACTACTGATTTCATGTTCAGGACACACAATCACTTTACCTGTGTATTTAGTGACAGTAATCACTAAGGTAGTATTGGCAATCAGCAGAAATCTTCCCCCAAATGCATAAAAAGCATAATTGCTATGCATGCAAACTTGTCTTATGGGCACAAGGGCCTTTCTGTTCTTATTCAGAGATGTTGTAATTATGAAAATGAGCTGAGGACACATAAAATTTAGTGATTTAACCCCCATGAACTGGGCTGCCACTAAGAATGGGTCCCCAGGGAACTGTCAGCTCATTAACAAGGGGGAATCACTTTTATGAACAAGAGATTATTCCTTTAGATTCTCAGCGTAGAGAATGTTTCCTTTTTTCCTTTGCAGCTGGTTGCCATTAATATTTCTCAAAATGAACAACACTCTGCTTTTCAAGCCCCTTCTTCTATTGTACATTAAGAAGATAAAGATGATTAAAAGACCAAGATGGAAGGACTCCGGCTAAATATACTTTCCTACCCTTCTTCTCTCATTCAATAAAACAACTGTGGAGGAGCAGTCTGGCCTGAATCACTGTGGTTGGGTTGAGACATATCTCTATTTTGTTCTTGCATTTTAAACATGAAATCCTGAACAGAAGGAACATCCAGTCTGAGATGTGAAGAACTGGCATACAGTGTCAGTATCACTGATCAGTATTGAATCGGCCACTCACCTGTTTGTAGACTCTGCTTTCTATTCTTGCAGGACTATTGGAAAAGAGAGATGATTTTCTGTCGTCTGTGTTTACTTGAGCGTGGATATATGGAAAAAATAGGTTTTGAGCAGCTTCAGTTTTAAGCCTGATTTTGACACTTTGTGTGTGTGTGTGTGTGAGAACATCTGTTATGTTTCAGCTGGAGTTTGGTAGAGAATGAAAAGGCTGTATATTTCAGACTGCTTCATATACATCATTTTATGACCATTTACACTTATTAGTTTAGGAATTATCTGCCTTTAACAGACAGTGGAATTGAACCTCAGAGATATAGTGTTCAAGGTCATTGAGCAGGTACATAGTGAAGAGGGTATTAAATCCAGGGGGTGACTGGAGTCCATTGTAAAGCAGCAACTGGGTCCCCTGCTTTTACCATTTGAAGCTGATATGGACATACTCTGAGAAAGAGACTAATGGCCTCATTTGCATAGGATCAGGGAGATTCCCAGGATGCAGTGCTCTTGGTGCTGAGATTGGTATAGTCCAGGGAAAAGCATCACCATCTAGTCCATATCCCTAGACTTAGAATTTGAAATCAAAGTATTCCCTTGGCTTTGAGAAACACACAGAAAATTATTCACCCAGTTAAAAAAATCTTAATATTTCACCTGGCTTCTCTGATGGCACCTTGACTACTATCTGCCAACCAAATCTACTTGTAAGCTTTTTCCTCTTTCTAAAGAAAGCCATTAATATGAGTATTTCTTCTCCATCTCTCTCACCTGTTTCCTTTCTTTATATCTGTGGAAACGTTCAATCTTTCTTGTCTCTATCTGCCAGGATAAATGGATATATGTAATATTAATACTTAAATATAAATGAATTCCTTTATATACTGATGATAATTCTGGTTCACTACCATTAATTATGAATTTATTTTGATCTGCTGTAATGATAACTTTTTATAATATTATATCATCTAAAATATCTAAGACAAAAAGTACTTTATATCTTTGATTTAGTGATAGTATGTGGTCTTCAAACAGTGATTGTAACTGGCATTTACAGAAAATGAAAAAAAAAAAAAAACACAACCAAAATACTATTTCAGATAGCTAAGACCTTCCCTCTTGTTTGGAATGTGAACTAGAATCTTCCCAAAGTTCTGCTTGAGTTCCTTCCCCATCTCATTCAAAGGCAATGGAATATTTATGGACATAAAACTATTCTTTATGTTGCCCAGAATCTTAGAAACCTCAGTGTGAACCTACAGCTCCACAATGGCCATTTTCTAAAATTGCTTCATTAACCTCAGAATCCCTAGATGACATTTAAAAGAATTTTATATATCAGAAGTAATAAAGACTTTTGCCTTGGTGAAATTAGTCTTTTTGTAACAGGAATGGTCTGTAGGAAAGCTCACTGTGTGAAAAGTTTTCTGATGTTCCTGCTACTGTTTATTATGATGAGCTTTTGATTTAATTTTCAGTCGCACAGTGCAAGTATCTGGGACATGCTTGCATTCATTTGGCCAGCACTAAATCAATATTTGCTACATCCAATCTATCAGGTTGTCATTTACATTCAACAATAACAAGAGAACAATATGTTTTTTTTAACAACATGAAAGCAATGCTTTTTACTCCAGGTGTTTGTGGAGCCAATAAAAGTGTAAATACTCAGGCTATAAAACAAAATGCCATCAAATCATTCTTCATTACAGACCACTCTAATTAGTGATTAAAAGAGTTTCCTCTCCTCCAAAACGTGTCATAGTTTTCCCCCAAACATTTACTTATGTAACTCATAATGTTGAATAAAAACGTGTCTGATGTTTTTCTGACCAGAGTGGGTGATTTAAGGGCCACGCAAGGAAGCAAGCTGGGGGCTGGAACTCGGGCAGAGAAAGAAGTCTGTGTCCTCCTCTTCCCTGAGACCGAATGGCCTCAGAGACACAGCCTGTGGGTCCCTATCAGCACCTCAATATTGAGAGGAGCAACCGGGATGTCCTCCAAGATCCCCTCCTGGGAAAACCCAACCCTCTCCATGGAGAACTCTTGTTAAGAGAAAAGCACAGTTAGAGAAATGGATTGTTCAAGGAAAGTTTTTATTGAGGTATAGTTCATTTTCAATGTTGTGTTAGTTTCTGGCATACAGCAAATTATTCAGTTATATGTATATATATATTCTTTTATATATTCATTGTCATATTCTTTTCCATATAGGTTATTACAGGGTACCGAATATAGTTCCCTGTGCTATACAATAAGACCTTGTGTTTATCTAAAAAATGAACCTGTCTTTGTCCACATGATGTAATGAAGCACAAGTAATGGTAAATCTGAGTGAACTGTCTTTATATGTATAAGATAAAGTATATATTAAATAAATATTTATAATTACATAAATATAAAATAGATATATACATATATTTAATTAAAATATTAACTACATATACTATATTACATATACCTATATTTTAATTAATTCCTAAGAGCAATATGGCCTTGTTTAATGCAGCTGGACTTCTGAGCAATTTCAAGGTTGACTTGAATAGAAAATGCAACCAATGGTGCTATAGAGATCCAGACTGTAGCTTCTCTGACCCACATCCCTGGGGCACTCAGGGTCATGACTTATATTCTCTGTGGTAAAGGTTATACTGAGACAGGAGATAGATGGGCTCCAGGTTAGACATTTACAACCTGTTTGCACTTCTTGAGGCATGAAGAAGTGGGCTTCAGACTGGATACTTAAACTGTTAGCATTTTCCGATTTAAGAGATAGGTGGACTCCAGTTAAGGTATTTACAATCAGCCTTCTGTTTGCCCTCTAAAATGGAATTCACAACAGAAACATGGTAAATAGCCAGTGTTTGTCTCTTGTAAACACCTTAAGGTAATATCATGGCAATGGTCAAGGTAATAGTCATGGCAAGGACAAAGAGGCAAAACCCTGTTTGAGTAAAGGATTAACGGATCTCTCTCTCCCTTCTTCTGGGAACAAGGGAGACACTAAACATGCACAAAAAGGCTCCTTGTGGGTCAAAAGTCAAGGGATAATTCCAGGCCATAATGAGTCTTGTTCCTCCCAGAAGCCTTCACTTCAAGATCCATCTTTGCTGAAGGGTGTGTGTGTACCCAGGGGAGAGTCCTAGGTTAGGTCAGGTGTGGGAAAAAAACCTCAGATAATTAGCATGAAGGAAGACAAAGACCAGGAAGAACTGACCTATAAAATGACTTAACCATCTCTTCTTTACAACACTCCTACACTCAATACGCTTGCACCCTTTCTCTCTGGGTGTGCATCTCTGCCTTGTTTTTGTCTTAACTAAATAAACTGTTTCTCTGTGTGCTCTCCCACTTGTTTTATACTATGTCTCTAATAATATACTTTATGCTTGCCTTTATAGCTTCTGCCTCCATGATAAATGAATTTTTCACTACAGCAGTCAATTCTAAAGGAAATCAACCCTGAGCATTCACTGGAAGGACTGGTGTGAAGCTTCAATACTTTGGCCACTAGATGCGAAGAGCTGACTCACTGGAAAAGACCCTGAGCTGGGGAAGATTGAAAGCAGGAGGAGAAGGGGACAGCAGAGGATGAGATGGTTGGATGGCATCATTGATTCAATGGACATGAGTTTGAGCAAACTCCGGGAGATGGTGAAGGACAGGGAAGCCTGGCATGCTTCAGTTTATGGGGTCTCAGGGTTGGAAACGACTTAGTGGCTGAACAACAATAAAAATCCAAGGAAAAATAGCTTCTAGCCTCTAACTCTTGCTGGTCTGGTGGCTAGGATTCCTGGTTTTCATCCAGTCTACCCAGGTTCGATTTCTGGGCAGAAATTAAGATCTCACTTCATGCCACCACTCACTGCTGTCTCACTGAGATCAGTACCACTGAACTTTCCAAAGGACACTGAGGAGTGACTAGTCATTCAGCAGCAGGGGTGATGGGCAGAATCTTTCCTTCCTTCTTGGCCTGGAAGGATGCATTGCCATCTCTCGGCTCAGACTGAAGGAAGGGATACCCATGGCTACCATTGTATCATTTCAGTTCTTTTATTACAAATATGCCTAAAACCACTTTGTCACTGAGTTTCTGCCTTGTGGGGACACCATGTTGTCTTGCTACTTCTCTGCACTTTTTGACAGTGTGGGTCTTGATCAGTAGCATTATCTGACCCATCGCAGTTTTGTGCTGTGTGGTACCCAGCCTGTGTCACCGATGGGGAATCTCCTGCTCCTGGTGATCCAAATGCGGGGTCTTGATCTCCAGCCCCACAGTCCCCGGCAGATTCAGGGCCTCCTGTGTCCTCCATGGCTCATGTCCTCTTGTTTTCCCTTTGTCTTCACTTGTGAGACACTGTGGATCTGACATTACAGTGAGATGTTAGAGCTGACTTTCCATTTTCTCCCAAACACCAGATCACACAAACGTTCTCAAGGTTCAAGGTGGCCAAGAGGGGTCATCACACACTGTGGAAGGAAGATATAGCCTTCCACAGTTTTGATAATTCCATTTGTTCATGTCCCAGCACTTTCCCTGGTTGTTGATAGGAGACCCTTCTAAGATCCTTTGAGAAATGTGGACCACTCCTCATCACTGAACTGGAAGCCCTGGGATTTTGGTGGGTAAAATTTTCTCCATTGTGAGTTAACTGCTCTTTTTTGTAAGACTGAACTTTGACATGTTGTGCTGTGCTTAGTCGCTCAGTCATGTCTGACTCTCTGTGACCCCCATGGACTGTAGGCAGTCAGACTCCTCTGTCCATGGAGATTCTCCAGGCAAGAATACTGGAGTGGGTTTCCATGCCCTCCTCCAGGGGATATTCCCTACCCAGGGATCGAACCCAGGTCTCCTGAATTGCAGGTGGATTCTTTACCATCTGAGCCACCAGGGAAGCCTGAACTTTGACATATGACATGCCAAAGTAGTGCCATTATACAGTAATGCTGCTGGTCTTGGTGGACCCAGGGAGTGTCAACTTAAAAAAATGGTCAAAACCTAAACATTGAGAGTTATGTTTTATTTGAAAGGAATTTTAGGACTTTAAGCCTGGTGGACAGCTTCTCAAGTAACCCTGAGAGAACTGTTCCAGGAGGCAGGGGAAGGAGTAGGTTACTTAGAAGTTTTCCAACAAGGGATAGGTAGACTGAACATCAAAAGATTATTGTTAATTAAGGAAACCAGATATTTGAAGTTAAGGAGTTTAGTGCTTTTCTTTGTATGGGAAGATGCAAGAGTCCGGGCTTACTGAAATCATTCTTTTTTTTTTTTCCTTTTTAATTTTATTTTTATTTATTTAATTTTTAAAATTTCAATTTATTTATTTTAATTGGAAGCTAATTACTTTTCAGTATTGTAGTGGTTTTTGCCATACATTGACATGAATCAGCCATGGGCTTACATGTGTTCCCCATCCTGAACCCCCCTCCCACCTCCTTCCCCATCCCATCCCTCTGAAATCATTCCTTTTATATGCATAAAATGAAATAAAGTCATAGGATCAACAGAGGAAGAGAATTTAGAGAACAAGGGTGATTTGATGATTCCATACCTTTTTGAGGAGAAGAGTGATGACGGATGAATGGATGAGGAAGTGGTAGCCATGGAGACAAGTTGCTGGTCCCAACTCCACTTCACACCCTCCAGCGGGGAAAGTCTTCCCCAACAGCTAGCAAACACCTTGCAGAGGTTTTTCCTTAAAAAACTAAAAGGATTAATTAGGCAACAACAAACCCTTGTTAGGCAAGACACCAGAACAATAGAGACAAATGTGGGCTTTTGATGGAACACTTTTCCAGACTAGCCCACCCCCTGCTTATCCCAGAGTTGAGGCTGCTCCCAGAAGCATGGGGTTCCTAGAGATCTGCGGTCTGGGGGGCTCTGGACAAGGACACTCACAGAGATTCCAGGTATGGCAACCCAGAAGGCTATCCTGAAATGTGAGCTGAAAGCCAATGTGAGGCAAACAAAGAAGAAACTAGTCATGTGGAAGAGAAGAAATAGGTTAAAATAAATGATTGCACAATTTATTGTGGGGCAGGGAGGAAAGCACCGGATAGATTTAAGAACAGAAAGGAATGAATCAAATTCATTCAAAAGAATGAGAAAACAAATAAAGAATGAAAATAACAAAGAGCTCTTAGATTAAAAATTATAGATAATTTTTAGGTTAAAAATTATAGATAACAAAAATTGGTTTTACTATTTGAATACAAACCTAGAGTATCAGTCACAAAGACATTTAAGTAAGTTGTTTTCTGCATCTTTTGGTTTGTTTTCTTTTTGCAAAATAGACCAAAACTTTATTGTAAATACTGTCCCTATTTCCTGAATTCACATTTCTAAATAATCTACTATTTAAAATAATCTCTGCCCTGGGCAACTCACTTGGCTTTATTGAGAAATGGTGCTTTGTAGACAATATTGTTATCTGGAAAATCTATTCAATGACATTAGTCATTCAGTTCAGTAGAGTTCAGTCACTAAGTCGTGTCAGACTCTTTGCGACCCCATGAATCGCAGCACGCCAGTCCTCCCTAACCATCACCAATTCCCGGAGTTCACCCAGACTCATGTCCATAGAGTCTGTCCATCCAGCCATCTCATCCTCTGGCGTCCCCTTCTCCTCCTGCCCCCAATCCCTCCCAACATCAGTCTTTTCCAAGGAGTCAACACTTCGCATGAGGGGGCCAAAGTATTGGAGTTTCAGCTTTAGCATCATTCCTTCCAAAGAAATCCCAGGGCTGATCTCCTTCAGAATGGACAGGTTGGATCTCCTTGCAGTCCAAGGGACTCTCAAGAGTCTTCTCCAACGCCACAGTTCAAAAGCATCAATTCTTCGGTGTTCAGTCTTCTTCACAGTCCAACTCTCACATCCATACATGACCACAGGAAAAACCATAGCCTTGACTGGACGAACCTTTGTTGGCAAAGTAATGTCTCTGCTTTTGAATATGCTATCTAGGTTGGTCATAACTTTCCTTCCAAGGAGTAAGCGTCTTAATTTCATGGCTGCAGTCACCATCTGCAGTGATTTTGGAGCCCCCCAAAATGAAGTCTGACACTGTTTCCACCCTTTCCCCGTCTATTTCCCATGAAGTGATAGGACCAGATGCCATGATCTTCGTTTTCTGAATGTTGAGCTTTAAGCCAATTTTCTCACTCTCCACTTTCACTTTCATCAAGAGGCTTTTTAGTTCCTCTTCACTTTCTGCCATAAGGGTGGTGTCATCTGCATATCTGAGGTGATTAATATTTCTCCTGGCAATCTTGATTCCAGCTTGTGCTGGAATCCAGCGTTTCTCATGATGTACTCTTCATATAAGTTCAATAAGCAGGGTGACAATATACAGCCTTGACGTACTCCTTTTCCTATTTGGAACCAGTCTGTTGTTCCATGTCCTGTTGTAACTATTGCTTCCTGACCTGTATACAAATTTCTCAAGAGGCAGGTCAGGTGGTCTGGTATTCCCATCTCTTTCAAGAATTTTCCACAGTTTATTGTGATCCACACAGTCAAAGGCTTTGGCATAGTCAATAAAGCAGAAATAGACGTTTTTCTGGAACTCTCTTGCTTTTTCCATGATCCAGCAGATGTTGGCAATTTGATCTCTGGTTCCTCTGCCTTTTCTAAAACCAGCTTGAACATCAGGAAGTTCATGGTTCACATATTGCTGAAGCCTGGCTTGGAGAATTTGGAGCATTACTTTATTAGCATGTGAGACGAGTGCAATTGTGTGGTAGTTTGAGCATTCTTTGGTATTGCCTTTCTTTGGGATTGGAATGAAAACTGACCTTTTCCTGTCCTGTGGCCACTGCTGAGTTTTCCAAATTTGCTGGCATATTGAGTGCAGCACTTTCACAGCATCATCTTTCAGGATTTGAAAGAGCTCAACTGGAATTCCACCACCTCCACTAGATTTGTTCGTAGTGATGCTTTCTAAGGCCCACTTGACTTCACATTCCAGGATGTCTGGCTCTAGGTCAGTGATCACACCATCGTGATTATCTGGGTCGTGAAGATCTTTTTTGTACAGTTCTTCTGTGTATTCTTGCCATCTCTTCTTAATATCTTCTGCTTCTGTTAGATCCATACCATTTCTGTCCTTTATCGAGCCCATCTTTGCATGATGTGTTCCCTTGGTATCTCTAATTTTCTTGAAGAGATCTCTAGTCTTTCCCATTTTGTTGTTTTCCTCTATTTCTTTGCATTGATCACTGAGGAAGGCTTTCTTATCTCTTCCTGCTATTCTTTGGAACTCTGAATTCAGATGCTTATATCTTTCCTTTTCTCCTTTGCTTTTCGCTTCTCTGTTTTCACAGCTATTTGTAAGGCCTCCCCAGAAAGCCATTTTGCTTTTTTGTGTTTCTTTTCCATGGGGATGGTCTTGATCCCTGTCTCCTGTACAATGTCATGAACCTCATTCCATAGTTCATCAGGCACTCTATCTATCAGATCTAGGCCCTTAAATCTATTTCTCACTTCCAGTGTATAATCGTAAGGGGTTTGATTTAGGTCATACCTGAATGGTCTAATGGTTTTCCCTACTTTCTTCAATTTCAGTCTGAATTTGGCAATAAGGAGTTCATGATCTGAGCCACAGTCGGCTCCTGGTCTTGTTTTTGCTGACTGTCTAGAGCTTCTCCATGTTTGGCTGCAAAGAATATAATCAATCTGATTTCAGTGTTGACCATCTGGTGATGTCCATGTGTAGAGTCTTCTCTTGTGTTGTTGGAAGAGGGTGTTTGTTATGACCAGTGCATTTTCTTGGCAAAACTCTATTAGTCTTTGCCCTGCTTCATTCTGTATTCCAAGGCCAAATTTGCCTGTTACTCCAGGTGTTTCTTGACTTCCTACTTTTGCATTCCAGTCCCCTATAATGAAAAGGACATCTTTTTGGGGTGTTAGTTCTAGACGGTCTTGTAGGTCTTCATAGAACCGTCCAACTTCAGCTGATTCAGCGTTACTGGTTGGGGCATAAACTTGGATTACTGTGATATTGAATGATTTGCCTTGGAAACGAACAGAGATCATCATGTCGTTTTTGAGATTGCATCCAAGTAGTGCATTTTGGACTCTTTTGTTGACCATGATGGCTACTCCATTTCTTCTGAGGGATTCCTGCCCGCAGTAGTGGATATAATTAAATTCACCCATTCCAGTCCATTTGAGTTCGCTGATTCCTAGAATGTCAACATTCACTCTTGCCATCTCTTGTTTGACTACCATTATTCTAATATTTAAAAATACTGTAAATAGCAACTACCCATTCAAAGTCTTCATAAACCTAGAGAGAATAAAAGAAAACTCTGACAATATCTTGGAACCTACTTAAAAACTCTACAATAGCTTTTTTCTTTGTGCCTCCTAGTACCCCTGTGATCTGGTACAGATTTATTACAATGAGTATTGTTTTACTTTTGGAATGAAAATAGATTATTTAGAAAATTGTTCATTTCTATTCCTGAGGACTCCTCAGGTGATAGTTCAGCACCATCCTCTGCCTCCCTTTCCGGCATCTCTAACAAACTGATGCCTACACTTGTCCATCCAGTAAAGTAAGGGACTGAAGGGATCGTGCACATGACGTCTTTAATTACTGACTCTACCTTACTCAGTCTGACTTTTCAGGGACCCCGTGTCCTAGTTACAGTGCAGAGTAAAAAGGAGATGTGCAGCACTGGAAGCTTCATTATTGATGCTTTGAAATGGCACCAAGTGAGGGGAGGGAATCCTGGAGACAGGATATGAATGTTGTGAGTGAAGGAGAGAGAAAATGAAGCTATAACCTTGTAGCTTCATAATACTGCTCAGATAAAACCTTTCTTCTAACATTTAAAATAATCTTTTATCGCAACTCTGTGCTCACAGTATGCAAATTGGAGGCCCACTGTGTACAATAAGGAGGTACTCTAGTTTTTTTAAACAGCAGGGCAATATAGTAAAGTTAATGTTACTAGAAGTTATTTTTCTGTGTGTCAATTAGGTGGGGATGAGAAGATGGTGAGATAATAATCAGGATAATTAGGGCTTGGATAAGAATGATGTTTTGGGGAAATAATGTACTAAAGTTATCATTCAGCTTTAACTTCACCAAGTTAAATTAGGTGAAGAATTAGGATAATATTTTCTTTATCACTCTTCTGGGTCTAAAGTTATACTTCCAAATGAAATAACAGTATTTACATTTTGCTTTACTAAACTTGGCCTAGAAATATTATTCAAGTTTACATAAAGAGATTATTCCTTTTTGTCAAAATTCTGTAGATTAGGCTAAAATTTGTGGTTTCTTTATTTTTTGGAGTTTTTGAATCTCTTGATTTTCAATTAAGAAAATAAAAATGAGATCATCTTGAATTTGTGATAAAAATTATATCCTGTAATTTTATTTAACATGAATAATATTTACTTTTAAACTTGACTTTAATACTTTACAATATATCGTTTTCTCCTAGTAGACTTCTTTTCCTGCAGCTTTTCACTAGTGACTTCATAAAATTTCAGAATAAAAGAAATATACTGAAGCTGACACTCAATTGACTCAGTTTTACTTAACAGCCCCTACCCGCTGTGGTGTGACAGACAAGGTTTAGAAATAGGGCTTTATAGTGAACCTTCTGACAGAGCGCTAACTGGAAAGCATGTGTGGTGAGTTAACTGGTATAGGCTTGTCTTATAGGGATAAATGAGTTTAAAGTGCATCCAGAACTTCAAGCCTACCATGTGCAAGAATACATTCTAATCCCCTGTGATGTTACATTCTTGAAAGTGATTATCATGATATCAGACACAGAGTACATATTCTTTCTTTTATTGTTCTCACATGGTGTGTTCCTAAAACAATCTACCTTCCTATAAGTAAATTCAGTAAAGAAACATCTTGTCTAATTACTAAACATTCATTGCTAAAAAATTCTCCTTTTTATGAAGGCAAAATTTGACTTTCATTTCCAACAACTGATTATAGTTTCTTTTATGTTGAGAGTGGAGAAGGAAATGTCAACTCACTCTGGTATTCTTGCCTGGAAAATCCCACAGATGGAGGAGCCTGGCAGGCTAAAGTCCATGGGGTGGTGAAGAGTTGGAGACAACTGAGCAACTTCTATCTTTATATTGAGAAACTGAAGTCAAATATTTGAAATAATGTATTCCCTGATATTTTCTCTTTTTCTAAGCCAAACCGTACTAGTTCCTTTTGAATGATCCTCATAACAATTCAGATATCATGCCATTCTTTAAGTTGTAGACGTAAGTGTTGAGCTAGTTGTGGGTGACATGTATAGGCTGCGTTTGCTGACACTTTCTTATTTTACAGCATGTGTGTTCACTGTGGCAGATATGAAGGTGGCATCTCTTTCCATACAGAATTCCAAGTATTGCAATGATTCGTCATTTTGACAGTTAAAAAAATTTCATCTTTAAATTAGCATAAAATTCAAAGAGTATTAGTGAATAACTTAAACTCAAGAAGCTAGTTATGACAGACTGGCTTCTCCTTCCATACCTGTCTTATTGTCTACTTCTTTTCTGATTACTCTACAGTACTTGCTGCTGCTAAGTCGCTTCAGTCATGTCCCACTCTGTGTGACCCCATAGACGGCAGCCCACCAGGCTCCCCCGTCCCTGGGATTCTCCAGGCAAGAACATTGGAGTGGGTTGCCATTTCCTTCTACAGTACTTGGCCACCATCAAATATCAGTGCTCTGTTTGGTGATATAAGTTTTGTGGCACTCTTTGTAATATATAAAAATCTAGGGTAAATGATTTAAATTCATTCAAAAGAAAAAAAACTATGCTTATTCATATACATACTGGTATTTATAGTTTTGCTTGTGTTTGCATATTTACTGGTAATATAGGGTATATGTATATATACATGTATATATATGACTAATGATTAACACACTCACACATGCACACACACATATATATATCGTGGTTGAGTGACTATGAAATAATAATTCTTAGCATGACTGATTTTGTTTTAAAACAAAAAAATCAAAATAGAGAGAAATTTAATAAAAAGAAGGGACTGAATTGCTTAGTGAAACTAACTAGCCACCTGCAGTGCTCAGTTTAGGCACGAGGGATTGAATGTCATCATCTGGTCTTTGTTTTCCAGTTTCCCAGCTTTGCTTCTCCATGATGTTACCCTTGTCTTCAGCTTCTGTAAGAAGCTTCTCGGTTGACAAGAAAACAATGCCACAAGCGACTACAGTTATGATCCATGGTCTCAGTGGAAGTGAGGGCAGTTTATTGCTGCTCATAGAAATATCTTGAGGATGATTGTTCCTAGAGATACTCAGATTACCTTGCAAACTGAAAGGTTTCTAGATATTTTCTCATGTTTACAAACTGTTCTTGATCTGAAAGAGATGGAATTTGATTGCTCTGATGCATGGTCCTTGAAGGTTCTGGCCACTCCCTTCAAAGAGACAATTTCTACATATTTAATAAAGGGAAGGAAGTTGGTCTCTCTCTCTCTCCAGTCACATACACATAAATTATGTCTGCTTAATCATTTTCTAGTGTTTCCCTAGAGAAAAGAAAAAAGAATAAGTTGGCTTTCAGTGACTTGAATCATAAAAGAATGCCAATTGTCTGATTAATACAAGAAATGTCTCTCTTGGAGTTGTTTATCAGAGCTTGGCCAGGTTATAATCTGTTCTTTTGTCTTCCTCTTCTAAAATGGTAGATTTCTTCACTGCTCAAATACTAGAAACAAAAGAGAGAAAAAAAAGCTCAATAGCAGAGGATAGAGAAAACTCTATAGATAATATTTACTGTATATAATATTGTATATTAGAGAATAAAAGAATCCATATGAAAACTCTTGATATTTTTTATTTCATAATAATCTGAAATCCTTAAGGAGTGCTTCAGAACAAAATTACAGATTGATCCCCTTTCTAGCATTATGACAAGCTAGATGTACTTTAGACTTTAAAATCCTGGGCTTCAATGGTGGCTCAGCTGGTAAAGAATCCACCTGCAATGTGGGAGACCTGGGTTCAATCCCTGGGTTGGAAAAAATCCCCTGGAGAAGGGAATGGCTACCCCCTCTGTTGTTCTGGCCTGCAGAATTCCATGGACTGTATAGTCCATGAGGTCACAAAGAGTTAGACACAACTGAGTGACTTTCACTTTCAAAATTCTGAATAAGATATACAAACTATTTAAACATAGTTAGTTGTGCTTGAAATTTAGAAAACTAAGAGTCCAGAAAGGATGGGTAGAAAAAAGTGTAGAGAAGTGATAAGTTGAAGCTTGTGTTTGCTTGATGAAATATGCTTTATATTCTTGCATGAAGAACTCACTTTTAAATTAGCCTCAAAATTCCCATACAGAATATCTAAGGAGCATTTGTTCACATTCAGGAATCACAAGCATATGACAATAAAAGCCTTGAAGTGAGAGTCAGATAAAAAAAAAAATCATAGAACCAGAACTGATCTGAGTCTGTATCTTGTTTGAACTGGTTTGGACTTTTCTAAGCTTAAATATGCATAACAATGTCTAGTAACATATATAAGTGTGCGTGAGTATGTGTGTGGGGTGTGGAAAGAAAGACTAGAAATGAAAAATATAATTTCCAAGCAATAAAAGAAAAAGTGAAACGAACAAAATGAGTCAATTCAACTGAAAGTAAGAAAACAGAAATGAAAGAGAAAAAAGACAAATAGTACAAAATAAAGTGAAAGTGAAAGTCACTCAGTCATGTCTGATTCTTTGCTACCCAGGGACTATACAGTCCATGGATTTCTCCAGGCTAGAATACTGGAGTGGGTAGCCTTTCCCTTCCCCAGGGGATCTTTCCAATCCAGGGATTAAACCCAGGTCTCCCTCACTGAAGGCAGATTCTTTACCAGCTGAGCCACCAGGGAAGCCCAAGGTGATGTGAAAGTTGGACAGAAGAAGTGAGTCCTGAGTACTGAAGAATCGATACTTTTTGAACTGTGGTGGTGGATAAGACTCTTGAGAGTCTCTTGGACATCAAGGAAATGAAACCAATCAATCCTAAAGGAAATCAATCCTAAATATTCATTGGAAGGACTAATGCTGAAGCTGAAGCTCCAATACTTTGGCTACCTGATGTTAAGAGCCAACTCATTAGAAAAGACCCTGATGCTTGGAAAGATTGAAGGCAAGAGAAGAAGGGGGCAACAGAGGATAAGATGGTTGGAAGGCAGCATGGACTCCTTGGACATGAGTTTGAGCAAGCTCTGGGAGATAGTGAATGACAGGGATGCCTGATGTGCTGCAGTCCATGGAGTCACAAAGAGTCAGACATGACTTAGTGACTGAACAACAACAACAAAGATGATGGAAACAGATCTGAATGAATTAGTAATGACAAAAATCATAAGTGGAGATCTTAAAATGCTAAACTGTATGCATCTCTGAATAATAACATAGCTTCAAAATCTGCAGATAAAAAAACTGACATAAGTAGAAGGTGAAATAGATGAATCCACTAAAATGTGGGGTTTAATACAACTTTTTCCAAAATAGATCTATTAATCAGATTTCACTGTTCTTATAGTGACATACATTGTCTACATGTTTATATCATTATTATGAAATGTTGAAAGCCAATATGATGATCCACAGATGTGAGTTTTTGTACTGTTGTAGCTACTGATAGCTGACAAATGTTAGGTTATAGGTATTAAAAAGGCTTTTCCTTCTAACCTTGCTACCAGGTAATTTTTGTAGTAGAAAGTACCAGATAATACCATAACATCAACTAATGCTATACAATCAAAGCAATAAGGCACAGAGACAGGCACTATGAGAGATGGGATGCCAAAGTTAAGGATCCTGCAGAAACAAGACAGAATCCCAAACAAACCAAGCCCCTCATCCAAAAAGATCAGCCTTAAAGACACTGCAGTGCCTTAAACTGATAGAGGGTATGTACTTCTAAAGCAGGAAAGTCATCAATTGCTCAAAGTTCTTCCACTGTCCAGAAGCTCAGGAGGAAAGACAGAAGAAAGAGGGAAAGAAAGAAGGAAGGAGGAAAGGAAAGGATGATGAAAAAAAGAAAGGAAGAGAGAAAGGAAGAAAGAAAGACAAGCCACCTATATCTATACAAAGTTGCTGAAAGAAGAAAACAGAAAATAAGAATCATACACTTATAGCCATTGACATCTCTATTGTGCAATTGGCTGAACAAACATTGAGATTATGAAGTAAATGTAGCAGTGAAAAGAATGAGATCAATTTACAAACTCGAGTGATTTCCAGGATATTTTGTTAATAAGTAAAGTGCATAGAGTATACACACTATTATTCTACTTTTGTGGAAGAAACAAGGGCTATAAGAACATAAACATGTGCCTGCTTTTTTGTCTTAAGAAACATAAAAGGACAACTTCTATAACTTGTGTAACTTTGAATTCTAGAAACATGTTACTGTTTGATACTTCCAACAAATACAACGAGATTAATAACAGGGGAAATACCCAAATCTGAATATTAACAGAATTAGACACTGGAAGTGTGTTAACAATACAAAAATATACCTGAAAAATAACAATGCATTTTGAGCACAGTGCTTTGATACTGGAAGCTCAGTTAAAAACAAAAATAACTGCAATGAAATATCAGATTTCTTATAATAACTATGTTTTTGGTAATGGTACATACAGATGTAATAACTTGAAACTATTTTGTGTCTGTCAAACTGACAACATTACTGCATATTGTTATTTTAGGCCACCATGGTTCTTACTGTAAAGAAAGAATACAAAATGGGAAAGGTAGGAAATAACACTATGATATTCGGTTATAGTTAGAAGTGTCATTATGAAATAATAATAATTAAAAAACCCTCAGTTTCCTAATTCTGACTTTTAAAAGGGCCTTGAAATAAGGACAACCCAATGACTATGAGAGCATGATCCTTTGCCTGGAGAATTCCATGGACAGAGGAGTCTTGTGGGCTACAATTCAAGGGATCACAGAGTTGAACACCACTGAGCAACTAACACTTTCTCTTTTTCACTAATGACTGTGAGCACAACTAATGGTCATGCCCCCTTCCTTTTTTTCTTTCCCTAAATGACATTCCACACTAAGAATTATCAGAATTCTCTGGGAAAATGTCTGATTCTGGAGCTGTCACAGGGAAGGTACAAAGTGAGCTTGCAACATTTTGTGTCAGAAAATAGATGAGAATTAAATGAAGGGGGGAACCTCAAAGGACATAGGAACCAGTTTCACAGGTTTCCATAGGCCACATTATATGCAGAGTGCATCATGCAAAATGCCTGGTTGGATGAAGCACAAGCTGGAAAGACTGCCAGGAGAAATATAAAATAACCTCAGATATGCAGATAACACCACCCTTATGGCAGAAAGTGAAGAAGAACTAAACAGCCTTTTGATGAGGGTGAAATGTTGGGATCCTTTAATGAACCGGGACCTGGTGGTCTGGAGGCAACGATAAGAAAGTGAAAGAGAGAAAGAGGCTGATACTCCCTGGTTTACGCAGAAAACCAATAAAGTCCTTGACGTAGGATTTGCGTCTCTCACGAAGGCACCAGGCGCCCTCTTGAGAGTGGGTGAAGGCACAGGGTGCCTTCTTGAGAGAGTCTTAGGAGCTTGGGCAGGAGAGTGAGCAAGACGGGTCTCTGCGCTCCAAGGAATCAGCCAAAGAGAGAGAGAGAGAAAGAAAGAAAGACACGGGGACCCAAGCTCTGATGGAGCAAAGGTGCTTTAATGATTTTTCTGTGAGTATATATAGGCTGTAGTACAAGAAGTTTCTTTCATCAATGATAAAGATCAGAAAACCAAATGTACAGTAACCGTTACCAAGGGAACAAGGGATGATGACGATCACAAGGTCAGGAGACAATCCATATCTCAAGAAAGGGGATCAAGACTAAGCAGTTTTGTCATAAAGAGAATATTTACTAAAGGAGATTCAAGTCTGTCTCACACAATGACCCCAGTTCCTGGGAGCAGCGTGCTGTTCTGCTTTAAAAGAAACAAAGGACTTGTGAGAAACAGCACGTAGGAATCCTCCTGTTAAACATTCCCTGACAGTGAAAGAGGAGAGTGAACAAGCTGACTTAAAACTCAACATTCAAAAAACTAAATCATGGCATCTGGTTTCATCACTTCAATGCAAATAGATGGGGAAACAATGGAAACAGTGACAGACTTTATTTTCTTGGGCTCCAAAATCAATGGGCAGTGACTACAACCATGAGGGATGGTATGGGACGGGAGGCGGGAGAGGGGTTCAGGATGAGGAACACATGTACGCCCGTGGCAGATTCATGTTGATGTATGGCAAAACCAATACAATATTGTAATTAGCCTCCAATTAAAATAAATAAATTTATATTTAAAAAAATTTAAAAAGCTAAAAACAAAAGATGCTTGCTCCTTGGAAGAAAAGCTATGACCAACCTAGACAGCTTATTAAAAAGCAGAGACATTACTTTGCCAACAAACGTCTGTCTAGTCAAAGCTATGGTTTTTCCAGTAGTCATGTATGGATATGAAAGCTGTACCATAAAGAAGGCTGAGCCCTGAAGAATTGATGCTTTTGAACTGTGGTGTTGGAGAAGATTCTTGAGAATCCCTTGGACTGCAAGGAGATCCTACCAGTCCATCCTAAAGGAAATCAGTCCTGAATGTTCATTTGAAAGACTGATGCTGAAGCTGAAGCTCCAATTCTTTGGCCATCTGATGTGAAGAGCCAACTCATTGGAAGAGACCCTGATTCTGGGAAAGATAGAAGGCAGGAGGAGAAGGGGACAACAGAGGATGAGATGGTTGGATGGCATCACCGACTCAATGGACATGAGATTGAGCAAGCTCTAGGAGATGGTGAAGGACAGGGAGGCCTGATGTGGTTCAGTCCATGGGGTTGCAAAGAGTTGGACACAACTGAGCGACTGACCAGCAACAGCTTTAGCCAAACCTGGGAAAATCTGATAAATGAGTGACAGTAACAGATCATAGAGCCTTTAAATATTCAGAAGTCTATAATAGTACTTTTGTGATATTCTGATTTATAATAAGAAATATATATTTGGTCTGTGTACCCCTTTCTGGCACAGGCCTTCTATATTCCTAGGAATTGCCTAGGGAGATCAAGCTGCCTTTTGTCATGTTAATGAGGTGAGTTTTAGAAAATCTGGAGTCACCTAAGGGTAGGGGCTGGTTGCCAGAGGAAACAACACATGACTGGAGGAGTCCCACCCCTGACACCAGGGAGGAGGAGGGCTAGAGATTGAATCATTATGCATGGTCAATGATTTAATCAATCATGATTGTGTAATTAAGTCTTTCTGAAATCCCAAAAGGATGGGGTTCAGAGGGCTTCAGAGTTGGTGAACATGTGGAGATTTAGGGAGAGAGGTGAGCTCAGAGTGGGGAAGCTCCACACCCCTCCCATACCCTGCCCTATGCACTGCTTCCTTCTGACTATTTCTGAGTTGTGTGTGCACTTATTCACTCAGTTGTGTCTGACTCTTTGCAGCCCCATGAACTGTAGCCTGTCAGGCTCCTCTGTGGAATTCTCCAGGCAAGAATACTGGAGTGGGTAGCCATTCCCTTCTCCAGGGGATTTTCCCAACCCAGGGATCAAACCTGGGTTTCCTGCATTGCAGGCGGATTCTTTCCAATCAGGGAAGCCTGTTCCTGTGTTACACCCTTTTATAATAAACTGATCGTCTCAATCATAAAATGTTTCTCTGAGTTGTGTGAGCTGCTCTAGCAAATTAAACCTGACGAGGGGGTTGCAGCAACCTCTGATCTACAGTCCATTAGTCAGAAGTGCAGGTGACAACATGGGCTTGTTATTCACACTTGAAGTGGTGGGGGACTGTCTTGTGGGGGAAACCCTTAGCCTGTGAGGGGATGGAGTCAGGATTGAACTGAGTTATAGGACACCCAGCTGGGATCAGGGAATCACATGTTGGTGTGGAAACCCCTCCTTCCAATGAACTGTAACTGGGATCTGGGTCTTTTATTGTAAGAACACTAAGTAATAAAAGTAGAAGAAACAATGAAGTCAGAAAGTCATTTGTAACCATCATGTCAGCAAAGCTACATGATTTTGGAAGTTCTAGGAGAAATCTGTTCCCTCACTGGTTTCAGTTCCTAGAGACCACCTACACCCTTGGCTGGGGGTCCCTTCTTCCACCTTCTGAGAATTCATATGAGGACATCTGAGGGGATTACTCTGCTTATCCTAAAAGTCAGTTTGGAAACTCATTATCATACGTGTGCATTTCCTTCAAAATAAAAATTTTATTTAAAAAGTTTACACTTTAGAGAAATTGATAATGATTTAGATCTAAAATTCTAGATTATAGTGATGACTGCCTTAGAACACAGGGACAAAGTAAAAATGGACTAGAGAAAAGCTTTCATCAGGAAATCATAAACTTAATTTATAAGGTTAAAAAATTATGTGTATGTGTAATATGCATGGTTATTGTTTCATATATATAAAATTTATGTATATATATGCATATATTTCTGGGGAGGCAGAGTTTTCATGACCTTATTGCCTCAAATATAACGTGCACACAAGCTGTGTGTTCACTTTCTCTGCTTCACAGGCTGGCGTTGGGATCCATCTCTCTGACGGCCATCAGGTATCTTTGAAAGGCCTTTCACAACCCAGAGCTCCAGCATCATCTACATAAGTAGATTTTTTTCTAGTGCTTAAAGATTTTTTATGTAGGATCATTATGATTCTAACTTTTCCCTCCTGTAAATGATTAACTGCTGTCCTAACATGATTTTGCAAGTAATCTGTATTTTCTCATTAACAGTAAATGCTGCTTTTGTTAAATTTTAAATAACTCAACTGTACCTTAAAATAGTAGTAAGGTTCAATGCACGATACTGGATGCTTGGGGCTGGTGCACTGGGACAACCTGGAGGGATGGTATGGGGAGGGAGGAGGGAGGAGGGTTCAGGAGGGGGAGCACATGTATACCTGTGATGGATTCATTTTGATGTTTGGCAAAACTAATACAATTATGTAAAGTTAAAAAAAAAAAATAGTAGTCCCTTACCTGATTCTTTCAGATGCTGCTTTGTTGTGGTCAGTGTTTGGTTTTTCTTAGATGACTATGTTTTTGGGATGACTGTATGCTTAATGAAATCATAATGTGCTTGTTAAATATGATGAATTATGTCTGTGTCAGACTCTGATATTTAGTAGTAGGATTGAAAGATGCTGTCCACCCCCCCGCCCCCGCTTTGGTAGACCTAAAGGACAATTTAAAAATTCATGTGGTGTACTGCAGAGAGACATAAAACTGACATTTCAAATTCATTGTACAGAGTCTCCGAGTCACATTTAAAACCTGAGCTGTAATTTGACAGGAGAAAGTTTCATCAAGAGTTGGAGCCCCACAGAGTGTGACCAGCATCTCAAGCAAGTGTTCTGAAGACCGCCTCTGACACTGAGAGCATGACTATTTCACAGAAAGATGTGTTTATGTACTGACATTCTGGGGTAATTATTTTTATTGAAAAAGAAAAATAAGGAGGGAAAGAAGGAGAGAAGCAAGGAAAAAAAGGAAAGAAGAAAGGAAGGAAAGAAAAAAGGAAGAAAGGGAGGAAGGGAGAAAAAAGAAAATGAAGTGGAAAATAATTCACCAAATTCTCTCTACGGCTATCATAGCACATTGAGGGCCAGATTCAGTGGGCTCTGGGACCATATAACTTAATGTAAGTCATTACTTAGTAACTTTTTTGCAAATTATGTTATAATAAGAAACATCAAACTTCTGTTTAATGGTTTTCATCTCCAGAGAACAGGGGCATTGAAGTGTATTGACAAAAGTTATTATTTTACTGGATTCAATCAATTCGAAGTCTATGAATGTTTCGTCCTTGACACAATGTTCTTTAAATAATGTTTTCAAAAATGAAATAACATAAAACATCAAAGCACAAGCTTTGATGTCAAACCTGTCTTTTGTCTTCTTTTCTTCTCATGCTTTCTTACACATGTCCTGGATGAGACAGTGGGTCCATCAATACCTTTTATTATTATAGCATTTCATGTAACATCATAGAAAATAACCTATTTCTAGGTTATTTTTTATAAACATGTTAAATATGCTAATGTAAAATTTTGAAGGTCATCAGTTTTTGAAAATGAAATGAAGCTTGCTTTTTTTCTAAATTTATGAAACAAATTATGGGCTAGCCATCCTAATACAGATAAGTAAAATAATTTCAAAAAGATTTTTTCTTGTGTTTCATTTTTTAACACTGTAAGAGTCATCATAAACTTTGTTTTACACACTGTTAAAAACTTTATTAATAAACTCATTTTTTTTTGTTTTTTTTTACCAAATCCAATGACATGGAAAAATATACTGTCATTTATTATCTGAAATGTGGATTTTAGTTTGAAAATGTTACTGAGGTGAAGGTCAGTTCCTGGTGTTTTGGACCATCTTGGTTTGGCCCTGTTGTCCTGGTATAATTATTAATAGTGTCTCTTTTATTCTTAAAGTGCCCTTGTTTGTCACCCTAATCATGGTCAATTGTTTTGATTTTTTAAAGATAAGAATTTTCCAAAGTGACATCTAGAAAGATTGCAAAATAATTTCTTTCCTGGACATTTATAAATATATTTTGTTGGTGGTTGTACAAAATACAAGAAGAGTAATTGACTGCCGGGGTCCAGCCCTGGTGGATCCAGGGAATTCGAAGGGGGGACGTCTTCGGTGATCAGGATACGGTAGAATTAAATATATAAAGAGTGGTTACATAAGGATAGCTCAGTGAGAAAATTCAGTGGAAAAAAGAGGCTGAATAACTTGGTTTACGTGGAAAGCCAATAAAATTTCAAGACAAGAAATTTGCATCACCTACATAGGCCGCAGGTGTCCTTCCGTTCTCCCGAAGGAGAGGAGACACTAAGGCCTCCCTGATCCAATCTTAAAAGCCCAGGCATAATTAGTAGTCTTGACGAGCCTCCATACTCCAGATGGGAATTCAGCCAGAAAGTGAGAGAAAGAATGACATGGGGAGACCAGTCTTTCCAGGAACTGATTCCATTCTTTATTTTCCAGGGTCCACTTTTATACACAGAGATGTAATACAAAAGTCACGTGGAGTCAGCAGTTCTGACTTTTATCAAAATCAGGTGCTTCATACAAATGTATACAAAGGTTTTAGGGGTGTTACATCATTGTCTGGCCGGGGGGCCTGCTAACAATTTATGACCCTCTCCTTGTGACAGCGGTCAGTCAACCAGAACACTTATTTACTCCAGGGGTGATTATTCTTAAAACAGACGCCACCTTCCGAAGGCACCAGATAAAGTTACATTCGTATAGGGTGAGGGTGTAGTGGGTTTTAATTAAGAAAAGAATTTACTTAGCCTAAGGTCCAACGAGATTAATATCAAGGTTAATACTTACTTCTCTTATATGTTCAGATCAGATCAGATCAGTCGCTCAGTCCTGTCCGACTCTCTGCGACCCCATGAATCGCAGCACGCCAGGCCTCCCTGTCCATCACCAACTCCAGGAGTTCAGTCAGACTCACGTCCATCGAGTCAGTGATGCCATCCAGCCATCTCATCCTCTGTCGTCCCCTTCTCCTCCTGCCCCCAACCCCTCCCAGCATCAGAGTCTTTTCCAATGAGTCAACTCTTCACATGAGGTGGCCAAAGTCCTGGAGTTTCAGCTTTAGCATCATTCCTTCCAAATAAATCCCAGGGCTGATCTCCTTCAGAATGGACTGGTTGGATCTCCTTTCAGTCCAAGGGACTCTCAAGAGTCTTCTCCAACACCACAGTTCAAAAGCATCAATTCTTCGGCATTCAGCCTTCTTCACAGTCCAACTCTCACATCCATACATAACCACAGGAAAAACCATAGCCTTGACTAAACGGACCTTTGTTGGCAAAGTAATATCTCTGCTTTTGAATATGCTATCTAGGTTGGTCATAACTTTCCTTTCAAGGAGTAAGCGTCTTTTAATTTCATGGCTGCAGTCATCATCTGCAGTGATTTTGAAGCCCAGAAAAATAAAGTCTGACGCTGTTTCCACTGTTTCCCCATCTATTTCCCATGAAGTGATGGGACCGGATGCCATGATCTCAGTTTTCTGAATGTTGAGCTGTAAGCCAACTTCTTCACTCTCCAATTTCACTTTCATCAAGAGGCTTTTGAATTCCTCTTCACTTTCTGCCATAAGGGTGGTGTCATCTGCATATCTGAGGTGACTGATATTTCTCCCGGCAATCTTGATTCCAGCTTGTGTGTCTTCCAGTCCAGCGTTTCTCATGATGTACTCTGCATAGAAGTTAAATAAGCGGGGTGACAATATACAGCCTTGACGTACTCCTTTTCCTATTTGGAACCAGTCTGTTGTTCCATGTCCAGTTCTAACTGTTGCTTCCTGACCTGCATACAGATTTCTCAAGAGGCAGATCAAGTAGGTGGTCTGGTATTCCCATCTCTTGAAGAATTTTCCACAGTTTATTGTGATCCACACAGTCAAAGACTTTGGCATAGTCAATAAAGCAGAAATACATGTTTTTCTTGAACTCTCTTGCTTTTTCTGTGATCCAGCAGATGTTGGCAATTTGATCTCTGGTTCCTCTGCCTTTTCTAAAACCAGCTTGAACAGCAGGAAGTTCACGGTTCACATATTGCTGAAGCCTGGCTTGGAGAATTTTGTGCATTACTTTAGTAGCGTGTGAGATGAGTGCAATTGTGTGGTAGTTTGAGCATTCTTTGGCATTGCCTTTCTTTGGGATTGGAATGAAACTTGACATTTTCCAGTCTTGTGGCCACTGCTGAGTTTTCCAAATTTGCTGGCATATTGAGTGCAGCACTTTCACAGCATCATCTTTCAGGATTTGAAATAGCTCAACTGGAATTCCATCACCTCCACTAGCTTTGTTCCTAGTGATGCTTTCTAAGGCCCACTTGACTTCACAATCTAGGATGTCTGGCTCTAGGTCAGTAATCACACCATCGTGATTATCTTGGTTGTGAAGATCTTTTTTGTACAGTTCTTCTGTGTATTCTTGCCATCTCTTCTTAATATCTTCTGCTTCTGTTATGTCCATACCATTTCTGTCCTTTATCCAGCCCATCTTTGCATGAAATGTTACTTTGGTATCTCTGATTTTCTTGAAGATATCTCTAGTCTTTCCCATTTTGTTGTTTTCCTCTATTTCTTTGCATTGATCGCTGAAGAAGGCTTTCTTATCTTTTCTTGCTATTCTTTGGAACTCTGCATTCAGATGCTTATATCTTTCCTTTTCTGCTTTGCTTTTCGCTTCTCTTCTTTTCACAGCTATTTGTAAGGCCTCCCAAGACAGCCATTTTGCTTTTTTGCATTTCTTTTCCATGGGGATGGTCTTGATCCCTGTCTCCTGTACAATGTCACGAACCTCCATCCATAGTTCATCAGGCACTCTATCTATCAGATATAGGCCCTTAAATCTATTTCTCACTTCCACTGTATAATCATAAGGGGTTTGATATAGGTCATACCTGAATGGTCTAGTGGTTTTCCCTACTTTCTTCAATTTAAGTCTGAATTTGGCAATAAGGAGTTCATGGTCTGAGCCACAGTCAGCTCCTGGTCTTGTTTTTGCTGACTGTCTAGAGTTTCTCCATGTTTGGCTGCAAAGAATATAATCAATCTGATTTCAGTGTTGACCATCTGGTGATGTCCATGTGTAGAGTCTTCTCTTGTGTTGTTGGAAGAGAGTGTTTGTTATGACCAGTGCATTTTCTTGGCAAAACTCTATTAGTCTTTGTCCTGCTTCATTCTGTATTCCAAGGCCAAATCTGCCTGTTACTCCAGATGTTTCTTGACTTCCTACTTTTGCATTCCAGTACCCTATAATGAAAAGGACATCTTTTTGGGGTGTTAGTTCTAAAAGGTCTTGTAGGTCTTCATAGAACCATTCAACTTCAGCTTCTTCAGCGTTACTGGTTGGGGCATAGACTTGGATTACTGTGATATTGAATGGTTTGCCTTGGAAACGAACAGAGATCATTCCGTCGTTTTTGAGATTGCATCTAAGTACTGCATTTCACACTCTTTTGTTGACCATGATGGCTACTCCATTTCCTCTGAGGGATTCCTGCCTGCAGTAGTAGACAATGTTTATCTGAGTTAAATTCACCCATTCCAGTCCATTTTAGTTCACTGATTCCTAGAATGTCGACATTCACTCTTGCCATCTCTTGTTTGACCACTTCCAATTTGCCTTGATTCATGGACCTGACATTCCAGGTTCCTATGCAATATTGCTCTTTACAGCATCGGACCTTGCTTCTATCACCAGTCACATCCACAGCTGGGTATTCTTTTTGCTTTGGCTCCATCCCTTCATTCTTTCTGGAGTTATTTCTCCACTGATCTCCAGTAGCATATTGGGCTCCTACTGACTTGGGGAGTTCCTCTTTCAGTATCCTATCATTTTGCCTTTTCATACTGTTCATGGGGTTCTCAAGGCAAGAATACTGAAGTGGTTTGCCATTCCCTTCTCCAGTGGACCACATTCTGTCAGATCTCTCCACCACGACCCGCCCATCTTGGGTTGCCCCATGGGCATGGCTTAGTTTCATTGAGTTAGACAAGGCTGTGGTCCTAGTGTGATTAGATTGACTAGTTTTCTGTGAGTATGGTTTCAGTGTGTTTGCCCTCTGATGCCCTCTTGCAACACCTACCATCTTACTTGGGTTTCTCTTACTTTGGGCGTGGGGTATCTCTTCACGGCTGCTCCAGCAAAGCGCAGCCATTGCCCCTTACCTTGGACAAGGGGCATCTCGTCACCACCGCCCTTCCTGACCTTCAATGTGGGATAGCTCCTCTAGGCCCTCCTGCGCCCGTGCAGCCACGGCTCCTTGCACGTGGGGTTGGTCCTCCCAGCCACTGCCCCTGGCCTCGGGTGTGGGGGCATGGGGTAGCTCCTCTGGGCCACTGCCCCTGACCTTGGACGTGGGGTAACTCCTCTTCTTGCTGCCCCTGACCTCCGACACTGGGTATCTCCTTTTGGCCACCCCCCTGATCTTGGACGTGGGACAACTCATCTTGGCCGCCGCCCTTCGGGCATGGGGTCCTCCCAGCTTCTGCCCCTGACCTCGGACGTGGGGTGGCTCCTCTTGGCCGTGCTTAGTGCGCCGGTCGCAGCCGCCTGTGCTTAGTTATATTCATTAATGTGTATAAGGGGCAAGGGATATGGAGATGTAGCAAATACTGGCTCAACAAATGAAAAACCCTTCACCAATACAATTTCTAATCAGCCCACTATACTACACTAATAATTTCCTAACTTCTCAAAAGAATCTGTTTTTAGAAGGTTTAAAGCACCTTTGTGCCTCTCACGGTTGGGAGGCTATGAACAATCACATGTGGCCCGGAAAAACCTGTCAGGCAGGCTAGAGAAACTTCAGAGGAGTTTGTAGGTTGAAACACTCCTGTCATGCCCAGGAGTTATTATTAACTGGAGCTCTAAGTTAACTTCCTCTCCGAGAGAGGTGGTGGGGGACAGCCCCCTGTAAAGTCAGAGGTGTAGGTGAGAGCACAAAGCAGTAAAGTAGGCAGACACTGGTTTTGGGGGTAGATGCTCGAGAATTTCCAGGGGGACTCCTGAGGCTTGATCTTGCCTTTGCGTATGCCGATCCTCCTTCCTCATGACCTTTGCCAAGGGTGGATTTCCTCACGCTGGCTCCCAGCAATTGACCTTGGTTATTCCCAAAACCAACAGGATTGTTATTGCCAGCAAAGCAAAAATCTTTAGATGAAATACTATCCTCAATCACAGGTCTTTTTCTGGAAATTCATTTAACCATCAAAATCATTTAACCATAGAAAGGGTACTTTTGTAAATGAAGGAGATGAACTGAATCTCACCAATGAAGGCTTTCCTGGTGGCTCAGACAGTAAAGAATCTGCCTGCAATATGAGAGACCTGGGTTCGATCTCTGGGTTGGGAAGATCCCCTGGAGAAGGGCATGGCAGCCCATTTCAGTATTCTTGCCTGGAGAATCCTCATGCATCAGCTGAGAGAGACTGAAGGCAAGAGAACAGGATGAAAGAGGATCAGATGGTTGGGTGGCATCACCAATTCAATGAACATGAGTTTGAACAGGCTTTGGGAGATGGATAAGGACAGGGAAGCCTGGCGTGCTGCATTTCAACAATTCCCATTGATTCTAATTATGTTGGATGGAAGCAATGTACAAGAAAAATATAAGAACCTTATGCATTAGGATTTGTGAAAATTCAGTGACTCATAATGGTGACAGAAATGAATTGAAAGTGAAAGTCACTCAACTGTGTCCTACTCTTTGCAACCTCATGGACTATACAGTCCATGGAATTCTCTAGGCTAGAATACGCCACTATTCTAGCCTTTCTTTTCTCTAGGGGATCTTCCCAACCCAGGGATCAAACCCTGGTCTCCCACATTGCAGGCGGATTCTTTACCAGCTGAGCCACAAGGGAAGCCATGAATTGCTATTGCTCAAATTCTACCTGACATTAGAGTCAAAGCCTTAGAAAGAAGATAAGAAGTTTGCTTTTCCACTGGGAAGGACGTTTCTCATTGTGAGCACCCAGGTGCCCTCTTTAAACTCAGGGCAAAATTTCATATGATATGCTTTCTTTTATCCTGTTGATTGTTCTTGTGTGACTGTTGGAATAAATGGGGCTGTTTCACTGTATTTAAGAAAAAAGATGAGAGGGTTAGAAAAAAGGAGGAAAGCTTTTTTAGCACTAGAGGAAGTGACTTCAATACTCAGGCTGGCAGAAGAGCCTTTGAAAACATGAAAAAACATACTGTGAGTTCTATTCATAGTAAATTTAATGTGTAAAGATGGAGGGAAAAAATGAAACAAATAAAAAACCAATCAAAAAAACCAAAAAAGAAGTAAAAAGATGGGGAAAATGCCCAGGAGGAAGAAGAATTTGTATATTATGAAGGTTGTCATTAAATCTACTTAAATTCTTAATGAATAGTTTAGCATTTGTTTTGAAAAGAGAAATAATGTGAAAGTATGAATGATCCTTCTTTTGTTTGTGAATAAATGCTGTCAAACAAAGCAAATCTTGAAAATACAAACATACTTAGGGGCTCAGCAATTTACTTACTAAACTATGAATTCATGAGCATTCCCTGAACAGCTGCTCTCTACACAGGATTTGGGAAGAAGTCCTTGATCCTAGCATTCTCCTGGGAAAGCTACCGTCCAGGGACAACCTAGGAGCTGGCTGAGCAACATAGGATCCTGTTATTAGGATGAGATTCACGCTGTGCATGGGTCCTGAGTGTGGTGGATGTGTAGATTAAGCAGCTCATGAAGAAGAGTTACAGAAACAGGGTCAATAGCCAGTCTTTGTCTCTTGTAAACATCTCAAGAAAATAATCATGGCAAGGACAAAGAGAGGTAAAACCCTGTCTGAGTAAAGGATTAAGGGATCTCCACTTTCTCCTTTTTCAGGGTAAGGGAGATACTATATGTGTGCAGAAAGGCTCTTTGGAGTCGAAAGTCAGAGGATAATTTCAGGCTTTAGTGAGTCTTGCTCCTCCCAGAAGCCTTCACATCAAGATCCATCTTCGCTAAGGTGTGTGTGCACACCCCAGGGGAGAGTCCTGAGACAAATTAACTGGGGGTGGGAGGCAGAGCAAGATGATTGGCCTGAGGGAAGACAAAGACCTAGAAAACCGCTTTCATTTAAAGCATTTAAACTTCACAAAGGCATGATTCTCTCTGTGAGTTTGCCCATGTACCTTTTCACACATACTTTTCTTTTCAGTAAACTTTTTACTCTATCCTTTACCTTCTGCCTCCTCACCTGAATTCATTCTTGACTAGGCAGGCAGGACTAGGGACTCTAGCCTTAACTGCTGGCTCCTGTGGTCCAGTAATTAGGACTCCCAGTCTGGGAAATTAAGACCTTGCTTCCATCTACCTCTTGCTGTTGCTTACCGAAAGCTGCCCTATACTGCTGTGTGTGTCTGAAATCAGATTCGTGAAACTGGCATGAGAACTGACCATAGGAGACTGTCAGCACAGTGAAGCCAAATGCACTCTCTGTACCAATTAAGTCTTGGAGACAAGAGTTTAAGGGAAAGTAGAAAAAGACTGCTTTATTGCTTTGGAAGGCAAAGGGGGCCACAGTGGCCTAATGCCCTCAAAACTATGAGTCTCACCCTGGAGCGGGTAGTGAGGAGTTATATAGGAATGGTCCAAAGAGGGTGTGATTATCTTGTGGACATTCTTCTGATTGGTTGGTGGTGAGGTAATCAGGAAGCAGCATCATCAACCTTCTGGTTCCAACTGGTCTGGGGTCTACGTGCTTGTGGGCAGCAGACAGTTAACTTCTCCTACCTACTGGGGGTTTCAGCCTCTTCAAAACAGCTCAAAAATACTGTTATGTATGTCCCTTAAGGGGGATCCAGGACCTTGCCTTAAGGCTGCATCATTGCTTCTTGATGGCTCTTTCCTTGTTTCTGCATCTCCTCTTTTCCCTGATTCAGTTCAGTCAGTTCAGTCACTCAGTCATGTCCAACTGTTTGTGACCCCATGAATCGCAGCACGCCAGGCCTCCCTGTCCATCACCAACTCCCGGAGTTCACCCAAACTCATGTGCATCGAGTCGGTGATGCCATCCAGCCATCTCATCCTTTGTCATCCCCTTCTCCTCCTGCCCCCAATCCCTCCCAGCATCAGGGTCTTTTCCAGTGAATCAACTCTTCGCATGAGGTGGCCAAAGTACTGGAGTTTCAGCTTTAGCATCAGTCCTTCCAGTGAACACCTCGGACTGATCTCCTTTAGGATGGACTGGTTAGACCTCCTTGCAGTCCAAGGGACTCTCAAGAGTGTTCTCCAACACCACAGTTCAAAAGCATCAATTCTTCAGTGCTCAGCTTTCTTCACAGTCCAACTCTCACATCCATACATGACCACTGGAAAAAGGCTATGGTTTTTCCCTGATCAGCAACTGCTTAAACCTGCTTGTTGAAACTCAGGGAAAGTCATGAAGACTGAATGAAGCATATTTCCTGTCATCATGAAATGGGGAACACAGAAAGGCTTTTGTGTCCAGAAGTCCCATAAGGTCCTGCTCAGTACTGAAAGTAGCCCACTTTGAATGACTAATGCTAAACTCTGGATATTCTTTCTTTGTTTGGCAAGTTTAGAAATTTCAAAAAATAATCTAGAAAAATAGAATTGTATAAAATTAAGAGGAAATGTCCCCAAACTTTCCCATCCACAACTTATTGCCAATTTGTGGCCAGTTTTGTCTTTGAGATGTTTTCAAAGCCTTTATATTTCTCATATCTCATATATTTATATACATATCATTGTATTATTTTCTATTTTTAAACTCTCCTAAAAATGCATAACATTTAGTAGTTATATTTTCCCATCTTTTACCTTGTACCTTTTGTTGTTGTTGCTTAGTCACCAATATCATGTGTGACTCTTTGCAACCCTATGGACTGTAGCCCACCAGGCTCCTGTGTCCATGGAATTCTTCAGGCAAGAATACTGGAGTGAGTTGCCATTTCCTTCTCCAGGAAATCTTCCCAACTCAGAGATCGAACCTGTGTCTCCAGCTTGGCAGGCAGATTCTTTACCACTCAGCCACATAGGAAACCCTTGTATCTTTTAACAGCTGATTTGTGTGAGATACATCCTCATAAGACAGCCTTGTCCCATTGATAAACACTCAGGTTGTTACTGAGATTTTGCCAGTAAAAATTTAGGATGAATTTAAAAAATGCAGCGTATGTGTGTATGCAGCCAAGTCTGTGTATGTTTAGACATAGAAGTGATAAACCAGGGAAAGCTCCTTTTAAAGATGTTATAGGTATTGCCAGTTGTCTCTTATATTGTTCCAATTTTTAACTCCATCAACAGTGTTGGAGAGAAAGGTAGCAAAAAGTTTCAGACAAGACAAGGGGGCTGGAAAACTGACAGGAAAACTTTTGAAGTTCTTTTAATTGATTCAGACCCATGGAATCTCAGAGCAGCCTTGGGACTCAAGTCTCTCGAAAGCAACAACCTATAATAGCCAGGGTGCTATCTCTGGAAATATTTTTCTACTAGTTGGTAAGTTATCTTTGGCATTAGAAGTAATTCTTAACCTCAGTTGGGCAGAGAGTGGGTCCTTGGATCAGGAATGGCATCTATATCGGTGAACTGGGTCTCAGATGAACTGCTTTCCTAGGTGACCAGGAGCAAGAAGGGCTGTTTCTAAAGAAGTGGTCCAGTCTCATCACAGAGACAGAGCTGAGCCAATGTAAGTTTTGGTCTATTTTTCATATTGTCCTGGTACCAACCCCTGACTTCTCAATGTATTCAGTTTGTAACAGTCCCTCATGTTTGCATTCATAATCAAGTTCTCTAAAATTGACCAAGTGGAAAAGAAGAGCATCTGAGAAAATCCCCTCATCAAAACTCTAAGGAAATTTAGGTTGGGATAAGTGGGAGCTAAGTAAAGCAACTGAATGGAATAACAGAAGGCTCCCAGTATAATGGAAGGAGGAATGGAAAAGAGTATGTTAGGTAGGATCTGCTCTTTTGCTTTGATGAACTTCAAAGAAATATGGTTTCTATGAGTGAAATAAAAAATCAATATAAGACAGTTGGTATAAGAGAAAAGGTCAGAACTATAAAAACTTTATAACTGTGATACTGTAAAAATAAAATCAGCAATACGAAGGACAAAAATGATAAAGTCTCTTAGAATTCAGAAGCAGAAACAAAGGGTTGAAAACAACCAGGAATCTATTTTACAACAAGATAATGCAGATGCTAAATACCAACTTACCTAATTGGTTCTCTGTAAGAAAAAGTGAAAACTTGGGAAGAAGACAAATATTCAGAGACATAAGTAAGGCAGATGGAGGGGAGGAAAAATTCTGTGTGTAGACCTCTGTTTACAGAGCTAAGCAGTTAAGAGATATCAGGCAAAATGACTGGGGTGAGAAACCTGTGTTCAAGGAAAAAAAAAGCCTGATGTATCTTTACTAGAGTTTTTAGTGGAAAGACAATATATTTTATATAATTCTTGGTAGACACAGAAGTTAAAGAGAAAAAAAAAACATTGTTGCAAATGAATAAAATTATAGTATCATCAGACATCATCCTGAATGTCAGAATAAACACTGAAAGCATGAACTGGAAAAAAAAAAAAAAAAAAAAAGACTAATAACACAAAATCACACCTAACAACAGTTGTGTAAAGGACAGAACTTGTCTTTGTCTGACTTGTTTCAGTTAGCACGCTGCCTGCAAAGTCCTTACTGCCCACAAAGCATCTGTTGCTGCAGATGGCAGGAATTATGGAATATAAAAATAAAAATTACCAATCTTCCAAAAAAAAAAGAGATCAGATTTATGGTTGCCAGAGGTGCAGATTGGATGAAGGCAATCAAAAGGCACAGACTTCCAGTTACAAGATAAAAAGTATCGGGCATGGCATGTACAGCATGATGACTATAACTAGTATATTTCAAAGTTGCTAAGGGAGTAAATCCTAAGAATTCTTAGCACAAAAAGACATTTTAAACTCTTTTTTGGGGGTGAACTATATACAGTGCTGAAGTGGTGGGTTTTTACTGTGTTAAGCAATAAATCAAGTCATCGTGTGTATACCTTACACTTATCTGACGCTGTATGTCAATGACAATTCAATAAAACTGAAAGGAAAAAAAAAAAAGGACAGGAACAGATAATTCATGAAAAAATACATGACAGAAACAAATTCAAACCTCTCCAATATGGACAATACTTCAAATACAGTGCTGACTAAAATTAGAAGTTCCTATTTTCATTACCCTATTGACAATAATGAAGTCTATGGGTGTCCAGTGTTTTAAAACAGTCACACACACATCATTCAGTGGACAGTTGTTAGTGTCACAGATTTATTTACTCCTGTGACTTATCCTGATGCTCCTTAGGGGCAGCCCCCTTCACTTCCACTCATCCTGTAAATTCAGAGGAACTGACCACACCCACAGGACAGGGCTTGGTGCAGAGGTGGGCACAGCCTACGTCAGGCTAAGTGAGACTTGATGCCAGCATTTCTGTTCACTGTCCCGAGGAGACTGATCCCTCTGCTGGGTTCAGTGTTGCAATGGTGTGAATCTGAAGTCACTGGGGGTGGTCAGAGGGCAGTCACCACAAGGAGACAAGAAGACATCACAAGATGGAGCAAACACCTTGGGACTGGCAAAGCTAATTGGGGGTTTCCAGTGAAAGATGATGCTGTGAAAGTGCTGCACTCAATATGCCAGCAAATTTGGAAAACACAGCAGTGGCCACAGGACTGGAAAAGGTCAGTTTTTCATTCCAATCCCAAAGAAAGGCAATGCCAAAGAATGCTCAAACTACTGCACAATTGCACTCATTTCACATGCTAGTAAAGTAATGCTCAAAATTCTCCAAGCCAGGCTTCAGCAATATGTGAACTGTGAACTTCCAGATGTTCAAGCTGGTTTTAGAAAAGGCAGAGGAACCAGAGATCAAATTGCCAACATCTGCTGGATCATGGAAAAAGCAAGTTCCAGAAAAACATGTATTTCTGTTTTATTGACTATGCCAAAGCCTTTGACTGTGTGGATCACAATAAACTGTGGAAAATTCTGAAAGAGATGGAAATACCAGACCACCTGACCTGCCTCTTGAGAAATCTGTATGCAGGTCAGGAAGTAACAGTTACTGTACATGGAACAACAGATTGGTTCCAAATAGGAAAAGGAGTACGTCAAGGCTGTATATTGTCACCCTGCTTATTTTACTTCTATGCAGAGTACATCATGAGAAACTCTGGGCTGGAAGAAACACAAGCTGGAATCAAGATTGCTGGGAGAAATATCAATCACCTCAGATGACACCAGCCTTATGGCAGAAAGTGAAGAGGAACTAAAAAGCCTCTTGATGAAAGTGAAAGTGGAGAGTGAAAAAGTTGGCTTAAAGCTCAACATTCAGAAAACGAAGATCATGGCATTTGGTCCCATCACATCATGGGAAATAGATGGGGAAACAGTGGAAACAGTGTCAGACTTTATTTTTCTGGGCTCCCAAATCACTGCAGATGGTGACTTCAGCCATGAAATTAAAAGACGCTTCCTCCTTGGAAGGAAAGTTATGACCAACCTAGATAGCATATTCAAAAGCAGAGATATTACTTTGCCAACAAAGGTCCGTCTAGTCAAGGCTATGGTTTTTCCTGTGGTCATGTATGGATGTGAGAGTTGGACTGTGAAGAAGGCTGAGCGCCAAAGAATTGATGCTTTTGATCTGTGGTGTTGGAGAAGACTCTTGAGAGTCCCTTGGACTGAAAGGAGATCCAACCAGTCCATTCTGAAGGAGATCAACCCTGGGATTTCTTTGGAAGGAATGATGCTAAAGCTGAAACTCCAGTACTTTGGCCACCTCATGTGAAGAGTTGACTCGTTGGAAAAGACTGTGATGCTGGGAGGGATTGGGAGCAGGAGGAGAAGGAGACGACAGAGGATGAGATGGCTGGATGGCATCACTGACTTGATGGACATGAGTCTGAGTGAACTCCGGGAGTTGGTGATGGACAGGGAGGCCTGGCGTGCTGCGATTCATGGGGTCACAGAGTCAGACATGACTGAGAGACTGAACTGAACTGAACTGACTGTGTGGCATAATTTTAGCCCAGAATGAAGATACAACTCAAGTCACTTAATAGTAAGAAAGGAAAAAAAGGAAGAAAGTGAAGTTGCTCAGTGTGTCCAACTCTTTGAGACCCCATGGACTGTAGCCTAACAGGCTCCTCTGTCCTTGGGATTTTCCAGGCAAAAACACTGGAGTGGGTTGCCATTTCCTTCTCTATACCTCTAAAACTCTTGAGTTATGCAAGCCAGTAAATTCTCAAATGAATTATTTCTCACAACAGAAAGGATCTTAGCCAATACATGAATACCCATAACCCACCAAGAATCTTAGGAATGTATACCAAGTCTAAGACTAAGAGGTGTGCATGTGTGTGTTGTTTATGACACAGATAGTTTTACTAAATTTAAATTGTATTTACTAAAAGGCAGCATAACCAGTGGGTGGATAAACTTTGGTATGTTAAAGTGACACTGTAAAGGATATAGGACTAATGATATAATTGCAAAGGCAGCCTTTTAATTTTTTTTATTTTTAATTAAATAATTTTAAAATTTGAAGTATAGTTGATTTACAGTGTTGTGTTAGTTTCTTGTGTACAGAACAATGATTCAGTTATACATACAAATACATATATTTTTTTTCATATTATTTTCCACTATGTTTTATTACAAGATATTGAATATAGTTTCCTCTGCAAAACAATAGGACTGTATTGTCGATCCATTCTATATGTAATAATTTGCATCTGCTAATCCCAACCTCCCATTCCTTCCCTTCTCCACAACCTTCCCCCTTGGCAACCATCAGTCTGTTCTCTATGTTTGTGAGTCTGTTTCTGTTTTGTAGATATGTTCAATTGTGTCATATTTTAGATTTCACATATAAGCGGTATCATATGATATTTGTCTCACTGTCTGACTTACTTCACTTAGTATGATAATCTTTAGTCCTGTCCATGTTGTTGCAAATGTCATTATTTCATTCTTTTTAATGGTTGAGTAATATTCCATTGCATGTATGTACCACATCTGCTTTACCCATTCCTCTGTTGATGGACACTGAGGTTGCTTCCATGCCTTGGCTACTGTAAATAGTGCTACTGTAAATAGAACTTAGGGATACAGGAAAGGCAGCCTTTTTAGATGTTGTTAATTAGGCATGACCCTCCAGCTGAGGTAACTAGATCATCTGCCTTGTTCTATTCAAACTGTACCTGGAGTCTGGCTGGTTTCAAGGTCAACTGCAGATTTTTTTCCCCCTTTCCTTTGTTCCCAATGGAAATCTTGTCATCAGAGGCCTCTTTGTCTGGAACGCAATTGAGATCAGGATTTGGGGTTTGGATGAACATGCTGGTCCTGTTTCACATTTTCTATTCTCAACAGTGATCTCTGACTAATGGGACTATGGGAGTTTTAATATCTTTTATTCTCTCAAGTTTTCTACTTTTTCCAAATTTTATTAAATGAGGACCAGTCTGAGAGGCAGGATGAGAGAGGCCCAAGATGATGTCTCTGTATGGAGGGTCCCAAAGGTGAAGACTTTCAGAGTTTCTGGGGCAAGTCTGAGGGGTGGGAATCAGAGGCGATGTTACCAAGGAATGGGGGTTACAGCATCACAGATCTTCCTGCTGAGTGTGTGTTTAGAGTGGGAACCATAAATGAGAGGCCAGAATGCTGCAGAGGGAAACAGAGGGGGAGGTTTGGAGGTCTGAGGAAAAGATTTGCTGCGGTTGATATTTTAAACGCAATGTTTGTGTATGCTCAGTTGTGTCTGACTCTTTGAGACCCAATGGACTGTAGCCAGTCAGCCTTCTCTGTCTGTGGAATTTTCCATGCAAGAATACTGGAGTGAGCTGCTATTTCCTCCTCCAGGGGATCTTCCCAACCCAGGATTGAACCCATGTCTCCTGTGTTTCCCACATTGGCAGATGGATTCTTAACCACTGCACCACCTTTAAACTCGATAGTGGAACATTAATAAATGGGAAAAATAATGGTTCTTAGGAAGGCCCAGAAGCACTTGGACAGAAAGCAGCTTTAGGAAATCTAGTTCTGGGGAGTCCTCATCCTAGTCTGCCCCAAACTGGCCCCTTAAAAGGATAGGTGAACCCATTTGCAGGGCAGGAGTAGAGATGTAGATGTGGAGAACAGATTTGTGGACATGGCGGGGAGGAGGGTGTGGGGGATGTGGTGAATTGGGAGATTAGGATTGACACATATACACCACCATGACAGACAGCTAGTGGGAACCTGCTGTATAGCACAGGGAGCTCAACTCAGTGATCTGTGATGACCTGTATGGGTGGGATGGGGGTGGAGTAGGAGGGAGGCTCAAGTGGAAGGGGATACATGTATACATATGGCTGATTCACAGTGATGTACAGCAGAAACTAGCACAACGTGTAAAGCAATTATATTCTAATATAAATAAATAAATAAAATATAAAACTAAAAAAACAAAGGAAAGAATCTCTGAGCTAAACCAAAGTCCACTTTACAATTAAACAGGAAGAATGTTCATGAATGTGTCAAGAATTCCTCCCCTGATGAGAAAAACGTTCTCCTTGACAGAACATCAAAATTGGTTTCATGGAGTTGAATTAATGCAGGTCAAGTGCTTTTGAGATCCCTCAGTGGAAAGAATAATAAAACCGCCAAGTGCAAACTATTCTTTATCCTTCATCTTTGAGAGATTCCTGGATCTGTCACAAAAATAAAAAGAATTTCAACTTTTGAATAGCAAGTTTAAAGTCGATTATTCTTGATGGTTATCAGGATTTGTCTATAACAAAACAAAAAGCTACACATTCTGACAGCTTAGTGTGTGTTTTTATGCATTCTTACTTTACCAAATTGGAAAGGAAGCAAGTCATTTATTGTTTTTGTCATTTAAAAATTATTACTAAAAGATGTTTCATTGAAGGTTTTTGAATAAGGCAATGATTTTTATGGGGCTTCCTGCTTTCAGTGATGTGAACCAGGGCCTTATTATATAGTTTCATGAGAAATACTGCCAGTGACCATAGCTTCGCTAATAATTTGTTTGCATTCTTATAATTTCTTTTTCTTTTTCATCTAATTCATTATTATCTAATGAAAGAATGGGGCAAAATAAGTATTCCTTAAGGCTCAAACATGTGAAGTGCTTTTCATTTTTGTTAAGGTTATTGTTAGTCTCAGACCAAGAGATTAAGACCTTAAAAATGATATTGTATTAAAATTCTGGAAATGTAGAGGAATAGATTTTATAAGGAAAATAGCATTTTTTAGGGTCAGTTTAGATAAAAAGAATGTTTTCACTTACTGTAATTATAAGATGAAACTTTGAGCATGAGTCTTTGAGCAAGAGTCTACAATGTTGAGGAATAGATCTTAAAAGGAAAATTGCTTTTTTAGATTCAGTTTAGGCAAAAGAAAAAATATTTTTATTTAGTGTAATTATAGCATGAATTTTTCAGTATGAATCATAAAGCTCAAGGATCCCCTGAAAAGTCTCTCTCTAGCCTGTTAGTCTAATACAGTTTTTTTTTTTTGTCGTTCCTATGACTTTTAAAAAAACTTTTTTCCCAAGAGTTTTTATTTTGTATTGGAGTATAGTCAGAACTCCAGTACTCTTGCCTGGAAACTCCCATGGACAGAGGAGCCTGGTAGGCTGCAGTCCATGGGGTCGCGAAGAGTTGGACAGGGACACCACTGAGTGACTTCACTTTCACTTTTCACTTTCATGCATTGGAGAAGGAAATGGCAACCCACTCCAGCGTTCTTGCCTGGAGAATCCCAGGGATGGGGGAGCCTGATGGGCTGCCGTCTCTGGGGTCGCAGAGTCGGACACAACTGAAGCGACTTAGCATAGTCAGTTAACAATGTTGTGATCGTTTCAAGTGAACAGTGAAGGGACTCAGCTATACATATACATTTATCCATTCTCCCCAAACTCCCCTCCCAGGCCGCCACATAACACTGAGCAGATTTCCCTGTGCTATACCGTACCTCCTTGTTGGTTATCCATTTTAAGTAAAGCAATGTGTACCTGCCATACCAAACTTTTAACTAAGGTGAAATTTATATAATATAGTTAGTATTTTAAAGTAAACAAATTTGTGGCATTGAGAACACTCTTAGTGTTATGCAATGAGCAGCCCCATATAGTTCCAAAAAAGTCTTTTCTCTCCAAAGTGATTCCATATCTATTAAATTACTGTCCATTCTCTGCTAACCACCACTCTTCAATCTGTTTCTGTGATTTTAGCTGTTATGAATGTGTCATGTAAATGGAATCATACAGTGTTGATATTTCGTTCCTGGCTTTTTTTTCACTTAACATCATGTTTCCAAGGTTTGGTCAGGTAGTATACATTACTACTTCATTCACTTTTATGAATGAATAATATTCTGCTGCTTGTATATCCTAAAATTTGTTTATCCACTAACCCATTAATTTGAGTTGCTTGCATCTTTAAGCTATTGTGAATAGTGTCACAGTGAAGATGTGTGTCCTTTTATCTGGTTGAAGACCTATTTTAATTTTTGTCTTGCACACCTAGGCTTGGAATTGCTGGGTCCCTTGGTAATTTTATGTTTAACCATTTGAGGAATTGCCAACTCTCTTCTGCAGCTTTTAAACCTTATCACCAGCAAGGTACAAGGTTTACAATTCATCTACAACCTTGACAAAACGCTATTTTTCATTTATTGGATTTCAGATATCCTAGTGTATGTGAGTGGTGCTTCACTGAGGTTTTAGTTTGCATTTTCATAATCACTAATGTATGGATGTGAGAGTTGAACTGTGAAGAAAGCTGAGCACTGAAGAATTGATGCTTTTGAACTGTGGTGTTGGAGAAGACTCCTGAGAGTCCCTTGGACTGAAAGGAGATCCAACCAGTCCATTCTGAAGGAGATCAGCCCTGGGATTTATTTGGAAGGAATGATGCTAAGGCTGAAACTCCAGTACTTTGGCCACCTCATGCGAAGAGTTGACTCATTGGAAAAGACTCTGATGCTGGGAGGGATTGGGGGCAGGAGGAGAAGGGGACGACAGAGGATGAGATGGCTGGATGGCATCACCGACTCGATGGATGTGAGTTTGAGTGAACTCTGGGGCTGATGGACAGGGAGGCCTGGCGTGCTGCAATTCATGGGGTTGCAAAGAGTTGGACACGACTGAGTGACTGAACTGAACTGAACTGAATGATGTTGAACACCTTCTCATATACTTGTTGGTCATTTGTATATTTTATTTGAATAAATGTCTATTTAAGTTCTTCTTGATCATTCTGTTGCTTATTTTGATCATTTAAAAAACCAGGTTGTCATTTTCTTATTGAATTACATGAGTTATTTTTTGTTCTGATTATCAGACAGACCCATAGTAGATCGTGACTTATAAATATTTTTTCCTTTCTATGGGTTTACTTTTTCACCTTATCAATAACATCCTCTGATATACTGAAGATTTTAATATTAATGAAATCCAGTTCACCCACTTTTTCTTTTGACTCTAATGCTTTTGTTGATGTAACTAAAAAAACTATTGCCAAGTCCAACTCAGAAATATTTACTGTTGTATTTTCTCTATGAGATTTATGATTTCTGCTCTTGTATAGGTCATTGATATATTTAGAGTTGATTTTTGTATATTGTGTGTGGTAGGGGGTCACCTGAGGCTATCGTTTCACCAATATCACTTTTTAAATAATCAGTGTTCTTTCCCCATTTATTGATTATAACATTTTGCTCAGAATCAATTGGCTACAGATGAATGGCTTCATTTTTGGGCTCTCAGTTCTATTCCATTGTGCTTGTGCTTATACTACATTGTTTATTATTGTAGCTTTGTCATGAGTTTTGAAAAGGACATATGTGAGGTCTTCAGGTTTGTTCTTCTACTTTTATATTGTTTTGGCTCTTGAAGTTTCTTTCCAAATTCTATAGGAACTGGGTTCTCGTTCTGTTAAAAAGACTTTGGGAATTTTGATAGGGCTTGTTGAATATGTGGATTACTTTGGGAGTATTGCCATTTAAAAATTAAGTGTTCATTACACAAACACTGCATATCTTTCCATTTATTTAGACCTTATTTAATTTCTTTAAAAATGCTTTAATTTTGAGGATATAAATCTTACAATTCATTGATTAAGCTTATTGTTAGGCATTTTATTCTTTTGAATACTATTATAAAAATGGACTCAAGTTATTAATTTCCCTTTGAATAGTTCATTACTGACATGTAGAAGCATAACATTTCTGTGAGACAATCTTATATCCTGCAAAGTGTTCTGAATTTGTTTATTACCTCTAGTGCTTTTGATTGGGTTCTTCTTTTCTATGTGTAGAGTTGTGTCATTAAAGATTATGAAGATAAAGATTTTTATTCTTTCTGATGTGGATGCCTTTAATTCTTTTTCTTGACTAACTTCTCTGGCTAGAACTTTCAGACAATGTTGAATAGCACTGATGTAGGTGAGCATTTTTGCTTTTTCTGTGTCAATTGAAATCAGTATGTGGATTTTTTTTAATTGAAATCAATATGTTCCTTTATTTTATTCATGGATTACACTGATTGGTATTCTTCTAAAAAATATTTATTTATCTAGCTTCACTGAATCTTAGTTGTGGGATGTGGGATCTTTCATTGCAGTATGTGGCTTCTCTAGTTTTGGTGCACAGACTTGTTGCCCCATCATATGTGGGAACTTAGTTTCCCAACCAGGGATCAAACTCATGTCCCATGCATTGGAAGGTTGATTCTTACCCCTTGGATCACCAGAGATGTCCCCTGACTGGTATCTTAACAAGCTTTACCTACTGATAAAAACCCCAATAGTTCATAGTGTATAATCCCTTTAATACGCTATTGAATTAGTTTTCCTAGTATTTTCACGAGGAATTTTGGATCTATATTCATAAGAGATATGGTTTTTCCAGTAGTCATGTGTGGATGTGAGAGTTGGGCCATAAAGAAGGCTGAGTGCTGAATAATTGATGCTTTTGAACTGTGGTATTGGAAAAGATGCTTGAGAGTCCCTTGGACTGCAAGGATATCAAACCAGTCAATCTTAAAGGAAATCAACTCTGAATATTTATTGGATGGACTGATGCTGAAGCTCCAATATTTTGGCCCCCTGATGCAAAGAGCTGACTTATTGGAAAAGACCCTGATGCTGAAGAATGTTCAAACTACCATACAATTGTGCTCATTTCATATTCTAGCACGGTAATGTTCAAAATTCTTCAAGCTAGGCTTCAGTATGTGAACTGAGAACTTCCAGATATACAAGTTGCATTTAGAAGAGGCAGAGGAACCAGAGGAGGAACCAGAGGATGCCAACATCCTTTGCATCATAGATAAAGAAAGAAAGTTCCAGAAAAACATCTATTTCTACTTCATTGACTATGCTAAAGCCTTTGACTGTGTGGATCACAACAAACTGTGGAAAATTCTGAAAGACATGGGAGTAGCAGACTACCTTACCTGCCCCCTGAGAAACCTGTATCCAGGTCAAGAAGCATATTAGAACAGAACATGGAACAACGAACTGGTTCAAAATTGGGAAAGGACTACATCAAGACTGTATATTGTCACTCTGCTTGTTTAACTTCTATGCAGAGTATGTTATGCAAAATGCTGGGCTGGATGAATCACAAGCTGGTACCAAGATTGTGGGGAGAAATATCAATAACCCCAGATATGCAGATGATACCACCCTAACTGCAGAAAGTGAAGAGGAACTAAAGAGCCTTTTGATGAATGTGAAAGTGAAAGAGCTGGCTTAAAACTCAATATTTATAAAACTAAGATCATGGGATCTGGTCCCATCACTTCATGGGAAATAGAAGGGGAAAAAATGAAAAGAATGACAGATTTTATTTTCTTAGGCTTCAAAATCACTGGGCGCAGTGATGGCAGCCATGAAGTTAAAAGACACTTGCTCTTTGGAAGAAAAGCTATGACAAACCTGACAGCATATTAAAAAGCAGAGACATCATTTTGCAGACAAAGGTCTGTATTGTTAAAGCTATGCATTTTCCAGAAGTTATGTACAGATGTGAGATTTGGGCCATAAAGAAAGCTGAGAGCTGAAGAATTTGATGCTTTCGAACTGTGGTGCTAGAGAAGACTCTTGAGAGTCTATTGGGCTGGTTACACTTTTCACAGACAAATGATGTTAATTATTTTTGGTGTATAATTCAGAAAATTTATGTACAAAACACTAATGCTATTGGATCTTGTTTTAAGCAAGTGATATAATATTGTTTATACTAACACATCTTGCTTTGTCACTCAATATTTGGGGAATCCTTTTCTAGCAGCATACTTAAATCTAGTTCATTTAATGATTGCATCTGAAATTTTTAATATATGCATTGTAAATTATTAATTTTCCTTTAGTTTTTATTTGAAATGATGTCTTAAAATTAAGCTGAATCCTAATTTTACAGCAAAAATGATCATAGAAATAAAGAGAAAATATATTTTTAATGATCCAGGATTAGTGTACTGATCAAATCCAGGAGAGAATAATACATTTTTATTTTGAAGCTGTAGATCACTCAGAAAGAAAAGACTTGACAGATTAAAATTTTATATAATTCAGTATTTTACAAAAGTTTAAAATTATGCTTAAAAAATCCACAGTATTTGCAAGAATAATTTTTGAATGCATCAAAAAGAATAATAGCATTTGGGAAATGTTATATCAATTTTTTAAAGTAAATGAATTAGTCCTAGTTTGTTTAAGTTACTCAAAGACATTCATAAGAAATCCAAGTTCTCCAGAGACAAGTGGATGAAGTGCATTTCCCAAAAGAGGAAATATTTATGGTAAGCACACATTAACTTCAGTAGCAATGAAAAATACAAATTAAATCACACAGACCAATATCAAGAAACAATATGAAGTTGACAAATGTGATGAATGTAATACTCAGAAACAATGAAAACCTTAATTCTATAATATGTAGAAACTGAATACAAATTAGCAATCATTCAATGATAACAAATAATTAAATATATATTCTTACAGGATCTGAGAGACAAAGTAAAAAAAATAAAAGTGGTTTTATGATATGTTTATGTGTAATAATTTTAAATATTGAATTTGTGTGTTATTCTTAATTTTAAAAAATAATAGGAAAAATATTTAGGTGTGAAGTTCCTAGGTCTGTCATTTACTTTTAAAGCAACAGCATTCTGTGATAGCTAATTCTCTGTTCTATCTCTATGTTGTGAGATTTGCCATTAGGTACTATTCTATTTGATGTCAGGAAGCATTTCTAATTCATCTCGGTGGTTTCCATACACAGGTGCTAACCAAAAAAACTATCAATTTAAAACAATGAATCTGTCCACCTTTTGGTCCCTAAGTGCCATAGGGAATATTTAAGGCCAGTTAATTAAATGTAGAGCTTTTCAGAAGCTGAGTGATTTCCACTTCTGAAATGTCCTTGAATATTAATAGAAAGGTGAGAAAAATCAAAACAGAAGATAATACATGTTATACAGCATACTGGTTTACTAGGGCTGAGAAGCAAAATACCATGGGCTGTTTAATCTGAAATGATTAAAACTGCTCAATTGTAGTAAACAATACATGCCTATTTTCCTACAGTAATAGGAGCTAGAAGTCCGAGATCAAGGTGAGGCAGATTTGATTTTGCCAGAGTTGTCTCTCCTTGGCTTGCAGACAATCACCTTCTCACCTTGTCCATCCTTGGGGGCTCTTCCCCTTCCTATAAGGACACCAGCTGTACTGGACTAGGGTTCCATCCTCATGACCTCTTTGAACCTTTAGATGCCCTACGGTCGTAATGGGGTTTAGGCCTTCAGTGTATTCTTTTTGAATGGTATACAGTTCAGACCATTACATGCAACATATTTAAATAATTCATTGAATAAGTTATCATTTTCAGTAGCACATTTCATAAAAATGTAGTAAACATTTATCTATTATAACTTTGAAGGTAATATCGCATGGTAACATCTCAGAATCTTTGTGACTAGAGGTCCTAGGTCAAATGACCACACTGCTTTTTCTCTCTCTCCAGAGGCCAGATGATGCACACAGGATATGTAGAGTTCACATCTTTGGATGAAACTTAGACAGTGGGAGGGTGTTGAGAAGATAAATATGGTCTCTTTTCTCTTTGGAGAATTGCACTTAGTAGGAGAAGGCAATGGCAACTCACTCCAGCACTTTTGCCTGGAAAATCCCATGGATGGAGGAGCCTGGTAGGCTGCAGTCCATGTGGTCGTGGAGAGTCAGACACGACTGAGCGGCTTCACTTTCACTTTTGACTTTCATGCATTGGAGAAGGAAATGGCAACCCACTCCAGTGTTCTTGCCTGGAGAATCCCAGGGACGGGGCAGCCTGGTGGCTGCCGTCTATGGGGTCGCACAGAGTCGGACATGACTGAAGCGACTTAGCAGCAGCAGTAGCAGCATCCTTGGATCCTCCTGAAAATCCTTCCAGAGAGGTTTCAGGTGGCGTGAAGTTGAGTGAACTCATTTTTATACTCCAGCATCAGACAGTACACTGATGCATTTTATTGCTTTGCTTCACTCTTGTTCGTGTTCACTTTATTTTATCTTGTGTTTTCTGCTCAGACTTGCACCCTCCCAAATAAAGTGTCAGCATTTTAATCCCTCCCTCAAGCTCTGCTTCTAACTCAGAAAACACAAGTTAATACAAACAGTGTGTGAAATGATTCTAGAAAACAAATCCTCAGGATGAGATCTAGGAGTTGGATTGCTCATCCATCTGAAATCATCCCTTATGGGTGCTAAGAAGGGTGGTAGTTACAAGCTCCTGTGTCCTTGTCTTTTGAAGTAAAACGTTGACTCAGGAGTTAATGATGGGGAAATATGAAGATGTAGAAACAAAGAATAGCTGTTGGGCTAAGGAACTGGTACCAATTTAAACTGTAATTTTGCCACATAGCAGAATCAGAATCACTGAACTCCCAGTTCCCTGAAAGATATAGATAAAGGCCTGAAAGATATAGACACACATTCCTAAGCTGTTTTTACAGGGAGATGAAAACTGCTGACCACAATAGCATAGACACTAGACTGGTTGAAACAAGAAGGTTGAAGATGCTTGGAACTTCACAGTGATGCCACCAATCCAAAAACTGTCCCCATGCTGATCATGCCCTGCTCCTTGAACACTATAAAACTCCTCACCACCCCTTCCATGGTGGGTCATGCAGTATTCGGGGTATTAGCCCACTGTAGCCCCCTTTGCCTGGCAAAGCAATTAAAACTACTCTTTTCTATTTCACCCAAAACTCTGTCTCCATGTTTCTATTTTGCATTGGTGAACAGAGGCCAAGTCTCGACAACTATAGCTCTTGGAATGCAGTTGCACCAAAATGACTTAAACTTTTAACTGGTTGAATTGAAAGAAGGTGCAAGGAGAGGGCAGAGATGTAACTTGATGCTTTCATCTCTACCCGCCTACCCTCCATCTTCACTGTGCTGCTAAAAGATGCCTCAGTCTGCCCATGCCCACGCCAAGACTTTCTGCCTCTCTCCGTTCCTCTGAGAGCCTCTTCCACATGGTTGTTGCCTCTGTCTGGTTCTCAGGATAAAACCACAGTGTCATTCTTGACTCCTGCCTTTTCCACAAGAAATTCTTGCCCGAAGAGAAATTCCAACAGCAGGTGTAGGTGCCACATCCTCTTCCTTGGCAGGTGGCCGCTGGCCAGTCCTGGGGAAGGTCCAGCAGACCCCCATTTGGACCTAGCAGCTCACCCTACCATGGGCCCTCACTCCCTCCCACCAGCCCACCCCACAGTCGCTGACCTGTCTGGGAATTTGACCTGAGAGACACCTGTAGGTGCTCTTGCGGCCCAGAGCAGGTGTTTACAGACCTCAACCCAGACTCAACTGGGAAGGGCTGGCCAGCAGGGTCAGGCTGTCCAGATCAGCCAATCCTCGCCCATCAGGGGTTCAAAGCTGCTGAAAATGGGCTTTGTTGATCTGTCCAAGGCCAAGGAACAAGTGTTGGATCCTGAGGGTGGGGTTGTATGTGGGGCTGCACAGGATGTTTTATTATGCATGTTTTCTTTAGCTATTATAATTCCTACCAAGAAACACACTTGTTAGGAAGAACCAGACTTGGAATGAAACAATCAGTACTACTAAATTTTCAATGCCTCCCATCTACATTTTGATATTATTTTGTAAAATGTTACAGAGACTGCAGGAGTAAATGCTTTATTTTTGTTACTTATCCAATGTCCCTACTGAATTCAGAAATATTCAGTGCTGGAGAAGGACCATCCCGAAATTACGTGATACAGTTTGTAGTTTCAAGAAATGCCATGGTCTGGGTAAGGATTTGCCTAATGACGTAAAGAATTTCAGGTCTGGATTCCGAGCCTTTGATATTTAGAAGCTATTTTACCTCAATGATTAAAAAATATATGTAGTATAAATCCTGAATATTGTTTCTACAGAACTAAAAGCCATTGATGCCAAAGAAGATATGCATTTAAAAATTAACCTTTATGACTTTTATAATAATAATTTTCTTGTAATTGAATTATACTTCCTCAATCCGCTGAGTTGAATTTATTTGGATTCTTCTGAAGCATTATTTTTATAACACATTTCATAATTTTTTACTGCCTTTCCTGGAAGTATTATAGCAACAGGATGGGATTGACTTTCCTATAAAAGGCTAAATTTGTGTAATGTGTTTTTGCAATATATTTTACTTTTTATTAAATATCCATAAGCATTCTGGTATATGAAAATTCATACCTTCAAATCAAATAAATTAGAGTCAACTAAATTCAGTCACTTAAGTATTTTTTAAAACATTGTATGTCTTTAAGATATCTGCTAATGTGGGAAAAATGATGAAAAATACATGGTATTTGCCTTAAATTTGTTCATATAATGTGGATAAAGAGATGAAACTTAGTAAAACATGTGATTCAATAAGATAATGTTAAGGTCCATGCCAGAGATAAAGATAAATTGTTATGAGAGTTCAAAAAAAGAAACATTGTATTTAGTTGAAATGGATCAGGAAGCTTATTGATCTTGAATGGTTTTATTTAAATATGTGTCCGTACATTTTGAGGGAATTTATAAATGAGTGTCTTAAAAAAGAAGTTGCTTTCCTCTAAGTATTATAAGTAATTTGTTTACTGATTAATTATAATTATTAATTTAATTATTGGTAGCATTGATTGTTATGTCTAATAAATAGAAGTTCATAAGACAAAATGGTAGGAAGCAGATAATTATCTCTGACATATTAGTAAAAGTCCATAGGGCAATTTGATTTCCAATACATTTTTTAACTACTCATACATTTCTTGCTTACATTCCCAAGCATTATTTCTAATAATTTCTAAGACCAATAGTGATCAGACATTAGTCATTCCTGTGTGTTTATGTAGATACTTTAATGGCAGTTTGTCTCTGCTTGTCATAATCCTTTGAGTATATTTGGTCTTGACCTTTACAAATAAACCCGTTAGATGTTATCTCCTTTTGTCATTTTCCCATGAAAAAATCGGGGCTTTTCCTGACTAGAATAGTCTCCAGCTCAGATCTATAAGAAGTGGTAACCTATCTTTCTTTCTTCTCCTTAAACTTTTGAGCTATGACTACCAACTGTTACACTCTTTATGCTATTTTGGTCTTGTGGTGCAGATTTTAAACTCTTTTTTAAAAACTCTCAAAATCTTAAGCCTTGATTTTTTGATAGAATTTAAAGCTCTTACTATTTCTCTTGGGAGTTTCCTACCAGTTTTTATTTTGCTATTTTTCACTGAGGCAGTTTTTCTTACTCTGTATCCAAGCTTCATACACATTACACAAATGGTTCTGTAGCAGCAGGAACTCTGCAAGAATATTTAGAAAAATCCTCTTTTCTTTTCTGCTTTTACTTTCATTTTTCTTCGTGAAATTCCAAAGAACAGTTTGTGTGTTCCAGTGCAGAAGAGTCTTATGGTAAAGTGACAGGTTGCACCAGTATTTATTTCGCCTGGAGAAAAATGTGAACAAATAAACCCAAAGGGTCTCTTTTCCTTGGAGAAGATATGATAACTTATCTTTTGGATCCAATTTAGTCACAGATCTGAAAGCAGAATCCAAAACCCTACGGTTTATCAGTCTGACTTGTTTAATGAGTATTTGGAGTCAATTGTTGATTGCTAAAATACAAACTTTAAATCTTAGAATGTGACATTGTATTGAAAGAAAATTGTCAAAATATAATCTCAATTTTATAATTTCATAATCAATGTATTGATATACAAGTATACAGAGAGAAATTGGACCAATGTTTTAAAAGACTGTGAATTAGAACTTGCTTTAATTTTATTATGGAATGGTCATTTCCATCAACTAGAGACAAAGTAACAGTTATTATTCATGTAAATACTTTAAAAAATTGTTCAAGTCTCTTTGGGAACAGCATAGATTTTAAAAAGGCATTACTTTTTACCATAATGATTGCAGGCATGAAATTAAAAGATGCTTACTCCTTGGAAGGAAAGTTATGACGAACCTAGATAGCATATTCAAAAGCAGAGACACTACTTTGCCAACAAAGGTCCATCTAGTCAAGGCTATGGTTTTTCCAGTAGTCATGTATGGATGTGAGAGTTGGACTGTGAAGAAAGCTGAGCGCTGAAGAATTGATGCTTTTGAACTGTGGTGTTGGAGAAGACTCTTGAGAGTCCCTTGGACTGCAAGGAGATCCAACCAGTCCATTCTAAAGGAGATCAGTCCTGGGTGTTCTTTGGAAGGAATGATGCTAAAGCTGAAACTCCAGCACTTTGGCCATCTCATGTGAAGAGTTGACTCATTGGAAAAGACCCTGATGCTGGGAGGGATTGGGGGCAGGAGGAGAAGGGGACGAAAGAGGATGAGATGGCTGGATGGCATCACTGACTCAATGGAGGTGAGTCTGAGTGAACTCAGGGAGTTGGTGATGGACAGGGAGGCCTGGCTTGCTGCGATTCATGGGGTCGAAAAGAGTCGGACATGACTGAGCGACTGAACTGAACTGAAACCAGTTCTTCCTGACAAGAATAAATTTTTTCCTACAAAGTGGCCTTAAAATAGTTTATTTTATTTGCATGTACTTTTAAAAATTTAAGCATCATTGATTTATAATATTGTGTTAATTTCAGGTGTGCAGCAAAATAATTCAGTGATATATATGTATGTATATATATATATATACACACACGCACAATCCCAAAGTAAGGCAATACCAAAGAATGTTCAAACTACCACACAATGCACTCATCTCACATGCTAGCAAAGTAGTGCTCAATATTCTTCAAGTGAGCCTTCAACAGTATGTGAATCCAGAAATTCCAGATGTTCAAGCTGGATTTAGAAAAGGCAGAGGAATCAGAGATCAAATTGCCAACATCCATTGGATCATAGAAAAAGCAAGAGAGTTCCAGAAAAATATCTACTTCTGCTTTATTGACTACGCCAAAGCCTTTGACTGTGTAGATCACAATTAACTGTGGAAAATTCTTAAGGAGATGGGAATACCAGACCACTTTACCTGAATCCTGAGAAATCTACATACAGGTCAAGAAAGTGAAAGTGAAAGTCACTCAGTCGTGTCCGATTCTTTGCGACCACATGGACTATACGGCCATGGAATTCTCCAGGCCAGAATACTGGAGTGGGTAGTCTTTCCCTTCTCTAGGGAATCTTCCCAACCCAAGGATCGAACCCAGGTCTCCCACATTGAAGGCAGATTCATTACCCGGTGAGCCACATGGGAAGCCCATATAGATCAAGAAGCAACAGTTAGAATAGGACATGGAACAATGGACTGGTTTGAAATTGGAAAAGGAGTAGGTCAAGGCTGTATATTGTCACCCTGCTTATTTAACTTAATGCAGAGTACATCATGTGAAATGCCAGGCTGGATGAAACACAAGCTGGAATCAAGATTGCTGGGAGAAATGCCAATAACCTCAGATACACAGATGACACCCCGCTATGGCAGAAAAGTGAAGACAAAGTGAAAAGCCTCTTGATGAAAGTGAAAGAGGAGAGTGAAAAAGATGGCTTAAACTTAACATTAAAAAAACTAAGATCATGGCATCTGGTCCCATCACTTCATGGCAAATAGGTGGGCAAATAGGTGGGAAAACAATGGCAACAGTGTCAGATTTAATTTTCTTGGGCTCCCAATTCACTGCAGTTGGTGACTGCAGCCATGAAATTAAAAGACACTTGCTACTTGGAAGAAAATATATTACAAACCTAGAGAGCATATTAAAAAGCAGAGACTTTACTTTGCCAACAAATTTCCTTCTAATCAAAGCTATGGTTTTCCCAGTAGTTATGTGTAGATGTGAATGTTGGACAATAAAGAAAGCTGAATGCTGAAGAACTGATGTTTTTGAACTGTGGTATTGGAGAAGACTCTTGAGAGTCCCTTGGACTGCAGGGAGATCAAATCAGTCAATCCTAAAGGAAATCAGTCATGAATATTCATTGGAAGGACTGATGCTGAAGCTCCAATACTTTGGCCACCTGATACAAGAACTGACTCACTTGAAAAGACCCTGATGCTGGGGAAAACTGAAGGCAGGAGAAGGGGATGACAAAAGATGAGATGGTCAAATGGCATCACTGAATGGATGGATATGAATTTGAGCAAGCTCTGGGAGTAGGTATGGACAGGGAAGCCTGGCGTGCTGCAGTCCATGGGGTCGCAGCAAGTCAGACATGACTGATCGACTGAACTGGCATATTATGCATATATAGGTACATAATATATGCTGCTGCTGCTAAGTCGCTTCAGTCGTGTCCTACTCCTAGTGACCCCATGGACTGCAGCCTACCAGGCTCCTCTGTCCATGGGATTTGCCAGTCAAGAGTACTGGAGTGGGTTGCCATTGCCTTCTCCAAAGGAGAGTTGAGGTGCTTCCAAAAAAAACTTTGGTAGAGAAAATAGGAACGCTAAATCCCAGGAAGCCTGTAACAATCTACAATTGGGCCAAGTTAAAGACAAAACTGTCCGAACAATTTTGAAGTCTAAAGGAAGTTGAAAACTAGTTTGTGAATTTTTGCTCTTGTAAAAAGTTACAAAAGGTGGGTTTGGTCTCCTTTGCAATGTTCATATTATATTCATTTTTAATATGAAGAAATAGTTGGGTTTTTCTCTCCTACCATGTTCTTCTAGCACAACTGGTCAGCAATTTTCAATTTCAGCTATTTTTATAAGTACCTGTTAATCAGCACAGTAAACTCAGGGCTGAACCATATACACACATCTCATAAATGGAACATTTTAGGATGTGTGTTGGAGAAGGCAATGGCACCCTACTCCAGTACTCTTGCCTGGAAAATCCCATGGACGGAGGACCCTGGTGGGCCGCAGTCCATGGGGGTCGCTAAGAGTCGGACACGACTGAGTGACTTCACTTTCACTTTTCACTTTTATGCATTGGAGAAGGAAATGGCAACCCACTCCAGTGTTTTTGCCTGGAGAATCCCAGGGATGGGGGAGCCTGGTGGGCTGCCGTCTATGGGGTTGCACAGAGTCGGACACGACTGAAGCGACTTAGCAGAAGCAGGATGTGTGTATACAAGACAATATGTAAGCAACTGTCACTCTACTTGAAAACTTGTTTCCATATAAAAATTTTAAAAACATCCCTTTCAGTGTGTGTGTGTGTATATATATATATGTATATATATATAGTGGAATATTACTTATCCATAAAAAAGAATGAAATAATGCCATTTATGCAACATGGATGGACCTAAAGATTATCATACTAAGTGGAGTAAGTTAGAGAAAGACAAATACTATATAATATCACTTATAAATGGAATCTAAAAAATAATACAAATGAATATATTTACAAAACAGGAGCAAACTCATAGATATAGAGAACAAACTTATAGTTACCAAAAGGGAGAAGGGATGCGGGAGATAAATTAGGAGATTAGGATTAGAAGATACATGTATGTGTGTGTGTATATATATATATATATATTTGCCAGTATAGATTATTGCAAAATATTGAATATATTTCCTCATGCAATAGGTCTTTGTTGTTTATCTTATTTTGTATATATTAATGTGTATCTTCTAATCCTAATATACACCACATATTTTTTATCCATTCATCTGTTGATGAATATTTAGGTTATTTCCTTGGTTTTGGCTATTGTAAATAGTACTGCTATGAACATTGGAGTGCATGTATCTTTTCAAATTAAATGAGTTTTCACCTTTTCCAGATATACACTCAGGAGCGGGATTGTTAGGTCCCACTATCCCAATATGGTAGCTCTATTTTTAGTTTTTAAAGGAGCCTCCATAATGTTCTCCATAATAGGTGCACCAATTCACATTCCCATAAGCAATGGGAAAGTTCCCTTTTCTCCACATCCTTTCCAAAATTTATTATTTGTATACTTTTTGATGTTGGACATTCTGACCAGTGTAAAGTGGTGTGATTTGTATTATATTTCTTTAATAATTAGTGATGTTGAGCATCTTTTCATGTGCTTACTGGTTATCTGTATATCTTTTTTTGGAGAAATGTCTATTTAGGTTTGTTGCCCATTTTTTAAACTGGGGTGTTTTTTTTTTTTATATTGAGCTGTATGAGCTATTTAAATATTTTGGAAATTAATCCCTCATCGTTCACATTACTTACAAATATTTTCTCCCATTCCATAAGTTGTCTTTTAGTTTTGTTGATGGTTTTCTTTGCTGTACAAAAGGTTTTAAGTTTCATTAGGTCCCATTTATTTTTTCTTTTATTTCTATCACCTTGGGAGACTTATCTAAGGAAATATTGCTATGATTTATGTCAGAGAAATCTTTGCCTATGTTCTCTTCTAGGAGGTTTATGGTGTCTTGTCATATTTAGTCTTTAAACCATTTTGAGTTTATTTTTATACATATTGTGAAGGAGTTTTCTACTTTATTGATTTATGTAAGACTGTCTAGCTTTCTCAACAACGCTTGCTGAAGAGACTGTCTTTTTTTCATTAAATATTCTTGCTTCTTTGTAGAAGTTTAATTGACCATAGGTGCATGGATTTTTCCTTGGTCTCTCTATCTGTTCCCTTGATCTATGTGGATGTTTTTGTACCGGTACCATCCTGTGTTGATTACTGTAGCTTTATAATATTGTCTGAGGTGTAGGAGGGTGATACCTCCAGCTTTTTCTTTTTCTGAGGATTGCTTTGGAAGTCCTGGGTCTTTTATAGTTCTGTATACCTTTTGAGATTATTCTTGTTCTGGAAAAATGTCATGGGTAATTTGATAGGGATTGCTAAATCTGTAGCTTGTTTTTGGTAGTATGGCCATTTAAACAATATTAATTCTTCAATCCAAGAGCATGGGATATCATTCCATTTCTTTGAATCATCTTCAGTTTAATAATGTTTTATAGTTCCACATATAGGTCTTTCACCTCCTTGGTTAGGTTTATTCCTAGGTATTTTATTAATTTTGATACAGTTTTAAGCAAGATGATTTCTTACTTTCTCTTTCTGATATTTCATTGTTAGTGTAAAGATATGTAACAGATTTCTGTATATTAATCTTTTATCCTGCTACCTTCTTGAATTCATTTATCAGTTCTAGTAGTTTTTGTGTGGAGTCTTTAGGATTTTATACATACAGTATCATGTTATTTGCACATAATGACAATTTTACTTCTTCCCTCTCAATTTGGGTATCTTTTATTTCTTTTTCTATCTAATTTCTCTGGCTAGAAGTTTCAATGTCAAGTTAAAGAGAAGTGATGAGAGTGGACATTCTTGGCCTTGTGCCAGAATTTGGCGGGGAGGCTTTCAGATTTGAGTATTGTATTGGTTGTGGGTTTGTTGTGAGTGGCTTTTATTATGTTGAGATATGTTCTCTCTTTACCCCTTTTGGCAAGATTTTTGTCATGAATGGATGTTGAATCTTATCAAATGCTTTTTCTGCATCTATGGAGATAGTCCTATGGCTTTTGTCTTTCCTTTTGCTGATGTGGTGTATCACACTGATTGATTTACATATGTTAAAAAATCTTGGTGATCCTGGAATGAATCCAACTTGATCATGGTGTATGATCTTTTTTATGTATGTTGGATTTGGTTTGCTAAAATTTTGTTAAGGGTTTTTGTGTTTATATTAATCAAAGTTATTAGCCCTTAATCTTTTTTTGTGTTTTTTTTTCCTTCTGGTTTTGGTATCAGGGTTACAGTGGCCTCATAGAATGAATTTGGAAGTCTCCACTCTTCTTTGATCTTTTGCCAGTTTGAGAAGAATCTGTATACGATCTCCTTTGTATGTTTGGTGAACAATAAAGTGAAAGTGAAAGCCTCTCGGTCATGTCCGAACTCTTTGTGACCCCATGAACTCCTTGTAGCCTGCCTGGCTTCTTTGTCCATGGAATTTTAAAGGCAAGAATACTGGAGTGTGAAAGAAATCAAAGAGGACACTAATAGATGGAGAAATACACCATGTTCATGGATTGGAAGAATCAATATAGTGAAAATGAGTATACTACCCAAAGCAATTTATAGATTCAATGCAATCCCTATCAAGCTACCAACGGTATTCTTCACAGAGCTACAACAAATAATTTCAAAATTTGTATGGAAATACAAAAAACCTCGAATAGCCAAAGCTATCTTGAGAAAGAAGAATGGAACTGGAGGAATCAACCTACCTGACTTCAGGCTCTACTACAAAGCCACAGTTATCAAGACAGTATGGTACTGGCACAAAGACAGAAATATAGATCAATGGAACAAAATAGAAAGCCCAGAGATAAATCCATGCACATACGGACACCTTCTCTTTGACAAAGGAGGCAAAAATATACAATGGATTAAAGACAATCTCTTTAACAAGTGGTGCTGGGAAATCTGGTCAACCACTTGTAAAAGAATAAAACTAGAACACTTTCTAACACCATACACAAAAATAAACTCAAAATGGATTAAAGATCTAAACATAAGACCAGAAACTATAAAACTCCTAGAGGAGAACATAGGCAAAACACTCTCTGACATACATCACAGCAGGATCCTCTATGACCCACCTCCCAGAATATTGGAAATAAAAGCAAAAATAAAAAAATGGGACCTAATTAAACTTAAAAGCTTCTGCACATCAAAGGAAACTATTAGCAAGGTGAAAAGGCAGCCTTCAGAATGGGAGAAAGTAATAGCAAATGAAGCAACTGACAGACAACTCATCTCAAAAATATACAAGCAACTCCTACAGCTCAACTCCAGAAAAATAAATGACCCAATCAAAAAATGGGCCAAAGAACTAAATAGACATTTCTCCAAAGAAGACATACAGATGGCTAACAAACACACGAAAGGATGCTCAACATCACTCATTATCAGAGAAATGCAAGTCAAAACCACTATGAGGTACCATTTCACGCCAGTCAGAATGGCTGTGATCCAAAAGTCTACAAGCAATAAATGCTGGAGAGGGTGTGGAGAAAAGGGAACCCTCTTACACTGTTGGTGGGAATGCAAACTAGTACAGCCACTATGGAGAACAGTGTGGAGATTCCTTAAAAAACTGGAAATAGAACTGCCTTATGATCCAGCAATTCCACTGCTGGGCATACACACTGAGGAAACCAGAAGGGAAAGAGACACGTGTACCCCAATGTTCATCGCAGCACTGTTTATAATAGCCAGGACATGGAAGCAACCTAGATGCCCATCAGCAGATAAATGGATAAGAAAGCGGTGGTACATATACACAATGGAGTATTACTCAGCCATTAAAAAGAATACATTTGAATCAGTTCTAATGAGGTGGATGAAACTGGAGCCTATTATACAGAGTGAAGTAAGCCAGAAAGAAAAACACCAATACAGTATACTAACGCATATATATGGAATTTAGAAAGATGGTAACAATAACCCTGTGTACGAGACAGCAAAAGAGACACTGATGTATAGAACAGTCTTATGGACTCTGTTGGAGAGGGAGACGGTGGGAAGCTTTGGGAGAATGGCATTGAAACATGTATAATATCATGTATGAAACAAGTTGCCAGTCCAGGTTTGATGCATGATACTGGATGCTTGGGGCTGGTGCACTGGGACAACCCAGAGGGATGGTAGGGGGGAGGGAGGAGGGTTCAGGATGGGGAGCACATGTATACCTGTGGCGGATTCATTTCGATGTTTGGCAAAACTAATACAATATTGTAAAGTTTAAAAATAAAATAAAATTAAACTAGAAAAAAAAAAAAAAGAATACTGGAGTGGGTAGCTGTTCCTTTTTCCAGGGGATCTTCCCAATCTAAGGATCGAACCCAGGTTTCTTGCATTGCAGGTAGATTCTTTACCATCTCAGCCACCAAGGAAGCCCACAATAAATGATAACTATTTAGAATGTATTTTAAATAAAGATGTAAAGGGTGAATACAGCTTCTAAATCCATATTTTTCAACAAGCTTTGTAGGATCCAGCCAGAATGTTGAATGCCTGAGGCAAAGTGTGATCTCACTTGCATACACACACAACTTCTTTGCCTATCTTTTACTTCATTGTAATCACTTTGGGGTTAAATTCAACTCTCATGTAGCCTGTACTTCCATCTACACAAGTGACCACAGTTGGAAGAAAACAGGCATCCATGCCAACTGCCCTCAATTTAAATTTATGATCACTAATCTTCTGTGAACCCGTGTTCAACTGCCATGCTATATTTCTGTATATTCACTCTTCAACTCTCCTAATCAGCTCTTTTATAGTCTCTCTTCTGAAATCTTCAGTGCCTCTTTCATCATCCTTACTCTCAGCTGATGAGCTTAATTTTATTTTCACTGAGAAACAGGATGCAATCACAGACCATACACAAGCTCATTCTGTTGCATCTTCTCATTTAGTGCATCTGGGCATCTTTGCTTTTCCCTCTTTTGAAGCAAAATGTACTATCTGCATTTCTGACTTAGGACAACACCTTCATCTGTGAGTCAAACCCCATCCATCTGCTATAAAGGGCATGATAGCAGTCACTGTTCCTTTACTCAGATGCATCATCATTTTTCTTTCAATACTTTGTCTTTCTCATCATATACATACGCTACTTTTCTCCCTTATTAAATCAAAGCAAAACAATGAAAAGCAGAAGTGTTATTATCTGTTCTGACTACCTCTCTGTATTCCATTCACAGCAAACCCTTTCCAGAGTAATGTCTACCTTCTGGCTCCAATCTCTCTCCTCCTGTTTTCTTTGGATTTTCATTTACTTCTATTTCTTATTCTTGCTTTTCTATGATAACTACTCTTGTCTAGATCTTCAATTAGTGTTCAATGCTAACACAAATCTTGTCATACTTGATCAGCGTCTTTGGACATAGTGGACGCCCTATCTTTCTGTTCAGGCCACGTTGGCTGCTCATCTACCATTTCTACCAGTGTTGGTCACAGGATTGAAAGTGAAAGTTGCTTAGTCATGTGCAACTCTTTGTAACTCCATCACCTAAACAGTCCACGGAATTTTCTAGGCCAGAATACTGGAGTGGGTAGACTTTCCCTTCTCCAGGGAGTTGAACCCAGGTCTCCCACATTGCAGGTGAATTCTTTACCAGCTGAGCCACAAGGAAAGCCCAAGAGTACTGGAGTGGGTATCCTATCCCTTCTACAGTGGATCTTCCCAACCTAGGAATCAAACCAGGGTCTCCTGCATTGCAGATGGATTATTTACCAACTGAGCTATCAGGGAAGGTTGAGTCTTTGGATTTCTCATTCTATTCAAACTCATTCCCTAAATGTTGATCCCATGTTTGTGAGTAATGTTTGTATGCCAGTGACCCCCCAAATATATCCTGCCAGTCAAGAGTGCTGATTATTTATTAGGCATCCAGTCTCAACACATCCCACACTGATCTTCCCTTAAAACTGCTTGCTACTATGCCTTTCCAACTTAATAAATGTCAACACCATTTTTAGAGTTGCTCAGCACAAAACTAAATTCATCTTTCTTTCACTCCCCATATCCAGTCCAGAAGTAAATAAAATGCATCCAGAATCTGGTTATACCTTAGTCATTTCCCCCTCAGTCATCATCTTCTTTTTCTCGGATATATAATAGTTTTTCTTGCCTGCTCTGCTACATGGCATTTTTCTTGTTGATCTTTCCTCAGTGTAAAAGACAGAATGGTAAAAAGTCAGCTCACATTATTCTTCTGCTCAAAACTCTTTCAGAGCTTTTCATCTCAGTCAGAATAAAACTTAAAGTCTCACAAATTTCTACACACTACCCCTGAGGTCATCTTCTGTATCATTCTTTCATGTTCACTCTGTTTCAGGTCACCAGCTTCCTTGCTGACCGTCAATATAACTAGTGTCACTCTTGAGTTGGGTCTTTGTACTTGCTGTTTCAAATGCCTAAAACTTTTTATCTAGATATTCTTTTTGACTATTTCTTACACTTTCTGCTCAAGTATAATTATTTTGTTGAGGCATATCTGATCACTTTATCACTAAGCTTCCCATCCCTCTTCCTTGCTTTATTTCTCCATGGCACTAATTCCCATATAAGATATCACAGTGGACCTTTGAGCAACACATGCTAGAACTATGTGGGTCTACTTACACATGGATTATTTTTCAATAAATACATAGTGTTACAGTACCACATGATACATGGTTGGTTGAATCCACAGATACATGAGCTGCAAATATGAAGGGGCAACAGGAGGATTTTCCACCACACTGGGGTGGGTTTAAGGTCAACTGTACATATTTCACTTCTTGATTTGTTTATTGTTTGTCTCTTTCCACTGAAAAGTGGATTACAGGAAACTAGGTTTATTATTAGTATTAGACCAGCACAATGGTTAGAATATAGAATATCTGGCATACAATGTTGCTTAGTAAATATTAATATGTGTATAGTGTATGAACCTGCCTGCAATGTGGGAGACCCAGGTTCAATTTCTGGGAAGAGATCTCTTCTCTCATGGGCAGATCCCCTGGAGAAGAGCATGGCAAGCCCCTCCAGTATTCTTGCCTGAAGAACTCTATGGACAAAGGAGCCTGGTGGGATACAGTGCATGGGATCACAAAGAGTTGGACATGACTGAGTGACTAACACTTTCACTTTCATTTTTATAGTGGATGAAACAGATGGATGGATGGATAGATAGAGGATACACTGTAATGTTTAAATAGCATCACTGTTTCCTACCAGCTTATTCATTTAATAAGTACTGATCATATACTAAGCTAAATTTTGGGGGTAAAAAACATTAACACTACATAGTCCCTGCCTTTGAGAAACCCTCAAGTTAACTAGTGAGGTATATTAATAAAAGGATGGTCATTATGATAGAATGTGGAGGATTTTGTTAAACAGGCAAACATTTGATGAAATCAATCAGGATGAGTCTTGAAAAATAAGTAAAAGATAAACAAGAACATGGCAATATGGGAGAGATGGCTGAGATAGTGAAAGCAGTGTGAACAGGATCCTTAGGTGAGAAAAGGCATGTGATGCTCAGAGTGGGCTGCTGAGTCCCTCAGGGAGAAAGAAGTAAAGGGTGACAAGACCCTGTCAAAGACGGCAGTGCTGTTCTGTGATTTTAAATAAAAAATATATAAGTCATCTCATCTGGGGAATATGAGTGCCCTTAATCATTCAAAGCTATGATTTTTCCAGTAGGCATGCACAGATGTGAGAGTTGGGCCATAAAGAAGGCTGAAGTGAAGTGGAGAAGTTAAGTTGCTCAGTCGTGTCCAACTCTTTGCGACCCCATGGACTGTAGCCTACCAGGCTCCTCAGTCCATGGAATTTTCCAGGCAAGAGTACTCGAGTGGGTTGCCATTTCCTTCTCCGGGGGATCTTCCCAAACTAGGGATCGAACCCGGGTCTCCCACACTGCAGGCAGATGCTTTACCATCTGAGCCACCAAATGGCTGAGCACCAAATAATTGATGCTTTTGAATTGTGATGCTGGAAAAGACTCTTGAGAGTCCCTTGGACAGAAAGGAGACCAAACCAGTCAATCCAGAAGAAAATCAATGCAGAATATTCATTGGAATGACTGATGCTAAAGCTGAGGCTCCAATACCTTGGCCACCAACTCATTGGAAAAGACCTTGATGGTGGGAAAGATTGAAGGCAAAAGAAGGTGGCAGCAGAGGATCAGATGGTTTAGATAGTATCACCAAATCAATGGACATGAATTTGGACAAACTCCGAGAGATGGTGGTGAAGGACAGGGAAGCCTGGCATGAAGGACATGGGGTTGCGAGAGTCAGATACGACTTAGTGTCTGAACAACAACATCAAAAACCATTCAATATTAAGCATATAAGCACTTCAAATTGTTTAAAATTCAAGCCCAGAATATCCCAATTTCTTTCCAGTAAGAAAAAAATTTATTTTGATGCTAAAAATCATTAGAAAACAATTCTCCAAAGTACTCTTTTCCAAATCCCTAGAACTGTTTGAGAAAGGAAGTTAACTGCATACACACACACACACACACACACACACACACACACATGGGCTTCTCTGGTGGCTCAGATGGTAATCTGCCTGCAGTGCTGAAGACCTGGGTTTGATCCCTGGGTTGGGAAAGAGCTGCTGGAGGTAGGCATGGTAACCCACTCCAAATATTCTTGCCTAGAGAATTCCCATGGAGAGAGGAGCCTGGCAGGCTACAGTCCATGGGGTCTCAAAGAGTCGGACGTGACTGAGTGACAAAGCACACACACACACACACATATATATATATGCCATATTTTTCATATCAAATTCAAAATGCTTGTGCAAAAGTAGATAGAATAATAAGCAGGTGGATCCTTAATAAACACTCATAGATAGTGATCTTATGACACAGATGCTAAAGAATTATTTCTAGTGTCTGAGCTAGGATTTGGTAATTCCTTGTTGTTTACCATTCATTCTTCAACACCACTGCCAAATCCAAGTTTGAATCAAAATCTCTGAGGGTGGGGCTAAAAGATCTGCATTTTAAGCAACTTTCCTATTGATTCCAATACAAATAAGGTTTTAGAGCCTTGGCTTTCAAGTTGTAGGTTATGTGTATGTGAGAGAGAAAAAGCAAGTATGCTAGAATTCAGAGATATTTGCTGTTCTTCATTTACCTTCTCACGTAATGCAAGATTTTCTGTTATGAGGCCATAAGCAGACAAGCAATAAGGCCTTATTGAGGCATATTTTAGCTCATGGACTATGCCTCCTGTTTCTATTTGTGTTTAAGATCTGCTTCAGTAGGCTCTGAGATAAAAGGTGTTCAATGAATAATAATGATGATATAATAATTGCTTCTAATTTTAATCATTCTTGCTTTAGTTTGAATTAATGTTCTCTATTTTGGTTATTTGTAAGTTTAGAGGAATCTGATCCACCATTTCATTACCAGAATTGATGTAACTTGACAATTACTGTTGTTTGACACTGATTTTTTCACTTTTCTCTCTGAAGAAGTCCATATTTCTCTATTTTTTTAAAAAATATTTTTCACTATTTTATTCTATTCATCTATATCCCCTTCAACTTTATCACATCTCTTTCAATGTGCATTAAGTGGCTTTCTTGAATCTAGACTTGTATGTGACAAAGATCAGATTACATCTCTCAGAAGGCGCATCCACATTGCCCAACCAGTGTGTCAGTACTCTACTAGAAAGTGGAACTGTGACTTTTGGTCACATTTTCTTGGTGAGAACTTAGTTATATGGTTACCACTAACTTTGAGGATGGTTAAGAAGTATCACCAGGGATATTTCTGGGAAACATACCCGGGAATAATATTACAGGGAAACTATTGTGATCAGCTTTAATTTTGCTTCTATGGAGGAAAGAAAAAAACATACATTTGGGTACACAAACAACACAACTCTAATACTTTTTATTGGGTTAAGGGAAAACCATTTATCCAAATTGGCTAAGATTACACTTTTATGATGATAAAATTTTGTTGCATGCTTTTTTTTTTTTGCTTGTATGAAAATGATCATATGATATTTCTTCCATAGTCAATAAGAGTTCAATTTGACTCTCTAATATTAGACTTCTTGAATTCCAAGAATTACTTAAAACTTGTAAGTTTTCTATTGAATCCGTCACTGGATTTAATCTACTAAAACGTTTTTAGGATTTTTGCACGTATGTTTATCAATAAGACTGAATTTAATTTCCTTTTTAAATATAGTATTGATCCAGTCTCAATACAAATAAAATAATATGGGGTCATCAATTAGGTGATCTGAAGATCTTGCCAGAGGTTTTTCTGTTTAATTAGTGTTTTCAAAAGTCCTTTTTGGCTTGTTGAATTTCTCTTTGTTATCTATGCCCTTTTGTTCTTGCCTTAGTTAGTATCTTTAGCCTTATAACTTACCTTTTAACAAATTATTGGTGATTTTCTAAGTTCTTTTCTTAACTTTGTGATTGTGTGCTCAAATCAATATTCAGGCCAAATTTTCAAAAATAAGTGTTTAATACTTTGCTCTTAGTACTTTAAAAACATGCTTTATTGTTCTTTTCAATTTTAAGTATTTACCAATTGACATATTATTTTTTCTAGTTCATCTAGAAATTTGTTTCATAAAGTTTTAAACACATTAAATTTAAATTTATCTTTTTTATATTGATTTCCGATAGATTTGCATTGTAATAAGGAAATATAGCCTGTATGATCTTCACTGTTTGTAACTTATTAGATTCACTCTAACTCTAAATATTTATAGAATAATATTTGCATGGTTAATGTTCATAAATTTTTATGGTTACTTGAAAATAATATTTTCTTGAAACAATAGAAATATTGAGTCTCAGTGTTTTAATTTGTGTTCAGTTTTTTAACTATCAAAATTGTCTTTTCAAATTCCAGTGTGAATTTTTAAGAAAAATTTTCCATCTTTTCTTTTTGACTGAAAACAATTTATTAACATTTTTGAATGATAATTGAAGTTGGTGTAAAACCATAGAGTATCATTTGTTTTCAGCACTTCAAAGATGTAGCACTCTTCTGGATTCTGTTTTGTTGAGTTGTCCTCTATCACAGAAATCACTATTACTTTATAGATAATCCCTCTTTTTCTCTATGATTGCTTTTAGGGGGCACTCCATAGTTTGATGGGTTGTGCCCATTTATTACAGGCTGAGTAGTGAAAAGTGATTACTATTTATGGCATATATATTAAATTCTAAAAAAATGTGACCAACATCATGTCAGTCAAAAACTCAAAATAATTATTCAACTGAACACAATTACTTATTATATTCATAAAAGTAAAAAACTTTTTAGAACTCCCATATACTTGCCTTTTGAGATGACTAGTTTTCTACTGGTTGTTTATTCTGTTGTAAAAGCTGGGTAGGAAAGGAAAAAAGGACTGTAGTATTCTTAAATCTGTGCCATGTTAAAATTAACTGTGGGTAATAAAAAGCAAGCCCTAACTTGTGGACTGTATTTGTAAATATTTCTCAGTCTATAGGCCCCAAGCTCCCAATTCCTATATTAGTTAATTTCTATTATTAACTATTCTACTTTTCTATAATGTCCTCTTTATTTAAAATAATTGGCTAAAATATTACAATCTATAATTTTTCATCAAGTAATAAAAGAAAAACACTGTTGTCGCACTTCAAGTGGTATTTAGTGATGGAATTATAGTAATCTCCAGCTTAGAAAATCACTAGGTTTTCTCAGCCAGTTTTCCCTAGTTTCTTATTTATAATAGCATGGTATAAGAATAGATTTTCTTTTAGATATTAAAATAGAGAAAGGCAGTTAAGAAGCATTATGAAGATTGAAAGAAGTCTCTAGGAAAGCATAATTCCTTATTCCTGGGGTTTCTTCATTATCTGTAGCTTGGTTTTAAAAATGCTTGAACATATATTTTAGCAAAATCAGTACATTGAAGCTATAATTTAACATTTTGGTTTTTCAGAAATAGCTTAGCTGTACTAATTCCTATTTACTTTCCTCATAGCATTTTAGAAAATTTTTGTTAACAGTAAATGTCATGAACATGGGTGAAAATTCTGAATCTCAGTCTTCAGGCTGACATTGGCCGTAATTGTGCATCCAGTGTCCATCCCAGAGAACAGTTCAATCAGTCTCTGAAAAATTTATCACACATAATGTTTTCCCTTGACAGCTTTCCTTTCTAAACAACTCTCTCAAGCTCTACTGCCCTGTGGGGTAGGGCCTAACCATATGTTCCTAAATTTAAAATAAAAGTAAAGTAAGCTTAAAAATGCAGTTCCTCTCTCCCATTAGCTACATTTTAAGGCTCTCGATGGCCACCCACGGACAGTACAGTGAGGAGCATCACCATCGTCAGTGGAGGTTCTGTTGGACATGCTTCTGTAGCAGTGACATGCTTTCATGAGAGATTCATCCACATGTTTTTCTATTAGAAATAGTAATTGTAATGGTTACAGAAACTATCCACTATATTCACTAATGATGGAGATAAATGATTTTATTAGAAGCATATTTTAGTAAGACTCTTTATCAGGAAAGTGACAGATAAAATAGAAAGTCTGGGTTTTTTCCCAATATTCGATTAATTTCATGTGTACAGCAAGGTGATTCAGTTATATATTATATATATATATATATATATATATATATATATATATATATATATACATATATATATATCAGTCAGTTCAGTTCAAGTTCAGTCGCTCAGTCATGGAATTAAATGATGTGAGGCAATCATTAATGAAACTAAAAAGTAAGGCTTGTAAAGCCTAATTTTGTTTCCTGATAAAGCCTGGTAAAATATTGCTCTTTCAAATCCAGATAATTTACTATATTTTTCTTTATTTTTGTATTACTCCAAAGTTTATTACTTTTGAGACATTGACTAACTAGTGTATATTTTCGAGGAAGAAATAGGTTCTTCTATGCTATGGTCTATGGCAATAGTCATAGCTCTTTGAAGAAAAAAGAAACATTTTCAAGATTATTTTGCATATAGTAGGGAAGAGCTTAGAAATAGACTAGTATTTCATGGTTTTATAAGGTTTCCTCTTAGCTAAATGTGAAGAAGGATCCTTTTGTTGTTCTGCTGCTTATATATCTCTCCATTTATTTGCTATTTCTCTATTCAAGAAATATTTCTTTCTTATAATTTCCCCCATATCTTCGATGAAAAGATACATAGTTTTTCTTTTTTCCCATTGTAATAGCCATTTGGCAAAAAAAAAAAAAAAAAAAAGTGAAGCCTAAGCTATCCACTGAACAGTGCAAACCTATGTTTCTGTGTGAAGTTTATTTCTTTGGTTACCGGGAAACCCTCTGTGAGCCATTAAGTAGAAGCAGTTAACTTCTAGAGCCACACATAAACTATAAACCTACATGAACTTTGGTTGTTCTCATGTCACACAGACAGGATCAGACACTGCATTATAGACAGCTGAACACCATGAAATACTGTACCCTGCCTCTCAGAAGGAAACATGACAAAAATAAGTAAATATGAAAATAAATAGACTGTTGAATTTATTACTTAGTACTACTAATTCTGTACAATTCAGACATTAATATAATATGGATCATTATATATTACTCAAAAATCATTCATACTTCCATGTATGTTAAATAATTTTATTAGAAACTAAAAGATTGTTAAATGTACTCTCCTTAGACCCGACAATTGTGTTCTACTCTTAGGAAATATTAAGCCTCTATACAGAAGTTTAAAAACAAGTATATCTAACTATAGATAGAGACAGATATTGATAGATATATGTATTATTATTTTAGCTTCCTTATAAGCTAAGTTCTACACAATAATTATTCCCTTTGATGAAAAAGAGAGAGCAAGAAAAAGAAATAAACAATTTCATGATTATTTTGTATGAAGTAGGGAAGAGCTAGATAGCATATTCAAAAGCAGAGACATTACTTTGCCAACAAAGGTCGAACTAGTCAAGGCTATGGTTTTTTCCGTGGTCATGTATGGATGTGAGAGTTGGACTGTGAAGAAGGCTGAATGTCAAGAATTGAAGCTTTTGAACTGTGGTGTTGGAGAAGACTCTTGAGAGTCCCTTGGGCTGCAAGGAGGTCCAACCAGTCCATTCTGAAGGAGATCAGCCCTGGGATTTCTTTGGAAGGAATGATGCTAAAGCTGAAACTCCAGGACTTTGGCCACCTCATGTGAAGAGTTGACTCATTGGAAAAGACTCTGATGCTGGGAGGGGTTGGAGGCAGGAGGAGAAGGGGACGACAGAGAATGAGATGGCTGGATGGCATCACTGACTCGATGGACGTGAGTCTGACTGAACTCCTGGAGTTGGTGATGGACAGGGAGGCCTGGCGTGCTGCGATTCATGGGGTCGCAAAGAGTCGGACACGACTGAGCGACTGAACTGAACTGAGGGAAGAGCTTAGTAGGAAGCATCAGGAATCTGTCTTCCACACTAGGCCACAATTTCCCTAGAAGCAACAATTGCACTCTCTGATGTAAATATTTGAAACTATGGAGTCCATTGAATGCTTGAAACCTCCAGAGAAAGGCTTGCATTGTTAACTGCAGTTCAGTTCAGTTCAGTCGCTCAGTTGTGTCCGACTCTTTGCGACCCCATGAATCGAAGCACGCCAGGCCTCCCTGTCCATCACCAACTCCTGGAATTCAGTCAGACTCACATCCATCGAGTCAGTGATGCCATCCAGCCACCTTATCGTCTGGCGTCCCCTTCTCCTCCTGCCTCCAATCCCTCCCAACATCAGAGTCTTTTCCAATGAGTCAACTCCTCACATCAGGTGGCCAAAGTACTGGAGTTTCAGCTTTAGCATTATTCCTTCCAAAGGAATCCCAGGGCTGATCTCCTTCAGAATGGACTGGTTGGACCTCCTTGCAGTCCAAGGGACTCTCAAGAGTCTTCTCCAACACCACAGTTCAAAAGCATCAATTCTTAGGCTCTCAGCCTTCTTCACAGTCCAACTCTCACATGCATACATGACCACAGGAAAAACCATAGCCTTGACTAGACGGACCTTTGTTGGCAAAGTAATGTCTCTGCTTTTCAATATGCTATCTAGGTTGGACATAACTTTTCTTCCAAAGAGTAAGCGTTTTTTAATTTCATGGCTGCAGTCACCATCTGCAGTGATTTTGGAGCCCAGAAAAATAAAGTCTGACACTGTTTCCACTGTTTCCCCATTTATTTCCCATGAAGTGGTGGGACCGTATGCCATGATCTTAGTTTTCTGAATGTTGAGCTTTAAGCCAACTTTTTCACTCTCCTCTTTCACTTTCATCATGAGGCTTTTGAGTTCCTCTTCACTTTCTGCCATAAGGGTGGTGTCATCGGCAAATATGAGGTTGTTGATATTTGTCCAGGCAATCTTGATTCCAGCTTGTGTTTCTTCCAGTCCAGCATTTCTCATGATGTACTCTGCATATAAGTTAAATAAACAGGGTGACAATATACAGCCTTGATGAACTCCTTTTCCTATTTGGAACCAGTTTGCTGTTCCATGTCCAGTTCTAACTGTTGCTTCCTGACCTGCATACAAATTTCTCAAGAGGCAGATCAGGTGGTCTGGTATTCCCATCTCTTGAAGAATTTTCCACAATTTATTGTGATCCACACAGTCAAAGGCTTAGGCATAGTCAATAAAGCAGAACTAGATGTTTTTCTTGAACTCTCTTGCTTTTTCCATGATCCAGCGGATGTTGGCAATTTGATCTCTGATTCCTCTGCCTTTTCTAAAACCAGCTTGAACATCAGGAAGTTCACGGTTCACATATTGCTGAAGCCTGGCTTGGAGAATTTGGAGCATTACTTTACTAGCGTGTGAGATGAGTGCAATTGTGCGGTAGTTTGAGCATTCTTTGGCATTGCCTTTCTTTGGGATTGGAATGAAAACGGACCTTTTCCAGTCTTGTGGCCACTGCTGAGTTATCCAAATTTGCCTGCATATTGAGTGCAGCACTTTCACAGCATCATCTTTCAGGATTTGGAATAGCTCAACTAGAATTCCATCACCTCCACTAGCTTTGTTCGTAGTGATGCTTTCTAAGGCCCACTTGACTTCACATTCCAGGATGTCTGACTCTAGGTCGGTGATCACACCATCGTGATTATCTGGGTCGTGAAGATCTTTTTTGTACAGTTCTTCTGTGTATTCTTGCCACCTCTTCTTAATATCTTCTGCTTCTGTTAGGTCCATATCATTTCTGTCCTTTATCGAGCTCATCTTTGCATGAAATATTCCTTTGGTATCTCTGATTTTCTTGAAGAGATCCCTAGTCTTTCCCATTCTGTTGTTTTCCTCTATTTCTTTGCATTGATCGCTAAAGAAGGCTTTCTTATCTCTTCTTGCTACTGATATATATATATATATATATATATATATATATATATACACACACACACTGTATTATATATAAAATATACTCTCATATATGTGTGTATCTGCATATCTATATATCTGTATATGTAATGCTCAAAATTCTCCAAACCAGACTTCAAAAGTATGTGAACTGTGAACTTCCAGATGTTCATGCTGGATTTAGAAAAGGTAGAGGAACCAGAGGTCAAATTGCTGACAGCTGCTGGATCATAGAAAAAGCAAGAGAATTCCAGAGAAACATCTGTTTCTGCTTTATTGATTATGCCAAATCTTTAATTGTGCAGATCACTACAAACTGTGGAAAATTCTTCAAGAGATGGGACTACCAGACCACCTTACCTGCCTCCTGAGAAACCTGTGTGCAGGTCAAGAAAACAGTTAGAACCAAACATGGAACAATAGACTGGTTCAAAATTGGGAAAGGAGTACACCAAGGATGTATATTGTCACCCTGCTTTTTTACCTTATATGCAGAGCACATCATGTGAAATGCCAGGCTGGATGAAGCACAAGCTGGAATCAAGATTGCCAGGAGAAATATCAATAAGTTCAGATATGCAGATGACACCACCCTTATGACTGAGAGTGAAAAGGAACTTTATGAAAGTGAAAGAGGAGAGTGAAAAAGTTGGCTTAAAACTCAACATTCAAAAAATGAAGCTCATGGCATCTGGTCCCATCATTTCATGGCAAGTGGATGAGGAAACAATGGCAACAGTGACAGACTTAATTTTCTTGGGCTCCCAAATCACTGCAGATGGTGACTGCAGCCATGAAATTAAAGGATGCTTGCTCCCTGGAAGAAAAGCCATGACCAACAAAGACAACATACTGAAAAGCAGAGGCATTACTTTGCTAACAAAAGTCTGTCTAGTCAAAGCTATGGTTTTTTCAGTAGTCATGTATGGATGTGAGAGTTGGACTATAAAGAAAACTGAGTGCCAAAGAATTGATGCTTTTGAACTGTGGTGCTGGAGAAGACTGTTGAGAGTCCCTTGGACTGCAAGGAGATCCAACCAGTCAATTGTAACAGAAATCAGTCCTGAATTATTCATTAGAAGGACTGATGCTGAAGCTGAAACTCCAATATTTTTGGCCACCTGATATGAAGAACTGACTCATTGGAAAAGACTCTGATGCTGGGAAAGATTGAAGGCAGGAGGAGAGGGGACAACAGAGGATGAGATGGTTGGATGGCATCACTGTCTCAATGGACATAAGTTTGAGCAAGCTCTGAGAGTTCGTAATAGACAGGGAAACCTGGCGTGCTGCAGTCCATGGGGTTGCAAAGAATCAGACGCAACTGAGGGATTGAACTGAACTGATACATCTGTATGCTTCTCAGACAATTGCAACCTCCCTCAAGGCAGAAACTGCTATTACCCACATTTTCCAGTTGAGGAATTTGATGCCAAGAAGGTGAGATTAGAACCCACTCTTGTTCTAGAGTCTAGAACACCTAACCACCATATTCTACTGCTTCTCAAAGAGGGAACCTTCTGACTGTAATGAAATTGTTTAAATTACCATATTCCACAAGGAATCACACACATCCATGATCATCGCTATGAAGCCATAAGGCTGCTTGGAAATATTGCACCTTTTCTTCAATAGAAGCCTTGCACTCACTTTTAAATAATTCAGTAACTATTTCTGAATGTCAATCATATGTAATATTCTGTTCACTATGGCTTCTTTTAAAGAAAATGAAGTTGCTGATCATTGCCATGAATATTGAATAAAGTAATTGCTAAAGCATTTTCTTCAGGAATGTTTGGGCCATGGAAACTTTGGAATGATTGATTTAAGAAATCCTGATTTTAAAAAAAGGGAAAAATGGGTACTGATATGTGAATTCAGTTCAGGATTTAAACAACCTTGAGGATAAAAGACAAAAATAATGTTTTCCTGGTTTTAAATAAATATATTAGTGTGTGTAGCATTTATTTACAACAGGAAATCTAGCATTACATACTCATAAATAATGCAAATTTGAATGTAATGCTGATCCCCTGTGTTCTCAAATGTCAAAAGGCTAAAGTTCTTGTCTTCTGGAGGATGGACAGTTGTCTGAAGGAGAGATTTAGAGTCAGCGGCAAGGCCTGGGCAAGAAAGAGCAGAGAATCCCTGTTTCAAAGCAGGAGACAGTCAGAACATGAGCCCCAGGCTTTCCCATTTAGCTGATATTCAAGTTCACGGCTGTGATTCCATTAGTCTCATGCTAACACAGTCTTGCCTTCTGCTTTATTTCTGAGCCATATTTATTGTGTTTTGGACAAGACACATTGTGAAAAGGTAAGCCATTTTATTTCAGGTTGCTCTAAAGTATAATATAAACACATATGCAGATAATAAAATGTGAACATATATACAGCCTGGCCTTATTTCCAAGTTGAATTCAGTTTTGTGTTGTTTATGACTTCTTTTGATTTTCTTTATTTCTATTCTTATACCATATGAATGACACTGAGCACCACACATCTGGCTTTTGGTAATCTTTAATAGGATTCTATTTCACTCACCCTTCATCTTTTTGCTCTAGCAAAAGGACACTTTAAGGACAAAGAATTAAGCTTCCCCTTCCCCAGCACTGATTCCTGGCACCCGCGTCTCAGGCTGGCAGGACTCACTATTTCCTATCATCTTCCTTGTTTCTAACACACTGTGTGCTAACTGTCCCTTTAAAGAGCCTGCACATTTAACATGCTTGGTCTGTGATGGTCCGTTTTGTGTCAACTAGTCTGGGCCACAGGGTTCCCAGATACCTGGTGGACAATATTTTGGGTGTTTCTCTGATGGTGTCTTGATGAGATCCACATGCTGAGTAAAGCAGGTTATCTGCCCAGTATGGATAGTTAGCATTCTAGTTTTTTGAAGGTTTTCATAGACTGCAAGGTTGACCTTCTGTGAGGAAGGGGGGCTCCTCATCCTGTCTGTTGTAGCTGGGAAACTGACCTCTTGGCTTTGCTTGGCTCTTGAGCCTGCGGCCTTTAGACCTGAACTGTGTCAGCACCCTTGTCTCAGGCCTTGGGACCCAGCCCCCCAGGGCTCCACATGCCAAAGACATCCTTGGAACTTCTCTGCCTCCAAGTCATGTGAGACAGTTTCTTATAATAAATTTTTTAGTAAATAAGTATACAGCAGTCCTTTGGAGAATCTTAACTAATACATGATCTTATTCCACTTGTCCCTGTTATGTTATCTTAATTGTCAAAATGCCAGTCTTTTAAGGTCTTGATTAGTAAGAGATTGACCATAAAGATGCCCCCTGCACAATTCATAGAACAGCTTTTCACAATGGACACTGTGGCAGTCATGGGCCCTCAGGGTACATTACGAAGAGGGGTGATTATAAAGGCTTTATGGGAAAGTTGGGCTTTACCAGACAGGCTTTGGTTTGAGGGACTGAGGAAGATAATATTTATTGATAGGCTATAGGTACTGATCTCTGCAGTCATGATTCTTTTTGCAAACAGCAAAAACCGATTGTGAATTACTTGGGCAGAAAAATAATTATCATGAAGACTCAAAAATAAGCAAGAGGCAAGGTCACTGATTTGGGCAAAACATCTCCAAGGTCACCCTATGCTGGCTTTGGCATTGACATGGCTTCTGATCAGTGGACACACCTGTGATGGCTGCCAGCCCCATGACTGCATGCCAGGCACCATCCTGGAAAAGCAGATCTAAACCTTTCCTGGATTTTTTTTTCCAGGTGGGGTCACCCACCTAAGAAAGTACCATCTGATTGGTTAGGATTATGATTATTGTATATGCCTTATTCCAATTACTCAGGAAAAGCAAGTATCTAGGGTTTTTTTGGAAGGCAAGGAAGGGGTCTGTCTTTCCCCAAATCTCAGTCTTCAAAAGCAGAAGAAGGAGTTTAGATTCTTAGGAGCAAAAGTATCACCAAATCCAAGAAAAAAAATAATCATAGTAGCTTTAAAGATAGTTTAAGAATTAATTCTCAAGAAAATATAAAGAGTACTTATTATTAAGGGCTTTTTGCTATTTGTGGGCTTCCCTGGTGGCTCAGCTGGTAAAGAATCTACCTAAAATGTGGGAGACTTGGGTTCGATCCCTGGATTGGGAAGATCCCTTGGAGAAGGAAGCGGCTACACACTAGAGTATTCTGGCCTTGAGAATTCCATGGACTGTATAGTCCATGGGGTTGCAAAGAGTTGGACACGACTGAGCGACTTTCACTTCACTTCACTTGTACTGTTTGTGCTCAATTCATGGGGGTGGCTGGGAGGTGGGGGTGGTGTGATGATGCTCTAGGGAGGCCAGGGTCTCTGTGCTGATACCTGTCACTTAACCAGTGGGGTGACTGTGATCCCAGAATCAGTAATAAAATCTGGAAATACTCCAAATGAATGAAGATGGCAGGGAGCTTAGTTGGAAAAGTCACATACATCAGAGTCACTCCTGTCCTACCTGGATTGTGATACAGATTCTACTGATTAACTTGACAAGGTTATTTTATTTTTTTAAAAAACCGTCTGAGCTTGTTTTCCTAGTTGTAGAAATGGGAACAATGGCAACTTCTTTGGGTTTTGGTAACCATTAAATGAGGTTATCCTTTTTAATGGCTGAGTAATACTCCATTGTGTATATGTACCACAGCTTTCTTATCCATTCATCTGCTGAATCAGTTCTAATGAGGTGGATGAAACTGGAGCCTAGTATATAGAGTGAAGTAAGCCAGAAGGAAAAACACCAATACAGTATACTAACGCATTTATATGGAATTTAGAAAGATGATAACAATAACCCTGTGTACGAGACAGCAAAAGAGACACTGATGAATGGAACAGTCTTATGGACTCTGTGGGAGAGGGAGAGGGTGGGAAGCTTTGGGAGAATGGCATTGAAACATGTAAAATATCATGTATGAAACGAGATGCCAGTCCAGGTTCAATACACGATACTGGATGCTTGGGGCTAGTGCACTGGGACGACCCAGAGGGATGGTATGGGGAGGGAGGAGGGAGGAGGGTTCAGGATGGGGAGCACATGTATACCAAAAGGATTCATTTTGATATTTGGCAAAACTAATACAATTATGTAAAGTTTAAAAAAAAAAAAAGAATCTACCTGCCAAAAAAAAATAAAATAAAATAAATGAGGTTATCCAAGTTAAAAGATGTATATATTATTTTATACAATTTACATATGATAGTCTGAGAATCTAATAAATTGCTTTTTAAAATTCACATAGAAATAAATGAATTGACTATTTGTATGACAGCTGTGCTATAAATTGTGGTAACTCAAGACATCATGGATTCAGAAAAATTTCTTTAGAACTGTGAGTATAATCCACACATTTTTATGAGCTCTATAGTCAATTAATTTAAATTACCATTACAGATTATGAAGCATGAAAATATTCATTCTTAAGAGAAGTTTAGGCAATCATTTGACCAAGGCCCAAGGTGGTAATTCTTATTACAGATTTCAGGCCATGAATAATATATCTTCCATCCCTTGAACAAACTTACCTCGGCACAGGGTTGAAGTTTAAGGTCACGGTGCTAATTTGGGCAGACATACTTTGAAATGTTACTATTCAGGGTTATAGCTGATATCATTTGGAAACCCTACATCTAAAAATGGATTAAAGAAGGGAGTCTTTTGGTGGGAAGCAAAGTTAAAAAGAAAATTTCTAAATCTTCATTTACATGCTGAAATAGGGGAAGATAATTCTCATTACTTATGTTACAATTATATGTTCTTAATTTGGCATAAAGCAAAATATAGAACTTCATTTTCTTTTGATCAGCAATTGGATGGAGATTGTGCAAATGCAATTAACCAGCAAATAGCAAACTCCATTTTTCTATTTTATTAAAGGTCAAAAGTTATCTAACACTCTTTCTTCTATTGAAAGGGAATTAAATAAAAGTTTGACCCTTAGTGAGTCAAAGTTTGGATGAAGGACACAAAATATAAGTTGAATCTGCCGAACGACCTTGGTGAGAAGCAGGCTGGAAACAGGAAGTAGGTGTCCCCACTACTGGTAAGCGGAAGAGGAAATGAGGCAGACAGGTGATGCAGCATCTGTGCTGCTTATTTTCATAGAATCGACCCCACATGAAAGGAACTGTTATTCTGTCTTTTGGGGAGGGTCAGGGGATTTTGTTTCCTCCAGGTCCCTTGTTAAAGGTGGGGGGAAGCCTATCGGCCATTATAGAATGATAGATAATAAGCTTTTCTTGTTTACAATCGAACAATGTGATGAAAACAATCCAAACATTCTCCACGGGATGGGTGAGTAAACAAAATGTGGTAAACACATACAGTGGAATATTAGTCTTAATGAGAAATGAAATTCTTCCACAGGTTAAAATGTGGATGAACCTTAGAAATATTATGCTAAGTGAGACAAAACACACATAACTATGGTTACCAGGAGGTAGGTAGGGGAGGGACAAATTGGGAGGTTGGATCTACAGGTACACACTGCTATGTGTAAAATGGATAACAAATGAGAACTTACTGTGTAGCTCAGGGAACTCTACTTGATACTCTGTCATGACCTATATGGGAAAAGAATCTAAAAAGAGTGGGTGAAAGTATAACTGAGTTACTTTGCTGTACACCTGAAACTAACATAACATTGTAAACCTATTATACTTCAATAAAAATAGACAGTTCTCCCCATGGGAAAAGAAAACTGGTTTCTTTGTGGGGAAAAAAATCCCAATAAATCAAAAAGGACAAATATTGTATCATTCCACTTATATAAGGTATCTAGAAAAAGCAAATTAATAGAGACAAAAATTATACAAATGGTTCATAGGGACTCAAGGGAGGAGACAATTAGGACTTATTGTTTAAAGGGTACAGAGCTTCTGTTCATGATGAAAAAAGTTTTTGAAATGGGTAGCAGTGATGGTTGGGCAATATTGTGAATATACTTAGTGCCACTGGATGGTAGACTTAAAAATGGTGCATTTTATGTTATGCAGATTTTATCACAAAGAAAAAGTTCTAGGGGGAGGAAATATGGAATAGTTGTAGGAGATTCTTATTAATTTTTATCTGAAATAAGGACATTTTAGAATTTTACTCAATCATTTGCCATGGATCAACATTCAACTTGCTTCCTTTTTAATGCCAAAACTGAGTGCAAATGTCATGATAGTTAGTTGCTAATATTTTATCAGTACATACAAAGGCCTCAAATGTAACTAATTTCCTCATGAAAGATAGATGCCAAAGAGCCTTCCCTTAGTATCTGCAGGCTTGACCACATGACCCATTCGAAATTTATTTGCAAGCCTTTCCCACCTTTGTGTGTGACCTTCTGCTACAGTTTCAGGATTGAGGGTGGAGGTTGCTTATTCTAGAGACAGAAGCATTATTGATTCCTGGTTATTAGGGCAATTGCACTGGCAAGGCAGCAGCATTCTATGAATTAGTTGGGAGCCAGTGAGTCAGAAGCCAGGTAGGATGTATATATAGAGAGAGACAAAGTGCATGAGACTCCATGAAACACCATACAGACTCTCTTGTGCCTTGGATCTAAGGAAGTCTTGTTTCAAAAGAACAGTTTCTGTGAATGAATTCGTGGAGATGGGTTAGAAATGAACAGGTTATCAATATCTGGTTCCTTGGCTATATCCCAAGGCTATATACTTATTACGCTTACCTGGGTTTCAATTTTGCTTTTAGTTCTTAATTTGGAATGTGGCTGTCCTCATGTACTACAGTTACTTTTTAAATTATTCTAAAGCTTTGAAAAGAACTGTTAGATTTTGTTTTGATCAAAGAACATTAGTTTTTGTGGATTGATAAATTAACATAGTTCATCAATTTGAAAGATTTTAATGAAAATTCATTGTACCCTGGAAAATTCTATAAAAATTAATATTTAATCATGGAGAAGTCTTATACTGAAAACAGTTCCCTAAAGCATGTACTAATCTCCAGTTAAGGGCTGGTGAATCATGTCCTTTGTACACCATTTTATTTTGCTTTGTTTCTTTCTATTGTATTTCTCTTACTGAGTTCTTTAATTTTGCAACATATGGAGAGGGCGAGGGTGGGATGATTTGGGAGAATGGCATTGAAACATGTATATTATCATATGTGAAATGAATCACCAGTCCAGGTTTGATGCATGAGACAGGGTGCTCGGGGCTGGTGCACTGGGATGACCCAGAGGGATGGGATGGGGAGGGAGCTGAGAGGGGGGTTCAGGATGGGGAGCACATGTACACCCATGGTGGATTCATGTCAACGTATGGCAAAACCACTACAATATTGTAAAGTAGTTAACCTCCAATTAAAATAAATAAATTTATATTTTAAAAAGCAACATATTATTTAAAAAAGTCTATAACCTCTCTTTCATGGAACTGCATAATAGCTAATATTATCACCAAAAAGTAGTGAAATTTAAAAGTAGCAAACTCATTTGAGGATAGCTGACAGCTTAACTTAAGAAATCATAGTCAACCATAGGTTTTTTTTTTTTTTTAAGATTGGAAAAACTGTAAAACTTTGTTCTCTGAAATTAAGTAACCTAAAATAATCTTCAAATCACTTTGAAGAATCCAGTAGATTTTATTGAAGGGTTTCTTTAGTAATATTCATATTTACAACTACCTTTGCTTCTGATTTTGTATTTTATCCAAAGAGAGAGAAAAAAGTCTTTCTTTTGGAAAACTTATTGCAATAGAAGATGAGGGTAGTCATAAAATGTGGATGCTAGCAGTCAGGTCAAATCATTTCTAACTTCCCTAGAGTTCTCAGGGAGGTTTTGTTGCTTATGTTTTGTGGTTGTTCTTTATTTGCTTGTTTTTACATTAATACTTTCAGATTTCCTTCTGGAGCAAGTTCCTTTGGTCTATAAGTTCTGAATCAGCATGTTATGTGTGATACTATTTCCTTATCAACTCTGTTTGGCTGTTGTTGCTGCTGCTACTGCTAAGTCACTTCAGTTGTGTTCGACTCTGTGTGACCCCATAGACGCCAGCCCACCAGGCTCCCCCGTCCCTGGGATTCTCCAGGCAAGAACACTGAGTGGGTTGCCACTTCCTTCTCCAATGCATGAAAGTGAAAAGTGAACTACCCACTGATTCTGGGGGAGGCCTTTTATTAGCTACAGCAAAGAGATTTTAACTCTTCTAGTGAGATATATGAACTCAGTCATGTTCTTAAAATCATATTTTCAGTTTTCTTTTTCTTTAAATTTAAGAAAATAATTTTGCTAAATATAAAAAGGCAGGCAGCTTGATACCAAACAGAAACAGTGGTCTCCAAAATCCTGCAGTAGGTATCTGGTCACAGAATTTATATGTGACTATGAAGAATTACACAAATGTGGTCTGTATTTCATAATTGTATTGTTCAGCCTAAAATCAGTCAGCTCTGTACTATTAGTCTTAGTAATTGTCATAAAGAGGTTGTAATAAGGCATGTTTAGTTTTTTAAAGACAAGGACAACATTTATGAGTGTCTTTAACTTCTGCCATTTCTGCTACTCCCAGCCTAGCTCAGGCGTCACACTAAACAGGTGGTTAGTTACCCATTGGAGTATAGATGAGAGTGAATGGGTTTATCAGGCCACAAAGAGCAGTGGGTGCCTGTCTCATTGGAGGCTGAACAGCCTGGAGTACATGCATGTATCAGAGTTGGAAGACACAATGCCATTCCCTTTATCCAGCACAAAACTGTTTCTTTTGACCAGCATAGTTATTGTTATGCATTTATATTGAATTTGAATACTTTAGGTAGGGTATAGGCTCTGAACTTGAAGTTTTCAGAGTGATCGTTAGTCCCTGTTTTGTAAGAGGAAACAAAGACTTCGTGGGGTCTTGAAAGCATGATCTTCACTTTTAAATTAGCTTTAGAAGAAGGCTACCACTCCGGTGGCAACCCACTCCAGTAATCTTGCTGGAGAATTCCATGGATAGAGAAACCTGGCAGGCTATAGTCCATGGGGTTGCAAAGAGTCAGGCATGACTAAACAACTGTCACTAGAAGAAGCAGTATCTCCAGATACAGTGCAAACTACATTGAAATATTCCTTAGTCTGCTTACCCTTCCTTTCTGCTGCATAATTCTTCATCCCTCTCACTATGCCCCTCCCCACCCTATCCCACCACTTAGGGAACTAGGGCCCTTCCCTCATTGCTGACAGATAATATATATGAGAATTCAAGATCTTATTAAAATGTGTTTAATGCTCTTTGCTTTCCAGAATACTCATATTTTAAAGAGGACAAAGGAAATAAGAACAGAGGAAAAGAATGTGCCCTTGATGAGACCTCAAAATGTATGTAACACAAAGAAAAAATACTTTATAAACATTTTATCAAAATCTTGCATCAATTCTATAAGGAAATGGATTCTTTGAAATGTTAAGCCCAAAGTCACATAGCTGCTAAATTAGATCTGGAATTGGAAGTAAACTTATCCCAGGGGTAACGTGGGGTGTGGTTCCCAGGGCTTGTGTTGGAAACTCCTTTATCCTCAGCCACAACGACTTAACCCTTTGATGTTCCAGTTTAGAGAATCAGGCTTATCTGCAGATTTTCTTTGACATGAGGATTACCATCTAAGCTATGCACTCTACTTTTAAACTTGTCCTTGGCACAATAGTAAGGATGCATTTTTTTCCCTTGCTGTCATATTTCACCTAAAGAAAAGCAGGATTGTGTAGTAGAAAAGAGTATCAGTTTTGCAAATGAGACAAATAATTTTTTCTGTCATTGAGAAAACTTATGGCATATGAATTGTGTCTTAATAATGTTTTTATAAAATTATTAAGTTAAAAAGGGAACATACAACTTCTTATTCTGCTACGAAGTAGCCATGTGTCATTATGTGCCTATGAGTTTCATTTATAGAATTAGAAACTGATGTCTACATGTGGCCTTAGAAAGTTGAATGGCATGACTTGCAGGCCTAGTGAGCAAAAATCATTTCCTTTACTCTGTGTCTAGACTATTTCTAATAAGTATGATTCCAGGAAATATCATGTATGTCACAAAGACATATGGACAAAAATACAATCTCTAGGCAATGTCATATTTAGACATAATGTCTAAATAGACACAAATGTCTAATTATCTGTATCTTCTAAGAAAGAAATGACAAATAGTTGAACAAAATTACATCGATATATGAGAGTCATGCACAATAGATTTTCAGTCATTTATTCCAAGATTTGTTTCTACATGTGTAACATATTTTGACTCTTTTTGGGCAGATGCACTGTCTCTGAAATATTACATTGATCACTCAGGTTGAATATCTCCCCCATCTTTGAGCACTCTTACTATTTAGCTCTCTTATCTGTAGCAGCTGCTGAATTAAAGAAGGAAAAGCGAAAACAGGATTACAAGAGAGATGGGCCAAAAAAGACATGTTAAGGAAGCTCCAAGAAAATTAGAGATACCAAGGGAACATTTCATGCAAAGATGGGCTCAATAAAGGACAGAAATGGCAGAATAGGTGGCATGAATACACAAGAGAACTGTACAAAAAAGAGCTTCACAACCCAGATAATCATGATGGTGTGATCACTCACCTAGAGCCAGACATCTTGGAATGTGAAGTCAAGTGGGCCTTAGAAAGCTTCACTACGAACAAAGCTAGTGGAGGTGATGGAATTCCAGTTGACCTATTTCAAATCCTGAAAGATGATGCTGGGAAAGTGCTGCACTCAGTATGCCAGCAAATTTGGAAAACTCAGCAGTGGCCACAGGACCGGAAAAGGTCAGTTTTCATTCCAATCCCAAAGAAAGGCAATGCCAAAGAATGCTCAAATGACCGCACAGTTGCACTCATCTTACACGCTAGTAAAGTAATGCTCAAAATTCTCCAAGACAGGCGTCAGCAATACATGAATGGTGAACTTCCAGATGTTCGAGCTGGCTTTAGAAAAGACAGAGGAACCAGAGATCAAATTGCCAACATCCGCTGGATCATGGAAAAAGCAAGAGAGTTCCAGAAAAACATCTATTTCTGATTTATTGATTCTGTCAAAACCTTTGACTGTGTGGATCATAATAAACAGTGGAAAATTCTGAAAGAGATGGGAATACCAGACCACCTGACTTGCCTCTTGAGAAACCTATATGCAGGTCAGGAAGCAACAGTTAGAACTGGACATGGAACAACAGACTGGTTCCAAATAGGAAAAGGAGTACGTCAAGGCTGTATATTGTCACCCTGCTTATTTAGCTTCTATGCAGTGTACATCATGAGAAACACTGGACTGGAAGAAGCACAAGCTGGAAACAAGATTTCCGGGAGAAATATAAATAACCTCAGATAAGCAGATGACACCACCCTTATGGCAGAAAGTGAAGAGGAACTAAAAAGCCTCTTGATGAAAGTGAAAGAGGAGAGTGAAAATGTTGGCTTAAAGCTCAACATTCAGAAAATGAAGATCATGGCATCTGGTCCCATCACTTCATGGGAAATAGATGGGAAAACAGTGGAAACAGTGTCAGATTATTTTTCTGGGCTCCAAAATCACTGCAGATGGTGACTGCAGCCATGAAATCAAAAGTCGCTTACTCCTTGGAAGAAAAGTTATCACCAACCTAGATAGCATATTGAAAAGCAGAGACATTACTTTGCCAACAAAGGTCCGTCTAGTCAAGGCTATGGTTTTTCCAGTGGTCATGTATGGATGTCAGAGGTGGACTGTGAAGAAAGCTGAGTGCCAAAGAATTATGCTTTTGAACTGTGGTGTTGGAGAAGACTCTTGAGAGTCCCTTGGACTGCAAGGAGGTCCAACCAGTCCATCCTAAAGGAGATCAGTCCTGGGTGCTCATTGGAAGGACTGATGCTAAAGCTGAAACTCCAATACTTTGGCCACCTCATGAGAAGAGTTGACTCATTGGAAAAGACCTTGATGCTGGGAGGGATTGGGGGCAGGAGGAGAAGGGGACAACAGAGGATGAGCTGGCTGGATGGCATCACCAATTCGATGGACATGAGTTTAAGTGAACTCTGGGAGTTGGTGATGGACAGGGAGGCCTGGCGTGCTGCAATTCATGGCATCGCAAAGAGTTGGATACGACTGAGAGACTGAACTGAACTGATATGAAGGAAGCTCCTTTATGATCTTTATCACCTCCTATTTTATTTCTTGCTTCTCTGCAAATTCAGATTTTCCCATATGGAGAAATGGGAAGAGGGGCGTCATTTATAGCTCCAACAATGTATTATTACATAAATGATCATGATGATAACAGGACCCTCAGGAGGAGAGGTGAACCACCCACATAACCTCTGTACCCATTACTGAGAACAGTATCATCATCATTATTCTTATCATCAAGGTTGGGACCACTTACTTCTGGCTTTGTATGTGTCAGGCACTAAAATCAACATGCCACATGTATTTGTTCATTTAATTTTCAAAACACCATGATCCAGGTATTTTTATCTTAGCCCACTTGCTTTTAAAGAAATACAGGCACAGTTAGTTAACTAGTTTAGTTAACAAGTGTGACCTGAGGTCACACTTGAACCAGTACTTGGAGGCAAGTCTGTCTGAGTCCACAGGCTGTGTATGAAATCTCTATCCTAAAAGGTATTTAAGTCCCAACAATGTAAAGCTGAATTATAGTTCTAACTAATACTTGTTTATAGCTTGGGATGCTTACACAAGGGGTAATCTTCCCAGGGTCCCTGAAGAAAAATCAAATCTATTGCTTAGATATTAAAGACATATCTAAGTAACCTTCAAGAACTCTGACACTACACGAATGAAGTGGGACATGCATTGAATTCAGTCAGCTGATCTGAGTGTTGAGCCCTTAAACAAAATTTATCTTTGGCTTCTGTTTCCTCATCTGTGGAATAAAGAGATGAGGGCCAAATAAATGATTATCATTTGTTCATTCTGGGTCAGAGACTCTCCCTTTTTCTTGTTTTCTGAATAAAACCTTTATTTAGAAATATAATTCATGTACCATAAATTAGCTCTGCGTAGTGCACAATTCACCAGGTGGTAATTCACTAGTGGTAAAGAACCCGCTTGCCAATGCAGGAGATTTAAGAGACACCAGTTTGATCCCTGTGTGGGAATATCCTCTGGAGGAGAGTGAGAACCCACTCCAATATTCCGGCCTGAAGAATCCCATGGACAGAGGAACTGGTGGGCTACAGTCCATGAGATCTCAGAGTTGAACACAATTGAAGCGACTTAACTGTAGCTCACAATTCAGTGATTTTTGAAATGTATCCAAAACATTCTGCAATCTCTAATCTATCACCATGTCTAATTCCATTGCTTCATTGCCAGTCACATCCCCTTCTTTGCTCCCTCCAGCCCTTGGTGACTTGGCTTACTTTCTGTCTCTATGGATTTGCCTTTTCTGAGTATTTCACCTAAATGGAATTATGAGCAATGGCTTTCTCTCAAGGTTCATCCATGTTGTAGCATGCATCCATACTCATCCTTGTTGTTGACAAAGTCATTTGATTATCTGTTAATTGGTTGGTAGATATTTGGAGGTGTTTCTATTTTTGGCTATTTAGAATAATGCTGCTATAAGCATAAGTTTTATGTGAACATATGTTTTTGTTTTTCTTGAATCAGGATTGGAATTGTTGGGTCCTGTGGGAATTTTATCTTGAACAGTTTGAGAAACTGTCAACCTATTTTCCAGCACAGCTGCAGCATTTTCCATGCCCATTGGTAATGAGTGAAGGTTGTCCTTTTTTCCCACATTCCCACAACACTTGTTGGTTGTATTGTCTATCTTTTTATTTCAGCCTTCCTTCTGGGTAGGAAATGGTATCAGCTACAGTGGTTGTAATTTGTATTTCCCTAAAGACATGATGCTGGGCATTTTTTCATTCAGTTCGGTTCAGCCACACACAGTCGTGTCTGACTCTTTGTGACCCCATGAACTGTCGTATGCCAGGTTTATTTGTCCATCACCATCTCCTGAACCTTGCCCAAGCTTGTTCATCAAGTAGTTGATGCCATCCAACCAATTCTTCAGCACTCGGCTTTCTTATGGTCCAACTCTCACATCCGTACATGACTACTGGAAAAATCATAGCGTTGACTACATGAACCTTTGTTGGTAATGTCTCTGCTTTTTAATGTGCATCTAGGTTTGTCATGGAGAAGGCAATGGCAGCCTACTCCAGTACTCTTGCCTGGAAAATCCCATGGACGGAGGAGCCTGGTGGGCTACAGTCCATGGGGTTGCTAGGAGTCGGACACGACTGAGCAAATTCACTTTCACTTTTCACTTTTGTGCACTGGAGAAGGAAATGGCAGCTCACTCCAGTATTCTTGCCTGGAGAATCCCAGGGATGGGTGAGCCTGGTGGTCTGCCGTCTATGGGGTCACACAGAGTCGGACACGACTGAAGTGACTTAACAGGTTTGTCATATCTTTTCATTATAAATTGCCATTTTCATAACTTCTCAGATAAATAGCTGTTCAAATCATTCATCCATTTAAAAGTTTAGGGCTAGAGTTAGTGTCCTTTATACAATAAATTATTTATATGGTTATTTTTGTGGTGTTATTTATTTCCTTACTATCTTTACCAATCCTATATATTTATTGGGGTGGATTTGAGTTCCTAGCCCTTGTCCTTTCATTTCTACCTGAAGGAAACCTTTTGCTATATTTTGTAGGGCAGGTCAGCTGGTGAAGAATTCCTGATTTTTGCTTATCTGAGAATCTACCAATTTCTCCCTTATTTTTGAAGGACAATTTTGCAGGATATGCTATTCTTGCGTACTTTTTTTTTTTTTTAACTTAGTCTTGAGTATATCACCCCACCTTCTCATCTATTTATTACTGTTGAGAAGTCAGCTATTCATCTTTTTGAAGCTCACTGGTGATTTTTCAACATGAAATTGTTATTTTTAGAGTCTCAAATCTATAAATTTTAATGTAGATAAAAATGTTTAACCATGATATTTGATAGGTTCTTGATACTAATTTAAAATATAAATATTATGTACCAATTCTTTGGAAGGAATGATGCTAAAGCTGAAACTCCAGTACTTTGGCCACCTCATGCAAAGAGTTGACTGATTGGAAAAGACTCTGATGCTGGGAGGGATTGGGGGCAAGAGGAGAAGGGGACGACAGAGGATGAGATGGCTGGATGGCATCACTGACTCGATGGACGTGAGTCTGAGTGAACTCCGGGAGTTGGTGATGGACAGGGAGGCCTGGAGTGCAGCGATTCATGGGATTGCAAAGAGTTGGACACGACTGAGTGACTGATCTGATCTGATCTGATCTGATTATTGCAGTGCTTTTGAATCATTAAGTCAGCAAAAACAAGACCGGGGGAAGACTGTGGCTCAGATCATGAACTTCTTATTGCCAAATTCAGACTTAAATAGAAGAAAGTGTGGAAAACCACTAAACCATTCAGGTATGACATAAATCAAATCACTTATGATTATACAGTGGAAGTGAGAAATAGATTTAAGGGACTAGATGTGATAGACAGAGTGCCTGATGAACTATGGATGGAGGCTCATGACATTGAACAGGAGACAGGGATTAAGATCATCCCCAAGAAAAAGAAATGCAAAAAAGCAAAATGGCTGTCTGAGGAGGCCTTGCAAATAGCTGTGAAAAGAAGAGAAGCGAAAAGCAAAGGAGAAAAGGAAAGATATAAGCATCTGAATGCAGAGTTCCAAAGAATAGCAAGGAGAGATAGAAAATGTTCCTCAGATATCAATGCAAAGAAATAGAGGAAAACAACAGAATGGGAAAGACTAGAGATCTCTTCAAGAAAATTAGAGATACCAAGGGAACATTTCATGCAAAGATGGGCTCAATAAAGGACAGAAATTGTATGGACCTGACAGAAGCAGAAGATATTAAAAAGAGGTGGCAAGAATACATAGAAGAACTGTACAAAAAACATCTTCATGACCCGGATAATCACGACGGTGTGCTCACTCACCTAGAGCCAGACATCCTGGAATGTGAAGTCAAGTGGGCATTAGGAAGCATCACTATGAGCAAAGCTAGTGGAGGTGATGGAATTCCAGTTGAGCTACTTCAAATCCTAAAAGATGGTGCTGTGAAAGTGCTGCACTCAATATGTCAGCGAATTTGGAAAACTCAGCAGTGGCCACAGGACTGGAAAATGTCAGTTTTCATTCCAATCCCAAAGAAAGGCAATGCCAAAGAATGCTCAAACTACCGCACAATTGCACTCATCTCACACGCTAGTAAAGTAATGCTCAAAATTCTCCAAGCCAGGCTTCAGCAATACATGAACCGTGAACTTCCAGATGTTCAAGCTGGTTTTAGAAAAGGCAGAGGAACCAGAGATCAAATTGCCAACATCTGCTGGATCATGGAAAAAGTAAGAGAGTTCCAGAAAAACATCTATATCTGCTTTATTGACTATGCCAAAGCCTTTGACTGTGTGGATCACAATCAACTGTGGAAAATTCTGAAAGAGATAGGAATACCAGACCACCTGACCTGCCTCTTGAGAAACCTGTGTGCAGGTCAGGAAGCAACAGTTAGAACTGGACGTGGAGCAACAGACTGGTTCCAAATAGGAAAAGGAGTACATCAAGCCTGTATATTGTCACCCGGCTTATTTAACTTATAGTCAGGGTACATCATGAGAAACGCTGGGCTGGTGGAAGCACAAGCTGGAATCAAGATTGCTGGGAGAAATATCAATCACCTCAGATATGCATATGACACCACCCTTATGGAAGAAAGTGAAGAAGAACTAAAGAGCCTCTTGATGAAAGTGAAAGTGGAGAGTGAAAAAGTTGGCTTAAAGCTCAACATTCAGAAAGCTAAGATCATGGCATCCGGTCCCATTACTTCATGGCAAACAGATGGGGAAACAGTGGAAGCAGTGGCTGACTTAATTTTTTTTTTTGTGGGGGCTCCAAAATCACTGCAGATGGTGGTTACAGCCATGAAATTAAAAGACGCTTACTCCTTGGAAGGAAAGTTATGACCAACCTAGAGAGCATATTAAAAAGCAGAGACTACTTTGCCAACAAAGGTCTGTCTAGTTAAGGCTCTGGTTTTTCTAGTAGTCATGTATAGATATGAGAGTTGGACTATAAGGAAAGCTGAGCACCGAAGAACTGATGATTTTGAACTGTGGTGTTGGAGAAGACTCTTGAGGGTCCCTTGGAGTGCAAGGAGATCCAACGAGTTCATCCTAAAGAGATTTGTCCTGATCATTGGAAGGACTCATGTTGAAGCTGCAACTCCAATACTTTGGCCATCTGATGCAAAGAGTTGACTCATTTGAAAAGACCCTGATGCTGGGAAAGATTGAGGGCAGGAGAAGAAGGGGTGATAGAGGATGAGACAGTTTTATCGCTCAATGGACATGAGTTTGGGTGAACTCTGCAGGTTGGTGATGGACAGGGAGTTGCAGTTCATGGGGTCGCAAAGAGTAGGACACGAATGAGCGACTGAACTGAACTGAACTTTGTTCTTTAAAGAAAATTCACTGGATAATAGACTCATGCTGTTTGATTTCTATATTAGGCACTTTTAAGCACAAGGTGAAAAACTCTGAGATGTAATGCATTTTAAATGAACTTGATGAATAAAATTAAAAACAGCCTCATTCATGTAAACTGCTTAAATAAAAATGCATTTTTTGCTATATGTTCACAAACTTTTCATGAATCTGTATTTCGGTTAAATATAAGTGATGTTTAGGCTTTATTTCTGTTTAATAAGGCCTTTTACCATTGATTAAATGAAGGAATGTATCTTTTTGAAGAGATTTATATTCTGTAAATAAAAATTGGTTGTAACAATAAAGTTGAGTTCTAACTGCTTGTATCCATAAAAAAAAAAAAATGAACTTGATAACTTCTGTGTCTTTTTAAGGCTCAAACATATTTTATATTCTGATACACAAACAAATGAGAAAAACTTTGTTGAATCATCATGTAACCTATATATCTGGGTGCTATTTGTCTACCTATTAGAACTAGAACTCTGATTGTTATTGTCATTTGGAGTCCGTCAAGTGTGTGAATGGGCTTCCCAGGTGGTGCTAGTGGTAAAGAACCTGACTGCCAATGCAGAAAATACAAGAGATGTGAGTTTGACCCTTGGATCTATTCTTGTCTGGAGAATCCCATGGACAGAGGACCCTGGAGGGCTATAGTCCATATGGTTGCACTGAATCGGACATGACTAAAGAGATGTAGCACGCACACATGCAAGTTCATGGATCTCATACCAAAGTTATTTCAAAGCATTGTTTAAAAAACCAAGAAAGTACTAGGAATACCTTCTTTAGTTTTCAATGTCTGTTGTGTGATTTCTTACACAGGAATTGTTCCTTTTTCCTCTTTGATGTTCTGAATTCTTGGATAGGCGCAGGAAAGTTTTTACAGCAGAATCTTGCTTTTTTAAAAAAAAATTTTATTTTTAAACTTTACAATATTGTATTGGTTCTTCCATGTATTGAAATGAATCTGCCACAGGCATATACGTGTTCCCCATCCTTTTTACAGAAAGAAGCAAATTCCAGAAACAGTTGCTAGGAAATAGCTAGGTTCTCTGTTCCTTAGATATCTTACTGTACATTATCTGCTCAGTAAAATTATGTGAACACATGACTGATTTTACATTTTTACCCCCAAGTGGGGGTCAGAGGGAAGGAATCAGAGAGGTAAATTGCTCAAAATCCCACAATGAAGAGGTAAAGGAAGCATTCCTAAGTTGTGTTCCTTTTCAAAGTCTTTTCCCGCTAATCTGAGGACCTGCAGGAAGAGTGGGGGACTCTGCCCACTGCTCACATCCCCACATGGCCTGAAGAGTAGATGAACACAGACCTTGATTTACTTCATGCCCTCTCCCTTACACGCATTGTAGGCATCCTTTAAATGATGATTTAAAAAATCAACATATCTCATTCTTTAATTTACCTCTAAATTTCACTTTGTGGGATGATAGTCACCATTTACATACATGTTCTCTGTGAATGCTTTTGACACAAGTTGCTGATTCTCCCCTATTTTTTGCCCTGGGGCTATTTCTTAAAATGAGATAACGTTTAAAGAATCACCAAACAAAAAACGTTGTGCATAAAATGTAGGGCAAAAATGATAAGGCTTCACTGAGGTGCTTTACCCTGCTTGATAAAGAAGCTTCTAAGTTGTTGCCTCTTCTTCATTAGTCTCAAGGTGGCTGCTCATTAAAATCATGCATTAAGGAAGTCACAAAATAAGGGGAAGTCTAGGACCTGCCGTTACTTGCAAATAGTGGATCTTTCCCTTTCCAAGAACACCAAGGGAGAAAGCATGTGGTTCAACAAGGACATACGGGTATTGCATTGATTGGAATGTAAAAAAAGCACGGAAATTACTATGTATAAAGGGTCTTGTAAGAAAGAAGTTACCATAGCAACTGTGGCCTCATAGACTGTACTGAATAATGGGATTTATTTCAGCATAATCACCCAGTCTTTTCCTGTATATCCTTCCCTGGAGACAATGAATCCATGTACCACAGCTACACAGAAAATTATCCTGCTTGGAAAGGACTCCTCTCTTTAATATATGCTGGATAATGTATAAATATCAGTATTTGATGAGAAATTGTCTTTTGTAGTTACCCTTTCAGAGACATTAGGTTAAAACATTCTATGTAAAAGCTGAAATAGTCAGCCACCTTTGTGATCTGAATACAAATAAGAGAAGGAAGAAGAAGCAAATGTGTGTGTACTTTTTCTACAGGATCATGAAATTATAACTTCTGGCTATTCAAATAAATTAAACTATTAATTAAATTGCGATCATTCAATTACCCTTTTCCCTCCATTTTTGAGTTTCCTTTCAGATACTTCAATTCACAGCATTCATTACAGAACGGTCACGATGCTTTTCCTCTGATGAGGTTATTAACAGCAAACTTGACTGGCTTCCCTGGTAGCTCAGCTGGTAAAGAATCTGCCTGCAATGCAAGAGTCCCCGGTTTGATTTATGGGTAGGGAAGATCTGCTGGAAAAGGGATAGGCTACCCACTCTGTGTTCTTGGGCTTCCCTGATGGCTCAGCTGGTAAAGAATTCTCCTGCAATGTGAGAGATCTGGGTTCGATCCCTGGGTTGGGAAGATCCCCTGGAGAATGGAATGGCTACCCACTCCTGTATTCTGACCTGGAGAATTCCATGGACTCTATAGTCCATGGAGTTGCAAAGAGTAGGACATGACTGAGTGGTTTTATTTTGACTGTTTTCAAACACGTGTTGAAGTGTGTGTTCATCTCTTCGATTTTCATTTTGAAGAAGAAAGATTCATTTTCACAGAGTAAATGAACTTTTAAAATCCCAGAGTCTAGTCAGCAGGTGCATATTATTCATAATCCTATAATTATGCTGCTGAAAGAGGATTTTTGTCACCTGCCATTAGTGGAATGGCTCAAGGATGCATCTCCCTGGGGTGTTTATACTGCCTAACATCCTACGATATGCTCTGCCCACACAAGGAGGTTTTTCACAGAACGCTGAAGCTTTCCTTCTTTCCTATAATTTAACTAAGAATAACATCCACCTCAGCTTTGATTTAGGGACCTGGGATTTTAACCCTTCCAGAGACAACAACAAGTCAGCTGGTTGCATGATCACCTGTGGAATTCACCACCTAAAACTAATGTCCAAAGATCTCCTTGCTCTTCCCTAACCTAGATGACATGTGCCATGAAATGAGAATTAGTCTCATAAAATGGGCTTTCTGTTAAGCTCAAACTTCTAATTAAATTTAAATATTATGACTTCATTCTATTAATGTGGCTCATCATGAACCCCAAGAGGACACCTTTAATTCTAAACTATTTAAAGGAACAAAAATTAAGCTCAGCACTGTTTGGCTGAGTCCTCTTAGTTAAAAATCAAGTGAGTGATTTTTAAATCAATAGAGAGAAATGCCAGTAGCACCATCTTGAGAAAATTTGATTACACCTTAATGCTCCAGATCCTCCAAAACAGGTGCTTTCCCTCTGTCCCCAAGAGTCTCCTGGAATGAAAGTTCAGGGTAGGTCCAGAAGGAAGGGAGGTTGCTCTAAACAAAGCGGGTGGGACATGTAGTTCTATGTCCTGAATGAAGCCACTCCCATCACGCCCTGTTCTTTGTCTCCCCATAGAGAGAAAACATAATAGGTGTGTAGAGTTCATATTCACCTTGATTTTACCTGTTTTTTGTGTGTGTGTGTGTGTGTGAAACTACAATATCAGACTTTAAATTGTACAGGACTCATCCATTCACACCTCATTCAAGCTGTGTTCTATGTCCTGTGTTCTGAAATCAAACAGCCCAGGGCTCTGGCAGGTGGCCCAGGAAGGGCTGCAGACATGCTTCAGTATTTTTTTTAAATTTTTTAAAAAAATTTATTTATTTTAATTAGAGGCTAATTACTTTACAATATTGTATTGGAAATGTGTAGTTCTGTTCACCGTCTAGTTTCTTTTTTGATGATAGCTGCTGCTAAGTTGCTTCAGTTGTGTCTGACTCTTTGTGATCCCATAGCCTGCCAGGCTTCTCTGTCCATGGGATTCTTCAGGTAAGAATACTGGAGTAGGTTGTCATTTCTGCTTCCAGGGGATCTTCCCAACCCAGAGATCAATCCTGCATCTTCTGTACTGCAGGTGGATTCTTTGCTGTTGAGCCACCAGGGAAGCCCAACACTCATGGGCAAAGCCTCTTGTTCTGGATGACCAAGACCCCAACCCTGTCTGCTCAAAGCCCTGGGACCCTGCAACGTGGCTTCTCTTGGCCCCAAACCCCAAGGCTCCCAAACAGCTCCCAGCCATAAGCTCTTTGTAATTTTTTAGTCTGTTCTCAGGATTTTGTTTAACACTTGATTCAGCTACAGCAAGACTGTAACTCTCATACATGACAAACCAAGAATGGATGAAGACTTTGTGAGATTTCCCTCGAACTCTTTTATGGCAGATGTGTTTACACAGAAGTACAGGGCTTCCTTGTGGCTCAGGCAGTAAAGAATCTGCCTACAATGCAGGAGACTGGATTATTCCCTGGGTTGGGAAGATCCCTTGCAGAAGGAAATGGCTACCCACTCCAGTATTCTTCCCTAGAGAATTCCATGGACAGAGGAGACTGGTGGGCTACAATCCATGGAGGTCACAAAGAGTTGGACACGACTGAATGACTCACACTTTCACTTTCACAAAGTGAGCATAATTTTCCAGAGTCCAGTCATCCCTCAGACCCACAACCTTCAGAAGCACTATCACCTGGAAACAACTTCTCAGCATCCTTTTTTCTTTTCCAGAGTTTTTCTTTGGAAATAGAAGAAGTAAAGCACAGGGTAATGTGTCACCACTAACAACAAGGAGAGAAATTCTGTAATTTTTTAAATTCCAAAGATGGGAATAGGAGTAGAAAAGAAGTGAAAGTGAAAGATGCTCAGTCATGTCTGACTTTTTGTGATTCCATGGACTATACAGTCCATGGAATTCTTGAGGTCAGAATACTGCAGTGGGTAGCCTTTCCCTTCTCCAGGGATCTTCCCAGGCAGGGATTGAACCAAGTGGAACACAGGTATCCCACATTGCAGGTGGATTCTTTACCAGCTAAGCCACAAGGGAAGCCCAAGAATACTGGAATGGATAGGCTATCCCTTCTCTAGAGGATCTTCCTGACCCAGGAATCGAACCAGGGTCTCCTGCTTTGCAGGCAGATTCTTTACTAATTGAGCTATCAGGGAAGCCTGTAAAAAAGAAGAGGTTACTCTTAATTATATTTTACCTTCCACACCTGCTTCTACTCTGCCTCCTTGACACCCCCAACTGCCCACGCTCCAAACCATTGTTCTTGGACCTCTGCCTCTCATCTCACACACTCAGTAAGGCATCAAGATCTGTGCACAGAACCACTTTAATTACCCTCAAATCCATCACTAATTATCCATTATTTTCAAATGCAAATCAAATTGTGACATTTTTGCTAAAACTTCTTAATCATCCTATCAATCTTTGTCATTCTCAAGATGCTATTTAAATTCTTTAGCTTATAGAAACCATGCAGTGTTCCAGTTTTCAAATAATGGACATCCAGCCTAGTATATAATACAATATGAAAAAATATAAAAATGTATCAAGTTATATACATATATATATACACACAGACATGCATATACACATAGTTCTCTTCCTCTGCTGCTGCTGCTAAGTCGCTTCAGTCATGTCCGACTCTGTGTGACCCCATAGACGGCAGCCCACAAGGCTCCCCCTTCCCTGGGACTCTCCAGGCAAGAACACTGGAGTGGTTGCCATTTCCTTCTCCAGTGCATGAAAGTGAAAAGTGAAAGTGAAGTCGCTCAGTCGTGTCCGACTCTTAGTGACCCCATGGACTGCAGCCTACCAGGCTCCTCTGTCCATGGGATTTTCCAGGCAAGAGTATAGGAGTGGGTTGCCATTGCCTTCTCCAACTAGGCTCTTGCATATTCAGTTCTTCTAAGGCCTTTCTGTCATGTCCACCATCTGCAGAGAGCCCACTCACATAGGGCCAGTGTCTTTTCCAAGTGGTTGTCCTTGACCACCACAACTTTGTGCCTGCTGCTACTTAACACATTTTACTGTGCTGTGTAGTCAAGGCTCATCCTTCTTGTCTCTGTGCAGATGGTGAATTCATCCAAAGCAGGGCTGTGCTTAGTTGCTCCATCTTAACATAGATTAGGGTCACTGCAGGCAGCTGGAGGCCTGACCAGCATTACAGAAAATTATTACAGCACTCAGTCTTCGAAGAGGAAGTGCTCAGTGATTTCTGTCGTCAGCTGTGTTGATGTAAACTGGGTTTGTGTCACCTCTGTAGTAATCCTGATCACATGTTTAATGTGAATCTCTTATTAAGTAAACAACCAGAAGAGTCCAAATTATGAAAAACCCTGCAGAAGCACTGCTCTATACTCTTCAAGAATAACAATGTCATTAAAAACAAAAAAGCTGGACTTCTCTACATTAAAAGAGATAGAACAGACATGATATCTTAATGCAATCAATGGGTAAACTTTGATTGCATTCTTGATTGACATAAAAAGTAACCATAAAGGTCACTATTTGAGCAATTATAAAAACTTGAATAGGGAAATTATTGTACTAGATAATATTGTCAGATTAGATTTCCTGAGTGTGATAATTACATAGTATTTTATTAAGAAAAATACCCTGCCAGACATTTGGAGGTAAAGTTTCATGTGTCTTTATGTTTTCAAATGGATCAGTCTTTAGTTTATGGTTGGATGCACATACATACACTCACACACACATATTCAGAGGGAGAAAAAGAGAGGGAAAAAGAATGTAGCAAATATTAAAATAATGAATTTTGGTGAGTAACATGGGTATGCATTGTATATTCTTGCAATTTTTCATGATCGGAAATTACTTTAAAAGTTTAAGTGGAAAACTTCAGTTCAGTTCAGTTCAGTCGTTCAATCATGTCCTACTCTTTGTGACCCATGGACTACAGCACACCAAGCTTCCCTGTCCATCACTAGCTCTCAGAGCTTATGCAAACTCATGTCTATTGAGTCTGTGAAGCCCCCCAACCATCTCATCCTCTGTTGTCCCTTTCTCCTTCTGCCCTCAATCTTTCCCAGAGTCAGGATCTTTTCCAATGATTAGGCTCATCACATCAGGTGGCCAAAGTATTGAGCTTCAGCTTCAGTCCTTCTGATGAATATTCAGGGTTGATTTCTTTTCAGATTGACTGGTTTGTTCTCCTTGCATCCAAGGGACTCCTGAGAGTCTTCTCCAACACTACAGTTTCAAAGCATCAATTCTTCAGCACTCAGCCTTCTTTGTGGTCCAACTCACATCCATACATGACTACTGGGAAAAACAACAACAACAAACACAGCTTTGACTAAATGGACCTTTGTTGGCAAAGTGATGTCTCTGCTTTTTAATACACTAAGTTTGTCATGGTTTTCCTTCCAAGGTGCAAGAATCTTAATTTCATGGCTACAGCCACTCTCCCCAGTGATTGTGGAGCCCAAGATGATAAAGTCTGTCACTGTTGCCATGTTTCCCATCTGTTTGCCATGAAGTGATGGGACCTAATGCCATCTTTCTCATTTTTTAACTGTTGAGTTTTAAGCCAGATTTTTCACTCTCCTTTCACCTTCATTAAGAGGCTCTTTAGTTCCTGTTCGCTTCTGCCCTTAGCATGGTATCATCTGAATATCTGAGATTATTGATATTTCTCCCAGCAGTCTTTATTCCAGCTTGTGCTTCATCCAGTCTGGCATTTCACAAGATGTATTCTTATATAAGTTAAGTACACAGCGTCTTAAAAAAAGTAATAACTCAACCAAAATCTGAAGGCGGTAATATATGACCCATGAAGATATTGCAGGCAGTAAAACCAGTAAGTGCAAAGGGCCAGTGGTAGAAGCACATCTGCCATGGGAGACTAGTGAACCCTAAGAGAGTAGGAGGGGATGTTGTGTGAGGGATGGGGGCCCAGAGGCTGGGCAACCCACACAGGGCCTTAGAGACAGCTGCAAGGAACTAGACTTCAGATACTTGTTCGGAGTTCTCAGCCTATATACGAAAATGACTGTGATGCTTTCTCATTTTAATGCTCTTTCCTTAGAAAGTGATATTAATGTACAGAACTAGGGATATGAAATGGATAATAAGGAAAAAACTTAGTCATAATCAATTACGTAAGTTCAATTTTATATTGACATTTTTGTGAAATATTTTTGTGAACAACCATCTCAAAATAATGTCTGTCTGTGATGTGCTTGAGAATGTCAGTGTCCAAAGATTCCCACGTGAATTTTCTGTTTGTAAAATCATAAAAGGGACTAATGTTTTCAGGACTTTGGAGAATGAATATTATTTTAATTATTATTACACTCATGAAATTATCCCTTGTTTCAATAATTCACACATGCTTCATTTAAAGTTGGAACTAATCACTAAGTATAATATTTATGTGGATAGAGGGACAATAATCTGGTATTATTCTTTAAATTTTGTGAGAATTTCTGTACATTTTGTTTATTACTATTTATTGCATCTATTTATGCTGCTCCCTTTTTTCCATGATTAGATTATCTCACAATCTTAATACTTCTTGATTTATGTTTATTTATTAATTCCAGTTTTTATGCTCTCATTTACTCTTAAGGTTTTTATAGTTATATTTGTACTTTTACTCAGTTCAGTTCAGTTCAGTCGCTTAGTCGTGTCCTACTCTCTGTGACCCCATGAACTGCAGCATGCCAGGCCTCCCTGTCCGTCACCAACTCCTGGAATCCACACAAACCCATGTCCATTGAGTCTGTGATGCCATCCAACCATCTCATCCTCTATCATCCCCTTCTTTTCCTGCCCTCAATCTTTCCCAGCATCAGGGTCTTTTCCATTGAGTCAGCTCTTCGCATGAGGTGGCCAAAGTATTTGAATTTCAGCTTCAACGTCAGTCCTTCCAATGAACACCCAGGACTGATCTCCTTTAGGATGGACTGGTTGGATCTCCTTGCAGTCCAAGGGACTCTCAAGAGTCCTCTCCAACACCACAGTTTAAAAGCATCAACTCTTCAGCACTCAGCTTTCTTTATAGTCCAACCCTCACATCCATACATGATCACAGGAAAAACCATAGCCTTGACTAGATGGACCTTTGTTGGCAAAGTAATGTCTCTGCTTTTGAATATGCTATCTAGGTTGGTCATAACTTTCCTTTCAAGGAGTAAGCGTTTTTTAATTTCATGGCTGCGGTCACCATCTGCAGTAATTTTGGAGTCCAAAAAAATAAAGTCAGCCACCATTTCCACTGTTTCCCCATCTATTTGCCATGAAGTGAGGGACCGGATGCCATGATCTTAGTTTTCTGAATGTTGAGCTTTAAGCCCACTTTTTCACTCTCCTCTTTCACTTTCATCAAGAGGCTTTTTAGTTCCTCTTCACTTTCTGCCATAAGGGTGGTGTCATCTGCATATCTGAGATGATTGATATTTCTCCCGGCAATCTTGATTTCAGCTTGTGTTTCTTCCAGCCCAGCGTTTCTCATGATGTACTCTGCATAGAAGTTAAATAAGCAGGGTGACAATATACAGCCTTAACATACTCCTTTTCCTATTTGGAACCAGTCTGTTGTTCCATGTCCAGTTCTAACTATTGCTTCCTGACCTGCATACAGGTTTCTCAAGAGGCAGGTCAGGTGGTCTGGTATTCCTATCTCTTTCAGAATTTTCCAGTTTATTGTGATGTACACAGTCAAAGCCTTTGGCATAGTCAATAAAGCAGAAATTGATGTTTTTCTGGAACTCTCTTGCTTTTTCTATGATCCAGCAGATGTTGGCAATTTGATCTCTGGTTCCTCTGCCTTTTCTAAATCTAGCTTGAAGATCTGGAAGTTCACAATTCATGTATTACTGAAGCCTGGCTTGGAGAATTTTGAGCATTACTTTACTAGCATGTGAGATGAGTGCAATTATGCAGTAGTTTGAGCATTCTTTGGCATTACCTTTCTTAGGGATTGAACTGAAAGCTGACTTTTTCCAGTCCTGTGGCCACTGCTGAGTTTTCCAAATTTGCTGGTATATTGAATGCAGCACTTTCACAGCATCATCTTTCAGGATTTGAAATAGCTTCAACTGGAATTCCATCACCTCCACTAGCTTTGTTCATAGTGATGCTTTCTAAGGTCCACTTGACTTCACATTCCAGGATGTCTGGCTGTAGGTGAGTGATCACACTATCGTGATTATCCGGGTCATGAAGATGTTTTTTTGTACAGTTCTTCTGTGTATTCTTGCCACCTCTTCTTAATATCTTCTGTTTCTGTTAGGTCCCTACCATTTCTGTCCTTTCTTGAGCTCATCTTTGCATGAAATGTTCCCTTTCTTTTTCCTTTATTTTATATTGTTTACCTTTTACTAGCTTTTTGAGAGTGTTTAAATAGTTTATATTCAATATCTTTTTAACTGATGAAAAATATGAATTACGAACTTTCCAATAAAAGTGCTTTTTTAGTTATATCTGATAAGTTTTTATATTTTTGTTGTCATATTCTGAATTTCATTTCATATTTCCTCTCTGAACCAAGATTTGTTTAAGGAAGTGTTTTAAAGTTTTGCATTAGAAGAGGCATTTTATAATTCTGTTAGTAGATTTTTGCTTCATTCAGTTTTGACTAGTATTTTCTATGCTATTTTTGATTTCTTTTAAAATTTATTTAGATTTTCTTTGTGAGTAAATTTATGGTCAATTTTCTTAAAATTGTGTATAGTATAGATTTAGATTTTATTTTGTGAATAGATTAAAAAATATTTTTTTCTTAAGAGGAGAATAAAGCTGCTGCTGCTGCTGCTGCTAAGTTGCTTCAGTCATGTCTGACTCTGTGCGACCCCAGAGATGGCAGCCCACCAGGCTCCCCCGTCCCTGGGATTCTCCAGGCAAGAACACTGGAGTGGGTTGCCATTTCCTTCTCCAATGCATGAAAGTGAAAAGTGAAAGTGAAGTCGCTAAGTCGTGTTCGACTCTTAGTGACCCCATGGACTGCAGCCTTCCAGGCTCCTCCATCCATTGGATTTTCCAGGCAAGAGTACTGGAGTGGGGTGCCATTGCCTTCTCCGAGAATAAAGCTACATACATTTAAAATGAATCATGTTGGTCTTTTGTGTTATTTTGTGTTTTAACTTTATATAATAGTTACTGAAAGAATTTTGTTTTGTGGGCTATTTTTTTGCTATGTTTTCATGTGTGTGTGTGTGTTTCTTTTTGTTTTGCAAAGTTTTTGTGCTATTTTGATAGATTGTGATTTTTAAAATTCTTATTCTTAATAAAATTATATCTTTCTCAGATGTCAAGTTTTTAAAGACAATCTCTTTCTTACTATGAACCATGCTAAAATGGCCTATTTCCTTTTTATTCTTTTTTTCTCTTTCTCAATGACTACACTATTTTGTTAAATAATGTTGCTTTTTTTAGTTTTTGACTCTGTGTTCTGTTCTATTGCTATGTTTTCTTTAGTGCTTAAATTATATTTATGGTGGCGCTTAAATTATATTTATTTATAAACAAATACATTTATTTATACTTTGCCTATCTTTTTATAAACATTATTTTCTTTTTAAATAGTCTACATTTTCCTCTCTTCATGTCATTATTTTTATTTCTTGATTAGATGTCCTTTACTGTGTTTCCCATAAAGTCTATTTTCTTTTGTGTTCCTGCAATATCAACTTTATTTTTGTTATATTTTCTTTGATTTTCTTGTGTAGCTTCCAGCTCCCATTTATTTCCTTCTGTTATCTTGACACCAGTTTTTGCAGTTTTTGACTTTCTGATCAGTGATTTTCTTTAATAAATGCTTTTAATCTATTAAGATTTTTTGATTCATGAAAACTATTTGGACATAGTTTTTTTTTTTTTTTTTTTTTAACTGCTCCATGGCAATATTTTGTTTTTAATAAATTTTCATCCATTGTTTACTTTTCTGCTCTTTAAATTTTTTTTTCCTTTTTTGGTACACATTTTGGATGCTGTTTTAAAATTCACCACTGTATAAGTCACATTTTCTAGAATCAGTGCCCGTGCAGCCAACCAGACACAGTGAAATGCCCCCTGAGGACCCACTGGGGCTGTGGCTTCACACAAAAAGGGTCTCTTGGTAATTCTTCCTGCAGCCCTGCTTCTCTTGTCTGTTTGAATAAAGGCTGTGATGAGAAGTTATCTTCCCATCCTGCTGAGCCAATAGCTCCTTCCTTCATTATTGTCAAGAATAGATACGACTTTGCTCTGCTGGCTAACCTTCTCACTTTTAAGAAATGAATGCCTTTGCTGAGACAAGCTGATCTGCTGCCTTGAGCAATGGGTCACAGCATTTTTCTTTTTTCCTCCCGGCTCAGGTCTGTTCCATCTCACTTGCTCTTGTAAACCTTACATATTTTTGAATCTGAAAATGTGTCTTTTTCTTAACTTTGCTGAACATTTGGTTTGTAGCTTTTAAAAATTCTTTTTTTTTTTTTCATACAAATTCTGGAACAAGTAATGGTAAGAAGACATATTTTATCTAAAGTCCTACAATGTAGAACTTATGGTTAAAGTTGCTTTAAAATTGTATTTTGATTTTTTTAAAGGTCATCCTTACATTTTTCTTAGAGAAATATATCTTAAAGTTTTTCAATCCAATCTTTTCTCTATTCTGGGATTCTGTCTTGGGAAGCATAAAGTGACTGATTTTGGCCAATGATTCATATGTGCTTACAGCTTCTACAACCTATAGGTGCTTGCTGATAGAAGCTTAGCATTGCAAGGTGAGTGGTTATGAAAATATTAAATAACTTTCCCTGAGCCATAAAATAATGATCTGACTTTACCAGCTGTCAAAGTTGTCAATAGTTGTCAATACAAGACTGAACACTTCTTATGACAGTCTGAGTTGTGCCCTCTTGGGAATGTAACATTTAATAACTTGAAAATCAGTTCAGAATTCAGCCAAAGAACCAACTTCCAGTGTTGTATTTTCATGCTTAGAAAAAGAAAGTTTCAAGTGATTACGTACAATATAGAAAAGAATATGTACCTTTTAAAAAGTATATAATAATGACAAAGTGAACATCTCACTGGTCTGGCTAATGCCAGTTAATGCATGTTATAACTTGCAAACAGGAGTCTTAAGGTTTCCAGCAGCCACAGATGATAAGAGAAACACAGATTGTGTAACAATTTTTATCAGACCAAAGGAGACTTGCTGATATTTTAAAAGAGACTGATTTTCTAGGTACTAAAATGTAAAGGAATTTTCATGTGAGTCTGTAGCCAAAAACTATGGAGTGAGCATGGACAGTCTTTGGCAGAAGGGTTTTGTTTGTTTGCTTTATGGTGAGGTGGTTGTTTTGATCTGTGATGAAAGAAGAGGGCTGGCTGTGGGGAAGTGAACCCTTGTAAGTGTTCCAGCAAGATTGGCTCATGAGGCTCAGAGTGTAGATTTCCAGCAAGTTCTGTTTGGTGATTCTCAGCTATACTCTGCAGGACACAGAAGCTTACTGCTCCAAAGCCTGGGCCTGAAGAATATTTACTTATCAACAGATAAAGCCTCTCACAGACTCATTTATAAAAAAGTTTCTCCCACTCTTAATGATTAGCAGCCTACAGGTCCTCCTCATTTTAGTGTTGACATATTTAGATCTCTGAATCAATGATCCAGATTTCTTCCATATGAGTCAACTTTGGAGAAAACCTTCCACTTGGGCCTCAAGAAACGAAAACTAGGGGAGAGAATTAATATTTATCAAGTGTTCTGGTCACTGTGTGAGATACTATACAGGTGTTAGCTCATTTAATTATCTCAAGGCCTCCCCCTATGTGTCTCTTCCTGCCTTTGTGCTCAGGAGAAGATGTGAGTGAGGATCCAAGGACCAGGACAGCAGGAAGTGAGGAGAAGGGCTTCACCCTGGACTCCCTGCTCCAACTCTGATCACTTTCTAGGACCTCAGACCACTCTCAACAGGTTGCCACCGTCTATATACTCATTAAAGAGTGAAAGGTATATAAAATCAACATGCAGAAATCCCTTGCAATCCTATACACTAGTAATGAAAAAATAGAAAGAGAAATTAAGGAAACAATTCCATTCACCATTGCAATGAAAAGAATAAAATACTTAGGAATATATATATACCTAAAGAAACAAAATACCTATATATAGAAAACTATAAAACACTGGTGAAAGAAATCAAAGAGGACATTAATAGATGGAGAAATATACTGTATTCATGTATTGGAAGAATCAATATAGTGAAAATGAGTATACTACCCAAAGCAATCTATAGATTCAATGCAATCCCTATCAAGCTACCAATGGTATTTTTCACAGAGCTAGAACAAATAATTTCACAATTCGTATGGAAATACAAAAAACCTCGAATAGCCAAAGCAATCTTGATAAAGAAGAATGGAACTGGAGGAATCAACCGCCTGACTTCAGACTCTATTACAAAGCCACAGTCATCAAGACAGTATGGTACTGACACAAAGACAGAAATATAGATCAATGGAACAAAATAGAAAGTCTAGAGATAAACCTATGCACCTATGGACACCTTATCTTTGACAAAGGAGGCAAGAATATACAATAGAGAAAAGACAATCTCTTTAACAAGTGGTGCTGGGAAATCTGGTCAACCACTTGTAAACAAATGAAACTAGAACACTTTCTAACACCATTCACAAAAATAAACTCAAAATGGATTAAAGATCTAAATGTAAGACCAGAAACTATAAAACTCCTAGAGGAGAACATTGGCAAAACACTCTCCGACATAAATCACAGCAGGATCCTCTATGACCCACCTCCCAGAATATTGGAAACAAAAGCAAAAATAAATAAATGGGACCTAATTAAACTTAAAAGCTTCTGCACAACAAAGGAAACTATAAGCAAGGTGAAAAGTCAGCCTTCAGAATGGGATAACATAATAGCAAATGAAGCAACTGACAAACAACTAATCTCAAAATATACAAGAAACTCCTGCAGCTCAATTCCAGAAAAATAAATGACCCAATTAAAAAATGGGCCAAAGAACTAAGCAGACATTTCTCCAAAGAAGACATACAGATGGCTAGCTAACAAACACATGAAAAGATGCTCAACATCACTCATTATCAGAGAAATGCAAATCAAAACCATAATGAGGTACCATTTCACACCAGTCAGAATGGCTGCTATCCAAAAGTCTACAAGCAATAAATGCTGGAGAGGGTGTGGAGAAAAGGGAACCCTCTTACACTGTTGGTGGGAATGCAAACTAGTACAGCCAGTATGGAGAACAGTGTGGAGATTCCTTAAACACCTGGAAATAGAACTGCTTTATGACCCAGCAATCCCTCTGCTGGGCATACACACCGAGGAAACCAGAATTGAAAGAGACACGTGTACCCCAATGTTCATCGCAGCACTGTTTATAATAGCCAGGACATGGAAGCAACCTAGATGTCCATCAGCAAATGAATGGATAAGAAAGCTGTGGTACATATACACAATGGAGTATTACTCAACCATTAAAAAGAATACATGTGAATCAGTTCTAATGAGGTGGATGAAACTGGAACCTACTATACAGAGTGAAGTAAGCCAGAAAGTAAAACACCAATATAATATACTAGCGAATATATATGGAATTTAGAAGGATAGTAATGATAACCCTGAATGTGAGACAGCAACAGAGACACAGATGTATAGTACAGTCTTTTGGTCTCTGTGGGAGAGGGTGAAGGTGGGATGATTTGGGAGAATGGCATTGAAACATGTATAATATCATATAAGAAATGAATCACCAGTCCAGGTTCGATGCATGATACAGGATGCTCGGGGCTGGTGCACTGGGATGACCCAGAGGGATGGTATGGGGAGGGAGGAGGGAGGGGGTTCAGGATGGGGAACACATGTATACCCATGGCAGATTCATGTTGATGTATGGCAAAACCAATACAATATTGTAAAGTAATTAGCCTCCAATTAAAAGAAATAAATTTATATTAAAAAAATAAAAAAATAAAATGCAAGAAAAAAACAGTGAAAGGTAAATTTAAGACTGATAAACATTAAAAATGAAACCTGAAGAAGGAAGCACTGAAACTTACTTTTATTTCATCAAAATCAATCAATATATATTTCAATATATATTGTATTCTTGCTTATTTTATTTATAATGAACTTTATTTCTTTTTGAAGGGCTAATTGGAAGAATGAAATCCCAAAGATGTAATTTTTTAAAACACTAAGATCTTCTGCTTCCTGTTAGGTTTATTTATAAGTTAATTGGGTTTATCAAAGGGATAATTTCAGGCTTTTTTTGACCTAAGCATCAGAGTTCTGACAACGAGATTGAAAGGTCAAACATATTTTTATACTACCATGAATACTGTTTGATGTTTTTCTGTTTTATTTTAAATTGTTGTTTGGAAAAACAAAGAAAATAGCAGTGTGCTTTGTTATTGTTTTTCTCTATTTGTCATTCTTTTTGGAAAATGATTATGAAGCAATTATGCTGCAAGAAAGTTCTGAGTCCTCCCACATTAGGGTCTGGAGGGAAATATGAAGACAGAATAAGCTGATGAAGTTTATTGATGAAGTAGCATTACACTCAAAGTAGATGATTATTGGAAACCTATTGATAGGCCATATAAAGCCTAAGTGATCAATAAACACATTCTTAACTGTGCCCCAACTGTGACCGGAAACATGATCAAACCATCTGTAAGCATGTCTTAACATTTTGTTGTTTCTTTTCTAACAAAAGAAAAAGAAGTGAGGAAAAGTCAAAGCAAGTCTCATTAAAAGAGTCATCTGTGCTCCTTCTAGAAGATTTCAGTATCCTCTATGTCCACACTCTTTTTACCCTGTCCTGATTCTGCCGTGAAAATATAACATTGTCTTGAGGTTGCACATATGAAAAGTTTGGATGTTTGCCACTTCACCCCAACAAGTGAAAACCTGAACAGACTAGAAAATCAGCAGCTCTTTGAAAGTCCCTAAGAGAGCTAAGGATGCATAGCAGACCTCTGCCTGTAAGCTTGGAGAGATGGGTGACCCACATCTTTGCAAACCAGAAACCACCCTGGGAGCCAGCACTGGGGTAGGAAACCTCACTTGAATTTGGTGACTTGCTGGAAGGTCAGTGGGAGTGAGCCTGAAAAATAACAACTCCAGGGGACCAAGTTGTTGAAAGGGGGTCCCACATTTTGTGAGATTTACCTCCAAGCACTGGATTGGATTCTCACAATAAAAACTGGAAAAAAAAAATTGCCCCCCTTGCTCAATTCTGGTGGAAGGGGGGGGATGGGACCATCTAGAAATGCACAGAAGCTCTCTGCTCTTAACAAAGCTGACCCTCAGGAGAAGCTAGTTACCCAGAATCCACACTGCTGGGGTGTTATCAGAGCCCACGTGCCAGACATGAGGGAAGTGCATGGTTCTTGCCCCTCTAGCCTTCCTGTCTCACCTATGAAGGCAGAACAAACCTGGGGCACACTGGGAAGTCCACAGTCTGGAACAGAGATTCACTAGAACATATAGACCTAATCACAGGACCTCAGAATGCACTTGTCCCCAACACCTCACCACTATGTTACTAGAGGCTTGTTTATTCTATTAACCAGTTTAATTACAAGGCACAGTGTCCAGCAATCAAAAAATTACAAGGCATATTAACAGGCAAACATGAGGTTGGAGGATACAGAGCAAGTATCACAACCAGGCTTAGCAAAGATGCTGGAGTTTAAAACACTATGATCAATATGCTGAGGGCTGTAATGAATAAAGTAGACAGTATGTAAGGATAGACAGGCAACACAGACAGAGATGTAAATCCTAAACAAAAAAGGGAAAAAGGGATTCTAGAGGTCACAACACTGTGACAGAAATGAAGAATGACTTTGGTGACTCAATAGTAGACTAAACATAGTTGAAAAAAATCTCTGAGGCTGAATATCTCAATTAAAAAAAAAACCAAAACTGAGAGCAAAGAGAAAAAAGACTGAAGAAACAGAAGAATACATCCAAGGACTTTGGGACAAATACAGAAAGTATAAATGCACATCATGGGAAAACCAGGAGAAGAAATACAGAAAGGACAGATGAATCTTTGAAATAATAATCATGGAAAATATCTCCAACTTAAAATCAGACACCAAGGTTCAAATGCAGGAGCTTAGAGAAAACCAAGCAGGTTAAATGGCAAAAATGCACCTAGGCTTATCATTTTTGAACTACAGAAAATGAAAATAAAGGAAAACTCCTGAAAGAAGCCAGAGGAAAAATTACCTTACCTATAGAGGATCAACAATCTGAATCACATCTGATTTCTCTTCAGACACCAGCAAGCAGGAGGGGAATGGAATTAAGAAAGTGCTTAGGGGGGGAAAACTCACCAACTCAGAATTCTGTAGCCTGAAAAATTATCTTTTAAGTGAAAAAGACATAAAGACTTTTTTCTAGTACACAAAAAACTGGAGGAATTTGTTGTCAGTAGACCTGCCTTGTAAAAACTATTTTCCTTTTCAGAGGAAAGATTAAAAATATAGGTCAGAAATTCAGATTTACCTGAAGAAAGGAAGAACATTAAAGAAGTAATAAGTAAAGAGAAAATAAAAATTTATTTTTCTCATTCTTAGTTGCTCATTTTGAATTCAAGAAATCTCCTGTTTTTGTTTTCAGTAGTAAAACAGAATTACGCTGTGATACAACATTTTACATTTTTTAAAGGTACAATATGGTAGCCCCTGACTATTATGTCTAAGACACAAATCATTATCTACAAAACACTGACTTAATCACATAAATCCATGTTGATTGAGGCTTGAGAAGCCACTTAAGATACTGTGGAGCTTAAACACTGTCAAAACCATTTATGGTACAGCTGTACTACAATTATGTTTAAGTGTTCCTTGCAGTAGAAACAGCAGCTCATCAGCAGAGGAAAATGTTCAGGAAATGATCCGAATGTGCCAGAAAAAACATCTGTTAAACTCATAAATTGATGTGAGACAATTCAGCTGTATATGATTAAGATAAGTTTTCATTAATACCTCATAATAAACTGTGAAATGGATTATACCACAAGTTATATAGATGTCTCTCACTGAAACAAACATAAAGCCTTGCTTTTAATTCAGTTATAATTACTGAATCATTGCAGCCTTTTAATAATTAGAAGTCTGCCCATAAACAGTCTTGGTGGTTTTACCTTTACACTGATCAATGTTTTCGTTTCATAAACAGATTTATGCCCAGGAAAAGACAGGATACTTTAGAAATTGTGTTTAAAGGAAAGTTTCTGATGGACTGTTAACAATCCTTGGTACACTCTGCTTGTTACGGCAGAGGTAAAGTCACACACTGCAGTACAAAGGTTGTATTGCTGGGCTTTTCCAGTACAGACACTGAATTTAGGGCCAAACTCAATTCATTATTTTTCAGTTAAAGACATCTTTCGGTAAAAGGTATCTTTATTGTACAATGAAGCTAAAATAAATAAAAGTTTAAAAACTTGGAATGAATTATCAATTTAAAACCTTTTGTAAATGGAAGGGGAGCCTGACTATTGATTCTGTAACACTTACCAAAACTAAGAAAATAATTCAGGCTTCATCTAGATAGTTGGCAATCAAATTTATGCCCTGGCAACAACTATAATTAAATTCTTTTGAAAAGACTTTATTATTTTAGAGTAGTTTTAGGTATACAACAAAATTCTGAGGAAGGTACAGAGGTTTTACCTTCACACATACTCAGCCTCTGTGTTATCAAAGTCATTCATCAGAATGGTATTTTTTTTTTTAACCAAGGATGAACCTATGTTGACACATCATAATTATCCAAAGTCCATAGTTTACATTAGGATTTACTCTTGGTGTTGAGCAATCTATGAATTTGGACAAATGTATGGTGACATGTATCTATCACTGTAATATACAAGGTATTTTCACTGCCCTAAAAAATCCTCTGTGCTCTGCCTATTCATCTCCCCCAGCACCATCCCAAGAAATCACTGTTCTTTTTAGTGTCTGCATAGCTTTACCTTCTTCAGTGTTGTATAGCTGGAATCATGCAATACGTAACATTTTCAGATTGGTTTCTTTTACTCAATGATAGGCCACGTTTCTTTCATGTTTTTTAATGGCTTTATAATTAATTTCTTTTTTGTGTTGGATAATATTCCATTAGCTGAATGTACCACTATGTATCCATGCACCTACTAAAGGATACCTCGGTTGCTTCCAAGTTGGCAATTATGAACAGGGCTGCACGTATGTGCAACTTTTTGTGTGGGCATAAATTTTCAACTCCTCTGATAAATACCAAGGAGAAAGATTGTTGGATCCTATGGTAAGAAAATGTTCAGCTTTGTGAAAAACCACAAAACCACCTTCCAAAGTAACTGCTCCATTTTGCATTCTCAGTAGCAATGAGCAGGGGTTCCTGATACTCTGCATTGAGTTTGGTGTTGCCCATGTTTTGGATTCTAGTTATTTTACAAGGTGTATAGCCAGATCTATTTCCTTTTAATAATACTGGGATATTATTGTTAAATGAAAACTCATTATTCACTTTCTAAGATTTGTGTACATTACAGGCCCCATTGTGTCACTTGTCAAATCTCTTTCTTCTTTGATAATTGTGGAGCCAAATTTAAGGTTTCAAGCCACTCATTAGACACCATACATGGTGAAAACCATTAGCACAAAAGTATGGTTTCCCTGGTGGCTCAGAGGTAAAGAATCCATCTGCCAATGCAGGGGATGTAGGTTCAATCCTGGGTCAGGAGGGGATCCCTCCAGGAAGATACTCTGTAGAAGGAAATGGCAACCCACTCCAGTATTCTTGCCTGGGAATTCCCATGGACAGAGGAGTCTGGCAGGCTACAGTTCATGGGGTTGCAATGGACATGACTTAGCAACTAAACAGCAAAAATTTTAAGCTACATGAGAGAAATTTTTCTTTTATAAGGAGGACATTATAATGGTTTCAGAGAAGAAAAGCCTGTGCAGTTTGCCAAATGTGATAAGGAGCGATGCTATTGTGGAGTAAAATATTGCACTCATCTCACAGGTTGGCAAAGTAATGCTCAAAATTCTCAATCCAGGCTTCAACACTACGTGAATCATGAAATTCCAGATGTTCAAGCTGGATTTAGAAAAGGCAGAGGAATCAGAGATTAAATTGACAACATCCGTTGAATCATTGCAAAAGCAAGAGAGTTCCAGAAAAACATCTACTTCTGCTTTACTGATTACACCAAAGCCTTTGACTTTGTGGATCACAACAAACTGTGGAAAATTCTGAAAGAGATGGGAATACCAGACCACCTGACCTGCCTCCTGAGAAGTCTGTATGCAGGTCAGGAAGCAACAGTCAGAATTGGACATGGAACAACAGACTGGTTCCATATTGAGAAAGGAGTACGTCAAGGCTGTATATTGTCATCCTGCTTACTTAACTTATATACAGAATATATCATACGAAATGCTGGGCTGGATGAAGCACAAGCTGGAATCAAGATTGTTGGGAGAAATATCAATAACCTCAGATATGAAGATGACACCACCCTTATGGCAGAAAGTGAAGAACTAGATAGCCTCTTGATGAAAGTGAAAGAGGAGAGTGAAAAAGCTGGCTTAAAACTCAACATTCAGGAAGCGAAGATCATGGCATCTCGTACCATCACTTTATGGCAAATAGATGGGGAAACAGAGGAAACAGAGACTTTATTTTTTTGGGCTCCAAAATCACTGCAGTAGTGACTGCAGCCATGAAATTAAAAGATGCTTCCTCCTTGGAAGGAAAGTTATGACCAATCTAGACAGCATATTAAAAGGCAGAGACATTACTTTGCCAACAAAGGTCTGTCTAGTCAAGGCTATGGTTTTTCCAGTGGTCATGTATGGATGTTAGAGTTGGACTGTGAAGAAAGCTGAGCCCTGAAGAATTGATGGTTTTGAACTGTGGTGTTGGAGAAGACTCTTGGAAATCCCTTGGGCTGCTAGGAGATTCAACCAGTCCATCCTAAAGGAAATCAGTCCTGAACATTCATTGGAAGGACTGATACTTAAGCTGAAACTCCAATACTTTGGCCACCTGATGTGAAGAACTGACTCATTGGAAAAGACCCTGATGCTGAGAAAATATTGAAGGTGGGAGGAGAAGGGGATGACAGAGGATGAGATGGTTGGATGGCATCACCGACCCAATGGACATGAGTTTGAGCAAACTCTGGAGTTGGTAGTGGACAGGGAGGCCTGGCATACTGCAGTTCAGAGTCAGACATGACTGAACTGAACTGAAGGGAATAGGAATCCAAAGTCATTCTGAAATGGAGCCTCAAAGGGACATGCTTCATCTGAAATTTTAGAAGCCATGACTCACAGATCATAACTTTTCATTAAGATGAATCAAATAAGACTTTTAGGAAGTAAACATACAGACATTTAGGATGATGTGTTAGGGATATAGAAGACAGGAGAGAAATCGAAGATGAATCTGGAGTTGAGTCTTCAAAATGAATCCTCTTCCCCCAAAATCCAGAGGACAGCCTCCTATGTATCCTGGATTTTGCTCCCTACTCCAAATAAAAGGCCCCGTTAAAGTACCTGACCAGTTTTCTCCCTGGACACCGATGTGGAGACACAAAGCAGTGTTGGTGTGCCTAGTTCCCTGAACGATGATGTGCCCTTTGGGGCCAGAGTGATGCTTTAGGGACAAGAACCTCAAGGAACATAGGGAGAACCTCAAGGAAAATCGGAAGAGTGAGATAAAAATAAAGAAGAAAAGATTGGGAGAGAGAGAAAGAGATGGTTAGAGAGAAAGAGACGGTACTTTTCTTCTGCTTCTGATAACAATTATGTCTCAGTTCCAGCTCATCTTTAGCATCCCTCCTTGGGGTCCAGGAGACAGTAGTAAATTCTTTAAGAAGATTTTTTTTTCCCCTTGAAAAATTTCTGAGGACTTTATAATCCTTGTAGACTAATTATTCCTAAACAAGACAGTATGATTTATTTACATTTATGCTAATTCACATGTTTTTATGTCAGACAATTCTATTATTTTGTGTGTTTTGATGAGGACAGAATTAATATTTGAGCAATCCAGCACACACTTGAAGAGCTAACAGTGAGGTATCTTTTTTTTTAAATTTTATTTTATTTAACTTTACAATATTGTATTGGTTTTGCCATATATCAAAATGAATCTGCCACAGGTATACATGTGTTCCCCATCCTGAACCCTCCTCCCTCCTCCTTCCCCATACCATCCCTCTGGGTTGTCCCAGTGCACCAGCCCCAAGCATCCAGTATCACTCATCGAACCTGGACTGGTGACTAGTTTCATATATGATATTATACATATTTGTATCTTAATGAGCCAAGAATTGCAATAGTCTCTTAGAGGTAGTCAAAGATTTTATACTTTAAGATATATTCATAGAGTGATTGCTTATTTCTTGTTCTGTTCTAAAAAGTCTTTGAATAATTTTGGATTGCTCATTGTATCTATGCTGGTGCTGCTAAGTCACTTCAGTTGTGTCTGGCTCTGTGAGACCCCAAAGACGGCAGCCCACCAGGCTCCGCCATCCCTGGGATTCACCAGGCAAGAACACTGGAGTGGGCTGCCATTTCTTTCTCCAATGCATGAAAGTGAAAGTGAAGTCACTCAGTCCTTAATTAGCTATTGATGTGTGCAAACATTGGGCTTGATTTTAAGGGTACAGAAAGCACAAGGTGTTTTAACCTTAGTAATTTGCAGTCTAGTTTGGGAGCTGAAATATACACATCAGACATCATCCATTGTAGTGAGAAGCTGGCAAAGAAATGGTACGGATAATGAGTCTGGAAAAAGAAAATGTCATTTTCAGCAACAAAAAAAAATTATTTGTTCAAAAACCGTAATTCACAAAGTAAGTATCTCTTGAACTCTGTCAACAGTGAGCAGATGGCCCAGACATTAGGAATTCCAAAGTTAAATAACACAATGTTCTTGATCAAGAAGTATCAGAGAAGTAAACAATTACAGAGCAATGTGCCAAATGCTATGACTAAGACACTCAAATTGCTGGGCTCTCAAAGGGAAACTCCAGCTCTGCCTGGGGAAGTCAGGGATTGTTTCAAAGTTGGGGAGGATATATTCTTGTAAATCCAGAAGAGAGTACAACTGTCAGCAGAATGAGTTGTAAAACAAGAGATGCTCAGCAAGAGAAGATTCTTCTTTGTGTACATGCGTGTGTATGTGTGTGTGTTTAGAGTGGGCAGAATGGGGAGGGACAAGGTGCTGTAAAATGTAGGTTTGCTATCATTCATTTATGGTGAAGCCAGCAGATGAGGAGGTGGTTCCTAAGTCAGGGACACTCTGGCCATCAGCTGGGTGGGAGGCAAAGCGAGGGGTGCAAGGACATTTGCTGTGGCTCTTGAGCAAAGGGATGGACTGGATTGGACTGGAGAAACAGGTTACCTGGGCTTAGGCTGGGCTAGTTGCACAGTTTGGGAGGCTCTGGGGCACAGTGGCTGTGCCACAGTTTCCAGTTCTGGGTCACTAGGGTAGGGAGAGTGACCAGGAGTGCAGGAGCTTGGTCAAGGTGGTGGTTAGGGGTTGTACTCTGGCTGCTTGGTTTGCGTAAGAAGGTGAGCTTCCTGGCATGTGCTTGTTCTCTTTAGGAATTAGCAAATCCTGGAAGGGACAGTCCTAGAATATGCAAGGCCCAAGATATTAAAGCATCAGGAAATAAAGAAAACCAAAAGCATAATTAATACATAAAGTACATGATAAAGCAAGGACCAGAATGCAAGGCTTTTCACTGCCTATGAAGGGACCCCAGTAGAGGAGCCATGAGCAGCCTCAGATACAGGGGCTTTTGGTGGCAACACACTGAGTTTAGTCATGGAGCCAGGGAGAGCTGCCAGGCTCATCCAGAACCTTCCTCAGTGTTCTTATTGTCACTCATGATGTCTGTTTCCCAGACCCCTTCAACCCCTGTCTGTCTGGTAGCATAAGTGCCAGGGACTAAGCAAAGCAGGGACCAGGTTTTCCTCACCTGGTCTCCCTGACCCCTCATTCCCCCTAGAGAGACATCCATGTGGAGATCAAACATCTTTACATTTCTTATAGAAAGTACAAAACTTGTATTTTTTTCTTCTTTTATATAAAAATACCACCCAAGTAGTTACTGAATTTCAGGGAAGGGGCTTGGCGATCTGTTTATTTTGGAGCTAACAAATAGCAAAAGAGCCCTTTCAAGAATTTTTGCTTAAAGGCAATTTTTTCAGGTTTTATAAAACATATTACTTTGGCATCAAGCAGAAAGATGAAATGTATATATTTCCATCAAGAAGACTTACAGGCTACTGTGAGATTTGGGGGCTTGATCCATGCTTTCCTTAACAGACTCTTTCAACCCTGGGTCGTTAGTCACCTGATGGGTATGATCATCTCTCTTTTGCATTTAGAAAGCGTGAGACACAGGAATTTCTTCCTTGAAGTGGCATTCATTTTTAATCTGTGAAAATAGCTAGTACTTACTGGCTACTTTACATTCTTGTCTCTAAACAAATCAACAAATTGTAGGCTTGCCCATTTTTTCCAGTACCAAAAATTATGGTTTTTATTCCCAATTTCCAAAGAGAGTCATCCTTATAAGGTGATCTCTAAAAGTCTGTATAGAAAGGGCTTCTATATTTTTAAAAAAGTACATATTTCCTCCCACTGAATGCATCATATATTTAAATGCATTTAATATCCAAGGAGAACACTTGTATTCTGATACAGTGTAAGAATTGGTTTTCAGTTCCCAAAATGTTTTATTTCAGTTCTATTAATTATCACAACACATCTGCCATGTTTGTTTAAATATTTCTTCTTCCCTTATTTTGAGAATGTTCATCAAAATATGTTTTTTTTCCCTCCCCCTAGACATTCCTTACCCACCCAAGCTCAGACGAAGCATCCACAGCTGTCAGGGGAAGGTGTTAGGGATGGGCCGTGAGAATAGGGCATTTTAATGGGATTTAACAGCTGGAGAGTGGGCATATTTATAAGGGCTTGTTTTTCTAATGAGAACCCAGCTGCTTTCCTGGCCACACTTGGTGAAAAAGTCAGTGAGAGATTCTGACCCAGCCATGCTCAGCTTCTTTTCCCCATCTTTCTTCCTTCTTTCCTTCCTTCCCTTCCAGATCTCTGAGATGTTGGCAAGATGCCACACTTGGTGAGGGGTACACTGCAGTAAGTGGCACTCAGATAGTTGACCCAAGACTGTGACATCCTCCTCTACCAGGGGATACTAATCTCATGACATGGGCCCGTGCCACCTGTATCTCCTTGTTCAATTCACCAAAGAATCCAAAATAAAGGAAATTCTAAACTCTAATACATAAAAGATATAAAAATAGTAAAAAATAATTTATTAGATTAATAAACAGTTCAATTCAGTTCAGTCACTCAGTCGTGTCCAACTCTTTGTGATCCCATGAATTGCAACACGCCAGGCCTCCCTGTCCATCACCAACTCCCAGAGTTTACCCAAACTCATGTCCATCAAGTTGGTGATGTCATCCCGCCATCTCATCCTCTGTCGTCCCCTTCTCCTCCTGCCCCCAATCCCTCCCAGCAACAGGATCTTTTCCAATGAGAACTCTTCGCATGAAGTGGCCAAAGTATTGGAGTTTCAGCTTTAGTCGTTCCAATGAACATCCAGGACTGATCTCCTTTAGGATGGACTGGTTGGATCTCCTTGCAGTCCAAGGGACTCTCAAGAGTCTTCATTTTGATATTTGGCAAAACCAATACAATATTGTAAAGTTTAAAAAAAATAAAAAATAAAACCTAAAAAAAGAAAAAAACAAAACACATCAATTCTTTGGTGCTTAGCTTTCTTCACAGTCCAACTCTCACATCCACACATGACCACAGGAAAAACCTTAGCCTTGACTAGACGGACCTTTGTTGGCAAAGTAATGTCTCTGCTTTTTAATATGCTATCTAGGTTGGTCATAACTTTCCTTCTAAGGAGGAAGCGTCTTTTAATTTCATGGCTGCAATCACCATCTGCAGTGATTTTGGAACCCCCAAAAATAAAGTCTGACACTGTTTCCACTGTTTCCCCATCTATTTCCCATGAAGTGATGGGACCAGATGCCATGATCTTAGTTTTCTGAATGTTGAGCTTTAAGCCAACTTTTTACTCTCCTCTTTCACTTTCATCAGAGGCTTTTTAGTTCCTCTTCACTTTCTGCCATAAGGGTGGTGTCATCTGCATATGTGAGGTGATTGATATTTCTCCCGGCAATCTTGATTCCAGCTTGTGCTTCTTCCAGCCCAGCGTTTCTCATGAAAATTTTCTTAGGAAAATTTTTCCTCATGTCCATCAAGTCGGTGATGCCATCTAGCCATCTCATCCTCTGTCATCCCCTTCTCCTCCTGCCTCCAATCCCTCCCAACATCAGGGTCTTTTCCAATGAGTCAACTCTTCATATGAGGTGGCCAAACTTTTCTTAGGAAAAATCTTACTACATTGATTCAAGAGAAGTAGCACTGTGGGGAGGGGAGGGATGGACTGGGAGTTTGGGGTTAACAGATTCAAACTATTATATATAGGATAGTTAAACAACAAGGTCCTACTGTATAGCACTTCATATAGGTAATATGGGGAACTAAATTTTATATCTTGTGATAAACCCTAATGGAAAAGAATATGAAAAAGAATATACATGTATGTATAACTGAGTCACTTTGCTGTATAGCAGAAATTAATACAACATTGTAAGTAAACTATACTTCAATTTAAAAAAAGAAGGTAGCATTATTTGTATATAAGCCCAACTATCAAAAATCTAGGAGAGTGGGATGGGGAGGAAGATGGGAAGGAGGTTCAAGATGGAGGGGACATATGTACACCTGTGGCTGATTCATGTTGATGTTTGAAAGAAAACAACAAAATTCTGTAAAGAAATTATCCATCAATTAAAAATGAATGTTTTTTTTTTCTTTGTTGGCAAAGTAATGTGTCTGCTTTTTATTTTTATTTTTTTTTCAATTTTAATTAAAAAAAATTATACATGTGTTCCCCATCCTGAACCCTCCTCCCTCCTCCGTCCCCATACCATCCCTCTGGGTCGTCCCAGTGCACCAGCCCCAAGCATCCAGCATCGTGCATTGAACCTGGACTGGCATCTCGTTTCATACATGACATTTCACATGTTTCAATGCCATTCTCCCAAATCTTCCCACCCTCTCCCTCTCCCACAGAGTCCATAAGCCTGTTCTATACATCAGTGTCTCTTTTGCTGTCTCGTATACAGGGTTATCGTTACCATCTTTCTAAATTCCATATATATGCGTTAGTATACTGTATTGGTGTTTGTCCTTCTGGCTTACTTCACTCTGTATAATAGGCTCCAGTTTCATCCACCTCATTAGAACTGATTCAAATGTATTCTTTTTAATGGCTGAGTAATACTCCATTGTGTATATGTACCACAGCTTTCTTATCCATTCATCTGCTGATGGGCATCTAGGTTGCTTCCATGTCCTGGCTATTATAAACAGTGCTGCGATGAACATTGGGGTACACGTGTCTCTTTCCCTTCTGGTTTCCTCAGTGTGTATGCCCAGCAGTGGGATTGCTGGATCATAAGGCAGTTCTATTTCCAGTTTTTTAAGGAATCTCCACACTGTTCTCCATAGTGGCTGTACTAGTTTGCATTCCCACCAACAGTGTAAGAGGGTTCCCTTTTCTCCACACCCTCTCCAGCATTTATTATTTGTAGACTTTTGGATCGCAGCCATTCTGACTGGTGTGAAATGGTATCTCATAGTGGTTTTGATTTGCATTTCTCTGATAATGAGTGATGTTGAGCATCTTTTCATGTGTTTGTTAGCCATCTGTAAAAAGGAGAACCTAGTTAAAAACTAATCAAATTAATGAGGGTCTAGCAATACATGATTAGCATAAATAATATGTAATTTCCCCTTATAGCTGAACCGATCACTCAGAAACACATGGTGTGGGCATAAGGTTATTAATCTAGAAAATTAGCCTGCAGTATCATTTATGAACACACGACACAAATTCAAAGAAGACTAAATAGTTAAACAAACTATATGAAATTACAGAAGAATCAGAAGAAAATACATTTTTTAATGACAAGTATGCTTCCTAGCATATATGTAACCAGGAGAAGAACACAGGGAAGATGATAACAATTATTCTAAGCTTGCCTGGGACAGATTTCAATTCCTCCACATTTCTTTTACTGCAGCTTCCATTCTGATCCTTGCTAGGTGAACCAAAAAGAAAAATGAAAAATAAAGACCAGCCTTAAGCCTAAGTTGCAGAAAGCAAGTGAAATATGGAATTTTATTTGCTAGCTTTCACCATTTCTCTCACGTCCAAGCAGTAACATTTTGCCAAAAGTAAGATACAAATGGGAGGCTATAGAAAATGTTTCACTTGGCGTTTTCTCGGCTGCCTACTGTTAGACATTTATTTACCAATAGAGATAAAATATATTAAAATTTTTTATTTTGCCTCTTGAGTAACTTTGAATATAATTTCATCAACATGGATTTGGCCAAATGATATTCTAGTTTAAAAATGGTCATTCACTTTACAATAATTTGTCTTCCTTGGTAACTAATATTTATTATTTTTGACCAAAAGTGGAAGCAGAGGTGCTTTGTGCACCAAATTCATTGTATAACTTTGGAGTTCCTTTATTTAGTTTTCCATGAGGGGTTATTAGTCATGAATCATCACAAATATTGTCTTCTTAAAATCGAAACTCTTGTAGTATAATAAAATCATTTTGCCTCAAGGTGGAGCTGTTATATTTTCAGAAGAGAAAAGGACTAGCAGCACCTTTGCCTTATTCCAGAATTTTGTCATAATTCAGAGGAAAAGTTTCTGCTCTTTTAAATAGGAATTAACAGAAATGACTCCTTTCCCTCTTCTTCTCTCTTACTCTAGAAAACGTGGCTATGGTAAAGGTACAGTGGCAGGTGGCTCTGGCTGTCACCATCTGTCACTCTAGTGTCCACTCAAGCTGCCCTGCTCTTCCTGGGTGTTTGGCATGGAGCATCTTTTGGTTTAGCTGCCTGAGTGAAGAGTGTACAAATACACATAAAGTAATTGAAGCCACCGTGTTGTGAAGATAGTTCTGTGTATATGTCTTCTGTTGGCCAAACAGGGTTATTTCAGACAATTCTGACAGATTTCCAGATTAATGATGTAATCCTGGATACATTAAATTCTGACAACATAGGTTTTTTTTTTTCTTTTTTTGGGAAAAAATAGAAAGTCTTATCAGTAACTACAAGCAGTAGCAGCAGCCCAGTTAAAAAACATCAGCAGAAGGAAATTAACCATGATAAAGCTAATTTCATCAGATTAAATCAAGATCAAACCACGTGAGAATAAAGAAAGTTTATGAGTTTTCATTTCTTATTGTATTGATTTGTAAATATTGAATATATAATGCAATTTCCACTCAAAAAGTATAAACACCATACAATATGTTTCTTTGCCATGATTTTTGTGAATATTCTTAGCTGCTGGAAAATTCTTAATGAGCAACTTTCACATGCTCTTATTTCAGAGAATATTCTCTTCTGTAATGAGGACTGCATAGTTTTCTCATCCATCCTCCCACCGCCCCCCTTTTTTTGGATAAAGAAAAATGTCTTCACTGAAAGGATTTTTTAAATTATTTATTTTAATTGGAGACTGATTACTTTACAATATTGTGGTGGTTTTTGCCATACATTGACATGAATCAGCCATAGGTGTACATGTGTCCCACCATCCTGAACCCCTTTCCCACCTCTCTCCCCACCCATCCCCCTGGGTTGTTCCAGAGCACCAGCTTTGAGTGCCCTGCTTCATGCATCGAACTTGCACTGGTCTTCTATTTTACATATGGTAATATACATGTTTCAATGCTTTTCTCTGATATCGTCCAACCCTTACCTGCTCCCACATAGTCCAAAAGTCTGTTCTTTCCATCTATGTCTTTGTTGCTGTTTTGCATATAGAGTTGTTACCATCTTTCTAAATTCCATGTATACGCATTAATATACTGTACTGGTGTTTCTCTTTCTGACTTACTTCACTCTGTATAATAGGCTCCAGTTTCATCCACCTCATTAGAACTGACTCAAATGTGTTCTTTTTTAAATAGCTGAGTAATATTCCTTTGTGCATATGTACCACAAATTCCTTATCCATTCATCTGCTGATGGACATCTAGGTGGCTTCCATGTCCTAGCTATTGTAAACAGTGCTGCAATAAACTTTGGGGTACATGTGTCTCTTTCAATTCTGGGAGGATTTTGTAAGCTATAACATACTATACATTGAATCACTATTACTCTGCAGTGTAACATTATGCATTTTGTCATATGGGTGGGGGCAGTCATAAAGATAATTAATATGGCTAATATATTATCATAACTTGCCAAACTATGGAAGAATTTGAGTATCTGCTTGCAATAAAATGACATTTATTGAAGACAGTGTATTATTAAAAACAAGAATTCTTAGGTGCTATGTGATATCATGAAACTCCAATGTAGACATAATGTTTGCTTTTGAAAAACAGCTTGATACCAAAACTTAGTTTTCAAAGTTCCTCAGTGTGTCCTGGGTGTATCACGGTATAGAAGAGGTAGGAATATGATGGAGCAGAGTGGATGAAAGAGGATAGAGCTTCTTATTTTCTCTCACCTGTCTGATCCTGGTCCTTTCCCAGAAGATTCAAATAAAACAGGTTTGCTCCAAAATCGAGTCCAGATGTGATCTGATTTATCTTTGTTGTTTTTCAGTAACTAAGTCATGTCAGACTCTGAAGTTCCATGGACTGCAGCACACCAGGCTTCCCTGTTCTTCACTCTCTCTGAGTTTGCTTTTATTCTATTTTTCCAAATCAAACTGCAGAAATCAAGTCTAGATTATTGCTCAGCTACTTACACAGAGCGTGCGTAGCTGCAATGGCACACAGAGCGTGGCAGAGAGGAACTACCCTACGTCCAAGGTCAAGGGCAGAAACTGGGAGGACCCCATGCCCAAGGGGCGGAGGCCAAGGGGAGTTACCCCGCGTATGAGGTCAGGGGGGCGGCCGACAGCACCAGGCTGCGACAGCACAGGAGCAGCCGAGAGGAGCTACCCTCCGCCGGAGGCCAGGGGGGCAGACAGGAGGAGCAACCCTAGGTCCAAGGAGCGGTGGCTGTGCGGGCGCAGGAGGGCCTAGAGGAGCTATTCCATGTCAAGGTCAGGAGGGGCCATGGTGAAGAGATACTCCTCGTCCAAGATAAGGAGCAGGGGCTGCGCTTTGCTGGAGCAGCTGTAAAGAGATACCCCACGTCCAAGGTAAGAGAAACCCAAGTAAGATGGTAGGTGTTGCAAGAGGGCATCAGAGGGCAGACACACTGAAACCATAATCACAGAAAACTAGTCAATCTAATCACACTAGGACAACAGCCTTGTCTAACTCAATGAAACTAAGCCATGCCTGTGGGGCCACCCAAGACGGGCAGGTCATGGTGGAGAGGTCTGACAGAATGTGGTCCACTGGAGAAGGGAATGAGAAACCACTTCAGTATTCTTGCCTTGAGAACCCCATGAATAGTATGAAAAGCCAAAATGATAGGATACTGAAAGAGAAACTCCCCAGGTCAGTAGGGGCCCAATATGCTCCTGGAGATCAGTGGAGAAATAACTCCAGAAAGAATGAAGGGATGGAGCCAAAGCAAAAACAATACCCAGTTGTGGATGTGACTGGTGACAGAAGCAAGGTCCGATGCTGTAAAGAGCCATATTGCATAGGAACATGGAATGTCGGGTCCATGAATCAAGGCAAATTGGAAGTGGTCAAACAGGAGATGGCAAGAGTGAACGTCGACATTCTAAAATCAGCTAACTAAAATGGACTGGAATGGGTGAATTTAACTCAGATGACCATTATATCTACTACTGCAGGCAGGAATCCATTAGAAGAAATGGAGTAGCCATCATGGTCAACAAAAGAGTTCAAAATGCATTACTTGGATGCAATCTCAAAAATGACAGAATGATCTCTGTTTGTTTCCAAGGCAAACCATTCAATATCACAGTAATCCAAGTCTATGCCCCAACCAGTAACGCTGAAATAGCTGAAGTTGAATGGTTCTATGAAGACCTACAAGACTTTTTAGAACTAACACCCAAAAAAGATGTCCTTTTCATTGTAGGGGACTGGAATGCAAAAGTAGGAAGTCAAGAAAAAGCTGGAGTAACAGGCAAATTTGGCCTTGGAATATGGAATGAAGCAGGGCAAAGAGTAATAGAGTTTTGCCAAGAAAATGAACTGGTCATAGCAAACACCCTCTTCCAACAACACAAGAGAAGACTCTACACATGGACAACACCAGATGGTCAACACCAAAATCAGACTGATTATATTCTTTGCAGCCAAAGATGGAGAAGCTCTATACAGTCAACAAAAACAAGACCAGGAGCTGACTTTGGCTCAGATCATGAACTCCTTATTGCCAAATTCAGACTGAAATTGAAGAAAGTAGGGAAAACCACTAGACCATTCAGGTATGACCTAAATCAAATCCCTTATGATTATACAGTGGAAGTGAGAAATAGATTTAAGGGCCTAGATCTGATAGATAGAGTGCCTGATGAACTATGGAATGAGGTTCGTGACATTGTACAGGAGATGGGGATCAAGACCATCCCCATGGAAAGAAATGTGAAAAAGCAAAATGGCTGACTGGGGAGGCCTTACAAATAGCTGTGAAAAGAAGAGAAATGAAAAGCAAAGGAGAAAAGGAAAGATATACCCATCTGAATGCAGAGTTCCAAAGAATAGCAAGAAGAGATAAGAAAGCCTTCCTCAGCAATCAATGCAAATAAATAGAGGAAAACAACAGAATGGGAAAGACTAGAGATGTCTTCAAGAAAATTAGAGATACCAGGGGAACATTTCATGTGAAGATGGGCTCGATAAAGGACAGAAATGGTATGGACCTAACAGAAGCAGAAGATATTAAGAAGAGGTGGCAAGAATACACAGAAGAACTATACATAAAAGATCTTCATGACCAAGATAATCATGATGGTGTGCTCACTCACCTAGAGCCAGACATCCTGGAATGTGAAGTCAAGTGGGCCTTAGAAAGCATGACTATGAACAAAGCTAGTGGAGGTGATGGAATTCCAGTTGAGCTCTTTCAAATCCTGAAAGATGATGCTGTGAAAGTGCTGCACTCAATATGCCAGCAAATTTGGAAAACTCAGCAGTGGCCACTGGAACTGGAAAAGGTCAGTTTTCATTCCAATCCCAAAGAAAGACAATGCCAAAGAACGCTCAAACTACCGCACAATTGCACTCATGTCACATGCTAGTAAAATAATGCTCAAAATTCTGCAAGCCAGGCTTCAGCAATATGTGAACCGTGAACTTCCTGATGTTCAAGCTGGTTTTAGGAAAGGCAGAGGAACCAGAGATCAAATTGCCAACATCTGCTGGATCATCGAAAAAGCAAGAGAGTTCCAGAAAAACATCTATTTCTGCTTTATTGACTATGCCAAAGCCTTTGACTATGTGGATCACAATAAACTGTGGAAAATTCTTCAAGAGATGGGAATACCAGACCACCTGACCTGCCTCTTAAGAAACCTACATGCAGGTCAGGAAGCAACAGTTAGAACTGGACATGGAACAACAGACTGGTTCAAAATAGGAAAAGGAGTTCGTCAAGGCTGTATATTGTCACCCTGCTTATTTAACTTCTATGCAGAGTACATCATGAGAAACGCTGGGCTGGAAGAAGCACAAGCGGGAATCAAGATTTCTGGGAGAAATATCATTAACCTCAGATATGCAGATGACACCACCCTCATGGCAGAAAGTGAAGAGGAACTAAAAAGCCTCTTGATGAAAGTGAAGGTGGATAGTGAAAAAGTTGGCTTAAAGCTCAACATTCAGAAAACGAAGATCATGGCATCCGGTCCCATCACTTCATGGTAAATAGATGAGGTAACAGTGGAAACAGTGTCAGACTTTATTTTTGGGGCTCCAAAATCACTGGAGATGGTGACTGCAGCCATGAAATTAAAAGACGCTTACTCCTTGGAAGAAAAGTTATGACCAACTTAGGTAGCATATTCAAAAGCAGAGACATTACTTTGCCAACAAAGGTCTGTCTAGTCAAGGCTATGGTTTTTCCAGTGGTCATGTATGCATGTGAGAGTTGGAGTGTGAAGAAGGCTGAGCACTGAAGAATTGATGCATTTGAACTGTGGTGTTGGCGAAGACTCTTGAGAGTCCCTTGGACTGCAAGGAGATCCACCCAGTCCATTCTGAAGGCGAACAGCCCTGGGATTTCTTTGGAAGGAATGATGCTAAAGCCAAAACTCCAGTACTTTCTCCACCTCATGCGGAGAGTTGACTGATTGGAAAAGACCCTGATGCTGGGAGGGATTGGGGGCAGAAGGAGGAGGGGATGACAGAAGATGAGATGGCTGGATGGCATCACTGACTCGATGGATGTGAGTCTGAGTTAACTCCGGGAGTTGGTGACGGACAGGGAGACCTGGCGAGCTGCGATTCATGGGGTCACAAAGAGTTGGACTTCACTGAGCGACTAAACTGAATTGAACTGAACTAAACTTACCACCGAGCTGCTGAATACCTCATAATGACACCTGTGGTGCTTCTATTGTAAGGTTCATTATTAAACCAGAAGTCCTCAGATTCCCTGTCAAAATCTATAGAAGCCTTTATATAAATAAAATAAATAAAGGAAATAATAAAGGAATAATAAAGGAAAATAAAAAGTCAACTATCAGTTTCCACAGAACTTGAAATCACACACTGATTCAATGAAATTAGTTTGAAAGAACATCCTAATACTTAGCTTTCTATAAAATAGAATGGAAGCTTTTAGAGTAAATTCTGATGGATCTTAGATAACTTTCATATTCCAAGTCAAATTATTGTAAGTTTGTTCTTTTATATTCTTTGTTGTATTCCAAGAGCAGTGCTGTCCAATTAAACATTTTAAACAATGGACATATTTCTGTTTTGTTCTGAAATTAAGCCGTTAGCTGGATTGTGGTTACCTATGACTTGAATGTGTGTAGTGTGCTCGAGAAACAAATTTTTAATTTAATTATAATTTTTAGCCTAAACATTCATATGTTACTAGTTCCTATCATACTAATCTATGTGATTCTAGAATCTTCCCTTGAGTCTTTCAAGGCTCACTCTCCCCAGCTCTACCCTTCCCACTGCCCACCAACAGGCTTGAAAAAAATTTCTCCTTCAAATATTACACTTTAGATTTTTATGTTTTAAAAAAAGCCCTCACTTTTAGAAACATAACCTGAACATTACTCAAATATATAATATATTTGAAGATGACAGTTTTAAGAAAAGAGCATTAGCTAGCACTATCCTATATAGCAAATTCCTCGCTGATCTCAGATTTAAAGGCTGATTTATTTCATACACAAAAATGAGTCCTATTTTTTGTCCTTCCTTCCAGATGTAAGGACTCATCCAAATCCCCAATCAATCAATGGATTTATATTTTAAATGCCTTCTGATTAAATTACTATCCTTTTAAGCATCTACAGGTGCCCATGAAATAGCCTCTTAACCCACAAGTAAACATGTTCTTCTTGAAATTCCCAGAAGCAGTAGCTCTAAGGCATTGTCCACGGTGGTCCTAATTCAGGTATGGACTATTTCATAGTCAGTCAAGGTGATTTTAGATGTCAGTGTGTTCCAGAAAAGCAGTCAAGTAGCAGACACTCTGGAAGTGCTCTTTCTTGTCAAAATGAAGTAAGTTTTGGTATCATATTGTTCAGCCATTTAAACTCATATATAAGCTTTGGGAAAAACTGAAGAAAATACTGAAAGTTTCTGAGAAACTTGAAGAAAAATCATGCTGGTTGGTTATTGCTGGAAAAAGGGCTTTGATTTAGAATTGTATCTGCTAGGATCAGAAGCACTGTTATTAATTAGCCAGTAATTTGCTAACTGAAACCTGGGTTTGATCCCTGGGTCAAGAAGATCCCCTGGAGAAGGGAATGCCAACCCACTCCAGTATTCTTGCCTGGAGAATTCCATGGACAGAGGAGTCTGGTGGGCTACAGTCCATGGGGTTGCAAAGAGTCTAACACTACTGAGTGACTAACATTTCATTTCACTTCACTTTTGCTAATTGATATAAGCCAATTGGCTTTCCAATGACATTTATTTTAATTGAGGTAACATTAGTTTGTTTTTATTTATTTTAATTGAGGTAACATTGGTTCATAAATTTATAAATTTCACGTGAATGACATTGCATTCCTACTCCTGTATACACTGCAGCATGCTCACCACCAAGAATTTAGTTTCTATCTATCACTATACAGTTGACCACCTGTGCCCATTTTGCTCTCCCTACCCCTTCTCCTCTAGTAACCATCTCTGTATCTATGTGTTTGGTTTTGTTTGGTTTGTTCATTTATTTTATTTTATGTATATTCCACATATGAGTGAAATCATATGACAATTGCCCTTTTCCATCTGGTTTATTTCCCTTAGCATAATACTTTTAAGGCCTATCTATATGGTGGCAAATGGCAAGATTCCATCTTTTATATGGCTGAGTAGTATCCCATTGTGTATATTTATGTATACATTGATGGGCACTTAGGTTGTTTCTGTATCTTGGCTGTTGTAAATAAGACTGCATGAACATATATCTGCATATAAGTTTTTGAATTAGTGTTTTCATATTTTTTCTGGGTAAATACTCAGAAGTGGAATATCAGGATCAGATTCTTAGTTTTTTGAGAAATGCCCATACTGTTCTCCATAGTGACTGAACCAACCAATTTATATTCTCATCAGTAATGTGGAAGGGTCCTCTTTTTTATCCACCTCCTTGCCAACACTTATTATTTCTGGCCTTTTAGGTGACAGCCATTCTAACAAGGCATGAGGTGATATCTTATTATGGCTTTAATTTGCCTTTCCCTGATGATTAGTGATGCTGATTCTCTTTCCATGTGCCTGTTGGACATCTGTATGTCCTCTTTTGCAAAGTCTTACTCTTCTGCCCATATTTATCTAGATTGTCTATTTTTTGTTATTGAGTTGTATGAGTTCTTTGTGTATGTCAGTATTAACACCTATCAAATATATGATTTGCAAAGATATTCTGCCATTTGTTAACTTGTCTTTCTCTATTATTGATGGTTTGCTTTTGCTGTGCAGAAGTTTTTACTTTGATGTAGTCTGATTTGCTTATTTTTGTTTTCCTTGTTTGAGGAGAGAGATCTAGAAAGATATTGCTAAGACTGATGAAGGAGCATACTGTATATGTTTTCTTTTAGGAGTTTTATGTCTTCCCATATTACATTAAAGTCTTTAATCCACTTTGAGTTGATATTTATGTATGGTGTGAGACAGTGGTCTAGTTTCACTTTTTAAAAATGTGGCTGTCCAGTTGCCCAACAATGCTTATTGAAGAGACTGTCTTTAATCCATTATATGTTCTTTGCCCATTTGTTACAAATTAGTTGTCCATATATGTGTGAGTTTATTTCCAGGGGTCTCAATTCTGTTAAATTGATCTATGTGTCTGTGTTTTTCTGCCAATATCATAATATTTTGATCATAATACCTTTGCAATATGGTTTATAAAATCAATAAGTGTGATATCTCCAGCTTTGTTCATTTTTCCTCCCTCAGGAGTGCATTGACTATTTGGATCCTTTTGTGGTTCCATATACATATTTAGGACTTTTCTATTTCTCTGCAAAATGCCCTTCAGATTTTTACAGGAATTTCATGAAATCTGTAGATTGCTTTAGGTAATATGCACATTTTAGCTAGGCTATTTATTCCAATCCATGGACATGGAATATTGTTCCATGTATTTGTTACTTCTTTAATTTTTTCCAATAATATCTTACAGTTTTCAGTGTACAGAACTTTCACCTCATTGGTTAAATTTATTTCTGAACATTTTATCTTTTTGTTGTGATTGTAAATGGCTTAAGTCTGCATTTGAAATCTTCAACAAGCTAAAGCACAATTTTTCAAACAACAGTATATGTCCATGAATTGAATGCTAAGGTGCAGATTCTAAGTCAGTAGCTCTGGCATGGAGCTTCAGATTTTGTATTTTAATATGTTCATAGATAATTTCAATGCTGCTGTTCAGTGAACCATTGCTTTGAGTATTAAGTTCTTAATGTATTCAGGTTAATGTAAATGAAAAATTTAATAAAAATCTGGAATTTGTGTTATTCTGTTTTTCTTTTTATTCCAAAGAGCTCCCCATTTTTACTTTTAAAGCTGAGGTCTTCAAGATTTTTCTACAAAGGCCAGATAGTAAATATTTTCAAGTTACAGGTCATATCATCTCTGTAGTCCAACTACTCAATTCTGCCATTGTTAAGTAAAAACATGTAATTTAACAGAACTGGTTATATTTCAATTAAACTTTATTTACAAAAAATAGGTGGCAACTGGATCAGTCCACTGGCCATAGTTTGTTGATAACTGTTAAAAGTACCATGATAATAAGAGAAGACATTCAAATCTGCATTTTTAAAAATTTTATTAATTTTATTTATTAATTGGATAAAAATTAATTTTATTTATTAATTTTATTAAAAATTTTATTAATTTGGCTATGCCAGGCCTTAGTTGTGGCATGCAGGATCTTCATTCTTCATTGTGACATCTGGGATCTTTAGTTGCTGCATGTAGGATCTAATCCCTTGACCAGAGATTAAACTCAGGCCTCCTGCATTGAGAGCTTGGAGTCTTCGCCACTGGACCACCAGGAAAGTCCCTCAGAATTGCATTTCGAATACAGGGTCCTCAAGGCACTGAAAAAGTCTACTTGATTGCAGCAGGTCATTTAGTTAGTTTTTGAACCTATTCTTCAGAACCAGTTCAAACCCACTTCTACTATGAAGTCATCCTTGTTGTTGTTATTCAGTCGCTAAGTCACATCTGACTCTTTGTGGCCCAATGAACTTCAGCATGCCAGACTTCCCTGTCCTTCACTATCTCCCAGAGTTTGCTCAAACTCATGTCCATTGAGTCGGTGATGCCATCCAACTATCTCATCCTCTGTTGTCCCCGTCTCCTCCTGCGTTCAATCTTTCCCAGCATCAGGTTCTTTTCCAACGAGTCAGCTCTTCACATCAGGTGGCCACAATATTGGAGTTTCAGCAGTCCAAGGGACTCTCAGGAGTCTTCTCCAGCACCACACTTTGAATGCATCAATTCTTTGGTGCTTAGCCTTCATTATGGACCAACTTTCACATCCATACATGACTAGTGAAAAAACCATAGCTTTGACTATACAGATCTTTGTTGGCAAAGTGATGTCTCTGCTTTTTATACCCTGTCTAGGTTTGTCATAGCTTTTCTTCCAGGGAGCAAGGGTCTTTTAATTTAGTGATTGCAGTCACCATCCACAGTGATTTTGGAGCCCAAGAAAATAAAATCTGTCACTGTTTCCACTTTTCTCCCATCTATTTGCCGTGAAGTGTTGGGACAAGACACCATGAAAGTTAAAGATTTCTAGTTTCCTGACTGGCACGTCAGAAGTTTAGAAGTGTTCGTTATGTATTAACAACATGTAAAAAACTGAACAAATGAAAAAATCAACAACTCTTCCTGACTCTATCAGAAAAGTGAGCCCACCATGTAATCCACTGCCTTCCAAACTGGAGTGAAAGACAAAGCAGAGATTCAATAAAAAAACTGAAAAGAGGGAAAATGTATAGCATTGACCATATATATTAGAAAACAGGAAAGCTCTAAAATCCAAATCTAAGTTTTCACCTTAGGAAATAAGAAAAAGAAGAGCAGATTAAGTCCAAAGTAAGCAGAAGTTAAAAGAATCAGTAAAAATTAATAGATATCAGTGAAATTAAAACAGGAAATCAATGGAGTTTTTTTTTTTTTTAAAATAATTCTTTGAAAAGATCAGTGAAAGCAATAAACAAAAAGACTCAAATTACTAATATCAGGAATGAAAAAAATGACATCACTACACTACATTATAGTTTCTATTGACATTGACAAGGGTAATAAAGGAATATTATGAACAGTTATATACCCACAGTTTTGATATTTTAGATGAAATGGGTCAATTTCCTGAAAGACACAAACTGCCAAAAAACATACAAGAAGAAATATACAATCACAATAGGTCTTGATATATATTTATTAAAGAAACTGAGTTGGTTATTAGTACATTTTCAAAACACAAAACACTGTGTCTATATGTATTCACCAGTGAACTGTATCGAACACTTAAGAAAGAAAGAAATATGAATTCTCTATAATCTCTCCCAGAAGGTAGAAGCAGAGGGAATACATCCTAATTCATTCTGAGGTTAGCATTACCCTAATATTAAACCCAGATAAAAGCATTAAAACAAAGCAAAAACTACAGACCAATATTTCTCATAAATTAAAAGCAAAAGTTCTTGATAGTATACTAGCAAATTGAATCCAACAATATATAAAAAGGAGCTGAATGCCGAAGAATTGATGCTTTTAAACTGCAGTGTTGAAGGCTTTTGAGAGTCCCTTGGACTGCAAGGAGATCCAACCAGTCCATCCTAAAGGAAATCAGACCTGAATATTCATTGGAAGGACTGATGCTGAATCTGAAACATCAATACTTTGGCTACCTGATGCGAAGAACTGACTCATTAGAAATGATCCTGACACTAGGAAAGATTGAAGGCAGAAGGAGAAGGGGATGATAGAGGAAGAGATGGTTGGATAGCATCAACAACTTGATGGACATAAGTTTGAACAAGCTTTGGGAGTTGGTGATGGCCAGGGAAGACTGGCGTGTTGCAGTCCATGGGGTTGCAAAGAGTCGGACATGACTGAGTGACTGAACTGAACTGAACTGAACAGCCAAGTCAGATGTATCCCAGGAATGCAAGTTCAGCATTTGAAAACTCAATAGAGTCCATCACATCAAGAGATAAAAGAAGGAAAAAAAAAAAAACCACATTCATATCAATAGCTGCAGGGAAAGCATTTGACAAAGATCCAATGCACATTCATGATAAAAACTTTCAACAAAAAAGGAATATAGGGAAATCCCCTCAATTTGATTAAAAAAAAATCATCTACAAAAACCTACAAATAGCATCATACTTAATGGTGAGAAACTTGAAGCCTTTCTGTTGAGATTAGAAACAAAGCAAGGATTTTCCCTTTCACTACTGTTTATCAACATCATACTAGAAGTTCTAGCTAATGCATTAAGACAAGAAAAGGAAATAACTGGTATCCAGATAAGAAAGAAGAAACAAAATTGTCTTTTTTTGCAAATATTATAGTCTTTTATGTAGAAAACCTGAAAGAATTGATAAAATAGCCCCTGGAACTAATAAGTGGCCAAAGAAAACTTACAGATAGAAGTTTAATATAAAAAAGTAAATGTTTTCCTATAAATAATCAATGACCAAGTGGAATTTGATATTAAAAACTTAATGCCATTTACATTAGCACTGCCTTCAAAATCAAATGTTTAACAAAATATGTACAAGATCTATATCAGGCAATCTACAAATCTCTAATGAAAGATATCAAGGAATTAAATAAATGGAAAGGGGATTGCATATTCACAGGCAGAAAAACTCAATATTGTGAAGATATCAGTTCTTCCTAACTTGATTATAGATTCAACCCAGTCCTAATCAAAATCCCATCAAGTTATCTTGTACATTTTGATAAACAGATTCTACAGTTTATACATGGAGACAAAACACTCAGTAAGGGCAATTTAATCATAAAGGAGAAGAACAGAGTCAGAAAACTGACACTAACCAACTTCAAGACTTACCACAAAGCTACAATAATCAAGGCAGAGTGGTCTGAGCAAAAGAATAGAGAAATAGATTAATGGAAAAGAATAGAGCCCAGAAATAGACACATAAATATACTCAACTGGTCTTTGGCAAAGGAGCAAACACAAAACAATGGAGCAAAAATATTTTTTGCAACAAATGGTGCTGGAAGAACTGGGCATTCACATGCAAAAATACTAAAAAAACACAAACCTTACACCTTTCACAGTAACTGACTCAAAATGGATCATTGATCTAAATAAAAAATGAAAAACTATAAAACTTCTAGAAGATAACATAGGAGACATCTTAGATAATCTTGGGTATAATGATAACTTTAGATACAACATCAAAAGCATAATCTATGAAAGAAATATATTATCAACTGGATTTCATTAAATTAAACTTGTGCTCTTCTGAAAATAAAGTCAAGAAAACAAAAAGACCAACATAGACCAGGAGAAAATATTTACAAAGACTCATCTGATCAAGGACTGATCTCCTACATATACAAGGAACTCTTAAAACTTATCAATAAGAAAATAAATAACCCAATTAAAAATGAGCAACAGACTTAAATAATACCTCACCAAAGAAGATATACGGATGGTGAATAAGCATATGAAAAGATACTTCACATCATATGTCATTAGGAAATTGCAAATTAAAACTATAATGAAATGCAACTACATACCTATTAGAATGAGCAAAATCTAAATCTTTGACTATATCTAATGAGGATGTGGAACAACAGGAGCTCTCATTCTTTGCTCTTAGGAATTCAAAATGGAGCAGCCAACTTGGGAAAACAGCTTGATGGTTTCTTACCAGACCAGACATACTCTTACCATATGACTCAGCAGTCATGCTCCTTGGTATTTAGTCAAAGGTGCTGGAAAGTTATGTCCACACAAAAGCTTGCACATGGATGTTTCCAACAGTTTTATTTATAATTACCCGATATTGGAAGCCACCGTGATGTCCTTCAGTAGATGAATGGTCCATCTGTGGTCCATCCAGGCAATGTACTATTATTCACTATTAAAAAGAAATGAGATACCAGGCCATGAAAGAAAGAGAGGTGGCTTAAATACATATTGAGTAAAAGACATGAATATGAAAAGTGCCATACTATGTGATCCCAAGTTTATGACATTCTGGAAAAGGGAAAAGTACAGAGACATTTGAAGGATCAGTGATTGCCAGGGCTTAGGAAGGAGGGAGAGAGGAATCAGAGAAGCATAGAGGGTTCACGGCAGTGATGCTGCAGTGGTGGATACATGTCATTGCATATTTGTGTAAATTCATTGAATACACTCCACAAACAGTGAGTCCTTGTGAAAACTCAGGACTTTGATGGATAATGATGTGTCAATGTAGTTTCACTGAATATAACAAACATGGAGATTACAGTTTTGCAAAATGTTATCATTAGGGGAAACTCGGTAAAGTGTACATGGAACTCTCTGCATGTGAATCTAAAACTATATGGAAAAAATATTCAACTGAAAAAGTTAAAAATTAGCTACTGGATAAGTAAAGATATGCTCTAGGGTTTTACAATGAAAATACAATGAAAAAAGTGGTGAAAAACACTAAGATTGTCCGTCCTTCTTGGCTGCTCACTGTTTAATGGGGTTCTGGAGAGAAAAAAAAAGATGACTAGATTTGAAAACTAATATAAAGAATCATAGCAGAGAAATAAGAAATCTAGGGAAAAAAGTGTTTGATATTTTATATTTAAGTTTCCGAAGACTATCTAATTGGAGGTAGTAAAAAGTAGATGGAAAGCTTGTTTAGAGCTCAGAGAAGAGGTTAGGGTTACAAACCTAGATTTGAAATTGACATATGCACAGAGAAAATGGAAACATAGTGGTGTTTGCAATCCCTGGGGAAGGAATGGAAAGAGGCAACAATTGTCTTGTCACCAAAGGTTAGAGTGATGCGTGTATTTTGGGCTTAGGAAAGATGTCTGTTGAAAAGCAAAACAAAACAAACAAAAGCAAACCCAAGCATACACAAAAGCACCTGGAAAGACAGATCACTTAAATAGGAAGAGGCTAGGTGGTCAAAAAGAACCAAATGTTCAACCAGTCTTGGTGTTGGCTATCTGAGGAGGTCTGGAGATTTTGACTTTGCAGATGTCCTCCAGGTAAGAAATCTCAGTGTAAAGTTTAGATACTGTTGCTGCTGCTAAGTCGCTTCAGTCGTGTCCGACTCTGTGTGACCCCATAGATGGCAGCCCAACAGGCTCCCCCGTCCCTGGGATTCTCCAGGTTGAGGAAAGAATAATTGATAAATCCTGTGATCCTAAGACACGTGAGGGACAAGAGAGCAAATCACCACACAATGCTGACTTTTTATGCCTGGTATTTTGAAAGAAGCAATAGGGGTGATGAATCCAAAGGTCTGACTACTAACACGAACATCACAGGAGCCCTGGGGAGACAATGGTGACTGAGTACTGCTTGTTTATGCATGGAAAAGAGTGTCAGAAAGCTGGAAAGGTCTAGGAAAAACCTTCTTGGTGTGTCTGTTTGTTTCCTGTTACATAGCCTTGTGTATAACTTAACCGTTTAGGGCAGATTTGACTCCATCACAACAAAACTTTCTGTTTAATTAAGAATGTCACAAAGTTTAAAGACTGATGTTCAACTGGGGAAATATATTTAAATACCTAAAACCATCAAAGAATTAATGTACATACTATACATGGACTTCCTTTAAGTTGACAAGGAAAAACTTTAAAATCCAATAAGAAACTAGACAAAGATTATAAATAGGCAATTCACAGAATTAAAAATGTGAAAGACTAATGCATATATCAGTGTTCAATGTCACTTGCAGGCGTAGAAAAAAAGGTAAATTCAAACAAGGAAATATCAGCTAATTTGCCTCTGCTGCTGCTGCTGCTAAGTCGCTTCAGTCGTGTCTGACTCTGTGCGACCCCACAGATGGCAGCCCACCAGGCTCCCCTGTCCCTGGGATTCTCCAGGCAAGAACACTGGAGTGGGTTGCCATTTCCTTCTCCAATGCATGAAAGTGAAAAGTGAAAGTGAAGTCGCTCAGTAGTGTCTGACTCTTAGCGACCTCATGGACTGCAGCCTACCAGGCTCCTCCATCCATGGGATTTTCCAGGCAGGAGTACTGGAGTGGGGTGCCATTGCCTTCTCCGAATTTGCCTCTAAATACTGGCAATAATTAGCTCAAATTGGTAAAGCTGTTCTCATTTCTCCTATGATTCATAATCCTACCCTTGGAATATACTTGCCGGAGAAGAGTGAAAAGGATGGTCAGTAAATCCTGTGACTGTAGCAAAGTATTGAAAGCAAAATGTTTCCCTTTATATGTAAAATATAATATACACATAAGGTAGAATCTATAATATGACACAAATGAATGTATCTATGACACATAAACAGACTTACAGACATAGAGAATAGGCTTGTGGTTGCCAAGGCACAAGAGTTTGGGTGGAGAGTTTGGAATTAGATATCAACTATTATATGTAGAACTGATAGACAAAGAGGCACAGGGGTAGAGAATCCACTTGCAATGCAGGAGACTCAGGCTCGATCCCTGGGTCAAGAAGATCCCCTGAAGAAGGGAATGGTAATCTGCTCCAGTATTCTTGCCTGAGAAAACCAATGGACAGAGGAGCCTGGCGGGCTACAGTCCATGGGATCAGTAACAGTTGGACATGACTTAGTAACTGAACAACAATATCATAAACAGAAATGTATAGCACAGGGAACAATATTCAGTATCTTATGATAAACCATCATGGAAATAATATGATATGTGTGTGTGTGTTTATGTGATATAATGGAGTCACTTTGCTGTACAGCAGAAATTATTGCCACGTTGTAAATCAACTATACTCTAATAAAATAAATTTAAAAATATATACATAATAAGGGATTCTATGCAGCAGAATGGCTGATGATTTATGTATCTAGCAAAGCTGTATTAGATAGATGGGTAAATCAATATCAAAACAATGTTGAATTAAGAAAAAAAGAGTAAGAAAAGTAATAAAATTAATGACCCTTTAATTATGTGAATCTTAAACACATCAATAGATTCAAAATAATTCATTTTTGAAGTATTTATATGCATTTAAAAAGGAAATAAGAAAGTTTTATTGAAAGAACATAATTACATAAGCTTTATGTCCTGTGTGTGATCAGGAGACCTGGGTGCGATTCCTGGGTGGGGTAGATCCCCTGGAGAAGGAAATGGTAACCCACTCCAGTATTCTTGCCTGGACAACCCCATGGACAGAGGAGCCAGGCAGGCTATAACTTATGGGGCCTCAAGAGAAGGACACAACTGAGTGACTAAGCACACACACACAATCTCATAAGTAAAGACATGAAAAAGAAATACAGCAGGAAGAATTTATAGCAATTGAGGATAATTCTAGGCCTGAATGTCAATCTTGGGCACAGACATCCTTAATAAAAAAACAAAGAAGCAATTGGTTTAGTGACAGCAGAGTTTAAAGTGAGGTAGTTACTCAGAAGGAAAGGTGTTAAGTTGTTCCTAATAAAGAGCAAAACCAAAGAATGTTCAAATTACGCACAATTACACTAATCTCACACACTAGCAAAGTAATGCTCAAAATTCTCCAAGCCAGGCTTCAACAGTATGTGAACAGCGAACTTCCAGATGTTCAAGATGGATTTAGAAAAGACAGAGGAACCAGATATCAAATTGCCAACATCTGCTGGATCATGAAAAAAGCAAGAGAGTTCCAGAAAAACATCTGCTTTATCGATTACACCAAAGCTTTTGATTTACTGTGTAGATCACAATAAACTGTGGAAAATTATGACAGAGACATGAATACCATACCACCTTACCTGCCTCCTAAGAAATCTGTATGCAGGTCAAGAAGCAACAGTTAGAATTGGATCTGGAACAACAGACTGGTTCCAAATTGGGAAAGAAGTATGTCAAGGCTGTGTACTGTCACCCTGCTTATTTAACTTATATGCGGAGTATATCATGTGAAATACTGGACTGGATGAAGCACAGTTGGAATCAAGATTGCTGGGAGAAATATCAATAATCTCAGATACACAGATGACACCATCATTATGAATGAGAGTGAAGAGGAACTAAAGAGCCTCTTGATGAAAGTGAAAGAGGAGAGTAAAAAAGTTGGCTTAAAACTCAACATTCAGAAAACTAAGACATGGCATCTGGTCCCATCACTTCATGGCAAATTGATGGGGAAACAATGGAAACAGTGAGAGACTTTATTTTCTTGGGCTCCAAAATCACTGCAGATGGTGATTGCAGCCATGAAATTAAAAGATGCTTACTCCTTGGAAGAAAAGCTATAACCAACATAGACAGCATATTAAAAAACAGAGACATTACTTTGTCAGCAAAAGTCTGTCTAGTCAAAGATATGTTTTTTCCAGTAGTCATGTATGGATGTGACAGTTGGACTTGAGTGCCGAAGAATTGATGCTTTTGAACTATGGTGTTGGAGAAGACTCTTGAGAGTCCCTTGGACAGCAAGGAGATCAAATCAGTCAATCCTAAAAGAAATCAGTCCTTAATATTCTTGGAAGGACTGATGTTGAAGCTGAAACTCCAATACTTTGGCCACCTGATGTGAAGAACTGACTCATAGGAAAATACTCTGACTCTGGGAAAGATTGAAGGCAGGAGGAGAAGGGGACAACAGAGGATGTGATGGTTGGATGGCATCACTGACTTGATGGACATGAGTTTGAACAAGCTCCTGGATTTGGTGATGGCCAGGGAAGACTGATGTGCTGCAGTCCATGGCATTGCAAAGAGTCAGACAGGACTGAGTGGCTCAACTGAACTGAATTCAGAGGGAGCATCAAGGATGGGAGGATCAAGGACTCCCCTGTGGGGGATTCACAGGGGAGTGAAAGTGAAAGTGTTGGTTGCTTGGACACTCCCTTTTCCAGGGCATCTTCTCCACCCAGGGATTGAACCTGAGTTTTCTGCATTGCAGGCAGATTCTTTACCATCTGAAGCACCAGGGAAGCCCACACAGGGGAGAGAAGATGTTTATTTGGAAACAGGCTTGTGCAGGAAATCAGCAGAAAGTTGATGTGGGGGTAGGATCCCACTCCCTCAGGGGAGCAGAGAGAGATAGTGAAGGCACCGGGGTCTTTTCAGGCAAGAAACAGGTAAGTGGGAGCAACCCCCCTCTCCTCCTCACTGATTTTCCTGAGGGACTGTCTCAATCTAGCACAGATATGTATAGTTTTGCCTCACTATTAAAATCATCAGCTGTGTGCAGATACTATTCTTGGAGCCTTATGTACATTGAGAGCAACTTATATTCTCTCAGAAGTCTTGGAGAATTAAATTTTCCATGAAGAAGGAGCTTTACAGAGCACTCCATGAGCTTAACCAGCACTTATGACACCTATATATGTGCTACTCTGCACTTAAATGTTTTATCTACATGTTTCTCAATACATCGCCTCTTTTTTTAAAATTTAAATTTATTAATTTTAATTGGAGGCTAATTACTTTACAATATTGTATTGGTTTTGCCATACATCAACATGAATCCACCTCTTTTTAAACATTTGAATAAGTGAAGATCCAAAGAGGCTAAAGGGAGGTTTTCCCTCAGTGGCTGATGACAGATTGTGTTGGAGGACAGTAGTCAGGATGGCTCAACTCTCAGGTCTCTGCTTGTTTTTAATCTAAAGCCCTGTCCTGGAACTGTATCTTCTTGGGCGGGAAGAGAAGCAAGCAGAATGTTTGTCCTCCAATCTTTTTTAAGACCTCAGTCCTCAGGTCTTCTGCAACTTCCTACCTTGGGCACTTTCTTCTTTCCTTTTAAACTTTTAGTCACATGCAGGAGGAGGAGAATGCAGCCAATATTCCTCTTGCTGAGTCTTTATGAGCGTCTGTGCTGAGGACAGCATGCCAGGAGCTATTTTGGGATATGTGGTTCAAAATAATGAGAAAACCAACACAAGCAGTTAGGTGAATGGAACGCACATCAAAGCAAGTGGCAAGGAACACCCAGGCACAGTGGGGAGGGGGCCATTCCCAGAGTTGGGGAGGAGGGTGTGCTTCCCAGGGGATTCTGCCCTTCTCTCCTGAAAGGACACTTACTGCTCTGGTATTTTCAGGGCTCAAGGGGATCAGAATGAACTCTCCAGAAAGGCCTCCATGCCAGTGGCTCAGCAGAGAAGGGAGTTCCTCTCCTGAGCAATGATTGAACTGAATGAGTATGAAGCAGTCATTACAAAGCTCTGCTTTTACATTATTGATCTCAAGATCTGCAGGAAAGAAATAGTACAAATATTGCAGAAAATAATCAGACAGTCAGGGGCAGCAAGGAAGGAACCATGAACAGCTCAGTTATTTCCACTGACACACTGTCAAGAGAAAAGGTAAAAGCCCATGGAAGTGCTACGCAAGTTGATTTTCATTTGTTGGAACTTCAATATGTATTACATATTTTTTAAAAAGGTAATTCACTCATTTTAAGTTTCCACATTAATGAAAACTATATCAGTTCAGTTCCATTGCTTAGTCGTGTCCGACTCTTTGCAAACCCATGAATCGCAGCACGCCAGGCCTGCCTATCCATCACCAACTCCGGAGTTTACCCAAACTCATGTCCATCGAGTCAGTGATGCCATTCAGCCATCTCATCCTCTGTTGTCCCCTTCTCCTCCTGCCCCTAATCCCTCCCAGCATCAGGGTCTTTTCCAATGAGTCAACTCTTCTCATGAGGTGGCCAAAGTATTGGAGTTTCAGCTTCAGCATCAGTCCTTCCAATGAACACCCAGGACTGAGCTCCTTTAGGATGGACTGGTTGGATCTCCTTGCAGTCCAAGGGACTCTCAAGAGTCTTCAACACCACAGTTCAAAAGCATCAATTCTTCGGCGTTTGGCTTTCTTCACAGTCCACCTCTCACACCCATACATGACTACTGGAAAAACCATAGCCTTGACTAGACGGACATTTATCGGCAAAGTAATGTCTCTGCTTTTTAATATGCTATCTAGGTTGGTCATAACTTCCCTTCCAAGGAGGAAGCGTCTTTTAATTTCATAGCTGCAATCACCATCTGCAGTGATTTTGGAACCCCCAAAAATAAAGTCTGACACTGTTTCCACTGTTTCCCCATCTATTTCCCATGAAGTGATGGGACCGGATGCCATGATCTTAGTTTTCTGAATGTTGAGGTTTAAGGCAACTTTTTCACTCTCCTTTTTCACTTTCATCAAGAGGCTTTTTAGCTCCTCTTCACTGTATTACATATTTTTTAAAAAGGTAACTCACTCATTTTAAGTTTTCACAGTAACGAAAACGATATAAACTAAACAAAACAGAAATATACCCACAGACACAGTAAACAAACTCGTGGTTACCAAAGGGAAAAGGGAAAGGGATAAATTAGGAGCTTGTGACTAACATATACACACAACTATATATAAAATAGATAATCAACAAGGAACTACTCTATAGCATAGGGAACTATATTCAATATCTTGTATTAATAATAACTTATAAGGGAAAATTCTGTCATCTGGTCCTATCAATTCATGGCAAATAGATGGGGAAAATGTGGAAACAGTCAGAATTCATTTTCTTGGACTCCAAAATCCATGCGGATGGTGATTGTAGCCACGAAATTAAAAGATTCTTGTTCCTTGGAAGAGGAGCTATGACAAAATTAGACAGCGTATTAAAAGCAGAGACATCACGTTACCAAAAAACGTCCATTTGATCAAAGCTATGGTTTTTCCAGTAGTTATACATGGATGTGAGAGTTGGACCATAAAAAGGCTGAGCACCTAAGAATTGATGCTTTCGAACTGTGGAGTTGGAGAAGATTCTTGAGAGTCCCTTGGACAGCAAGGAGATCAAACCAGTCAGTCCTAAAGGAAATCAGTTCTGAATATTCATTGGAAGGACTAATGCTGAAGCTGAAGCTCCAATACTTTGGCCATCTGATGCAAAGAGCTGACTCATTGGGAAAGACCCTGATGCTGGGACAGATTGAGGGCAACAGGAGAAGGGGGCCACAAAAGCGGTTGGATGGCATCACTGACTCACTGGATATGAATTTGAGCAAACTCTGGGAGATAATGAAGGACAGAGAAACCCAGAGTGCTACCGTTTAAGGGGTTGCAAAGAGTTGGACATGACATAGTGATTGAACAGCAACATCATAAGGGAAAAGAATCAGAAAAAGAAGATAAATATATGTGTGTATGTGTAACTGAATTCCTTCATTGTACATCTGAAACAAACATAACATTGTAAATCAACTGTACTCCAATAAAAAATAAACTTAGAAAAAGTCTTGTGTGAAACTATCAATGAGATGCTTAAATTCTGTAATCACAATTCTACTCCCTAGAAGCAATGACTGTGAAGAGTTAGTTCATGTCCTTCACAATCTGGGAAATCATGCACATACACACACCTGTGTGTGTACATTTTAATATTAAAAAAAATCTTCTTTAAAATCCTTGTTTAAAAAAACTATAGATCTAAGCAGTCATAATCCTCCAAATGAAGAGAAAGACTAAGAGAAGTAAGTAAGTCATTATGTGACAAACATGAGCTCTTAAACTCTCTCGTCAGTTTTAACAATGTTTCACAGCTTATTGCATTAACGTCTGTCTTTGGTTATATCATGTCAAGTTAGGGTGTGCCATTTGACACATCACTTGAAAAGAAATACTTATAAATTTTCTTTAAACATCAAAGCTGGCCAAAGTGAAATTTAGACTGATGGCATTTCTGTCCTTTTAGAGCTCAACTGAGCAGACCATGGATCTTTAGGAATGGAGGAAAATAGGCCCAGGGAACAAAAGTAGCTGTGATAAAAAGCTTTCTGTAATGTAAGGTGGTTACAACCAGTAAGAACCAGGGCATTTACTGTCAAAATGAAGTTTCAAACACTTGAATATAGAATGGCCACATATACCTCATATTGTGTGTGTGTGTGCTAAGTCTCTTCAATCATGTCCGACTCTTTGTGAAAAGTTTTTTACTTTGTTTTGTTTGTAATAATAAGGACATTCCAAAATCAATGCAAAGCACCCAAAATTATTTCAATATGATATGGAATTTCTGTTGTCTGAGAATATTTCAAGGAAGGTAAAGAACGTTATTTTTAAGAGAAAACTAAATACTTAAAAATCAATTTATTTTAATAGAAAGAAAGCCAAATATTCTGGTTTGCTATTAATATAATTTATTATTATCACATATGGTTTGGTATTAATGTATATTATTGCTATATAATAATAACTGGTAGTAAGACAACCACAACCCCCTTTTATTTATTTATTGTTAAAATTAAATTTATTTATTTTAATTGGAGGCTAATTACTTTACAATATTTTATTGGTTTTGCCACACATCAACATGAATCCGCCACAGGCATACACATGTTCCCCATCCTGAACCCTTCTCCCACCTCCGTCCCCATAACATCTCTCTGGGTCATCCCAGTGCACCAGCCCCAAGCTTCCTGTATCCTGCATCGAACCTGGACTGGTGATTCGTTTCTTATATGATATTATACAGGTTTCAATGCCATTCCCCCAAATCATCCCACCCTCTCCCACAGAGTCCAAAAGACTGTTCTATACATCTGTGTCTCTTTTGCTGTCTCGCATACAGGATTATCGATACCATCTTTCTAAATTCCATATATATGCATTAGTATGCTGTACTGGTGTTTTTCTTTCAGGATTACTTCACTCTGTATAATCGGCTCCAGTTTCATCCATCTCATTAGAACTAATTCAAATGTATTCTTTTTAATGGCTGAATAATACTTCATTGTGTATATGTACCACAGCTTTCTAATCAATTCATCTGCTGATAGACATCTAGGTTGCTTCCATGTCCTGGCTATTATAAACAGTGCTGCGATGAACATTGGGGTACATGTGTCTCTTTCAGTTCTGGTTTCCTTGGTGTGTATGCCCAGCAGAGGGATTGCTGGGTCATAAGGCAGTTCTATTTCCAGTTTTTTAAGGAATCTCCACACTGTTCTCCATAGTGTCTGTACTAGTTTGCATTCCCACCAAGAGTGTAAGAGGGTTCCCTTTCTCCATACCCACTCCAGCATTTATTGCTTATAGACTTTTGGATAGCAGCCATTCTGACTGGCATGAAATGGTACCTCATTGTGGTTTTGATTTGCGTTTCTCTGATAATGAGTGATGTTGAGCATCTTTTCATGTGTTTGCTAGCCATCTGTATGTCTTCTTTGGAGAAATGTCTGTTTAGTTCTTTGGCGCATTTTTTAATTGGGTCATTTATTTTTCTGGAATTGAGCTGCAGGAGTTGCTTGTATATTTTTGAGATTAGTTGTTTGTCAGTTGCTTCATTTGCTATTATTTTCTCCCATTCTGAAGGCTGTCTTTTCACCTTGCTTATAGTTTCCTTTGTTGTGCAGAAGCCTTTAAGTTTAATTAGGTCCCATTTGTTTATTTTTGCTTTTGTTTCCAATATCCTGGGAGGTGGGTCATAGAGGATCCTGTTGTGATTTATGTCGGAGAGTGTTTTGCTTATGTTCTCCTCTAAGAGTTTTATAGTTTCTGGTCTCACGTTTAGATCTTTAATCCATTTTGAGTTTATTTTTGTGTATGATGTTAGAAAGTGATCTAGTTTCATTCTTTTACAAGTGGTCGACCAGTTTTCCCAGCACCAATTTTTAAGACATTGTCTTTTTTCCATTGCATATTCTTGCCACCTTTGTCAAAGATAAGGTGTCCATAGGTGCGTGGATTTATCTCCGGGCTTTCCATTTTCTTCCATTGGTCTATATTTCTGTCTTTGTACCAGTACCATACTGTTTTGATGACTGTAGCTTCGTAGTAGAGCCTGAAGTCAGGCAGGCTGATTCCCCCAGTTCCATTCTTCTTTCTCAAGATTGCTTTGGCTATTTGAAGATTTTTGTATTTCCATACAAATTGTGAAATTATTTGCTCTAGCTCTGTGAAAAATACTGTTGGTAGCTTGATAGGGATTGCATTGAATCTATAGATTGCTTTGGGTAGTATACTCATTTTCACTATATTGATTCTTCCCATCCATGAACACGGTATATTTCTCCATCTATTAGTGTCCTGTTTGATTTCTTTCACCAGTGTTTTATAGTTTTCTAAATATAGGTCTTTAGTTTCTTTCAGTTCAGTTCAGTCGCTCAGTCATGTCTGACTCTTTGCGACCCCATAAATCGCAGCACACCAGGCCTCCCTGTCCATCATCAACTCCCAGAGTTCACCCAGACTCAAATCTATCGAGTGAGTGATGCCATCCAGCCATCTCATCCTCTGTCGTCCCCTTCTCCTCCTGCCCACAATCCCTCCCAGCATCAGAGTCTTTTCCAATCAGTCAACTCTTCGCATGAGGTGGCCAAAGTACTGGAGTTTCAGCTTTAGCATCATCCCTTCCAAAGAAATCCCAGGGCTGATCTCCTTCACAATGGACTGGTTGGATCTCCTTGCAGTCCAAGGGACTCTCAAGAGTCTTCTCCAACACCGCAGTTCAAAAGCATCAATTCTTTGACGCTCAGCCTTCTTCACACTCCAACTCTCACATCCATACATGACCACAGCAAAAACCATGGCCTTGACTAGACGAAACTTTATTGGCAAAGTAATATCTCTGCTTTTGAATATGCTATCTAGGTTGGTCATAACTTTCCTTCCAAGGAGTAAGCGTCTTTTAATTTCATGGCTGCAGCCACCATCTCCAGTGATTGTGGAGCCCCCCAAAATAAAGTCTGACACTGTTTCCACTGTTTCCTCATCTATTTCCCACGAAGGGATGGGACTGGATGCCATGATCTTCATTTTCTGAATGTTGAGCTTTCAGCCAACTTTATCACTCTCCTCTTTCACTTTCATCAAGAGGCTTTTGAGTAAGTCTTCACTTTCTGCCATAAGGGTGGTGCCATCTGCATATTGAGGTTATTGATATTTCTCCCAGCAATCTTGATTCCAGCTTGTGCTTCTTCCAGCCCAGCATTTCTCATGATGTACTCTGCATAGAAGTTAAAGAAGCAGGGTGACAATATACAGCCTTGACGTACTCCTTTTCCTATTTGGAACCAGTCTGTTGTTCCATGTCCAGTTCTAACTGTTGCTTCCTCACCTGCATATAGATTTCTCAAGAGGCAGGTCAGGTGGTCTGGTATTCCCATCTCTTTCAGAATTTCCCACAGTTTATTGTGACCATACAGTTAAAGGCTTTAGCATAGTCAATAAAGCAGAAATAGATGTTTTTCTGGAACTCTCTTGCTTTTTCCATGATCCAGTGGATGTTGGCAATTTGATCTCTGATTCCTCTGCCTTTTCTAAAACCAGCTTAAATATCAGGAAGCTCATGGTTCACATATTGCTGAAGCCTGGCATGGAGAATTTGGAGCATTACTTTACTAGCATGTGAGATGAGTGCAATTGTGCGGTAGTTTGAGCATTCTTTGGCATGCCTTTCTTTGGGATTGAAATGAAAACTGACTTTTCCAGTCCTGTGGCCCCTGCTGAGTTTTCCAAATTTGCTGGCATATTGAGTGCAGCACTTTCACAGCATCATCTTTCAGGATTTGAAAGAGCTCAACTGGAATTCTATCACCTCCACTAGCTTTGTTCGTAGTGATGCTTTCTAAGGCCCACTTGACCTCACATTCCAGGATGTCTGGCTCTAGGTCAGTGAACACACTATCATGATTATCTGGGTCGTGAAGATCTTTTTTGTACAGTTCTTCTGTGTATTATTGCCATCTCTTCTTAATATCTTCTGCTTCTGTTAGGTCCATACCATTTCTGTCCTTTATCGAGCCCATCTCTGCATGAAATGTTCCCTTGGTACCTCTAATTTTCTTGAAGACATCTCTAGTCTTTCCCATTCTGTTGTTCTCCTCTATTTCTTTGCATTGATCACTGAGGAAGGCTTTCTTATCTCTTCTTGCTATTCTTTGGAACTCTGCATTCAGATGCTTATATCTTTCGTTTTCTCCTTTGCTTTTTCTTCTCTTCTTTTCACAGCTATTTGTAAGGCCTCCCCAGACAGCCATTTTGCTTTTTTGCATTTCTTTTCCATGGGGATGGTCTTGATCCCTGTTTCCTGTACAATGTCACAAACCACATTCCATAGTTCAGGCACTCTATCTATCAGATCTAGGCCCTTAAATCTATTTCTCACTTCCACTGTATAATCATAAGGGATTTGATTTAGGTCATACCTGAATGGTCTATGGTTTTCCCTACTTTCTTCAATTTAAGTCCGAATTTGGCAATAAGGAGTTCATGATCTGAGCCACAGTCAGCTCCTGGTCTTGTTTTTGCTGACTGTATAGAGCTTCTCCATCCTTGCCTGCAAAGAATATAATCAATCTGATTTCGGTGTTGACCATCTGGTGATGTCCATGTGTAGAGTCTTCTCTTGTGTTGTTGGAAGAGGGTGTTTGTTATGACCCAGTGCATTTTCTTGGCAAAACTGTATTACTCTTTGCCCTGCTTCATTCCATATTTCAGGGCCAAATTTGCCTGTTACTCCAGGTGTTTCTTGACTTCCTACTCTTGCATTCCAGTCCTCTATAATGAAAAGGACATCTTTTTTTGGGTGTTAGTTCTAAAAGGGTTTGTAGGTCTTCATAGAACCGTTCAACTTCAGCTATTTCAGAGTTACTGGTTGGGGCATAGACTTGGATTACTGTGATATTGAATGGTTTGCCTTGGAGACGAACAGAGATCATTCTGTCGTTTTTGAGATTGTATTTAAGTACTACATTTTGAACTCTTTTGTTGACCATGATGGCTAATCCATTTCTTCTGAGGGATTCCTGCCCACAATAGTAGATAATGGTCATCTGAGATAAATTCACCCATTGCAGTCCATTTTAGTTTGCTGATTCCTAGAATGTCGACATTCACTCTTGCCATCTCTTGTTTGACCATTTCCAATTTGCCTTGATTCATGGACCTGACATTCCAGGTTCCTATGCAATATTGCTTTTTATAGCATCAGACCTTGCTTCTGTCACCAGTCACATCCACAACTGGGTATTGTTTTTGCTTTGGCTCCATCCCTTCATTCTTTCTAGAATTATTTCTCCACTGATCTCCAGTAGCATATTGGGCACCTACTGACCTGGGGAGTTCCTCTTTCAGTATCCTATCATTTTGCCTTTTCATACTGTTCATGGGGTTCTCAAGGCAAGAATACTGAAGTGGTTTGCCATTCCCTTCTCCAGTGGGCCACATTCTGTCAGATCTCTCCACCATGACCTGCCCATCTTGGGTGGCCCCACGGGCATGGCTTAATTTCATTGAGTTAGACAAGGCTGTTGTCCTAGTGTGATTAGATTGACTAGTTTTCTGTGAGTATGGTTTCAGTGTGTCTGCCCTCTGATGCCCTCTTGCAACACCTACTGTCTTACTTGGGTTTCTCTTACCTTGTGTGTGGGGTATCTCTTCACAGCTGCTCCAGTAAAGTGTTAGCTGCTGCTCCTTACCTTGGACGAGGGGTATCTCCTCACCGCCACCTTTCCTGACCTTCAACGTGGGATAGCTCCTCTAGGCCCTCCTGCGCCCGCGCAGCCACCGCTCCTTGGAAGTGGGGTTGGTCCTCCTGGCCGCTGCCCCTGACCTCAGAAGCGGGGTAACTCTTCTCGTCCCCACCTCGACCTTGGAAGAAGGGTAGCTCCTCTCAGCCATTCCTGCGGTGTCCCAGCCTTGCACTTTTGGCTGCTGCCTCTGACTTCGGATGTGGGGTAACTCCTCTCCACCGCACTTAGTGCGCTGGTCGCAGCCGCCTGCGCTTAGTTTCTTAGGTAGATATATTCCTAAGTATTTTATTCTTTTCATTGCAATGGTGAATGGAATTGTTTCCTTGATTTCTCTTTTCTATTTTCTCATTATTAGTGTATAGGAATGCAAGCGATTTCTATGTGTTGATTTTATATCCTGCAACTTTACTATATTCATTGATTAGCTTTCTCAGAGAAGGCAATGGCACCCCACTCCAGTACTCTTGCCTGGAAAATCCCATGGATGGAAGAGCCTGGTAGGCTGCAGTCTATGGCGTCATTCAGAGTCGGACACGACTGAGCGACTTCACTTTCACTTTTCACTTTCATGCACTGGAGAAGGAGATGGCAGCCCACTCCAGTGTTCTTGCCTGGAGAATCCCAGGGATGGCGGAGCCTTGTGGGCTGCCGTCTCAGGGGTCGCACAGAGTTGGACGTGACTGAAGCGACTTAGCAGCAGTATATTTCTGGTGGAGTCTTTAGGGTTCTATGTAGAGGATCATGTCATCTGCAAACAGTGAGAGTTTTACTTCTTTTCCAATTTGGATTCCTTTTATTTCTTTTTCTGCTCTGATTGCTGTGGCCAAAACTTCCAAAACTATGTTGAATAGTAATGGTGAAAGTGGGCACCCTTGTCTTGTTCCTGACTTTAGGGGATATGCTTTCAATTTTTCACTATTGAGGATAATGTTTGCTGTGGGTTTGTCATATATAGCTTTTATTATGTTGAGGTATGTTCCTTCTATTCCTGCTTTCTGGAGAGTTTTATCATAAATGGATGTTGAATTTTGTCAAAGGCTTTCTCTGCATCTATTGAGATAATTATATGGTTTTTATTTTTCAATTTGTTAATGTGGTGTATTACATTGACTGATTTGCAGATATTGAAGAATCCTTGCATCCCTGGGATAAAGCCCACTTGGTCAAGGGGTATGATCTTTTTAATGTGTTGTTGGATTCTGATTGCTAGAATTTTGTTAAAGATTTTTGCATCTATGTTCATCAGTGATGTTGGCCTGTAGTTTTCTTTTTTTGTGGCATCTTTGTCAGGTTTTGGTATTAGGGTGATGGTGGCCACATAGAATGAATTTGGAAGTTTACCTTCCTCTGCAATTTTCTGGAAGAGTTTGAGTAGGATAGGTGTTATCTCTTCTCTAAATTTTTGTAGAATTCAGCTGTGATGCCATCTGGACCTGGGCTTTTGTTTGCTGGAAGATTTCTGATTACAGTTTCAATTTCCGTGCTTGTGATGGGTCTGTTAAGATTTTCTATTTCTTCCTAGTTCAGTTTTGGAAAGTTGTGCTTTTCTAAGAATTTGTCCATTTCTTCCAAGTTGTCCATTTTATTGGCATATAATTGTTGATAGTAGTCTCTTATGATCCTTTGTATTTCTGTGTTGTCTGTTGTGAGCTCTCCATTTTCATTTCTAATTTTATTGATTTGATTTTTTTCCCTTTGTTTCTTGATGAGTCTGGCTAATGGTTTGTCAATTTTATATATCCTTTCAAAGAACCAGCTTTTGGCTTTGTTGATTTTTGCTATGGTCTCTTTTGTTTCTTTTGCATTTATTTCTGCCCTAGTTTTAAAGCTTTCTTTCCTTATACTTACCCTGGGGTTCTTCATTTCTTCCTTTTCTAGTTGCTTTAGGTATAGAGCTAGGTTATTTATTTGACTTTTTTCTTGTTTCTTGAGGTATGCCTGTATTGCTATAAACTTTCCCCTTAGCACTGCTTTTACAGTGTCCCACAGGTTTTGGATTGTTGTGCTTTCATTTTCATTCATTTCTATGCATATTTTGATTTCTTTTTTGATTTCTTCTGTGGTTTTTTGGTTATTCAGCAAAGTGTTGTTCAACCTCCAAATGTTGGAATTTTTAATAGTTTTTCTCCTGTAATTGAGATCTAATCTTACTGCACTGTGGTCAGAAAAGATGCTTGAATGATTTCAATTTTTTTGAATTTACCAAGTCTAGATTTATGGCCCAGGATGTGATCTATCCTGGAGAAGTTTCTGTGTGTGCTTGAGAAAAAGGTGAAATTCATTGTTTTGGGGTGAAATGTCCTATAGATATCAATTAGGTCTAACTGGTCTATTGTACATTTAAAGTTTGTGTTTCCTTGTTAATTTTCTGTTTAGTTGATCTATCCATAGATGTAAGTGGGGTATTAAAGTCTCCCACTATTATTGTGTTATTGTTAATTTCTCCTTTCATACTTGTTAGCATTTGTCTTACATACTGTGGTACTCCTATGTTGGGTACATATATATTTATAATTGTTATATCTTCTTGGATTGATCCTTTGATCATTATGTAGTGTCCTTTTTTGTCTGTTTTCACAGCCTTTGTTTTAAAGTCTATTTTATCTGATATGAGTATTGCTACTCCTGCTTTCTTTTGGTCTCTATTTGCATGAAATATCTTTTTCCAGCCCTTCACTTTCAGTCTGTATGTGTCCCCTGTTTTGAGGTGGGTCTCTTGTAGACAACATATATAGGGGTCTTGTTTTTGTATCCATTCAACCAGTCTTTGTCGTTTGGTTGGGGCATTCAACCCATTTATGTTTAAGGTAATTATTGATAAGTATGATCCCGTTGCCATTTACTTTATTGTTTTGGGTTCGAGTTTATACACCCTTTTTGTGTTTCCCGTCTAGAGAAGATCCTTTAGCATTTGTTGGAGAGCTGGTTTGGTGGTGCTGAATTCTCTCAGCTTTTGCTTGTCTGTAAAGCTTTTGATTTCTCCTTCATATTTGAATGAGATCCTTGCTGGGTATAGCAATCTGGTCTGTAGGTTATTTTCTTTCATCACTTTAAGTATGTCCTGCCATTCCCTCCTGGCCTGAAGAGTTTCTATTGAAAGATCAGCTGTTATCCTTATGGGAATCCCCTTGTGTGTTATTTATTGTTTTTTCCCTTGCTGCTTTTAATATTTGTTCTTTGTGTTTGATCTTTGTTAATTTGATTAATATGTGTTTTGGGGTGTTTTCGCCTTGGGTTTATCCTGTTTGGGACTCTCTGGGTTTCTTGGACTTGGGTGACTATTTCCTTTCCCATTTTAGGGAAGTTTTCAACTATTATCTCCTCAAATAGTTTCTCATGGTGTTTATTTTTGTCTTCTTCTTCTGGGACTCCTATGATTTGAGTGTTGTAGCGTTTAATATTGTCCTGGAGGTCTCTGAGATTGTCCTCATTTCTTTTAATTCGTTTTTCTTTTTTCCTCTCTGATTCATTTATTTCTACCATTCTATCTTCTATTTCACTAATCCTATTTTCTGCCTCCGTTATTCTACTGTTGGTTCCCTCCAGAGTGTTTTTGATCTCATTTATTGCATTATTCATTATATATTGACTCTTTTTATTTCTTCTAGGTCCTTGTTAAACCTTTCTTCCATCTTCTCAATCCTTGTCTCCAGGCTATTTATCTGTGATTCCATTTTTGTTTCAAGATTTTAGATCATTTTCACTATAATTATTCGGGATTCTTTATCAGGTAGATTCCCTATCTCTTCCTCTTTTGTTTGGTTTGGTGGGCATTTATCCTGTTTGTTTACCTGCTAGGTATTCCTCTGTCTCTTCATCTTGTTTATATTGCTGTGTTTGGGGTGGCCTTTCTGTATTCTGGCAGTTTGTGGAGTTCTCTTTATTGTGGAGTTTCCTCACTGTGGGTTTGGTTGTAAGGGTGGCTTGTCAAGGTTTCCTGGTTAGGGAAACTTGTGTTGTTGTTCTGGTGAGTGGAGCTGGGTTTCTTCTCTCTGGAGTGCAATGAAGTGTCCAGTAATGAGTTATGAGATGTTAATGGTTTTGGAGTAACTTTGGGCAGCCTGTATATTGAAGCTCAGGGCTGTGTTCCTGTGTTGCTGGAGAATTTGTGTGGTATGTCTTGCTCTGGAACTTGTTGGCCCTTGGGTGGTGCTTGGTTTCAGTGTAGGTATGGAGGCGTTTGATGAGCTCCTGTCAATTAATGTTCCCTGGAGTCAGGAGTTCTCTGGTGTTCTCAGGATTTGGACTTAAGCCTCCTGCTTCTGGTTTTCAGTCTTATTTTTACAGTAGTCTCAAGACTTCTCCATCTATACAGCACCATTGATAAAACATCTAGGTTAGAGATGAAAAGTTTCTCCACAGTTAGGGATACCCAAAGAGGTTCACAGCATTACATGGAGAAGAGAAGAGGGAGGAGGGAGTTAGAGGTGACCTGAATGAGATGAGGTGTAATCAAAAGAGGAGAGAGCAAGCTAGCCAGTAATCACTTCCTTATGTGCGCTCCACAGTCTGGACCACTCAGAGATGTTCATGGAGTTATACAGAGAAGAGAAGAGGGAGGACAGAGACAGGTATCCAGGAGGAAAAAGGGGGAAATCAAGAGAAGAGAGACAGATCCAGTCAGTAATCAGTTCCTTAAGTGTTCTCCACCGTCTGGAACACACAAAGAGATTCACAGAGTTGGGTAGAGAAGAGAAGGGGGAGGGAGGAGATAGAGGCGACCTGGTGGAGAAAAAGGAGAGTCCAAAGGAGTAGAGAGCAGTCAAGCCAGTAAAAATGGGTACTGAAGATTGGGTTCTTAAAGGTACAAAATTGATAACAAATACCAAAAAGCAAAGTTTAAAAATCTAGAGTAGAGGTTGGATTTTCAAAAATACAATATTAAAGAAAAGAAAAAGTCACAAAAATTATAAATATATATATATATATGAAGTTTGTTTTAAATAGGGTCTTTTTTTTTGCAAAGTAATAGTAGGTTATAAAAATGAAAATTAAAGGAGTAATAGAGGACTTAAAAATTAAAGAAAATTAAAAAATAATGATAGTAAAAATAGTAAAAAAATATATCTAGGACTTTCTCTGGTATTGTTGCCAGGTCAGTTCATTTTCGGATAGTTAGTTGGTCCGGCTTACACTTCTCAAGATCTATAGGCCCCTTCCTATGTAGTCGGTACTAACTACAGGGTTTTAATCTATTGCACCTGTCACTTCTAAGGCGGTTCCCTCTGTTTTAGCTTCTGTTTGCTGGTCTCTTCAGTGTCTGATTTCCACCCCGACACAAGGGGGCGGTGGTGGACACTTTTTTTGGGCTTACTTGTTCAGTCGCGCTGTGGGGAGGGAGGGATGCTGCAAACAAATAACACTGGCCTGTGCTCGCAGTGTCTCAGCTACACTGGGCCTGCCCCCGCTCATAGCACGTGTGCCCTCTCTGCTCACACTGCTCAGGCTCTAGGTTGCTCCTCCGGGAACCGTCTGAGGCCGGCCCTGGGCTGCATGCACTTCCTAGGTCTAAGCTGCTCAGGTTCAGGCACTCGGGTAGTCCTCAGAGGCACAGACTCAGTTGGGCCTGCGTTTTGTGCCCTTCCCAGGTCCGAGCAGCTCAGGTGATCAGGTGTTTGGCAAGCGCGGTCACTGCGACTTATCGCCTCCCCCGTCCCTGCTGCTTGGTTTTCTGGGTGTACACCCAGTGCACCTTCTCAGGTGGATGTTGACTGTCCAGAATCTCAAGAAGTCTTACTTGGCAAAGACACCTGCTTGCAGTTTGGTAGATAATGTCTCTCTGGGGCTGCAATTGTCCCCTTCTGGCTCTGGCTGCCTGTCACCGGAGCGGTATGGTCTGCAGCTGGCTAGCTCTGTTCAGTCCTTCGTTCTGTGAGCGGGCCTGTCAGTGTCTTAGGTTAGGGCTTTTTGCGTGGTAGCTATCCCATAGTCTGGTTTGCTAGCTCATTAGTTCCCTCAGATTGCCTTCGAGGCATTCAGGCCTGGTCCTTACTCTAAGCAATACAGCCCGTGCCTCCCTGCCCAGCCCGCACTTGCTAGTGGCGGGTGCAGGCGTCTGCATTGCTTCTCCTCTAGGGGAGTTACCGTTGGGCACGTAATCTGTGGGTTTTAATTATTTATTTATTTTTCCTCCCAGTTATGTTGCCCTCTGTGGTTCCAAGGCTCGCCACAGACTCGGCAGTGAGAGTATTTCCTGGTGATTGGAAACTTCTCTCTTTTTAAGACTCCCTTCCCGGGATGGAGCTCCATCCCTACCTCTTTTGTCTCTTTTTTTGTCTTTTATATTTTTTTCTACCTCCTTTTGAAGACACTGGGCTGCTTTTCTAGGTGCCTGATGTCCTCTGCCAGCACTCAAAAGTTGTTTTGTGGTATTTACTCAGTGTTTAAATGTTCTTTTGATGAATTTGTGGGGGAGAAAGTGGTCTCCCTGTCCTATTCCTCTGCCATCTTAGGACCGCCCCCCACAACCCCCATTTAAAAGTTCTTTTTAAAATGAATTAATTCATTTATTTTAATTTGAGGATAATTACTTTACAATATTGTGATGGTTTTTGCCATACATGAACATGAATCAGCTAAGCACATCAACTAAGAGAGCTTTGCCAAAATTTTAACACATCTCATTACTTCTTTTTAGACACATTAGTTATAGTTATTACAAACTAAGAAAAATGAAATAAATTTTCTGAAAACCTACGGCAATTTATTTATTCAAGTTTTATCTTGCCATCTTTTTTTTCCCTTTCTGGAGAAACCAAGCACTTTACTTTTAAACAAACTTCTCTCAATTTTCTACTCGATAAACAGAAACATATCTAAAGTTATACATTTTACCATTGTGATCTCTAGAAGAGTCGAAATGACTCTTAACCAAATAAAGTACATTCTAATTCACAGACAACACTGGGGTTGGGGAGTGGGTGACTAAGTACTGTCTGATATGCAGTGTATTTCAGCAGTCCAGCAAAGCTTACAGCCACTCACATCACTTTTGCAAGTTATTGCAGAAGCAAACACACATTAATATGATCAGAGCCTCATCTGCTCTGTAGTGAGTCTTCAGTATTATCTCTTATTTAAAAATTATCCATATAACTAAAAATTATCTATTAGTCATTTCCAAGGAGTTAACCAAAAATTTCAGACTTTAAATCGACATACTTAAAAATATAATAAATATGAAGACATTGCCAGGATAATGATTAAATTTGACAGAACACTAGTTTTCCGTTTTCACAATCCTAAACAGTCTGTAGAAGTAATAATATATTCTATACAGTAAATCAGTATAAGAAATGTAAGCAATCCAGATTAACTAGCTTCATAAAATTACAAACCCAAATCCTATTAAAAATTAAAATGTTTCAATGATGCATGATACTGGATGCTTGGGGCTGGTGCACTGGGACGACCCAGAGGGATGGTACAGGGAGGGAGGAGGGTTCAGGATGGGGAACACGTGTATACCTGGGGTGAATTCATGTTGATATATGGCAAAACCAATACAGTATTGTAAAGTTAAAAAATAAAAAAGTTTAAAAAAAAGAAAAGAAAAAAATTAAAATGTATGCCTGTTTTTGTACAATGTACTGATCAAGTCTGTGAATTATATATACTTTTTAAAGCAAAATTATTAAGACAGTCTTGATTGTTCAAAGATTTACCTCAAATTAGTGAACCTGAATTTTTATGTAAAAATGTTGATGATTGTTAATGGTTTCATGAGGACTTTTTCTTAAAAGATTAGCATATTTAAAGTATTAAAAATTTGGTTTCATTATTGTTCTGAAAATATTAGATGTATCAAATCATTTATTTTTCTCTAAATATCAATTAAACCAGAATTTCTTTAATTTGGGGGCTTTTATTTTTGTTGTTGTTGCTCATAATCCAATGTAATAATTATTCTCTAGAGGTAGGAAGATATATTCACATAATAACAGGAAATTCACATAATGATAGGAAATTTTTCATTTTACATTTTTACATTTTACATTTTTCATTTTACAGACATATAGGTGATTTTCAGTTTTAATTCCACAAGCTTAGCAACAAGTCAAGAATAAACAAAGAAATATGAATCTCAGGGGTCTGTTCTATTCTATATTCAAAAATATTTTCTTAATTGATTTGAGTTAATATACAGCAAAATGAACAAACAAATGATAACAAAACAGATTTTCTGTTTCCTCTCACCAGATGGGCTAGATTCCCATCATTCTGGTGGAGATTCTGAGTCACTGATGCATACACAACTCAATTGGGTCTACACTGGATGTTCCAAAAACTGCCAGGAGGCTGGCTGAGTGGGTTCCAGGAAATCCTTGCCTCTGGCCATGAATGAGTTAGATAATGCGCAGACAGACTAACGGACTTGGCCAAGAACTTGAAACAACCTCCCTCTCCTTAAAAAAGGAGGGGGTAACCTGGGAAGCAGACAGTTATCAAAGATCAAGTTCTGGTGCACTTGGGCTTTGGAGGTCCCAAGGTTTGGGGACCAAAAGCCAGGAAAGGAAGTACTCTGGGAATGCTGTTTGATTATCTCCAGTAGACGAGTCCACTGAGGCATCTTGGGAAGAAACTCTAAACCTGTCCAGGTATAATTTTCAAACAGTTAGAAACATGATGCATACAGATCCAAGACTATATAAATGTTAGCCATCACAATGATATTATTCAGAAAAAATTAGACTAGAGTTTAGCTTCCCATAGAAACATGTTAGAACTAAGACAAGTAACTATAGCATTCAGGGTTGTAATCCCTATGAAATAAAATTCAGGATTGTAATCCCTTTGAAATAAAATTCAGTTAATTGAATGGGCAAATATTTGTATTTCATTAGGACAAAATTCTAACTTCTCAAGCAATTATCTCTAAATAGTGATTCTCCAATAGTAGCTTCTGATTCCACAACTGCAGCAGAAGCAGTAGCACTGAGGAATTTGTTAGAAGTGGAACTTATCCAGCCCCTGCCCTCACCTACTGATCCCAAGCTCTAGGCATAAGGCCCAGAAATCTGTGTTTAACAATGTTTCTGTCACCTGATACAAATCTAAAATTCAAGAGCTGCTGATCTAGACCAACCTCCAGCATACTTAACCCAATTCCTTCATGAAGTTATCTCATGAACACTTCCAAAGCAGAGAGTCAAACCGTGAACATCACACATCTAAGCTTTGCTTACTGTGTTTTATTCGCATCAGGTTCCTGGGCCTGAGGGAGCATCATTTGGCTCTACTATCTAGACTGTCTGATTCTAAGAACTTGGTAGTTTCAGTGTGAAGAATCCCTGTTATGATTTTTCTATGAGAGTGGGAATTTTTCTAATTACTGGCAACCTCAGAAAGCTGCAACCAGACTTTTTTTTCTGGAGTGTTTCAGATGCTATGACCTTGTAGCTGGCTCTGAGCACAGAGGGGTTGCATCTTGTCAGAGGAAGGCTTAGAGGTCTTTTTGCAGCTGTAGAATATTCTCTTTAGTAACTTTCCTGCTCCTGTTTTAGTTTACAGAAATTTTTACCCTCAGCTTTACAGCCCAGGGTGTTGCCAGGAGACCTTAGCAACAATGGCAGTAGAGGAAATGACTCAGAGATTAATTTAAAAAAAAAAAAGAGTGAATTCAAACCTAACTTTTTTGTTTTCTTTTTGGCTAAAATAAATTCACAGGTGTAGTTCTTAAAATTAGATGTTTTTATAATGTTACTGCTGCTGCTGCTAAGTCACTTCAGTCGTGTCCGACTCTGTGTGACCTCATAGACGGGAGCCCACCAGGCTCCCCTGTCCCTGGGATTCTCCAGGCAAGAACACTGGAGTGGGTTGCCATTTCCTTCTCCAATGCATGAAAGTGAAAAGTAAAAGTGAGGTCTCTCAGTCATGTGCGACCTTCAGCGACCCCATGGACTGCAGCCTTCCAGGCTCCTCCATCCATGGGATCTTCCAGGCAGGAGTACTAGAGTGGGGTGCCATTGCCTTCTCCTTTATAATGCTACATATTTTAGAATATCAGAGATAGAATTTAATGATAATTTAGTTACCCAGGCGGCTATTAAATTAATTCCCTTTGTGATACCCACTCAGGGAACAGTATTCATGGACTAGCTCTCTTCCCTGGGAAAGATGTCAGTCATAGAGAAGAATCTGTCCCTGGAAATTTCTATACTGGGTTTGATAACTTAAATAAAGACTATCCTCACCCACCAAGTAGTAGAATGAAGACACATGTGGAGGACTGTACATTTCACCTTTGACTACAGCATTACCAGGGTAGATATAATTTAACCATATGCAGGAAAACTCACTTTTCCAAAAGCTTTTCTGGTTGTCACATATTACAACAACCACAAGGTTCAATAGTTGTAAATATTGGCTTCAAAGAGCAGACAAAATATCATCATTTCAACATCTGTCTGGGTGATTTATCCAATTATCTTGCTCTATTTCTTCTCTCAGACTTGGAACAAATTTTGATTTTAGCTAATGGTTTTCTCTGTTTGTCATACAACTTGTTAGTATATTTTGTTTCGCAAACTCTTGTTTTCCTGATTTCTGGTATTGGCCTGATCCCATATATATTTCATACTTATATGCTCATGTCGTTTGGTTGTGTCCAACTCTGTGACCCCATGAACTGCAGTATGCCAGGCTTTCCTGTCTTTCACTATCTCCCAGAGTTTGCCCAAACTCATGTTCATTGAGTTGGTGATGCCATCCAACCTCACTCCATCCACACTCACTATTGGAACCTTGCAAACAATTGATATAATGAGTATGTTGTAACCCATGCTCCATGATTCTCTCTATCCATTAAAATTTCCAGTAGATTCATAAAGTAGTAAAGCTTAGATATTAATAAGGAGTCTTAAAAACAAACAAAAATGAATCATAATGCACTCTAATAAATGTGTGATAGAGGTTTTCAAAAAAGTTCTATGAAACACATAACACAAGAGGTTATAGTACATCCTAAGCAAAGAGGGAAACTTTCCCAGAGGAACCAATGCCCGAGCTGAGATTTTCACTAATGTATAAATTGATTAAGATTGATTGTTAATAACATCTTATGGCTACTTACCGATGAGACTCTACATATGGCCAAGCCTGTGACAGCCTCTAAGTACCACAGTATCCTGTGGGATCTGCTCCCTGACCTCAGTCACATAGAAAATATTAGGGACAAAGAAACTTGGCATTTAGATAACTTCATGTGACTCACCTCTCTGACATTTTAATTGATAGATTTATCTTGAATCTGAGAGTTTTGACTGGGTAAGAGTAAAAATGAATAACTAGGAGCATATCAGTTATCTAGAATTTGGGAGAGGTTAGCTGGGTGATCTGATTTGGAGTCCTTCAAGATGTTGGCTAGGGTGTCAATTGGAGAAGGCAGTGGTAACCCACTCCAGTTCTCTTGCCTGGAAAATACCACGGATGGAGGAGCCTTGGAGGCTGTAGTCCATGGGGTCATGAAGAGTCGGACACGACTGAGCGACTTCATTCACTTTCATGCATTGGAGAAGGAAATGGCAACCCACTTTAATGATCTTGCCTGGAGAATCCCAGGGACGGAGGAGCCTTGTAGGCTGCCGTCTATGGGGTCGCACAGAGTTGGACACGACTGAAGTGATTTAGCAGCAGCCGCAGGGTGTCAATTATTCATGGTTTGATTGGAAAAGGATCCATTTCTAAGATGATTAATTCATGTGGCTAGTGGCAGAAGCCCCCATTTCTATTGACTATTGAAAAGAGACTTCAATTCCTCATTGTTTGTTGGCAGGAGACCTCAGATATTCATTTCATTAGCATCCCATTTGGGCTTTTTATGTGTTCTCATAATATGGCAACTGGCTTCCTCCAGGCCTGAGAAGAGGGAGATATTGAGGATGGAAAGATGCCAAAATCACACCAGAAAAATATATAGACAATTTGGATTGGAAGATTGGCAGAAGAGACTTATGAAACATAAACTAAACAAGTTAGGAGACTACTGATTCCCTTCGCTTGTGGATAACATCCCAAACATTAGCATTGCTTTCAAGATTCACATGGTCCAAGACTTGGCTCCCTCTTAAGCCTCATCTCCTTGAATACTTCTGTGCTTCTCTCTCTTCCCCTACCTCACTCTCTCTCAGATATGTTTCTATCTTCCTTGAAGATGCTTAAATAAGGCACATTCCTGTCTTTTCACATTAGGTACCCTTCATTTGGTGCTAGCAGTAAAGAATCAGCCTGCCAGTGCAGAAGACTCAAGAGATGCAGATTTGATCCTTGGGTCAGGAAGATCCCCTGGAGGAGGGCATGGCAACCTATTCCAGTGTTATTGTTTGGAGAATCCCATGGAGGGAGGAGCCTGACTGGTTACAATGCATAGGGTCGCAAAATGTTGGACATGACTGAAGTGACTTAACATGCATATGTGCTCACACACACACGAATCACTTTAATATATACTTGAAACTAATTAACATTGTTGAGCATCTTTTCATGTGCCTTTTGGCCATCTGTATGTCTTCTTTGGAAAAATGTCTGTGCAGGTCTTCTGCCCATTTTTTGATTGGATTGGCTTTTGTTTTTGTCTACAAAGTTATATGAGCTATTTTATTTTGGATATTGACCCTTTTTTGGTCACATCATTGCCAAATATTTTCTCCCATTCCATAGGTTGTTTTCTTATTTTGCCAATGGTTCTCTTTTTTATTTTATTTTTAAACTTTACACTATTGCATTGGTTTTGCTAAATATAGAAATGAATCCGCCACAGGTATACATGTGTTCCCCATCCTGAACCCTCCTCCCTCCAAAGCTTTAAAGTTTAAATAAGTCCTGTAGACAGTACATTCAAGACAGATATTAAATCAAGACAAAGCCTTGACTGACTGGGAGTCATCAATGGAGACATTGAAATTCTCTTTTTAAAAAAAAAATTGGATGTTAGGAAGAGGTTGGGCTTCCCCGATAGCTGAGAGGTAAAGAATCAGCCTGCAATGCAGGAACTGCAGGAGACTTGGGTTCAATCCCTGGGACAGGAAGATTCCCTGGAGGAAGGCATGACAACCCACTCCAGTATTCTTGCCTGGAGAATCTCATGGACTGAGGAGCCTGGCGGGCTATAGCTCATAAGGTCGCAAAGAGTCAGACACACGTGAAGCAACTGAGCACACACGAACACAGGGAGAGATTATAGGAAGACAATACTATAAAATGAAGGTCTTAACTTTGAGAATTTTATCTACCAGATCCTTATCAGGAACACAACATGAACTGTGCCAATTTCAATAAATTGCCTCTTAGCTCCAAATTCACCCCTGCAGCAAGATCTAGGGGCATTGCTGTCTGATGCTTTGCATGCATCTTGCTTTCCCTCACCAGACAGTTCCATGTAGGTGCTTCCTGCTGGTGGCAGTCAGCTGAAACAGCAGTTCTGGGAGTCTGGGAATACATCGCCCAGTCCCAGCTTCTTGGAAACACACTGTGTTCAAGAGAAGGGCTGTGGATGTATCTGGAGCAAGAAGACCAGTGACTGGCAGAGGCTGACTCTGGTCTAAACAGCAGTCTGGTGGTAAGTGCTCCACAATCAGCTCTCCAGGAAAAAGGAAAGCCCTGCTTTGTAGCATTTGTTTTCCTGGTGTCATTACTCTTAAGAGACTGATTTCAAGAAACAAACACCCCATTACTGACCACAGGTTCAGAAAGATGTAGGTTAACACACCAGTGTAGAACATTTCTGCTACACAAATACAACAGATGAAAATAACCTCGAGGACAAAGACAAAGATAAGACTAAAATAATTAAGCAATTCAGAAGTGATGGGTTGACAGGTTTAATATTTTTGTTTCTAATGTAATTCATGTGACTGTAACTTTGTGTAATCTAGTTTTAACAATGTTTTAATGATCTCAAAAATGACAGAATGATCTCTGCTCATTTCCAAGGCAAACCATTCAATATCACAGTAATCCAAGTATATTCCCCAATCAGTAATGCTGAAGAAGCTGAAGTTGAATGGTTCTATGAAGACCTATAAGACCTTCTAGAACTAATACCCCACAAAAGTTGTCTTTTTCATTATAGGGGACTGGAATGCAAAAGTAGGAAGTCAAGAGATACCTGAAATAACAGACAAATTTGGTCTTGGAATAAAGAATGAAGCAGGGCAAAGGATAATAGAGTTTTGCCAAGAGAACCCACTGGTCACAGCAAACATTTTCTTCCAACAACACAAGACTCTACACATGGACATCACCAGATGGTCAATACAGAAATCATATTTATTTTCTTTGCAGCCAAGGATAGAGAAGCTCTATACAGTCAGCAAAAACAAGACTGGAAGCTGACTGTGGCTCTGATCATGAACTCCTTATTGCCAAATTTAGACTTAAATTGAAGAAAGTAAGGAAAACCACTAGACCATTCAGGTATGACTTAAATAAAATCCCTTATATTATACATTGGATGTGACAAATAGATTCAAGGGAATAGATCTGATAGACAGGGTGCCTGAAGAACTATGGACAAACGTTCATGACATTGTACAAGAGGCAGGGATTAAGACCATCCCCAAGATAAAGAAATGCAAAAAGGCAAAATGGTTGTCTCAGGACGCTTTATAAATAGCTGTGAAAAGAAGAGAAGTGAAAGGCAAAGGAGAAAAGGAAAGATATACCCATTTGAATGCAGAGTTACAAATAAGAGCAAAGAGAGATAAGGAAGGCTTCCTCAGTGTTCAGTGCTAGGAGATAGAGGAAAACAACAGAATAGGAAAGACTAGATATCTCTTCAAGAAAATTAGAGACACCAAGGAAACATTTCATGCACAGGTGGCCACAATAAAGGACAGAAATGGTATGGACTTAACAGAAGCAGAAGATATTAAGAAAAGGTGGCAAGAATACATAGAAGAATTATACAAAAAAGATCTTCATGACCCAGAAAACCACGATGGTGTGATCCCTCACCTTGAGCCAGACATCCTGGAGTGCAAAGTCTAGTGGGCCTTAGGAAGCATCACTATGAACAAAGCTAGTGGAGGTGATGGAATTCGAGCTGAGCTTTTTCAAATCCTAAAAGATGATGGTGTTAAAGTGCTGCACACAATATGCCAGCAAATTTGGAAAACTCAGCAGGGGCCACAGGACTGGAAAAGGTCAGGTTTCATTCCAATCTCATAGAAAGACAGTGCCAAAAAATGTTCAAACTACTACACAATTGCACTAATCTCACACACTAGCAAAGTAATACTCAAAATTCTCCTAGCCAGGCTTCAGCAGTTCATGAACCGTGAATTTCCATATGTTCAAGCTGGATTTAGAAAAGGCAGAGGAACCAGAGATCAAATTGCCAACATTTGTTGGATCATCAAAACAGCAAGAGAGTCCAGAAAAACATCTATTTTTGCTTTATTGACTATGCCAAGCCTTTGACTGTGTGGATCACAACAAACTGTGTAAAATTCTTCAAGAGATGTGAATAACAGGCCACCTTACCTGCCTCCTGAGAAATCTGTATGCAGGTCAAGAAGCAACAGTTAGAACTGAATGTGCAACAACAGACTGGTTTCAAATTGGGAAAGGAGTACATCAAGGCTATTTATTGTCACCCTGCATATTTGACTCTTATGCAGAGTACATCATGCGAAATGCCAGGCTGGATGAAGCACAAGCTGGAATCGAGATTGTGGGGAGAAATATCAATAACTTTGATATGCAGATGACACAACCCTTATGCAGAAAGCAAAGAACAACTAAAGAGCCTCTTGATGAAAGTGAAATAAGAGAGTGAAAAAGCTGGCTTAAAACTCAACATTCAGAAAACTAAGATCATGGCATCCAGTCCCATCACTTCATGGCAAATAGATGGAGAAACAATGGACACAGTGACAGATTTTTTTGGGAGGGGGCTCCAAAATCACTGCAGATGGTGACTGCAACTATGAAATTAAAAGACACTTGCTCCTTGGAAGAAAAGCCATGACCAACCTAGATAGCATATTAAAGACCAGAGACATTACTTTGCCAACAAAGGTCTGTCTAGTCAAAGCTATGGTTTTTCCAGTAGTCATGTATGGTTGTGAGATTTGGACTATAAAGAAAGCTGAGCGCCAATCAATTGATGCTTTTGAATTGTGGTGTTGGAGAAGACTCTGGATAGTCCCTTGGACTGCCAGGAGATCCAACCAGTCAATTGTAACAAAAGTTAGTCCTGATTATTCATTGGAAGGACTGATGCTGATCCTGAAACTCCAATACTTTGGCCACCTGATGCGAAGAACTGACTCATTGGAAAAGACTCTGATGCTGGGAAAGATTAAATGTAGGAGAGGAAGGGGACAACAGAGGATGAGATGGTTGGATGGCATCACTGACTCGATGGACATGATTTTGAGTAAGCTCCAGGAGCTGGTGTTGGACAGGGAAGCCTGGTGTGCTGCAGTCCATGGGGTCACAAAGAGTCGGACACAACAGTTCAGTGAACTGAACTGATGTTTGTGTTCAATCTGGACTGGTGTGAGTCAATATGATCTGCCCCAGGGTCCACTCAGCTTTGGGTCCTTGCTGGAGATGAGGGGCAGATATTTATATATATTATTACAAATCTGTCACCCAGGGAAGACATCTGAAATGAAGATAGAGATTGGGGAGTTATCACTGCATAAGTGATGCCAGAATTGATTGGAGAGACCATGGGGGATGTAACGAGGTCTGAGCACTGTATCTTTACTATTTAGAAAACAAGATTTCCTGAAGGAGGCCAACAAGGCAAATTCAGAAATGGAAGAAAAGTACAGGCAACCTTCAAAATTCTATTGCTTTCCTACCAAGTTTATATCATGATCGTTAAGAAATTCAATCTATAGAAAATAATACTCATTGAAAAATATACAAATCAGGAGTATTCATTTATTATATCAAAGGTGTATGTAAGTCTATAAAAGGATTTGTCATAGAGTTTATTTAAGCAAAGGTGTCCCTAATGCCTTTGAATTTTTCCATATCATTATCAGAGATTCCCTGTTGGCTCAGAGGTAAAGAATCCCCCTTCAGTGAAGGAATCTGCCAATAAAGGAGATGTGGGTTCCATCCCTGGGTTGGGAAGATTCTCTGAAGAAGGAAATGACAACTCATTCCAGTATTCTGGCCTGGAAAATCCCATAGACAGAGGAGCCTGGCAGGCTACAGTCCCTGGGGTCACAGAAGAGTCAGACATGACTTAACGACTAAACAACAGCATCATTATCACTTTATTGATTATCCATATATATTAATATATGTAGTGAGCTAATATCTATGATGTGTTAAATATGTATGTATCTACATGCATGTGTTTTGTTGGCATTGTTTTTTAAAGTAAAGTACTTCTGTTACATAAAAAGTATGGAGTGTACTTTTTTTCAAATATAGATACTGGTGTATTAAACAAACTGATTATAATTATCATCATATAATTTAATAACAAAATTTTCTTCTTTTCAGAAGCTAGTACCTAGATGCTGCTGCTGCTAAGTTGCTTTTGTCCAACTCTGTGCGACCCCATAGTCGGCAGCCCACCAGGCTCCTCCATCCCTGGGATTCTCCAGGCAAGAACACTGGAGTGGGTTGCCATTTCCTTCTCCAATGCAGGAAAGTGAAAAGTGAAAGTGAAGTCGCTGAGTCGTGTCCGACTCTTAGTGACCCCATGGACTGCAGCCTACCAGGCTCCTCCGTCCATGGGATTTTCCAGGCAAGAGTACTGGAGTGGGGTGCCATTGCCTTCTCCGGTAATAGATGCTAGACATTTCAAAAGCAACAAGTCAATCCATAATTTAAAATAATACATACTTATAGATATTATTTAAATGCTTGCAATGTTTTATTAAAAGTATATAACCATATGTAAGGCTGATAAGAATATCCTCCTAGATTCTAGGAAAGCAAACAAAAAGGAGAGGGGCAGGAGAAGAGCTGCTCGTGGGCATTTATAACTGCCTATTCCTTCTAGAATATCAGATTTCATCTGGAAAGTAGGTTAGACATAAAGGGGGGGCCATAATTTCACATTTGATTTCTACAAGCTCTCAGAGAGGAGAAGGAGTTGTAACTGAGGTTCTTCTCCCTCACTCAGCAGAAGCCACAGAGAATCCCTCAGGAATTATTTACACCTGTACCAGCATCACCAGCAGATCTCTTAACAAAGAGAAAACATGACTCACTGATTTTAGACAATTGAGAAAATAACATAACAAAAAGAAGAAAATAAAACCATCTAATATTTCTAACTATCACCATTTTGAGGAATTTTGTCAGGATCTTCTCTATCTATGCAATGACGTGATATGCATGTGATGTATGTATATATACAACTGAGTATTGTATGTTTCTACAGACTCTAGGTTATATTGACTGTGCAGCTGTATATACTACTGTGCTACTTTTCTAACTTAGAGGTACATATAGTTCCCTTCAGCCATATCTAAGTTATTTCTTCATATACGGGCTTGCGATAAATGGTCTGGGATCTGGTACTCAGTATTATTAGGTACACGTACAAGGCAGAGTCCTTTGTTGAGTGTCAGGTTGGTGGGGCAGGTGAGCTGCGAGAATTACATTGCTATTCTACACAGCTTTGCCTGGCCAAACACGGCTTTCATTATATTTCCTGCCTTTAATGAAGTTAAACAGTCCCAAGACTGATCATAGGAAATGAGCAGAGTCAGATAATGTACTGCTTAGCAAATGAAGTGCAGTCTTCTAAACTGGACAGAAGGTGGAGGAAGGTGCCATCATGATTATCTGAACGTGGGGAATCCATCTGTGGTCCTTTTAGCAGTTGTACAGAACTTTAAACAAGCCCTTGATCCACCAGCCTTTAAAATGAGCTTGGATTGTATGCATTCAGCTGAAATGCACTCAGAACAGGACATATTCTTAGCAGATAAGTGCTCATGCCTGGTGACAGTTGTCCTCAAGTTCTGGAAGCCTGTTACTACCAAAATAGCTTCCGTTTTACTACCCGGGTTCTTCTTCTGTGAACCATAATCTCAAGCTCCAATATGGAATCATTCATACTGCTGTTTTGATTTGTAGTATATGTGAAGAGGTAAAAAGATGCTGGGCTTGCCCTCAACCCACAGGCTGGGCAGGAAGAACAGACAGAGGGCAGCAAACTTACATAAAGCCTCTGAGTAGTAAGTCGAGAAGAAGCTGCTGTGTCTGCATAGAAAGAAAGGGTCCAAACAGTGCCAGTCTGAGAAAAACTCTGAAATAAGGAGAATTTGTCTTTAGCCCGTTCTTGGCTTTCTTTCCTATGCTGTTTATTTTTATTTATTTTTTAAATTCAGAAATGAAAGTTCTTCTTGGCTGATGTCAGCCTAAGAAGTTTTTCACACCAGAACCATTGTTCCAGAGAGCACTTCATGTTCTGACCCTCGGTTTAATATTATTAAAATATATCCACTCTGTGCCCATGGTTTAAACTCCCTTGCTTCTAGTTTAAACTCCCTTTAGAAGGGGATCAGTTAAATTATTCCTTAATTACTAAGTTTAAACTATAACTAATTGCAGTTCTTTTTCTCTCCCCCTCCCCAGCTAGCAGTGGGGGCTTTAAAGCTGAAAGACTTATCCAATTAATTTCACAAGTAGTCACTGATTATCTGTTGCTTGCCCTGTGCTGGATGGGCTTCTGGAAAACGAAACAAAATCGTTAGCCACAGTCTTCCATGAAAGAGCTCACAACCTGGACCACAGAGTGGTCCAGTAGCTTGGATGCTTAAGGGATTCAGAAAAAAGATAAATCTAAGTGATGAGAGATGTGTGGAGAAGGTAGGCTCTGGGCCAGGTTTTACAGGAAATATATCACATGTGTGAATCAAAGAGGAGGAGTGCCCTGAAGGCCAAGGGTAGCATTGACCAAACATTCCATTTTGTATGGAATCAACCTGAGTTTAACTGTGATTCTCCTCTAATTTTTAGCTCCCTTTCACACTCTGAAAAGTGTCCCATTTGTATGAGAATTACATATCTTTCTACCAGCAGGGCTTACTAATGGAGTGATGAGATCAGGATAACTAAAGGAGAATTTATTGGGGATTAGACGAACATGAGATTTAATTGCTCAGATTCATCCAGGTTACATGGGTACCCACACTTAGACATGGATGTAGCAGAAAAGAGGAAAACAATTATTTACTGGAGTTGGGAAATGGCATCATAAAGTAATGTTGAAAGAATAATCTGGTAGAAGATAACAATCATATATATAATTTAATCTTTATGTATTTTATATATATTATATATCTTTATTAAATCTTGCCAGCTCATTGAAAAAATGATAGTATAGTTTATGAAACCAAGAGAAAAGAACATTAGTTTTTGAATTATGACTGACTGCATCTTTGTTCAGTACTTCCTCTTTTTCTATTTTTAACCCATGCACAACCCTGAGGACCTTTAAATTTTTAGATGTTCTGAAGAGATAGACACTAAATTTAATGAAAGTGTAATGCATTGCCTAAAAATGACACTATTACTGTTTTTACTAACAATTTTACAGTTTATAAAATGCTCTGCACTTTTGAAGCCCAGAGTTGGAGTGGAAGGGTTTTATCGTGGAATCCATCTGTAAAGCACTGTTGGATTAAAATGGAGTGGTAGTCAGGGATACAGTGAATAATAGTTATACATGAGTAATGTATACTAAAACTTAATATAGATTGTAAGAAGTAACAGAGGAAAAAATGTAAGTGGCTGAATCAAAGATTTCTAGACTTTGATATTAGAATAATTTGGGGAAAATGAATCCATTTGGAATCATGTATAATAAATGCATTGTACATGAAGACGTAACTTCCTTAGAAATAATAAAAGTACCATTTGTTGAGCACCTAGTCCATGGTAAGTAATCCTTGAAACAACACTCCTAAGTAGAATTAATGTCCATCTTTTACAAATAAAGATATGATAGCAGAAGACAGATGGGTTATCCAATTCAGGGTCACTGATTATGTGAAGTAACCAAGATCTGGAGCACGTGCCTCAGCCATTTCTGCACTTACAGTACACACTTGAGACTGATGCTGGCCTTCAAAACAGTATTCAACACATGATGGATCCTGAGAAATTATTATGAAATTTTATCATTTGAAGATCACTAGTAACTTGGTGGTTAGAATGATTAGGCAGGAACAAAAGGATTAAAGAGGGTTAACCATGGGACAATTTTTATAAGCATAGAGTAATTTTGGATTTATCTTTTAGGAAGAGCTGTAAAAATGTGTCAGCTGAGAAGGCTGTGTTGATTAAGAGCACTCAAATCCATTAGTGAGAAAATGGCACAGAATTTATGTGAAAAAATATTCACTCCAAACTTCCATAACCTGGAGAAGGAAGCAGACATCTAGGTCACAGAAGCAGAGAGATTCCCAAAAAAGGAACTAAAAGAGGTTCCATAACAAGCCATCTTATAATTAAAAGGGCAAAAATTAAAGATAAAGAGATTATTTTAATATAAATAAGCAAACAAAGCAAAGCAAAACAGAACTCATAGATACAGAGATAAAAAATAAGCCACTGAGACGAAATATGCAACATGAGGAATATGATCAATCATCTTATAAGAACTTTATGGGGACAGATGGTCACTAGACTTTCATGGAGATTATTTCATAATTGATGCAAATGCCAGAGCACTATAGAGTACACCTGAAACTACCATAATATTGTACATCAGCTATATTTCAAGAAAGTTTTCTTTAAGAACACATATATTACAAAAGAACATTTATATAGAAAACATAATTCCACATCCCCAAATATAAAATTGTGAACAATAGAAGTATACATTTCAGAACATAAAAACTTTATTCCATTTTAATACAAAAGATGTAAACATCATCTCCATATAAAAAGTATTTAAACATCAGAAGAAAAAGGATCAACCTCTGTAGAATAGAAAAGAAATACAAATGGCTAATAATGAATAGCATCAATCAAAATAAAGTAAGTATAAATGCATAAATATTGAGGTATTGATACAGAGCTATCAAATTTGCAAAGTTTACCTAAGTCACTTCTTAGCAGTGTGTGTTGGGAGAAAGAAGGACCATCACAGAGTTTATGGGAAAGAAATTCAACAGTAAGTTGAAAATTTAAAAGGCTCAAACTGTTTGACATATATATATCAGCTCCATTTTGGAAATTATTGTGGTTCTACCACATTATTATTTTTTAATTGAAGTAGTGGGCTTCTTGGGTGGCTCAGTGATAAAAATCTGCCTGCCAAGTGGGAGATGCAGGTTCAATCCCTAGATTGGGAAGATACCCTGGAAAAGAAAATGGCAACCCACTCCAGTATTCTTGCCAGGAAATCCCATGGACAGAGGAGCCTGGTGGGCTACAGTCCACAGGGTCGCACAGAGTCAGACACAAATTGATCATGAAACAAAAACAACCAAATAGTGATTTAGAATATTGGGTTAGTTTCAAGTGTATATAAAAGTGATTCACATATGTGTGTGTGTGTGCATGTGAATGCACGTGTGTGCTAAATCACTTCAGTCATGTCCAACTGTTTTGTGACCCTATGGACTATAGCCCATCAGGCTCCCCTGTCCATAGGATTCTCCATGCAAGAATACTGGTGTGGGTTGCCATGCCCTCCAGGGAATCTTCCTGACCTAGTACACAAACATATTCAGTTCAGTTCAGTTCAGTCGCTCAGTTGTGTCTGACTGTTTGCGACCCCATGAATTGCAGCACGCCAGGCCTCCCTGTCCCTCACCAACTCCCAGAGTTCACTCAGACTCACGTCCATCGGTTAAGTGATGCCATCCAGCCATCTCATCCACTGCCATCCCCTTCTCCTCCTGCCTCCAATCCCTCCCAGCATCAGAGTCTTTTCCAATCAGTCAACTCTTCGCATGAGGTGGCCAAAGTACTGGAGTTTCAGCTTCAGCATCATTCCTTCCAAAGAAATCCCAGGGCTGATCTCCTTCAGAATGGACTGGGTGGATCTCCTTGCAGTCCAAGGAACTCTCAAGAGTCTTCTCCAACACCACAGTTCAAAATCATCAATTCTTCAGCGCTCAGCCTTCTTCACAGTCCAACTCTCACATCCATACATAACCACAGGAAAAACCATAGCCTTGACTAGACGGACCTTTGTTGGCAAAGTAATATCTCTGCTTTTCAATATGCTATCTAGGTTGGTCATAACTTTCCTTCCAAGGAGTCAGCATCTTTTAATTTCATAGCTGCAGTCACCATCTGCAGTGATTTTGGAGCCCCCCAAAATAAAGTCTGACACTGTTTCCACATCTATTTCCCATGAAGTGATGGGACCAGATGCCATGATCTTCGTTTTCTGAATGTTGAGCTTTAAGCCAATGTCTTCACTCTTCACTTTCATTTTCATCAAGAGGCTTTTGAGTTCCTCTTCACTTTCTGCCATAAGGGTGGTGTCATCTGCATATCTGAGGTTATTGATATTTCTCCTGGAAATCTTGATTCCAGCTTGTGCTTCTTCCAGTCCAGCGTTTCTCATGAAGTACTCTGCATATAAGTTAAATAAGCAGGGTGACAATATACAGCCTTGATGTACTCCTTTTCCTATTTGGAACCAGTCTGTTGCTGACATGTCCAGTTCTAACTGACCTGCATACAGGCTTCTCAAGAGGCAGATCAGATGATCTGGTATTCCCATCTCTTTCAGAATTTTCCAGAGTTTATTGTGATCCACACAGTCAAAGGCTTTGGCATAGTCAATAAAGCAGAAACAGATGTTTTTCTAGAACTGTCTTGCTTTTTCCATGATCCAGTGAATGTTGGCAATTTGATCTCTGGTTCCTCTGCCTTTTCTAAAACCAGGTTGAACATCAGGAAGTTCATGGTTCACATATTGCTGAAGCCTGGCTTGGAGAATTTTGAGCATTACTTTACTAGCATGTGAGATGAGTGCAATTATGCAGTAGTTTGAATATTCGTTGGCATTGCCTTTCTTTGGGATTGGAATGAAAATTGAGCTTTTCCAGTCCTGTGGCCCCTGTGAGTTTTCCAAATTTGCTGGCATATTGAGTGCAGCACTTTCCCAGCATCATATTTCAGGATCTGAAATAGCTCAACTGGAATTCCATCACCTCCACTAGCCTTGTTCGTAATGATGTTTTCTAAGGCCCATTTGACTTCACATTCCAGGATATCTGGCTCTAGATGAGTGATCACACCATCGTGATTATCTGGGTCATGAAGATCTTTTTTTGTACAGTTCTTCTGTGTATTCTTGCCACTTCTTAATGTCTTCTGCTTCTGTTAGGTCCACACCATTTCTGTCCTTTATCGAGCCCATCTTTGCATGAACACATACATATATTCTTCTTCAAATACTTTTCAATTATAGGTTATTACACAATACTGAATACAGTTCCCTGTGCTATACAATAGGTCCTTGTTGTTTATATATTTTATATATAGTCATATGTACCCACATTATTAATTACATTTTCCAGTATTGTTAAATGGAGTAAAAAACTACAATCTAAATCTTAATCACTGGAGAATAGTTTAAATAGATGTGTTATATTCATATAATGAATCACTGAGTGGTCCTTATAAAGAATGAAGTAAAACATTTGGAAAACGAAGATCGTGGCATCTGGTCCCATCACTTCATGGGAAATAGATGGGGAAACAGTGGAAAAAGTGTCAGACTTTATGTTTTTGGGCTCCAAAATCACTGCAGATGGTGACTGCAGCTATGAAATTAAAAGATGCTTACTTCTTGGAAGAAAAGTTATGAACAACCTAGATAGCATATTCAAAAGCAGAGACATTACTTTGCCAACTAAGGTCTGTCTAGTCAAGCTATTGTTTTTCCAGTGGTCATGTATGGATGTGAGAGTGGGACTGTGAAGAAAGCTGAGTGCTGAAGAATTGATGCTTTTGAACTGTGGTGTTGGAGAAGACTCCTGAGAGTCCCTTGGACTGCAAGGAGATCCACCCAGTCCATTCTGAAGGAGATCAGCCCTGGGATTTCTTTGGAATGAATGATGCTGAAGCTGAAACTCCAGTACTTTGGCCACCTCATGCGAACAGTTGACTTATTGGAAAAGACTGTGATGCTGGGAGGGATTGGGGGCAGAAGGAGAAGGGGACAACAGAGGATGAGATGGCTGGATGGCATCATTGACTTGATGGATGTGAGTCTGGGTGAACTCCAGGAGTTGGTGATGGAGAGGGAGGCCTGGCGTGCTGCGATTCATGGGGTTGCAAAGAGTCGGACACGACTGAGGAACTGAACTGATTGAAAATATTATAAATTAATATCGAAAGGTATCCAAACTATCAGTTCAGTTAAGTTGCTCAGTCGTATCCAACTCTTTTTGAACGCATGGACTGCAGCACCAGGCCTCCCTGTTCATCACCAACTCACAGAGCTTGTTCAAACTCATGTCCATCAAGTCAGTGATGCCTTTCAACCATCTCATCCTCTGTCATCCCCTTCTTTTCCTGTCTTCAATCTTTCCCAGCATTAGGGTCTTTTCAAATGAGCCAGTTCTTCATATTAGGTGGCCAAAGTACTGGAATTTCAGCTTCAGCATCATTCCTTCCAATGAATGTTCAATACTGATCTCCTTGAGATTGACTGGTTGGATCTTCTTGCAGTCCAAGGGACTCTCAAGAGTCTTCTGCAACATCACAGTTCAAAAGCATCAACTCTGTGGCACTCAGCTTTCTTTATAGTCCAACTCTCACATCCATACATGACTACTGGAAAAACGAAAGCTTTGACTAGATAGACCTTTGTTGGCAAAGTAATGTATATGCAGTGATTTTGGAGCTGAAGAAAATAAAGTCTGCCACTCTTCCCATTGTTTCCCCATCTATTTGCCATGAAGTGATGGGACTGGATGCTGTGATCTTAGTTTTCTGAATGTTGAATTTTAAGCCAACTTTTCATTATCTTTTTTCATTTTCATCAAGAAGCTCTTTAGTTCTTCTTCAATTTCTGCCATAAGGGTGATATCATCTGCATATCTGAGGTTAATATTTCTTCTGGAAATCTTGATTCCAGCTTGATTCTGGCATTTCAAATGATGTACTCTGTATAAAAGTCAAATAAGCAGGGTGACAATACACAGCCTTGACATACTCCTTTCTCAATTTGGAACCAGTCTGTTGTTCCATGTCCAGTTCTAACTGTTGCTTCCTGACCTGCATAGAGATTTCTCAGGAGGCAGGTAAGGTGGTCTGATATTCCCATATGTTTCAGAATTTTCCACAGTTTGTTGTGATCCACACAGTCAAAGGCTTGGCATAGGCAATAAAGCAGCAGTATATGTTTTTCTGGAACTCTTTTGCTTTTTCGATGATCCAACGGATTTTGGCAATTTGATCTCTGGTTCCTCTGCCTTTTCTAAAACCAGCTTGAACATATGGAAGTTCATGGTTCATGAACTGTTGAAGCCTGGCTTGGAGAATTTTGAGCATTACTTTGCTAGTGTATGAGTGAGTGCAATTGTGCAGTAGTTTGAACACTCTGGCATTGCCTTCCTTTGGGATTGGAATGAAAACTGACCTTTTCCAGTCCTGTGCCCCCTGCTGAGTTTTCCAATTTTGCTGGCATATTGAGAACAAAATTTTAACACCATCATCTTTTAGGATTTGAAATAGCTCAACTGGAATTCTATCACCTCTACTATCTTTGTTCCTAGTGATGCTTCCTAAGGCCCACTTGACTTCACTTTCCAGGATGTCTGGCTCTAGGTTAATGATCACACCATCATGGTTATCTGAGTCATGTAGATTTTTTTTTTTTTTTTGGTATCATTCTTCTGGGTATTCTTGCCACCTCTTCTTAATATCTTCTGAGGTCCATACCATTTCTGTCCTTTATTGTGGCCATCTGTGCATGAAATGTTCCCTTGGTATCTTTAATTTTCTTGAAGAGGTCTCTAGTCTTTCCCATTCTATCATTTCCCTCTCCTTGCATTGATCACTGAGGAAGGCTTTTTTTAATTTAAATTTATTTATTTTAATTGGAGACTAATTACTTTACAATATTTTATTGGTTTTGCAAGGAAGGCTTTCTCACCTTTCCTTGCTATTCTTTGGAACTCAGCATTCAAATGGGTATTTCTTTCCTTTTCTCCTTTGCCTTTCACGTCTCTTCTTTTCACAGCTATTTGTAAGGTCTCCTCAGACAACCATTTTGCTTTTTTACATTTCTTTTTTTGGGGATGATCTTGATCCCTGCTTCCTGTACAGTGTCATGAACCTCTGTTCATAGTTCTTCAGGCACTCTGTCTATCAGATCTAATCCCTTGAATCTATTTGTCAGGTCCACTGTATAATACAAGGGATTTGATTTAGATCATACCTGAATGGTCTGGTGGTTTTCCTTACTTTCTTAAATTTAAGTCTGAATTTGGCAATAAGGAGTTCATGATCAGAGCCACAGTCAGCTCCTGGTCTTGTTTTTGCTGTCTCTATAGAGCTTCTCCACCTTTGGCTGCAAAGAATATAAACAATCTGATTTTGGTGTTGAGCATCTGGTGATGTCCATGTGTAGAATCTTCTCTTGTGTTGTTGGAAGATGTTAGCTGTGACCAGTGAGTTCTCTTGGCAAAACTCTGTTAGCCTTTGCCTGCTTCATTTTGTACTCTACAGCCAAATTTGTCTGTTACTCCAGGTATCTCTTGACTTCCTACTTTTGCATTCCAGCTCCCTATAATGAAAAGGACATCTTTTTCAGGTGTTGGTTCTAGAAAGTCTTGTAGGTCTTCATAGAACTGTTCAACTTCAGCTTCTTTAGAATTACTGGTTGGGGCATATACTTGGACTATTGTGATATTTAATGGTTTGTTTTGGAAACAGAGATCATTCTGTCATTTTTGAGATTGCACTCAAGAACTGTATTTAGGACTGTTGACTATAATCATTCTGTCGTTTTTGAGATTGCACTCAAGAACTGTATTTAGGACTGTTGACTATAAAGGCTACTCCATTTCTTCTAAGGGATTCTTGCCCACAGTAGTAGATATAATGGTAATCTTCATTAAATTCGCCCATCCCAGTCCATTTTAGTTCACTGATTCCTAAATTGTTGATGTTCACTCTTGCCATCTTCTGTTTGATCACTTTCAATTTAGCTTGATTCATGGACCTAACATTCCAGGTTCCTATGCAATATTGCTCTTACAACGTTGGACTGAGCATTGTTTTGCTTTGGCTCTGGGTCTTCATTCTTTTTGAGTTACTTCTCCACTCTTCTCCAGTAGCATATTGTGCACCTACTGACCTGGGGAGTTCATCTTTCAGTGTCATACCTTTTTGCCTTTGCATACTGTTCATGGGGTTCTCAAGGCAAGAATACTGAAGTGATTTGCCTTTCCCTTCTCCAGTGGACCAAATTTTATCAGAACTCTCCACCCAAATCACTTTAAGTTAGGTTGATTTTCTTTTAAAGAGCAAGCAGACATTATTTTTATAATTACTTTGTTAATTGAATAATGAAAATTTAATATTTTTACATTAAGTTTTTTATTTATTAATTAAAAATACTTTTATTTTGTATTGGGGTGTAGCTGATTAAAAATATTTTGATAGTGTCAGGTGAACAATGAAGGGACTTATCCATATGTATACGTGTATCCACTTTCCCCAAACCCTCCTACCATCCAGGCTGGCACATAATATTGAGCAGAGTTCCATGTGATATACAATAGGTCCTTGTTTGTTATTTACTTTAAACACAGCAGTATGTACATGACCATCCCAAAGTTCCTAACTGTCCCTTCCCCCTGGCAACCATAAGTTTATTTTCTAAGTCTCTGAGTCTCTTTCTGTTTTTTAGGTAAGTTCCTTTGTATTTTTTTTTTTTTTTTTAAGATTCTACATATAAGACATATCAGACTTCTCTGGTGGCTCAGACAGTAAAGAATCTGCCTGCAATGCTGGAGACCTGAGTTTGATCCCTGGGTCAGAAAGATCCCCTGGAGGAGGGAATGACTATCCACTCCAGTATTTTTGCCTGGAGAATTCCATGGACAGAGGCTACAGGCCATGGGGTTGCAATGAGTTGGACTCAACAGAGTGATGAACACTTTCACTAAAGGGACATCATATACTATTTCTCCTTCTTTCTCGGAGTTACTTCACTCACTATGAGAATCTCTAGGTATTTCCATGTTACTGAAAATGGCCTATTTCATTATTTTTAATGGTTGAGCAATACTCCATTGTGTATATGTACCACATCTTTATCCATTCCTCTATCAATGGATGTTTAGGTTGCTTCTATGTATTGGCTATGGTAAACAATGCTGCAATGAACATTCAAGTGCATTAATTTTTTTGGATCATATTTTTCTCTGGATATACACCCCTTGAATTGGATGGTAGGATCATATGTGTCTCTATGTTTAGGCTTTTTAAGGAATCTCCATACTGTTCTCCATACTGGCTGTATCAATTTACTTTCCCACCAACAGTGGAGGAGGGTTCCCTCACTTATGTGTGGACTTTTTTTTTTTGGTGATAGCTAGGCAATGGCACCCCACTCCAGTACTCTTGCCTGGAAAATCCCACGGATGGAAGAGCCTGGTAGGCTGCAGACCATGGGGTCGCTAGAGTCGGACACGACTGAGCGACTTCACTTTCACTTTTCACTTTCATGCATTGGAGAAGGAAATGGCAACCCACTCCAGTGTTCTTGCCTGGAGAATCCCAGGGATAGGAAGCCTGGTGGGCTGCTGTCTATGGGGTCACACAGAGTCCGACACGACTAAAGTGACGTAGCAGCAGCAGCAGCAGTCTGACTGGTGTGAGGTGATATCTCACTGTATTTTTGATTTGCATTTCTCTAATAATTAGCAATGCTGAAGATCTATTCATGTGCCTGTTGGCTATCTTTATGTCTTCTTTGAAGAATGTCTATTTAGGTATACTGCCCATTTTTTGAGTGGATTTTTTGTTTTGATGTTATTAAATATCATGAGCTGTTTGTAAATTTTGGAGGCTAATCCCAAAATATCGGTCACATTATTTGCAACTATTTTCTCTAATCTGTGGGTTGTCTTTTTGTTTTGTTTATTGTTTCCTTCTCTGTGCAAAAGCTTTTGAGTTTAAATAGGTCCCATTTGTTTATTTTTGTTTTTTCCCCAATATTCTGGGAGATGGATTAGAAAAGATATTGCTGTGATTTAAGTCAGAGAGTATTCTGCCTATATTTTCTTGCAGATGTAGTTTTCCTTTCTCTGCAATTTTTGGGGAACAGTTTCAGAAGGATTGTTGTTAATTCTCCTTTAAATGTTTGATAAAATTCACCCTTGAAGCCATCAGATTCTAAACATTTGTTTATTGAAAGTGAAAGTGAAAGTCACTCAGTCATGTCCAACTCTTTGCAACCCATCGACTGTATAGTCCATGGAATTCTCCAGGACAGAATACTGGAGTGGGTAGCCTTTCCCTTCTCTAGGAGACCTTTCCAACTTAGGGATTGAACCCAAGTCTGCAGCATTGCAGGATGATTCTTTACCAGCTGAGCCAGAAGGGAAGCCCAAGAATACTGGAGTGGGTAGCCTATCCCTTCTCCAAAGGATCTTCCTGACCCAGAAATCAAACCGGGGTCTGCTGCATTTGCAGGCAGATTCTGTACCAACTGAACTATCAGGTTCTTGGGAGGCTTTTAATCACAGTTTCAATATCAGTGCTTCAGATTGATCTGTTCATATTTTCTATTTCTTCCTGATTCAGTCTATGGAGATTATACCATTGTTAGAATTTGCCCATTTCTTCCAGGTTGTCCACTTTATTGCCATACATATTGCTCATAGTAGTCTCTTATGATCCTTGGTATTTTTGTAGAATCAGCTGTAACTTCTTCTTTTTCATTTCTAATTTTATGGATTTGAGTCCTCTCCCCCGCCCCTACATCTTTTTTTTTTTTTTTTTTTGATAAGTCTGGCTAAATGTTTATCAAATTTGTTTATCTTTTCAAAGCACCAGTTTTAGTTTCATTGATCTTTGCAATTGTTTTCTTGGTCTCTATTGCATGAATTTCTGCCCTGATCTTTATGATTTCTTTCCTTCTATTAACTTTAGTCGGACATGACTGAGCGACTGAACTGAACTGAACTGAACTGATTAACTTTAGGTTTTGTTTGTTCTTTCTCTAGTTGTTTTAGGTGTAAGTTTGGGTTGTTTATTTGAGATTTTTCTTGTTTCTTGAGGTAAGATTATACTTCTATCAACTTCCCTCTTAAAACTGCTTTTGCTTCATCCCATAAGTTTTGAGCTTTCATTTTCTGTTGTCTCTAGGTATTTTTTATTTCTTCTTTGATTTCTTCAGTGATCCATTGGTTGTTTAGTAGCATATTGTTAAGCCACTACATGTTTGTGATTTTTAGTTTTTTTAGAGCTTTTTTTTGTAGCTTATTTCTAATATCATAGCATTGTAGTCAAAAAGATGCTTGATATGATTTCAATTTTCTTAAATTTACTAAGGCTCACTTTTTTGGCCCAGCATGTGCATATGAGAAGAATGTATAGTCTCCTGTTTTTGGATGGAATGGTCTATGAATATCAATTAAATTAATCTCATTTAAGGTGTCATTAAGGGCTGTTTCCTTATTAATTTTCTGTTTAGATGACCTGTCCATTGTGAAAGTGGAGTGTTATGTCCCCCATTATTGCTGTGTTGCTGTTGATTTCTCCCTTTATGATTGTTAGTATTTGCCTTACATATTGAAGTTCTCCTATATAGGTTGCATATATATTTATAATTGTTATATCTTATTCTTGGACTTTGTTCATTATGTAGTGTTCTTCTTTGTCTCTTATAACATTCTTTGTTTTAAAGTTTATTTTTTCTGATATGAATATTGCTATTCCAGCATTCTTATGATTTCCATTTGTGTGGAATATCTCTTCTCATCCCATTACTTTCAGTTTGTAAGTAAACCTAAATCTGAGGAAAGTGTCTTGTAGATAACATATATTTGGGTCTCCTTATTTCATCCACCTAGCCAGTCTCTCTCTTTTGGTTGGTGAATTTAATCCATTTACATTTAAGATAATTATTGATATGTATGATCCTTTTACCATTTTCTTAATTGCTTTGGGTCTATTTTTTGTGGGTGTTTTCCTTCTCTTGTGTTTCCTGCCTAGAAAAGTTCCTTTAGCATTTGTCATAAAGCTACTTTAGTGGCACTGAATTCTCTTAACTTTTGTTTGTCTTTAAAGCTTTTGATTTCTCCATCAAAGCTGAATGAGAGACATTGGGTAGAGTATTCGTGGCTGTAGTTTCATCCCTTTCATCACTTTGAACATATCGTGTCATTCCCTTCTGACTGTGGAGTTTCTGCTGAGAAATCAGCTGATAACCTGATGAGAGTTCCATTGTATATTATTTATCTTTTTTCCCTTGTTGCTTTTAATATTATATCTTTGACTTTACTTTTTGTGAGTTTGATTGCTATGTATCTCAGTGTGTTCCTTCTTGAGTTTATCCTGCCTGAAACTCTGGATTCTGGGATTTGGTTGACTATTTCTTTTCACATGTTAGGGAAGTTTTCAGCTATTATGTCTTCAAATATTTTCTCAGCTCCTATCTCCTTCTCTTGTAATTCTGCTGCTACTGCTGCTGTTGCTACGTTGCTTCAGTCATGTCTGACTCTGTGCGACCCCATAGACGGCAGCCCACCAGGCTCCCCCATCCCTGGGATTCTCCAGGCAAGAACACTGGAGTGGGTTGCCATTTCCTTCTCCAATGCATGAAAGTGAAAAGTGAAAGTGAAGTCGCTTAGTCATGTCTGACTCTTCGCCACCCCATGGACTGTAGCCTACCAGGCTCTTCCATCCATGGGATTTTCAAGCAAGAGTACTGGAGTGGTTTGCCATTGCCTTCTCCATTGTAATTCTGGGATCCCAATAATACAAATGTTAATGCATTTAATATTGTTCCATAGGTCTTTTAGGCTATCTTCATTCCTTTTCATTCTTTTTTTCTATTTTCAGCTTTGTGGCAGTAATTTCCACCATTCTGTCTTCCAGGTAACTTATTCATTCTTTTGCCTCAGTTATTCTGCTATTGATTCTTTCCAGTGAGTTGCTCATATCTGTTTGTTTGTTCTTTAGTTCTTCTAGGTCTTTGGTAAATATTTCTTGAATCTTCTCCATTCTTTTTTTGAGATCCTAGATCATCTTCACTATCATTATTCTGAATTCTTTTTTCATGGAATGTTGCCTATTTTCAGCATGTGGTGAATTCTAGGGAATGTTCTGTGTGCACTTAAGAAGAATGTGCAGTCTGCTGCTTTTGGATGGAATGCTCTATAAATATCAGTTAAGTCCAGCTCATCTAGGCACTTCATTTAGTTTTTTTTTTTTTTTTTTTTTTGGTAATTTATCTTGCTCCTTCATCTGTGTCAGAATCCTCCTCCTTTTCACTTTGATTAATTATCTGTGATTGTGGTTTTCGTTCTGGAGGCTGTGGGATTGTAGTTCTTCTTGCTTCTTCTGTGCTCTCTGGTGGATGTCTACTCTCTCTCTCTCTTTTTTTAAATATCAGTTTTGGAAACCCCAATGGGACAGCATCTCACTCTACAGAAAAAAAAATCAGGGCTTAGACTTGGCCAGAAGTGTAAAGCAAAATTCTGGATCTGTCCCATTGGAGCATCCTGGTGGATGAGGATTTCTTCTCATTAAATTTTTTATTTTACCTTTATACTTTCTGGTAATTTATGCTATAGTATCTACTATTTTCTCTTCAGATCTCCTAGGAATATTAATGTTTTCTTTAAAATATGTGTTTGTGGAGAAAAAAAATCCTACATTTCCATATAAACAATGTTAAAACATTGTCATATTGCTAAAATCTTAATGACTTATATGTGGGCATTATATTGAAATAAGAGTTATGGCAGCATTCTTAATGGTCTGAATGAAGGTTTTATTCATTCTATTTGCACTAAAATGCCTAGTAATTAGGTTCTGAACCCCTAACTCTGCCTTCATATTTCAATTTATACAATTTCTAAAGGTATGATTGTTTGCATATAATAAAATAATAATGATGCCCTAGTACATGGAAAGGGTTAATTAACTTTCATAGGTGAGCAATACACAAATTATGGACATAATTTAATTACTAGTCAGGCAGCAAGATGTTTATAAAAAGCTTTGAACTTTCCTAGTGAACGACTTAAATACCAGAGGCCAACCAGGTGTTTCTGTTTAGTGAGCTTTACTGTTTTGTTAGGGAATGAGAGAGAGAGAGAGAGAGATCCATAAGTTCTAACCAACATGCAAGGCAGCTTTCGCTTTCTCAGATAATATGGTTCTTGCAGCTGAAGCTGTGCTTTTTTGCTGGTGCACTTGAGACTGTAAATACCATATTTCTGGAAAACTTTTAAAATGTGTGTTGCTAATGATCTCATTGAGAATATCAATGCCTTGTTTGTTAAATAATAGCATCCTAGAATCAGTCATTTGTATTTTTGGTGTTAGTTTATACACATTTCTAAAACTACTTACACCAATCATGTGTGAAAAGTTACACATGATTTTAAATTTTTTTAATTTTTAAAAGCAGAAGTTTAAAAAATCCTCTCTATGAATATTCATCAATTTCTACTATCAATTTCCTGCTTTGAATTTTAATACCCTTTTTGAAATTTAATATCTTAAATAATTTTGAACTAGAAATTATCTGTATGCACACATCCAGTTCACATGAGGGGATGTGTAATGTTATATGACATTTTTACCATGAAGATAATAGAACAAGCTTCATGTGTTGGAAATAAAGATGTATCCTAGATTAATGCTATTTGTATAAGATAGGAAGCATGTGGCAGGGCTTTTAATAACGTCAAATTCACTACAAAGAACACAATTCTTTCACTATAGGAAAGTGTGTCAGAGACAGAAAAAAAATAAGCACAACATAAGTAAAGGAATTGGCCTAAGTAAACCAGCTTTTAAGACCACTGATGATTATAACAAAGTTTGCAATTTATTGAAATAACATTGAGCCCCACGATGTGAAACTTTGGAGATCTTGCTTTGCTACCTGCCCTTAGAAAATTTTACATTAAAAATAGAATTCATAATTCTGTTCTCCTGGGAAAGCCAAATGCAGAATAAAAGTCAGTTGTGGCATTTATAGATATTTCAAAATCAAACAACAGAGGATTTGTCATTGCTTCAGAAGCCACATGGTGATTATTTTCCAGTTAACAGTACAAATATTTCACACTTTTTTGGATCTCTAACTTTCACTTAAGTTAATAGTTTTCTTTACTGGGAACTATATTCAATATCTTATGGTAAGCCATAATGTAAAAGAGTATGGAAAACACCATACATATACATACACATATATATGTATATGAATCACTTTGCTGTATTGCAGAAATTAACCCAACACTGAAAGTCAACTGTACATCAGGAAATACATTAAAAAATAAATTTTTGAAGTCATCTTGGAAAATGTTTTTTATTATATTGCAGAATTAAGACAAGAAATGTCTGTTAATAAGATATCCCTTGTTTGCATTATGTTTTCCTTTAACCACTATAACAGAAATGAATATGCATATGGAATAACTGTGCATTTTTCTCAGTTTCTCTTATAATTATAGACATTCCAAGGTGGTGTGTACCAGTGTTGACATATCCTAGATAAGATTCTTTGGACCTTTGATTTAAAGAAAATTGTGATATTTCAGGTGACAACAGACAAGATTGATTGCAATGTAGCTCCGCATGATCTATATAGCTCTCTCCTGACATCTATATGTGACGGGTCGTTTACTTGGATATTATTTCTCACAGTCTTGGTATAATCATCTTTTATCCACTCCCAGTAGTTACCGTACACCCCCCTAGTCTCGGGGGAAATTAAGGACTAGCCCCTTTCTGACTTTTGTTCTTGAATTTCCCTGCTACTGGGATGGATTATCCTGGGATAAGAGGGAGTGGGTTTACTTTAACAGAGCAACAGAGGTCAGGAGGGAGGTCTAAGGTCAGAGACACTGCTTTACCTGACCACTCATGAATTTGACCACTTATGAATCTGACCCTGTGGAGCTCTCAGCCACTGAGAAGGCTTACAAAGTCCTGAGCCTAATTTCAAAATAATATTTTTATTCCTAAATTTTTTCTTGTCATATAACATTCAGATGGCAAAATACAGAAGTGCGAAGTGAATTCATCCTAATGCATGTATCCTTGTAACTACCACTGGGATTAAGATAAAGAAATTATATTGATATTTTCCTTTGATCAAAAATAGCTTTTTCAAACTATATATGCTCAGCTCCCCATAACACTTGGACTCTTACCTGTTAACAGGTGTTAAACATAAAAAGAGACAGAACTTGAAATTAAGGTAAGGGTGTCTGGAGATAGGTCTTTTCTCTCTGCTTTTATTTTATATCTTGCCCACCCTTGGTGTGCCCAGAGGGAAGCAAGGTTCCCACCATCCAACAAGATTATTGGATACAAATAGGATTCAGACAACGGTCTTCTTTAAAAAATTATTTTATATTGAACATAGTTGATTAACGATGTTGTATTAGTTTCGGGGGTATAGCAAAGTGATTCATAAACATATACATGTATCTATTCTTTTTCACATTCTTTTCCCATTTAGGTTATTACAGAATATTGAGCAGAGGTCCCTGTGCTATACAGTACATTCTCGTTGGTTACCTATTCTACACGTAGTAGTGTATACATGTCAATCCCAGACTTCTAACTTACCTGTCCCCCCATCCACCTTTCCTGATAACCATAAACTTATTTTCTAAATCTGTGAGTCTGTTTTATAAATAAGTTCATTTTTATCATTTTTAAGATCCATCTGTGTTGCTGAAAATGGCATTATTTCATTCTTTTTTCATGGCTGAGTAATATTCTATTGTGCATATGTACCACATCTTTGGAGCAGGAAATGACAACCTACTCCAGTATTCTTGCCTGGAGAATTTCATGGACAGAGGAGCCTGGCGGGCTACAGTCCATGGGGTCACAAACAGTTGGACACGACTGAGTGACTAACATACACACACAGCACATCTTCTGAATTCATTCACTGTTCAGCATCAGATGGCCCTGGATGGTCTTTACCAGAGATAACTGTCTGGTAGAGGAAACCAAAGGGGATCCCCTGACATTAAATTGTTGTATAAAATACCAGAATACTGATAAAATTTAGGAAATGGGAAGTGAACTCCAATATAGAATAACATTAAATTTACTGTCAATGCAAGATGATGGAGGCCTTAAGTTAAATTCTGGTTTCTGGTTCCATGATAGAAAATAAAGGAATGACCTTTTCTTTTTTTCTTTTGAAACCTGAGTTTGTGGAGGCCAGTGTGTATTTGTTAGGTTAGATTGTGATGAAGTATATCATCCCCAGCCAAGTCCTAAATTTCCAAGACTTAACACAACAGATGTGCATTTCTCTTGGTGCCAGGAGAGTCTCAGCCCCACAGACAGCTGTTTGCCGTGTCTGTCTGAGACAGCACAGCAGGGGAAGTGAAAGGGCCCAGAGTTCAGGGGCACTCAGAGGTGGCGCTCAGAGGTGACACCTGTCACACCATCTCCCTCAAGTTCAAAAGTAAGAAACGCAGCCTTACCACTTGTTTGGGTGATCAGCACTAAAGACAATGTAATATTCACCCCAGCTACAGAACTACAGCTTTTCCATTTCCCTCAAAGAGCTGTTTGCATGTTAATGCAGAAAGGAGCATATTATCTTTCAATTTGAAATATCCTCAGTGAACATGCTAACCTCTTCTGCATGCCATTTCAGGGTACTTCCATTTTTCCTGCCTGCCAGCACTGAAGGTGATGACAGTTTTTGAATTTCCCAAAGATTACTTGCTACCATAGACATTCTATAAGGTTTCAGAAAGGTATGCCAAGGTGATCTGAGTACATATTTTACTTCCTTTACTGTTTCTTGCAAATAGAGAGGCAATATTCCTTTAGATGCTGATTTTAAGGAAGTGCTTTATAAGTGTTTGGGTGATTTATGCTTTACTTTGTATTCCATTTTTATTAGAAACAGGCCAGTGGCTTCTAATGTTTGAATTGGAATTTGGTTCATTGACAGTAAAATAGCAAATGTTTATCATAAGCTTTCAGTTCATTCATGTTCTCTTCATTATTTGAATGTGGATCAGGTCCATAAAAATACAGTAGCTTTCACACTCCAAAATAGACATTCTACTTAATGCTTGCAGGTCAGTAGAGTATAGTAGTGAAGTACATACATGCATGTGGAAGCCAGGCTGTCTGGGTTTAAATTCTAGCCTTGCCACTGTGTGACTTTGGGAAAGTCTAAATTATGCATAATTCAATTTTCTCATCTGGGGAAGATAATAGTAACCGCTGCCATAAATTGCAGGGTCTGTGAAAGGACTTTAAATGAATGGATACTTGTAAAGTGTTAAGAATGTTTGCTATATAGTAAGTGCTATATGAGCTTTTGCTATTATTGTTATTATTATCATTGCTATTATTATTTTAATCAGGGTGAAACCTATATGACTGTTTGCTAATCAAATGATTTTATTGTATTATATAAATTGTATTATGGCAATGACAGGGTGATTCCAAAATATGTGAATGGAAGTAATGTCACACATTTTCAACTGCTATCTCCTGCAAAAAGACAAAAAAGGTTGAGTAAAATGTATATAGTTACATAGCTCATAAATGATATTGTGTATGTACCAACAGAGTCCAGTGCAGAATCAGAGCTCTCAATGGAGTGCACACTGTACCTGACACCATTATTGGCAAGTGAGGTCCAAACTTGGGGCTGATTAAAAAGTAAGCTTTATGGGGAAAAAAGAAGCAAGTTGAGTTAGGCCTGCAGTGGTGACTGAAAATGTAGATATTTTATTCTTTTCAGTGTGAAAAAGTGCTACTTTACACCAAGGCTGTCTATCTGATAATGCATGCATGCCTGCTCAGTCGCTCAGTCATGTCCAGTTCTTTGTAACCTTATGGACTATATAGCCCACCAGGCTCTTCTGTCCATGGGCTTCTAAAGGCAAGAATACCAGAGTGGATTGCCATTTCCTCCTCCAGGGGATCTTTCTGACCCAAGGATTGAACCTGAGTCTCCTGCATCTCTGGCATTGTAGGCAGGTTCTTTTTACTGCTGAGCCACTAGGGAAGCCCCTATCTGATGATAACATATCTAAAACAACCTCTTCATTTGAAGACAAAAGTAGATTCACTGTCCTGTTACACACCAATACATTTCCTAACCAAAGAAACATGTGTAAAAGTGTTTTCTTGATCAAAATATTTCACACTAGCCTGCTTTCAGCTTTGCTTCTGTTTTTCTACTTTGCATGTTTCTCTTTAATAGAGACTAACTAAAACTTCCTCATTCCTATTGTATTTTCAGTGATGGCTATTCTAAAATTTGATCCTTCTATTGTAGAGCTGATTTCTGCCCACGGATTCAGGTATCTTGAGAAACATATTCTTGATCCTTGAACATTCTCCAACATGTGTGACATTATGGTATAGTATCTGTAGATGAAGTCACATCTTTGTTTGTTTTCCTAAAAAGTTTACCTCTGTGAAGCAGTTAAAGATGATAGCTATTAGCTGGTGAACTCTGTATTATTGGAGCCAAAAGTAGATGATGTGGAAAGATTTGAAATTTACTGTCCCAGGTGGTGCTAGTGGTAAAGAATCCACCTGCCAATGCAGGTTAGACGTAAGAGACATGGCTTCTGTCCCTGGGTCGGGAAGATCCCCTGGAAGAGGGCATGGCAGCCCACTCCACTATTCTTTCCTGGAGAATTCTACGGCCAGAGGAAACTAGCAGGCTGCAGTCCATGGGGTTGTAGTCAGACATGACTGAAGTGACTTAGCATGCATGCATGAACCTGTTAAATTCCTTTGCTAAGCAACCCCTAAAAATCCTCTCTTTGCCTGTCTTGATCCCAAATGGATTTAGAAACACATCGTTGGGGGGGGGTTTGTTTGTTTTATTTTTGTTTTTTGACAATGCCACTCAGCATGTGGAATCTTAGTTCCCTAACCAAGGACGGAACTCTTGTCCCCTGCAGTGGAAGCAAAAAGTCTTAATCATTAGATCACCAGAAAGTCTTACATGGTCATGTTTTAATTCATATACTACCAAGAGTTTATGACATATATCACAGAGAAAAGTGTATGGATACCTTGGCAAATAATCAGATAAAAGACAGGACCATAGTCCCTGTCCTTAGGGAACACACATTGGAATGGGAGGAAAATGCAATTAGGTGGATGATTATGGTGTGGGAGAAGGTGAGGAAGCCTTCCTTTAAGATGTCATATTTAAACTGAATTTTGAAACAGAACTAGGAATTATATCCTTGAAAAATGTTTAGAAGAATATTCTTCTAAGAGAAAGAAGAAAGAACAAATGCAAAGTCTTAGAAGCAAGAAAAAGCATGACAAGTCAAGGAACTGAAAATTGTTTATGTTGGTTAGAATGTGATGTGAGAGGTGGGAAAGATGAAGATCATGCTGGAGAAGCAGGTGAAGGGGTCAGCTAGACCAGTGAGTGTCAGCTCCAGCCTGCTAACCAAATCTGGCCTGAAGTCTAGACCTGTGAGTAAAGCCTTACCAAAACACAACCATGCCTGTGTATTGACATGTGTTCAATGGCCTTTCTTACAGCAACAGCAGAATTGAGAAGCTCTATCAGAGACTTTATCTTCCTCAGAGCCTAAAATATTCTCAATGTGGCCACCCTTTTGCTAAATTTTAGGCTGGATGAAGTAGAACCTTTCTAAACATTTTGAATTTTATCATGAAGATAATTTTTTTTATATACAGAGTGAAGTAAGCCAGAAAGAAAAACACCAATACAGTATACTAATGCATATATATGGAATTTAGAAAGATGGTAACGATAACCCTGTATACGAGACAGCAAAAGAGACACTGATGTATAGAGCAGTCTTTTGGACTCTGTGGGAGAGGGAGAGGGTGGGATGATTTGCGAGAATGGCATTGAAACATGTACAATATCATATATGAAACGAGTCACCAGTCCAGGTTCAATGAAGATAATTTTTTTTTTCCCCAGTCGGATGCAACTGAGCGACTTCACTTTCACTTTTCTTTTTTTTTTTTTAAATTTTATTTTTTTTTTAAACTTCACAATATTGTATTAGTTTTGCCAAATATCGAAATGAATCTGCCATAGGTATACCTGTGTTCCCCATCCTGAACCCTCCTCCCTCCTCCCTCCCCATACCCTCCCTCTGGGTCGTCCCAGTGCACCAGCCTTAATTTTTTAAAAAGTTCATCAGATCAGATCAGTCGCTCAGTCGTGTCCGACTCTTTGCAACCCCATGAATCGCAACACACCAGGCCTCCCTGTCCATCACCAACTCCCAGAGTTCACTCAGACTCATGTCCATCGAGTCAGTGATGCCATCCAGCCATCTCATCCTCTGTCGTCCTCTTCTCCTCTTGCCTCCAATCCCTCCCAGCATCAGAGTCTTTTCCAATGAGTCAACTCTTCGCATGAGGTGGCCAAAGTACTGGAGTTTCAGCTTCAGCATCATTCCTTCCAAAGAAATCCCAGGGCTGATCTCCTTTAGAATGGACTGGTTGGATCTCTTTGCAGTCCAAGGGACTCTCAAGAGTCTTCTCCAACACCACAGTTCAAAAGCATCAATTCTTAGGCGCTCAGCCTTCTTCACAGTCCAAATCTCACATCCATACATGACCACAGGAAAAACCATAGCCTTGACTAGATGAACCTTTGTTGGCAAAGTAATATCTCTGCTTTTCAATATGCTATCTAGGTTGGTTATAACTTTCCTTCCAAGGAGTAAGTGTCTTTTAATTTCATGGCTGCAGTCACCATCTGTAGTGATTTTGGAGCCCAGAAAAATAAAGTCTGGCACTGTTTCCACTGTTTCCCCATCTATTTCCCCATCTATTTCCCATGGAGTGATGGGACTGGATGCCATGATCTTCGTTTTCTGAATGTTGAGCTTTAAGCCAACTTTTTCACTCTCCACCTTCACTTTCATCAAGAGGCCTTTTAGTTCCTCTTCACTTTCTGCCATAAGGGGGGTGTCATCTGCATATCTGAGGTTATTGATATTTCTCCTGGCAATCTTGATTCCAGCTTGTGTTTCTTCCATTCCAGCGTTTCTCATGATGTACTCTGCATAGAAGTTAAATAAACAGGGTGACAATATACAGCCTTGATGAACTCCTTTTCCTATTTGGAACCAGTCTGTTGTTCCATGTCCAGTTCTAACTGTTGCTTCCTGACTTGCATACAAATTTCTCAAGAGGCAGGGCAGATGATCTGGTATTCCCATCTCTTTCAGAATTTTCCACAGTTTATTGTGATCCACACAGTCAAAGGCTTTGGCATAGTCAGTAAAGCAGAAATAGATGTTTTTCTGGAACTCTCTTGCTTTTTCCATGATCCAGCGGATGTTGGCAATTTGAACATAAATAAGCATAAATCTAGAAGTAATGCTGCCTTGTGCAGAATGAAGGGGCAGATTGGCAAGGATGGAAGCAGGTCAGCAGCTATGAAGTTGTTAGACATGAAATTCTCTGCAGACCTATACTTGAGATCAAGGGAATTAGTGCGAATGAAAAGGAAGAGATGGATTTGAGAGGCTGTAAATTTGTAATATCATTGCAAGATCACTGATTGGATATGTGGAATAAGAGGAGTGCCTGATTGTGAACAGATGTTGGATTGGCATCCAAAATGTATCTGATGTTACTTGTTAAGATTGGAGACTCATAATGGGTGATCCAAGGAAGACCTGTGATGATGAATTCTGTCCAAAACCTGTAGAGTTTGAGGTGATTATGGAAAAATAATTGGCCAAATTGAGAATGCATTTTCCTATGTGAGTCCAGATCTGGAGGGGAAGGTCTAGTCTAGAAAGACAGATTGACATATTATCAATCTGGTGGTTGAGGGTCACCGAGGAAGAGCTTGCAAAACAGAGGAAGGAAGATGGGTCAGGACTTAGATGAAAGAGCAGATGGAGTTCCAGATGTAGGAGCAGTAACAAGACAGTGTGCTGCTTTGGATTGAAGGTGGGAGCCCATGAAGGAGGACGGGGAGGAAAGAACATAAAATGGTCTAGGGTTGCAGGCTAGATGTGAGTTCAGTCATATGACCGAGCTGAAAGAAACCTGTCAGACCATCCACTAGGAAGTCATTGCTGACTTAGAGCATCAGAGGTAGAAACCCAGTGGGGCTCAGGAGTGAAAGGGAAGCCAGGAAGGACTGGCAACAAGAAAAATGACACCTTAACAAAATGGGTCATGGAGAGGATAGGACACACACATACACAAAGATGTGGTCAAACTTTAGTTTGGGGACCTGGAAACAAACATATAAAATAAACCTGTGGTTATGAAGAGGAAAAGGGTAGGGGAGATAAATTAGGAGTTTGGAATTAGCAGAGTCAAACTAACAGGTAACCAACAAGGACCAAAATTATATATTGTCACCCTGTTTATTTTACAGGGAATTACATTCAGTATTTTGTAATCATCTCTAAGGGAAAAGAATTTGAAAAAGACTGAAAGTGAAAATGTTAGTTGCTCAGTCATGTCCAACTCTTTGTGATCCCATGGATTGTAGCCCACCCAGGCTCCTCTGTCCATGGGATTCTGCAGGCAAGAATATGAGTGGGTTGCCATTTTCTTCCCCAGAGGATCTTCCCAATCCAGGGATTGAACCCAAGTCTCCTGCATTGCAAGTGGATCCTTTACCATCTGAGTCAGTAGGGAAACCCTGAACAAAAAATAGATGTATATACATATACATACGTGTATACACACATATATATGAACTTCCAGATATACAAGCTGGGTTTCAAAGAGGCAGAGGAACCACAGATCAAATTGCCAACATTCATTGAATCATGGAGAAAGCAAGGGAATTCCAGAAAAACATCTACCTCTCCTCAACTGACTATGAAAAACCCTTGACTGTGTGGATCACAATAAACTGTGGAAAATTCTTAGAGATGGGAAAACCAGAATACTTTATCTATCTCCTGAGATACATGTATATGGGTCAAGAAGCAACAGTTAGAATTGGACATGGGACAACGGACTGATTCAAAGTTGGGAAAGGAATATGACAAGGCTGTATATTGTCACTCTGCTTGTTTAACTTCTACACAGAGTACATTATGTGAAATGCTGGGCTGGATGAAGCTCAAGCTGGATTCAAGATTGCCAGGAGAAATATCAATAACCTCAGATATGCAGATGTTACCACTCTTATAGCGGAAAGTGAAGAGGAACTAAACAGCCTCTTGATGAGGGTGAAAGAGAATGAAAAAGTTGGCTTGAAACTCAACATCCAAAAAACTAAAATCATGGCATCTGGTCCCATCACTACATGGCAAACAGAAGGGGAAAAAGTGGAAGCAGTGGCAGATTTTATTTTCTTTGTCTCCAGGATCACTGTGGACAGTGACTGCAGCCATGAAATTTAAAGACATTTGCACATTGGGAGGAAGGCTATGAAAAATATAGACAGTGTATTAAAATGCAGAGGCATCACTTTTCCAACAAAGGTTTGTATAGTGAATGCTATTTTTTTTTCTTTTTAGTAGTCCTGCATGGATGCGAGTGTTAGATCATAAAGAAGGCTGAGTGTCAGAAAACTGATGCTTTTGAATTAAGGTGCTAGAGAAGTTTCTTGAGTCCCTTGGACAGCAAGGAGATCAAACCAGTCAATCCTAAATGGAGATCAACTGTGAATACTCTTTGAAAGGATAGATGCTGAAGCTGATGTTCCAATACTTTGGCCACTTGGTATGAAGTGCTGACTCATTGGAAAAGACCCCGATCCTGGGAAAGACTGAAGGCAAAAGAAAAAGGGAGCAGTAGAAATTGAGATGGTTAGATAGCATCACTGACTCAATGGACATGAATTTGAGCAAACTCTGGGAGATAGTGGAAGACAGAGGGGCCTGGTGTGCTATAATCCATGGGGTTGCAAAGAGTTGGACATGACTTAGCAACTGAACAACAACAACAAAACTGAGTCACTTTGTTTTAAGCCTGAAACTAACACAACATTGTAAATCAACTATACTTCAATTAAACACCAAGAAAAGATTAATGGTATTTTATAGTAAAAAATACATTTGCTTAAAAGGGGGAGATCTAGCATTCTTTATATATGAATGAAAGTAGTGGGAAGATATGGTTGTAAGGGAAATTGCATTGCCTTGAGTGTTAATGAGCCTTTGTTTGAACCTCTGCTCTGTGCATTGCTGGCTGTGTCGACTTTACATTTTGCTAAAACTGTCTGAGCTTCAGTTTGTTTTATGTAAATGCAGGCAATAATTTCTACCTCAGAGGCTAACATTTTGAGTTGTGTGAAATGATGTTGATAAAGTACCTAGTAGAATACCTGCCATGTAATGGGGATTTTAGTGAATTATTTTGCTATTTTTATTAATAACTGTGATAATTATATTTATATACTCATTAGTTAATACTAATGTAAGTTACATATTATTAAACCAAATTTTCAGAGACTTCAGGTACGGACAAGTCAGAAACTCACACATAGCACAGAAACATCAGGACATGAAAAGATTTTACTTATTGTGACCTTGGACCATGGAGGTACAGGGTGATGCCCTGGAGAAGGGAAGATGGAGTGAATACTTCTGAATGAAGTTTTCTGAAAAGGTGTGACTTAATCTAAGGCAAGCTTCCCACTCTTAATTTTAGTTTTTGTAATAAATATATTTCATAAAAATGTTATTTGGAGAAAAAGGATGTTCTGGATTATCAGCACTCTTTGGTCTAGAATATATGGATCAATTTCTCATGAGTAGCTGTGTACTTAGAAAAATCCTTCTCAAAATCTCATAAGCTTGTGAAAAGGCTCTCAGTGAGACACCATCTGCTCCTTGATCCTTACAAGGAAAGAGAAAACTCATTATATGTATTTCCAGACCTATTTACAAATCATTATTGGACCGCAGAAATAGCAGAGCCATGAATTCATCATTTGTAGGAAATTCCCTACTTTTTCCCTTGCTTGAATGTAACATATGTTTTTTCTCTGCAGCACAGAGCTTATAAATTCTCATAGTTCCTTATTTGGAGTTATCCTTCTGAGTCAAAACCAGACCATAAATTCTGTAATGATACAGACTAAACATGAACATCATGCTTCTACCACCCTGACCAGAAGGAAAATGTTCTCTCTTGGTGTGGTCATTTCTGAGAAGATATATATCCTGACACGAAACCAGGCAGAAATGTTATGCTTTTCTTAAGGCTTATTCTTAAACTCTGGATTGAATTCAACATCAAGCTGATAAATAAAAATATTTTATCTTTTATTGTTGTCATTTTATCTCTATTGTAAAATCATTTTCATTTGAGGGAATCTGTTATGATAAAGAGGACTTTTTCTTCTGTTTTCCCATCTGCTCCATAAAGAAAACAAATATTCAAGGAAGCAATGTCATAAAAAGAGCCTGTGTGTGGTCTGGGGCCCACTTAATGTAGAATCAAAGGGCTCCGTGGGACTTTAAGAGATTGTTCAGCTTATTCCACAACCTCCAGACAAGACTTCACCTAAACTCTCTAGGACAGACCAGTTTATAGTGTCTGAGTCAGGCATCGGAATTGCTACCCTGACCAGCTGCCAGGGAGTATATTCTCAGGTTAAAGTCTCATTTAGATGCATCTCTGAATGATGAAATCCATAAGCTCAGGTTGGGCCTTGGATGGAGAGCCTCTGGATATTAAAAACTTGCTCAGAATAATTTTTAATAATAAAATAAAATAAATTATAATTTTTAACACTCTCATCTTTGAGCTATTAATCATACTGAATCCAACCAAATTGTTGGATAGTCACTTTAACTGCTAGTAGAAACTTCAAGAACAAAAAGGCTTAAAAGTGAAGAAGGAAAAGCCCTGGTCTGTTGGTGTGTGTGTGTGTGTGTGTGTGTATGAGAAGAGAGTCAGAGTAGAGTATCTAGGTATAGGAATAATAGTCTAAAGTTTTTGTTTTTGTTTTTTAAAACATGATATGTGGAACTTTAGATCAAAGAGAAAGATATTCACATTTCAGTGGCAGGACAGCTAATCTTTGCAAGCTGATTAGATGGACACAGATAAATGGATCACAAGGAGATGCAGCTGTCCTTAAGAATACACATTTGTGTTTCACTTCCAGTGGTTTGCAAGTAGCAAGAATGGTGGCTCAGATGGTAAAGAATCTGTCTGCATTGCAGGAGACCTGGGTTCAATCCCTGGGTCAGGAAGTTCCCCTGGAGAAACGAATGGCTACCCATTCCAGTATTCTTGCCTGGAGGAATCCCATGGACAGAGTAGCCTGATGGGTTACAGTCCATGGGGTTGCAAAGAGTCAGACATGACTGAGTGACTACCACTTCAAGCTCACTTTGAAGCTTTACTATTAAGAGATAGAGATGTATTCTTAGCAGAACACAAGTGCCCTGTAGCCTACTTGTTTATAAAGTTGTGCTAAGAACCTGGCCAGGTAAGCAAGGGTGACAGGGGTACACCCCAGCCCCTTTGAAGTCTTACTGACTGAGGTGTATTAACAAATTTCAAAGACTGATGCTTCATCACTTTGTGATCCAATCACCACATTCAGCTGCAATTTATAGGCTGGGGATGTTAAAACCAGAATGGTTTAGATACTTCAATTATGCTTCACAAATGAAATTAAAAGTTCAAAGTACCCAGCTGCCTGTAAAGTGAGTTGGCAAACTTAGGAGAAAGCTGTGGTAATTTGCTTTGAACTTTGTTTTGTTTGCCAGTACATCTTAGAGAGTTGAATTTAGTGGGAAACTTGCTTAATATTCTACTTTTTTTTTTTTAAAGAGCAATACAGTCTGGGTCAGAACAGTTTATATGGGACTACATTCTTTCCAAAGAGCTGAATGGGATTTTAACTTAATCACCCAAGTATAGTCACACAATAGCCCCTCACATACATACCCACAACTTGATATATTTGAATCCTACAGGTGAGTTGAAGCTTCAGATTTACCTTGATCACCTTGTGTGTAAACCTAGAGATGCACTGTCATCCTCGTCATCCACACACACAATTGGCTCCTTAGCCTAAAAGCTTCAGGGAAAGAAAGTCAGAAGCTGCATTTTCATGCGGTTATAAGGGACAAGAATTATAAAATCAAATTCCAGGCAATAAAGAGACTGGCACAGTCAATAAAATGTAGTGGACCTCAATGTATCAAAAATTATAGAAGCAAGAGTTTCCCTTCTGTAGTAGAATTAGACTCTTATATTTGAAAGAAATCTCAGAGTTGGAGCTTAATGACATTTTTGAAAGACAAGGGTCAAATAAATATTGAAAGTGTCTGATTAAAAATGGATCTATATAAAAAAATGGATCTATAAATGAATGCTAAGGTTTTAAGATTTTTTGGAAGTGGGGCAGAAAAAAATAACACTAACCTGGCTTTGTTTTTTAACATAAATATTTTAGAGTTGATTACACATGTGAAATGTGAGACAGACCCTAGAGGCTTTGTATTAAAGTGCTTAAAGAAATTCTTTGTTTCATTGGGGAACATGATTGTCTTTCCCTGGGTCCATCTGCCTGATGTGGTGGCTTATGTTTCTCTATTGCTGCCTCTGTTTTTTAATATGTTTTCTGAGTTAAAACTAAGCAGTTTCTTCTGATATTCTTCAAAAGGAATCTATTTTGTCTTTCTAGGGCAAACTGATCCTCTCTGAAGGGCATATTAAAAGGGTCTTTTATGAATTCCTAGGATTTTCCTGGAAGGCCAAGCAATTGTCCTGTGTTATGAACCTGGAGCCTGTCACTATGAGGCCAGGACAGGAACTAAGGTTCCCTGCTGATCACTTCAAGTCCTGATGCCTGGTCAATAGCCACCCCAAAAAAACAGTTCAGTCCAGTTCAGTTCAGTTGCACAGGCATGTCTGACTCTTTGCGACCCCATGAATCGCAGCACGCCAGGTTTCCTTATCCATCACCAACACCCGGAGATCACCCAAACTCATGTGCCTCAAGTCGGTGATGCCATCCAGCTATCTCATCCTCTGTCATCCCCTTCTCCTCCTCCCCCCAGTCTCTTCCAGCTTCAGGGTCTTTTCAAATGAGTCAACCCTTCACATGAGGTGGCCAAATTATGAGTTTCAGCCTCAGCATCAGTCCTTCCAATGAACACCCAGGACTGATCTCCTTTAGGATGGACTGGTTGGATCTCCTTGCAGTCCAAGGGACTCTCAAGAGTCTTCTCCAACACCACAGTTCAAAAGCATCAATTCTTCAGTGCTCAGCCTTCTTCACAGTCCAACTCTCACATCCATACATGACCACAGGAAAAACCATAGCCTTGACTAGACGGATCTTTGTTGGCAAAGTAATGTCTCTGCTTTTGAATATGCTATCTAGGTTGGTCATAACTTTCCTTCCAAGGAGTAAGCGTCTTTTAATTTCATGGCTGCAGTCACCATCTGCAGTGATTTTGGATCCCAGAAAAATAAAGTCTGACACTGTTTCCCCATTTATTTCCCATGAAGTGATGTGATCAGATGCCATGATCCTCATTTCCTGAATGTTGAGCTTTAAGCCAACGTCTTCACTCTCCTCTTTCACTTAAATCAAGAGGCTTTTTAGTTCCTCTTCACTTTCTGCCATAAGGGTGATGTCATCTGCATATCTGAGGTGATTGATATTTCTCCAAGCAATCTTGATTCCAGCTTGTGTTTCTTCCAGCCTAGCATTTCTCTGATGTACTCTGCATAGAAGTTAAATAAGCAGGATGACAATATACAGCCTTGACGTACACCTTTTCCTATTTGGAACCAGTCTGTTGTTCCATATCCAGTTCTAACTGTTGCTTCCTGACCTGCATATAGGTTTCTCAAGAGGCAGGTCAAATGGTCTTGTATTCCCATCTCTTTATGAATATTCCATAGTTTATTGTGATCCACACAGACAAAGGTTTTGGCATAGTCAATAAAGCAGAAATAGATATTTTTCTGGAACTCTCTTGCTTTTTCCAAGATGCAGTGAATGTTGGCAATTTGATCTTTGGTTCCTCTGCCTTTTCTAAAACCAGCTTGAACATCTGGAATTTCACAGTTCATGTATTGCTGAAGCCTGGCTTGGAGAATTTTGAGCATTACTTTACTAGTGTGTGAGATGAGTGCAATTGTGTAGTAGTTTGAGCATTCTTTGGCACTGCCTTTCTTTGGGATTGGAATGAAAACTGACCTTTTCCAGTCCTGTGGCCACTACTGAGTTTTCCAAATTTGCTAGCATACTGAGTGCAGCACTTTTACAGCATCATATTTTAAGATTTGAAATAGCTCAAGTGGAATTCCATCACCTTCAGTAGCTTTGTTCATAATGATGCTTTCTAAGGTCCACTTGACCTTGCATTCCAGGATGTCTGGCTCTAGGTGAGTGATCATACCATTGTGATTATCTGGGTAGTGAAGATCGTTTTTGTACAGTTCTTCTGTGTATTCTTGCCACCTCTTCTTAATATCTTCTGCTTCTGTTAGGTCCCTGCCATTTCTGTCCTTTATCGAGCCCATCTTTGCATGAAATATTCCCTTGGTAGCTCTAATTTTCTTGAAGAGATCTCTAGTCTTTCCCATTCTGTTGTTTTCCTCTATTTTTTTGCACTGATCGCAGGGGAAGGCTTTCTTATCTCTCCTTGCTATTCTCTGGAACTCTGCATTCAGGTGCTTATATCTTTCCTTTTCTCCTTTGCTTTTCGCTTCTCTTCTTTTCACAGCTATTTGTAAGGCCTCCTCAGACAGCCATTTGCATTTGCTTTTTTGCATTTCTTTTCCATGGGGATGGTCTTGATCCCTGTCTCCTGTACAATGTCATGAACCTCCGTCCATAGTTCATCAGACACTCTATCAGATCTAGTCCTTCAAATCTATTTCTCACTTCCACTGTATAATCATAAGGGATTTGATTTAGGTCATATCTGAATGGTCTAGTGGTTTTTCCTAGTTTCTTCAATTTAAGTTTGAATCTGGCAATAAGGAGTTCATGATCTGAGCCACAGTCAGCTCCTGGTCGTGTTTATTGCTGACTGTATAGAGCTTCTCCATCCTTGGCTGCAAAGAATATAATCAATATGATTTTGGTGCTGACCATCTGGTGATGTCCAGGTGTAGAGTCTTCTCTTGTGCTGTTGGAAGAGGGTGTTTGCTATGACCAGTGCGTTTTCTTGGCAAAACTCTGTTAGCCTTTTCCCTGCTTCATTCTGTATTCCAAGGCCAAATTTGCCTGTTACTCCAGGTGTGACTTCCTACTTTTGTATTCCAGTCCCCTATATGCAGATGACACCACCCTTATGGCAGAAAGTGAAGAGGAACTAAAAAGCCTCTTGATGAAAGTGAAAGAGCAGAGTGAAAAAGTTGGCTTAAAGCTCAACATTCAGAAAACGAAGATCATGGCATCTGGTCCCAACAGTTCATGGGAAATAGATGGGGAAACAGTGGAAACAGTGGAAACAGTGTCAGACTTTATTTTTCTGGGATCCAAAATCACTGCAGATGGTGACTGCAGCCATGAAATTAAAAGATGCTTCCTCCTTGGAAGGACAGTTATGACCAACCTAGATAGCATATTCAAAAGCAGAGACATTACTTTGCCAACAAAAGTTCGTCTAGTCAAGGCTGTGGTTTTTCCTGTGGTCATGTATGGATGTGAGAGTTGGACTGTGAAGAAGGCTGAGCACTGAAGAATTGATGCTTTTGAACTGGTGTTGGAGAAGACTCTTGAGAGTCCCTTGGACTGCAAGGAGATCCAACCAGTCCATTCTGCAGGATATCAGCCCTGGGATTTCTTTGGAAGGAATGATGCTAAAGCTGAAACTCCAGTACTTTGGCCACCTCATGTGAAGTGTTACTCATTGGAAAAGACTCTGATGCTGGGAGGGATTGGGGGCAGGAGGAAGAGAGGATGACAGAGGATGAGATGGCTGGATGGCATCACCAAATAGATGGACATGACTTTGAGTGAACTCTGGGAGATGGTGATGGACAAGGAGGCTTGGCTTGCTGTGATTCATGGGGTCGCAAAGAGTCGGACACGGCTGAGCGACTGAATTGAACTGAACTGAACTGAACTGATAATGAAAAGGACATCTTTTTTGGGTGTTAGTTCTAAAAGGTCTTGTAGGTCTTCATAGAACTGTTCAGCTTCTTCAGCATTACTGGTTGGGGCATAGGCTTGAATCACCGTGATATTTAATGGTTTGCCTTGGAAACAAACAGAGATCATCATGTCGTTTTTGAGAAGCATCCAAGTACTGCATTTTGGACTCTTTTGTTAACCATGATGGCTATTCCATTTCTTCTAAGGGATTCCTGCCCACAGTAGTAGATATAATGGTCATCTGAGTTAAATTCACCCATTCCAGTCCATTTTAATTTGCTGATTCCTATAATGTCAACGTTCACTCTTGCCATCTCCTTTTGACCACTTCCAATTTGCCTTGATTCATGGACCTAATAAAACAATAGCAACAACAAATACTAAAGTATCTGCAATATGAAAATGGTTACTCTTCCTAAGAAGCAGATGGTGCAAAAAAAAAGAAAAAAAAAAGCCTGCTACTTTTATACATATCTTTGCAACTGCACTTTACATCTCATGAACCATCAGGAAAAAAATGCTGTCAGTAAAATGTCAAATTGTAGCTGACATCCATCAGGAGCAAAGGTAACTTCTCAGTTGTTCCTCTGAAGTCCCAGAACAGTCTTTCATGGTTGGCAAGCTCCTGAGGATCCAGCTCAGGTGAGTCATCAGGACCTCTCAATGTGACAGGTCAACCTAGGACAGAACAGTCATGACAGTCCTGGATAATTTTTTTCATGGTAGATACATGAGCCTGTTGACATTATGGGGAACATGGTACAAGGGGTACAGTCACCCCTGTATTTCCAAACCTGCTGAGGGTGGCACTGGGCCGGGGACTAGAAGGGATGTGTGCTGGATGCCCACAACTGCCTCGTCTGCTCTGGAGGCTCAGCTCCAGTTGGCGTGACTTCCGGATGCTGAGGAAGTGGCAAAGCGCTGAGACACAGATGGTGTCCCTGGAAGCCCAATGCAGTGACACATCCATGACTTTCTTTTCTCTGCTCCTATATAAGCCCTAGAAAAAAAGCTGAAATGTCCTTGAAAGCAGGTTGCAAAAAATATGGGACAATTTCTGTCCTGGAAATACTGTACTAGATTCCTCAGAGTCTCCCTTGGGTTACTCAGATTCCCTGCAATTTCAGAGAACAGCATTTAAGAGAGTAGATCCAGCTTTCAAAATAAAATTGAATTTAGGGGGTATCTGAAAACAGGCATCTGTCATGTTTACCAGGCTCTGGAAAGAACTTGTTGTTGCTTTGTCTCTAAGTCATGTTTGACTCTTTTTGCAACCCCATGGAGTGTATCCCACCGGGGTCCTCTGTCCATAGGATTATCTAGGCAAGAATACTGGGGTGGGTTGCCATTTCCTTCTCTGGGGGATCTTCCCAACCCAGGGATTGAACCTGTGTCTCTTGCATTGACAGGTGAATTCTTTACCACCAAACCACTGGGGTAGCCCAGAAAGAAGGAATTGATTAAATAAATATGAAGGATTTCTCTTTCCCGGGTCTGTGCCAGTACTTAGTACTGGGGTCAGAGCAGGATCCAAGCGTCCACTCTTAAAGGCCACTTGAGTTCTCTTCATTTTTGGAGTTTCTTTAAAACTACATCTCACTTTTTAAAGATGAAAAGTGAGAGCGTTAGTCACTCTTTTGTGTCCAACTCTTTAGTACTCCATGGACTGTAGCTTGCCAGGCTCCTCTGTCCATAGAATTCGTCAGGCAAGAATGCTGGAGTGGGAAGCCATTCCCTTATCCAGGGGATCTTCCCAACCCAGGGATTGAACCCAAGTCTCCCACATTGCAGGCAGATTCTTTACTGTCTGAACCATCAGGAAAGCCTTTATTAAAGATAACACTAAGTTATTGAGGAATACCTCAGCTCTGTAAACTTTTCTGAATTCCACTAACATCAGAGCTCAACATTCCTCTTATGATTAAAAATGAAAAGGGAAAGTTCACAAATCACCTATTGCATCATGACAGAGGTGGAGCTTGTGGCCTGACCTATGCTTTAGAATGTTCTTCAGCTGTGCTGAGCTGTATTAACATCCACAGAAACAAGACTGCACTGGCTTCCTACCTCTGTTACCCTTGGCTGATAGTGAGAATACAGCTCTTACCTTGAGCCACAAAGGTTGGTGGCAGAGATCACTTTTGTCCCAGAGCTGATACTGTGACTTCCAAGGCTCTCCTGGTTCCATGTTGCAAGAGGAGGTGCCCCCAAAGCGTCAGGAAAGGCATGATGAACTGGGTGGGGATCTGTCATCACATGAGTGGGTTCTGATGTCTAACTTTTGGATTTGTGATGAGGATTAGAGGGAATAGCATATAGGTGGCCCTTAACAAATGATATATTATTGCTTCCACATAATCTACTTTATGAATTTGCAAACAGGTCAGATATTTCAAAAGAAGAAGTTGACTAGCATATCCCTTAAATATTAACAAAAAGAGCAAAATGTTGTGCTAGTTCCTATCTAAGGAACATTTATAGTCTTGATTTCCACTGGATATTTCAAACTAGTAGAGTTAAAGATAAAGAAATGGATACTCAGAAATCTGTGACCCAAGACAATTGCAAGATTATCTATCATTTATTTTAAAGTACCTCCACATACTGAGCGTCTGACATACACATTTATCTCAGTTCACACCTTAGGAGCAGTTTATTGACATTTTAAGTTTTTTAGTTGGGAATTCATACTGCATGTGTTTCATTAGCATTTGAAAAAATGCATTGTTAGTTTGCCAGCATTTTGAAAAAGCAAAGAAACAAATCCATAAAGTCAACCAAAATAACAGAAGTTCATGTTCCCAAACAGGCTGCTTCAGAGCATTAGCTATCTTTATTTCCCACAAACAGGAAATTGTGTTAAATAGCATGGAAATACCTAGAAATTACTGCTTCTTGGTGGAAATCATGGTGTTTGAGGGAGGTGGAGTGACAGGGAATACCATGTGAGCCTTCCTGGTCTCGCTTAGGTAGGGGTGAGAATACAGTGACCAGGAAGCACACACCTATCAAAATGACACTCAGGTTTTCAGTTCAGTTCAGTTCAGTCACTCAGTCTTGTCCGACTCTTTGTGACCCCATGAATTGCAGCACGCCAGGTCTCCCTATCCATCACCAACTCCCGGAGCTTACCCAAACTCATGTCCATCAAGTCAGTGATGCCATCCAGCCATCTCATCCTCTGTCATTCCCTTCTCCTCCTGCCCCCAATCCCTCCCAGCATCAGGGTCATTTCCAAAGAGTCAACCCTTTGCATGAGGTGGCCAAAGTACTGGAGTTTCAGCTTCAGCATCAGTCCCTCCAGTGAACATCCAGGACTGATCTCCTTTAGAATGGACTGGGTGGATCTCCTTGCAGTCCAAGGAACTCTCAAGAGTCTTCTCCAACACCACAGTTCAAAAGCATCAATTCTTCAGCCCTCAGCTTTCTTCACAGTCCAAATCTCACATCCATACATGACCACAGGAAAAACCATAGCCTTGACTAGACGGACCTTTGTTGGCAAAGTAATATCTCTGCTTTTGAATATGTTATCTAGGTTGGTCATACCTTTCCTTCCAAGGAGTAAGCATCTTTTAATTTCATGGTTGCAATCACCATCTACAGTGATTTTGGAGCCCCCCTAAAATAAATTCTGACACTGTTTCTACTGTTTCCCCATCTATTTCCCATAAAGTGATGGGACCAGATGCCATGATCTTCGTTTTCTGAATGTTGAGCTTTAAGCCAACTTTTTCACTCTCCTCTTTCACTTTCATCAAGAGGCTTTTTAGTTCCTCTTCACTTTCTGCCATGAGGGTGGTGTCATCTGCATATCTGAGGTGATTGATATTTCTCCTGGGAATCTTGATTCCAGCTTGTGCTTCTTCTAGCCCAGCATCTCTCATGATGTACTCAGCATATAAGTTAAATAAGCAGGTGACAATATACAGCCTTGACGTACTCCTTTTCCAATTTGGAACCAGTCTGTTGTTCCATGTCCAGTTCTAACCATTGCTTCTTGACCTGCATATAGGTTTCTAAATAGGCAGGTCAGGTGGTCTGGTATTTCCATCTCTAAGAATTTTCCAGTTTATTGTGATCCACACAGTCAAAGGCTTTGGCGTAGTCAATAAAGCTGAAATAGATTTTAGGACCCCTTTATTATGCTCTTACCATCTTGTTCTCCTTGAGGGAAAATAAATCACCTTGTGCCATTAGTCTACTTTTAGAGCTGTCTTGGTAAATCTTTTGTGGTATGTGCTGTCATAGCAGCAGAAAGTGCAAAGCTAGGCTTCAGTGAGCTCCCATAAGAGGGTGAATGACTGTTTTATTGGTCACATAATGATAAATATTTATGTCTGATAGAACTTGATCTGAGACTTCTTTCATTATAACTGGACACCTGACAATTAAGTTGTAATGGGAAAAACAATATCCCATCTTCCTCTAAGTAACTGAAAGTTCATAATATTTTTGTAAAGCAATTATTTTAATAATTCTGAAAAAACAAGTTGTAGGTCCTAACAACATCCCATGAATTTCTAGGATGTGGTCCCAAGATCCATTCCCAGGATTGGCTCCCTGTTTTGTTGGTTTCTGTAGGATCATTATGCCTCTTTGAAGAGCATCCTCTGTATTTATCACTGATTGTATTCTGGGAAGTCACTTGCAAATTTGTAGTAGCCTGGGTTTAGGAATGATGACACCTGACATCCTAAAAAGGAATACAAGACCAGACAAAGACAACACAGAAAATGAAAACTACAGGTCTATATTACTGATGAACATACATGCAAAAATCCTCAACAAAATTTTAGTGAACAGAATTCAGCAATGCATCAAAAAGCTCATAATCCACGATCAAGTGGGTTTATTCCAGGGATGCAAGGATTCTTCAATATATGCAAATCAATCACTGTGATACACCATATTAACAAATTGAAGATAAAAACCATATGATCATCTCAATAGATGCAGAAAAAGGCTTTGACAAAATTCAGCACCCATTTATGATTAAAACTCTTCAAAAAATGGGCATAGAAGGAACCTACCTCAACATAGTAAAGGCCATATATGATAAACCTACAGCAGACATTATTCTCAATTGTGAAAAACTGAAAGCATTCCCCCTAAGATCAGGAACAAGACACAAGTGTCCACTTTCCCTGCTATTACTCAATATAGTTCTGGAAGTCCTAGCTAAAACAGTCAGAGAAGAAAAAGAAATAAAAGGAATCCAGATGGGAAAAGAAAAAGTAAAGCTCTCACTGTTTGCAGATGATATGATATTGTACGTAGAAAACCCTAAAGATAGCATCAGAAAATTACTAGAGCTAATCAGTGAATTTAGCAAAGTTTCAGGATACAAAATCGACACACAGAAGTCACTTGCATTTCTATATACTAACAATGAAAAATCAGAAAGGGAAAATAAGGAATCAATCCCATTCACTATTGCAACAAAAAGAATTAAATATTTAGGAATAAACTTACCTAAGGAGACAAAAGAACTGTACACAGAAAATTATAAGACACTAATAAAAGAAGTTAAAGAGGACATAAACAGATGGAGAGATATTCCATGTTCCCGGGTAAGAAGAATCAATATTTTGAAAATGACTATACTATCAAATTCAATCTGCAGCTTCAAAGCAATCCCTACCAAATTACCAATGGCATTTTCCACATAACTAGAACAACAAAAAAAAATCACAATTCATATGGAAACACAGAAGACCCAAAATAGCCAAAGCAGTCTTGATAAAGAATAATGGAGCTGGAGGAATCAATCTTCCTGACTTCAGATTATACTACAAAGCTACAGTCATCAAGACAGTATGGTACTGGCACAAAAGCAGAAATATAGATCAATGGAACAAGATAGAAAGCCCAGAAATAAGCCCATGCACCTATGGGCATCTTATTTTTTACAGAGGAGGCAAGAATATACAATGGGGCAAAGATAGTCTCTTCAATAAATGATGCTGGGAAAACTGGTCACCTACATGTAAAAGAATGAAACTAGAACAGTTCCTAACATCATACACAAAGATAAACTCAAAATGGATTAAAGAATTAAATGTAAGACCAGAAACTATAAAACTCTTAGAATAATAATTTAAAAGTTAAGACTAGCCAATATTAATTCAGAATGAAAATGTAATCACAATAAAGTATAAATTTTAAAAACTTAACAAATACCACAAGCATGGTAAATGCCAAAGAATAATCTAATAAATTTATTAATAAACTTCAGGATGAACATGCATTTTTTTCTGAATTTGGTTATTATCAGTAACCCTGGCAAACACACAAAAGTAACTGAAAATAAATGATCCAAGGGAGGAATTCAAGATTTTTAGTTACTTTCACTCTTTTGAGTTACATAGTTGTATAACCAAATTAGTCTTATACAGAAGGTATTAATATTGATCCATGGCTAAATATGTACTGGAAGCTTGTGAAAGGCATTTATTTTATGATTGTTTTGCTGTTTTTGGTTGAACATGGAACCACCAGACAATGTCAGGAGAAGATGCACCAGAGATGTGAGGGCATTTGGGTTTATGAGGGGATGAACGTGGATGAAACATACTTGCCCACACAGATGTAGAGTTGCTGCTTGCAGTAACTTATCAATTTATTCAATGAGATTCTCAACAAAAAGGGGAAAAGTGAAACATTTACAATCGTAAATTTTGTGTCATCAAATCCATTATTGACACGAGAGAAACTTTGAGGGGGTATTGATCAGAATAAAAGCTTCCACTTCAAATTTCAAGCTATGAAAAGAAATTTCTACCACTTATTTCTGACTCTATGCTTTTTAAGCTTCTTTCTTATCCACTATCCATGTATTTCTGGTGCAGGGAAAATATAGGACGTCTTGCAACACGAGTCTGGCCCTGCTCTTTTGTGTCAGAGCACTGGGGGCCTCCCTATGGGAGTTGGGCAGTCTGTCTACACTGGCAGCCAGCATGAACCTCTCCTGGGCAGAAGAGACTGGGAGCCACTGACACAAGTGCCCCCAAGCTGGGCCTCCCCTTAGGTGAATCCCCACCAAGCCCACTCCAGTGACTGGACAAGACAGGAGACCAGGTGGGCAGGAGCATGACCATGGATTATACTTTGAGTGATTTTTTTCTGGATCCTGGACAAAAACAGAGATTAGCCTGTGGCTGAAGCCCCTCTGAGAGCTTCATAAGAGATGTCTGGGCCCATGAGAAAGTCTGAACTGCATGTGTGATCAGCTTCAGAGTAAAGAAACACACACTGAAGAAAGGCTGCAGTAGACAAGCACTCAGAAATATGAAAAAAAAAAAAAAAAAGGTTGAATGTTAAAGTTTTTTTTCCTTTCTTTTTTTTTATGTAAGAAATAAGCACCTGTTTCTAGGTTATGCTTTCCAAAGGAAATATTCCCTTCTACTATGCCAGTTCTGGGTGACTGAATGTTTCCATGTGGGCTGGACCAAAGCACCATCTCTGTGAGCTTGACTCTTAACCAAATTCTGGCCTTCTCAGAAACATCCCATAAAAATGATGCAAGGGATCATGGTTAAATTAAGTTTGGAAATACAAGTAGTTTTTTGGCATTGAGTGATTATTTGGTATCCCTAAAAAATACCTAGAAGTAACTGGGAAAATGGAGAAGGCAATGGCAACCCACTCCAGTACTCTTGCCTGGAAAATCCCATGGATGGAGGAGCCTGGCAGGCTACAGTCCATGGGGTCGCGAAGAGTCAGACACGACTGAGCGACTTCACTTTCACTTTTCATTTTCATGCATTGGAGAAGGAAACGGCAACCCATTCCAGTGTTCTTGCCTGGAGAATCCCAGGGACAGAGGAGCCTGGTGGGCTGCTGTCTATGGGGTCGCACAGAGTCGGACATGACTGAAGTCACTTAGCAGCAGCAGCAGCAACTGGGAAAATAAATGGATCATTTCGGAAAAACAAAAGAAAATGCAAATGAGTAAGAATCACAGCTTCTTAAAATAGATCTGACTTAAGTTCATGACCTATCAGTGGACAAGAAGTGTCAGAGGCTCAGGAAGCCACAGAAGTTGTGAAATAATTTTCCTGGAAAATAAGAAAAATCCTACTAGAGAGACAGAATCATTGTCTGAAGTGATGCATTTAAATTGAAATGTGACCATTCAGTTCTGTTTAAATATAAATATTAATGTTCATATTTTCTTCATTTATTTAACTCAGTATTACTCCATAGAGGAGAAATTTTCCATATCTTTAATATCAATGACTTGAAAGTGAACATTTAACTCAGTTTTGTTAAATACCTTTGTTATGAAAGATTCCAAAAGTTGAGAGAAAATAACCCGTGATTAATGCATAAAATTACTGTAACATATTTTCTTTATAATTTGGTTATACAATTGAATCCAGAAAGAAATCAAGCTCTATTTTCCAGTGTAACAATCTGGTAGATGTGATTGTTAAAAATAATCTTTTTCTGTTTTAAAGACTTGAAAAACTGGTTTTCAGGGAAACAAGGGATCTTGTTTGCTCATGCCCCTTGATCTGCAGTGTGAAGGGTGGGTCCAGCTGCTGAGATTGAATCTCTGGACAAAAATCAGTTTAGCACCTTCTCCAAAATCTGAAGTCTGTCAATAAGGATGCTCTTGTTGCCAAAATTAAATAGCAATTTGTCTCACTTCTGAAATTTCAAGTGAAAATGAATTTAAAGTTCCATTCTTGGCATTAGTATGGTAGAAGTGAGAAGTGTTTGACCTTTCCCTTTGCACTCGGATTGATCGTAGCAGAGAGAAACAGTGCACCAAAGAGATTTTAAAACTTTAAACTTCAAAGTTTCTGAGATTGTTTTCAAACTGTGTGAGTCAGGCTGCTTTGTCTACCAAGTGATTTTTTTTATCCACTCTTTCTATTTTTGGTGGAAGGAGGAAAAAATCACTCCATCAGGAGAAGAAAAAAAATATTTCTCTACCCTTCCTGGCTTTTGGCTGGTCTAACAATCAGGTTAACCCAGGACAGATTAGAAGGAGAACAACATATTTAATTATGTATGTACAGAGTTCCATAAAAATTTGAAACCCCAGACAGTCAGGCCACTGAGGTTTACATGTCCACTGAGGTTTACATGTCTCTGAACTAAGAGAAGGGTGCAGTGGTCTGGGGCCCCAAAGAGTAGCCAGAGAGCTCACAGAAAGGTGGAGGAGCAGATGTGTGGTGAACCAGAGTTTGTTGGGTCTGCAGAGTTTGGGACACGGGAGGAATCTCATCTTCTTGTTAGGCTCACCCAGTTACCACACTCACCCTGTATCCTTCATGGTCATCTGTGCTGACAGCTCTCTTCTTGGACCAGGTTCTCTGTCTAAATTCTTTTAGTCAGTTAAGGGGGACATAAACTTAAAAAAAAAAAAATCTGCTCGGTCTTGGTTCTCTTCAGTTCAAAATAGGCCAGAAGCCAGAGTGGCACAACCTGGGATCTTTATATTGAACCCCTTCTCTACACAAGAATCAAAAAATCACCATAGGATATTTGACCCTCAGACAGATGAGAGTCCCACATAATTACCCATTTTGTGATTAAAACATTTCACATTGGACATGATAACACTCTAGCGATGACTTGTTTCGGGTGATTTCTCCCTTCAAAACTTTGGGGAAAACTCCACAGAATGTGTTGAATAATAAATTGCTGCATGGTGTTTAATTCATTAAAAAGAGAACCAGTGACTATTTTGTGTGGGGAGTTTGCTTATTGACTTACTGATTCTATCTGCATATATGAAGCGCATTTTTGATGTAGATTATGTACCAAAACATTAACAGATTCTGTTTTCTAGATGATGGTGAGGAAGTAACAGCAGGGGTGTTTGTGGATTATGGAAAGTTGCTGTTCCTGTTTTGCTGGCATTATTTTGTCTTGTGCCTCAAGTGCTATATCACTTTTTGTTGCCAGGTGACAGTCCCGGGAGCTCAGTCCTTGGTCTTCCCTGACCTAAGACCTTCCTGCTCTGTCTTTATCCTCTCCAGCACATCAGTCTCCTGTGTGAGCTCCTCTTCCTCTAAGTGTTGGTTCTCACAGATACCATGTGCACAGTTCTGTGAGAAACACATTCATCAGTCCCAAACCAAGGGATGGACTTGGAGACCCGAAGCATAGCAAAGTGAGACTTTAACGATGATCTTACAAGATGGAGTGTCTGGTGGGCAGGCATGCCCAGTGTGGCTACAACAAGCAGTTTATCCCCTAGCACATAAGTCTGTCCCCCAGTTCCTCATTGGCTGACTACTCTAGGGTGAACAATCTTCCTGGATGTCACCTAGCTTTATTTCCTCCCTCTTTTTGGGCTGGTGCCTCCCTGGCATCTTGTTTCCTCCTTTCTTGTGCACCTATTCCCAGTCTTATGTTTTGAATTCACAATTAGAATGAGCCCACACAAAAATCCTAGGCATCCCACCCTCCCCAGACTTTCCTTACAGTTACTACAACCAACAAGCTGTTAGGAAAGTTTGGCTGATAGTAATCTTTCCACTCAAAACCAGACACCCTTGAAAATGGACCACTTTAATTCTTTATTTCTAACAGTTCCATCTGTACTCAGTCCCATATCTTCCAAGACATAACCTATGCCGACATTCTGATGAGTCTCTAACCTTTATCTTCAGCTTTATATGGGGGCTGTCTCCCATTATCTCAGGATGTCATAAACAGCCAATCTGGAGATGCTCAGTCTTCATCACACAGGTTCTATTTCCTCCAAAAGCACCTTCTTTCTCAGTCTTGCAGTTTCTATCTCGATGAAAGGCATCTTTAAACATCTAACTGCTTAATATGCAAACTGAACAGTAGACTTGTTTCTCCTATATCCCTTGATGTAATGACTCAGGCCACTCTGTATTTGAACCCTCTGAAATCTCTCTGCTGCCTTCCTTCCATCTTGCCACTGTTCTAGTTTATACACCATCTTCTCCAACCTGAGATAACGGAACCCCTTCCTCCTAACATCTCTGCTCCAGTTCTGTTCCCCCTCTGCTAGTGTTTTCCTGATGAGATGTCAAATTTGATGAGTATTCAGGTCCTGCTTGGTGGATAAGAGTTGGCAGTGAAAAGAGCAGAGGACATCAAGGATGCCCACCAGACAAAAACACATCCCAGGAACCTACCTTCGAGAAGACAAGAAGATGAAACAGAATGGGATCCTCTAACTGGCATGTATTTGGTGTGAAGATAAAGATAGTGCAAGAAAAGGAATTGACTGACATTCTTTTTTCACCCATAATCTTGCTCACCAGACAAAGGAGAAAAAAACATTTAAAGTTCTGCTTTATCTGAGAGAAGAATTCTTTTATTAGACTCTTGCTATTCCTGAGCTTATCTTTTTTTAGCCTTTACTTTTTTTTCCCCAGTGTAGCCACCTTTCTACAACTAATACTCTGATACTAAGTAGACTGAGACTGGATCAGAGAATGGATAATCTACCAAGTCAGCAGTCTACATAAACTAGTATCCATGTATATATGTACATATAAATACACATATGGATGTTTAGCATACAAAATACACTTATTCTGTGTACACCTGTGTGAAAGACACCTTTGATTGACAGAAGGGTCATTAAATGACTAGTGATCATATGCTTGTAAATACTATAGCATTTGAATGCCAAGATGGAGAAATAGCTTTGATTGACTACTAGAATAGTACTATTAAAATAAACATTTACCTCTATTTCAACCTTATTGACTCCCCCATGATATTCATTAGAAATTTTTTAGAGCTAGAAAGGCCAAAAGAGACCTGAAGATACGTTGTGCTGTGTGCTTAATCACTCAGTCCTGTCTGACTCCTTGAGACCCCATGGCCTGTAACCCACCAGGCACCTCTGTCCATGGGAATTTTCCAAGCAAGAGTATTGGAGTGGGTTGCCATGACTTCCTCCAGGGGATCTTCCCAACCCAGGCATCAAATTCAGGTCTCTTGCATTGCAAGTGGATTCTTTACTGTTTGAGCCACCAGGAAAGCCCATGAATACTGAAGTGGGTAGTCTATCCTTTCTCCAGGGAATCTTCCTGACTCAGGAATTGAACTGGGGTCTCCTGCATTGCAGGCAGATTCTTTACCAGCTGAACCACCAGGGAAGCAAAGACACTTTGGACTAAGATAATTATTTGTCTGTTATATTTGTACAAAGATGATAAATTGATTCTTGCTTTAAAGGAACTCATAGACAATTAGAGAAGATAGACTGAAGGCAAACACAGAGCAAAGCATCAGTCCTGAGAGCTATCTGCAGTGTACTCAGGGGAGCACAGGGGAGAAGCAGCCTCTTCTGCTTTAGGAAGACAGGGCTTCACAGAAGTGCCAAACACAAAACCAGTCACTCGTCTATGAGAAGCAATGCAGGTCACCGTGATAAACAATCCATCCCATGGGACTGATCTAGTGACAGTTTGTCTCAGAGTCACTTGACAGCTCAGAAGGCAGATTTCCTTTTATTCTGAGATTTCTTGAGATTTGGAACTCAGCACCATCCTTGAGTCCGATCCTGTGTCCGACTCATGACTCAGCGCCTCTCAGATGGGATATACATTCTTTTATGTTTCAGAGGAGAAGGGATTCAAAGAGTTCACTACATTATGGGACCAAATCCCTGGTCACAACCAGGATCAAAAGTGTATTTAAGATCACCATGAGCAGAAACTGACCTTCAGCCATTGTTTAACTGATCTCTGTGTCTTGCTAATGAGAAATTTCAAAGACACAGACAAAATATTATCATGTGCAAGAGGTCTTTTATCTTTGGTTATTTCCCTTGCTGAAATGGTTATGTAATCTTTAGCTGATAGGCTATATGTTTTATTTTCAGGCTGCCCTAAAGGGGAAGTGAGCTAGCAGTGCACATTATTAAGTGTGATATATGATGAAGGAGTTAACAGAAATTTCAGGACACTAGATACTCGACTCTACCTGTGGGGGATTCATGTTGATATATGGCAAAACCAATACAATATTGTAAAGTTAAAAAAAAAAACTATAATGTGACCAATTATAGTGATAAATTGGGGCCCAAAGTAGTTGTTACTGTCAACACACAGACACACACATACACAACATGCAAACACAACACACACACAAACAGAATGAATTTTTGCCTTATATAAGCTAAATATATATGCTGTGTGTTTGTATAAGTGTGTTTCTTTTTGATTTAGTAAGTTGCTTTCAACCAAAATTGGCTATACTTTTTCAGTAGATATATTAACATATTGTTCAAGTATCCATATTTTAAATTTATTTCAAAAATGTTGCCTATATATTCACTCAAAATTTAGAATTTCATATTTCTAGAATTAAATACTATCTCTTTCAGATTTGCTAAGATATCAAAGCAGGGAAGGAAATGTGGAGGATATAAAATGTGGACTTCAATGTGTATTGGAGCAATATTTTCATTGCATAAAATTATATATGCTATCCTTATTTTCCTTTTAAATCTTAGCTCCTTACTTTTAGAATTGTATTCTTGAAAATTTCTTGATGGTCCGCTGATCTCCCTGGGGCACAGGTTCATCACTGGTTGAGGAATTTAGATCTCATAAGTGGTACAGTGCTACCAAAAAAAAAAAAAGAATTGCATTATTTTCCACTTGTTTGAGAATAAAAATGACCATTTTAAAATTAAAATGTTGTGTTTAAGGATCCATAATATATCAGTGAAACGTATTGACTATACATCTGTAACCACTTTGAACCACTGTATCTATGGTGATTTAATATTTTTATGATTCAGAATGATGGGCTTTACAGCACATTTCTCAAGGCTGATTTCATGCTCATGAAGGCTGCGTGGTTGCAAACACTTAATACTGATTCATTTTGGAATGTAATGTCCAGGGTTTGAGAATTAACACTGTCACTAGCGGTGTGAAATTGGCAAGTTCTTCAGTAATTCTGGGACAAAATCTCCTCAGAGGATCAGGAATACTTCACTAGAGTGAAGTATTTCAGTCTAATGCTTTCTGAAATGACATTGCTTGAAAAAATAACTAATCTGCAGCATCATAACAAATGTTAGATCTTATTTCCTGTATTATCATAGAGTCAAGCCTCAACTAAGGGACTACATAACATTTTCCAGGGTGGCCCAACAATACTGTACAAAACATGTTTTAAAGATAGTTTTCATGGTTACATAATTTTAAAAAATACTGTGTTCTCTAGTCCCACTTAAAGGATATCTGTACTGTAGTACGAAAAAAACTGCTACTGGAGGTTGTACAGTATGGAAACTATTAAGTATTGTTTAACACAGATTTTCTAAAATTGAAAGTGTAAGTGAAAGTTGCTCAGTCATATCTGACTCTTTGTGACCCCATGGACTATACAGTCCATGGAATTCCCCAGGCCATAATACTAGAGTGGGTAGCCTATCCCTTCTCCAGGGGATCTTCCTGACCCAGGAATTGAATTGGGGTCTCCTGCTTTGCAGGCAGATAATTTTGCAACTGAGCTATGAGGGAAGCCATTTTTTAAACTTAGTTGATCTAAAAGCTTTTTTTTTTTTCATAATATTAATATTCATTTTAATTTATGGGGCCAATAAACAGAGGGATATTAATTATTTGAAGTTAACTATTACAAGACTGTGGTCCATGTGATCAGATTGGCTAGCTTTCTGTGATTGTCGTTTCAGTCTGTCTGCCCTCTGATGCCCTCTCTCAGCACCTACCATCTTACTGGGGTTTCTCTTACCTTGGACTTGGGATATCTCTTCATGGCTGCTCCAGCAAAGCACAGCCGCTACTCCTTACCTTAGACGTGGGGTATCTCCTCCTCATTGGTATCTCCAGTGAGATATACATTCAGCAAAAACAAGAGCAGGAGCTGACTGTGGCTCAGATCATGAACTCCTTATTGCCAAATTCAGACTTAAATTGAAGAAAGTGGGGAAAACCACTAGATCATTCAGGTATGACCTAAATCAGATCCCTTATGATTATACAGTGGAAGTGAGAAATAGATTTAAAGGACTATATCTGATAGACAAAGTGCCTGATGAACTATGGATGGAGGTTCATGACATTGTACAGGAGACAGGGATCAAGACCATCCCCAAGAAAAAAAATGCAAAAAAGCCAAATGGCTGTCTGAGGAGGTCTTACAAATAGCTGTGAAAAGAAAAGAAGCAAAAAGCAAAGGAGAAAAAGAAAGATATAAGCACCTGAATGCAGAGTTCCAAAGAATAGCAAGGAGAGATAAGAAAGCCTTACTCAGTGATCAGTGCAAAGAAATAGAGGAAAACAATAGAATACGAAAGACTAGAGACCTCTTCAAGAAAATTAGAGATACCAAAGGAACATTTTATGCAAAGATGGGCTCAATAAAGGACAGAAATGGTATAGAACTAACAGAAGCAGAAGATACTAAGAAGAGGTGGCAAGAATACACAGAATGATACAAAAAAGATCTTCACGACTCAGATAATTTCGATGGTGTGATCATTCACCTAGAACCAGACACCCTGTAATGTGAAGTCAAGTGGGCCTTAGGAACTACAAACAAAACTAGTGGAGGTGATGGAATTCCAGTTGAGCTATTTCAAATCTTAAGAGATGATGCTGTGAAAGTGTTGCACTCAGTATGCCAGCAAATTTAGAAAACTCAGCAGTGGCCACAGAACTGGAAAAGGTCAGTTTTCATTCCAATCCCTAAGAAAGGCAATGCCAAAGAATCTTTAAGCTACTGCAAAATTGCACTCATCTCACATGCTAGTAAAGCAATGCTCAAAATTCTCCAAGCCAGGCTTCAACCGTGAACTTCTAGAAGTTCAAGTTGGTTTTAGAACAGGCAGAGGAACCAGAGATCAAATTGCTAACATCCGCTGGATCATCAAAAAAGCAAGACAGTTTCAGAAAAACATCTATTTCTGCTTTATTGACTATGCCAAAGCCTTTGGCTGTGTGGATCACAATAAACTGTGGAAAATTCTGAAAGAGATGGGAATACCAGACCACCTGACCTGCCTCTTGAAAAGCCTGTATGCAGGTCAGGAAGCAACAGTTAGAAATGGACATGGAACAACAGGAAAAGGAGTATGTCAAGGCTGTATATTGTTACCCTGCTTATTTAACTTCTATGCAGAGTAGATCATGAGAAACGCTGGGCTGGATGAAGCACAAGCTGGAATCAAGATTGCTGGGAGAAATATCAATAACCTCAGATATGCAGATGACACCACCCTTATGGCAGAAAGTGAAGAAGAACTAAAGAGGAGTGAAAGTGAAAGAGGAGAGTGAAAAAGTTGGCTCAAAGCTCAACATTAAGAAAACTAAGATCGTGGCATCCAGTCCCATCACTTCATGGCAAATAGATGGGGAAATAGTGGAAACAGTGGCTGACTTAGTTTTTGGGGGCTCCAAAATCACTAGATGGTGACTGCAGCCATGAAATTAAAAGACACTTACTCCTTGGAAGGGAAGTTACGACCAAGCTGCTGCTGCTGCTGCTGCTGCCAAGTTGCTTCAGGCATGTCCGACTCTGTGTGATCCCACAGACGGCAGCCCATCAGGCTCCACCATCCCTGGGATTCTCCAGGCAAGAACACTGGAGTGGGTTGCCATTTCCTTCTCCAATGCATGAAAGCAAAAAGTGAAAGTGAAGTCACACAGTAAGTGTCCGACTCTTCGTGACCCCGTGGACTGCAGCCTACCAGGCTCCTCCGTCCATGGAATTTTCCAGGCAAGAGTACTGAAGTGGGTTGCCATTGCCTTCTCTGATGACCAAGGTAGATAGCATATTAGAAAGCAGAGACATTACTTTGTCAATAACGGCCAGTCTAGTCAAAGCTATGGTTTTTCCAGTAGTCAGGTATGGATGTGATAGTTGGAGCATAAAGAAGGCTGAGCACAGAAGAATTGATGCTTTTGAACTGTGGTGTTGGAGAAGAGCCTTGAGGGTCCCTTGGACTGCAAGGAGATCCAACCAGTCCATCCTAAAGGGGATCAGTCCTGGGTGTTCATTTGAAGGACTGATGCTGAAACTCCAATACTTTGGCCACCTGATGCGAAGAGCTGACTCATTTGAAAAGACCCTAATGCTGGGAAAGATTGAGGGCAGGAGGAGAAGGGAATGACAGAGGATGAGATGGTTGTATGGCATCACCGGCTCAATGGATATGAGTTTGGGTAAACTCCGGGAGTTGGTGATGGACAGGGAGGCCTGGTGTGCTGCAGTTCATGGGGGTGCAAAGAGTTGGACAGACTGAGCCAGTGAACTGAACTGAACTATTGCAAATAATACTAAAATGATAGTTTACATTAATTATATCTGGATTTGTCCAGATGTTTGATTTTTTTTAACTTAGGTACATTTGACAACAAAATATATGCGAAATGTAGAGAATTTACTGAGAAACCCATCAATGGCTGGAAACAGTGGGTATTTCTGTATTGCAGAAACAGACAGAGCGAGGGGCAACCATCCGGACCCCCCCCTCCCGCCACCACTACCAAGTAAGATAAACTTCATAAGATGCATTCTCAAGGATGTTAAAGAAATGATGAACCAAGTTGCTTGGAAAGAGAATTCCAGTTGAAGTCACTGAAATTTGATGGTACAATGGAGGTGAGCAAGTCCTATGTGGGGATGACCGCAAGGCAAATTAACTTGACAGATGTGGGATCTCAGGCTGGCCGTAATGGGAGAAAACTGGACGAGAATGAATGAAAATATGATCTTAGGGGTGAGGCCAGTTCAGGAAGCTGACGTTTTTCATGGAACTTAAATATCAAAACATCTACATGCATTTAATCAGTGAGACACCAGGGTTCACAATCCATCATAAGCTATCCTTTACTTTAAATACTAATTATTCCTGTCTAGACGTTCAGTGAGTTATGTTTATGGTTTTAGAAAAGCCTGATAAATATTTTGAGTCTGATTCTGTGCATGAGACAGGAAGTCTTTGTGTGGTTTCCCAGCCAGCTAAGTGAGAGTGACATGAAAAACACACAGAGGTGTTTTTAACAAGAGTTACCCCTGTATGCTCACCTTCCTGTAAACACTGAGTTTCCTTTTATGAATCCACCTGCTCTCCTGATGCCTTATTTCTAGAAATACTGCCAACACTTCTGCTTTTTTAATATGATAGTAGAATACTAATGAGTGAGTTCCAAGTAGCCTCATTTAATAAAATGCATCAGATACCATGGTAAACTTTTAGAAAGATACTTAGAGATCCAAATACTCGTTTTACAGCATATTTCAAATCAATAGATAATAAAAGTCTTCATGATACAATATGCTTTATTATATCTTTTTAGCCTCAAATAATTGAGAGCTTTAGAGCAATTTAGACAGGGCTGTGATAAGGTTTAAAGAGTTTGTTGACAGAGTAATAAAGATAAATAAACAGTAAAAACAAAGGGGTGTATTGTATCATACACCCCAAAATAAAATGTTTCAATATATTAAAATATAGTCACCATGACTATCCATAAACCTAAAAATATTTTTGTCAAAAAACTTCTCTGTAAGGCAGAATATTATAGAATCTATATTTGGCTTGGAGTTCTGTTCCCATAAGTTCTGGCAATAATTATATTTCCATGATATAATACATAGTTTCTATTAATAGTTCTTTCAAATTCCAGTACATCTCTGTCAATTATTCTAAATTAATTAGGTGGAACCTCTTTTCAAAACCAGTTGTACAAGGAATTTCACATGAATTTAAAGAATTATTATAAAAAGTAAAAATAGATGTGAAGGTCCATGTTGTGTTTGGTTATATTCTTCCAGAAAGCCAAGCTGAATTCCCTTGTGAGCAGCAATTAGATAGAATGGCCTTAAAGTTATTCTTGGCAAGCTGTATAGACATGACAAGTCCAGGCTTGTGACATGAGCTTCTTTAATGGGCTTTTGATAATCTTAAGAAAGTAAAACAGTTTTTTGACTGTTTTGATAATCATGGTGTCACAGCCTGGTTCCACGTGCCGCAGTAACCAATCTTTCCCCTAGATTTTGTGCTCAGTGTGATCGGGAGCAGGCTGCCGGCTCTGTCCTCGCCACTAGTCAGGCACCAATATATTGTGTAACTGACCCCTTTGTTCCATAAAGGATTTGCATTGGCTTGCAAACCTCAAAGTCAATAGCAAGTTAGTCAAGATGAAGGAGTATGGGGGTGCACACACCAATGCCAATGTGGTGAACGCACACACACACATATGCACCCAGAGTCTCCTGTGGTTTCTAGAGAAAGACACAACTCTGACTCTCAGTTGCTTAGTAACAAGAGAGATATGAAAGGAGGTCAGGCAGTTGTTCAGAATCTGGGGTCTTTTCTTAAGCCTGCCTAGGAGGACCTGTGGAAAGAATAGCAGACATGTCCTAGGCAGCATCCCTACCTGATGGGAATGTTGAATTTGATATGATTTTTATAGCATTTCTCAGTGAGGCCATTGATTAGTAATAAAGGCAAGTCAACAACACTGTAAATACATGCCTTCCTTTGCGTTGAATCACCATCCTAGGGCATAGAAAGGAATTTCCTGGAAATCTCATTTTTTTTTTCCTGGAGGCTCCCTTAGAATCCAGATAGTATTTTATGCAATTAGTTATGGCTTTGACACTTGGTGAACAAGCATTAAAAAAATCGTGTTTTAAAACACAGCTAGCGTGAAAAAGCATTGACAATAGATTCCCTGAGGGTAGTGAAAAACATGTGCAACTTAAAACAATATTTATTTTGACTGACCCATTTTAAAGTATTTTAATAACCATTTTTTTCTTTCAGCAAGTTTTATGTCAATTTTGATAATTTTTATCTGTACTTTAAAATTTTTGAAGGAGCTAAAAGATGTGAAATTCTCCTGCCAAATGATGTTGCTCTGCTTATTCTCAGCTGTATTTTATAGAGAGCCTTTTCTGATGCTCAAACTACAATGTTTAGCATATTCTCCACATTAAAGATGTTTCCATCTGTGAAATGGAAGAAAATTTGGCTTTTGAGGTATTTCTCCTTAATCATCTAAAAGCTTCTAAAAGATGATTAATTATGTAGCACAAAAATCTATAATCTTTAGCAGATAAAAGTTGTAGGAACCAGTCTTCCTGCTTCTGTTAATTCTACTTACAAATAATCTAGCTTTTCTTGGTGTTCAAATAATTACTTTCAAAGGAATGGCTTGACTTAAATCATTTTTATCTACATAATAATTGCTAAGGAAAAATCTTTCTGAATATCTCTACATAGCATTTCTTTGAAATCTGAATCAAATCAACTGTTAAAAAGAATGAATTATGTAAATTTTCTTGTCACCATATGCCACCATTTCAAACCTTGTAGGGTTTGCAAATGGGCTGTCTGTCTGTTCTTGGGGTTCAGAGACACAGAAAGAAATACCACCAGGAAAACGGTATCTTTGAGATGCTGCAGTCCCTGCCCTGCCTGTATGCCCTGCTGAGGGAGTGGGTCTGCAGGCATGTGGGGTTCTGGGACCCTGACATGTCCTTTGTAGTTGGACCAGTGTTAAGCATCTGATCCATGCGTAGCCAGTTAATAGATCGACTAGGGACTGCTTACCTATAACCTGTGACCCAAAAGGAAGTGCAATTGAGCAGTCTTATCTAGTGACTAGGTAATTATTTAAACTGAGAAACACCCAGAATTTTGTCCATGTGAAGAGATATTTGAAACACAACAGTTACGAAGAGGAGAGAGAAGGACCATAGGCAGTCAAAATGAAACATACTCAAATTATGAGGGAGTATAATATAAATAAACAGGTGAAGGTGTGCAGAGAAACAGGTGATGTGAGGAACAAAGAAAGATTACTAGCTTATATGGAATAGATGAATGACTTTGTCCTTATGAATGCTTTGATTCTTTATGATCCAATACTTTCAGTTGCTTATGCAGATATATTCCTATGATAAATCCTTTGCTTGACTTTACTAGAGAAGGTCTTTTTGTTTTGGAACCCAAAGAGCCAGGCCACAGATATGCAGGTGTGAGGGAATATGGGTCAAAGGTTATACAAACGATGGTGTTTCAGATGACTACAAAAAGGGAAGGAGTGGCATAAATAATCAATTGGAAGCATGCCTGGGGAACCCCAACAGTGAGAAAGACAGAGGATGTGGTGAGGGTTGTACCTGGAGTGAAGTCCTAAGGTGATATCAGTTCCAGACACTGGGAAGATAGTCCCAGGATTTCAACATCTTGGATGAGATGTGACAGAAGCAAGGTTGGGCCTAGGTACTCAAAAAGATTGTAGGAACAACATTCTTAATAACAGAAAAAAGCCTATGGGTAAGATCTGGGCACATGGAAGAGAGTTAGACTTGAAAATCCACAGGTGAGGACAAGATGGCATGCCACCACCAGAAATGAGTTTCTAACAGGGAAAGTGGCTTTGAAGCCCTGTTATGAGGACTAACGGGCTGAGGGATTTTAAATATTGAACTGATGAGAGGTGAGAGGTGACCACTTTGATCACAGAGGCTAATTGGATTTGACCCCAGCACAGTGGTCTGAAATGACTACTCTCCAACAAGACTCTGGGCCCTCAAAGCCCCCAGGCTCCAGAGCAGACCCCATAAAAGAATTCCTTCAGCTCACAAGCCTCTGCTCCAGGGCTCCTCCCAGGAATAAATACATTCTTCAATCTCTTTCTCTGTCTCTCTCAGTGTTTTGCTTTCAGTCTTGGTTTCCATACGTAGGTCCTTATTTTTTTTTAATTAAAATAATATTGGCATGTAGTTAATTTACCATGTTGTGTTAGTTTCTGCTGTATAACAAAGTGAATCAGATTCAATCAAACATAGATCAAATTGCCAACATCCATTAGATCATCGAAAAAGCAAGAGAAAAACATTCCAGAAAAACATCTACTTCTGCTATATTGACTATGTCAAACCTTTGACTGTGTGGATCACAACAAACTGTGGAAAATTCTTCAAGAGATGGGAACACCAGACCACCTGACCTGCCTCCTGAGAAATCTGTATGCAGGTCAAGAAGCAACAGTTAGAACTGGATATGGAACAGCAGACTGGTTCCAAATTCAGAAAGGAGTACGTCAAGGCTGTATACTGTCACCCTGCTTATTTAACTTATATGCAGAGTACATCATGCAAAATGCCAGGTTGGATGAAGCACAAGCTGGAATCAAGATTGCTGGGAGAAATATCAATAACCTCAGATATGCAGATAACATCACCCTTATGGCAGAAAGTGAAGAAGAACTAAAGAGTCCCTTGATGACAGCAAAAGGGGGTAGTGAAAAAGCTGGCTTAAAACGGCATTCAGAAAACTAAGATCATGGCATCCAGTTCCATTACTTCATTGCAAACAGTTGGGGAAACAGTGACAGACTATTTTGGGAGGGCTCCAAAATTACTGCAGATGGTGAACGCAGCCATGAAATTAAAAGACACTTGCTCCTTGAAAGAAAAACTGTGACCAATGTAGGCAACATATTAAAAAGCAGAGATATTACTTTGCCAACAAAGATCCGTCTAGTCAAAGTTATGATTTTTCCAGTAGTCATGTATAGATGTGAGAGCTGGACTAAAAAGACAGCTGAGCTCTGAATAATTGATGCTTTTCAACTGTGGTGTTGGAGAAGACTTTTGAGATTCCCTTGGACTGGGAGATCAAACTTGTCAATATCAAAGGAAATCAGTCCTGAATATTCATCAAAAGGTCTGATGCTGACCATTAAATGGTCCAATACTTTGGCCTTCTGATGAGAAGAACTGACTTATTGGAAAAGATCCTGATGCTGGGAAAAATTGAAGGCAGGAAGAGAAGGAGACAACAGAGGATGAGATGGTTGGATGACATCACCGACTTAATGGACATGAGTTTGAGCAAGCTCTGGGAGTTGGTAATGGACAGGGAAGCCTGGCTTGCTGCTGTCCATGGGGTTGCAAAGAGTTGACAGGACTGAGCGACTGAACTGAACTTAAATCTTGTTAAGATTCTCTTCCTATATAGGCTATTACAAAGTACTGAATACAGTTCCCTGGGCTATATAGCGGAGAAGGCAATGGCAACCCACTCCAGTACTCTTGCCTAGAAAATGAACGGAGGAAATGAAAATCCTCCTGCCACGGATGGAGGAGGCTGGTAGGCTGCAGTCCATGGGGTCGCTAAGAGTCAGACACGACTTAGCGACTTCACTTTCACTTTTCACTTTCATGCATTGGAGGAGGAAATGGCAACCCACTCCAATGTTCTTGCCTGGAGAATCCCAGGGACTGGGGAGCCTGGTGGGCTGCCATCTATGGGGTCGCACAGAGTTGGGCACGACTGAAGCAACTTAGCAGCAGCAGGGCTATATAGCAGGTCCTTGTTAGTTATCTATTGTATATATATATAGTAGTGGCCCTGACTTTTGAACAATCTTGATTTTCTTTCCTAAACAGCTGTTCCCAGAGACAGCTTAGATCTCTCTCACTTGTGATTCAGGCTCCATTCTCCTTGCTCCCACCCCTTGAAAGTCTACCCATCCAAACCAGCTCCACTCCCAGGCTTGTCCATTTCTTGATAACCGAGTGTCCAGAGTCTCTGCCCTGGGATGGGAGGTGAAGAAGTGTGGATTTTGGTGCTTGCAGGACCTCATTGCTAAAAGCACAAAAGCACAGCTTTGGCAAGACAGGAAGTTCACAGGGGCTACTTGGTCATGGGGACAATGCTACTATAATGGTCTTGAATCTTGCAGTCACAGATATGGTTTCTTGGAAAACCAATGGCCCACCTAGCGGGGAAGGGTGGTGTGTTAGGGAAGAAATACTAAGGCATCATAGAAGGGTCTATCTAACTAGTATTCATTTATCAAATTGTGGATGTTTATGATTAAAAAAGTCAAAGCCTGTAAGACTTAAAAATAAAGTCAGCAATGGATAGATGGGCCATCTTTTCCCCTCTGTCTCAGTAAAGACAACCACCACCAGTACAACAATGATTGTCTCCTGAGTGATTATTATTTCTTTCACAATGTTTGGAACAATTCAGCAAAGGAATATTTACACATTATTACCCTTTTCACAGATGCTGAATGGGTGTAAGTGTCCACTAACAAATGTCAGATTTTATAGCCCATGCAATTGCCATTCATATTGTGTTATATAAACACACATACACACATACAGAGGAGCTTATACAAATCAAATTTAATGTGAATGTAGTTTTCCCATCAAACATTACATCAGTTGTAATAAAAGTATTTCATTCTAAAAATAATAAATATAAAACCTCAATTAAAAAACAAAAACCCTCTCTATTTCTATACTTTGGACCCAGAGGGATGGTACGGGGAGGGAGGAGGGAGAGGGGTTCAGGATGGGGAACATGTGCATACCTGTGGTGGATTCATTTTGATGTATGGAAAAACCAGTACAATATTGTAAAGTAATTAACTTCCAATTAAAAAATAAATTTATATTTATATTTAAAAAATTTTTTTTGAATAAAACAAATTTTTATCAAAAGGAAAAAGAGATAAGCCCCAAAAAACCTCGAACCTGGACTGGCACTGACATGATATTTTACATGTTTCATTGCCATTCTCAGTCATTTCTCTAAGACTGTTGAACAGTGTCTCAATGCATATGCTTACTAAGGGTTCATTTTTGAAAAAAAAGATAAGAATTTTAGATCATTATAAGCTGTTTGAAAAATGTTAGCTGTTTAGATGTTACATACATAATATGGTCAGTTATTGACATACTGTTGATGGCCACTGACTTTCCATTATTGATCTTCATTACAATATTATAAGCATGAAGGAAAAATTATGTTTCATGGCTAAAACCTAATTAGAAATTTTGTTTCATTTCATAATTTTATGGTGATGTTACAATTTTACTTCTTTTATTATGATTATTATTTAACTTATTTATTTTAATTAGAGACTATTTACTTTACAATATTGTATTGGTTTTGCCATACATCAACAAGAATTCGCCACGGGTGTACACGTGTTCCCAATCCTGAACCCTCCTCCCACCTCCCTCCCCGCTCTGGATCATCCCAGTGTACCAGCCCCAAGCTTCCTGTATCCTGCATCAAACCTGCACTGGCGATTCATTTCTTATATATTATACATGTTTCAATGCCATTCTCCCAAATCATCCCTCCCCTCCCTCTCCCACAGAGTCCAAAAGACTGTTCTATACATCTGTGTCTCTTTTGCTGTCTTGCATACAGGGTTATCGTTACCATCTTTCTAAATTCCATATATATGCGTTAGTATACTGTACTGCTGTTTTTCTTTCTGGCTTACTTCACTCTGTATAATTGGCTCCAGTTTCAACCACCTCATTAGAACTGATTCAAATGTATTCTTTTTAATGCCTGGTAATACTCCATTGTGTATATGTACCACAGCTTTCTTATCCATTCGTCTGCTGATGGACATCTAGGTTTCTTCCATGTCCTGGCTATTATAAACAGTGCTGTGATGAACATTGGGGTACAAGTGTCTCTTTCAATTCTGGTTTCCTCAGTTTGTATGCCCAGCAGTAGGATTGCTGGGTCGTATGGCAGTTCTATTTCCAGTTTTTTAAGGAATCTCCACACTGTTCTCCATAGTGGCTGTACTAGTTTGCATTCCCACCAACAGTGTAAGAGGGTTCCCTTTTCTCCACATCCTCTCCAGCGTTTATTGCTTGTAGACTTTTGGATTGCAGCTATTCTGACTGGCATGAAATGGTACAATTTTACTTCTTCATATGCATACCTCTAAATTGCCTGGTGCCTGATACTATCACCCATCACTGTGTAGATGCCTGTCTTAATTACAGCAATTTGTGGCTTCTACCAAAAAATACTGAGGATAAACTTTCTGAAGAGATATCTAATTATGATACTGTAGGTGATAATATTTACTTTGAAACTGGCCAAATTTTAAAATGTGTGTTTCAGTTAGGGAATCTGTCTTAAATATGGACCTACTTGTCTATATTTGTATACATATTATATTTGTATTTTGCTTTACAAAAGCATTTCAGGATAAATTTTATAAACATGACCTTTGTCTTTACCCAAATAAACATTCTGCTTGTTCATTTATAGTTGAGACAGCAGGAAAGACAACCAGAAACTTTTGTAAATATTTGTGCCCAGCTTGGATAATAGGCATAAAAACTCTATTTTAAAATTGAAGATTTAGTGTCAATATAATTGGATTCATTTTAGTGTGATTTAGACTAACGTGACATGAATAATTTCTAATTAAACTTCACAAGGAATGTTCTTATAATATCCTCTAATTTATAACTAATTTTCAGAAGGCTCTTATGGTATTACCCAATTTACAACCAAAAAACTGCTTCAGCAATACTTTGAAATAAGACTCTGAGGTAGTCACATTTATTAGCTATTATTACTAGCTATGCAGTAATAATTTCTATTGCTTTTAAAATTCCACAAAATCAAGAAATATTTCTCCTGCTAAAGGAAATAGTTATAAATCTTTTTATTTTATAAATGCACAATAATATATTTCTGAATATGGAATTATGGTGTCATAACTCTGTAGGAAAATGTCTTACCATATATACTCTCATATGGGGAAAATCAAATCAAAATCTTTCTAAATTGATTATTTTCTCTTTTTCATCAGTTCCTATAGCAGTATACATGAAAGCCATTGAAAAGATACAAATTGCAGACGAGGGTCAGTATAACCCAATTTTGAGCCTTCAGTTTTCACATTTTTCAGATATCACACCCAAAATATGGTGCAAAAAAGTTGAATACATCAGCAAATAATCACTAAGCTACTGAGAAAAATTGGCACATTCAATGTTTTTTGTGTACAGTAAATGCAGTAAGTGTTTTGCATGAGTGCTAAGTCGCTTCACTCTTGTCTGACTCTTTGTGACCCTATGGACTGTAGCTCACCAGCTCCCTCTGTCCATGGGATTCTCCAGGCAAGAATATTGGAGTGGGTTGCCATCCCTCCTCCAAGGGATCTTCTTGTCCCAGGAATTGAACCCACATCTCTTTCTTCTCCAGCACTGGCAGGCAGGTTCTTTATCACTAGCGCCACCTGGGAAGCCCCAGTAAGTGCTTTAGCAATACAAAATTGTGAAATGGAATATATTCTTCTTCACCCAAGCTGGAGAACTTCTGATGTAGGTACTTACCCTCATCAGAATATAGTTTGAGTTGGAAGAGAGTGAGAAGAATCGAGGACAGAGAGCAGGTGGTGGACAGGTTTGCTTGGAAGGGTCATGGAAAGAGAGGATGGCTGGAGCTTGGCCAGTTCTTGCATGACCAGATATGTAAATACAACACAGACTCTCCTTCACAGGTAGTGCTGGAGAGGGCAGACTTTTGGCCTGATTCTCTTCTATGGGGTCCAGATCAGGTGAGCTATTTAATAGACTTGAAGTTTAATGAATTGGTGATTTTCACACTATTGGTCACTTCCTCAAAGAAATGATTCTGTTCTTGAACACATTCTGTCAAAAAATTCAAGAGAAAAACAGTTAGAGGCCCGAGCCTCATAGTGTTAGAAGCCTTGATTTTTTTACTCCTTGATATAGACAATAAAGGGCTTCCCAGGTAGCACTAGTGGTAAAGAACCCACCTTCGAATGCCACAAATGTAAGGAAGTGGATGTCATCCCTGGGTCGAGAAGGTCCCCTGGAGGAGGGCATGGCAACCCACTCCAGTAATTTTGCCTGGAGAATCCCAAGGACAGAGGAGCTTGGCTACAGTCCATGGGGTTGCAAAGAGTCAGACATGACTGAAGAGACTTAGCATGCACACATAGACAAATAATAAAATAAAAAATCAGATTATAAGATGCCTTAAGACAAAGTCAGTGTTCCTACATCATCTAAAAATGTGATTCTAACAGTAGACTTGCATGTACTTCTGTATTATTAGTTCATGTAGTTGTTCACATTTTCTTTTCACACCCTCTAGAAATTTGAAGTGTTTCTTTTTGATGGTGTATATAATTGTCAGTGAAACTAATGAGTCAAAATCATCAATGGATCAAAATTCACTTTGATTATCATTTTCCTGAAACATAGTGGGAAATAAAAAAACCCCTATAATGTAAGCATTCTAGGAAAATGGAAGCATTCTTTTAAAGGAATAAAAACTATTTATCGCTAAATATTTGACTTACATATTAGGTATCACAAAGGACATGCAAAGGTGAGTCATGGGTGTTAATTAACAAGGTGTCACAGCTGGAGTGAATAAAACAGAGAGGTGGGTTTTGTGGCATCCTAGGTCTGGCAATTAAATCTGCTTAACTGATGCCTGGATTCTGCATGGCTTTTGTGCTACTATTTGTCATTCCTATTAGGGCTCAAAATGATATAGTCTCAATGGAGAGATTGTTAACAACCACAATTTGTGCTCAAATCTGGCTGTTCCGTTAGCTTATAATGAGGAAGGTCCAGATCCTGAATGTTTCAGTACTATTCAAGTGGATTATTTTAGAGGTGGTGGAAGACCTCCAAGTGTTTTAAGGTCAGTTTTATCTTAGCTTTGCCTTCTTTTGCAAACCCACAAGGAGCTATTTATAAAATTGCTGAAAAAGCAAAGTGACCCTTATTTCTTCATCGTGAGAAGTACTCACCCTTAGAAAGGCATTTAAACCCGCAACTTTACAAAGTGCACTTTGCTAATAAGCCTAAAAAATACCACAGGCTTTATGAAAACATAGATCAATGCCAACTGCTTTATTGCATGACATTAGCAATAGCAGGCACCTGCAGTGAAGTTTTCTGTTTTTAGAACACTTTTTCTTCACATATTTGTATCTTTGGATGAGGCATTTTATACCAAGTAATCTCCTGTAGTTATTGCTTCATATCTGAACTCATAATTCATTTTAACCACATACTTATAATTGGCTATATGGGAAAACTCTCTAACTCAATAAAAGAAAATATAAGCAACTTTTATTTTGAGAAATTAAAGTAACATTTATTCTTGACTTTTTAAATTCTCTCAAAATAGACCAGTGAATTACTTTGCATTTTTCAGCATTAATGCATCTCATGTGACCAACCAGAGAATATTTTGAATATACATATTTCTCCTGACTATGATAACTATGTATTTTTTAAATAAAAATGATGAAGATGAGAGAATTACCAA